>NC_073230.2:54095000-55345000 GCF_029281585.2 Gorilla gorilla gorilla
GTTCCTCCTCTCTGCTTTGAACCACGATTGCACGAAATTGAATTTCATGCAATTCCCCCTCCTGATACATTCTTAACTGCTTCCTTGTATGTGTGCATTTTCACCATTCAGCTTTAATGTTCTTTGTGCCATGAGGATTTTTACTAGTATTTCCTCTAAAATTCATAACATTAATCTATGCCTATCTTGTGGCCTCCCTGCTCCCTTAGATATGGCATCTCTAATTTGTATTGAAATTATTCATATACAGTCTGACCTTTTCTGCCAAGTATCTCCAGTAAACTGGCAGAATGCCTACTATACAGTATGAGCTCAATACATACTTGCTCACTGAATCATGACATGAATTCATTACAAAGAAAAGAAAATGTCCTTTGGAATAAGTAGTCCTAATTTTCAGATTGTAACAACGTACTAAAATGAAAAATACAATCTAAGTTTTCCTGCTTTTTGTTGAGTATTAAAGCACAATGAATTTTATAAGAATGTATCATATTATGTATTTTTAACTTTAAAAAACCTTGGACATCTCTCTAATGTGTTTAGTAAACTAATATGTATATATCATTATTATTAACTAAAATCCATACTTTATCCAGATTTCTGTATTTTTTTTCTAATGTCTTTTTTTCTAGTCCAAGATCTCATCCACATTACATTTAGACAGCATGTTTCTTTAGTCTGTCTTCGGCTGTGACAGTTTCTCAGATCTTCCATGTCTTTGATGACCTTGGCATTTGTGGGGAGTATGGTCAGGTATTTTCTAGAATGTCCCTCCAATGGGATTTGTCTGATTTTTTCTCATGATTAGACTGGGATTAAGGATTATCAGAAGGAAGACCACAGAGATTAAGTGACATTCTCATGCCCTAATTCCAAGGACACATACTATCAACATGATTTATTACTGTTGATGTTGGCCTTGATCAACTGGTTGAGATACAGTTTGTTAGGTTTCTTTTTTTTTTTAATAACCATTACCTTAAATATTGAGGACCTATTGAGTTTACAGATTGAAAATAATGTCTAAATATAAGACCTATTGGAGCACCTTATGTTGCTTTTAGATAATTATTCTGGGGAGGTTAACTTCAAATTTCCAAGATTCTGTTCTTGCTTCTCTTCTTCTTTCATTCTTCCTACCTGTGGGCTAGTTCAGTTACAATTGCACCTTCCTCAGACACCACTGTGCAGGTGACTCCTCAATGTACAGCTCTAGCAAATGTCCATAGTTTCAAACCTATATTTTGAATATCATCAAATTGTCATTAGCACCTCAAATTTATCATGTCGAAAAATTGTACTTTGTATTTCTACACACACACGTGCACACACACACTTACACACACATGCAGATGGGCATATGTGGCTTCTCCTGTGTCCGTCACCTAATTCCATGGTCTCATTACCTACCTCATCAGTCTCTCTGAACACCTTGGTTCCCTTCTTAAGCCTTTCTAAACATAAATTTAAACAGCATATTAACTTACCTTTTAATCCTTTTAGAGAAAAAGATTAGAGATATAGCAAAAATAGTTCTGCCTTTGTAATTATGTTCAGACAACTTATACTAAAATATAGGAAAATTTGAATTAATTCATTTTTTCCATAAAGCTGTTTTATAAAGAATAGATTTTAAAATAAAATAGATTCCAAAAATTCCTTCATTTTAATTTTTTAAAACTTCCGTTGAAATCCATGCCATTCTGCCTTTTTTTAATGCTACCTAAATATTATGACAGAGGTTTAAAGAACTGAAGCATTCTTTTAAGATTTATTTTCCTAAGTAAAACACTCTTAAAAAATAAATTTAAAAGCTCATTTCTCTTATTGTTAAAAAAAACTAAGGTTTTTTTTTCTAAGTTAAACTTTTGTAAACATTTGAAGACATCAAAGTCACTGGCAAGTTTAGCTTAAACATGGAATATAAATTCTTCCCCTTAATATATCACGCGTGACATCACCCACCCCCACCCTGGCACATCCCACGAAAAGAGACCACAAAATATTCTAACTTGACATCTGAGTATGTGTGGATGCATTTCTTTCTTTCATAAGGAGATAAACATTCATGTTTAGATTGAGCACACCTAAGTTATTTAGCTTTTTTTTTAGTTGCTTGGACACAGTGTGTCAACATCCCCTCGTCTTGCACAAATATTTGCCAGGGCACTTGCCACTCTGTTCCCCAGCCTCACCCTCCACTTAGTGCCTACTCATTCCTTGAATCTGGACTTAAAAGGAAGCCTCCATAACCTTCCAGACTGGATCAGGCCCCTCTGTTGAATGTTTTCATGACAAATCTGCACTTTTCCTTTGTGGGACTTTGTTGTTGTAAGAGCTAGTGGGAATTGGATTTATGTCTGTCTTGTGCAGATGAAAAGCTGCACAGGGGCAGAAGCCATGTCTGTGTGTGTTCTTGATCCTAATCTCCATTGAACACTCATCCCACAAGTGGTGTTGGGCATCTGGTGATGCCAGGTGGTCTGCCAGGTCCTGAGGATGGAGAAATGAGAGAGAGACAGTCTGAGCAAAGAGGGCTACGTCAGTTCCCCTGGGTTTTGAATACAATGGAGACAGGGCACTGGACAGGTGTCAGGTGTCCCCAGGGTTGGTAAGAAAAGCCTCTGAGAAGGGAGGACTTATTTGAGCTGTCTTGAGAAAGGGGTCAACATTCAGGATGCTGGAGGAAGGGGCTTCCAATGAGGTCAGGTAGAGAGGAGAGTTGAAATTGTCTGGTGCAATTGAGGTTCACACCTCCTTAGAAGCCCTCAATTCCCCACCCTGCCCCCTACCAGACACACAGTATAAAACAGTGATGTTTCAGTGAACTGAAAGGCTCAGTAGAGATCTCAAGGCTGGTGCTGGTGTGGAATCCATGGTATGAACCACAAAATAGAAGGAGCAAGACCAGCTCTGGGATGGGCAGACCTGTCTGGGAGGGATGCTGGCCTGAGGGCTCCCAGCAGCCTGCCTCTGCAGCCTGGCCACTCAGGGCCTGAGGCAAAAGGTCACCATGGCCACAGGGTGTGGAAGGTACTGGAATCTATGCTGCCTTGGAAACCAGTATAGTGGGGGTGCTGGGAGATGGAAACAGGGAATTTCCTACTCTCCTCCATTCCCTGGACTCATAGGTACCTGAAGCTGCCTTAGCTTATTATGATGGTCTCATGATTAGACATGTCAATTGTGAGGGTGGTGCCATCTTTTTATTTTAGAAACTGAAAATTTGATGCTCAAAGAGTGAAGTGACCTACTCCAAGATGTACAGTAGCCAATGGCAGTGTTGTGGGAAGTCAGGGACCCCGAACGGAGGGACCGGCTGAAGCCATGGCAGAAGAACATAAATTGTGAAGATTTCATGGACATTTATTAGTTCCCCAAATTAATACTTTTATAATTTCTTACACCTGTCTTTACTACAATCTCTGAACATAAATTGTGAAGATTTCATGGACACTTATTACTTTCCCAATCAATACTCTTGTGATTTCCTATGCCTGTCTTTACTTTAATCTCTTAATCCCATCATCTTCGTAAGCTGAGGATGAATGTCGCCTCAGGACCCTGTGATGATTGTGTTAACTGCACAAATTGTTTAAACAATATGAAATCTGGGTACCTTGAAAAAAGAACAGGATAACAGCAATGTTCAGGGAACAAGGGAGATAACCTTAAAGTCTGGCTGCCTGTGGGCTGGGCGGAACAGAGCCATATTTCTCTTCTTTCAAAAGCAAATAGCAGAAATATCGCTGAATTCTTTTTCTCAGCAAGGAACATCCCTGAGAAAGAGAATGCTTTCCCAAGGGGAGGTCTCTGAAATGACCGCTTTGGGAACATCTGTCTTTTACATTTGTACATAAGGGATGAAATAAGCCCTGGTCTCCCGTAGCACTCCCAGGCTTATTAGGACGAGGAAATTCCTGCCTAATAAATTTTGGTCAGACTGGTTGTCTGCTCTCAAACCCTGTCTCCTGATAAGATGTTATCAATGACAATGCGTGCCTGAAACTTCATTAGCAATTTTAATTTTGCCCCGGTCCTGTGATCTCGCCCCGCCTCCATTTGCCTTGTGATATTTTATTACCTTGTGAAGCATGTGATCTCTGTGACCCACACCCTATTCGTACACTCCCTCCCCTTTTGAAAATCACTAGTAAAAACTTGCTGGTTTTGTGGCTTGGGGGGCATCACGGAACCTGCTGACATGTGATGTCTCCCCTGGACACCCAGCTTTAAAATTTCTCTCTTTTGTACTCTTTCCCTTTATTTCTCAGACTGGCTGACACTTAGGGAAAATAGAAAAGGGCCCACGTTGAATATCAGAGGCTGGTTTCCCTCAGTATGGCAGAACTGGAAATTTATCTCAATACTTACCTACCTCATCAATCTCTTAGGAAAACATGATTATTGGTATATATATATATATATGTATACTTTTACAGAAAAAGAAAAATTTTATTAGAAATTTAAGGTTAGTGTCTAGAAGACTATGAAAATTGTCGCTGCCCTTAGGAAGTGGGGATAAGTGAAGGTAGGTAAATTTATACTTTATATTTATCTTGTTTATTGTTTTGGAAGTTTACTGTATGCATGCTTTAATTATAGAATAAATATAATAGACTAACTTAGAATTTATAAGGGGGCCACCACTAGAATAATAGAGATGGAATGCATTATTTCTTAAGAAGCAAAAAACAACCTAAGAATCTAATAAAAGATAAAGAAAAAAGACATTTATACATTACTGAGAATAAACAATAAGTGATGGTTATGTGCTTTATTGAGAGACATCAAGAAAACCTGAAGTTTACCATGCCTGTGTATAGAGAAATTCAATACTATAAGGAAGAGTGGGACTTAGGATAGAACCAGCATAATCTTTTCTGTGATAGAGCCCAGATACAAAAGCCTTTTGATTTATGGTGACAGACTCAGTCTCTAGCTCAGTGACCAGTGGAAACACAAAGTATAGAATTCTAAATGGAAATGTAAATTTTTATTAGCCATATTTTTAAAAAGATGACAAAAGAAAAAAATGTTTCTCATAAAATTTTGTTTAATTCAATATATCCAATATATTATAATTTCAACATGTAATCAGTATTAAAATATTGAAATATTTTATTCTTTTTGTGCCACATCATTAAAATCTGGTTTATGGTTCACACTTACAGCACTTCTCAATCAGGGCTCATGCAGCTGTTGACTTCACATTGAAGAAGGTAGCTCTGGGTGAACTAGTTCAGAAACCTGCCTCACTTCTGCTCTCTGTTATCACAGCAAGCATCAGAACATTCAGGGTTCAATCCATGAGGAAAGCACCTTAGCTGGAGCACAACATAAATTAAGCCAAAAATCACTTGGCAAGCCAAGAAAATATTTGCAGCATTCATAATTACAAAGAGATATCTAATAATCAAGTCCACCAACCACAGCCTGTGGTTCAGAATCTCATGATGCAAAGGAGTGGGGAGCAGGGGCTTCCTTCTGCCCGTGTGTGGGGCCACAGACTCTTTTCAAAGGCACCTCATGTCACCCACTGATGGAGGAAAAATAACCACTCTCCCCTATTTGCACTCACATGGCATGCAATAAACCATATACTGATATATTCATGCATACCCCCAGGTAGTGCAAATGATCTGGTGTTTGTTGTGCTTATCTCTGTGTCTTTAGAGCCCATCGACATTCATGTAATCAGCTGCTGGGAACAATTTTTAATGAATGAATCTTTGAATGAGTGAGCAAATCTGTCAATGGTAGCATAAGCCCAGGGAGCCTTTCTGATTTTATAGCGATTTGATTTTATTAATTATATTATTATTCTTCCATTGTGTATAAAAGTGATGACATTTCTTAAAGTTCTTGTTTCTTCTACAGGCCTTTTAAGACTCCATCAGCCTCGAAGTTCATTTGTGTGGCACCAAAAGTAAACCAAAAGCAGGAAGCTAAGGATCTTTCACCTCTAATGCACCCTGACCTTGGCTATTTCATGTTAGGGTCTGTGCAGTCTAAGCCCAGGCAGCCAACATGCTTGGAGGATACTTCATGTAGTGGTAGGTATGCAATTTGCAAAGCTTTGTGACTTAAAGTATAGATTATTTCTTTTTTGCATTCTTTAATATAAAATGAGGTAATTATACAGAAACATCTCTGTACCCATTTTTTTTTTTTTTGAGACAGAATCTTGCTCTGTTGCCCAGGCTGGATTGCAGTGGCACAATCTCAGCTCACTGCAAGCTCCGCCTCCCGGGTTCATGCCATTCTCCTGCCTCAGCCTCCTGAGTAGCTGGGACTACAGGTGCCCGCCACCACGCCCGGCTAATTTTTTTGTATTTTTAGTAGAGATGGGGTTTCACCATGTTAGCCAGGATGGTCTCGATCTCCTGACCTCATGATCTGCCCACCTTGGCCTCCCAAAGTGCTGGGATTACAGGCATGAGCCACTGTGCCCAGCCTCTGTACCCATTTTTAACAAAGGAATTCTATTTAGCAGCTTGCATTGTAATTGGAGTGAATGTGATCATAAGTTTATTTCAGGCCTGAAAGTGTTGATTTCTCTTTTGAAGAGGCCTTTTCTCACAGAGCCCCTGGAGAGAGAGTTCCCCCTACACAGTGATCTCAGGATATATTTGAGGAACCCATAGACAGTCTTTCAACCCTTAAGCAATGACAGGGAGTGCAAAATTATTACATTTTCCATTGTCTGGACTCCATATTCTAATTGGGTGTCTGCTCTAAGAAATATGCTGTGAATGTGAACAAGATGGGCTGTCAGCCCTGGAAAGAGATGACCCGGAGCTGCTCCTATTTTCTGCGGGCCTGTGCTTTCTTGTGTCTGCTTTGATGTGGGTTTTGGCATCAAAAGCTTCAGCTAGAATGACTTGGAAATGGTAAGACCAAAAGCAAGTGGAAGAATTTGCTTTCTGAGTTGATCTTAGATGAATTAAATTCCCATCTAGACAAATTTTCTGTAGGTGTTATTATTTATTCTTCTTAAGATACTTTAAACAATTTTTTTTCAATTGCATGCTTATTTCAGTGTTTAAAAGTGAGGGCCAGATGGAAATATTCATGTCTGGGTTAGTAATATCTTTTTCTGGATTGAATTCTCAACAAGGGGTGAACTGAAGAGTTAAGGGGTGAACTGAAGAGTTAAGGGGTGAACTGAAGAGTTAAGGGGTGACCAGAGTGGTGCCTAATGGTAGTAAGGCCAATGACAATGAGAGGGTTGATGACAAGAAGGATAAGAATATTTTTGAGACACATGGCAATCCCTGTACACATTATCAGGCCACTGAATCCTCATAATCTGTAAGGCAGGTGCCATTACTAGTTTCACAGAAGATGGACAGAAGCTTAAGATTAAATAGCTTGTATTATCTTTCACAACTCATAAAAGGACCAGCAAAATTCAAACCCAAGTCATATAATTCAATAATGCTAATTGTCTAGATTTCTGTACACACTTATAAAAGACACAGGTATTTTGCCCCTCATTCAATATGGCCTCCTCATTTCCAAGATGTTGCTTACAGAGGTGCATTTATTTTCACTATTTTATTCATTGCACATATATTTATTGACCACCTACAATATAGCTAAGCCTGTAGCAAATCTCAAACCCCAGATCTCAATCTCTCTTTTTCTCTTTTAAAATGCACCCATTCAGTTAAGGTTGTCAGTTCTTCACTCACACATGCCAATTCAACATTGCTTTTCTTTCTCCCTGAATATAGCTTAGTCTAAACCTACGTCACTCTAAATTTCTTAGGGCTTCCCACCTTTAATTTTTCCTGTATTTGTACTTTTACTCAACGATCATTTTGCATAACTCTTTGCACAATAATATTCAATGGCTCTCCTCATTTCTTAAGTTGCAAAAACATGAAATCTTTCTGCTAACATTCAGGGCTCTAAATAATTCATTATTGAGTTAGATCATGTGTAATCATAAGGAAGTCTGAATATTGAAAGCCTCTGACAATTGCATAACTAGAACATCTCAGATTTGTCCTTTTTCCACATTTCTGTCCAAGTCCTTCGAAGCATGAAGACTTTGAAGAGCCAGACATTTGAGGAAAGACCTTCTTTTGCTCACTTTCTTCCCTGAGAGTTGTTGAGAATTTATATATTAACCAAATGTTTCTCCAGTGTTCCAAGCCAGTTAGATGACTCCTGTAAACAAAAGTCAATGTGGTAAAGATAAAAATGAAGGATTTCTCCTTGTTTGATAAATGGAATCTGGAATTTAGGGCTTGGGGATTTGGCATTGAGTGTTCAGACATTTTGCTATGGTTTTCTTGGGATCCAGATGATACTCTACACATGGCTCCTTGCTGACCTAGGACACTGTTGCCTTTGCCTACTGCCATCCCCATGGAAGTGGTGCAGCACATTTCATTAGAGAGGACAGGTGGTAACATGTGGCCACACTCAGTAAGGATTTGGGAGGGAAATTCTAGCTGAGAAGCCAAGATCAGACACTATCCCTTTCAGCACCACAGCGTTCTCCTATGGAACACTTTTTATTTTTTGTTTTTTTTTGAGATGGAGACACACTCTGTTGCCCAGGCTGGGGTGCAATAGCAAGATCTCAGCTCACTGCAACCTCCGCCTCCCCAGTTCAAGCGATTCTCCTGCCTTAGCCTCCCGAGTAGCTGGGACTACAGGTGCCCATCATCACGCCTGGCTAATTTTTGTATTTTTAGTAGAGACAGGGTTTCACCATATTGGCCCGGCTGTTCTAGAACTCCTGACCTTGTGATCCTCCCACCTCAGCCTCTCAAATTGCTAGGATTACAGGCGTGAGCCACCCCACCCACCGGCCCCTAGGGAACACTTCTAAGCCCAGAATCTGACCTGCTTGGGGGAACAGGAACCAGTTTTCCTTCCCCTAAAGAAAAGCCTGAAAATCTGTCTCCCTCTACTCAAAATACAGAACCCTAAAAACTTGAGGTCCACAGAAAGAAAGCAGTACTCTCCTTGTTAGATTCTTTCCTCCTCAGACGGTCTTCCAAGCTCCACACGATGGCAGGGGGGAGGGGGAGTGTTCTCGTTTCAGCCTTCCCAGTGCAATAGCACAGATGCATTCACAGTGCACCAGCATATTCCTCATGTGAGGTTTGATAGAGAAGTTTTCCCCTCCATCCTGCCTTCTTGTTCCTGCTCCCAGTCTCCTGTGTACTCGGGCATGTACACACATTCAGCATGCCTGCTGCTATGCACTGGATGCTTGAGTCCACTGACAAATAATCTGTTGAAGGCCTAGCCCATGATGTGTGGGACTGTGGAGGTAGGGACTTTGGGAGACGATTGGCATAGAGGAGGTCATGAGGTGGAGCCTCAGTGATGGGATTAGTGGCCTTATAAGAAGAGGAAGAGAAGCCAGAGTGTGCTCTCTCTCCCTCTCTCTCTCTCTCTCTTTCTGCCATGTGAGGACAATGCGTGCAGGTGGTCATGTGCAAACCAGGACAAGAGCCCTCACCAAAAACCCGACCATGCTGGCACATGACCAAGGACTTCCAGCCTCCCAAACTGTGGGGAGCAAACATCTGTCATTTAAGCCACCCAATCTTTGGTATTTTGCTATGGCAGCCTGAATGGACTGAGACACCTGCTGAAAAATATCCTGGGAGAAATGCTTTTCGGGGACTTTCCAGTGAGAAAACATTTTCAAACGCAACAATTTCTGAAGGGAAACAGACTGCAGAGCTACGACTCTGATTTTAAAGAAAATCAGTGTTGCATTATTCCACTGTTGTGAGAACAGCTTAGATCCTAGAATCATATGGCCTCAAGCTCTCTGTTTTCCAGAATGGTCTGCATCTGGCTTTTGTATAACCAAAAGGCCACAATAGTGTTATTCCTAGAAAGTTGACTCTAGCACCCAATACCTGTATCTGGAATCTTGGAACCATTTTTCCAAGATTTTTAGCTCCATCAAGTTCTCTTCATCAGAGAACAAGTTCAACTACATGATAGATGTTTCTTCCACTAAGAGCACCCACAGAAGGAATGTTAAGCATGAACATGGCCTGGACATATTGCCGCCTCAAAGTCAGGACTCTACTGGACCGAAGCTGTGTGCTGCCCCGGAGCCTAGACGACCATATTCCAAGATCAGAGGGCCTTAGAATTCCCTGCCTGAGTGGTCCCGAGTCTATCTGGGCCTTTTACAGGAAAGTGCATGGTACCCACTGAGTCAGCTCCCCATGTCACAGTGCTTGGCTGCCAGTGTGGCCCCCTGGGCCTGGAGAATGGTCTCAAGGAGGATATTTGGGGAGGTCTACCTTAGACATGGAGGCTTGGCAGCCCCTCCAGGTACAAAAATCCTGTGGACTAGAAGACAAGGCAGGCATGAACCCTTGTACACCTAGTACAACTTCCATTTGCAGGTGTTCTATTGGCTCTGGGCAAGTGAGAGGCTGTCCTGCTGACCTGTCTCCTGCATGCTGTTGGCTGCAGTACCCACATGTAAGAAGTCAGTATTTGCCCTCACAGATCTGATATACTGATTTTACCACATAATACATTTTCATATGTATCTGATTCTATTTCTAGACTTCAGTTCCACTATTTTGTAGGTCTTTTCATATGTGAACATTAATCTATTTAAATTACCATCTTTACAGCATTTTTGACTACCTAGTAAGCCTGGTACCTCTGTATAGCTCTCTCCTGCTTTTCAGGATTCTACCTCTTCTGGATCACTTTTGCTTAGTGAAGTTTAAAGTGTGCTGCTCATTTTTTGTGGTGGTAGTTGTGGTGGTTGTCACTGAGAGTATATTAAATATGACAATTAAGCTAGATAGAATTGGCCTTTTCATGATGTGGCACCTCTCCTTGAAGAACATTAAACTTTTCACTGGAACCAGGCTACATTTGTATTGATAGGTTTTGCACATTTATTTTTAACTCCTACACATTTTTTTTGGTATGACTATTTTCAATCAAGTGTTGAAAATTACTGGTATTATTTGAATAAATTACTGGTATTATTTAGAATGAAGGTGGGAAAACTTGCATACTAGTTTTCTACATAATTAACCTATGAGAAAGCTATTTTGTAACAATTATACATTTATTTAAGTCATTCTACAGACTAAATAATTATTCCAGTTTACTTTCTTTGAAACAAACATTATTTAGGACTTATTATATCTTAGGTACTGTCCTAGGCAATTTAAAAATATAAAAATATTGAATTCTTACAGCAGGCCTATGAGATAATTACTATTATTTCCCCGATTTTAGAAGTGACAACACTGAGCCCTAGCAACTTGGCTACTGTCACAAATAGGTGAGCTTCTAGTTGAGACCAGAATCCAGGCCATGAGGAGCACAGCCTCTGCTGGTAATCACAGCACTATCAAGTTATTTAATTTCAAATTTGCATCCAAAATAATGTTTCTCCATTGTAAAAAGTGAGTCGATGTGAAACTTTATAAGCTAGCATTAAAATATTGATGAAATGTTGAAAATACTGAGCTTCGGATATTTCAAACACCAGAATGTCCATAAAGCACCAACCCAGCATGGCATGGTCAGAGTGTGCTGCAGGACAGTGTGCTCCAACATTAGGCCATCATGTGCATCTGCCCACCAAGGATGCTGAAACCTACCATCTTTAATCAATGTCAAGGGATTGACCTATTTTAAGTAATTATAGGATGAAAAAAGAACATTCTGAAATAAAAAGTCATGCAGTTTCTCAACAATTTTCCAAACTTTTGGGTCACAGGGTTTTGCACAGGGAAATTGACCCCATTCACGTCTGATTACATGGGACTCCCTTGAAGACACTTCTGACTTTTTCCTTTAGTTAATTTATTGTCTTTATTTATGGATAACAAGGCATAGACTGGAGGCGAATTAAGGAAAGTCTATTTTTGTTTAGTCTAGCTTGGACCTGGGGCTAAAATGCTTGGCCCTCCCCTCCCTTCCTCTCATCCTTTCTTACCACCAGCCTCTCCTGGGAGTGAAGAAGATGTGCAGAGAACTAGCCTTAAAAAGAGTGTTTAGAATATTTTTAAGACAAGCATTTTTAACAAAATGCACATACACTGGGTAATACATAAACTTTACATACTTGTTAAGTTTTTTGTCGTTGTTGTTGTTGTTTGTTTGTTTGTTTTTGTTTTTATTTTTGAGAAAGAGTCTCACCCTGTCTTACCCAGGCTGGAGTGCAGTGGTGCATTCTTGGCTCACTACAGCCTCCACCTCCTGGGTTCAAGCAGTTCTCCTGTCTCAGCCTTTCAAGTAGCTGCGACTACAGGTATATGCCACCACACCCACTGAATTTTGAACTTTTTTTTTTTTTTTTAGTAGAGATGGGGTTTCACCATGTTGGCCAGGCTGGTCTTGAACTCCTGACTTCAGGTGATCCACCCGCAGTCTTCCCAAAGTGCTGGGATTACAGACGTGAGCCACCGCTCCTGGCCGTTAAGTTTTTATTAGATATGGAATCATTGTGAGTTTTACATTGTGTGGTGCTGAATGCTGAGTATGTTTTGTTGCTGTAATGATTTTTGAAGCTTGTCCCAGGAGGTAGTAAATTAACCGAGACAGTCTGATTCTTTCAGAGCTTACTTTAAAGCTTTGTCATGTGGGAACAAACATAGGGCTGGAACTAATTTTGGCCTGCTTTTGCCTACTGAAAGCAATATCTTGTGGATTAAATGATTTTTTACTCTGGCTGTTGGGTGAACACTTTGCTAACTAGTACAAGCCCTCTTCAGCCACCTTTGCACCGGGCGAGTTTAACAGGCCCCCATATCCCTGTCTGTCCAGCTAGGGAGCGGCCCATGTCTGTCCCCAGCTGTGGTCCTCTAGGAGACCAAGTTTCTTCATTTTCCTGGGACCCAGTGAATTCTGTGAAGCTGGGCCTGGGATCCACGGACCTGCATGGGCTTGTACTCCAGGGCTTTCTGCAGCAAGGTGGGAGCAGAGCAGAATGAAGGTCACGATGAAGCAAGCACTAAGAAATTTGCAAAGGGGAGACAGATCATTACAGAAACACATGCAGGTGGTTATGGCAGCCGGCTCCTTACCTGAACCAGAGACTCATGCTCCTGTCAAAATGTTAGTCCAGTCAGCGGGTTTCCTGCTTCCTGGCCGTCCTGAGAGACGACCCTGAGCCCAGGGAGATGGGGCCAGGCCAAGAAAAGAAACCTCAGGAGAAACCAACCCTGCTGACACTTTGATCTTGGACTTCCAGGCTCCAGAACTGTGAGAACTATTTTCTGTTGTTTAAGCAACCCAGGCAGTAGTATTTTGTGAAGGCAGCCCCAGCAGACAAATGCAGGTGCCCTCCCCGGGCTGCTTGCAGATTTCCCCACTTTCAGGCACACCTATTCAGGACCCCTCTCCCTCTGGGTTCTCAGAGGAGTTCGCAGTAATCTGGGAGGATGGTCAGAGCGAGCCAACCGCGCTCAGCTGGCTGGGGTTGTGGCGCTCTGCCTCATGACCTGCCTCCAGGTTTCTTCCACGCAGTGCTCTGTCCAGGGACTAGAGTTCTAACTCCTGGTTTCTCAGCCCAAATTTTTCATGTCAGCTTTTGCCCAGTTTTTAATTGATCCAGACTTACTATGCGGACTTGAGCCTGCCCCTGCCTTTAGGAGCCTATGGGCTGATCGGGTTTTGTGGGGCCTGAAGCTTGTGCAATTCAGAAAAATCCTATGGCACATGTATACATATGTAACTAACCTTCACATTGTGCACATGTACCCTAAAACTTAAAGTATAATAATAATAAATAAATAAATAAACAAATGTATTCACATAAAAAAACTACACAATTACAAAAACAGAACTGCAAACTTAGAATTAGGCGCAAACTAGAGTATTTATTTAGAATGAGGTAAGAAATCACAACAAATTTTAAAAATCTGACAAATACCATAAATGCTTCTTTCAGCTCATTTTCCTTTAGTAAGAATACCTCCAATCATATTTGAATTTTTGCATAATCAATAATGTTTAAAATAAAAGAAACCAGTCTCAGTATATTAACAATTAAACCATACCGTTATATGCTACTACGCTGTTTTGCACTACATAATTGTATTATGGAATTATTATTAGGTTGGGGGCAGGCTGTAATCCCAGCACTTTCGGAGGCTGAGGTTGGAGTATTGCTTGAGCTCAGGAGTTCGAAACCAGCCTGGGCACCATAGCAAGACCTTGTCTCTATTAAAAAAAAAAAAAAAGCCAGATGTGGTGGTACATGCCTGTAGTCCCAGCTGCTCCAGAGTTTGAGGTGGGAAGATCGTTTGAGCCCAGGAGACTGAAGCTGAAGTGAGTTTTTGATTCTGCCACTGCACTCAAGCCTGGGTGACAGAGAAAGACCTGTCTGGAAAAAAAAACAAGAAACAAAAAACAAAACAAAAAAAAAGCAAAGAAGAAATAAGAAGAAGAAAAGAAAGAAAGAAATTACTCTTATCCTGGACATCTTGACTTGTCACAGCTTGGGTAGGAGTTTGTTGTTGCTGGTGCCCTGGCTTCTCAGGCTTTCTCTGGACTGATGTTTTGGGGGCAGCTTTGCCTGTGGTCCCACCTGGAAATGCCAGACTTCATTCAAATAAGACTTGTCAGGTATTTGAGGCACATTTTGATGTATTAGGTTGCATGAAACCCTGGCCTAACACACAGACCTACCTGGTGGAGGTAACGCTGCTGGTTTGGACACTACAATCGAGAAGCATGAGGCTCTCTTAAAAAGAAAATAAGAAGTGTGTGTTTATATTCGTATCCACTGTGCAAGTGAGTCTTTTCCTCAGAAGGGAAGAACTTGTATTCAATGGAGCACAAAGCTTTATGTCCACTGTCCAGAAAGCAAAGCTTGTGTGCCAGACACGCTTCCTGCTTCTGCTCTGGACATTTCACACCTCTATTTTCTATTTGGTATGGATGTCAGTGAGGCACCTTAGAAATAGTCATGTCACTGTGTGACTTCCAGCTTTGATTTTTGGGTACAGACACCTGGGTGAGAGTCTCTGAGGGTACTAGGTAGATTCAGAAGAGCCATTCCTACTTTGGGTTAACTAGAAGTAATCTAGTTGTATGTGGCAGTGACTGAGAATCACACAGCTATCCCAGTAAACTGAGTTGATACGTATCTCCTCCCCTCTCCACTCAGACCCCCAAAAGTCCTCAGTCTTAGCAGTGCAACTGACTCTACAGAGTCTGCAGGAGGAGCCTCAGGGCTGAAGGAGAATGTATCCCTGATGAAATGCAGTCAAAATAGATAACTTTTGAAAATTTTGCAAAATCAGGAAATGTATAAATAAATGTATACATTGCTAGGACCCCTCTCAGGATCTTGGAAGGAAACTTTGCAAGTGACAGTTTTCCAGGTCTGCAACTTGATAAGTGGCTCAGTAATCCGCTGACACACGATCCTGTCCTCCCCCAAGGGACAAATGTTCAACATCCAGCTCCACCATAGCTCCTGTCATCTTTAGAGAAATTTCTGAGTGTGATGTTTTGAGGCCAGACATGTCTTCACTAGACCTCTGGGGCTCAAGCTTTCTCAGATTCTAAGGCACATTCTCCCTGATGCCGTTACCTGACAGCTCTCCTCAGCACCTTCCAGTTACCTAAACCCTCCCAAGAATTCCCTCCCTCAACCCAAATCCCAGCCCCTATCCCAGTGGACGGTGCTTGGCCCAGTTCTCCTTTTCTACCTTTCCAGAAGTAAAGAAATTTACCCCTTGGCTCCAAACAAAGTAAGGATAGTTATAGAAAGTGGTCGTTCTTCAGAAATGAGGATGATCTCAGAATAAGCACCATGTACAAATATGTTAATAATTATATTGCATTCTTCACAGGAGACATTTTTAGTTTCTCTAAATGCCCAACAACATATCAAAGGTTAAATCAACTGTGGCACACCCTTTGGTGAGATGATTACCCAATATTACAAAAATCATTACAAGGAAGATATAAAGATGGTTTTAAACAAAAGTGTTTGAAGCTTCAGATATAAACAAAGAAAAACAGGTTTAACCTGTGCTGAGTACTGGCTGTGACCTCTTGCTTTCCTTACCTATAGAATACCAGTAGTGACATAGTTTCTCACCAGGTTTGCTGTCTGTAAGACTAAGTTAATTACTAATGAAAATGCTTGAACATTCTGGCTAGGTCAGGGAAGGAAGAGAGCGCATATTAGGTTTCTTTCTGTGTGAGATGCATTATGGACTGAAAAAAAATGCTGACAAGTCCTTGGTTTGAGACTAAGCTCTACCACTTATTAGTTATACAAACTTGTTCAGGTTTTTGAACCTTTCTGTGAGTTCGTTATTTGGTCTAAGTGGAAATAAGCTACCCATTAACAGGGTTGATAAGGGGATCAGGTGCAGAGAAAGGGATAAATTAGTTTGGCTACTCAATTAGCTTTATGGAATAAATGTATCATTGTCTTCTCCTTAGGACATGGTTCTGTAGGTGCTGACCACAAACATAGTGAGACAAAGCAATAATCAGTCTTGTCTATTGCGTTAAAAATAATACTAGGATATACTGAAGGCTTATTATTTGCCAAGTTCTTGGTGTGCATGTGAGAATTTCATGTCAGCCACAGCTCAAAAAACAAAACCAATCAAACCTATATATTTTAAGTAAAAAAAAAAAAAAAAGATAGAGCTGGGTGCCTTGTAGTGTTGCAGTACCCAGTCTTTCAAGATTTAGAAAAGGCTTGAGGTTCATTGCAATAAGTTGCGTATATCCAGAAAGAATCTCAGAAAAGGCCTTAATGAAAGTCATTCCTTTTAAAGAACTTGGGAAGAGAGAGAGGGGAGGTGCTTGGATATGAAGCTTTGAACAGCTCTTTTGAATGAAGCAAAGCTGTCCTCTTTAGGTAATTATATTCCACAAAGGAAATCTGGCTTCATTTGCCTTAGCATATTTTTTGTTGTTTTTTTTTTAGGAACACAAAAGCAAGGAAGTTTCTAACTTCCATTTACTTCTTTCATGACTTGTCTTTGTCCCATTCTCTTTTCTGCCTGCACCTGTGGCTTAGTGTAAAAGATCACTTGTCTGCAGTGCAGAGGGGAAATTCTTTGCTCTCAGCCTGGCTGGGGTTTTCCTGAATGAGGGAATGGGGTGAGATGTTGAGGGCATTTGCCCATACATGGAAACAAAGCCTTTATCTGCCTAAAGTGGAGAGGCAAATGGGTGGTTTTTATATGCGTTGCAATTACCACTTTATTTTTTCATTAAAAGTGAGTCTAACCTTTTAAAATATATCATTTATAGTGGACCGGGACAGTTCAGTTGTCTTTGCTGTCGATTTAATAGCCAGAGGACAGAATATGAGGTTGAATTTTATTGTTTACATTAGGGTAAAGGACCAAATGAATCTTTTAACAAGTTGAACAAAATTTTGCAATGAACACTGGACTTTTAGTGACTAGATATTTTTTACAGATTCATTAAATTTAAAAATAAATATTCCATCTCACGATCAGAATTATTTCATATATGTGGATATATAAACATATATGTAATAATCTATGCATACAAAAGTCTAGTCAATTTATGCTCTTGAGAACTCAAGCAAACTTTTGGAGCTTGAGGTTGGGAGTTGGGCCGGGTGAAGTTGAGTAACTAAGACACCTAGAGCAGTTGTATCTTTTGTTAGTCCAGTTAATAAGAAGCTTTATAAATATTAATTTGAAATGCTTCAAGTTCATGGTAGGACATTTCTGAGTTGAGTTCCCAGCTCCGCAGTATCTAGCAGCGTGATT
Source organism: Gorilla gorilla gorilla (assembly GCF_029281585.2). Lineage (NCBI taxonomy): Eukaryota > Metazoa > Chordata > Mammalia > Primates > Hominidae > Gorilla > Gorilla gorilla. The sequence continues at coordinate 54,112,751 of NC_073230.2, forward strand.
TCAGGTGAGCTGCTTCATATGTGCTGAGCTTCACATTCCTTATCCCTAAAGCCAGGAGTGTGGTGTCTACCATGTTTATCGTGAGGGTTTTCTTAGCTATAAATATCTATGAACACTTAAGAAGTTATTATTAATGCATCAGATGATTTAATTCTTAATGGAACATTAAGTTGTTAGTCTATGGATTTCCATTCCTGTAAAGCCTTTATATTCTTTCATGTGAAATATTAACAAATAATGCCTGCCCCTGAGCCAGACTTGAAGAAGTGGGAGAAGGGCTGTAAATGAGATTCCACAGGGGATCCATATTGTGAACCAAAGCCAAGGATGTGTGTGTGTATATGCAGGTGTGTGTGTGTGTGTATGTGTGTGTGTGTGTATGCACATTTTATTCAATAAGCCGGAACCAATATTAAAAGTCTTCTTTTCCTATCAAAAAGCTTTGAAGAAAGCTTCAAAGTTTTTTTAGCGTTCTGCATGATATTGTTACGTATAAAAAAGCAAGATGCAGAAAATGTTTAAAACAATGCTACCTCCTCAGTGTGTGTGTGTTTGTGTTCTTTTATTATGAAAATATGGGAGAAAACACAGAAGGTAGCACACTAAGTGTTTCAAATGAATTAACTGAAGTTACTCTAGGAGAGAGTTGAGACAAAGAGATGCGGAAGGATAGAGAAAGAGTAGAAGCAAACAAAAAGAAAATAGAAAATAGAAACCTTAGACTAAAAAGGAACAGCATGATAAATATCTTGGTTTTACTTTTGCAATTATGCAAACTACTGTGTCTGTATACACATGAAGAAATTGAATACAACAAAATATACCAAATCTGCCTCTTTGACAGAGAGCTCTGTAAAGCCCCCATGGGAAAGAAACGGAGGTGACCTCAGCAAAGGGAGAACCCTCAGGAAAAGGAAAACTGGAGAGCAAAGAGCAGCGAGACGGGTGCCAGGCCCCGGGAAGGGTTCATTAGGAGTAAGTCTATCCTGGCGGGAGTGGAAGTTTTAGAGTTCTGGGAATAAAATCTCTTGACTTTAGAGAGGTGACTTCACCGAGGCATGTGAGGAATAGTAACTGTGGGATCCAGATGAATTTCACCTTCACTGGCACAAGGCAAATAGAACGAATGGATGCACAGTCCAAACAGGAAAAGGGGGGCTTTACCAAGCCCTGCCTGGCTGCAGAAGGGGCTAAAAGGTGCTGGTGGGGGAGGGTTTTCTTCAAGGCCCAGGAGGATCCATCTGAACAACAAAACAACATGAGAAACTGAAATCGAACACATCCTTCCTGAGCCAACACCACTGCTACAGACGATTTTTAGTTCTGCGCTTTTTAAAAAGTTAATACCAAATAGCAATTGTGACTACTTTCTGTGGATGACATTTGTTAGGAGCTGTTTGCAAGGCCGCATTGTATTTGCTCACTGCTTCCTTTTGCCTCTCAGCCTAGCTTCTGGGATAATTTTTCTTCTTCATGAAGCATCTGCATTAGAAGTTCTTCGAATGCTATGTTTTAAAAAATTCTTTCCAGTTTTTTGATTATGTTTGAATGTCTTTATTTCACTCTTTGAACGATACTTTTCTTTGTACACATACTAGGTTGACGGTTATTTTCTCTAACATGTTTTTGAAGATAATATTGGACCATTTTCTTTCTTCCGTTGATATTGAGAAATCTAAATTTATCCTGCCTTTTTTGTTTGTTTGTTTGTTTAAGTCCTCTGTTTTTCCTGTCTGGCTGTTTTTGAGATTTCCTCCTGAATTCTGCAGTCTTAATACAGTATATTTAGTAGCAGGTTTCTTATTTTTTTTATCTTCTATGGTATGGTATGCATTGATCTGTATAATCCTGTTTTTTTGTTTGTTTGTTTGTTTGTTTGTTTAGTTATAGAAAACTTCCAGCCTTGAGCTCTTGAAGATTGCCTCACCTCTGTTTTCTCTGCTCTCCCCTTCTAGGACTCTGATCAGGCCTGTGTTCAAATGTGACAGTCATCAGCCCAGTTCATCAAATGTGTGCAGCTGACTGCTCTGGTCACTAGCAGGGTTGCCCTTTCTGGCCTCTTTGGGTTGCCTGGGGCCATGTGCTATTACTAGCTAATGAACTGTAGGCTACAATGGTGCATACACTTTCAGCCTGGAGCATTTCTCAGCCATTGTGAGCCTTCCTGAAACCCTTTTTTCTTTTACCAGGGTGAACAACGATGCTCCAAGTTGTGGTAGCTTGAGTCTTGGGTCCCAGAGGAAAGATAACAGGGAACATAGCCTCAGAGGGCTCAGAATAGACTTGTAGAGTAGGCAGTAAATCACATTTGGTTGTTTCAAGGCACTGAGATATTGGCATTATTTGTCACTATAGTTTTACAAAATGTAGCCAAGCCGAGAGACTATCTCATTATATCATTCATATTCATTCATGCCTATTTTATATATTTCATCTTATTGCACATAATTTCTTTTCCTATATCATCTATTTTCACTAGATATTGAGTTATACATAAACGTATTTAACAATTATATTATCATTTCTACATGCTTTTTTCCTAATAGTCTCATGTTGATCAATCTTTTTTTAATTATGCATTTGAAACATTTGTATGTATCTGAAAATCTCCAGCTCTGTTGTTCTTAGGGATCAAACCTGTTATTTGTTGTTTCTGTTGATACTTAATCCTAGTGGTTTTTGCTTTCTCTGGATTTTGTGAAATTTGGTTACTACCTCTTTGCTTAATCTTGACAGTGAGATCCTTGTGGACCTAAATTGCAGAGAAGTGTTTCCCAGTGTAGATCTGTTTCTGCTTCTCCTAGAAAGAAACCTGACCACCTCACTCTGCGTGCAAGTCTTGACTCAGCTTTCTGATCAACCTTTCCCTTGCCCTTGTTGTTAGCTCCAAGGCTCAATTTCTTGATTGCTATAGACATCTCTGCTAAGGCAACTCAGCCTCTTTTGGATTCCTGCAGATCTGGCTCCAGTCAATCCCACCTTCTTGATGTCCCAACTTCAGCTCATTATAATATGTGTGGGTGTGTGTGTGGTTTGCTTTGTTTGGATGAGGTGGGAACTTGGAGTATATGTTTTTGTCTGCCTTCCTTCATTCACCATAATTTATTCTGAGACTTATCCAAGTTGTGGAGTTGTATTTCATTGTGTGAATATATCATTTTTTTTTCATTCATCCATTGATGGACATTTTGGTTGTTTGCAGTTATTTGATATTTCAAATAAAGCTGTTGTGAGTACCCATGTATGAGTTTTTATGTATACATATTTTAATTTTTTCTGGGGTAAATCTAGAAGTGAAATGACTGAGTCTTATAATTGTTGTATATTTAGCCTTATAAGAAAAAAAACAGTGGTTGTACCACTTTACATTTTTACCATCAGTCTATAAGATTTCTAGCTCTTTCATATTCTTGTATGGGCAGTCTTTATGGTTTCAACCATTCTAATAGGTGTGTAGTGTGATCTCATGGTAGTTTTAACCTGCATTTCCCTGATGACTAATGACACTGAGCATGTGAGTATTTGTCATCTGGATATCTTATTTGATGAAGTCTCTGTCCATATGTTCTGGCCACTTTTTGAATGGGGTTATTTTTTCCTCTTATTATTGAGTATTAAAATTTCGTTATACATCGTGGATTCAAGCTCTTTATCAGACATATTACTTATAAATATCATCTCATCTTTAAATTTGTAATTTGAGCTCATTTTACTCTTTAATATTTTAGCACATTCAAAAAAAGAGCTGAATTTTTAATGTTGATAAGATCCAATCTATCATTTCTTTTATGAATTACGCTTTTGGTGTTGTATCTAAAAGACTTCTGCCTAACCCAAGGTCACAAAGATTTTCTATGTTTACTTCTAGAAGTGTTATAGTTTTAGGTTTTACATCTAAGCCTCAGACCAGAGGACTTGATTTTCATTTTACTGAGTAATTGTGGACAAGTCACTGTATTAAATTGGATTCTACTTTCCTCAAAGCCTGGTAAGTGCATTGGGAGTGGGGACAGTTGACGGGAGAACAAAATAGATCAGAGAGCAGCACAGGGCCGGTAGTATGCCAAGCCATGTCTTGTACCAGCCACTTTTCTCTATGTGCTGTAAGCTGTTTAGGGAAGTATGGCAACAACAACAAACCCTGAGCTGCTTTCAGGACAGTGTAACCTCAGGGGGAAAAAGCAATTTTTAAGCCATAAAGCATTTTTAAATTTAATTTTTATTGATACATAATAGATGCACATATTTTCAGGGTGCATGTGATAATTTAATACATTATACAATTAGTAAATATCCAATCAGTATAATTAGGATATCACTTTAAATGTGTGTCTTTTCTTTATGCTGGAAACGTTCAAATTATTCTCTTCTAGCTATTTTAAAATATACAATAAATTATTGTAAGCTACAGTCACCTTGCTGATCTGTCAAACACTAGGTCTTACTACTTCTATCAAATTGTCTATTAGTGCCTATTAATGAACCTCTCTTCATGTCTTCCACCCTTCTTACCCTCTGGTAACCACCAATCTACTCTCTATCTCCATGAGATCCACTTTTTTAGCTTGGACATACGAATGAAAACATGTGATATTTGTCTTTCTGTGTTTGGCTTCTGAGAACATGTGATATTTGTCTTTCTGTGTTTGGCTTCTTTTACTTAATATAATGACCTTCAGCTCCATTCATATTGTTGCAAATGACAGAAGTACAATACTGCAAACCTGTAGTCTCAGCTAACTTGGGAGGTTGAGGTGATGATCAGGAGTTGGTGCCCAGGAGTTAGTGTCTAGCCTGGGCAACATAAGGAGATTCTATCTTTAAAAAAAAAATTCACAGAAAGACATGTATCCCATCTCCTGACCCATAATATGGATTTTTAGTGTATGAACTAGTTTCAATGTGTTTGCTCCTCAGGTGGGTGTATGAGTACCTCCCTACTCCAAGCTTTCATCTTCCCAGTGTCTGCTTCTTTAGAATGCCACCATCTGAGGGAAGGACTCCATGCAGTTTGCAGCTCCTTACTCATTTAAAACCCAGCTGCAAAAGTCTAAATTAGGAAGGTCAGATCCATAGTCTTTACAAATGGCCTGAAATCATGATGTAGCAAAAATCACTTCTAAATCTTAATAGTGCTCTGTTCCTTTCTGTAACCTCCTTTCTGTGTGCGTGCAAGGCACCACAGGATTAAATGTTTGGATGTTGTTAGAGCAGCAAAATAAAACTAATTATTTCTGCAGTGACATTTTGGCTTGTATGAACATGAACATGAAAAAGCTATCTTTTATGCATTTCTCAACTGAGACATTAGAATCCTTTATATTCAGCGATTTCTGTTTGAACAAAAAACAAAGGGGCAGGTATAGTGGTGCACGCCTATAATTTCAGAATTTTGGAAGGTCAAGGTGGGAGGACTGCTTGAGACCAGGATTTTGAGACCAACCTGGGCAACATAGTGAGACCCTGTTTCTACAAAAAACAAAGTAAAAAAATTAGCTAGGCATGGTGGCACACGCCTGTAGTCCCAGCTACTCAGAAGGTTGAGGTGGGAGGATCGCTTGAGCCCAGGTGGTCAAGGCTGCAGTCAGCCATGGTAGAGCCATTGCACTCCACCCTTGGCAACAGAGCCAGACTCTGTAAAAAAAAAAAAAAAAAAAAAAAAAAGTTGAAATTGCAACATGAGAATGTGAAGGAGCAATTTGCTAGTCTTTTTCTTTCTATAGCATGCCTTTTCTCTGAGGTGGTCAGCCAACCAGCCATTGACAGTACTTAAGTGACAGATACCAGCTCAACTCTGCACCGGGCAAGGAACAAGATAGAGGATAGTTCTCACCACCCTTCCAAGTGACAGTGATAACTTAACAACCACCAGTGGAAAAGTCATGTTTAATAATATCTATTTTAGAATTTAGAAAATTGAAGCTCTGAGAGTTTAACTAACTTGCTCCTAGTCATGCAGTAAAAATGACAGAGCTGGGTCATGAACTCATGTAATATGGTCGAAATCTAGTGCCTGAAAAGAGAGCATACCAAAATGATTGAGCTTATTTTCACTTGGCATTTTTTAAAAATGGATTTATATCTGGGTAGTAGAAAGAACTTGTGGGATCAATGCACCAAGATTTGAGGCCTTCTATGGACTATTTGCTGAATGGGGAAATTCATTTCTCTGTTGTGTGCTTTTGCTTTATTATAAAAAGTAATCTTTTTTTTTTTTTTTTTCCAGACAGAGTCTGGCACTGTCACCCAGGCTAGAGTGCAGTGGCGCAATCTCAGCTCACTGCAACCTCCACCTCCCAGGTTCAAGCAGTTCTTCTGCCTCAGCTTCCCAAGTAGCTGGGATTACCGGTGCCTGCCACCACACTTAACTAATTTTTGTATTTTTAGTACAGATGGGCCATGCTCGCCATGCTGGCCACGGTAGTCTCGAACTCCCAACCTCAGGCGATCTGCCCGCCTCAGCCTCCCAAAGTGCTGGGATTACAGGTGTAAACCACCGCGCCCAGCCAATAATCTTTAAATATACTCCAAACAATATAGCTAGGGGTGTAACTTATGTGTTAGGCAACCAAAGAAGATTTTTTCTTTTTTAACATTTCTGTCTTATATATGCCAAATTATATTCAGTAATAGACATGAAATAATCAGTCAACATTATTATTTTCTAGATTTATCCTTTAATGATGAAATAAGTTTTCAAAAGGATAAATGTCATTTAAAAATCCATTCTTCAAATTCAGTAAAATATTTAGTATAGGAACTTACTTTAATATTAAATATAAAAATATTTAATATAGACTTTTGTTCTTCCTCAACAAGGAGGTCACACCTCCCAGACTGTGCTCCAGGTTGACAGGGCCAGAGGAAGACTGAGATTGCTTCTCCACCCTGATGGTCACTGTGTCATCATCGCTGATTAGAACTTCCTGCTTAAAACTCAGGAATGTGTTGTACCCCAGGGTTTGGACACACAAATTGCACTAAAATGGAACCCAAAGGATTTCTATGCCTTACAAATGTATTCTAGAAGTGAGTAGGTGTAGCTGAATCCTCCAGCTATGTAGCTGGGAGCAGTGATTTAGGTCATAGGCCAACAACATCTTTTTGGGGTAAAGGAGCATTTTATCACTGGTGTTGTTTAGAATCTCTGGCAAACACTGGTGATGAAAACCAGGCTGATTTTTACAGGGTTTTATGATTGTCTTTAAGTTTTCTGCAGACAATATACCCCTTACTGCCTGCGCCCAGAATGGGGGGCATGCCCACTGCCCTGCCATTGGTACAACGTTGCACAGAATTCCACTTTTGTATGATTTCATTGTGCTCAATGCCTGTGTTGCTGGAAACCTTTTAGGTCAGCTTTATTGCAACATGCAATCATTATACCTCAGCCCCTGTCTGGGAAGCTTTAGAGAGGAGGGTTCAGGATTGAGGCTTGGGCTCCTGAGCCCATTGCTTTAAGTGGTGTTCACATGTTTGATAAGGTGTGCACCAGACCCTCTCCTGCTAGGTCAGCAGTAGCCTCCAGTGCTGGCACTAAAGAAGACTTGCAAATGAATATCCCTCTTCGCAGAGAAGGGTCCACATTAAATGTGTAACTAGGATGAAGTAGATCCTTTATTCAGCCCCTAGATCTGAAAGTGCTGCTGACCAGAGGGAAGACCGCTGCCTGCCTTTCTTCCAGTGGTGGTTCAGATTCAACAAGCAGGAACTGAGTGTTGACTTTCTGCACTTATCTGTTAACCAAGGTTTTATAACCTCTAAAGAGGAAGGAACTGGTATTTAGTGAATACCTACCCTGTTGCATGGGGACTATAATTCCCCCTTTTTTAAGAGACTAAGTTGAGGCTTTGGTTTTCAGGGCTACCTGGTTAAGAATAGAAATCTCCCAGATGTCCAGATGCCAGGACTGGGTGCCACTGAGGTGGCTCATTTGGGACACACAGTCAGCACACTCAACCCAAAGCTGTCCCTGGAAATGGCCCCACTTGCTTCAGGGCGTGGTGCAAAACGTTGATTTAATCTGAGAAGCTGCTCTCTGGCTTTAGGCCAGAGGAGCCACCCACCCAGCCAGAGAGGAGCCTGGCCACCATTACTCAGACCTCTCCTTTCTGGAGAGGGAGTGCACAGCTGGCTCTGTCAGGCGTGGCTCGCGGGCCTGCCAGAGTCATTCTGATCCCATTACCTGCATTGCCCACATTACTCCAGAGGCCCCTGATCTCAGCCCACAACTCCGGGCAAATACATGCATCTCACCTGCACAACATCTCTCAAGGAGGCTGTGAAAGGGATTTTTGTCTCTTGTGTGTTGATGGATGGGTGATGAAACAAGAATACCCAGGGAATGATTGATCATAGTTCTTGGTCACCTGAAAGTTGATCTTATTTCTTAGTAGACTGGATTCTACTGGGTAAGGACATCGTGTAGCTCTGTGCCTTGATTTTCTAGAAAAAGAAAGCAAAACAAAACCCAAAACACAAATAAAACAATGATCAAACCGAATTAATGAATTAGTTACTTATTCCTTAAATGTGTCATTTGAGAATCCTGAGCCCATTTTGATCTGGTCTAGGATAAATAGTCATCCCTCTTACCTGTCCATCTACTTAACAAAACTGGCGGGTTACGTGCAGTGTTATTTTTAATGATTCATACTAAAACTTGATGTGTGAGAGCAATATACTAATAGTTTCAGGGAACACTGACTCAGCCACAGTCAAAGCCCTTGGGGTTTGAAATCTAAAAATAAGAAGCATGCTTTAAGAACAAATTCCTTGGTACAAAGAACAAGCTGTTTCTTAGCTCAGCATCTGGGATTACCCAGCCTTTGCTGTAAAGAAACATTCATTTCCCCAGTAAACAGGGGCTCCCTTGGCCTCTGTCAACAGAACTCGTAACCTGGAGCCCTTGGGACCAGCAAAAACAGGCCATAAACCCCACACTTCACATGACTTTTGCCAATCCATCCCAGAACTGCCAGTTCAGGAAAGGAAGAATGAGGAAGTTGCTGTTTGGTCCCTGGCTTCCTTTTTCCTTTGTATTTGTTACTGTTGTAGTGTTTATTTATAACAGTACCTATTTTATTCCTATTTGAGTTTGAAATTTGGGCTGGAAATTAAAAATTTAAAAGCCTCCATAGTGAATAGATCAAAGATGTACTTTTCATTCCTTCTGATATCTCAATTGCTACAGACAAGAAAACACACATAAAAAAATACTTCTATTCTGCACGGAAATAGCCTCAAATTTAAGTATTGGAGAAAAAAAAACAGCCACATGCACTCAGAAGGTTAGATGTGGCCAACTTTACTTACAGATTATGTTCATTTCTAAATGGTTCAGTTATAAAGTTATACTGACAACGGCTGGGGGTCCTGGAAATTCTCTAACAGCCAACTGTTGGGTCTTGCTTAAGATGCATTTGGGAAAAGGATCTGTTCTCTGGATCCATTTGTCTGTTTCTCACTTTATTTTTCTTTCATTTTCTCTGATGAGGTTTTATATGCTACCTGCAAAAGTCTATTTTAAAAACATAGTATTTTTAATAAAACTGTTTGTTTAAAGTAGAAAATTCAAGTGCCATAAAATAATACACTAAAAAAAGTATTTCTTCTCCCGCAACCCCACACCAGGCTCACTGAGGGAGTTCCCCATGATTGTCCTCCCGCTTTCTTTGTACCCTTGCAGACATGAGTGCACAGGCATTTACGTGACAAAATTTACCACCCCACTTCTTTACACACTTTTTTCATTTACCTTCTTTCCCTTAATCTCTAGGATTTCTTTCCTTTCATCACTTGGAGAACATTTTAATGACTATATTGTGTTTCATGGTTTCAATGAACTCTTTTTAGCCACGATTTATGACCCACTGCTGAACACTGAGGATGTTCCCCAGTCATTTCCTACCACACTGAATTCGATGAATGGGCACACATCTGTACACGTGTGTGAGCACCTATGTGTACGTATGCAGCTCAACTCATTAAAAGTGAAATGATAAAGGGGATGCACGCTTGTTTTCCACATGGCTAGAATTTCATGTTGGATGAAACTGCCAGCACTGCCAAATCAACTGCAAATAGGTGTGCAGTGAACGCTCACAACTGAACGTTTATATCCAAGGTTCCTGTTTCCCAATAACTTCAAAAGAAAAGTCCATTACTAAACATATTGGTGTCTGCAGTCTGAGAGGAGGAGCACGATATTTTGTCCTTGTTTCAGTTGTTTAACTATGAGCCAGGTTAGGTCATCTAGCAGAGCTTCAAGTGGCATTTGGATTTCCTTTTCAGGGAATTGTCTGTTTAATGCACCTTGTCCATTTTTCTGTAGTTTCTTGTCTCCCACCCTTTGAATATTTCTAAAAACATCTGTACACAGACACTCTCTCTTTCTCCCCATTTTCTGCTACACTGGAAGAAAAAAATGACAGTATGTATTTTATTTTAGGGAATTATACATTTAAGGAAAACATCCTCCTACTCAAATTAAAGTTATAAAACTTACCCATGTTTTCTTTTTTTCTTACTTGTATGGCTTATTGTGTTCTTCTAGTGTAAACAGGCAATCCAACCAGCGTTTATTTTGGTTTAAGGAGTATTGTAAGGATGCAACTTCATTTTCTTCCATATATATTTCCCATTGCCAGTAATGAAATAATCCATCCTTTCCTTTTGATTTAAAATGTAATATCTATCATATATAATTTCTAATATTAATTTAGTTCCATTTCTGGACTCTATATTTTCTTTCATTGATTTTTGTATTCTCAGAATAAAATTGTTGTATTCTAGATTTATTTTATTATATGATGAGGCTTGTGCCTGTCTTCCCATTGCTTTTATCTTTTGGATATTTTGTAGACATTCTTTCATCTTAATTTTTCCATATGAACTTTGAATTATCTATTAAAAATGTTCTTTTATTACCATTATTGCTAGCATTTTTATTATTAAAGATAAATTATATGTTTTTTGAGATTCAATCTCCTCATTAAATAATGTATATGTCTTTTAATTATTCCATTTGTTAATCTTTGTGTTGCTCCATTAGTTTTTAAAGCTCTCTACTTACAGATCTTACATATTTCTTATAAAATTATCCGCAGGTGGGCTTGACTGAGACCAATGTCTGAGACTTGTCCTTCTGAAGAAGTGGATGTCTGCTGCCCACTTGTGAGAATTGCTTGCAGCCAAACGTAAGGCCGTGAGCCCAGTTAGGCACCAGAGGGCTCATCAGCTCATTGTCGCCCACTTCAGTCTGCCGAGATCCCACCCACTTGATCTTGTCGGGAGAGAAGATCTTGTCACCCTTGCAGAGTATGTGAGCACCAAGGGTCAGCTCCTTTCCCTTAGAGTCCCCACAAGCTTGTCAAACAGCTCTTGTCATTCACCTCTGACTGCTCAGTTGAAGCATTTCGTCACTGTTAAAATTTATGACAAATGGATGGGTGCCTGCCAAACACAACTAGAAACCACAGGAAGATCGGGAGCGAGGGAAGGAGGTGGGAAGCTGTTTAGGACCTCAGGACTTGAGAAGGAGCACAGGGTGCGGGTCCTGTATCCCTCACCCAACAGAGGTGGTCACTCAGACCTGATCTTTGCTGATCCCCACCCTAACAACCAATGGCAGTATAGGCAGGCTGCTCCCTTTCCTGGATTGGATGGGAGACCCTCTGAGAACATCAGGCAATCCTGATAACACCTCAGGGGGACTGACAGGGAGACTGGCCACCAAAGGAGGCGCCCTCCTGCCCTACCAGGCAGTCCTCTGTCCACCTAGAGACACCAGGTGGGAAGGCAGAACAGGAAAGAAGTCCCCAGTCAGACAGCAGCCCAGCCATGAAGCCTCTGTGTCCTCATGGCCCAAGACCCTCCAGACTGCCTAGGCATGAGCTAGGGATGACTGAAGAGTTGAATTCCACCACATGCTGTCCTCCCCAATGGCCAGGCTGGGGAAAAACTTTCTGTCCCTCAGGTGGCACAACAGGAACCAGTGGGAGCCCCAGCAGTAACATATCTAACAAGCAGACCAAAATGACACTGAAAAGCTCTGATGAGTAAACTTCCATTAGAACCACAACCTGCAAAGCAGGTCAGACCTAACAAAGGCAACTACCTGCTAAAGTAATAGATTTAACCAGGCCCTAGAGTTGCCTTTTATAATAGGTAAATGTGTAGGATGCAGCAAACATTACCAGGAATTAAGAAAATCATGACTTGAATGAGAAAAGACAATGAAATGATGACCACACCAAGATTAAAGAGCTGCTGGAATTATCAGACGGAGTTTTAAGGCTGTCATAAAAAACGATATAGCAATTGGCTGGGCACAGTGGCTTATACCTGTAATCCTAACACTTTGGGAGGCCGAGGTAGGTGAATCACGAGGTCAGGAGTTTGAGACCAGCCTAGCCAACATGGTGAAACCCCATCTCTACTAAAAAATAATAATAATAAAAATTAGCAGGGCATAGTGACAGGCACCTGTAATCCCAGCTACTCTGGGGGCTGAGGCAGGAGAATCGCTTGAACATGGGAGGTGGAAGCTGCAGTGAGCCAAGATTGTGCAATCTACTGGAAATTCTTCTTCTTACTGTTATATAATTAAGGTGTATAACATGATATTTTGATAAAGAAATACATAGTTAAATGGTCACTACAGTCAAGTACATTAACATATCCATCTCCTCTCATAGTTATCATTTTTGTTGTGCATATGGTAAAAAAGCACCTGAAATCTACTTTCTGGACAACTTTATAGTACACAATACAATATTATTAACTATAGCCAGTTAATGGTGTTATACACCAGATCTATAGACTTATTCACCTCATGTAACTGCAACTTTGTACCCTTTGTCCAACATCTCCCCATTTATCCCATCTCTCTGTCTCTGGTAACCACTGTTCTACTCTCTGCTTCTATTTATTTGACTTTTTTAGATTCCACATATAAGTGAGATCATGAAGTATTTGTCTTTTTGTATCTGGCTTACTTCTCTTAAAATAATGTTTACCAGGACTGTTCATATTGTTCAAATGACAGAATCTCCTAGAATCTTCTTTTTTTTTTTAAAGCTGAGTAATATTCCACTGTGTGTGGAATTTCTTATCCAGAAATCTACCAATGGGTATTCAGGTTGTTGCCATATCTTGTCTATTGTGACTAATGCTACAATAAACGTGGGAGTGTAGATATCTCTTCAAATCTGATTTCAGTTTCTTTGAATATACACTCAGAAGTGTGATTGCTGGGTCACATGGTAGCTTTGCTTTTAGTGTTTTCAGGAACCTTTATACTATTTTCCATATTCTACATCTAGTTTGATGTAGTTCCAGTTTTTAATTTTTTCTTTTGTTGTCTGTTTTGTATACTCTCTCTGTATGTGAAGAGAAACTAACTCTTGTATACTACTGGTGGAAATGTGAATTGGTGCAGCCAAAATTCACATTTCTACCAACAGTATATAAGAGTTAGTTTTTCTTTCCATACTCATCAACACTTGTTGTATCTTGCCTTTTTGATAATAGTCATCCTAACTGGTGTGAGGGGATAGCTCACTGTGGGTTTGATTTACATTTCCCTGATGATTAGTAATGCTGAGCACCTTTTCATATGTCCATTTTGTATGTCTTTGGAAAATGTCTATTTAGCTTCTTTGATAATTCTTTAATTGGGTTACTTGTTTTTTTTTTTGCTGTTGAATTACACAAATTGATATATATATATGTAGGATATTAACTACTTCTGAGATATATAATTTACTGTTTTTTTTCTAATCTCTAGGTCAATTTTTCATTTCCTTCATTGCTTTCTTTTCCATGTAGATATTTTTTAGTCTGATGTAGTCCCACTTTTTGATATTTGGTTTTCTTGCTTGTACTTTTGTGCAGGCAAGAAATTACCACCAATCAACCCTAGTGTATAGGAGGTTTTTTTTCTATGTTTTCTTCTGGGAGTTTTATGCTTGATCAACTAATTTTTAATGAGAGCACGAAGAATATACAAAGAGGGAAAGAATAGTCAAATAAATGGTGTTGGGAAGACTGGATATTCACATACAAAATAATGGCTTTGGATCCTTATCTTATATCATATGCAAAAATAAACTCAAACCATTTTGAGTTAAAGAGTTAAACATAACTCCTGAAGCCATAAAACTTCTAAAAATTATTTTGGAACAAATGAAAAAAGCAAATCTTTGCAAAGAAACTGTAGTTCTTTAAAAGAGAGAAAGGAAAATACAGAATTGAGGAAAAAATAACTTGCCAAGTGGGCTCAACAGTAGACTGGAGATGACAGAGGCTAGAAGTGAGGAATTTTGATGAATCAATGACAGTCATTCAATCTGAACAACAGAGAATAAATAGGCTAAACAGATAAACAAAGACCAAAGTATCTGTGGGCCAATAACAAAAGCTTGAACATTTATATAGAATGAATGACTCTCAGAAGAGAGAAGTTCAGGCTGAAAGACTATTTAAGCAAATACCGAGTGAAAGAGTTCCAAGCTTGATGAAAGATACAAATCTACAGATCCAATAAGCAGAACAAACCTTGAATAAGATATCCCTAAGTAGATTCATTCCAAGAATAAATCATAAGTTAGATATGAAAATTAAAGGCAAAGAAAAAATTCTCGATAGTAGGTGAAAGGAAACAATGCATGACATATAGGAAAACACCAACTTGGATGAGGTTGGTTTCTTGTCTGAAACCTCAAGGAAAGCAGTACATTTCTCAAGTACTGAAAGAATTGTCAAACACAAATTTTATAACCTGTGAAATTATCCTTCAGGAATGAAGGAGAAAGAAAAGACATTCTCAACGGTTAAAAAAAAAAAGGTAAAAGAACATGTTACTAAGAAGGCTGCCCTTAAAGATTGCCAAAGGGAAATTTTTCAAATGGAAAGAAAATAATAAAAGAATCTGCAGGCATAAAGAAGAAAGATTAAAAGTCTCAAAATAAATAAAACTATTTGTATTACTAAATTAAAGCAAAAAGACTACATATCAAAGTATGTGGGATGCAGTGAAAGTAAAACTGAGAAGAAAATTTATAGTCTTAAATGCTTACACTAGAAATGGATAACTATGGTCCTAAATGAATAATTTAACTTCATGCCTCAAGAAACTAGAAAAACAAGAGCAAAATAAGCCGACAGTAAGAGGAGGAAAGAAAATAAAGATAAAAGCAGAAATCAATGAAATTGAAAATATAAAAACATTAGAGAAAAAGCAATAAAGTAAAAAGTTGCTTCTCAAAAACAATTGGTAAAATTGATACTGTTAGCAACACTGACAAAAATAAAAACAAATAAATCACCAACATTGAGAATGAAATGGGGTAAAACAAGACAGATTCTGCAGCTGAATGGCTGCAGATAAGATAATAAGATAATAAAGTAAAACTGTAAATGACCTTATATCACAAATCCCACAACTTTGAATAAATGAACCAATTCCTTGAGAATCAAAAACTACCAAAACACAACCAAAATGAAACAGAAACTCTGACTAGGCATGTAACTATTAAATAAATTACACTGGTGATTAAAAGCTCTGGAAAAGTAGTTTCCAAGACCAGATGGTTAGAAGATGTTGGAGTAGTACTTCCCAACTCACTTTATGAGGCCAGTATCACTCTAATAGTAAAACCAAGGTAGCACACACACACATACACACACACACACACACACAGACACACACAGACACACACAGAGAAAGAGGGAGAAAGAGAGAGCGAGAGAGAAAGAGGGAGAGAGAGAGAGAGAAATTAAGACCTGTATTTTTCATTAACATAAAATTTTTCAACAACATATTAGCACCCACATCTAACAATGCCTTACAAGTATCATACACCATAGGCAAGTGATACTTGTTCTGAGTATGCAAGGCTGGTGCAACATTTGAAAATGAAGCGATGTGATCCACCGTTATCACCAAGCTAGAAATATCATATCAATTGGTGCAGAACAGAGTATTTGGCAAAATTTAATACTCATTTATTATTTAAAAAACTCTCACAAAAATAGAAGAAGAATTCTCTCAGTTTGATAAAGAACATCTGCAAAACACCTCCAGCTAACATTACACTTTATGATGAACAACTGATTGATATTTTTTTGTTAAAATTCAGACTAAGGCAAGGATGTCCACTCTCACCACTTTTATTCAACATATTATTAGAAGGTCTAGCCTATGTAGCAAGGTAAAAAATGAAAATAAAGGCATTCAGATCAAAAAGGTAGAAATATGAGTATCCCTATTGCAGACAACATGGTTGTCCACATAGAAATCCCAAAAAATCTACAAAAATACTCCTAGAACTAACAAGTGAGTTCAGCAAGTTTACGGGATACAATATCAACCCCCCAAATTAATTATATTAGTGTATGTTAAAAATAAAAATGCTATGAAAACACAGGACTATTTGTAATTACTTCAAATAAAACTATATGTGCTCTGTATGATGAAAATCATAAAATTCTGATGAAAGAAATTTTAAAAGGCCTAAATGAATGAAGAGACACATTGTGTTAATAGATTAGAAGATCCGGCATAGTAAAGATTTCAATTCTACCTACATCAATTTATAGGTTTAATGTAATTTCTGTCAAGATCTCATCAAGGTGACTTTTTCTGAAAACATAGACAAACTTTTTCTAAAACATCTATGAAAAAGGAGAAGTCTTAGAATAGCTCTGGAAAATCTTGGGAAGAGTAAAGTTGGAAGAATCACTCTACTTGATATTCTTACTATATAGCTATAGTAATCGAGACAATGTGGTATTGACTAAACAATAGATAAATACATTAATGGAAGAGACTAGAAAGTCCAGAAATAGACCCAGACAAAGGTAGCCAGTTGATATTTTACAAAAGAGCAGAACCAGTTCAATGGGGGGCATGATAGTCTTTTCAATAAATAGTGCTGGAACAAACAGACATCTAGAGGCAAAAATCGATAAATAAAATAAGACAAAAACCCAGGCCTTAGACCTACACATTATGCTTTTCACCCAAATGAACTCAAATTGGATCAACTGATTTTTAACAAAGGTGCAAAAGCAATTCAATTGAGGAAGCATAGCTTTGACAACAAATGATATTTGAGCAATTGGACATCCATAGGTAAAAATTATTCTCCAGTTAAGTCTCAGACCTTATATAAAAATCAACTCAAGATGAGTCATGAATTTTAATGTAAGATGTAACACTATAACATTAAAAAAATACATTGTAAGAATCTTTGAGATTTGGAGCTAGGAAAATGTTTTTAGACTTAACACCAAAAGCATGATCCATTAAAAAAATAAAATTGATAAATTAGACCTCATAAAACCTTTT
This sequence comes from Gorilla gorilla gorilla, assembly GCF_029281585.2. Lineage (NCBI taxonomy): Eukaryota > Metazoa > Chordata > Mammalia > Primates > Hominidae > Gorilla > Gorilla gorilla. Next base: position 54,130,104 of record NC_073230.2, read on the forward strand.
TGTTTTTGAAAGCTCATGTAAAGAGGTTGAAAAGACAGCCTACAGACTGGGAGAATATATTTTCAAACCACATATCTTACAATGGATTAGTCTATAAAACATATAGAGAACTTGCAAAAGTCAGCTGCTATAAAAACAAGCCAATTAGAAAATGGACAAAAAGCATAAAGAAACACTTCACCAGAAAGCACACAGAAATGGTAAATAAGCACATGAATAGATTTACAACATTATTAGCCATCAGGTAAATGTAAATTAAAACCACAATGAGGGACAACTACATACCTATCAGAATGGCTAAATAAGTATAGTGACAACATCAAATGCTGACAAGGATGTGAGAAAACTGGATCTCTCAGACACTGCTGGTAGAAAATGCACATATATGCACTCTACAAAACAATTTGCCAGTTTCTTTTAAGACTAAGTATGCAATTAGCATGTGACCCAACAAATGTACTCTGGGGCATTTATACTAGAGAAATGGAAACATATGTTCACACAAAAATCTGTACAGGTATGTTCATAACAGCTTTATTCATTATTATAAACTTGTGCTGTTCTTTCTTGGAACTGGAATCAGCCCAGATATGCATAAACAGGTAAACTGTTAAACAAAATGCTGCACATCTATGCTTTGGAATACTGCTCGAACTGTTGAGATATGCAATAACTTGAGTGAATTTTCAGGGAATTATGCTGAGTGGAAAAAAACAATTTGAAAGGGTTATATATTTTACAATTTTATTTGTGCATTTTTGAAATGACAAAATTCAAAATAGATGGTAGATTATATTTTGCAAGGAGATAGGTCTGTGGGACCAGGCACAGGAACTAACATAGAAGATCCCTGTGGTGTTGGAACTGTTCAGTTTTCTGACAGTGACAGTGGTGGTGAATTCACAAAACTACTTGGATGATAAAGTTGTATAGAACTGAACACACACACAGACACACACACACACGAGTCCTACTAAAATGTGGCATCTGAGTAAGATTGGAGGATTATATACATGTCAATATTCTGGTTATATTACACTATATTATAATTATTGGTATTTTTGCAAAATATTACCATTGAGGAAAATTGGGCAGTAGGATTTCTCTGTATTATTTCTTACAACTGCATGTTTGACCTACAATTATTTTAATAAAACTTTTAATGAAAAGCAAAATGAAAAGTATACATATCTTGAAACAAGAAGAAAATTTAGGAGTAAACTGTAAATTCTGATGTCAAAGATATGTTCTTCAAAATATTTTCTCTCTTTTCCTACATTTTCAGAAGTATGAGCCACAAAGAAGTGCTACACAGTCAATATATCACACCACACATGATATGTGATTTGAACTTGTCTCTATTTGGCTAAATCTGGGCTCACGAATACTTGGTAAGTCATAGTAAATGTATACTGTTTCAGCAACAGTTTGGTAAGCTTCACTGTGAAAGTTGCTAAACTTTCTTTACATTTAAATGTTTAATTTTAAATTTTTTCTTTCTTCTTTATATATAGAGAGACAAGGCCTCACTCTGTTGCCCACGCTGGAGTGCTGTGATGCGATCATGGCTCACCGCAACCTCAACTTCTTGGGCTCAAGCAATCCTCCTGCCTAAGCTTCCTGAGAAGTGGGGACCACAGGTGTGCACCACCAAACTCAGTTAATTTTTTAATTTTTTTTTTGTAGTGAAGAGGTCTCGTTTTTTTGTCCAGGTGGGTCTCAAACTCCTGGCTTCAAGCAATCCTCCTGCCTTGGCCTCCCAGTGTTGGAATTACAGGGGTGAACTACCATGCCTAGCATTTTCCATCTAAATTTCCATCACAAATATTGACTCAAAAATATGTTGACTCTTCATTTTTTTTACTTGTTTTGCATCTCTAGTCTTATAATATCAGCTAGAATGTGCATGGAGTGGGACATAAAGGAAAGGAAGAGCCTCACTGTAGGTAGCACAATGTGTACTGAGATCCAGGCTAACCTATGCTTTGATATTTTTTTAAATTTTATTATTATTATACTTTAAGCTTTGATATTTTTATCACAAGTATATTCCCAAGAGTTTGAGCTTGTCTGAGTGTATTAGGAAAGCCTTATTTCTCACCTGCACATCTGAAGTGCAGAAGTTGCAGTGAGTTTAATTTACTAATGCTGAGCCTGCACTGTGGGTTGGCTGGGTTCAATCAGCTCATCTCCCTACAGACAGAGAGGCCCTAGAGGGTTCCTGCATCCCTTGACTTCCTGAGCAAGCCTCTTCCTGCTCTAATGTCTACGTGGATCACGGGGACCTCATGCAATGCAGACACTCTTTCAGAAGGTCCAGGGTGAGTACTGGGAGACTGTGTTTCTGACAAGCTTGTGGGGAAGGCTGATGCTACTGGTCCCATGGCTGCACTTTGAGGAACAAAATTGTGCTATTCTGTTTTGTCCACAGGTGACCATCAAAGAGACCCTGACATGAGCAGGCATTCCCCTCACTGTAGTGCACTTGGACTGGGCTGATCCCATTTTGCTCATCCACATTTTCTAAAAGCTTTCTTTAAATGCTGAAGAAGAGAATATTTTTCAGGGGGTGGGATGGATTTGATGGCTTTGAATTTGAAGAATATTTGGGCATCAAAGTGGAGATGCCTAGGGAGTGTTAGAAGTGGAGACTGGAATTTTTCAGTTCAGGGGTGAGTCCATGGGAAGGTGTAATTTTTCTCAAGAAATGTGTATACAAAGAGAGCAACAGATACAATCTCAGGCAACAAGAAGACAAAGAGGTAAAGGAGAGGCAGTGTCTTGTTGCCTGAATTTGGAGAAAGGTGGTGAAAGAATACTTGGTAGGACAAAGCCCAGTGGAAGTGCTGTGGTCTTAATCAAAAATGGTGGTTGTATTAGTGTTCTAGGGCTGGTGTTCCATTTCCATCCCAAGGTGTGTGTGTTAATTTAATTCAATTTTGGCATTAACCAGTAGTAGTTAGCACAGACCTCACAGGTTAAAGGGCTTAGTCCCATGAGGCTGCCCCCATTTCAGACGCCAGCCACAAATCTCAGAGGCCATACACACTACAAGGCTATAAATTTGGCGATTTCCAGGACAGATAATTCCCTAGAAAGACTCATAGAACTCAATAAAGCACAATACTTATGATTACAGTTTTATTATAAGGAATATAATTCAGGAGTACCAAATGAAAAGATGCATAAGGTTGGCAGATTTTGAATTTACTCTTCGTACAAGTTTTTAATTTTTCTTTTTTTAAAGATCCCTTTATTTCTGATTTGGAAGACAAGCATTAATTTTGGTTTTTAACCCATTATATGTTGATGGGAATTTTAACTACCTATATGTTTTGACTTCTGACATTAAAAAAATACATTTCTTTAATTTTGAAATACACAAATTTAGTGATATTTTCTTTTCTAATTTCTGTATTTTTTGTGTGTTTTAAAAGCCTCCTCTATAGCTATGCTATAAAGAAAACATCATTTTCTAAAAGCTTTAACTTTTTACTTTGTATATTGTCACTTTAAAACAGTTGGAATTTCCATGTATGGCATTTGATGGAGTTTTTGGAGTCTTCTCTTTAAATAATTCTATTGTTTCCAAATCATGAGAGCTGTCCTTTTTTGCTTTCCAATACTCACCCTTTTCATTTCTTTTTCTTGTTTCACTTTACTGTCTTTGACATGCCCCATCCCTCCATGCGCACTGCTTGAAGCTATTGGATGTTGGCCATTCTTGTTCCTAGTCTCAAAGAAAAAGCTTTTAGGGTGTTAACTTTGTGACTTAAGTTTGCAGAACTATTTTTATAGGTACGTTTATCTGTTTAAGTGATTTCCTTTCCAGGGATTTTTAAAAAATATTACGAATGGAGGTGAAATGTATCAGATGATCTTTCAGCTTCCACTGAAAGATGATCATATGATTATTCAATTTCTAATCTGCTAATTAGGGCTGTTGCCCACTCAACAGTTCATTTGGCTGACCCAGTGTAGCCATGCGTTATTGTCGTCTTTGTTGTTATTATTTTTAATATTGCTGAATTTTGTTTGTTAATATTCAAGTACTGTGGGGTTTTGATATAAAATGTTTTCTACATTTTATTTTTTCTTCTTCTATTTATTTGAAAGTTATATTCTCTGATTCTATTCTTAAAGTAGGTACCATGAAATACATAAAATGCAAAGTTACCCTGACAAAGTCTAAGGGTGTTTAATATCTTTATCCTTAAGTGTCTAGATAATGCAAGCGCCTTACAGTATCTGAACTTCTGAACTCTTTCTAGTCACTTCTTCGCCGCTGTTGCCATTTACACAAATTTAAATGATACCATGTTTTTAACCTCACACAAACTAGTACTATTACTGTTGCCTCATACAGGTTCAAATTCACCTGGATTGTTTCATATGTTGGCTACTTTATTTGTTCCTTACTTTCTCTTGTGCCCCAAGCCTCCTATTTAGGGTTACTTTGCTCTGCCTTAGGTCCATCCTTTAAAATTTTCTTTAATGAGAGTCTGAAAGTCAAACCTTCTCAATATTTGTTTGTCTAAAATACTATTTGCTCTCATTCTTGGGAGATGACTTGGCAGTCATTTTCCATCAGCACTGTGGAGATGCTCCAGTGGTTACTCTTTCTTCTAAAGTCTGCTCAGGTGAGCTCTCCTTCCTTTAATGATAATTTAAATTTTCTTTTATTACATTGAGGTATGTTCCCTGTATGCTGATTTTGCTGAGAGTTTTCATCATAAAGAGATGCTGGATTTTGTTGAATGCTTTTTCTGCATCTATTGAGATGATCATGTGGTTCATCTATTAAGATGATCATGTGGTTTTTGTTTTTAATTGTTTATGTGGTGTATCACATTTACTGACTCGCATATGTTAAACCATAACTGCATCTCTGGTATGAAACCCACTCAACCATGTTGGATTATCTTTTTTTATGTTTTTGGATTCAGTTAGCTAGATTTTGTTAAGGATTTTTGCATCTGTGTTCGTCAGGGATATTGGTCTGCAGTTTTGTTTTTTGGTTATGTCCTTTCTTTTGGTATTAGAGTGATGCTGGTGTCATAGAATTAGACCAGCATTCCCTCTTTCTCTATCTTGTGGAATAGTGTTAGTAGCATTGATACCAATTCTTCTTTGAATGTCTGGTAGAATACTGCTGTGAATCTGTCTGATCCTGGACTTTTTTTTTGTTGCTGGCAATTTTTTTATTACCATTTCAATCTCGCTGCTTGTTCTTGGTCTGTTCAGGGTATATAATTCTTCCTGATTTAAGCTAGGAGGGTGGTATCTTTCCAGAAATTTATTCATCTCCTCTAGGGTTTCTAGTTTATGCATGTAAAGGTGTTGGTAGTAGCCTGAATAATCTTTTGTATTTCTGTGGTGTCCGTTGTAATATCTCTGGTTTCGTTTCTAATTGAGCTTATTTGGATTTTCTATCTTCTTTTCTTGGTTAATATTGATAATGGTCTAGCAGTCATTTTTATTTATCTTTTCAAAGAACCAGCTTTTTGTTTCATTTATCTCTTGTATTTTTTTAAATTAAATTTCATTTAGTTCTGCTCTGATCTTGGTTATTTCCTTTCTTCTGCTGGGTTTGGATTTGGTTTGTTCTTGTTTCTCTAGTTCCTTGAAAGGCGACTTTAGATTGTCTGTTTGTGCTCTTTCAGATATTTTGATCTAGGTGTTTAAGGCTACGAACTTTCCTCTTAGCACCGCCACAGCCAACATAATGCTAAATGGGGAAAAGCTGACAGCATTCATTCTGAGAACAGGAATAAGACAAGGATTCCTACTCTCACCACTTCTCTTCAACATAGTACTGGAAGTCCTAGCCAGGGCCATCAGACAAGATAAATAAATAAAGGGCAACCAAATGGGTAAAGGGGAAGTCAAACTGTTGTTGTTTGCTGATGATATGACTGTTTACATAGAAAATCCTGAAGTCTCCCCTAGAAAGCTCCTAGAACTGATAAAAGAATTCAACAAAGTTTCTAGATACAAAATTAATGTACAGAAATCAGTAGCTCTTCTATATACCAACAGCGACCAAGCAAAGAATCAAATCAAGAACTCAACCCATTTAACAAAAGCTGTAAAAAAAAAAAAATGCTTAGGAATATACCTAACCAAGGAATCAAAAGACCTCTCAAAGAAAACTACGAAATGTTGCTGATAGAAATCGTAGGTGACACAAACAAATAGAAACACATCCCATGCTCATGGATGGGTAGAATCAATATTGTGAAAATGACCATACTGCCAACAGGGATCTACAAATTCAACACAATTCCCATCAAAATACCAGCATCATTCATCAAAGAACTAGAAAAAAACAATCCTAAAATTCATATGGAACAACAACAACAACAACAAAAGCCCACATAGCCAAAGCAAGACTAAACAAAAAGAACAAATCTGGAGGCATTACATTACCTGATTTCAAACTATATCATAAGACCATAGTCACCCAAACATCATGGTACTGGTATAAAAATAGGCATATAGACAAATGGAACAGAATAGAGTACCCAGAAATAAACCCAAATAATTACAGCAAACTGATCTTCAACAAAGAAAACAAAAACATGAAGTGAGGAAAGGACACCCTTTTCAACAAATGGTGCTGGGATAATTGGGTAGCCACATATAGGAGAATGAAACTGGATCCTCATCTCTCACCTTATACAAAAATCAACCTAAGATGGATCAAGGACTTAAATCTAAGACCTGAAATTATAAAAATTCTAGAAGATAACATTGGAAAAACCCTTCTAGACATTGGCTTAGGCAAGAATTTCATGACCAAGAACCCAAAAACATATGCAATAAAAACAAAGATAAATAGCTGGGACTTAATTAAAGAGCTTTTGCATGGCAAAAGGAATAGTCAGCAGGGCAAACAGATATCCCATAGAGTGGGAGAAAATCTTCACAATCTATACATCTGGAAAAGGACTAATATCTGGAATCTACAATGAACTCAAACAAATTAGCAAGAAAGAAACAACAATCCCATCAAAAAGTGGGCTAAGGACATGAATAGGCAATTCCCAAAAGAAGATATACAAATGGTCAACAAACATATGAAAAAATGCTTAACATCACGAATGATCAGGGAAATGCTAATCAAAACCACAGTGCAATACCAACTTACTCCTGCAAGATGGCCATAAACAAAAAATAAAAAAAAATAGGTGTTGGTGTGGATGCGGTGAACAGGGAACACTTCTACACTGCTGGTGGGAATGTAAACTAATATAGCCACTGTGGGAAACAGTGTAGATTCCTTAATGAACTAAAAGTAGAACTACCATTTGACTCAGCAATCCCACTACTGGCTATCTACCCAGAAGAAAAGAAGTCATTATACAAAAAAGATACTTGTACACGCATGTTTATAGAAGCACAATTTGCAATTGCAAAAAAAGTGGAACCAACTCAAATGCCTATCAATCAACGAGTAGATAAAGAAACTGTGGTGTGTATATATATATATATATAAAGAAAACCAAATACTACATGTTCTCATCTATAAGTGAGAGCTAAATGATGAGAACACACTGACACATAGAGGGGACACTGACACACATATATATGATGAAATACTACTCAGCTGTAAAAAGGAATGAATTAATGGCACTTGCAGCGACATGGATGAGATTGGAGACTATCCTAAGTGATGTAACTCAGGAATGGAAAACCAAACATTATATGTTCTCACTCATAAGTGGGAGCTAAGCTATGAGGATGTAAAAGCATAAGAATGACACAATGGACTCGGGACCCAGGGGCAAAGGGTGGGAAGAGGGTGAGGGATAAAAGACTACAAATTATGTGCAATGTATACTGCTAGGGTAATGGGTGCACCAAAATCTCACAAATCACCACTAAAGAACTTACTCATGTAAGCAAACACCATCTGTTCCCCAATAACCTATGGAAATAAAATTTAAAAAAAATAAAATTTAATTTAAAAACACAAAAACAAAAAGAAATAAATTTTCTATTCTTTTATTTTTTAACTTTTAAGTTCAGAGATACAAGTGCAGCTTTGTTACATATTTAAACTGTGTCATGGGGGTTTGTTGTACAGATTATTTCATCATCCTTGTATTAAGCCTAGTACACATTAGTTGTTTTTCCTGATTCTGTCCCTCTTCCCAAACTCCACCCACTGAAAGGCCCCAGTGTGTGTTGTTCCCCTCTATGTGTCAGTGTGTTCTCATCATTTAGCTCTCACTTATAGATGAGAACACGTAGTATTTGGTTTTCTTTTCCTATGTCAGTTTGCTAAGGATAATGGCCTCCAGCTCCATCTATGTGCCTACAAAAGACATGATCTCATTCTTTTTGATGGCTACATAGTATTCCATGGTGTATATGGACCATATTTTCTTTTTTTTTTTTTATTATACTTCAAGTTTTAGGGTACATGTGCACATTGTGCAGGTTAGTTACATATGTATACATGTGCCATGCTGGTGCGCTGCACCCACTAACTCATCATCTAGCATTAGGTATATCTCCCAATGCTATCCCTCCCCCCTTGCCCCACCCCACAACAGTCCCCAGAGTGTGATATTCCCCTTCCTGTGTCCATGTGATCTCATTGTTCAATTCCCACCTATGAGTGAGAATATGCAGTGTTTGGTTTTTTGTTCTTGCGATAGTTTACTAAGAATGATGGTTTCCAATTTCATCCATGTCCCTAAAAAGGACATGAACTCATCATTTTTTATGGCTGCATAGTATTCCATGGTGTATATGTGCCACATTTTCTTAATCCAGTCTGTCATTGTTGGACATTTGGGTTGGTTCCAAGTCTTTGCTATTGTGAATAATGCAGCAATAAACATACGTGTGCATGTGTCTTTATAGCAGCATGATTTATAGTCCTTTGGGTATATACCCAGTAATGGGATGGCTGGGTCAAATGGTATTTCTAGTTCTAGATCCCTGAGGAATCGCCACACTGACTTCCACAATGGTTGAACTAGTTTACAGTCCCACCAACAGTGTAAAAGTGTTCCTATTTCTCCACATCCTCTCCAGCACCTGTTGTTTCCCGACTTTTTAATGATTGCCATTCTAACTGGTGTGAGATGATATCTCATAGTGGTTTTGATTTGCATTTCTCTGATGGCCGGTGATGATGAGCATTTTTTCATGTGTTTTTTGGCTGCATAAATGTCTTCTTTTGAGAAGTGTCTGTTCATGTCCTTCACCCACTTTTTGATGGGGTTGTTTGTTTTTTTCTTGTAAATTTGTTTGAGTTCATTGTAGATTCTGGATATTAGCCCTTTGTCAGATGAGTAGGTTGCGAAAATTTTCTCCCATGTTGTAGGTTGCCTGTTCACTCTGATGGTAGTTTCTTTTGCTGTGCAGAAGCTCTTTAGTTTAATTAGATCCCATTTGTCAATTTTGTCTTTTGTTGCCATTGCTTTTGGTGTTTTGGACATGAAGTCCTTGCCCACGCTTATGTCCTGAATGGTAATGCCTAGGTTTTCTTCTAGGGTTTTTATGGTTTTAGGTCTAACGTTTAAATCTTTAATCCATCTTGAATTGATTTTTGTATAAGGTGTAAGGAAGGGATCCAGTTTCAGCTTTCTACATAGGCTAGCCAGTTTTCCCAGCACCATTTATTAAATAGGGAATCCTTTCCCCATTGCTTGTTTTTCTCAGGTTTGTCAAAGATCAGATAGTTGTAGGTATGCGGCATTATTTCTGAGGGCTCTGTTCTGTTCCATTTGTCTATATCTCTGTTTTGGTACCAGTACCATGCTGTTTTGGTTACTGTAGCCTTGTAGTATCGTTTGAAGTCAGGTAGTGTGATGCCTCCAGCTTTGTTCTTTTGGCTTAGGATTGACTTGGTGATGCGGGCTCTCTTTTGGTTCCATATGAACTTTAAAGTAGTTTTTTCCAATTCTGTGAAGAAAGTCATTGGTAGCTTGATGGGGATGGCACTGAATCTGTAAATGACCTTGGGCAGTATGGCCATTTTCACGATATTGATTCTTCCTACCCATGAGCATGGAATGTTCTTCCATTTGTTTGTATCCTCTTTTATTTCCTTGAGCAGTGGTTTGTAGTTCTCCTTGAAGAGGTCCTTCACATCCCTTGTAAGTTGGATTCCTAGGTATTTTATTCTCTTTGAAGCAATTGTGAATGGGAGTTCACTCATGATTTGGCTCTCTGTTTGTCTGTTGTTGGTGTATAAGAATGCTTGTGATTTTTGTACATTGATTTTGTATCCTGAGACTTTGCTGAAGTTGCTTATCAGCTTAAGGAGATTTTGGGCTGAGACCATGGGGTTTTCTAGATAAACAATCATGTCGTCTGCAAACAGGGACAATTTGACTTCCTCTTTTCCTAATTGAATACCCTTTATTTCCTTCTCCTGCCTAATTGCCCTGGCCAGAACTTCCAACACTATGTTGAATAGGAGTGGTGAGAGAGGGCATCCCTGTCTTGTGCCAGTTTTCAAAGGGAATGCTTCCAGTTTTTGCCCATTCAGTATGATATTGGCTGTGGGTTTGTCATAGATAGCTCTTATTATTTTGAAATACGTCCCATCAATACCTAATTTATTGAGAGTTTTTAGCATGAAGGGTTGTTGAATTTTGTCAAAGGCTTTTTCTGCATCTATTGAGATAATCATGTGGTTTTTGTCTTTGGCTCTGTTTATATGCTGGATTACATTTATTGATTTGCGTATATTGAACCAGCCTTGCATCCCAGGGATGAAGCCCACTTGATCATGGTGGATAAGCTTTTTGATGTGCTGCTGGATTCGGTTTGCCAGTATTTTATTGAGGATTTTTGCATCAATGTTCATCAAGGATATTGGTCTAAAATTCTCTTTTTTGGTTGTGTCTCTGCCTGCCTTTGGTATCAGAATGATGCTGGCCTCATAAAATGAGTTAGGGAGGATTCCCTCTTTTTCTATTGATTGGAATAGTTTCAGAAGGAATGGTACCAGTTCCTCCTTGTACCTCTGGTAGAATTCGGCTGTGAATCCATCTGGTCCTGGACTCTTTTTGGTTGTTAAGCTATTGATTATTGCCACAATTTCAGCTCCTGTTATTGGTCTATTGAGAGATTCAACTTCTTCCTGGTTTAGTCTTGGGAGAGTGTATGTGTCGAGGAATGTATCCATTTCTTCTAGATTTTCTAGTTTATCTGCGTAGAGGTGTTTGTAGTATTCTCTGATGGTAGTTTGTATTTCTGTGGGATCGGTGGTGATATCCCCTTTATCATTTTTTATTGTGTCTATTTGATTCTTCTCTCTTTTTTTCTTTATTAGTCTTGCTAGCGGTCTATCAATTTTGTTGATCCTTTCAAAAAACCAGCTCCTGGATTCATTGATTTTTTGAAGGGTTTTTTGTGTCTCTATTTCCTTCAGTTCTGCTCTGATTTTAGTTATTTCTTGCCTTCTGCTAGCGTTTGAATGTGTTTGCTCTTGCTTTTCTAGTTCTTTTAATTGTGATGTTAGGGTGTCAATTTTGGATCTTTCCTGCTTTCTCTTGTGGGCATTTAGTGCTATAAATTTCCCTCTACACACTGCTTTGAATGCATCCCAGAGATTCTGGTATGTTGTGTCTTTGTTCTCGTTGGTTTCAAAGAACATCTTTATTTCTACCTTCATTTCGTTATGTACCCAGTAGTCATTCAGGAGCAGGTTGTTCAGTTTCCATGTGGTTGAGCGGCTTTGAGTGAGATTTTTAATCCTGAGTTCTAGTTTGATTGCACTATGGTCTGAGAGATAGTTTGTTATAATTTCTGTTCTTTTACATTTGCTGAGGAGAGCTTTACTTCCAACTATGTGGTCAATTTTGGAATAGGTGTGGTGTGGTGCTGAAAAAAATGTATATTCTGTTGATTTGGGGTGGAGAGTTCGGTAGATGTCTATTAGGTCCGCTTGGTGCAGAGCTGAGTTCAATTCCTGGGTATCCTTGTTGACTTTCTGTCTCGTTGATCTGTCTAATGTTGACAGTGGGGTGTTAAAGTCTCCCATTATTAATGTGTGGGAGTCTAAGTCTCTTTGTAGGTCACTCAGGACTTGCTTTATGAATCTGGGTGCTCCTGTATTGGGTGCATATATATTTAGGATAGTTAGCTCCTCTTGTTGAATTGATCCCTTTACCAGTATGTAATAGCCTTCTTTGTCTCTTTTGATCTTTGTTGGTTTAAAGTCTGTTTTATCAGAGACTAGGATTGCAACCCCTGCCTTTTTTTGTTTTCCATTTGCTTGGTAGATCTTCCTCCATCCTTTTATTTTGAGCCTATGTGTGTCTCTGCATGTGAGATGGGTTTCCTGAATACAGCACACTGATGGGTCTTGACTCTTTATCCAACTTGCCAGTCTGTGTCTTTTAATTGGAGAATTTAGTCCATTTACATTTAAAGTTAATATTGTTATGTGTGAATTTGATCCTGTCATTATGATGTTAGCTGGTGATTTTGCTCATTAGTTGATGCAGTTTCTTCCTAGTCTCGATGGTCTTTACATTTTGGCATGATTTTGCAGCAGCTGGTACCAGTTGTTCCTTTCCATGTTTAGCGCTTCCTTCAGGAGCTCTTTTAGGGCAGGCCTGGTGGTGACAAAATCTCTCAGCATTTGCTTGTCTGTAAAGTATTTTATTCCTCCTTCACTTATGAAGCTTAGTTTGGCTGGATATGAAATTCTGGGTTGAAAATTCTTTTCTTTAAGAATGCTGAATATTGGCCCCCACTCTCTTCTGGCTTGTAGGGTTTCTGCCGAGAAATCCGCTGTTAGTCTGATGGGGTTCCCTTTGTGGGTAACCTGACCTTTCTCTCTGGCTGCCCTTAACATTTTTTCCTTCATTTCAACTTTGGTGAATCTGACAATTATGTGTCTTGGAGTTGCTCTTCTCGAGGAGTATCTTTGTGGCGTTCTCTGTATTTCCTGAATCTGAATGTTGGCCTGCCTTGCTAGATTGGGGAAGTTCTCCTGGATAATATCCTGCAGAGTGTTTTCCAACTTGGTTCCATTCTCCGCATCACTTTCAGGTACACCAATCAGACGTAGATTTGGTCTTTTCACATAGTCCCATATTTCTTGGAGGCTTTGCTCATTTCTTTTTATTCTTTTTTCTCTAGACTTCCCTTCTCGCTTCATTTCATTCATTTCATCTTCCATTGCTGATACCCTTTCTTCCAGTTGATCGCATTGGCTCCTGAGGCTTCTGCATTCTTCACGTAGTTCTCGAGCCTTGGTTTTCAGCTCCATCAGCTCCTTTAAGCACTTCTCTGTATTGGTTATTCTAGTTATACATTCTTCTAAATTTTTTTCAAAGTTTTCAACTTCTTTGCCTTTGGTTTGAATGTCCTCCCATAGCTCAGAGTAATTTGATCGTCTGAAGCCTTCTTCTCTCAGCTCGTCAAAATCATTCTCCATCCAGCTTTGTTCCATTGCTGGTGAGGAACTGCGTTCCTTTGGAGGAGGAGAGGTGCTCTGCGTTTTAGAGTTTCCAGTTTTTCTGTTCTGTTTTTTCCCCATCTTTGTGGTTTTATCTACTTTTGGTCTTTGATGATGGTGATGTACAGATGGGTTTTCGGTGTGGATGTCCTTTCTGTTTGTTAGTTTTCCTTCTAACAGACAGGACCCTCAGCTGCAGGTCTGTTGGAATACCCTGCCGTGTGAAGTGTCAGTGTGCCCCTGCTGGGGGGTGCCTCCCAGTTAGGCTGCTTGGGGGTCAGGGGTCAGGGACCCACTTGAGGAGGCAGTCTGCCCGTTCTCAGATCTCCAGCTGCGTGCTGGGAGAACCACTGCTCTCTTCAAAGCTGTCAGACAGGGACTTTTAAGTCTGCAGAGGTTACTGCTGTCTTTTTGTTTGTCTGTGCCCTGCCCCCAGAGGTGGAGCCTACAGAGGCAGGCAAGCCTCCTTGAGCTGTGGTGGGCTCCACCCAGTTCGAGCTTCCCGGCTGCTTTGTTTACCTAAGCAAGCCTGGGCAATGGTGGGCACCCCTCCCCCAGCCTCGCTGCCGCCTTGCAGTTTGATCTCAGACTGCTGTGCTAGCAATCAGCGAGATTCCGTGGGCGTAGGACCCTCCGAGCCAGGTGTGGGATATAGTCTCGTGGTGCGCCGTTTTTTAAGCCGGTCTGAAAAGCGCAATATTCGGGTGGGAGTGACCCGATTTTCCAGGTGCTTCCGTTACCCCTTTCTTTGACTCGGAAAGGGAACTCCCTGACCCCTTGTGCTTCCCAGGTGAGGCAATGCCTCGCCCTGCTTCGGCTCGCGCACGGTGCGCGCACCCACTGGCCTGCGCCCACTGTCTGGCACTCCCTAGTGAGATGAACCCGGTACCTCAGATGGAAATGCAGAAATCACCCGTCTTCTGCGTCGCTCACGCTGGGAGCTGTAGACCGGAGCTGTTCCTATTCGGCCATCTTGGCTCCTCCCCTGGACCATATTTTCTTTATCCAATCTATCATTGACAGACATTCAGGTTGATTCTATGTCTTTGCTATCGTGAATAGTGTTATAGTGAACATATGCATGCATGCATCTTTATAATAGAATGATTTATATTCCCTTGGGTATACATCCAGTAATGGAATTGCTGGGTCTAATGGTATTTCTGTCTTTGAGTCTTTGAGTAATCACCACATTGTCTTCCACAATGGCTGAACTAACTTACACTCCCACCAAGAGTGTATAAGCATTCCTTTTTCTCCACAACCTTGCCAGTATCTGTTATTGTTTGAATTTTTAATAATCGTCATTCTGACTGGTGTGAGATGGTATCTCATTGTGGTTTTGATTTGCATTTCTCTAATGATCAGTGATGTTGAACTTTTTTATATGATTGTTGGCTGCATGTACGTCTTCTTTTGAAAAGTGTATGTTCATGTCCTTTGCCCACTTTTTCCTGGAGTTGTTTGCTTTTTTCTTATAAATTTGTTAAAGTTCCTCATAGATGATGGATATTAGACCTTCATTGGATGCGTAGTTTGCAAAAATTTTCTCCCTTTTTGTAGGTTGTCTGTTTACTGATAGTTTCTTTTTCTGGGCAGAAACTCTTTATTTTAATTAGATCCCATTTGTCAATTTTTGCTTTTGTTGCAATTGTTTTTAGCGTCTTCATAATGAAATCTTTGCCTGTGCCTATGTCCTGAATGGTATTGCCTAGATTGTATTCCAGGGTTTTTATGGTTTTGGGTTTTACATTGAAGTCTTTAACCCATCTTGAGTTAATTTTTATGTATTGTGTAAGGAAGGGGTCCAGTTTCAATCTTCTGCATATGGCTAGCCAGTTATCCCAGCACCATTTATTGAATAGGGAATCCTTTCCCCATTGCTTGTTTTTGTCAGGTTTGTCAAAGATCAGATAGTTGTACATGTGTGGTCTTATTTCTGGGTTCTCTATTTCATTTCATTGGTCTAATTTAAATTTTCTGTGGATGCTTTTTAGATTTTGTCTTTTTAAAAATATTTTCACTGGGATACATTTTCACTTCTTCACCTCTGTAAATGGCAACAGAGGTGAAGAAGTGAAAATACATCCCAGTGAAAAATATATCCTGTCCTTATTTGGGATTTGATGGGCTACTTGAATTCTTGAGAATTCTCCATCACTGTCATTATCCATTCAATCATTACTGCCTTCACTCAGTCCATCTTTCCTCTTTCCTGGATTTATGATTAAGCTCATTTTAACCTTATATATCCTCCCCGCCCCTTGGATTTTCTTTGTTTTTTCTTTTTCTCTCTTATTTTTGTTCTCTCCAATATCTTCCTCCTGAATAGACTTGCATTTACTTTTCTTCATTACCTGAGAGCAATGCCAGGGTGGGGGATTTAAAATTAACTTCATAGATTGAAAGTGTTTTCTTTTCGTCTGCCTTTTTTCTTTTTGGCCACCACAAGCAATGGGATTTGGGGCTACAGATCATGTGAGAGCCTCCTTTTGGTTATAATTCCTTAGTAAGTCCCCTTCCCAACAGACACACACTCAGTCTCTCTCACACACACAGGCACACACACCCCACATAAATACACTGTTCTGCTCAGGCCCAGGGAAAGCTGATCTGCAGATCACAGGATCATCTGGGATGAGGAGAGGTATTCTTTTCCTTAACTAAAAGGTGAGTCCCTTTGTGGATTCAGCTAAAAGAGTGGATTTCCCATTTGGGGTAGGTCTTGGATTTTGATATCAGCCAGCCTCCTCTGTGAGGTGTCTGGCATGGAATTCCAGATTTTCAGAATAGTCAAAGGTCTTCAAGTCAAAGCTAGCTTTACTGCTTTCTTACCTCCTTTGATTCCTACTTTCTTTAGAAATGACCCAATAATTTCTTGCTATCTCATAGTCTCTTTGATGTCTTGATGATGTCTCTACATCTGATCAGCATTTTTAGTTACTTTCAGTGGCAAACTTGGTCTGAATAATTTAACTTACCAGATTTTTGGAAATGGAAATATTATGCCCTACTTTGAACTTTTTAATCATTGTCTATAGTAGTGTTTGAAAATGAAAGTGAATTGTATTTTCTTTTGGCTAAGAAGAAAGTTTGCCTTAAAGTTTGATTTCTGATGTATTTGGAGCTACCTCTGCCACCTTTGTTTTGGACATAAATCCATCATGCTTTCAAGATCTAGTAAGGTCACCCTAGGAAGCTTAGCATGCATTAATTGAGCAAAAATTTATTGAGTTACAACTATAAGCATGGCATTATATTAGCACTAGGTGACATTGGCAGTTTTATAAAAAAAGGATGTGACTTTAACCAAGGACAGGTGATGTTTATTTAAGAGAACTGTTCCAAAATGAGATTTTAAAACTATCTCAGCAAAGGGTGACAGTAAAGGATAAAGAAAAAATTGTGCCAAGCCTTATTATAGAGGCTTTTCACATGGAATCTACATTTTCACACTAGCACTGAAAAGTGTATGTGATTATTCTCTTTTGCAGTATTATTTTTAATTGACACATAATAATTGTAAACATTTATGGGGTAGTGTGATATGCCAATACATATGTACAATTCGTAATGATCAAATCAGGAAAATTAGCAAATCCATACCTTCAGACATTTATTATTTCTTTATATTGAAAACATGCAAAATCCTCTCCCTAGCTATCTGAAAATATACAATAAATTGTTGTTAACTACAGCTGATCATTAAACAACACAGGGGTTAGGGATATTGACACCCACACGCTCAAAAATCCACATATAACTTTTGACTCCCGTAAAACTTAACTAATAGCCTACTGTTTACTGGAAGCCCTACCAACAACACAAATAGTTGATTAACACAGAAATCCCCAACCTTTTTGGCACCAGGCACCAGTTTTGTGGAAGACAATTTTTCCATGGCCTGGGGAGGGGGGGGGGTTTGGGATGATTCAAGAGCATTACATTTATTGTGCACTTTATTTCTATTATTATTACATGGTAATATATAATGTAATAATTATACAACTCACCATAATGTAGAATTGGTGGAAGCCCTGAGCTTGTTTTTTTTTTTTTTTTTTCGCACTAGATGGTCCCATCTGGGGGTGATGGGAGACAGTGACAGATTATCAGGCATTAGATTCTCATAAGGAGCATGCAACCTAGATCTGTTGTATGCACAGTTCACAATAGGGTTCATGTTCCTATGAGAAATTAATGCCACTGCTGGTTTTACAGGAGGTGGAGCTCAGGCAGTAATGCAAGTGATGGAGAGTGGCTATAAATACTGATGAAGTGGCTATAAATAAAGATGAAGGTTTGCTCACTTGCCTGCCACTCACCACCTGTTGTGTGGCCCAGTTCCTAACAGGCCACAGACCAGTACTGGTCTGTGACCTGGGGATTGAGGACCCCTAGATTGATGCATATTTTGTATGTTATATGTATTCTCATATACTGTATTCTTATAAGGAAATAAGCTAGAGAAAAAAATTATTAAAAAGCATGAGGAAGAGAAAATATATTTACTATTTATTAAGTGGAAGTGGGTCATCACAAAGGTTTTTATCTTCATTATCTTCACACTGAGTAGGCTGAGAAGGAAAAGGAAGAGGGGGGTTGGTTTTGCTGTCTCAGGGGTGGCAGAGGTAGAAGAAAATCCACGTCATGGGACCTGTGTAGTTCAAAACTGTGTTCTTCAAGGGTCAAGTGTGCAGTGCTATAGAGCACTAGAACTTAGTCCTCTTATCTCTTATTCCTCTGATCTAGTGTACTTTTTGATCTGTTAACAAACTTCTACCTGTACTCTCCTAACCTGTCCCCCAGATTCTGCTAACCACTATCCCACTCTCTACTTCTACAAGGATGACTTTTGTAGCTTCTGCAAATGAGTGAAAACATGTGGTATTAATCTTTCTCTGCCTGGCTTATTTCACTTAACATAATATTCTCCAGACTCATGTATGTTGCCATGAATGACAAAATTTCGTTCTTTTTATGGCCAAATAGTATTTCATTGTTTATACCACATTTTCTTCATTAATTCATTGTTGATAGACACTTAGGTTGAGTCCGTATCTTGACTATTGTGAATAATGCTGCAATGAACATGGGAGTGCCGCTATCTCTTTGACATACTCAGTTTCTTGCCTTCAAATATATACGCGCAGTAATAGAATTGCTGACAGATATGGTAGTTCTATTTTTAATCTTTTGAGGAAAATCCATACTGTTTTTCATAATGCCTGTACTAATTACATCCCTATCAACAGTGTATAAGATTTCCCCTTTCTTTATATCCTCATTAGTATTTTAATTTTTTGTTTTTTTATGATAGCCATTCTAACCAGGTGGAGATGATATTTCATTATGGTTTTAATTTGCAATTCCCAGATGATTAGTTATGCTGAGTATTTTTTCATATACTTGCTGGCCATTTGTATGTCTTTCTTTGACAAATGTCTATTCCGACCATTTTTCCGTTTTTAAAATTTAATTATTTATTTTTTGTTGTTGTTGAGGTGTTTGAGTTTCTTGTATTTTTAAATATTATTCCCCTGTCAGATGAATACTTTGAAAATATTTTCTCCCATTCTGCAGGCTTTGTCTTCACTCTTGATTATTCTCTTTGCTGTGTTGAAGCTTTTTAGTATGATATAATCTCACTTGTCTATTTTTATGTTTGTTGCCTGTGCTTTTGAGGTCTTTTCCATAAACTTTTTTCCTAGATTAATGTCCTGAAGCGTTTCCCCTATGTTTTCTTCCACTTGCTTCATAGTTCCATGTCTTACATTCAATTGTTTAATCCATTTTGTGTTAATTTTTATATATGGTGAGAGACAGTAGCCTAGTTCTATTCTTCTGCATACAGATATCCAGCTTTCCAGTACAATTTATTGAAGAGGCTAACTTTTCTCCAGTAAATGTTTTGGCACCTTTGTTGAAAATCAGTTGGCTGTAAATGCATGGTTTTTTTCTGGGTTCTCTAGTTTGTTCCATTTGTCTGTCTTTTTTTACACCAGTGCCATGCTATTTTGGTTAATATAGCTTTGTAGTATATTCTGAAGTCAGGTGGTGTGATGCCTAGAGCTTTGTCCTTTTTTTTGCTTAGGAATGCTTTGGCTACTCAGGGTCTTATGTGATTCGATACAAATTTTGGCTTATTTTTTCTATTTTTATGGAGAATATTATTGGTATTTTGATAGAGATCACATTGACTCCATAGATTTCTTTTAGTGCTATGGTCATTTTTTCACAATATTAATTCTTCCAATCAATGAACATGGGATGTTTTTGCATTTTTTGGTGTCCTCTTCAATTTTTTTTTATCAGTGTTTTATAGTTTTTCTTGTAGAGGTTTTTCATATCCTTGGATAAATATATTTCTAGGGTTTTTTTTTTTGTAGCTATTGCAAACAGGACTGCTTTCTTGATTTATTTTTTAGTTAGTTTGCCATTGGTGTTTAGAAATGCTACTGATTGATTTGTGTTGATTTTGTATCCTTATGATATCTATCTCTTTGTTGAATTTTTTATTTAAATCATAAATTGTTTTTCTGATTCTGTTGAATTGCTTATCTGTATTATCTAATATATTTTTGAGTTTCCTTAAGAGCATTATTTTAAATTTGTTTTTGGGCAATTTGTAAATTTCCTTTTCCTTGGGACTGTTACTGTAGAATTACTGTATTTCTTTGGAGGTGTCATGTTTCTTCCATTTTCATGTTTCTTGTATTCTTACACTGAGATCTGTGCATCTGGGGGAACAGTTTTTTTCCCCGAATTTTTTAGAATAGCTTTTGTAGGGAAAGACATATTTCTGTAGATGGGCTCTAGGGTGTTAATTGGATAGGGTGTGTTGGCTTTTGTTCTGGGTGTACCCAGTAGTATAGTTTAGTTTTGTCAGCTATAATCCATGTTAGCAATGTTTGCAAGCACCTTAGTGGCCTAGGTTACAGGAGTTTGTGGAGGTGGTGTTTTAGCTTAGCTTGGGATAAGCTTGCCAGGCTGGTCTTCAGGCCAGGGGCACATGCCTGCATGTGGTGGATCAGCAAACTTGGGGACTGGTTCATTGGGAGCAGGGCTGCCAGGCTGTTTCTCTGGCTGGAGGCAGAGACATACAGTGGTTCAGCAGCTTGGGGGTTGAGCTGCCAGGGGTGGGTTCCTTGGCTCTTTCTTGCTAAGTGGCTTTTGTCTTGAATTGTTTGAAAAATGTAATTCAAAGTTGGATGGAAGCAGACTGGCTCCACTGGGCACCCAAGAGATTCAGACGGATCCAAATGAAGAGAATACAATTCTTATTCTCACTTTTTATGCGTGGAGATCAATAGATGTTAATATTTTCAAGCTCATGCCTTTTGTCAGGGCAGATCCAGGAATCAAAGCTGGCTCCATTTTAGCCTAAAGGCCCTCTTAATTACCCTACAACATGCTGCCTCCGTTTACAAGCCCTTTCTCCTTCATAACATGTTTTCCCATACAATGTTCTGTGATCTTTGCAACATGCTCAAGGACTAGATATTGTTAGGAATTCCATTTTATAATTGGAAAGTGAGACTGAGAGAGGTAAATTATTGTTGTATGTCACAAAACTGTAAGTAGACATTCTGCATGCATAACGAGAATTTCCTGAGCTGTGTCGAGGCATAAAAGGCTGTCTTGTTCCTGTACTGATTTCTAGAGCCATTTGAACCCTGAACCTCGAGGCACTACACCATGCATGGCTGTATCACCTGGAGCCTCACGCATACCCTAAAGAGTTTATGAGATGCTTTGAGGGCCAGAGTCTAGCTAACCTCCTGAAGCAGGCATGAGAGGATATTTACACCAATGAGAAGTCTTTACACTTAAGAAGATCTATAGAGGGCCATGCAGTCCAAGTGTGGGATGCAGAGACTAAATTTCAGTGGATCCAAGCCAGGCTCTGGGACCAAAGTACCTGGATGGAACTCCAGCTCTGGTACTTTCTGTTTGTGTGGTTTTGACGTGATATTTTATTCTTCTCTGCTCAATTTTCTCATTTTTATATTGGAGTAATAATTGCCTACCTATTAAAAAATTGAATGTCGATCTGTGTAAACTTCTAAGAACACTGCTTAACATGTGATAAATGACCAACAGCGATAAACTCTTTTGATGCTAGAATTTATCAGTGGATATCTGGAACCTTGTGTTGAGAATGATTCTGACTGTGAGCTCAGCAATAAAAATGCTGGGAACAATTGTGATTCTTGCGCAACATGCAGTTAATACTGGCCATTCGTGGACTAGTCAAGTTGTTTCTTTCATGGACAAGGAAGATGGGTCCAGGCAGAGAGATGACTGTCTCTTCTGATATGCTGCTACTCGATAGCAGAGGAGGGCCTAGTAACCCATCTTTTAGGTGATCTAGTTCAATTGTCTTTCATCTGCATTTCACAATTTGCTCTACCTCGGGCAGATCAATTACTGTCATGTGGCTCAGTGATCAACAGGATATCGGCATGAATTTGGGAAGCCTTCTTAAACTTACAAGATACATTTTATCATTTCTGATAAACAGAGTTTGGGATGATGGCTTACAA
This sequence comes from Gorilla gorilla gorilla, assembly GCF_029281585.2. NCBI lineage: Eukaryota > Metazoa > Chordata > Mammalia > Primates > Hominidae > Gorilla > Gorilla gorilla. Next base: position 54,152,085 of record NC_073230.2, read on the forward strand.
TCATAGCTGAGACCATTTGCTGCTCCATAATTTCTATTTTTCCTTTTCTTCTCAATGAACATAATCCCCCATTTATTTCAGGTAGCAATGTCTCAACTAAACGGCAACATTTTCTCACCTCTTCCAGCTGAGTGTGAGGGATGTCATTAGTTGGGGCTTTCAGGAACTTTTCTCAAAGGGCCTAACCTAGCTGGGACATGTAATATTTTGCCCTTACCTCTTCTTCCTATCTAAGATGTTGCTGAAATGGCTGAAGCTCCAGTAGCCATCTTGTATTATGAGGCAGATTAGAAGATAAAAGCCACGTTCTAAGGACAGAAGGTGCCAGTATATAGATGAAATTGTGGAGCTGGCCCACTAGCACTTGCCCTGGACTTGCTGCCTCCAGACTTTGTTTATATGAGGAAGAAATTAATCTCTGAAAGTAATTATTTGGATTTTCTGTGTCTTAAAGCCGAATACAATTGTTACTGAATATTATAGCCTAGGAAAATTCTCAGAGTAAGTCTTCTGTCTTCTCTTTGACTTCATTCAGAAACACAGAAACTGGGTACTGAATGTGATCTACAACCCAGGAAACCCCACAAAGCACATACGCAAACCATTGTCATTTGGTAATCTCATATTACCATGTATCTTTCCTGTCTCTGGGCCCAAGTTCTTTCTCCTGGACGATGCAGACAATCATTACTAGCAAGCAGGGTTGATAAGAATTTTAACTGAGAAAAAAAATCTTTATGATAAAATATAACTATTCTGATATCTATGTTATAAATATTTTCACCATCTAACCTGTGAGAATGCAAGCTCAAGGCAGGAATGAAGTTGGTGAAGTTTACACAACTAGGAGATGTTAGTACTAGAATCTAGCCTGCTCCAGACCAGCTGCCCCCAAACTTTCTTAATCCTCAACAAACCTAGATTCTTGAATCCCAGACTTCACATTGCAAGGATATTTCTCAGACATCTCCGTGAGAGCCTGCAAAAGCATAAAAAAGCCTAACAGAAATGACAGAATATCCCGAAGCTATCACATTTGTATTTGATTCAACACTAAAGAATCCTCTGAAGTCCATATTTAGGACACATCGAGTTTCTTCACACAGCTCTCGCTTCCCACTGCTTCCCACTGTTCCTGAAGAGACACAGATGAACAATTTTTTCCCTCTCGCCTCTTGTAAGAATGCCACTCATTCCTCCTATGACAGCGTGCACAGTTGAGGTTGACTTTTTAATTTTAGCAACTGTGTTTGAGGCAAAGTTGGACTTTCCAGTGTCATGAATGGGATCAGATCTTGGGGAAGAAAAATGTTGACATTTTCTAAGTGATTCTCTCTGTGGCTGGAAACGTAGGATGGAGTGCAGAAGATAATTTGATTTGTGGAAGTGGACTTTGGTCATGATCTTAAGTTGTCTAGACAACACACATCTGGCTTATATGCTGCGTGTTATATTTCTCTTGGCAACTTCAAGCCCTTGTCATAGTTTCCATCATGGTACTCGGTCCATCTGTGGAGCTGCAATGTACAGTTTGGTACAGAAGCGGGGTTATAGGTTATGCACTTGGAAGGAGTGAGTTTAGGAACCTGCCTGTGCTCACTCCAGCACTCAGACTACACTGGAATTATTGGGTCACGAAGAAAATGTAAGGGTGAGAGATCTCATGTAATCTCTTTATTTTACACAGAAGTAAGCAGTCAAGTAGGGAGATTAGTGTCTTGCTGTAGAGGCAGAACTGGTCTTCAAGACCAGTGTTCCTACTCCTGATCTTATGACCTTTCCAAATGACTTCCGAGTATTCTGTAGATATTACCTTATTTACTCCTTAAAATAACCCTATCAGTAGGGATTAACCCATTTATGAATGAGCAAGTTAGGGCTTAGAACTTTACTTAAATAGTTTAGGATCTTACAAGTACATTGTGGAACTGGAGTTCAGCCCTAAGTACACCAACCCTCCTAACTTTGTTGATCATCTCACTAAATTTCCATGGCTAACTCAAGATGAATTTACAGTGACATTTTGTCCTTGGTTACAGAGTTGAACTTCATGCTTCATTTGACATGCTTTATGTTGCCATGAGCCTTGATGACTAGATTTAAAGTCGTGGGGATAACTGATGTTGTAAGATTCTCACCCTCACATCCTGGTTTCCTCACATGGCCTCGGGCTCAGAGGCAGGCAGAACCCCATGGCTGTAGGTCATGATGTCTAGGGCAACCCCAGTGCCTTCCTCTGTTGTAGTGCTGGGGTACAGCTCAACCTTTAGCCTGTGTACATGTCAACACCAGGCATCATCACAGCCAGAAAAACCCCCTGGATGAGAAGAGAAATGGTTATTCTAGACAGAGAAACAATATTGTGGATTTTATCAACATGTAATTGTTTGCCAATCCAATATACTCTCCTTCCATGGGTCTCAACTTGTTGAAGGCTCCAGGCACCAGACACATTGCTAAGTATTGTTCATATATCTATTAAATTTAGTATTTTTAGTCTCATACTAGGCATATACAGGCAGTATTATTGTGTCAATTTTTTTTGGATGAGGAAACCAGATTTTTAAAAGGGAAAATGGAATACTCAAGGCTGCTGCTTTAAATTTAAGTAAAGTTTGGCAGTTTTTTTCTTTATTGTCTACTTCCATGTCTGCATTTGTAAATGGCTAGTTTATGCATTTTTCTCCAGTTTTCCTTGTGATGTGTTGCTCTTTCTTACATAATTTAAAAAATAATTTTCAACTTTTATTTTAGATATGGGGGTACATGTGCAAGTTTGTTATTAAATACATGGTTATATTGCATGATGCTAAGGTTTGGAGTACAGATCCAATCACTTAGGTAATGAGCATAGTACCCAACAGGTAGTTTTCCAACCCAGGTGCCCCTGTCCCCATGCCCCAGTAGTCTGCAGTTATCTATTGTTCCTACGGTAATGTCCATCTCACACAATTTTGTAAGAGATTTTAATGAACCAAGGACATCCACCTTTGTCTCTGGGTGGGGTGTGCTGCTCAACTTTCCCAGAGTTTGGCATTTGTCCTTTATCTTTCTTTATAGCGGGATTGATACCCAGGGTATTAGTAGCATCCTCAGAATCAGGACATATAGGTGGACTCAGTTTCATGGAGCAATCAAGGGAATGATCCAGTGATGCATGTTTGTTTGTGTGGCATGCACAACTATTTCAACAGCCACTGTTTTCGACATTAGCATTTGGCAGGGAGACAAAAAAATGAACTTTTGATTAATTTAGAAGAATTTGCCTGTCTCCTCTGGGATTTGTGAGGTTCAGTCTTCATACATACTTTCGTATCCCTCCTTTGCTATGTCTAACCCCGATTCTTTACCGCATATTGGGGAAGATGCTCTGTTTTGGTTACTTCCTTAATCCAGCTTGTGTGTCATTCTTTCCACTCTTAAATGAAGACAGTCATATAGCCTGCTTTTTTGGTGGTATCTGGGTCATGTTAGCATTGTTATTATAATCAGTTTTATTTTCATTACCTGAACCCTTAAAAACCATAGTCAATGTTTACATTGCAAAAAGTAAACTAGCGCTGTGTCCATAGAAACCACAACATAAAAGCAAAGATGGGCTGTTGAGGATGGCAACACACTTAAACTACAGACTTAAGTCCCATCACAGGAGTGATGCAACGATGGAAAGTCCGTTGTTGGAGACCACAAAACATGGTTGCCAACTTCAGCAGCAAGTGGAAAAAAACTGTTGAAGGCAGATAATCTATGCCATTGACTCGACACTAAAATTAACACTGCTTTCAACCCCTATTTTGGGAGCTTCTTCTAAAGGGTGTTGTACTTTAACCCCTATTTTCTGCATTATTTGTTGAAAACAGGACTTTTCTCAGGGAGGGAAGTGGAAAGACTTGGGATGTGAAACTTTCAGTGATAAAACTGGGACAGCTCAGGCAAACCAGGACAGTAAATCCTCCCAGCTAACAGGACAGCCAGCACCAACCACCAAGCATGAGATGAGCTCTCAGAGCTGTGCTGCCCAAGTCAAGGCTTTCAGGACTGCACCATCAGGAATATGTGACAATAACTGCATCCCAAGCCAGATCTGCCAGGCTGAGCCTAATCAATCCATAGAACTGTGAGATTTGGCTATTAATTGTTGCTGTAGGTATTAAGTTTTGGGATAATTCATTAACAAGCAGTAGGTACACATAGGAAGAGTATTCTAGGAACAGAAATTGTCTTGTTATGACAAGCATCACACAAGAGTGTGAGCTATTGCTTTGCAGAGAGCAAATCTGGATGCACACAAACTAGATGCTTTCTTGATATGGCGGCTCTTGAGTTCTGAGACATGGCCACATTCACTCAAGACCAGTCTTTTGAAGGACACAGAGAGTAACTAGTTGTATGCTGTGAACACTTGCAGTAGCATAGCCACAGCAAAACTCCTCTGTTGTACAAAAGGCATAGAGTGGAAAGTGGGTAAAAGCATTTTTAATGACATTGTTGAAGAAATACAATCAGGCAACGGCAGAGCTCCAAGTTAGGTGATACAGGCAAGTCATCAATGAATTCATATGCATATTTAGTTATATGAACAATGGGTGCCAAGTGCCTGCTCTGGATTAGGCATTGCATCTGCTGTTGAGGATGAAAAGAAACTTAAAACAAAATTCCCTTCCCCTGGGGAACTGTTAGTCCAGCCAAGAAAGAGGATGTAAATAAACACTTGGCCATACTGTGAGCTTAACCCACAGGGTGTGCGGGAGCCAGGAAGAGCATGGGCTAATGCACAAGCCCCCTGTCCTTCAGCTTTGCGATGCATCCCCGTTGCTCAATCTCTGGGTGTCAGCAAACTGGAATCAGCCTGCTGATCTTTCAGGACCATTTGATGATGAAATGAGACAATTTATAGGAAATCTTTCAAGGCTGTGCTTTGGAAACTCTAGATTCATAAGTGTAAGTCACCTTCCCCTCTTCCTACATTTTATTAAAGTTTCAAAGTCAATTTCGCCACATCAGATGTTGGGAGTGAATGTATGTAAGATGCCCTTCGGTGGGTGCAGTGGCTCATGCCTCTAGTCCCAGCATTTTTGGAAGTAGAGAAGGAGGTATCGCTTAAGCCCAGTACTTTGAGACCAGCCTGGGCAATATAGCAAGACCTCATTTCTTATAAAACATGTAAAAATTGGCTGGTTGTGGTCGAATTCGCCTGTAGTTCCAGCTACTTGGGAGGCTGAAATGGGAGGAGCACCAGAGTGTGGGAGGTGGAGGATGCAGTAAGCTATGATCACTTCCCTGCACTCCAGCCTGGGCGACAGAGTAAAACCCTATGTAAAAAAAAAAAAAAAAAAGCTGACCTTTGTCTCATGGTGTGTGGGAATGAGGCCCATATACCATTTCCTTTTTGATGACTCACATGAACGTCAACAATGGAAAGCTCTAAGTATTTCTGTAATTTTAAAAAAGAACAATTTAAAGCTGTTTCACCTAGCATTTCTGGAATTTGTTTTACCATTGCATTCTTTTCTCAGGAAACACCTTTTAACTGCCCATGACGTACATTTTGTAAAAAGCTGCTATCCCTGATAGCCTACTTGAGGGAATAAAAATATTTTCGCTAATGCTTAGGCAGTTCCTAGAAAGATCAGTTAAGAATGGCTAAAGATCTGGTGAGGGCTGACGCACTGTGGACATGACGCAGACGATTGCAGCTGTAGAAGAGAGACTATCTAAAACAGACATGAAGGAACATCAATGCTTAAAACTTTTGGCTTCATGGCTGGGCGCGGTGGCTCACGCCTATAAGCCCAGCACTTTGGGAGGCCAAGGTAGGCGGATCACGAGGGAAGTAAGGAGATCGAGACCATCCTGGCCAACATGGTGAAAACCCGTCTCTACTAAAAATACAAAAATTAGCTGGGCAGGGTGGCATGTGCCTGTAATCACAGCTGCTCGGGAGGCTGAGGCAGGAGAATCACTTGAATCTGGGAGGCAGAGGCTGCAGTGAGCCAAGATTGCACCACTGTACTCCAGCCTGGCAACAGAGCTAGACTCCGTCTCAAAAAAAAAAAACAAAAAACAAAAAAAAAAAACCAAAAAAAAAAACCCAACCAAACAAACGACACTTTTGGCTTCACATAAAACATTGTTTCTAGGGTTCAAGGCTTCACTATCTTGAGTCAGGGGCTATTTTAGACAATAACTTAGAAAATTAGGAATAGAGCGCTCTTTCTGCAGCGCAATTTGGTCGCTGTCTAAAGCAACCATGCAGCATCTGATGCGTTCATATTGCAAGTGAGACAGCAGAAGGAATCTCCCATCAGCACTATTTTCAACACCAGAAATGAAATAAAACACTACAGCAATAACTAAATGAACTACAGCCCAAAAGAAGAGGAAATAAGGTTATTATTACTTGCAGATGATATCGTGGTTCTGTGGAAAGCAGTGGAGAAAAATTAGAAAACTACTGCAACTAATAATTGAATGCAGTAAAATGTGGTTAGTTAAAAATAAATATACAAAGAAATAACTTTTTAAAGTAGAAGTCATAAACCTATAAAATAAGGAAAACAAATTATTCTTTTCACAGTAGCAGAGAGGTATAAAATAGGTAAATATAAATTTCGTATATATGAGGCCTATATGAAAGAAAAAAAAAACCTAAAACATGTACTAAGTCCCTTAAAATAGCCGGCACTTCTGGATGAAAGGGTTGGGTTCTTGGAAAAGGTGTGAGAATGGAGGGAAGCAGAGCATGTGGACAGGAGCCAGCGCTGGGTGTGCTCAGGGGTGTGTGACCAGGAAGCCAGTGTGGCCCCGGGAAAGAATTCCAACAGGTGCCCTCATCAGTTAGGGTCTCCTAAGCCAGAGGGTGGGAGGGTATTTTTTCTCTCTCAGTGTGAAGAGTAGTATAGTGTGGTTATCACAGGGAATTAGCATTCAATTTTCTTTTAGAGGATTGCGCTAATTTGAGTGTGGGAATCACTGGCAGGGAGATGCCAGAGCAGACACAGGGAGAACTTACCAGAAGGCAGTCCAGGAGCCCAGGTGGGACAAGGGTGGTGGCCTTTCCCTGGGTGCTGGCTTGCAGGGGTGAGAGTGCTCACACAAAAAGGCAAAGTGTGTCACAGTGGCATGGGGAAACAGCTAACCTTTGCACATTTATTTATTTATATTAATATTACACCATGTACAACATTACTTTATACACTCCAAATGGATGGAAGATTTCAAGGTTAGCCCTGGAGCTAACCTCTGTCAAGTGTAAGGGCATGCTGAGAAGATTCTAGGAAAGATACTTAAAAGAGAGGGGGCAGGCTTATCCTGCTTCTTCACTTGCCCACTCTACTCCATTTCCTCCTGCTGATGTTGTGGAAGGTGGATGTGATGGCTGGAGCTCTGCCTGCTGTGTTTGCTTATGAGGGACTCCTACATGTGGAAGCCACAGGCTGGAGATAGTGGTCAGGAAGATAGATGCCTGGGCCCTGAAACTGCCGTCTGAGCACTCAACTGCCTTCTCTCAGAATTCCTTCCCTCAACCAATAATTAAATTTCTGTCTTGGTTGAACCACCCATATTTTAGTTTTTTCTGTCACTCACAGGAAAAAAAGATTATTGACTGATATAGTGGGTAATTAGTTTTAGGTGATTTTATATATCAATAGCCTAAAAGAAAAACTACTTTTTTCTAAATCCCAAGCAAAAGACATGCCAAAAAAATTCAGAGTTGTAAATAGGCAAAAATATAAAATATATTCAATCCCATTCTTAGCTAAAAAATTCTACTCACAGAAAATATATTTTTTAATCAAGCATATAAATACATGTTTAACTGATAACTTCAAGACTAGAAAGAATGCAGGATTATTGTTAAGAGAGCATTTTGTTATAAACTCCTAAGAGGGCAACTTTCAATACCAAACTTCCTCAGAAATTGTTTTCTTTTTCATTCAATAGTGTTATATCTGTTGTATATCCTAAAGATATACAGTAATCCCTTTTATCTGCAGCAGATATGTTCCCAGATCCCTAGTGGATGCCTGAAAGCCTTATATATACTAAGTTTTTTTCCTATACATACATACCTGTGAGAAAGTTTAATTTATAAATTAGGTACACTAAGATATTAACAAAAATAATAATGAAATAGAATAATTATAACAATACACTATAATAAAAATTATGTGAATGTGGTCTCTCTCAAAATATCTTGTATGTAATATTTTTGACTGTAGTTGATCATGAGTGACTGAAACCACAGAAAGCAAACTGTGGATAAAGGGAGAGAGGCTACTGTAATATTTATGAACCTACCTGTGACAGCATTATTTAAGTGGAAGAACTAGAAATAAATGCAATGTTTAACATTGAAAATTAATTAAATATTTGGTTCCTCTGTTCAATGAAATATGATGTTGCTATTACACATATTGTAGAAAAAATATTAGTGAAATAGAAAGGTTTTCAAAATATGTTTTGGAGGTGGAAATGAAGATGAAAAACATAAGGTTTTCATTTTTGTAACTTCTGTTAAAATATAACTAAAATTTTCCTAATCTCTTCTTTTATATTCTATGCCATAGTAGTTCTCTGATTCTTTCTCTCTCTCTCATCTCTTCCCCTTTCATATCCCAAATTACTGAACTATTTGTAATATGTAATTTCTATATTAATTGTTTCTACCTCCCTGTAGTTTATTCTTGCTAGCCCAGTGAAACCTGACCTTTGTTCCTGACCTTTTGGTAAAAATTTCCCTGTTCTCAGGAGACTTCTGAGAGAGAAATTTTTTCCCCCACTTCTCTTTCTTACCCAACTATCTTCTGAAATCTCTGGTTATGTGTTCATCCCTGAGCTTGGGCTAACCCTGTCTGCCAATTGCAGATAATCTCTGCCTTGGTTCATGCTGGCTACTCCTCCTGGGATGTCTTCTTTTACTCCAACTCAGTTTAAATGAAGATCATCTTGTTTGGAGATATTTAGATTTGGATGACTCTTGCAGATGTGAGTGGGAGGGGATTAGATTTCAGGCTTGCCCCACGGGAAGACAAGCAAGATGGCAAAGATGATGAGTTCAGTTTTTTGGATGGAGATCTCAAGAGAAGTGTCCACAGGCAACATGAATTATGGCTCTTGAGCTCTGGCAAAAGGTCAAAACTAAAGATATAGGTCAGTTATAAGGTATGGAGAAGTTATAGCAAACAGAGGGAATGAGTTCATCTGGAGAGAGACCCAAAAGAGAAGAAGGGTGAGAAGAACAGAACCTGAAGAACTAGTCTGTCAAGGATCAAGCTGGACAGAAGGATAGAAAAACAGAAAAGGAGAATTGCAAGAGTGCTGTCTTGTGGTGAAGGAAAATAAGGAAAGATACTGAGACAGAGAGACGGATCTACTCTGTCAGAGGCTGAGAAGCATGAGGTTGCAGAGAGGACGCTGGGTGTGCCAACTTTCAACGGCAAAATAGGATGCTTTGTGCTGCTCGAAACCACTCTGAATTTCTAAAGAGTACATGTTGTGGCCGGGCGCGGTGGCTCACGCCTGTAATCCCAGCACTTTGGGAGGCCGAGGTGGGCGGATCACGAGGTCAGGAGATTGAGACCATCCTGGCTAACACGGTGAAACCCCGTCTCTACTAAAAATACAAAAACAAAAAAATTAGCCAGGCGTGTGGGCGGGCGCCTGTAGTCCAAGCTACTCGGGAGGCTGAGGCAGGAGAATGGCGTGAACCTGGGAGGCAGAGCTTGCAGTGAGCTGAGATCGCTCCACTGCACTCCAGCCTGGGAGACAGAGCGAGACTCCGTCTCAAAAAAAAAAGAGTACATGTTGTTTGTTTGGTGCGTGCTGTAGATGCCAAAAAGCTAAAATGTACAGTTTAAGCATCTTGTGTGACAATTGATAAACAAATTTCATAAGTTTTGAGGAATTTTTGGCAAATGTTCCCGCTATTTCATCTACACAAGCAGTGGCACCAAATTTGTATTATATGATTGAAAACATCTGAGCCATAAAGTCCAGTGTAGAATAACAGGCATTCAAAGTAAAGTATTAATTTGTATTCTTATGGAAACTAGAGTTTACCGTACATTTTCTGCGTTTTAAAAGTAGAAACCAAAATTTGCCATCTTGACTTCGATTGGTACCAGCGAGGGAAACCCTTCAAAGTCTACACAGAAAATCTGACCCAGGTGTTTGCTATTTTTGAGACATTGGACAAGCTACCTGTAAGTCAGTTTTATTGTCTGTAAAATGGGGATAAAAAATTATCTCCTGCCGACATAAATTTTTTTTTTTTTAAAATAAAATGAGCCAGTGAGGATGAAAGAGCACTGCAAGATGTTCTTCCAGGAATTCTTGCATTCTAGGAAAATCAGAACATTTCTGGTAATAGAATTTTTGACATTTTGAAGGAAGATATTTTAGGATATATGCAAAAAGAACACTTTCTCTTCTCTAATTCATGGATTTTTTTTTTTTTTTTTTGCATTGAGATTTTGCTTGAATATCAATAGACAAGAGAAGCAGGTGGTTCAGGCACTTGTCTAGTGAGTGGAACGCTAACAAGAAGCAAGGAGCCGGCAGGACGCTCCCCTGTGCAATTGGTCAGGAGCCTGCTTGGCTGGTGCCAAGGATTTGTTCTCGGTGACAAGACAAACACAGAAATGGAAAGTGGTTATAAACTTCTATAGCAATTTGGCACTTTATCTTATAAAAAGAAAATATCAGTCTACATCAAATAAGAAATTAAAAACAGAAACAATTGGGTACTAGGCTGCTAAGCTTAGTGCCCAGGTGACAAAATAATCTGTACAACAAACCTGCATGACACAAGTTTACCTATGTAGCAAACCTGAACATGTACCCCTGAAACTAAAATAAAATTTTTTTAAATAAAGAAAACAAAACAAAACAAAACAAAAATACATCTGTTTCTTCATCACAGATAATTTGAGAAGCACTAGTGTAAGGAAAAAAAATAATAAATAATATCTACATTAAAACCCACCAGAAAACATACATACAGTGAGATACCTTTTTGGACATTAAAGAAATTTGAGGCTGGGCGCAGTGGCTCACGCCTGTAATCCCAGCACTTTGGGAGGCTGAGGAGGGCGGATCACAAGGTCCAGGAAATCAAGACCATCCTGGCTAACATGGTGTAACCCCGTCTCTACTAAAAATACAAAAAATTAGCCAGGCGTGGTGGCAGGCGCCTGTAGTCCCAGCTACTCCAGAGGCTGAGGCAGGAGAATGGCGAGAACTCGGGAGGCAGAGCTTGCAGTGAGTCGCGATCGCGCCACCGCACTCCAGCCTGGGCGAGAGAGTAAGACTCCGTCTCAGAAAAACAAAAAAAAGAAATTTGAAAAATCACACATATATTCCTAATGAACTTGACTATATTATATATATATATATATATGTTTATTTAGAAGTATTACATTGAATTAAGTGTTAAATTTATTTTTTTAATTATATTTTTTTAAAAAAATGTTCTTAGTCAGAACATTAAGAAAGATAGATAAAGGGCAATTACAAATTTGAGTACAGAAATAGTAAAATTCCCAGAAACAGACTGGCAAAGGCTATGGAGTGATTAATCTCACAAAAAGAAGCAGAATTTATTAATGTAAATAACAAAGTATTGCTGATACTTAAATAATTATGAGTTATATTGAAGAATTGTTTTGTATTTTAAAATAGCAAAACCCACAACAAAACTGCGTGATAAAGTTGTGGTGAGATTTGTACATTTTAGTAAGCCTTGATATTTTTAGCTCATATGCTTTTTTGATAAGTAAAAATAAAAAAAATTTAAAAACAATTTCTCTACTGCTTAAATTCTGTTATTTTTTTTATTATACTTTAAGTTTTAGGGTACATGTGCACATTGTGCAGGTTAGTTACATATGTATACATGTGCCATGCTGGTGTGCTGCACCCACTAACTCGTCATCTAGCATTAGGTATATCTCCCAATGCTATCCCTCCCCCCTCCCCCCACCCCACAACAGTCCCCAGAGTGTGATATTCCCCTTCCTGTGTCCATGTGCATCTCCTACTGTGTGGTAAGATATGAGTTTAGAGTCATTGTACTTTTTTAGTAGTTGCACTAATAAGAAGTTTTCATTAAGCTTTACTTTCTAAAAATTATATTAAAATTGATATTTATTATCTAATCATAAATTATATCAAATATGCATTTTAAATTTTATTTTTCCCTTTAAACATAAAGACACACACTCAATTCATTGTGCTAGATAAATTACCAGTGCGACACAAATTAAGAAACGCAATTCAAAGAATTTTGCATACACGGAGTCCTGAAAGTGTTCATAACTTTCAATGCAAAGATAATTAATTTTATGAAAGTAATAGAAGACCAAAAATAGGTATAAAACCATTATTTATTACGTAAATATCTTCCTTTTACTGAATCACCCATGATTACTTTCTCCAACAAGCAAAAGCTGACTACATACTTCAAGATCTGTCTCAAATCTCCCCAGCCTCTTTTCTTAAACCTCCCTAGCCTCTCAGGGCAGGCAGGCTGCTCCTGTACTTTGTGCATTCTATTTTTAGTAAGAGGCCTATTTTGTCAGTTTTGTTTGAATATGTATTTGCCAACCCCCAGACTTTCAGTCACTTATTTATTTATTTGATCTCTTTTCTTGTATTTCCCTTTTCCTTTTATTTCCTTTCTTTTTCCCTTTCCTCTTCCCTTCCTTTTCTTACTTCTTTTTTTTCCTTTAATTCCCATTCGCTATTGCCATGACTGCCAAGTAGGTTGATCCTTTAAAATATTCTTAATAAATTGTTCTACACATCTGAAGGACCTATACAAATACAGTATTATAAGATGTGATACTCAGGCCCAGTAAAAGATTCAAACAAAACTGAAAATGGTCAATTACATCTGAGCAGGAGACTTCATTTTTTTGTTTATCTGTATTCATTTATCTGTGTTTAAATTTCTAAAACCAAGTTATACAATTAAACATGAAGAAATTTCTGTTTTTAAAAAACATTCAAGCACAAGTTTGCTGTCGCTTTTGTTGTTATTTGCTTGAGACACACATACAATGTACTGGAGATATTAAAATAATGGTTGTGCTAAACTGGCATTTGAATGTACATAGACACAAGTCCTGTTAATGTGTTCTTAAAAGGAAGGCTATGTGTACCCAGAATCTATTGCACTAGCCTAGAATGCTACCCAGAGCAATTATTTAGGTGACAGGGCCCTTGAGGTTTTCTAAAATCGCATGGTGTTCATTACCTTCCCCTTGTAACCTCACAGAAAAGCCCGTAGAAATAGAGACGCTGAGGCATGAAGTTCTGTGTTCCTCACTGGTGTTTGTTTGTTTGTTTGTTTGTTTTTTGAGACGGAGTCTCACCCTGTGGCCCAGGCTGGAGAGCAATGGCGCCATCTCTGTTCACAGTAACCTCCCCCTCCTGGGTTCAAGTGATTCTCCTGACTCAGTCTCCTGAGTAGTTGGGATTACAGGTGCACGCCATCACACCCGGCTAATTTTTTTTTTTTTTTTTTTTTTGTCTCTTTAGCGCAGAGACGGGGTTTCACCATGTTGGTCAGGCTGGTCTCAAACTCCTGACCTCAGGTGATCTGCCTGCCTTGGCCTCCCAAAGTGCTGGGACTACAAGCATGAGCCACTGCGCCTGGCCCCATGGTTTAAATATACCACATTTTCTTTATCCACTTGTTGGCTGTTGGGCATTTAGGTTGGTTCTATGTTTTTGCAATTGTAAATTGTGCTGCTATAAACATGCCTGTGCATGTGTGTTTTTCATATGACTTATTTTCCTTTGGGTAGATACCCAGTAGTGGCATTGCTGAATCAAATGGTAGTTCTACTTTTAGTTCTTTAAGGACTCTCTAGTTTTTCCATAGTGCTTGCGCTATTTTACATTCTCACCAGCAGTGTAAAAAGTGTTCCATTTTCACCACATCCATGTCAACATTTATTATTTTTTGATTTTTTAATTATGGCCATTCTTGCAGGGGTATCTCGTTGTTTTAATTTGCATTTTCCTGATAGTGATGTTGAGCATTTTTTTACACATTTGTTGGCTGTTTGTGTATCTTCTTTTGGAATTGTCTATTCATGTCCTTTGCCCTTTTTTTTTTTTTTTCGAGACGGAGTTTCACTCTTGTTGCCAAGGCTGGAGTGCAATGGCACCATCTCGGCTTACTGCAACCTCCGCCTCCCAGGTTCAAGCAATTCTCCTGCATCAGCCTCCCAAGTAGCTGGGATTACAGGCATGTGCCACCATACCCAGCTGATTTTGTATTTTTGGTAGAGACAGGGTTTCACCATGTTGGCCAGGCTGGTCTTGAACTCCTGACCTCAGGTGATCCACCCGCTTTGGCCTCCCAAAGTTCTGGGATTACAGGTGTGAGCCACCATGCCCGGCCCCTTTGCCCACTTTTTGATGGGATTATTTGGTTTTACTTTTGCTGATTTGTTTGAGTTCCTTGTAGATTCTGGATATTATCTTTTGTTGGATGCATAGTTTGTGAAGATTTTGTCCTAATCTGTGGGTTGTCTGTTTACTCTGTTGATTATCTCTTGCTGTGTAGATGCTTTTTATTTTGTTACATTTACATTTGGATTCTTGGTCATAAATTCTTTGCCTAATCCAATGTCTAGAGGAGTTTTTCCAATGTTATCTTCTAAAATTTTTATGGTTGCAGGTCTTGGGTTTAAGTCTTTGATCCATCTTGAGTTGATTTCTGTTTAAGGTGAGTGATAAGGACCCAGTTTTTTTCTCCTATATGTGGCTAGCCAATTATTTCAGCACTACTCATTGAATAAGGTGTCTTTTACCCCACTTTATGTTTTTGTATGATGTGCCAAAGATCAGTTGGCTGTAAGTATTTGGCTTTATTTCTGGATTATCTATTCTATTGCATTGGTCTATGTGCCTATTTTTATACCAGTACCATGCTGTTTTGGCAACTATAGCCTTGTTGGAAGTCAGGTAATGTAATGCATCCAGCTTTGTTCTTTTTGCTTACTATTGTTTTGGCTATGTAGACTCTTTTTTGTTCCATATGAATTTAGGATTGTTTTTTCTAGTTCTGTAAGGGCTGATGGTAATATTCTGATGAAAATTATATTTAATCTGTAGATCGCTATCAGCAGTATAGTCATTTTCACAATATTGGTTCTACCCATCCATGAGCATGGGATGTGTTTCCATTTGTTTATGACATCTATGATGTCTTTCAGCAGTGTTTTGTAGCTTTACTTATAGTGATCTTTTACCTCCTTGAGTAAGTATATTCCTAAGGGTTTTTGTTTGTTTGTTTTGTTTTTGGCAGCTGTTGTAAAAGGGATTGTGTTCTTAATTTGATTGTCAGTTTGGTCATTGTTGGTGTATCGCAGAGCTACTGATTTGTGTACATTGATTTTGTATCCTGAAACTTTATTGAATTTATTTATCAGATCTAGGAGCTTTTCTTTTTAAGGTTTTCAAAGTATACAATCATGTCATTGGTGAACAACAACTAGTTTGACTTTCTCTTTTCCAATTTGGATGCCCTTTCCCTTGTCTGATTGCTCTGGCTAGGACTTCCAGTACTATATGTTGGCTGTGGGTTTGTCATAGATGGCATTTATTACTTTGAGGTGTGTCCCTTCTATGCCAATTTTGTTGAGGGTTTTTATTATAAAGATATGCTATATTTTGTCAAATGCTCTTTTTGCATCTATTGAGATAATCATATGATTTTGGTTTTTAATTCTGTTTATGTGATATATCACATAGAGGTGTGAGCTTCCAGTGGAGAGAGTTAGAGAACTGAAAAGAGTGTCACTTCTAGTCTTAAAAGAAAAAAAGAATCCTAGATAGTCTGCAAATTAAAGGCTTTTCTTGAACTCATGAAAGAACTGAGATCATAGGGTAAACAACTAACATGAAAAATGGAAAGAGACAGGTGCCTGCAGGGAGAGGCAGGACTTGATAGCATATGCTACCAAAGGCCATATAAGATAGTAAGAAGGCTGGACACAGTGGCTCACACCTGTAATCCCAGCACTATGGGAAGCTGAGGCGGGCCTATTACCTGAGATCAGGAGTTTGAAACCAGCCTGGCTAACATAGTGAAAACTTGTCTCTACCAAAAATAAAAATTATCCAGGTGTGGTGGTACAGGCCTGTAATTCCAGCTACTTGGGAGGCTGAGGCATGAGAATCACTTGAACCTGGGAGACGGAGGTTGCAGTGAGTCAACATTGTGCCACTGCACTCCAGCCTGGGTGACAGAGACTCCATCTCAAAAAAAAAAAAAAAAAAAGGTAAGAAGATTGGGCTAGACATTTTTAATGAACTGCTTAAGATGGAGTATAGGCTGGCATGAGTGGTTAAAGTCCTGGGGGTTTCAGGCAACGGAGACTTAACCCTCCCCTGCCCCCAACTCCCCATACACACTGGCATGCTTTTATTTCAGGGATCCCAAAAGGTGGGAATACCAGGAAATCATGAGCAACTTCCCATTGTGGTGCTCCCTGATGGAGCAAAACAGCAGCCACTGTCAAAACTCCACAAAGAACTGTATCTTCTATCTGCTTTAAGGACTGCAGGGAATGGCAACAAGACTGGAGCCAGTAGGCACTGCTGGAAATTCCTTCAGCTCAGGGAGGAAAACTGGGAAATAAAGCTCTGCCTCTGAAGGGTGCCAGGATTCCATGATAGTCCCAGCATTACATCCTGATGAGGCTCAAGAACATTTATGAGGGCCAAATCATGAAGGCAAGGTCCTCAGTGCCTGCTGAACACTGAGGCTTCATCAGAACCACAGAGGAAGTGCCCTCTCCCTGATCCCAACACCATACCAGCAAGCATGAAAAAGAAGAATAGGAAAAGAAAGCAAGGAGGGCATTAAGAGATATCAAGGATGAAGAGGGACATGGCATAGCAATACCAGTCAATTTTTCAAGAAGTCATAGTAACTCTAAATGTGTATGAACCTAACAAAAGAGATTCAAAATACATGAGACAAAAACTGATAGAACTGAAAGGAGAAATAGTTAAATTCACAATCATATTTGGAGACCTCAACATTCCTGTCTCAATAATTAAAAGAACAAGTTGGCAAAACAAACAAACAAACAAAAAACCAGTAGGATATGGATGACACAATATAATATAGGAAGAGCACTCTGAACCAACTTGATCTAATTGATTTCACAGAAGACTTTATTGAACAGCAGCAGTAGGATGCATAGTCTCCTCAATTGTATATAGAGCAATCATCTGGGTAGACCACATTCTGGGCCGTAAAACACAGTTTGACAAATAGAAAAGAAATCACACAATGTGTGTTCTCAGACTAGAAAGGGATTAAACTAGAAGAAATAACAAAATTCATAATGAATCAACAACAAAATGATATATGAAATGTATCACTTACTTTGATAATGAGAGATACACTTCCAAATTACCCATGGATCTAAGAAGAAGAGTCAGGAAAAAAAAAATTAAATATATTTTTAACTAAATAAAAATAAAAATACAAGATACCGAAGACATTGATGAAAATACCAAATAAAATCTAAATAAATAGGTTGGAAGATTTAAGATCATTAAGATGTCATTTTCTTTCAATTTGATGTGGTCTGCAGATTTAATGTAATACCAGTCAAAATGCCTGTAAGGTTTCTTTTTTTTTTTCTTTTTCTTTTGATCTTCCCATTTTCTCTACCCATCAGCCTCTGGTAACTGACATTCTACTCTCTGCTTCTATGAGTTTGACATTTAAAAATTCCATGCATATGTAACATCATGCACTACTTGTCTTTCTATGTTTGGCTTATTTCACTTAGCATAATGTCCTCAGGATTATCCATGTGTGGCAAATGGCAGGATCACCTCCTTAAGGCTGAACAGTATTCCATTGTGCATATATACTACCATTTCTTTATACATTTATCTGTTGATGGACACTTGGGCTGATTCCAGGTTTGGCTATTGTGAATAATGCTGCAGTAAACATGGAAGTGCAGATATCCCTTTGAGATCTGGATTTCATTTCCTCTGGGTATATACCCAAAAGTGGTATGGCTGGATCATGTGGCAGTTTTATATTTTTGAGTAACTTCCATACCGTTTTCATAATAGCTATGCCAATTTACAGTCCAAAGAACAGTGTGCAAAAGTTCTCCTTTTTTAAATTCTTTTTTTAAATTATACTTTAAGTTCTAGGGTACATGTGCACAACGTGCAGGTTTGTTACATATGTATACACGTGCCATGTTGGTTTGCTGCACCCATCAACTCGTCATTTACATTAGGTATTTCTCCTAATGCTACCCCTTCCCCAACCCCCACCCCCTGACAGGCCCCTGTGTGTGACGTTCCCTGCCCTGTGTCCAAGTGTTCTCATTGTTCAATTCCCACCTATGAGTGAGAACATGCAGTGTTTGGTTTTCTGTTCCTGTGTTAGTTTGCTGAGAATGATGGTTTCCAGCTTCATCCATGTCCCTGCAAAGGACATGAATTCATCCTTTTTTATGGCTGCACAGTATTCCATGGTGTATATGTGACACATTTTCTTAATCCACTCTATCATTGATGGACATTTGGGTTGGTTCCAAGTCTTTGCTATTGTGAATAGTGCCGCAATAAACATACATGTGCATGTGTCTTTATAGTAGTATGATTTATAATCCTTTGGGTATATACCCAGTAATGGGATTCCTGGGTCAAATGATAATTCTAGTTCTAGAACCTTGAGGAATCACCACGCTGTCTTCCACAACAGTTGAACTAATTTACACTCCCACCAACAGTGTAAAAGCATTCTCATTTCTCCACATCCTCTCCAGCATCTGTTGTTTCCTGACTTTTTAATGATCGCCATTCTAACTGGCGTGAGACGGTATCTCATTGTGGTTTTGATTTGCATTTCTCTGATGACCAGTGATGATGAGAATTTTTCTTTTTCTTTTTTTCTTTTTTTAAATCTCAGGAATTGTTCAACTATCCACTTATCTGAACAGATGAAATAAAACATTGTTATCAGTGAAGACAGTGATCAGCTATAAGGAGACATATAAAATAACAGTGGTTTAAACTAATTCCTTTCCAAGTTTACTGAGCATAGGGATTAGCTGGAGATTGTTAAAATGCAGATTGTCATTCAATGCGTCAGGATGGGGCCTGAAAATCTGCAGTTCTGACAAGGTTGCAAGGAATACTGATGATGCTGGTGGGTTGAGGACCACACTCTAAATAACAAGGATGTAAAAAAGCTTATTTATTACATAAAAAGTAGAGGTAGAAAGTTCAGGGCTGGTAAGACAGCTCCCCAAGTTATTCAAGGTCCCACCTCCTTTCACTGTCAGATTTCACCATCTTTAGGGTATGGTCTTCATTCTTTTGGTCCGTTATGTAGCTCCAGCTATCATATCTATGTCCCATGCAGCAGGATGGAAAAAATGGGATGGTAGGAGGAGCGTGGGAACCATAAGAATATGCCAGTGTCTCTCAAGGAAGATTTCTGGAATCTACCACATGAAAATTTCAAACCTTTTCTATTAGCCAGAACTTAGTCACCTGACCACATCCAGGTGAGAGGCGAGCTGGGAAATGTTACTTTTTTTTTTATTATTATTATACTTTAAGTTTTAGGATACATGTGCACAACGTGCAGGTTTGTTACATATGTATACATGTGCCATGTTGGTGTGCTGCACCCATTAACTCGTTATTTAGCATTAGGTATATCTCCTAATGCTCTCCCTCCCCCCTCCCCCCACCCCACAACAGTCCCCGGTGTGTGATGTTCCCCTTCCTGTGTCCATGTGTTCTCATTGTTCAATTCCTACCTATGAGTGAGAACATGCGGTGTTTGGTTTTTTGTCCTTGCGATAGTTTGCTGAGAATGATGGTTTCCAGCTTCATCCATGTCCCTACAAAGGACATGAACTCAGATGATGAGCATTTTTCATGTGTCTGTTGGCTGCATAAACATCTTCTTTTGAGAAGTGTCTGTTCATATCCTTTGCCCACTTTTTGATGGGGTTGTTTGTTTTCTTTCTTGCAAATTTGTTTAAGTTCCTTGTAGATTCTGGATATTAGCCCTTTGTCAGATGGGTAGATTGCAAAGATTTTATCCCATTCTGTAGGTTGCTTGTTCACTCTGATGGCAGTTTATTTTGCCCTGCAGAAGCTCTTTCGTTTAATTAGATCTCATTTGTCTATTTTGGCTTTTGTTGCCATTGCTTTTTGTGTTCTAGTTACGAAGTCCTTGCCCATGCCTATGTCCTGAATGGTATTGTTTAGGTTTTCTTCTAGGGTTTTTATGGTTTTAGGTCTAACATTTAAGTCTTTAATCCATCTTGAATTAATTTTTGTATAAGATGAAAAGAAGGGAACTAGTTTCAGCTTTCTATATATGGCTAGGCAGTTTTTTCCAGCACCATTGATTAAATAGGGAATCCTTGCCCCATTTCTTGTTTTTGTCAGTTTGTGAAAGATCAGATGATTGTAGATGTATGGTGTTATTTCTGAGGCTTCTGTTCTGTTCCATTGGTCTATATACCTGTTTTGGTACCAGCACTTTGCTGTTTTGGTTACTGTAGCCTTGTAGTATACTTTGAAGTCAGGTAGCGTGATGCCTCCAACTTTGTTCTTTTTGATTAGGATTGTCTTGGCAATACGGGCTCTTTTTTGGTTCCATATGAACTTTAACGTAGTTTTTTCCAGTTCTGTGAAGAAAGTCGTTGGTAGCTTGATGGGGATGGCATTGAATCTATAAATTACCTTAGGCAGTATGGCCATTTTCACCATATTGATTCTTCCTATCCATGAGCATGGAATGTTCTTCCATTTGTTTGTATCCTCTTTTATTTTGTTGAGCAGTGGTTTGTAGTTCTCCTTGAAGAAGTTTTTCACATCCCTTGTATGTCGGATTCCTATGTATTTTATTACCTTTGTAGCAATTGTGAATGGGAGTTCATTCATGATTTGGCTTTCTGTTTGTCTATTATTGCTGTATAGGAATGCTTGTGATTTTTGCACATCGATTTTGTATCCTGAGACTTTGCTGAAGTTACTTATCAGTTTAAGGAGGTTTTGGCCTGAGACAATGGGGTTTTCTAAATATACAGTCATGCCATCTGCAAACAGGGACAATTTGACTTCCTCTTTTCCTAATTGAATACACTTTTTTTCTTTCTCTTGCCTGATTGCCCTGGCCAGAACTTCCAACACTATGTTGAATAGGAGTGGTGAGAGAGGGCATCCTTGTCTTATGCCGGTTTTGAAAGGGAATGCTTTCAGTTTTTGCCCATTCAGTATGAATTTGGCTGTGGGTTTGTCATAAATGGCTCTTATTATTTTGAGGTACATTCCATCAATACCTAGTTTATTTAGAGATTTTAGCATGAAGGTTGTTGAATTTTGTCAAAGGCCTTTTCTGCATCTATTGAGATAATCATGTGGTTTTTGTCATTGGATCTGTTTATGTGATGGAGTAGGTTTATTGATTTGCATATGTTGAACCAGCTTTGCATCCCAAGGATGAAGCCGACTTGATCGTGATGGATGAGCTTTTTGATGTACTGCAGAATTCAGTTTGCCAGTATTTTATTGAGGATTTTTGCATCAATGTTCATCAGGGATATTGGTCTAAAATTCTCTTTCTTTGTAGTGTCTCTACCAGGCTTTGGTATCAGGATGATGCTGGCCTCATAAAATGAGTTATGGAGGATTCCCTCTTTTTCTATTGATTGGAATCATTTCAGAAGGAATGGTAGCAGCTCATTTTTGTACCTCTGGTGAATTCGTCTGGAATCCCTGTGGTCCCGGACTTTTTTTGGTTAGTAGACTATTAATTATTGCCTCAATTTCAGAGCCTGTTACTGGTCTATTCAGAGATTCAACTTCTTCCTGGTTTAGTCTTGGGAAGGTGTATGTGTCCAGGAATTTATCCATTTCTTCTAGATTTTCTAGGTTATTTGTGTAGAGGTGTTTATAGTATTCTCTGGTGGTAGTTTGTATTTCTGTGGGATCGGTGGTGATATCCCCTTTATCACTTTTTATTGTGTCTATTTGATTCTTCTCTCTTTTTTTCTTTATTAGTCTTGATAGCAGTCTATCTATTTTGTTGATCTTTTCAAAAACCAGCTCCTGGATTCATTGATTTCTTGAAGGGTTTTTTGTGTCCCTATCTCCCTCAGTTCTGCTTTGATCTCAGTTATTTCTTGCCTTCTGCTAGCTTTTGAATTTGTTTGCTCTTGCTTCTCTAGTTCTTTTAATTGTGATGTTAGGAAGTTAATTTTATATCTTTCCTGCTTTCTCTTGTGGCCATTTAGTGCTACAAAATTCCCTCTACACACTGCTTTAAATATGTCCCAGAGGTTCTGGTATGTTGGGTCTTTGTTCTCATTAGTTTCAAAGAATATCTTTATTTCTGCCTTCATGTCATTATTTACCCAGTAGTCATTCAGGAGCAGGTTGTTCAGTTTCCATGTAGTTGTGCGGTTTTGAGTGAGTTTCTCAATCCTGAGTTCTAATTTGATTGCATTGTGGTCTGAGAGACAGTTTTTTTGTGATTTCTGTTCTTTTACTTTTGCTGAGGAGTGCTTTATTTCCAATTACGCAGTCGATTTTAGAATAAGTGGGATGTGTTGCTGAGGAGAATGTATATATTGTTGATTTGGGGTGGAGAGTTCTGTAGATGTCTATTAGGTCTGCTTGGTGCAGAGCTGAGTTCAAGTCCTGAATATCCTTGTTAACCTTCTGACTCATTGATCTGTCTAATATTGACAGTGGGGTGTTAAATCTCCCATTATTATTGTGTGAGTCTAAGTTTCTTTGTAGGTCTCTAAGGACTTGCTTTATGAATCTGGGTGCTCCTGTATAGGGTGCATATATATTTAGGATAGTTAGCTCTTGTTGAATTGATCCCTTTAGCCTTATGTAATGGCCTTCTTTGTCTCTTTTGATCTTTGTTGGTTTAAAGCCTGTATTATCAGAGACTAGGATTGCAACCCCTGTTTTATTTTTGTTTTTTTGTTTTTGTTTTTTTTTTTGGCTTTCCATTTGCTTGGTAGATCTTCCTCCATCCCTTTATTTTGAGCCTATGTGTGTCTCTGCGTGTGAGATGGGTCTTCTGAATACAACACACTGATGGGTCTTGACTCTTTATCCAATTTGCCAGCCTGTGTCTTTTAATTGTGGCATTTAGCCCATTTACATTTAAGGTTAATATTGTTATGTGTGAATTTGATCCTGTCATTATCATGTTAGCTGGTTATTTTGCCTGTTAATTGATGCAGTTTCTTCATAGCATCGATGGTCTTTACCATTTGGCATGTTTTTGCAGTGGCTGGTGCTTGTTACTTCTTTCCATGTTTAGTGCTTCCTTCAGGAGCTCTTGTAAGGCAGGCCTGGTGGTGACAAAATCTCTCAGCATTTGCTTGTCTGTAAAGGATTTTATTTCTTCTTCACTTATGAAGCTTAGTTTGGCTGGATATGAAATTCTGGGTTGAAAATTCTTTTCTTTAAGAATGTTGAATATTGGCCCCTACTCTCTTCTGGCTTGCAGGGTTTCTGCAGAGAGATCAGCTGTTAGTCTGATGGGCTTCCCTTACCTGACCTTTCTCTCTGGCTGCCCTTAACACTTTTTCCTTCATTTCAACCTTTGTGAACCTGACAATTATGTGTCCTGGGGTTGCTCTTCTCGAGGAATATCTTTGTGGTGTTTTCTGTATTTCCTGAATTTGAATGTTGGCCTGCCTTGCTAGGTTGGGGAAGTTCTCCTGGATGATATCCTGAAAAGTGTTTTCCAACTTGGTTCCATTCTCCCCATCGCTTTCAGGTACACCAATCAAATGTAGATTTGGTCTTTTCACACAGTCCCATATTTCTTGGTGGCTTTGTTCATTTCTTTATACTCTTTTTTCTCTAAATTTCTCTTCTCACTTTATTTCATTAATTTGATCTTCAATCACTGATATCCTTTCTTCCACTTGATCAAATCGGCTATTGAAGCTTGTGCATGCATCACGAAGTTCTCATGCCATGGTTTTCGGCTCCATCAGGTCATTTACGGTCTTCTCTACGCTGTTTATTATAGTTAGCCATTCGTGTAACCTTTTTTCAAGGTTTTTAGCTTCCTTGCGATGGGTTAGAACATGCTCCTTTAGCTCAGAGAAGTTTGTTATTACTGACCTTCTGAAGCCTACTTCTGTTAACTCGTCAAAGTCATTCTCCATCCAGCTTTGTTCTGTTGTTGGTGAGGAGCTGCGATCCTTTGGAGGAGAAGAGGTGCTCTGGTTTTTAGAAATTTTCTGCTTTTCTGCTCTGGTTTCTCCTCATCTTTGTGGTTTTATCTATCTTTGGTCTTTGATGTTGGTGACCTACAGATGGGGTTTTGGTGTGGATGTCCTTTTTGTTGATGTTGATGTTATTCCTTTCTGTTAGTTTTCCTTCTAACAGTCAGGTCCCTCAGCTGCAGGTCTGTTGGAGTTTGCTGGAGGTCCACTCCAGACCCTGTTTGCCTGGGTATCACCAGCAGAAGCTGAAGAACAGCAAATATTGCAGAACAGCAAATATTGCTGCCTGATCCTTCCTCTGGAAGCTTCGTCCCAGAGGGGCACCCACCTGTATGAGGTGTCTGTCGGCCCCTACTGGGAGGTGTCTCCCGGTTAGGCTACACAGGGGTCAGGGACCCACTTGAGGAGGCAGTCTGTCTGTTCTCAGAGCTCAAACGCCATGCTGGGAGAACCACTGCTCTCTTCAAAGCTCAGTTGGAAATGCAGAAATCACCCGTCTTCTGCATCGATCACGCTGGGAGCTGCAGACCGGAGTTGTTCCTATTCGGCCGTCTTGGGAAATACTCCAGGTTCTCTTTTTTCAACATCTTTGCCAACACTTTTAATCTTTCATCTTTTTGATAATAGCCGTCTTAAGTAGGTGTGAGGTGATATCTCACTGTGGCTTTGATTTGAATTTCCCTAATAATTAGTGATGTTGAGCACCTTTTCATATACCTACTGGCCATTTGCAGGCCGTTGCCCGTTTTTTCATCAGATCCCTGTTTTTTTTTTTTTTTTACTATTTAGTTGTGTAGGTTCCTTATATATTTTGGACATTAATGTGTTTCAAATATATGCTTTGTAAATAAGTTATTTCATTATGTAGGTTGCCTTTTTATTCACTCAGCAACATGAATGAACATTCAATGCAAAGTGAAAGAATCCAGCCCCCCAAAGCTATATTGTATCACTCCATGCACATGACATTCTAAGAAAGGATAGAGAGACACAGGTTGTCAGAATCTGGGGGACAGAGAAAGGTTTATGAAAAGGAGGCTGCCCAAGGCAAATTTTAGGGTAATGCATATGTTCTACACCGTACTGTGATGGTGAATACAGGATTTTATGCATTTGTCAAAACCCATTGAACTGTACACCACTTTGTAAACTTTACTTCCTCCAAATTGCAAAGCTCACTGAAAGGGGTGGGGGATAAAGGATGATCTAAGTAACTTTGTAAAGCAATCTACTGACTAGACACTGTTAGTCTAAAGATGAAACAAACTGTATAATGTGTACCCTTTTGTTGGCTTTTTTTGTCAAAGGAGTATGGTTAGCAGTTGTGAGGCAGCTTAACATGTATATTAGGGTTGAAAGAGTAAGTAACTAAACAGTAGATTATAGGACTCAGTTTTATTGTCAGAGAATGAATTGGCAAATAAGCAATAGAGAAGAGCTTAAGTGAACACCATGGTGTTGGATTAGTCAGAAATATCAGTAAAAACTCATGTTTATTTTAATATCTGCATTTTAATGTATAAATATTGCTTAATATACTTATAAGTATTCTCTATATAATAATATTGTAATATTATATACTTATTTGTTATTTATAATGCTTACATTTTATATTGCTTATTGAATATTGTATTACACTGGAGATACTTCAATTTATGTAAACTTTCCTCATTCTTCTTCAGCAGCTGCTTAGTTTCACATCATGTTTGTACAATATGATACTTCATTAACCAATTAATGGGTTAATTACTGATATACACAATCTTATGGGTATCTTCAGGATAGAGTATAAAATATAGAGTCAAAACTTCAGTGTTTGCATATTTTAAACTTGGAGAATCATTAGCACATTCTCCTCTGAGAAAATCAGAGAGATTTTCCCTTTCACTAATGGCTAGTGCTCACATTATTTCCCTCACTCTTGCAAAAACTGGATATTATGTCCACATCTATGTACCATTTTTGTTGTGATTGACAAAATTGAACTTCAACTAATCTGACATATGAAAAGGGATGCTGTTTTACTTTTTTATTTTTTATTTTTCCTGAATGTGTCCAATTTGCACCATCTCTCCCACAGAGGACAAATAAAAAAATCTCGCATTACTTAAGAATTATTTCGTGGCGTGTGTCTCTCCAGACTTTTGTTATGGTGTCACTACTTGCAAGCTGTGAGTCTGTTTTGAGAACTCTCTCCATCTCTCCAAATAAAAACATATCAGAACAGTGATGGTGGTATTGTCATTTTATCTAAATAGCTGGTGCTTTTTGTGTTTTGCAAATAGTGCTGTTCCGTAAACTTTCCATCAAAGGAGATTTTAGAGAGAACGTATGGATCAACTTTTCCACAGTTCCTATGAACAACCCTAGATGGCGGTGTTACTTGCTTTAGTACCTCTGAATATATATTTTTTGGCTGGATCAAAATTCGTTCTTCAGTCATAAACCTGAGAATTATATTTTTAAATATTTTTAAAATAAATCACCACACAGTATGCCCTATATTCTCTTAAGTCTTCCAATGTATTCTCTAACGTTTAGTCTCAGCTGGAGAACTGACCTTGTATTTTGGTTACTCAGAACACTAGTTTCCAATTTAGTTTAACTGAAACTGCTATTGAAATGTTGAGTCAGTTCTTTAAAAAAAAATTTTGCATATCTGTCTTTCCTCCTATTGCAGAACATGCATAACTAGTGGATGTGTTAATGGAAATGCATCTGTTTTAGAGCTGATCTTAAGAGTTTAGGTTATTTTGTGTGTTATAAACTGTGAATATGAGTATACCAGCAGCATACAATGTAGCTGTAGTGGTATTTCAATGAATTTCACTTCCTTTTGAGTCTAGGCTGTTTGAAGTCTATATAAACTTATTTTTAAATATAACCTTTACCTAAAAAAGTAATAATAAAAATCGATTTTTCCATGTTAAAATTATTACTTTGATGACAAAAGACGTATTCTTTCATGGTTTCAGCAATGAGAGGAAATGTAATGCTTATTTCAATATTTCACCTAAATATGTCTAGCTGTTAAACAACAACAACAAAACCTCCCTCATGAGAGGGGTTTCCTTTGAGAATCTCTGGTCTAGTTGACCTCTTGGATTCTGTATAAATCTAAGAGTCTATGAAAAGGTGTGTATGGAGCTATTTTCAAAGAATATTTTTATTTGATTAATCATTTACTGATATATATCTTCAGTAGGAAAAAAAAGTGCACTCAATGTTTTCCACGTTTCCCTAAGTCCTCTGCAGGTCTCAACAAAGCCACTAGGTAGTGGCTGTGTTGACTGATAAATATCGCATCAGGACAAGCCAAGCCTCCCCACCCTGTGAACCAAGGCTGATGATGGGGATGAATTACTCAGAAACACACCACGGGGTTTAACAGTTCTTGGAATACTTTTCCCCCAGAAACACCGAGAGCAGGTGAAATAGTAGGGTGTGAAGTGTAGGTGGTGACTTAGCATTAAGTCATTCTCTTGTCAAGGTCCCCTCTGACTTTGAAGAGCACCTCTATGTTGCCCCTGCCTCTGGGTGTGCAGCCCTCTTCTCTAATGCTTCTCCACCTGGGACTGTTTCAGTGGGCTTGACAGAAATGAGGAGCAGGCTTTTGTCTGTTTGTTTTGGAGCACTGTTTATGGAAAAGGTTTGAAGTGAAAGAGACTGTTCTGTAGATGAATAGATTACAAGGTCCTTTACCTAGGGACTTGATGGGCTAGAGAAGAAAAATGCTTAAGCAACGAGTTGTCATATAGAGTAAACACTAAATTAATAATCATAGACACACTGTCATAAGAAAGAGGTTGAATAGTTAATGATGCCTGGAGAATATGAGGCCAGGAAGATCAGGAATATTTCTAAAATAGAATTGTCATTGGATTTGATTATTTAGGAATATGAATATTTTATTAGTACATGGGGAATAAAGGGGCATGCAGGCATCAATGAAAAATCAAAATTTAAAAAAACCGAAAAGACTACTGGGAAAGTTGAGCTCTCAGTGTAGCTCTGGAATGAGGTTCCTGAAGGCGGGGCATTTTAGGCAGCTTCTAAGATGACTTGCAAAGATTCCTGCCTTCTGGTATTTTTGCCAGTGTGTAATTCTCTCCCCTGGAGTGAGCTGGCCTTGTGAGTTGCTTCCAGCCAACATAATATGGTAAAGCCATAGGATGTCACCTTGTCATTAGTTTATAAAACATGATGCTTCCATGTTGCTAACAAATTCTATTGCCTTCTCAGTTCCTTGCTTTGATGAAGCAAGCTGCCATGTTGGAGACATGACTGAGGACAATGTCCGGCCAACAAGCAGAAAGGAAATGAATCTACCACCAACTATGTGGACATGGAAGAGGATTCTTTTCCTGTTGAGCCTTCCGATGACTCCAGCTCAGCCGATGCCTTGATGCAGCTAGGTGAGAGACCTCAAGCTAGGTGACCAGCCATCCAGTTGGCCCTGGACTGAGGGAAGTGCCTGGGATGCAGGGCTTTCTATTGTCTAACTGATGCAGTTTCTAGAAATCCATCCCAGCATGCCTGGAAATGAATTTTTTGGGATGAAGTCTTTTCGGTGCTAAGACAAGGAAAATCCTGGACAAATTCTGATGAGTTGTTCATCTTACACAAGAGACCCAGGTAACCTGTGCCTGGATTCCTGATCCACCGAAATCATGAGCTAATACATATAGGCTGTTTTAGGCTGCTAATTCCTGTGGCAATTTGTTGCCGGCAATAGATAGGGAGATGGGAAGGGATTGGGCTGAATATAATAAACATATTAGAAACGCAACGGGTTTTGTTTTGTGTGACAGACCAGGGAGTTTAGATTATTCATGGGCAATAAAGTACGACCATGAGTTCTTTTTTTAAAGATTATTTTTGATTAACAAATCGTAACTACTTACACTTATGAAATGTAATGTGATGTTTTGATAGAAGTATACAATGTGGAAGGTTTAAATCAAGCTAATTAGCATAACCATCAGCTTGCTTGGATACCAAGAATTCTGAGCATGAAGGTGCCAGGCTTGGTCACTGCTTTGCACAGTCTTCTCATCTAATACTAATTAAAATAGAAATTTAACAATAACCCATACTCTGAGTACTTAATATGTGCCAGTCTATGGACTCTGTCCTTACACACCTTATTAGATCTTCCTCAAATGTTCATTAAATTTTGTCTATATTTCAGAAATGGGAAATATAAGGCTTGGAAATATTAAGGAATATGTCTGAGGTCATTCATTCAGTCAGTGGGGGGCATGATTTGAATGTTCCTCTGTGAACCATGATGAAGGAGATAGGAGAGTCAACTTTTAGGACTGATGCAATTTTTAGGTCTTGAGAAATGAACCAAATTTCCATGTGGCATGGATACTCTAATTGTAGAGATTTCAAATGAAGATGACGTTTACCTTTTCTCCATTATTAGCTGATGTTCCAAAATATTTATGTCTTCACTTGAGGGAAGATAAAGAAGTCAGGGGATTAGTTGCCAAACTAGATGTAAAGCCACGTGCTTGCACATCCTGCACAGAGGGTAACCAAGCATTTCCTTCTGGTAGTCCTGTGTGGTGGCACAGAGACAGGTGAGGGTTTCCTTCAGGAACACACACACCATCGTGCATCAAAGGAAGAGCAGATGTGGGTGAGAATGATAACAGTAGTATTAAAGGAGTTCAATTGTAGTTAATTCAAGAAAAAAGAAGTACACAAAACTGTAAATCAGAGAGAGAAGTAGAAATGGTTTGGGGGGAAGTTAAATAATTGTATAGATGACTGTGTGCAAATAAATGTGAAAACCTCTATGTGACTTTAGGGAACTATAAACATTGAAATAACCCAAGAAGAGAGAAATAAAATGTAAATGACTCTACATCTTATAAATCTTAATGATTAATGATGGAGAAAAACTAAAAACACTCAGATAGTCTTCTATATAAGAATAAGAGCAGTTTCATGGGTGAATCTTATAAAAGAATAAACTTTATGTGAAAATATACTTATTTAAATTCCTCAGTAATGTGATGATGTATTTTACCTCTTATATTAGTAATATTTAAGAAGTTTTATAATATTTAGTACTAATTTTTATCAAAATGTAGAAACTATTCCGAGTCAGCAACTCTACTTCTTGTAATTTTTCCTACAAATTTCATGCAAAAGTATGCACACATAGGAAGTTTTGTCTGTAATAACAAAATACAATTAATGACCAGGTGATAATTGGTAATAGTGGAAGATAAATGATCTGTGAAATCTGTGAAAATCCATGGGGATATAAGAAACAATAAAATGTGTTGACATGAGCTGACATGGAAATAAATTGAGGGAATGTGACTAAATGTTTTTAAAGCAGACTATAGAATGAGTATCTGCAGTATGATTTTTTAAAAGTAGATAAAAAGGTAGAGAAAGCTAGATCAAGAGAGAGAAAGACACAGAGGTCAAGAGAGAAGAGTACAGAATTAAGAATAGAGAAGAAGATGGAAATTGACATAGGGATAAAAGTAGGATATGGAAAGAGATAGAGACAGGGAAGACAGAGACAGAAGTAGAGGGTGAAATAGCTGGAGCTACCCATTGTGTATGTGCAAGGGAAACCTCTAGAGGCATGTACAGGAACCTGCTCCTAATTTTTCTCTAGGGAACAAAACTGTGGATTTAATATCAGCTGCAGACTGACAATTAGTTGTCTTTAAATTATAAAATATTTCAGATATATGCACATATAAGACATAATAAACATAATTGCTTCTCTAATTGCTAGTAAAATAAAACATTACAAAAACATTGTCTTGCATAGCCTTCCAAGGTTGAGTTCCCTCTCTTCTTTCTAGAGGTCACCATGGCCTTGAATTAAGTCTTGTAACATCTTACATAAGACATTATGGTGTTGAGGGGTTTGAGGGAGTCCAGCTGTGGCTGCAGGCCCCAGGGTTTCCAGTCCACCTTACCAGTGGTAAAGTTGAGGTATATGCACACACATACACACATGCATATATATGAAACTGTAAAAATATGTTACCATCTTTGTATATTTTTACATTTGTAGAATAGTAACATTATATATATACTTTTATGACTTTTGTTTTTTCTACTCTTATTATCACTACTCCCAGGCCAACATATTCTTTGATTGTATGGTTCTTCCTCTACTTTTTACATTTTTTTCTTATATTTAAATATCTTTTCATATGGATACCTGCATTTCTAAGGCAGTCATTTTCACTGCTTACACCAGGATGAAGACCTAGCAACCTGCTTAAGCCTTCTCTGGTGGCAGCATCATGAGAACCTGTCTGGCCGTCACCGTGACTTGTAAAGTTGCCGTGACTCTCCCTGCGCACATCTCCTTATGCTCATGTTTCTTCCTAGAGTAGGTACACACAGAGAAATGGAATTGTTGGATTGCATCATAGATACATTTTTTAATATACTCAATATTTCCAAATTTCTCTTCAGTTTGCAGAAATACACACATAGTGTTGAAATGCTCCTTGCTCTATATTTGTACCAACATTTTCTTTTGTAGAAGTTTTTTACTTCAGCTTATATTTATGAAATAGTATCAACGAGATCTTAATTCCAATTTCTTTTTTCTTTCTTTTTTTTTTTTTTTTTGACGGAGTCTCGCTCTGTTGCCCAGGCTGGAGTGCAGCGGCGGGCTCTCGGCTCACTGCAAGCTCTGCCTCCCAGGTTCATGCCATTCTCCTGCCTCAGCCTCCCCAGTAGCTGGGACTGCAGGCACCCGCCACCACACCTGGCTAATTTTTTTGTTTTTGTATTTTTAGTAGAGATAGGGTTTCACCGTGTTAGCCAGGATGGTCTTGATCTCCTGATCTCATGATCCGCCCACCTCGGCCTCCCAAAGTGCTGGGATTACTGGCGTGAGCCACCCCGCCGGGCCCCAGTTTCTTAATTATTACCAATGTCTGTCATATGTGGAAGAAATTATTATTCCATTTTCCTCTGTGTCTAGACATGTGGAAGGCTGCACTTTGTACCCCCATTTTAATCTTTTTTTGGGTGAAGGGATGAAAAAGTCACATAATTATCTTTGGCTCTCTTCTTTGAAAAGTTTACATGTGGTTTGTCACCTCCTTTGAAAGGCAGCAGCTTTTTCATGTTAACACCTTTTTACCCCGTGTAACCTCTTATTACACTGGTTCTTAACATTTCTATATCAAAAGCTGCTTTTACATAAACTGCACGAATCATGTGCTTTGTCTCTTTAATCTTTAAAGCAATTAACTGCAGAATTAGATTATCTAAACTGGAATCAGCATTGCATTCCTGGGAGGAGAAGCTAACTTGGATCTTATCTTTTTAACATACTATTGGCTGAAGTGTTCTAAAATTCTATTAGGATACTTTCATTTATGCCCATAAATAATTTTGATCTGTAGTTTTTCTTTTCTACATACCTAAATTGGTGATTCATATCATATTTATCCTATAGTCTTAAGATTACTTTGGGAGTACTCCTTATTTTTATTCTCCAGGAAGGCACGCATAAGATTAAAATTTTATGTTCCTCAAATGCTTGATACAACTCACTTAATAAATGCAACTTTTGTTATTTTCTGTGAATATCTTCAATGTTGTTGCAATTAACATAATTGTTATCTGTCCATTGAGGTTTTCTGTTACCTCCAACATGTTTTGTAGAGTGATATTTCTATTTATTTAACAATTTGTTAGCAGCTGCTACTGGCCTATTGAGATCATGGAGACCTTTTTCTCTCTGCTCCTTCCTGCTAAACACAACTATAGAAATAATGCAGCAGACAGCCACGGGAGAAGCCTGGAGAGCAGTAAGAGGAAGGAGAACTCATGACTTATCCAGGACCCCAGAACTGGAGGAACAGCAGAGCAGCAGGGCATCTCAGCTCCTCAACCCAACATAAAAAGGCCACCCAGACTCAGCATTTCCCCACCCCCAAAACAGCAACATTTGACAGTTCAAGTAGGAACATATTTCCCTGGGCTGACCTGAGATCTCTGGCACCTCCAGCAAGGGGGATCAAAATGGACTCTTGACAATAGCAAGCAGCCAGGGCACCCACTCTCCTCTACTGGCTCCAAGACTGTCCCTTGCCACCAGGAGACACTGACACTCTCGGGGAAAACGAGCAAGAGGTACCTTGACAGAAGAGGGACCTGGCCCAGGAAGTCTCTTCCCCGTCCCTGCAGGCCAGAGACTCTCCTGTTCTGTGCAAAACACAAGATCAACAGCCAGAGGGGCTTGACACAAGCAGTGTGACCAGTGACGGCTTTGTCTTAAAGAGACAGAGACACTCTCCTTTTCAGCACAGAGACTGGGGGGCTGCCGAGGACAGTTGCAAAAAGGACTCCACCCAAAACTGGAAACAGCCCATATGTCCCTCGACAAGTGAATGACTAAACAAACTGGTGCATTCAGACGTAATAGAATAGCTGTCCGGGATCACTCTCTCTGTGTGCTTACAGAGCAGCACAGAAAACTTACAAGTGTTTCTTCTCATCACTTCCTCCTCCCATGCTATTCTTGTCCAGCATTTTTTTTTAACCTTCTGATGTTGTTACCCACAAAATTAGTCATTGCCAATAGTGCTGATTTTATTTATAAGAAATATATCAATAAGTTACTGAAATATTGACATATTTTTGGTTTAAAATTCTGGAATATAGACAAAGATACGAAATATTGTTTAAATAGTGAAGATGAATGAAAAATACAATGAGAAAGTTTAATATTTTATTAGATCCTGGAGAAGATAATAAAAGCAATTGGTAGAGATGATATTTAAAGATATATACATGAAGATTTTCCTGAATAGATGAAGCTTTCAAATTCAGGAATGTGTCTCTTTCATCAGGCTGTTTGAAAAATGTTTCTTTATAGTTTTGCAGCTGCCAATAATGTGCTTACTGTAAAATGAAGGAGAAAGATGTACCGTGCAAAAGGTTCTGCTTGCTATCGCTGCATTATTTAGGGATTTAAAGATTTTGTTGTTGTCATTTGTTGTTGCTGTTGTTCTGCAGAGATGCCTTAAATCTCAGGTAGCATGGGAAATTAAACTCTGCCGCTTCGCTAGGTAATATAGGATTTATCTTCAAATGAACATGGAATCAAAAAGCAAAGTGCTTTTTTCTTCTTCTGTTAGAACTGTTTCCAATAATGAAAATTTTGACCCGTAACATTCACCTGTTCATTTTATTATCCCTCAGATACATGTATTTTTGTGCTGCTATATTAAAAAAACACTGCAACCATGATGAATTCTCCCCTGCCCCCACATTATTCTCTCTCTGTCTCTTTCACACACACACACACACACACACACACACACACACACACACACACGATAACTTTGGTTGTCTGCATTAGTTTCTCCTTATGTCAAACACCATTTATCCATTTTTTTTTCTGGAAGGCTTGACTACACTGATCATGAATTATATACTTCCTGCAACTAGTATTGTCTATGGCAAACTGATCACCAGTAATAATCACTTGGTATTCTGTATATACCACAGCACAGGGATAAAGCACAGCCAAAGAATTTATTAGAAACACAAGCAAATCTGGCATTAGCTTCCCTCTAATTGATGATAATTAGACAAACTATTTTAACATAATTATTCAGGTACAGGTACAAGGCATGTTGAAACAAGTTACTTGCATTCTAAGTTTCCATATGTGGAAAGTTTTACTGGAGAGCTATATAAATATATGTATGTATATATGGAGATAGAGTAAGAGAAAGAGAGAGAGAAAGAGAAAGGGGAGGGAGAGGAAATGTTTCTTGTGCAATAGTATCATAAATTGAATACTAATTTTAGATCATTTTGCATTTGCTCAATGAGCAACAACTGAGCATGCCTGGTTTGCAAATTCAAGAGCATCTCAGCAGAGATCGTTTTTCATTTTTTGTCTCTAAACTGATTTAATGCTACCTAATAAGCACCTGTACTTCCCTTTAGTCAATCTTTTTGTTCATTTCTTTAATGTGGTGATGTCAAACCTGTACAAACATAAGTTACACAGTTCATTTCCCTACTAGACTTGCTCTTCTACCTTCTGTGTAAAGTCATCATTTTCAAGAATGCTAAACATGTAAAATTGGGGACCACCTGTACTTTTGGAGGGTCACTTTGGTAGAACAACACTGGCACCTAGTGGCACGTGTTATGAAGGGAAATACCTCCCAAAGACAGGCCATGCAGGAGTGCAAATCTCCATGGATTTAACAATTGGTCCTCAAGACTTGGGTTTGCTGGTCCATAATAACATGCATGTTAATTGCACAAGTCACAGAGCTCCAGTTCTCAAAAATAGTATGAAGAAAAAAAAACACTGTGCTACCTTTTGAGACTAGAACTACTAGTTTATAATATTTTGCAGTGTAATTGATTATAGGAAATAAACTAATGACTTAATCAATGGACAACATCATATTGCCCAATGTTTTTGAGTAGATATTATAAGAAAAGAATAAAAAATCCACAATCTTTTCAAGTCCTAGAGGAATTTAGAGCCTAATCAAGGTGATTAGATGTTTATTTTTCAATTCATACATCCCAAAATATGTATGGATCCATTCCATGAGTTCTGTTTGAGGTACTGTGGGTAAAGAAATAGGGCAAGCTCCCAGTCTTCCAGGGGAGGTCAATCAACCAGTCAGTTATCTTATCTGCCCCATAGATGTAAAGGAATAAATATGGGTGAGAATTATAGAAACAAATCTTTTTTTTTTTTTTTTTTTTTGAGATGGAGTCTCGCTCTGTTGCCTAGGCTGGAGTGCAATGGCGCAATCTTGGCTCACTGCAACCTCCACCTCCCAGGTTCAGGCAATTCTCCTGCCTCAGCCTCCTGAGTAGCTGAGATTACAGGAGCCCACCTGCATGCCCGGCTAATTTTTTGTATTTTTAGTAGATACTGTGTTTCATCATGTTGGACAGGCTGGTCTCCAACTCCTGACCTCAGGTGATTCACCCACCTCAGCCTCCCAAAGTGCTGGGGTTACAGGTGTGAGCCACTGTGCCTGGCAGGAAGCAAATCTTTTACAGTGAAAGAGGAGAAGACTCTTGGCTGAGGAACACAGACGTTTTCAGAAACCCACACTAACTCAGTTGGGTCTTGAATGGTGGGCGTAACTGGGCTATGCAGACACGAGAAGGAAGGAGGAGGAACATTTTGATGGATGATGTGCCCTAATCATGGCCTGAGTCAGGAAACCATGGGGTGTATATAAAAAGAGTCCCAAGTAGTTTTTATAGAAACATGAGTCACAGGAAAGGGTCCAGAGGCACCACGTTGGACACGCAACTGGATGGACTGCAGGAAAGGCACTGGCTGGGTGCTTAGGGGAGGGAGAGGTGGCAGCCACCTCAGGGGTGGGCACTTGGGAATTCTTACAAGTCCTTTGACCTCTCTGTGGCCTTCAGCACACTTTTTCCAGCACCCTCATCCCTCCACTCATCAGGTCATGGCTTTCTTCTGTGAGCCAAGGGCAACATGACCACTTACTTGGAATTGTTCTGAGTAACAGCAATTTCAAACATCTGTCTTGTGATCAAATTATGTAAATAAAACTCCTGTTAAAAGAAAAAAAACATCCTGAGTAGAATTTTGTTTGTGTTTTGGGGTCCATGTGGCATAATAAAATTGTTTTCTAGAACGATAAATCCAGCTCCAGGAAGCAGAATGGAGTGGAGGTGAAAGACTGTCACCCAAGAACAATCGACTCCTTCAAGCCAAAGGCTCCAAGTGTCCCAAGCATTGTCATTGGACAGTGGAGAATGGACCAAAGGGAGGCAGTAGGGGCTGGCTTGAAGATACACTGGACACTGAGCATTAGTGTTCATGGGGGCTGGGGACACACTGGGAACAGAAGGAAAGACATTTCCTTCAGTTAAGTGGAAAAGAGAGGAAGAGCAAACCAGAAGAGAAGGCAAACATGCTGAAGGAACGATGTCTAGCACGAGGCTCACTGTGGTGCTGTGTGTGGTGGGACAGGTACTCACTCTGTGGCTGGAATGGGGCTAAGCCTTCCCAGGAAGGCTGCTAGTGGCAAGGCGCGGCTCCAGGTATTCACACTAAAGAGAGTGTCGAATGTCGAGACAGGGTCTTGGGCCCCATGCCCCGAAGGGAGAGACGCATCCCCAGCCTTCTGAGAGAGTGGCAACAGCATAGGCCCAGTTGCATGGTGAGGAAGGAGAGAGGCAGGTCCATGGCCCTGTCCTGGAGACCACTTGGGGATGTGTTGGGGAAGCCAGGACAGTGTTCCTCATGCTCCTTTTGCCTTAACCCAGGGAGACTTGCCCATGCTGTTCACCAGGGGGCTGCGAAAAGCAAGAGGCAGGCTCATTCTTGGGTGGTGGGGAAGCGTGATCATGGGAGGGGTAGAGGCAGAGCTCCGGCACTGGCTTCCAATTGCAGATGTAAGCGCTCTAGGGTGGCTCGGTGTATTATCCCACAGCAATGGGATAAATTTCATTTTTGTGATGACCTCCAGCACAGATAACTTACAGAGGCCACTGCAGGGAAGGCAATGCCAGAAAACACAAGAAAGGGGCAAGCGGGTGGCTTCCAGGGCAGGCGCTGCGACTGCCTCTGAGCATAGCTGTTTCCAGGGACTGGGCCTCCTGCATCCGCAAGGGTGCACCTGGCAGGACCCCTAGCAGATTTGCGTGGTCACTGGGATGGTTTGATGGGTGATGATGTTGCCCTGTTAGTGATCAGCCTACACACATGCACACATACACCACCAATGGGATTTGTCCATTTTTGACTTTTCCTACATTCCATTATCTATCATCATGAACAGTCCTTTCCTGACTTATGTTTTGTGAACATCCCTCAGTCAGTTCTGTGGAGAAGGGATTGCAGTGGGATAAATATATATTAGAAAAGCCACCTGGGAGGACAGCGTGACATTTCAAATTACGAATGAGGCAGCTCAGGGCAGGGCAGCAGCATGGGAACTATAGATGCTAAGCATATTCAAAAGCGTTTTGGAGGCAGAAAGAGTGTCTTGTAGAGATCAGGAGGCCAGGTGATCATGGGACGCATTATAGGTCTGTTGAGCTCTGCTGAGTGAGATTTGAGGCTGGGAATGGGTAACTTGCTGTTAGCACATAGGTCACTTGTGTAAGTTTCTTGGCATTATTCCACTGCTTGGATTCTGTCACAGGGAAAGCACAGTAGTGGGCCGTCATCTTGCAATGGCAGCAATTGATTGCAATAGAGTGGGCATATTAATGCTAGCTACAAAACTGAATTGTGTGATGGATGTATAGCCTAGTACACTGCCCTCTGTCCATCTCATGGAGGGCATCGGTGGCCATTCAGGGGTGTTATGAATTTGTGGGTGAATGAATGATACAAATCTGAGTGAAGAAATAATGAAAAGGCTCTTTCCTCACACCAGTAAAGATAATTCTCACTGAAATTTGAAATCATTAAATGTCACCTTCTCTGAAAACTGTGGTTGAACTTAATCTTATCCTTGGTGAAGAAGGACAATGACAACACAATAGAACTAACGTATTTCCAATCTACTGTGAGGGTGAATAAGTACTATCATGCCTCCGCTTAAAAGTTTGCACAAGGGTTTTGGACATAAAGTAATCAGCCAATTTCTGCATTTTGTGAAGTTGTCCTGAGCTTAACAATACATTTACAAGGAAGAAGGTTCTGTACATTCGTTGGTTTTCTGTATTCCAAATTTCCACACCTGGGTTGAAATAGCAGGTAACAATAGGTGTTGATATGCAGACTTGTTCCCAAGAATCTTTTGTGGCCTGAATTGCTGAAGGGGCTGGAACAGCTGTCCAGTGAGTGCTGCCTGGGCCAACCAAGGGAGGCTCACCCTTCCAGTTCTCAAGCAAACCTTTGAGAGAGTCCAAGAAGCCCTTACCTGGATGAGCTCTAAGCTCTCCCTTTAGCATATGGACCATTTACTTCTTTTTCTACACATGCAAAATTTATGTATTCATAAATATTAGTTTATTCCTTTGTAAAATGCACGTCTAAAGATCACCAAAGTCTATTGCAGAAAGCTTAACAGACAGCCCTCCATGGAGCCTTTGTTTAAAAATCTCTCCTTGAAGTGAACTCATTACCTCACAGTGCAGACCATTCTGTTGCCAAGAAGTCAATGCTGCTAGCAAGTCACCTCTTGTGAGTGTAACATCTGTCTGTGTGATAATCACACAGTCCTGGCTTAACTTCCCAGGCCCCGCTGAGTAGTTTGTTTTGTATCATAGAGGACTTCAGAATAGGAAAGAAATTCAATAGCAACAAATAAACACATTAAAGCATGTTTTCTGTGAAAATGTCCACTAAATGCATCTATTCTTCAGAATAAAAATATTTACTGTTTCTTCTAGGTGATTTCCATGGGACCCAGAATTATTCAGTTCAGATAACTACTTCTTAGGCTACCATAGTCAAAAACTCAAGTGTCGACAGGCAAAGACTAGTAGGAAAGGCCTGAGTAAAAGCTGTAATTATAGGACAAATGTATAGGGAGAAAGACCTACTATCTGACTTACCAGTAACACAGGGTCTGCAACATACGTGGAGAAAAAGTGAAAACTTTAGTGAAATGCCTAGAGGAAGTTGGCATCGGCATGTGGATGGGGAGGTAAGTTCTGCATCCTGCAGATTCACACACTTTGTCGGGATCAGGCTTATTTTCCAAAGACAGCTGTGTCCAACGGTTGGGAGGCCACAGCCTGGAGTCAGGCCAGTCCATGGCAAATTTCCTGAGAGTAGGTAAAATTGGCTAAATCATAGAGAAAGTGTTGTCTCATCAGCGTCTAGAAGGTTCCTCATTCTCATTTTGCAGGTAATGAGACTAAGTGATGCTATTACAGTCTCTTCACGTTAGTTTCCTTATCTATAATTCTTTTAATAACTAAAAATAATAAAATAAATAATTTAAAAATAATTAGTTTTCTTCTTACCTGTAGCCTAGCCCCTCGCTTTCATCAGTGGTGATGTGGATGTCATCCTGCCTCCTAGTGCAGTGGTTCTGATTTGAATCCACACTTCATAGACTCTGCATAGGGATGTCATGCCTCAGGCTTCCACTTCCTCCCTGGACTGAGCCAGTCATTATGGTACAGCCTGTGGTCACAGATCATTCCACGCCAGACTGAGCCCTGAGAGAGAGATTGGACTGGCCGCATCTCCAACTCTAATCTGAAAAGGGTGTTTGTCAAAAGAAAATAGGAATAGATGAGCAAAAGTCAGCAGCTAGACATAAAGTCAGTTAATGAAAGACAATAAAAAGGGATATTTTGTAAAATTAATAGATTAGAAGAAAACAAATTCCCTCAAAAATCTTCCACCTTAAGTTGGGAGGGGGTCTGCCATGGCCCACCTGCATGCCTGCACGTCTTGCTGAATGAGCCCAAATCACAAGCGCTTGTCTGTTCCCTTACCTGGACCACTTCACAGCGTTGTTTCTGTAGCTGGCAGTTTTGAGCACTGAGCGATCACCAAGCTGTACTGCATCCCTTGGCCAGGTGCTGCACCTAGTTTCCTCAGAACCACGAAGACATGTTCACCACTTACTGTCAAAGCAGCAGCTTCCCTAAGCTCGGGGTTCCCAGCTGCAGGGGAACCCCCTGTGGGAGGGACATCCACCTGAGACCCACATTTCCCACAGGGTATGTGGGAATGGGGGCCCGTGTGAACACGCTGTGAGGAAAAAATTCTGTGTCTCTGACCCAGAAAGCTTACAGTTTGTGTCAGCATCAGTGAACTGTAGCTGATAACTTGTGAGCTTGTGGAGTTACTCTGAGGAAAGCTCTGCTTCTCTCTCTCCTCCACGCCACAAATGTTAATAGGAAAAAAGTCCCATAATTTTGGTGATGAGAATAGGATGCTGACAGAGACATAGCTTTCTGGAAGGTGAAGAACAAAAGATCTGCAGGCCAGTTAATGGGATTTGAGAGAAGTCCAGGGAAATGATAGGAGACATCTTGGCCAAATCATATGATCCATTGGGCATTAAAGGGTTTAGCTATCCTCCATATCGTTAAGGAGGGTAAAAATTCCACAACCCAACTCTCTCATTTTACCAATGAATTAACTGAAAGTATAAAAAAAGCTTTACCTATTTCACTTCTATTTAAGAGTGTAGCATTTTCATTGCAAAATCTACTTACACATGAAATGTGATACATATATGTAATAAAACATTTAAGTAATTATTGGATTAAAGAACAACAACATTTATTGCTTCTATTTATACTATGTTCTCTTCTATTATTTTTTTCCTTTTTAGATATCAATTATATCATATTTATGTTTTGGAAAATACAGGAAAGCAAAAACAGAAAAATAAAATTACCCCAAATACCATCAATCCTTAAAATTATACAGATTAGCTGTTGAAAGCTCTTTCTCTATACTTCTGTATTCTACTCCCAAGTGTAAGTTTCTATTAATAGTTGGATACATATACTTCTAGATACTCTCTCTTCCTCTGTCCCTTTCTCTTTTTCCTTGTCTTTGTCTCTGTCTTTTTCCTCCTTCATTTATGTTTACTTGAAAATAGTAAGATATTTTATTATTTAAGTTACCTTTTAAAATTAGTGACACACTATGTGCAACCTTCTCTAAGTATCTGTAGATTGAATCTTTCATTTAGTGGCTGCATGTTATTTCATTTAACTAATGACATGTATCTGAGTTTATCACACTGCTACTGTCAGTTGAAAAATCTATTGCAATAGGTAAAGAATGGAACTAATTTCTGTTAATAGTAAAACTGTATATTTTTAAATGTATTTAATGAATCATTTATGTGTTTTTCCTATGAAATGCTGATTTACTTTATTTCTATTTTCAATT
Organism: Gorilla gorilla gorilla; assembly: GCF_029281585.2. Taxonomy (NCBI): domain Eukaryota; kingdom Metazoa; phylum Chordata; class Mammalia; order Primates; family Hominidae; genus Gorilla; species Gorilla gorilla. The sequence continues at coordinate 54,194,223 of NC_073230.2, forward strand.
GAGTTTTGTACCAGTCAAGACAGGTTAGAATATGCTGCTGCTGCAGTAACCAACAATCCCAAATTCACTGTGGGTTATTGTAATATTTTGTTTTTTTATTAATATCTATTCATATTTCATTGTCCAAAGTAACTTGCACATCCATACCTGTATATAAAAAGTGAAAAACAAAGGAAGTCCTACTTAAAACCTGGAAAACTGAAAATAGAAAAGGTGAAATGACAAATGATTATCACAGGATTTTTGCCTTTTTAATCTGATTTTAGATACATGAATTTTTTAATATGCATTGTACATGTGTGCCTGTGTGTGCACATTGTGTGTATATCTATGTATACTCAATTGCAAAAATTGTCTGTCCCTTATCTTTTAACTTGCTTTATATTGGTACTGTTTATCTTTTTACAACTTAAAAGTTTTTACCTCCTAATTCCTGTTTAGGAAGGCTGCTGCATTCATAAGCTTTCAAATGGTTCTCTTACATGTTCTTTAATTTTTAGTTGAGCTTATTATGTACTTTGTCTAATGAAATACGTTGTTGCAATCCTATGTCATGAAGAAAAAGTAACTTTTATTCATATGTATAGTAAAAACGTTGCAACTTATTTATTCAATAGTTCATTCCATTTTACCTGATTTGGAATACCACCTTTATTCTATACTTATTCCTATATTGCTGCACCTGTTTCTGGATTCCCTGTATTGTTGCTTCTGTGTCAAAATATAGCGATATAAATTTCTGCATCAAAAACATAATGACTTTACGGTAAGTGCTAATATCTGGTCTGGCAAGTATCCTTTCATAATTATTTATTTTCACTCAGTTAGTTTTGCACATTAATTATTCAGTTGAACTTCAAATTAAGTCACTTAATTTAAAAGATGAATGCTTTTGAAACTTGGAATAAATCGAACTTATTTATAAGTTGGAAAATTACCAATTTGTGAGACATATCATCCTATTCAAGGAGGCATTTTTATTTACTTGGGTTTGCCACACCCTTTAACAATATAGATATAGATACAGGTGTATAGATTTCACATAATAGATTTACCTGAGAAATGTTATTCCTAAGGTGATCAGCCTTTGGCAGTTCACGCCATTGTTTTCAGTCCTTTGTGCAGGAACAGAGAGGCAGAGGGGCTAAACAGAGAGAAACCTCATGCTTGAGAAGCCGTGCTCTGAAAGAATGCTAAATAATGTCAGCATGGGACCCTGAGATTGTGATTCCTGCCATCAATAGAAAGGATCTGTGAGGCTGATGTCAGGCTCAGCGGGGGAATCTGTGGGCCTCAGAAACAGGGAGCGTGGCTCACGGTGAACGTGGGTAGATTTATGGGCGGTTAGAATGGGTCTAAGATTTATGAGTCTTTAGAATGGAAATGATGCACATGGTCTTTGAGATGGGGGCATAAATAGGAAATAAAAGCCTCACAACCCATAGGTACCAGACCAGCAAAAGAGAGACAGATTATAGATGAGGAAGAGAATATCACTGACACAATATCACTGACACTACAGACTATTTCATATAAGACATCATAACTGGGTTTCAGGGACATCGGCTTGGCTGAGAAGGAGGACAGGAAGAAGCCAGGAGGAGAGTTTGTCATTGAAAAGTTACTGCTGCCCTTTGGTTGGGGGAGCTTCTGAGGTGCTAGAAGACAGGAAGGGCTGAGAGGTGCTGCAGAGGTCAAGGGCCACACATTGGAGGAGCTTGGGACCCCCCACGAGGGGGCACATGGATACTAGCAGTAGGGCAGCCTGGACAGCAGCAGCAGCAGCCAAGTCAAGGGAAGGCCTGAGCCCTGAAAGGACCTTGGGGAGATAGAGACAGAATAGGTGGAGGGAGGTGCAGGAGTGCAAAAGGGCATCCTCAGGCAGGAGGCAGAGGGCATAGGAAGTGCCCTTCCTGGTCCAGGGCATACTGGTGGATGTGAAGTTCACAAAACAGTTTGCCATCATCTTACAAAGGGACAGTCACAACTCTGCACGGTTTTCTTGTGAGCAACTTAAACCTGCACTTCACCATTTGAAATTAAGTTTCAAAGCAAGTGAGTCGTCAGAATTGGGACCAGAAACCAACTTGCTTGTCCATGACTTGCATGTTGACACTTTTAGTAAAACACATTAGCACGAGGTAGGTAGCACTTTTCATCCTTCAAATCTATATACATAAGTAAAATGTTAGTCCATACAATTGTTTGATTGCTGGGTTTTTTAAATTTCCTTCTTTTTCTTTGGAGACAGTGTCTCACTCTGTCACCCAGGCTGCAGTGTAGTGATGCGATCACGGCTTACTGCAGCCCCCAACTCCTGGGCTTAGATAATACTTCCATCTCAGCCTCCTGAGTATCTGGGACTACAGGTGGCTGTCAACATGCCCGCCTAATTTTTGTAGTTTTTTGTACAAGATGGGGTTTTGCAGTGTTGCCCAGGCTGGTCTCTAACTCCTGGGCTTAAGTGATCAGCCCACCTCGGCCTCCCAAAATGCTGGGATTACAGGCATGAGCTACCACGCCCAGCCTTGTGTACTGTTGTTAAGAGGGCAGTTGAATTCATGCCTGCATCAGCAGTGAGATTCTTCCCATTTGTCACTAAATTTACAATCAGGAGAGTAATAAGGCTCCAGTTTGAATTATACTGTGTCCCTAGCCAAACTGTTCTAAGCACCTTTTAAGATTTGAAAAAGAAATGTTTGTGAGCAACATCTCAAACCCACATGTTATTACGATGAGGGGTACGTTAATGCCTCACCTTTTCTTGGGAAGAGTGAGATTCTGGCAAAATAGCTTGCCCACGACTGTGCCAGACAGTTGGCAGCAAGCAGAGTGTTCATATGAATTTAAAAAGTAGGCTCAGGTCTTGTTGAAACAGTAAAACACAACATAGCAAAGCATTTAATAAAGCACAAGGTTATTTTTCTCTCTTGTAAAAGCCCCAGTTAGTTTCAGCTCTGTTCTGCAAGCAGCATCCTCTTCTGTGATACGTAAGGGCATCCACACCTCCCAACTGCAGGGAGCAGAAGTGTGTATGGGGGGTGCCCTTCATGCTCTTTCCTCTTAAAAGTGTGGTTTAGGTGCTGCACCTGTCACTCACACTCGCATCTCAGTGGCCAGAATGTAGCAGCAGGACCCACCTGACTGCATGGAAGGCCGGTCAGTAGAATCTTATGCACAGCTAAAATTGTGATTCCCATCTTAAAAGGGCAAAGAATGGGTACCAGGGGACAACTCAAAATTTTGATTGCATCTTTATAAAATAGATGAATGAAAGTTCCCTAGCAGCAGGGACATGTAAATAGTTTATGTTTTCACTGCACTTCTAGTACAAACCATAATGCCAAAATTATACATTTTAAATGAATACATAAATGAAATAAAAATAGGCAGAGGTTATAGCACAGCCTTAACTCCTATACCCTGCTGCTTAGGGAGGTGTCTGGGTCATGAGAACGGAGCCTTCAGGATGGGATTTCTACCTTTATAAATGAGATCACAGAGAGCTCCCTCACCCTCCTTCTGCCATATGAGGACACAGTGAGAAGGTGGCTGTCTACAAACCTAAAAGAGCACCCTCATCTGAACATGACCATGCTGGCACCTTGATCTTGGACTTCCAGCCTCCAGAACTACGAGAAATAAATGTCTGCTGTTTGTAACCTACCTATTCTATGATCATTTGTTATAGCAGCCCAGGCTAAGACAATAATTTTCCTAGCTTCTCTCTGAGACTGTCCTTGTCTATCTGGGACTAGGCACATCTATATATTATAGGCCTAGTCCCAGAGAGAAACAAGGAAAACTATTGTCTTGGCTTGGGCTGCTATAAGAAATTACCGTAGACTAGGTGGGTTATAAACAGCAGACATTTATTTCTTGTAGTTCTGGAGGCTGGAAGTCCAAGATCAAGGTGCCAGCTTGGTCATGTTCAGATGAGTGTGCTCTTTTGGGTCTACAGACAGCTACCTCCTCACTGCATCCTCATATGGCAGAAGGAGAGTGAGGGAGATCTCTGAGACCTCGTTTATAGGGGCATGAATCCCATCCTGAAGGCTTCAATCTCAGGATCTAATCACCTCCCTAATCAGCAGAGTACAGGAGTTAAGATTGTGCCATTGCTAAACAAGACAATAGTTTTCCTGGTTTCTGTCTCGGACTCATGTCAGGCATATCATTCTGACACTGTGCTTTTCTAAAGACATGCACATCTGTCTGCATGTGTCCCATGCTGTGCATTTTCTGCTCAGAAATCATGAATTCCACTACAATGTGTCCATTAAATGAGTAGATTTGGAAAATGTTCCCTGGGGAGACTAACTAGAAAAAATGGAACTGTTTAATTTTCTCTTTCTTTTGATGCACACTTATTCTAAAGCTATTTAGCTTACAGTGAGGAGAATAGAAGCTTGAAAGTGAGGTAATCATCAATGCTACATTTACAGACTCAGCATCCAAAGACAGCAACCAAAAAAAGACAGGAAGAGAAAGAATTTCTAATGTTTACTCTCCTCAATTCAGATAAAATTATGGGATTATTTACAAAATAAAATGATAAAGGACTCTGAACTCCTTGGGTCACGTCCAGCAGTTCTTTGTTTATTTTAGTGGAAAGCAAAGCAGAGCCCTAGTGGATGCCATGGGAAACAGGCTCACTGACACCCTTTGTCCCTTGACTTTTGCGCTGAACTTTCAATGTGCATGGGTAATAGAGCCAAGAGCCCAGCCTAGGGTTCATGCAGCTCATCATGCCTGGGGTCTTCAGTCACACCATTCCTCCTCAATGCCCTGCCAGGGTGCCTATGGTCACCTGTAGCCATGTCACCTGAGGAATCTTCCTGTTGTCATCATTCTCTCATGAGAGCTTGCTTTGCTTGTCATCTTCATGGACACAATAGTGCCTCAGCTCTGTGTCACCCACTACTGGTTCCACTCTTTATTGTGCATCCACAAGGACAGCGTGCCTCAAAGCCCTCATTACTGTGTCCTTTTGCCACGTTTATCCCACTTTCCTCTAATCACAGTGGATGTCTTTGAAAAAATAGTTCGCTGTCAGTGGCCTTGTCTCATTATCCACTTTTGAGTCTTGAATGAGGCTTCTGCCTCCACCACTCCACTCAGTTGATAAAGCAGTGGCACGTTTTGAGAGGTTTGTCTCCAATTTTGAAAGAAGTTCCTCTATGGAGAATATGCTAGCAAACAGTATTGCATGCTACAGAGAATTCTTTTTGTGAAAGGAAGAGTCAATCAACGAAGCAAACTTCATTGCTGTCTTACTTTAAGCAACTGACACAGCCACTCCAACCTTCAGCAACAACCACCTTGATCAGCAGCCCTCAATATTGAGGCAAGACCTTCCACAGCAAAAACACTACAACTCACAGAAAGCTCAGATGATTGTTTGCACTTTTTAGCCATAAAGTATTTTTAAATTAAGGTAGGTACTTTTTTTAGATATAATGTTACAGCATTCAGTATAATACATGACAATTTAAACATAACTTTTATATGCACTGGGAAACAAAAAATATTGTTTGACTTATTTTATTGGTCTCATACCAAACCCACAATATCTCAGGCATATCTATATATTATTGTTTCAATTTTTGTGTGGTACAATTGTTTGGATTTAGACAAGTGTATGATGCCACTTATCTTCTATTACAGTACCATGCAGAATATTTGCATCTCTCTACAAATCTCTTGTGCTTCACCTATTCATCCTTTCTTCCCTTCACCAAAACCCTGGCAACCACTAATTTTTCTAATGTCTTCACAGTTTTGCCTTTTCCAGAATGTCATATAGTTGGAATCATGCAGTACATAGCTTTTTCACACTGGCGTATTTCATTTAGTAATATGCATTCAAATATCCTTGATATCTTTCCATGTCTAATGGAATATTATTGCTGAATAGTATTCCATTGTCTGAGTATACCACAATTTGTCCACTTGCCTACTGAAGGATATGTTGGTTGCTTCCAAGTTTGGGCAATTATAAATAAAGCTGCTATAAACATTAGAGTGCAGACTTTTGTGTGAACATAAGTTTTCAGCTCATTTGGATAAATACCAGGGAGCACTATTGCTGGGTTTTATGTTAAGTTTTGCAAGAAATGGACACACTGTCTTCCAAAGTAGCTGTACCATTTTGCAGTTCCATCGGCAGTGAATAAGAAGTTTATCCGCATCCTTACCAGACCTGGATATTGTTAGTATCTTTGACTTTAGCCATTCTGATAGGTGTGTAATGGTATCTCATTGTTGTTTTAATTTGAGATTCCCCAATGACATATGATGTTAAATGTATTTTCCCATGCTACCCAAATATCTTTGGTGAAGTGTCTGTTCAAATCTTTTGCCCATATTCTAATTGGATTGTTTGTTTCCTTATTGCTGAGTTTTAAGAGTTCCTTGTATATTTTGAATATAAGTGCTGGATCAGATATGTGTTTTGCAAATATTATCTCTTGGTCTGTGACTTATCTTTTCATTCTCTAAATAGCATCTTTGCATAGCCTTTTTAATTTTAATAAAGTCAAGCTCATCAATTTTTCTTTCAGCAATTGTTCGTTTGTGTTGTATATAAAAAGTCATTGACAACCTAAGGTCACCTTGTTTTTCACCTATCTTATCTTCTTGAAGTTGTATAGTTTATATTCATATATTGTTTATATATTTATATTATATATATACACAATTTATTTTAGTTACTTTTGTGAAAAATGTAAGGTCGGTGTCCAATTTCTTTCTTTCTTTTATTCTTTTTTTTTTCTTTTTAGAGATGGGGGTCTTGCTGTGTTGCCCAGGCTGGTCTCAAATTCCGGCCTCAGGCAGTCCTCCTGCCTTGACCTTCCAACATGCTGGGATTACAGGTGTGAGCCACTGCACAAAGCCTTCTTTCTTTCTTTCCTTCTCTTTTTCTTTCTCTTTCTTCTTTCTTTCTTTCTTTCTTTCTTTCTTTCTTCTTTCTGTTTAACACGTAGATGTCTAGTTTTTTAGCATATTTTTTTCAAAATAGAAAAAAATTTTACTTTAAAATTTTTATTTTGACAAATTAGATTTATTTAAGTTACAATAATAATTTGTTATATATATCCCATCCAGCTTTTCTTAATGTTAACAACACACATAGTCATATACAATGATCACAACTAGAAAACTGAAACTGATATAATACTGTTAGCTGAATTGCAGATTTTATTAGAATTCCAACACTTCTCACTAATGTCCCTTTTCTCTTTCGTGATTCAATTCAGTTTTTAACAATGCATTTGGTCATTAGGCTTCTTAGTCTCTCCCATCTGGATCAGCTCCTGCTTTTTTTTTTTTTTTTCTTGTCTTCTATAACCTTGGAGAGTACAGTTTCATTATTTTGACACTCAATTTGGGTTCATCTGCTGTGTCCTCATGATTAGACTAAGATATGAATTTTTGACAGGGATACCATAGCAATGATGTACCCTTCTCAGCACACCATATTAGGTGGTGTGTGATGTTCACATCTCATTACTGATGTTAACATAGATCACTTAGTTAAGAGGGTATCTGCCAGGCAACCTCATGGTAAAGTCATTATATTTCCTTTTATAGTTAGTAAATACTTGGGAGAATGTATGTTGAGATCATATTAATATCTCATTTCCTCTGAAAATTTTACCCACTAATTTTAGCATCCATTAGTGGATTTTGTCTACCACAGTAGTGTTTGCTTTCTGGTGATTTTCCACATACCTCATAAATTCTATGTTTATTAATTGAAATTACTTTGTAAGAACGAGTTGTCCTCCCAATTTATTAATTCAATTACATATCAGTATGCACTCATGAAAATGTATTTTATTCTTTGGATTATAGTTCAATTCTATTTTTATTTACTATGTGGCTCAAATTGTTCCTGCATTAGCCACTGGGAGCTCTTTCAGGTTGGCTCCTGTGTCCTTCCAGCATATTCCTGTTTTCCTTTTTTGTTTTTGAGCACTTCTTTAATTTCTGGTATCAGGAGACGCTTTGGGTTCATCTTATATTTCTTCTACCTGAGTGCTGAAATCACTACTTTTTAAAGGAGTCCTGGTTTCCTTTATTAGAGAGTAGTATTTAGAAATCAAGATCTGGGTGCTAGGTGTGCTCATTCTTATCAGGCCATTGTTGCTTCATGGTCCTCTTTATGGACAGAGCTAGGAAATATGTATATGTGTACTAAACCATGCATACTCATATCTGTTTTTCTACCGTATCTATATAACTGTATTTTTACTGGTATTTTTACTGAAAGTCCACGAGTTCGTAATTGCATCTCTGACTCCAGTGCAACACCACAAGCTTCATTCCAGCCTCCTCTTTCCTGATTTGTCACTTCTCCTCTTACAATGAGAATCCTGTCTCTCATTATCTATGATATATATACTTATTTATTCAACTCTTGTATACATGGAAAGTGGTTTCAGACTTGCTAATGCATTGCCACATGAGAAAAAATTATACTAACTGGAGTACAATGTTTGCCTACAGTTATTTTTTGCCCCTTTATCTTAGAATATCTACTCAAAATACTTTTTTTCCACAGTTACTTAGGTCAGTTCTTTCCCCCCACCCCTTACCTCTTTCAATGTGATTTTGCTATTTACTTGTAATCTAGTTTGGTTCATTTATTAGTGTTTATATTTCAGTTGGGGTTCACCCCACATCCTTGTTAATTTTAATTGTTTTGTGGGAGTATGTGAAACATTACTATGATTTTAAAAGTCAATGCTACAAAAAAGTGGTATATGCAGAGAGGTGCCACTCCCTCCTCCTCTTCCCTCCTACTCTATTTCAGTCTGTGTTTCTTTCACCTCTTCTTTACCCTCTCACCCATAGATCTTTTTCTTTGGTTTCTTGCATGAATTCCATGAATTTGTTTGCACAAATAAGCACTTGCATGTTTATTATTATATCCCCTTCCTTTATATAGGAAAGGAATTTTAAATAATATATGAAATAAAGATGAGGAAACTATTCTTTATTTGGCTATCTACAGACCATATATAAATTTAAAAGAAAAGATTTTTGTGATCTTTATAATAAATTACATTTGAATCATAGTGGATTGGTGTCTACAAACTACATGTTTGTTTTTATATTCATATTTACATTTAAAACTCAAAGAAGACAAGCATATTAATAGAAAGAAAAAAATGGCAAAAACTGCAGACTTCAGTTATCAGGATTCAGTGACAGCTGGCTGCACTACAGTCTGGTTAATGGACATGTAAGACTTCTCCTCCCTGAAAGCCATAATAAAGACACTGTTATTTTAAGGAAAGTAATATGACATCATATTGCTGGAAAGTAAGAAGACAATCAGCTGTAATCCAAGCAATACCTTTTGGGTATGAGCATGTGGAGATATGAGAGAAGCATATTTCAGTCTGAAGAAACAGCATGAGCTCAGGAAAGCAGGTGGAACGAGGTTTTGAGAAACAGCAAACTGCCTAGTGTGGTAGTGAAGGGATGCCCCAGAGCCACGTTTCTACAAGGCAAATGTATCCCATCATGCAGCTGCTTAACTATCTTAAAAGTCTCCCCGTTAAGCTTAAATGTCCAACAATGTGTGAGAGAGCCCAAACCCTTGGCCCCTTTGTGCCTGTTCCTATCTCTTATCTCTGCTCTGCTCCTATTCTTTCTATACCACAGTGATTTTCTTCCAGATCTTCTGATTTAGCACTATCTCTGTGGAATTCCATGCACACTTCTTCCAATACCAAAAATATTGCCAAGTCATTCTTGGCAATTCCTGTCCCTCCTTTACAATTGTGGTTCCCCTAATGTGGCTTTCCAATCAGCCACATGTGCATCTGGGAATTGTTAGAAGCACAATTCTCCTACCTCAGCCCAGACCTCCTGAATCAGAAACAAACTGTGTCAAGACATTCTCCAGGTGATTCTCACGCACACTAATGTTTCAGAACTACTGAGATGTGGTATTATATTTACCATTGAACTGTGAAGACTAATTTTTTTTCCTCGCTCTATCAGAAGGTTTGTATGTTTGAAGCTGTTTGTCTTGTTAACCAAACCCATCTTAGAACTCTCAGCACAGTTCCTCGCACTGTAAATGAATTTTGAATGAAAACCTGGGTCCATAAATGTTGGTTATAGCCAACTATTGAAGAACTAAATGATAATAATAATAAATGATCACTTATTGAGCATTTACTATGCACCAGGCATAGTAAATACTAAAAACTTTATTGGTATAAAATTCATTTATTCCTCGCTATAAAATGATAACACAATGAAGTAGACAGGAATAGCTCATTTAAAAAATGAGCTAGGCTTACAGAGTTTACTTGGCTCAATTAAAATTATAGAGCTTCAGAACAGTGGAGACTACATTCAAACTAAATTCTGCCTGATGCTAATGGATTTGCCATTTCTCTAAACCCGCTTGTAATTCATGATTAATTTTAGACTACTAAAATTTGAAAAGCTGCACATGGTTTGGCACATCAAATTTCTCCTAGTGAAGATAACTCTGTGGAATAAAATCCGTAGTGGAGTGTTGCTCTAAAACTTACTTTAATCCTGTTGTATTCACTACTGGCCTTCTCTTAAGTAATTCTGTTGATTTTAAGTACTTCCTCCAGAAAGAGCTTTTTGCCTGGGGAATAAAGTGCCTTAGCCTGGTAAACTTACCTAAAGAAATATCCAGCAAGCAAAATGAATTGACGGTTAAGGCTCACTATTAAAACTGAAATATCATACTCATGAGTCAGACTTTTCACAGCATCAATCATTTGAAGACTGGGAAGCAGACCAAAAACGGCCTCACCTGTCTGTGGACCTGGATCCCCTAACTAGAGAGCCCTCTTGAGGTGTTTTATTCTGCAGATCTCTAGACAAAGCCTGAGCCTGTGAATCAAAAGGCAGTGTATGCACTTTTGCGGAAATGTAGCATGCATCAGCACTTTATTTCTTTTGATGGTTTAATAATATTCTATTGTATGAATACAGTATATTTTGTTTGTCCATTTATCAGTTAATGGACATTTGGGTTGTTTTCACTTTTTGAGGATTATGAATAATGCTGTTATAAGTATTTGTGAACATATGTTTTTAATTCTCTTGAGTGGAATTCTAGGAGTGGAATTGCTGAGTCATATGGAAACTCGATGTTTAACTTTTTGAGAAACTGCCAAATTGTTTTCCAAATTGGCTGCGTTGTATTACATTCCCACTAGCACTATATGAGTGTTCCAATTTCTCTCCATCCTCGCCAACACTCATATTTGTCTTTTTGATTATAGCTATCCTAGTGGGTGTAAAGTGATATCTCATTATGTTTTGATTTGCATTTCCCTAATGACTATGATATTGAGTATCTTTTCATGTGCTTATTGGCCATTTGTTTATTTTGTTTGGATAAATAAAATAAATGTCTATTTAAATCCTCTGTCCATTTTTTCAGTTGGGCTGTTTATCTTCTTGTTATTGAGTTGTAAGAATTCTTTATTTATTCTGGATACATGCTCATTATCACATATGTGAATTGCAAATATTCTTTCTTAGCCTATAGATTATTTTCATTTTCTTGATAGTGTCCTTTTGTGTGTGTGTGAAGAGGGGAATTATATTTCTGATCTTCTGGGACTCTTTCAGTTTTATTTTATTCATTTATTTATTTTTATATTTTTAAATTTATCTTTTATGGGTACATGGTAGGTGTATATATTTACGGGGTACATGAGATATTTGATACAAGCATACAATCAGTAATAATTACATCAGGGTTAATGGGGTAGACATCACCTCAAGGATTTATCCCTTCTTCATGTTACAAACAATCCACTTATACTCTGTTAGTTTTTTTAAATGTACAATAAATTGTTGTTAACTATAGTTACCCTGTTGTGCTATCAAATACTAGATCTTATTCATTCTATATAACTATATTTTTGTACCCATTAACAATCTCTGCTTTCCCCCTACCCACCCACTATCTTTCCCAGCCTCTGGTAACCATTCTTCTACTCTCCTTCTCCACGAGTTCAATTGTTTTAATTTATTTGGCTCCTAGAAATAAGTAAGAGCAAGCTAAGTTTGTATTCCTGTGACTGGCTTATTTCACGTAACATAATGACCTCCAGTTCCATCCATGTTGTTGCAAATGATAGGGTCTCATTCTTTTTTTATGTCTGAATAGTACTCCATTGTGTATATGTACCACGTTTTCCTTATCCATTCACCTGTTGATGGACACTTGATTGCTTCCAAATTTTGGCTAAATAGTGCTGCAATGAACATGGGAGTGCAAATATCTCTTCAATAATACTGATTTCTTTCCTTTTGAGTATATACCCAGCAGTGAGATTGCTGGATTATATGGTAGCTCTATTTTTAATGTTTTGAGGAACCCCTAAATTGTTCTCCATAGTGGTTGTACTAATTTACATTCCCGCTAACAGTATACGAGTGTTCCTTTTTCTTCACATCCTTGCCAGCATTTGTTATTGCCTGCATTTTGGATAAAGGCCATTTTAACTGGGGTGAGATGAGACCTCATTGTAGCTTTGATTTGCATTTATCTGATAATCAATGATGCTGAACACTTTTTCATATGCCTGTTTGCTATTTGTTTGTCTTCTTTTGAGACATGTCTATTCAGAGCTTTTGCTCATTTTAAAATGAAATTATTAGATTTTTTTCTTATTGAGTTGTTTGTGCTCCTTATTTATTCTGGTTATTAATCCCTTGTCAGGTGGATAGTTTGCAAATATTTTCTCCCATTCTGTGGGTTGTCTCTTCCCTTTGTTGATTGTTCCTTTTGCTGTGCAGAAGTTTATAAACTTGATATGATCCCATTTGTCCATTTTTGCTTTGGTTGCCTGTGCTGGTAGGGTATTACTCAAAAAAACTTCTCTCAGACCAATGTCTTCAAGAGCTTCTTCAGTGTTTTCTTGTAGTAGTTTTATAATTTGGGGTCTTATATTTAAGTCAAGCTTGTCCAACCTATGGCCCGTGGGCCACACGCAGTGCAGGACAGCATTGAATGAGGCCCAACACAAATTTGTAAACTTTCCTAAAACATTATGAGATTTATTTATTTATTTATTTTTACTTCATTAGTTATTGTTAGTGTTAGTGTATTTTATGTGTGGCCCCAAACCTTTCTTTTTCTTCCATTATGGCCCAGGGAAGCCAAAAGATTACACACCCTTGATTTAAGTCTTTTATTCATTTTGATTTAATTCTTTTGTACATGTCAGAGATAAGGATCTAGTTTAATTCTTCTGCATATGAATATACAGCTTTCCAAGCACCATTAGTTGAAGAGACTGCCCTTACCCCAATGTATGTTCTTGGCACCTTTATAAAAAAATGAGTTTACTGTAAATGTATAGATTTATTTATGGGTTCTGTAGTCTGTTTCATTGGTCTATGTGTCGATTTTTATGCCAGTACTATGCTGTTTTGGTCACTATAGCTCTAGAATAATTTGAAGTCAGATAATATGAGTCCTCCAGTTTTGTTCTTTTTTGCTCAGGATAGTTTTGGCTATTTTGGGTCTTTTGTACTTCAATATAAATTTTAGGGTTATTTTTTCTATTTTTGTGAAGAATGCCATTGGTATTTTGATAGGGATTCAATTGAATCTGTAGATTGTTTTGGGTAGTATGAATATTTAAAAAATATTGATTCTTCCAATTCATGAACATGCAATATCTTTCCATTTCCTGTGTATTATTTTGAATTTCTGGGGTCAATGTTTTATAGTTTTCATCATAGAGATCTTTCATTTCTTCAGTTAATTCCTAGGTATTTTATTTTATTCATAGCTATTGTAAATGGGATTACTTTATGATTTCTTTTTCAGATTGTTCACATATAGAAATGCTACTGATATTTGCATGTTGATTTTGTATCCTGCATCTTTAAAGAATTTATCATTTTTAATAGTTTTTGTGCAGTCTTTAGGTTTTTCTAAATATAAGATCATATCATTTGCAAGCAAAGGTACCTTGACTTCCTCTTTTCCAATTTAGATGCCCTTTATTTCTTTCTCTTTTCTGATTGCTCTGGGTAGGACTTCCAGTACTATGTTGAATAAGAGTGGTGACACTAGGCATCCTTGTCTTGTTCCAGATCTTAGAGGAAAGGCTTTTAGTTCTTCTCCATTTAGTATGATAGTAGTTGTATATGGCTTTTATTGTGTTGAGGTATGTTCCTTCTATACTCAGTTTCTGAGAGTTTTTTTTTTTTAATCGTGAAGGGATGTTGAATTTTATCAAATTTCTTCAGCATCAATTAAAATGATCATTTATTTTGTCCTTCATTCTGTTGATATGATGTATCAGATTGATTGACTTGCATATGTTGAACCATCCTTGCCACCCTTGCATAAATCCTGCTCGGTCATAATGAATGATCTTTTTAATGTGTTGCTGAATTTAGTTTGCTAGTATTTTACTAGGATTTTTGCATCAATGTTCATCAAAGATATTGGCCTGTAGTTTTCTCTTTTTTTTTATGTGACTCTATCTGATTTAGGTATCAAGATAATACTGGCCTCATAGAATAAGTTGGCAAGTATTCCCTCCCCTCTAATTTTTGGAACAGTTTGGGTAGGATTGGTATTATATCTTCTTTAAATGTTTGATAAAATTCAGTAGTGAAGCCATCGTGTCCTGGGTGATAGTGTCCTTTCATGTACACAACTTTTAAATTTATGAAGTCTAGTTTATTTATTTATTTACTTCTGTAGGAAGTCTCTGTGCTAATTTACTGATACAAAAATGAAAAGCCAACTTCCACTAAGAAATCATTCACTACTGTGTTTCCATACCATCTAAACAAATTAGCTACTGGAACAAAGATCCACCATTCCTAACCTTGGGGAATGAACTCTCTTCCACAGATTTCTCAAAAAGATCATCAAATCCTCATAAAAAAGCATTCCCGTATAAGTCCCATGATCCTTAAATCCAGCTATTTCTTACCCATCTTTCAGCACTTGGCTTATATGCCACTTCCTTATAGAAGCCTTTACTCTGCTTACCAAGACAGACTGTCACTATTAGAGCCACTGTTGTGATTGTCAGGCAATTAACACCACAAAGTCAGGTAATTATTTATGTAACTGTTAATAATCTATCTGCAAAACATAAGATCTGTGAGGGACAAGTGTGTCTACCATTTTCTCTTTCTCTATCTACACCCTAGCAGAGTGCTGAGTACATAGTGGGAACTCAGTACATGTTTCTGTTTATTTGTTTGTTTTTGTTTTTGTTTTTTTCTTTTTTGAGATGAAGTCTTGTTCTGTCACCCAGGCTGGAGTGCAGTGGTGTGATCTTGGCTCAATGCAACCTCTGTCTCTTGGGTTAAAGCGATTCTCCTGCCTTAGCCTCCCACGTAGCTGGGATTACAGACACATGCCACCATGCCTAGCTAATTTTTGTATTTTTTTTTTTTTTTTTAGTAGAGACAGGTTAGTAGAGACAGGTTTTCGCCATGTTGGCCAGGCTGGTCTCAAACCCCTGATCTCAGGTGATCTGTCCACTTTGGCTTCCAAAGTCCTGGGATTACAGGGGTGAGCCACCGCACCCAGCCGGGAACTCAGTACATGTTAAACAATCAAATGAATCCTCAACAACATTAATAAAATTATTGAGTTTCATAGGGCTGTTTCTTGTATTATTTCTCAGATTCTAACAATTATTTTAGGCCTAAATGCAGCTCAGGAAATGCAATTGTATGGAAGGTGAAAAGCCACATTGCCAACACAAAATTTTCTGATGGTCTGAGTTTAAGTAGTACTTCAAAGATATATAGATCTTTCTTAGGTATTCCTTCAAAAATCTTTAATATATTTAATCTCAACTGAATAAGTATAGTGGCAGATGGTTCAACGTCACAGTTGCTGAGAAAAACGGACATGATTTTCCTTCAAGGTACTTTTTGGATATTCTCCACTATATAGGTAAATGTGCAATGATTGTCCACATTCTATCCTAGGACTGCAAAAATTAGATTTTCAAAAATTTTCTCTTTAGCAATCAAGGCCAAAAATATTGTGTGTGGGGGTGTGTGTGTGTGTTTTACATTGGGGAGGGGCTACGGGCAGTGGGTAGTGAGGATACATGCAGCCTAAAGAGCACTCCAGAGCCCTGCCTCAAACTCGGAAGGTCTGCTGTCTTTTAGTCTCTGTATAAGATGTATTTAAAGTGATCTTATTTTCTGATTTTCTAAATAGAAGTTTTAAACCTCCAGTCTGAAAAACACTGGTTGCAGGAATTTTGGCCTGGAAAACTCTTAAATCCAGGTAATAAAACGTTTATCTTTCCCGTAAGTTTATCCTGGAAATCTTTTTTACTTCTTCCCTTTCCTATAACAAGCTAAAGTGCTACCCATATGACCACCCCGACCCCCACCAGGAAGTTATGTAACCGTCTGGGTTTTGTTTTCCTTGTGTCAAAAACAAGAATGCTAATAGCATCTACTTTGCATGGTTTTAAGCATACGTGCAAAACCGACAGCGAAGTGGCTCACTGTGGTGCCTGGCAGAAGTTGAGCAGAAAGCTCAGTAAATTTTGGTGTTCTGCATCCAAATTGGCTTTTCATCATAATGAGTAGATGTCTGTTTTTCTGCTCATCTGTAGGCTACAGTTGTATGAGGTTAGGCCCTATTATGTGCAGTGCAGGTACAGAATGGTACAAAAGAAGGAGTGGTCACTTCACCTGGAGGAAGTCAGAGCAAATTTCTAGGAAGAGAAAAGCCTTATGTTTGGTTTTGGAGGTTGAGGGGTTGTTTAAAGGGTGGGAAAGGTGAGGTAGAATGGGGAAGATGGAAGAGTTCATTACTTTAATAAGGCCATAATCATACCACAGTGCTCTGATTGCCAGAGCACTGTGCATAGTTTAGAGTCTTAAAATAGTTTATCTTGGTCTGCCTTGTACCGGTCTTTCAAGGTGTGTACTGATGCATGCAGCAATGAAGACCAGAGGCAAGCTATGCTGCACTGTGGGCTGGCCCACAGTGCATGGAAGGGAGCAGTGGGAAATGCAGTGCCAGAGTAGGCCCAGATTCATGGAGGGCCTTTTTTACATACTAACAAAAGAAAATTCAAGTACCACACACAGAAAGATCAAAGGTAGGCCTTTGGTGAAGCAGTTGCACGGGTCTTACACTCATAAGGGTCTTGCTTGTGGTGCAATGTTCTACTGTTGCTGTTTTGAAATCCTTCATACACACAATCCTCATGTTTTACAGTAATACAGGACCTGAAAGATGACTGTGCAGGTGGAAATTGTGTAATGATCTTCGTCTATCTTTGGGGAAATGATGATTGTTCTGTTACTTTTTACATTTTTTGTCAAAATGCTAAAAACTCCCTTCCCATCAGTTACAAATGTGTAGTAAGCAGAAAATAAATAGTAAAAATAATACTTACTTAGTGCACTGTAATTTAAAATATTAAAAACATTGAGAATTGAAAAGTTTCTCTCCTTATAAAAAACGCATCAAGAGTAGATTGAACAATACTTTTATATTTTTAGTGTTGCTCAATATCTCTGAGAGATTCTTAAATGTCAATTTCTTTATGGCAGCATCACTTCCTCTATTACATCTCCCTCCTTGTCATCATAACCACTTTCTTCACGTCTGTTAACAAATTTGCTCCTGAACAGTGGCAGGATCAACCTCCCCAAGGACAGCTATGTGTTCTGCAACTCAATTTTCTTTCAATTCAAATTTCACTTCCAGCACTACCACTTTTGATTTCTTGGCTGCATTTGCATCGTTGTGGGCTAATTCCCTCTTTTCATGAGCCAACTTTTCCAAATATCACACGTGTTCATCATGGGGAGATAAAGAGCCAATATAACGGCACACTTTGCCATTTGTATGTGAAAGCAGAGGTGCAGGGGCCAATCACTGACTGACTTTGGAAGAAGCAATGTGATTGGTCAATGATCACGATGCACATCTGTTATTTATACAGTGATTTGTGGACTGGAATCATTCGTAGTTAATATACCAGGGTAGCTGAAACTTGAACTGTGTTTTGCGGGGCTGGTGTAATTAAATGGTGGTAATTGATAGGCCTGCACATTAGAACTATACGAAGCAAGGGCTGCCTTTAATTTTACGTTTGCACTTGTGTTTTTTCAGTGATGCCAGTGGAACAATGGAGCATGCTGAGGGCAGGGGAGACACAAGCAGTATTCATGGCTACCACCAGTCCTTACTCTGCCCTTTACAGTATTTCTGCAATGACTCATGAGCACAGAATTACAGCAGCCCCTCTATGAGTAGTAGCCCAGGAGGTTCGAGAGGAGTGGAAAGAAAGTGCATTATATCTAGGACTAAGTGAGAGTATTGCAGCCTCCAGAGACTACACTTTTCAAATGAACCAAAACTTGCACCAGATGTGGAAAGAAAGCAATCAAATTCTAAGACACAAGAATAACTAAGGGACCTAATGAACTCTTACTCACTGTATTACCTCTAGCTGGCCCTTTTCACTTAAAATGGTAACATAGAAAGAAATGAAAAGATAGGGCTGCTAATATTAATAGTTCCTTTTCTTTCAGTCCTTTCTTACTCATCAACTATCCAAAAGTAAAGAGTGTTGGTAGAATGTGCATGTATCAAGATGTGAAAAAAAATAGTTAACTTACTTTTATGTAGTATTTCTACTGTTCTGATGTGAATAAAATACATAGGCATTATGAGCTATGAAATAGGAATTGTGTCATTTCCGTGATTCTATGTATCAGTTAAAGGCTCTTACATTAGCATTTAAAATAGTTGCACAATATGATAATATTCATGCTAATAATTTAAAAATGTATTTATTCTTCACTTAGAAGGACATTAAATAAATATGAGATCAAAAGACAGTCTGTAAAGAAAGAAAAAAGCTTTATATTTTGATAGCCTCAATGACATTCTTTTCCTACTTCTTAAATAAGAGGCCCCATATTTTCATTTTGCACAGGGCCCTGCAATTCATGTAGCCAACCCTGCCTTTGGTGTTTCTAATGCCTCCTCTGTACATAGTGCTTAGGGATATTTGGGGCCTTTCTTTGCTGTTAATCATGAAAGCACTGAAAGGTCTTATGCAAGAAAGACATATATATATATATATATATATATATGTGATTTTATACACACACACACATATATATACACAGACATACAAATACATATATGCAAATCACACAGGCATCAGTGTGAAGAATGAGTTGGATTTAAATCTCTTTTTCACGTATCAAGTGATAAACTGTAGATTCTGAGTAAGCTGAGATCACATAACAACCCCTCAGAACAAAAACACAACAACTAAAACAATGACAACCTTGTACTTCTTCATTTCATTCATGTCTTAGAGAGTACAGTTTATGAACCCATAATTTCATCTCACTCTAGGGAAAACCTAATGATATGTTTTCTGAATAAGAAACTGAGTTGAAAAGAGGAGTTTTTTTTTCAAGTATCAGCAAGTCAGCAAGTGCTAGCAATGAATTGTGAACCCAGGTGTGCCAGCAACTGAATAGTTTGCTCCAAGCACCATTCCTATGGATTATCTCCATATGAAAGATCACAAAATCACTGTGTCTCCACAAATCCTTTTCACACTGTCGGAGGACAGTGGCCACATGCTATAACGCTTGCACTAAAGCCACAGCAATTTCTCCTTTACTTTTTCCACAAAAAGTCCATAACCAGCTCCTTAGACTATTAAATATATTGTAACACATTCATATGGAGTAATATTTTGTGATCTTTCAAAACAGAGAGATAGAGCTGTGCAGATACCCCTTGTTTTATTGCACTTAGCAAACTTTGCGTTTTTCACAAATTGAAGGTTTGGGCCAAACCTGCATCAAACAAGCCTATCAGCGCCATTTTAACAACAGCATGTGTTCACTTTGTGTCTCTGAGCCACATTTTAGTAATTCTCATAATATTTCAGGCTTTTTCATTATTATATCTGTTATGGTGGTTTGTGATCAGTGATCTCTAATGTTATAATTGTAATTGTTTTGGGGTACCACAAGCCATGCCCACATAAGATAGCCAACTTAATTGATAACTGTTGTGTGTGTTTGAGTTGCTCTACCCAGTGGCCATTCCCCATCTCTATCTCTCTCCGTGGGCTTCCCTATTCCCTGACAAAAAACAATATGGAGATTCAGCCAACTAATAACCTTCTAATGGCCTTGAAGTGTTTCAGTGACAGGAGGAGTTGCATGTCTCTCACTTTAAATCAAAAGCTAGAAATGATTAAACTTAGTGAGGAAGGCATGTTGAAAGTTGAGACAGGGCAAAAGCTAAGCCTCTTGTTCCTAACAGTGAGCCAAATCCTAAGTGCAAATGAAAAGTTATTGAAGTTAACTAAAAGTAAACTCAAGACAATGCATGAATGATAGGAAAGTGAAACAGCCTTATTGCTGATATGGAGAAAATTTAAGTAATCTGAATAGATCAAACCAGCCACAACATTCCCTCAAGCCAATGCCTAATCCAAAGCAGGGCTCTAACTCTGTTCAATTCTATGAAGGCTGAGAGAGGTGAGGAAGTTGCAGAAGAAAAGTTGGGAGCTAGCAGAGGTTGGTTCATGAGGTTTTCAGGAAAGAAGCTGTCTCCATGACATAATGATACAAGGTGAAGCAGCAAATGCTGGTGTAGCAGCCGCAGCAAGTTATCAAGAATATCTAGCTAAGGTCATTGATGAAGGCGGCCACATTAAAAAAGCAGATTTTCAGTGTAGACAAAGAGCCTTCTATTAGAAGAAGATACCATCCAGGTTTTTCATAGCTAGAGAGAAGAAGTCAATGATTGGATTCAAAGCTTCAAAGACCAGCCTGACCAACATGGAGAAACCCCGTCTTTACTAAAAATTCAAAATTAGCCAGGCGTGGTGGCACATGCCTGTAATCCTAGCTACTTAGGAGGCTGAGGCAGGAGAATCGCTTGACCGGGAGGCGGAGGTCGTGGTGAGCCAAGATCGCACCATTGCACTCCAGCCTGGGTAACAAGAGGAATACTCTGTCTAAAAAAAAAAAAAAAGCAAAAAAGCTTCAAAGGACCGCTGACTCTTTTATTAGGGACTGATTGATAACAACAGCTGGTGACTTTAAGTTGAAGCCAAGTTGAGTATTAAGTTGAATGCTCATTCGGAAAACCTAAGCTTAAGAATTATGCTAGATTTACTCTGTCTATGCTCTATAAATGGAAGAACAAAGAGTGAATAACAGCATATCTGCTTATGGCATTTTTTACTGAATATTGTAAGTCCACTGTTAAGGCCTCCTGCTCAGAAAAAAAAAAAAGATTCCTTTCAAAATATTACTGCTCACTGACAATGAACCTTGTCTTCCAAGAGCTCTGATGGAGATGTACAAGGAGATGAATGTTGTTTTCATGCCCGCTAATACAACATCCTCTGCAGACCATGAATCGAAGAATAGTTTTGATTTTCAAGTCTTAGTATTTAAGAAATAAATTTCGTAAGGCTGTATCTGCCATGGATAGTGATCCCTCTGATGGATATGGGCCAAGTAAATTGAAAACCTCCTGGAAAAGATTTACCATTCTAGATGCCGTTAAGAACATTTTTGATTAATGGGAGGAGTTAAACCATATTAATATTAACAGGAGTTCAGAAAAGGTTGATTCTAACCCTCATGAACATTTTTAGGAGCTTCTAGACTTTAGTTGAGAAAGTCACTACAGATGTAAAGGAAATAACCAGATAACTAGAATTATAAAATTATAAAAATTATAAAATATAAAATATTCTGTAAACCATGCCATAAGCAGATATGATGTTACTCAGTGGGACCCAAAGATGTGACTAAATTGCTGCAATTTCATGATAAAATTGAATGGTTGAGGAGTTGCTTCTCATGGATGAGCCAATGAAGTGGTTTCTTGATGTGGATTCTACTCCTGGTAAAGATGCTGTAAACATCATTGAAATGACAACAAAGGATTTAGAATATTACATAAACTTAGTTGATAAAGTAGTGGCAGGGTTTGAGAGTATTGACCCAAATTTTGAAATAAATTCTACTGTGGGTAAAATGCTATCAAACAATATAGCATGCCACAGAGAAATCTTTTGTAAAAGGAAGAGTCCATGAAAGTGACAAACTTTATTGTTGTCTTATTTTAAGAAATTGCCACAACCTCTCCAACCTTTAGCAACCACCACCCTGATCAGTCAGCAGTCATCAATGTTGTGGCAAGACTCTCCACCAGAAAAAATATTACAATTCACTGAAGGCTCAGATAATTGTTAACATTTTTAGTAATAAAGTATATTTTAATTATAGTTTTGATTTTTAAATATTATGTTATTGAATACTTGATAGACTACAGTCTCTGTACATATAACTTTTATATGCACTGAGAAATGAAAAAAATATATCAGATTCACAGTATTTGAATGTTCACTTTATGGCTGTGGTTTCAAACTGAACTTGAATTATCTTGGAGGTATGCCTGTATATGGTCACTTGCATAATCAGAAAAATATAGATAAAAGGAAAAACAAGAATTTAATGTATTTAAAGAGTAATATTAATAGTAAAAGTTACTATTTTAAATGTTAGTTTAGCTCTTCTGCATTTGAAGCACAAACTACATAGAAAAAAAAGGCCTAACAGAGCATGTGCCAGTTCTGTCTACATAAAACATTTTTGAGAGAAATTAAGACGTATATAGATGGATATACCATGTTCATGGTTTGTAAAACTCTATTGTTAGGATATCTATTCTCAAATCAATCTGTAGATTGAACATCAACATAATCAAAACTCTAGCAGCCTTTTTTTTTGCAGAATTTGGCAAGCTAGCTGATTCTAGAGTATATAGATAACAGTTAAATAATGTAGAACAGAAAAAACCATCTTGCAAAAGAAAAAGTTGAAGGGATTATACAATATTTATTGTAATGGTAAAATAATAATTACTATTTGGTATTGACATAATAGACAAATAGACAATGGAACATAACAAAAAGTCCAACAATATGTAAAATATGTGGTCAATTAACTCTTCTGAATTTCAAATATATGTCTGATTGTGTGTGTGTGTGTATCTTGCTTAGTAAGCTTTTGGGATGTGTAATTTGGTGTCTGTCTGTCATCAATTTGGAAAAAAATTTGGCCATTTTTTTCAAATATGTGTTCTGCCTTGCTCTCTTTTATATCCTCCTAGTATTTCAATTACATGAATATTAAAATCACTTAATATTTTAGCACGGTGTTTGGATGTTGTTTTTCTTTCTTATTTTTCTTTGGGCTTAAGTTGAGATAATTTCTATTGACCAACCTTAATTTTTAGTTATTATTTCCTTGTCACAGTTGGATCTACCGATAATCCAGCCCATCAAATTTGTTCTTTATTGTGTTACTCTGTTTTTAATATTTAGCATTTTCTTTTGACTCCTTTGAGTTTCTATCTCTGCTAGCATTATCTATCTCATCCTGTGTGTTATCTATATTTTTCCTTTAACCTCTTTAACATATTATTATTAATCATCATCATGTCACATTCCATGTTTGTTTGATTATTCCAACATCTATGCCATACTGGTGTTTGGTTCTGATAATTGTTTTGTCTCTTTAGACTGTGTTTATCTTGCCTTTTTAGCATGGCTTATAAATTTTTTGTTGTGTGGGGTAATAAATACTGAGATTAAATAAGCCTTTAAGAGTTGGGCTGTTTGATGTTTCTTATTCCTACAGGCAGTAGAGGCATGCAATTTCTCTATTGTCCCTGTTTTTTCTCTTCTCTTGGTTTTGTGGCTTCCATTTGTTCTAGTCCTCAGAGAGAGTGACTTTCTTGCACTTCTTGCTGTAGTCTACTGTTACTTTTACTAAAAGTTTCCTAACATATTTCTAGGTTATGTGTGTTTGAAGAGAAGAAATCTCTAATCTTTTGATTAATTTACTGCCTTTGGGGTGCATAATGGGCTATCTTGAGGGTGCAGGCCTTCAAAGTTCCCTCATTCAGGGTTAAAACTTTCCCTGTAATCTAATTCATTCCTCCCATGTAGCTAACAACCTTTGAAATCTGTGCCTTTGGAGCCCTCCCCCTATAAATTATGTTTTTTTGTGTGTGTTTATTTCCTTGCCTGAGGTGACAGAGGAAGGGCATTTTGAGCAGTACTGAAACAGGGTAGAGTTCTCTCCCCCTAGTTGGGCCTGAATTTCACTCTTGTCATGTGGAATCACTGGAATTAAGCCTTCTGTATTGTAAGGAAGAAAGGTTAGAGAAGATTTCATGATGACCACTTTTCCCCTTTACTGCCAGGGCCAAAGAGAGGTGAGGCCTGGATAGGGAAGGAAAAAAGAAAGTGGAGAGGAGAGAGAGAGGAGTTGGGGAGTCCTTTCATGAGAGTGTAGTAGGTGGTGGGTCATATGGAAAAAAGCTTAAGAAAGTGTGACCCACATATGACTAATGACTCAGGAACTTCTCACCCTCATGCAGCCCACACTCAGCCTCTAGTTTCATGTTCCTACAGGATTATGGGGTACCACGGCTTTCTCTTTAGATAAACAGATCTCATCTGCTTTATCTCTTTAGACGCATTCACTGTTCCATATGTTGAGGTGGTTGTTTGCTCTGTGATCTCAGTTATCTGATGGGTCCAAAAAAGGTCACTGATTTTTACATTGTCCAGCTTTTTTCTTGTTGTTAAGGACAGAAGTGATGACTTCCCATCTGTTACATGTCAGAGTTGAAAATGAAAGTCTACATCCTCAATTTTAAATAGGAATTTAATTTTCATTTAATAAAATTAATAAACATTTTACTTAATGGATTTTCTTTTGGGAGTCAAAAATATAATCCTACAATTTTTCTATTAACTTCTTCTATTAACTTTACCCTTTTATATTTTATATCCAAACCTCTAATATGCTGGAATCCACTTGGGAATGTGGTATAAAGTAGGGAATCTGGGCTGGATGCAGTGGCTCACTCCTGTAATCCCAGCATTTTCGGAGGCCGAGGCGGGTGGATCACTCGCGGTCAGGAGTTTGAGACAAGCCTGACCAACATGGAGAAACCCCATCTCTACTAAAAATACAAAATTAGCTGGGTATGGTGGCGCATGTATGTAATCCCAGTTACTCGGGAGGCTGAGGCAGGAGAATCAGCTTGAACTCAGGAGGCAGAGGTTGCGGTGAGCCGATATCCTGCCATTGCGCTCCAGCCTGGGCAACAAGAGCAAAACTCCATCTCAAAAAAAAAAATTTTTTTAAAGTAGGGCATCTGTTTTATTTTTCTTCACATATAAAATTTATTTTTCAAACATTGTATATTTTACAGGCACTTATCTTCTCAGGTTTCTAGATGGTGGTTTGTCCTGTGACTTCACTCTCTAATGGGTCAAAGTCAGATTGTTCATTTTTATTTTTTAAATTTTTTTTTGTTGTGAAGAAGGGAATGTCAACTTTCGAGTACTTTAAAAGCCTGAGGTGAAATCAGAACAGTCTATTTAATTTTGATCAATGTACAAAAAAGGCAAAATCTTTTTTAACAAATGGCGCTAGAGCAATTTAATCTCTCTATGGAGATACATAGGTCCTGATCTCTATTTTCCTCTGAAGAAAGAAGAGAGAAATGGAAAAGCTCATAGAAGAAAATGTAGAAGAATATATTCGTGACATTCCATAGTTAGGTATTTTTATACAGTACACACAAAAAGTTTTTAAGGCCAAAGATTATGAAGCTGGAGAAATTATGGTTCAATTTCAGTTGAGATTGTCTTTGCTGGGGTGATGGGAACATGAGAGACTTTAGGGACCTTTGACTTTCTACTTTTGCTAGTTCCATATTATTGGAATTTTATAATAAATACACATATGGTAATAACAAAATAAATAAATAAAAGCTAGTTCAGATAGGCAGAACACAGAGGATTATTAAAGCAGTGAAAGTCTTCTGTATGATGCTATAATGGTGCATACATGTCATTATACATTTGTCCAAACCCACAGAATGTACATCAGGAGTGAACTTTGGTTAATAATGTCATTGTAGATTCATCAAGTCTAACAAATATTCCACTCTGATGGGAGATGTTGATAGTGGAGAGTCTGTGGGGGTAGGGGGTGTGGGCTAGGAGGTTTATGGAAAAATCTCTATATTTTTCACTCAATTTTGCTATGAGTTTTACATTACACCCAAAAATAAAGTCCATCAAAACAAGGCCACTTTGGTGTCCAATAATCTTAAATTACTAAATTCAAATTGATTTTGCTCATTTCAAAAAGATATGTACAAATATACATATTATCTCAGGAATTACATATGTGGTATTTGAAGTATACAGTTTTCCAAGTTCCACTGTGAATTATTTTAAAACAAAATTCCTAAATTTTTTGTAAGTTTCATTGTAAATTATTTTTTTAAAAATTTAATTTTTTGTTTTTAAAAAATCTTTTTATATCAGTTCATTTTGTCAATATTAATCTTATTGTGCAAGGGGAATAGTTTGTTTTATTGTTTTATGTGTCATGCAGAGTTCATAGATTCACTAATTCCTTCCAGGAAACTTAAACACTTCATGTTAGACTAAACCAGATGTAAAGAATTTTTTTTGTTTGTTTTAAAGATAAGACAAGAAGGTCCCAACATTGTGGCTGTAGTAAGACAGTGTTGCCATGGAATAAAACAACAAGATGGTTATTGAAAAAACTTTCCCAAATATGATTAAAAATAAGAAAATTCTTAGGTCCACAATGAATCACAAATGCTACTTCTCCCAGAGAAACCCAACACAGCAAGATTAACAGGCTCTGAGTCACATATTAAATACAACAAGGGCCCACTAAGTCATAACCTAACCCTATTCCAATCCAAGATCCAGGAACTTCTTCACCCACAAATTATCTTGTCATTTGGCCAAATCCTGTACTCATGACCAAATTTTTACTTACTTCAAAACTATTTCACTTTCCCAGAACTTGTGACTTTGTGAATCATCAGAAAATATATATTTTTTTCTGATAATCAGGTATCTCTTTTCTTGTATATAACATGGGAAAAGGACAAGGTCCATTATAGCCAGAAGCCTAGAACATTGTTATATACTAATATTTATTTCAAGATTAATAAGAAAGAGCTGACAAAAAGTAATAGGCCTGATAAATCAATTTACACATTTATTGATACCAATATCAAAATCGATGAAATACTATTGCTTCATTTCTGATGAGCAATGTCCTGATCCATCCCACATACAGAGGTCATACTGATGCTTATGGTTGAATTTGCTGATTTTCCCCCTTGGTGGTGGCTTACTGTTCTGAGCTATGTTCCCATACATTGCATAATGATCCAGGAGCTATAGAAGTAAAATGTGTGTGTCTCTCATTTCAGCGAGCAGTCCTTGCAATGCCTACAGATTTTCAAGTCAGTTTTGACTTCAGGAACATATTATTATTATCCCTAGCTGTTGAAGAGAGTTTCTCTAGAAGGAATTTTACAATTTAATCTTCAGGTCCTTAGAATCACATCTTGCTATAGCTCCGGGCCTATTCTTGTTTCTGAAGGAATGCAGATTTGCATTCCTCGATCTCCTGGTGGCAGCCCACCTTATCTTGACCTTTTGCAGACAGTTCATCTCCAGACTGCTAGGTGATTCATCAACTCACGTCAGGAGAGACCATGGGGTTTTTTTTTGTTTTGTTTTGTTTTGTTTTATTCTTTCATGGCCAATTTGGTACTATCTCTCCATTTTCAGAACCTCAATTCTTTTCTGCAAATGGAGATTGCTATAGACTGAACATTTTGTCTCCACAAAATTCATATCATCACGGGAGGTGGAGCCAATTTGAGATGATTAGGGATAGATGACCTTGTGAGTGTGGATCCTCCTGAACAGGATTAGTGCCCTTATAAAATAGGCCCAAGGGATCTTCTTCGCTTCTTCCACCATGTGGTGACACAGCAAGAAGTTGCCCTCTGTGAAGCAGAAAGCAGGCCCTCCCCAGATACCAAACTTGCTGGCACCTTGATCTTGAACTTTTCGGTCTGCAGAATTGTGAGCAATAAATGTTTGTTGGTAAAGCCACCCAGTCTGTAGTACTTTTGTTATAGAGCCTGAATGAACTAAGACAGGACTAAATCCACAGGTTTATGTGAACACATGATGTTGCATTGCTTCTTGTTTTCAGTGAGACTTCAAGTGAAGTGGACATATTTTCATATGATATTTTTGAATTTTTAATTTAAAATACAGAAAATATAAACACATGTTTTAAGTGCCTGTTGTATGCTGCATACTGTACCAGATATTTTTACATACATTGAGGAATGAAATCAGTCTTTATTGAGAATCTAATAAGCACCAGATACTTTTACATGAATTACCCCATTTAAATCTTCAGGCAACCTTACAGCAATTTTGCTGATGACATAATAGAAGGTGGTGACTTGGTCAAGGTCATGTAGCTAATAATGCCAGGCACAGAATTCAAACACAATGTGTCACACATTTGCCTAATACCTTTTTTTGAGTGGAAGTGGATTGCCTAACAATAGAAATAAGGAATGAGGTCAGAATATAGGAAATTTTTAATAATAAAAAAAGGGTTTTGTGGTTGTGCCTGATGCAAGAAAAGAATGAGATGTTTAAGGGAACGTCTCCGAGGGTATGGTTTGGCATCAAGGATGACAGTAAAGAAAATTAAAAAAGTAAAGTAGACTTCCTGTCTACTTTGCCCCTTTTACTCTGCTGAGCCGTAAATTTCAGATTGAAAGAGGGAAAAAATGTGTTGCAGAGCAGCCCTGAATCCTAAGATTGGGGAAAGGCATTGTAAGACAGCCCTGAACTCTGAATACTAATATGTGTGAAACTGCCATTGCAAAAGTGTAACTGAGACAGTGGAAAGAGCTTTGACCTAACCAACTCCATCTTGCTTCTCACCTCCAAGCTGTCCTTGTTCATTCCTGGACGTAGGCTGAACTAACTTTGAGAATAACTTAGTTTATAGTTTGTCATTTAAAACAAAGACAAGAACAGCCTTTTCCCAAAACAAACCCCCTTCTTGCCTGGGGACTAGACTACCTTTGCAGGACTAACAAATTAGCCACAAGATTAGAAATAATGGTTTAGGTGTCATGCAGCTGGATTCTGACCATCCCTAAACTGCTCCTAAGATCAGAGCTTGAGATATTTTGCAGACCCTGAACTTGATGGATCAGCTGGCACCACCCAGACTGATAAACTGGCTCATCTGATCTTGTGGACCCCACCCAGGAACTGACTCAAAGCGCGAAGACAGCTTCAACTTCCTATGATTTCATCTCTGACCTGACCAATCAGCACTCCAGGCTCACTGGCTTCCACCCACCCACCAAGCTGTCCTTAAAATCTCTGATCCTCGAACGTTCAAGGAGACTATTTGAGTAATAATAAAACTCCTGTCTCCTGCATCACAGGCTCCCTGTGAGTTACTCTTTCTCTATTGCAATTCCCCTGTCTTGATAAATCGGCTCTCTCTGGGCAGTGGGCAAAGTGAACCCACTGGGTTGCACTCACTACCATTTATCAAACACCAAGTGTGGAATCAGGGATGGGAGCCAGCCCAGTTCTGTGGATTCCACAGCCTGCTGTGGTCATGTGTGGTACTCCTGACTGCCTTTTATATTTTAGTACCTTATCCATATTTCTCCATTAACCTTTCACAATGTCCCCGATGATGGGACTCTTTCACGTGGACTTCGTGACTCATGTTTTCAGCCCCCTTTGCAGCTGGGACACAGGTCTGTGATGTTGGCTGACACTCAGTCATACATGGCCTGGGCTTTGGTTCTGAAGTGGGCAACATAGACTAGTCTGTGCTGGCTGGGGCAGAGGAGCAGGCTGTTTACAGTGGCAGCAGCTGCAGTAATGGCTTCTTAGGAGTTTAATGTCAAATTCAAGGCTTAGGAAGGTGTCAGTGCTAATGGCTGCATCAGTCAAGTCAAGCCGAGTGCCTAATGTTGGATGCTCAGCTGTGGCTGTGGGTGACGGCTGACTTCTCATCTGTGCCAGGAAATTGGTGTCATTCCTGGAAAGTCTTTCTCCAGTCCTTCCAACTACTCAGGAAGTTTCCCTATGACCATTTCTAACTTAAATGTTACTTTTCTTCATAAAATAGGAAAAGCCAGTTCCATTTTATTTTTACAGCCATAATCATGGTCTTCTAATAACCCCGCTGCTTCTTGGGGCAGAGTAGAGTGCCAGGTTCCTTTGGACTTGAAGCCAGAGGGCCCCAGAGCACTTGCTGACAGGAGAGGTCAGCTCAGCTCTCTTCCTAGAACCTCAGAGAAGGCTGGAGCTGCTGAGGCCAGGTAGAGTCACAGACAGCATACAATGGAAGATGGTGCATTGAGTCACTTTTGGGGCAGATACTGACCTGCATCTCAGATGACGTGGCCAAGTAAAATATTTAAAATATTGCATTTTGAGCATTTATAAATTAAATGGTAATCATTTGGAAGCAGCTTGGTTACAAACAGCTAAAAGTTAAATGAAATATTCATGGGTGCTCCCAGTCTCTTCTCTGGTCCTTATAACTCAAGAACAGGGATCTGTGGGAATAAAACCTAAGAGCTGTCACTTACTGACACCACTCTGTGCTTTGGGCTGACCTGAGAATTCCATCTGTGTTGTCCCACGGAGTTGCATCCTGACTGGCTGGGTAAAGAGTTGGAGAGAGGTGGATTTGGTTTTGGCTGCACCACTCTTGACAGAGTGGCAGGGGATGAACGTCTTTACCCCCATCCTGTCTCTGTGTGCATATTGTTGAGAGTCATGGTTGAGATTTAGCATGTGTTCCAAAATTCCTCTTCTTATTCTCATTGCTGGCCAAGGATGGCACTCTTTCATGACTGAAACAGAAGGAGATTAAGTTGTGGACACTCCAGTGGAAGACCATTCTGGGTCCGTTTATCTAATTCCCATCTGTAGAAACAAGAGGCGATCCTGGGTGGCATGTCCAGCTTCCAAGAGCAAACCCAGCCTCAATGCCATGGGCCAGCAGGAAACACCAAACACAGTGAAAAACTGCAGGGTTTCTTAGCATTGCCTTTCACTACATCTGGTTTTCTGGTGTCTTTTTTTTTTTTTTTTTTTTTTACTGTTCTGTGGAGATGAGAAGGCCTTCCCTGGGGCTCTTGTGAGAGTTGCCTGTGATGAGAATGTGCAGGGCGAAAGCGGTGAATGTGCCAGGGACCCTCCTCAGTGTGCAAGGAAGAGACTTCGCTTTCTACTTGGCAAAACAAAGCAAAAAAGCACCAGAAACATACCTTTCCTCTG
This sequence comes from Gorilla gorilla gorilla, assembly GCF_029281585.2. Lineage (NCBI taxonomy): Eukaryota > Metazoa > Chordata > Mammalia > Primates > Hominidae > Gorilla > Gorilla gorilla. The sequence continues at coordinate 54,225,530 of NC_073230.2, forward strand.
TGACAAAATTGAGTGAGTGAGTGAGTTTCTAGAATATTGAAATGACAGTGTGTTTAAGAAATCTCACAGGCATTGTGCAAAACACTGGTCTAGGAGCAGAGACCAGGGCAGAGTGCCTTCCTTCACACAGACTGTAGGAGAAAAGGCCCCATAGGAGGGTGAGAGAACTGGGTCGTGAACACTGGGGACAACATTAGAGTCCATGTTGATCTGGGATCATTTTTCAAATGTATCTAAGAAGAGTCATACAAACAGAAAACTGCTTTTCAAAGATATGATAAACTAATGTTGTCCATGTAAGAGAGCCTTAGAGTGAAGTGTTGATGGGAAAATTCTTGCTCAGGTAAAAATATCACTAACCCAGGTATGCCTCAGAGATTGCTTTCAGGGTTCACAGCAGTGCTTGGAATGCTATTAACCTGTTTAAGGTTTTATTAAATCTTCAATGTTCCGTCCAGGTCCACTTTAACCAATGTACGTTTAAATACTACGTAAAACACATACCATTTAAAAGTAAAGCCAACGTACCCCAAAGGCGATTGCTTCCCAGTAATCCATATTTCAGTCACCGCAGGAGCTGGAACTGGAAATCAGGTCAGATGAGGCTTTTGGATTAGCAATCTTCACCTTATCTGAACTATGGAGAACCCTGTGGCCTGTGAGCACAGTGGAGCTGGCTGCATGCTGAGCATAGCTTTCCTTCTGAGATTTATGGTGCTTCTGCCTTAGGTTGGAAACACTGAGAGTACTTAACCTCCCAACTTTATTTGCTGGCTTTTCTCCTTAGCTACAGGAAAAAAGAAAAAAAAGGAGTGCATTAAAGTGAAGCTAAAACACTTAATTGAATGTTTTACAACCTCAGGAACGTCTGGGGTTAATCTTCATCCCATCTGAACCGGTCAAATATCAAAAAATAGCTTGCTTTTTAAGGGATCCACCACATCCTGAAATCAACAGAAGTAAACACTTTGTGAAGCACACAAGCCCATGTGGGGTTAGCCGTAGGCTGGAGGTTAGTTAAAAACTTTGCAAGCATGGGATACAAGGGAAAAGAGGTCATTGGAAAGGATTTCCTTTAGAGAAATCAAATCCAGTTCCACTGTCAAGGACATCTCTCCTAGGCAGATGCATTTTCCATTCTTAGGGTTGTCCAGTCTAATAAAAGAACCTTCCTGAGACAAATGATTTGTGGTGTTTATGTTCTAAATAGGTCCAGAAAACCTACAGAGAAAATGGAGAGAGCTCTTATTTGGCTTCTGCTTGTGAACACAATTGAGCTGTCTGCAAGACCAAATACCTAGCATCTAAGAATTTTTCAGATCTCATCCATTTCCTTGACTTTGTAAAGAGAAATGAGCAGGGTCTCTGCAACTCCACCTCCTCTTGGAAAATTGTACTATAGAGCTGCTTCCTCTGATTCTTTTGTTGTTATTGTTGTTTAGAGACAGGGTCTTGCTATGTTGTCCAGGCTGGTTTCCAGCTCCTGGGCTCATAAGATCTTCCTGCCTCAGCCTTCTGAGTAGCTGGGGCCACAGGCATGTACTACTGCAACTGGCTTGATTTCCTTTTCCAAAGTGGTCGTTCCTCAACTTTGGTTCCTCTCTCCTTGGGTGGTCTCAGTCTCTCCCATGTTTCCAGTGGCCACATCTAGGGTGGTAGAAATTTGCATATCTAACCTTTCCCTATAATTCTGAGCTTTACTCCATCATTGAGCATTAGCTGAGCGTTGCTCCCTCAATGGCCCACTAGCTCCTCAAAAGGAGAATATCAGGAGCACTTCATTTCTGCCCCAAGCCAGCTTTCAGTTGTCTCTGACCTCCTAATGACATTGACTCGGAACTGCTGTCTATTCCTCACTCCTCACTAATGACCAATTCCTTCCTATGGCCAACTGTAAGTTAACCTTCCACTCCTGCAGCCAACTTGTGCCAGGAAGGCCCTCCTGCACCTCCTGCAGGTTGTTACAGCCATCTCCTAACTGGCCTTTCCCGTTAGCTTCTTCTCCAATCCAGTCTCCTCACCCAGAAACAACTCACCTTTCCAAAGCTCAACTCTAGGGAGGTTGTGTTCCAGCTCCACTCTCTTCAGCATTCTCTTTTTTTCTGCCCTGGTTTGCCTGTGGCCCATTTGACCAGTCCCCTCTCTCGTTGTAAGTGTCTCTTCATCCTCCAGTCATCAGCATACACTGTCCCCTCAAAGACCCTGTGCATTTTTGCCTATTCCCTTATATTTGTGCTGTCTTCAAAGCCCAAAAGACTCTACCCATCCCTTGGTGTCCTTCAGGGTTGGTTTATGTGTTGTTCTTTCATGAAGCTTTCTGATGTGTTCTCTTCATGGGTAACTTCCGACATTAGGATCGTCTCTATAAAGGATATAACAGAGGGTTCACTTTAGTTTTTTGACTGTTTTCCTTATGCTGATAATTTTCCATCCTCTACTCCTACTTACTATATTAGTTTACTAGGGCTGTCATAAGTGACATAAACTGGGTGGCTTAAACAGCAGACTTTATCATCTTACAGTTCTAGAGGCCCGAAGTCCAAATTTTAGTTGTTGGCGGTGCCAAGCTCCTTCTGAAAACCCACAGGGGAGAATCCTTCCTTCCCTCTTCCTAGCTTCTGGTGATTGCCGACGATCTTTGGTGTTTGTTGCCTTGAAGTTGCATCACTCCAATCTCTGCCCTCAGCATCACACGGCATTATCCTCCTGTGTTTTCTCATAAAGACACCAGTCATATTGAATAAGGGGCCCATCCTACTCCAGTATGACCACATATTAAAACTAACTACATCTACCAGTGACCCAATTTGCAAATAAGGTCATATTCTGAGGTGCTAGGGTTTAAGACTTCAAAACATAATTTTTTTATATGTGTTGGGGGGGGGGGGGGGGTGCTGCAATCCAATTCATACTACTTGCTGTTCCCTTGGTTATATGCTTCTGCCAGAGTTGGCAGTTAGGTATATTTGTTCAAACTCTAAACATCAGGGCCAAGAGCAAAATTATTTAAACTCCCGGCATTGACCATGTTAATACATGTTGAGCACTGGATAAATGTGAAGTTCACAATCAAGGAATTATTCAATAAAGCTTTTTTTTCTCTCCAGAATTTGAAAGAATTAATCTTTATTATATAATATTACACTTTGTTCAATTAATTGATACTTTCTCAAACTCAAACCTAAGATATCTGAGAGACTAAATACACTAATTTCCTCTCCAAACCTAGCTCTTCTCCTAGTCTCTCTCTCAATCAGATATCTCATGACCCACCTGGAACTCCCAGAGGCTCCCTTAACTGTCCCTCTCCTGTGTTGTCCTTATACCCACCTCTGTGTATCTGAGTCCTACACTCAGCTGGAAGGACCAGGATTTTATTTGTCTCTGTATCATCTCCCCCAGCACCTGGTCCACACATGGCCCATGTGAAGTGCTTCAAAATATAGCCTGAATGTATTTAATCTTTGGTACTTATCCTAAAACTGATGCCATTTCAAGGGCCAGCTCATTTCTTTTCCATCTACCTGGACTCTTGCAGTGGAGAAGAGTAAAGGGGAATGGTTGGGCCTTAGAGGTGAGGAACATTGAACTAAATATCTCATCGGTGCTACAGACTAACAAGGTGCAGGTGGTCTCGCAGTTTTCTGCTAAGGAGAAGATGAAGGCCAACAGGTGGGTGCTGTCTAGCGTCAAGGAAGAGGCCCTTACCCGGAACTTGATCTGAGCGATAAATCTCTGCCTTAAGCATTGATCACAGTAGAACTAAAAGTGCCATAGAAATAAATAAAATTTATTTTGCAAATGAGGACACAGATGCAGAAGCCCAGGGATGTTATCAAAGTTCCACATTTAAGCTATTGAGCCAGCATTTGAATTTTGTATTTCTAACACAGGATCCTGAATTGTTTTTGAAATATATGATACAGTGAGGATACATCCTAACTTTGCATTGGTAGATTCTGATGGTCTCAGACACTTGGGTCTGATCCTATTAACCCTTGGATGTAAGCATTTAATTTAATCTTTGACTGTGTTTACTTGTAGCCATACTTCTGTGTTGATTCTAAGCTTCTTACCAGTGTGTAATTTTTCTGAAAAGCAAACACATATATGTGGCCTATCTTGTATCTTTTTCTTCCACAAAGTGGCTTGGGAAATGTGAGAGGTTAATAAAAATGCAGTAGTAGTTATTTTATTAAAAGGAAAAACTATAACTTCAAGGATGATGTTTCATGGAAAAGGTGCAGTATACAATGGGATTGTAGGATTGTGAGATCAAGTGTTGCAAGAAAGGTACTGGGAAGAAAGTTGCCTTGCCGTACCCTGTAGGAAATAATGATAATATATCCTTCTGCTTTCAGGAAGAAAATTATCCAAATTCTCTCTTATATATGATAAATGGGAAGCTTTCAATATGCAGACAAAGAAAAATACACAAACCTTTTTAGCACCTTAACCGTATCACCATTTAAAAAATGTCTTACATAGAATTCCAACATTATAGCCATAAATACTCTTAAAGTGAGAATGAAAATAGGAATTGCAGCTGGCATGTCCTCCACTCTCTTTGAAGTATCACCTCTGAAACTGGCACGTGTAGGGGACACAGACATAAAAACAAATGCCTATGTGTAATACATACATGCACACAAAGGTAAAGCCAGGTTTTGCAATCTTGAAAGTGATATCTTTCAGGGAACTTTCCCTAAGTGAAAGAATAGAAAATTCTGAACCCAAACTGAGCATTGGTACTTGGGAGGAAGGGACCACACACGAGGATCCCTGAAGTTTTAGCTTGATAGATGTGCCTTTGTATGTAAAATTCAGGATTCCAGATAATTTCACCAATTTATCTGTCATAATTTCCCTGTTTTGCAACTTCATATGTGCCATGCTAACTACATACTTTACCCCCTTCCCTTAAAAAAGGGGAACCTCTGTCACAGCATTATTCACAATAGCCAAGAGGTGGAAGCAACCCAAATGTCCATGGGCAGATTAATGGATAAACAAAACATTGTTTGTACATACAATGGAATATTATTAAGCCTTAGATAGGAGGAAAGTTCTGACACATGCAACAGCATGAATGAACCTGTAAGTTCATATGCAAACTGAAATAAGACAGTCACTGAAAGATAAATACAGTATGATTCCACATATGGGAAGTATCTAAAGAAGTCAAATTCACAGACACAGAAAGTCGAATGAGGGATGCCAGGGAATGGGAAAGAGGGAGTGAAGAGTTAGTGTTTAACAAACACAGAGTTTTAGTTTTGAAAGCTGAAAAGAGTTCAGGAAACAGATGGTGGTGATGTTTGCACAGCAATGTAAATGTACTTAATACCACCAAACTTCACTCAAAATGATTGTAAATGATGTTACCTTTCAAGGCAGGAGGGACAGCACGTATGGAAGCTGGAGCTGGGTTGGGAAGTGCAGTGACAAAGATGGGGAGGAGCTGGGGAACGGCATGCGTATAGGAATTGCAAACACAGAGCAACCCCCATTTGACTGCATGAGTTGGGCCAATGACAAATGAGGTTGGAAATGGAACGAAGAACCCCTAATGGTGGCATTTGAACTAATGTTGAGAAGCTTGAGCTCTACCCAGTGTCTTTCAACATGCGGTTCATGGATAACCTACGTCTGTTTCGCTCAAGTACTTGTTGAAGTGAAAATTCCCAACCTCAGCCCTAGAATTGCATGCATTCGATTCTTTGCATATAGTTGATAGGAATCAATTTTTCTAACAAAATCCCCAGCTCATCTCCATAAAGAGGATAATTAGAGAACTGTGTAAGACTTGGAAAACTCTTAAAAATCCTTCCATCTTGGCTGCACCCAGGGAAAGCATCTCTTTCCACAGATTGTGGAGGTGCAGAAGAATTGCAAATGGGATTCTGAGAGGTGCACGTGACATTATAGAGCTTCCACGTTCCGAGGAAATATTGGCTTGCAATTTGAAATGGAAACTTCACAGCCTTATTTTATTCATGACTTTTGCAAGAGTTTCCACATTTGCCAAGGGAAACGTTTGCCAGAATTAAAACACACGAAGGATGCATCACTCTCTCTTCCCACACATGGGGAAGTCATTAAAATTGAATGGGCTTGGCAGCTGACAGCTCAGGTGTTCAGTGACTGCTGAAAACTTTTTAATCTTTCTTTCTTTCTTTTCTTTCTCTTTCTTTCTTTCTTTCTTCTTTCTCTTTCTTTCTTTCATTCTTTTTTCTTTCTCTCTTTCTTTCTTTCTTTCTTTCTTTCTTTCTTTCTTTTTTTTTTCTCTCTCTCAATTAATCACAAGGAATGTGAAAATGTTCCACCAAGACCTAAGTCTGGGCAAAATTTATGGTTTGTGAATTTTAAATCAAGCCCTAACATTTATTTTCGTTTGGCAAGAGATAAAATTGTTTAAAAAGAAACAAAAGGCTATTTATTAATGTGTGCACATGCAAAGCCAGAGTACAGAGACTATTGAAAAAGGGACACGTGATGTCACCCTGCTGGATGGTGATGGATCAGGCTCCTGCTCTAAGGGCTGCCAGACGAAAGCCTTGGAGAAGAAGGAAAAAGCAAACTTTCAGATGTGAAGAGCTTTCTGAACTGAAAGAACAGAGCTGGCAATGAGATGCACAAAGGATGGACAGGCAGAGGGTAGTAAGTGCTCTCAGGTGGTTGGGGCTTCGGTGGGAAAGGTGCTCCTGGGAGTGATTGATCTGGCATTGGAGAAAATCTTGAATATCAGAGGGAGGGATTTGGACTACATCTACATGCAAAAGAGAGCTCTTGAATGCTCACTACCGTCAGCCTTTGGGTAGAATATTCTAGCGGTCTTGTTTCATGAAAACTGAAAAGAGGAGAGCCTAGTTGTAAGGTAACCACAGTGACCTTGCAAATCTTCAGTTGATGAGCAACTTTACATCAGGGGTTATAAAGGAGGGAGCAGATTTAAGAAAGGTTGAGTTAGAACAGTAGGATGGAACACCAGCTCAGGGTGAATACAGAGTCCAGCTGTGTGTTTGGTACAGATGGATGGGAAAGGGGGGCGTTTATGAACAACCAAGACTGAAACCTGCAGCCGTTCTTTTCCTTTAACCTTGGTGGCGCATCAGCTCCACATGCCTGGCTGGTCAGACAACATTCCTGAAGATCCATATTGATCAGGAGTGACTTTCTTTGTCGACTTTGAGAGCCGTCCCTTACAAATATGGAAACACATGGCTGTTTCTCTCCACTAGTAAAGCTGTCTCCCTGTACTATTGCCAGTGAGACAAGTAAGCCTATTATAATAGACATACTTATCTGACAATATAATTAATTAAGACAATGTGGACTCAGCATTGGATTCTGATTTAAATAAGTCATGTGGAAATGCTTTATACTGTTACACAGTCCTGAGCTATTAACTGTTTTATTCTACATGGAACATCCAGCTTGAGATAAGCATGGGACACTATCTGAACATAGAAACATGATCAAGACAAGGACTCAATGAGAACTATGGCACTACCAAATCACAACCTAGGAGGGAATGGTAATGCTTCTAAGGCAGGTATTTTGCAATTAGGAAAATTAAGAAGAAATAAAAGCCAGTGAAAAGAATTGTCCTACTAGTTATCAAAAACACTTTTTTAAAACATTGAACATTTTTTCAAACCAAATGTCTATGGATGTGTTTTGCTAGCAATTGAATTTTTTTTTTGAGCAAAGAGGAACCTCCACCTCCCCGGTTCCCCCACAGAATTCAAGTCCTCTTATCGTAAGTCATCGATTTGACAAAAGTCCAAATAATTGACACAGGACAGATTGACACATTCTGATTTCCAAGATTTACTTCAGGCAGCCTTACAGATGCAGAACAAACAGACTTGATCTAGTGATCCCCACTTCCCCATATTCCTGCTGCAAAGTTGGTCACATGTGCTCAACAATATAAACAAATGCCAGGGGAGCCATCAGAGCCCATTTTGTTGAGTAACAGATATTCCAAGCAGGCACAATTTTAAGGCCTAAATATGCGAATGCCTTTAACCCTTTAGCAGTCTTTTTAGAGGTGTGCTATTTTTATTCCCCTTGTACAGATCAGAAAAGTGAGGCACAGAGAAGCTACACCAAATCCCCCAGGTCAGATCTAACAAGTTGGAGAACTGAAGCAAGAATCCGGCCATTTTTACTCCAGAGCTGCTATGAACCACTATGCCACACTGTCCCTTCTATACATACAAAATGAATAGAAACAAACAACAACAACAAAGAAAAAACCAAAATATTCCTGGAGATAAGATTTAGGACTAGGACTTGGAATTATATAGCATTTGCTTTCTTTCAAAAAAGAAAATTAACATGAAAGTTTCAAAGAATCTCAGCAAACATTTGATGGCATTGTTTTAATCACCTTCAAAACACTGAAGATTTTTGGAATACAATTTTTGTACTTTGGGATACCTACAATCTCTGTGAGGTGATCTCAGTCAAGTCATTTATGTCTCTTTCTGCTCAGTTTACTCATCTGCAAATTGGGGATAATTTTAAAGCTTCAAGTTTGTACTGAGGTCAGATGAAATAGGGAATGCTGAGGAATCTGCACTTCATAGTTTCCCAACATATGTGATTGGGGTGATTAAAATAAGCTCATGGTTTGGGGGACACGGAATTCAAAATTCTGTGTTAGGCAGTTGGGAAAAACAAAAGAGAAGGGAGAATGTTGTCTGTTGTGAAGACACAGAGGGAAAGCTGGCCTACCAGTAGTGTTCAAACCCAAAACTAAGTTATCTTACAGGCTAAATCTCTATTTAAAAAATAATAATAATAGGGGAAGGGGAAGGGAGGGTGTTTGTTTTAGGTTGAATTGTTGAATATGAAACAAATTTACATGAGAAAGCCTAACCCTAGTACCCAAGAATGTGACCTTATTTGGAAATAGGGTTGTTGCAGGTGTAATTAGTTAAGTTTGGATGAGGTCATACTGGAGTAGGGTGGCCCCTAATCCAATATGCCTGTGTCTCTATGCCAATGTCTGAATGTTTGTACCACCTCTCCCAAATTCATATGCTGAAATTCCAGCCCCCAAGGTGATGGGATTAAAAAGTGGGTCTTCGGTAGCTGAGTAGGTCATGAGGGTCAACCATCGTGAATGGGATTAGTGCCCTTGTAACAGAGGCCCCAGAGAGCTGCCTGCCCTTTTTACTACCTGAATATTAATCTGATGATGCTGAAATTATGCTTAGGGGATTGGTCAGTTGAGGCCATTGTCTTAGGAAGACTGTCCCCGGGGAAAAATGGTAGCAAATTTTCCAAATCCAGCTGTGAGTCTCTGGAGAGTGACCGAAACTAAGAGCTGCATGATAATTAGAGTGTTGGGCCTGTGCATTGTTAGTCTGAAGAAATTCAACAATAATAATATAGAGAGAGTAAAATTGTTTTAATGAAAAGACAAAAGACAAGTGAACACTGAAAAAAATGGAAGAAAATTTTTGATTATTTAGAATACTAATGAAAAAAATGTGATCCAAACAATATTCCTTAAAACATTTCTGAATTATACTTTGCCTGGGGAGCTATTGACCATTCATACAGTTCCTGACATGATAGCTCCACTCAGACACAGATTCATAAAGAAAGTTGCCCTTGGTTTTATCAATCGGCAGGAAAAAAATGAGCTCCACACCAGGCACTGAACTCAGATGGTTTCTGGATTATGAGAATTTCTTCACACAGTCCACAGGGAGGAAGATGGGCCCCACACTGTGTAATTTAAATGTTTTTGACATGGACTTGGACCAAATAACATAACAAACCAGACACTGAAAACTAGAACTATGGCATTGCATGATTATTAATAAATGTCAAGATATTTCTAAAAGTGAAAATGACTTGTACATGAATTAAGCTGGAATTCAAAGGAAAATTTTTGGCTAAACCCAAAGGAAGAAAACAGTACATTGCAATCAATTAATATCTTTCTTAGATCTCTTTTAAACTACAGTTTTCTTCTTCTGTTTTTATTTATTTATTTATTTATTTTAGAGACAGGGTCTTGCTATGTTACTCAGGCTGGCTTTGAATTCCTGGATTCAAGTAATCCTCCTGCCTCAGCCTCCCAAGTAGCTGGGACTACAGGCACACACCATCAGACCTCGCCCCTCTATTTTATTTTTATTAATTGCAACGTATTTGTTGATGAGCATAGAACGTTTATTATATAGTTTCCCAGAGTCTGGTTTTACTTACAGCATTATTGTATTGTCCATTAACATGTTCCTCTGGCATACTCCCATTCACAATTGCCACAAAATAACTAGGGAGGTGAAAAATCTCTACAAGGAGAACTGCAAACCACTACTCAAAGATATCAGAGATAACACAAAGAAATGAAAAAACATTTCATGCCCATTGATAGAAAGAATCAATTAAGGTGGCCATACTGTCCAGAGCAATTTGTAGATTCAATGTTATTTTTATTAAACTACCACTGAGATTCTTCATGGAATTAAAAACTATTTTAAAATTCATATGGAACCAAAAAAGAGCCCGAATAGTCAAGGTAATACTAAGCAGAAAAAAACAGAGCTGGAGACATAACACTACCTGACTAAACTATACTACATGGCTACAGTAACCAAAACAGCATGGTACTGGTACAAAAACAGACACATAGACCAATGAAACAGAATAGAGAACCCAGAAATAAGGCCACACACCTACAACTATCTGATCTGTGACAAGCCTGACAAAAACAAGCTATGGGGAAAGGATCCCCTATTCAATAAATGGTGCTGGAATAACTGGCTACCCATATGCAGAAGACTGAAGCTGGACTGCTTCCTTATACCATATACAAAAATCTACTCAAGATGGATTAAAGACTTAAAGTAAAACGCGAATAAAAACGCTGGAAGATAAGGTAGACAATACTATTCAGGACACAGGCACAGGCAAAGATTTCATGACAAAGATGCCAAAAGCAATTGCAACAAAAGCAAAAATTGACAAATGGGATTTAATTAAACTAAAGAGCTTCTGCACAGCAAAAGAAGCTATCAACAGCATAACCAAACTACAAAAAGGGAGAATATTTTTTGCAAACTATGCATCTGACAAAGGTCTAATATTCAGCATCTATAAGCAACTTACACAAATTTATGAGAAAAAACAACCTTATTAAGAAGTGGGCAAAGAACATGAACAGACACTTTTCAAAAGAAGACATACATACAGCCAACAATCATATGAGAAAAAGCTCAACATCAGAGAAATGAAAATCAAAACCACAATGAGATACCATTTCACACAAGGCAGAATGGCTATTATCAAAAAGTAAAAAACAAAAACAAAAACAAAAAAAACAGATGCTGGCAAAGCTGCCGAGAAAAGGGAGTGCTTATACATTGTTGGTGGGAGTGTAAATTAGTTCAACCATTATGGAAGACAGTATAGCAATTCCTCAAAGACCTAAAGAGATAAATACCATTCGCCCCAACAATCGCATTACTGGGGATATACCCAAAGGAACAGAAGTCATTCTATCACAAAGATACATGCATGCATATATGTTCATTGCAGCACTATTCACAATAGCAAAGACATGGAATCAACCTAAATGTCCATCATTAATAGACTGGATAAAAAAAGTGTGTCCATATACCCCATGGAATACTACACAGCCATAAGAAAATGAAAGCATGTCTTTTGCAGGGACATGGATGGAGCTGGAGGCCACTCTAGCAAACTAACGCAAGAACAGAAAACCAAATACTGCATTCTCTCACTTGTAAGTGGGAGCTAAATGATGAGAACACATGAACATGTTGAAGGGAACAAAACACACTGGGGCCTTTTGGAAGGTGGAGATGGGAGGAGGGAGAGGATCAGGAAAAATATTTAATGAGTACTAATACCTGGGTGATGAAATAACCTGTACAACAAACCCCCATGACACAAGTTTACCTAAGTAACAAACCTGCACTTGTACCCCTGAACTTAAAATAAAATTTAAAACAAACAAAGAAAAACACATACATCAGTAGATGAAAAAAAAATATTTCTCTGGCCCCTATATTTTCTACAACCTGGTAGTGACATTAAAACATGTGAAGAGATTGAATGGAAATGTACAGTAAGTGTCAGCATAGGTGTTAGTGTGTCCTTCTGTCAGGAGCAAACATGCCTGTTTCTCTCTCTTTCTTTGTGAAATGAGCACCATTGATGATTATTGTATATATCCATTATTTTATTAGAAGTTATAAAATTATGATAGTCTAAGGATATTTTTCCTCAGTTATTTATCAGCTGAAAGATTTTTATAATGATTTAACCTGCATTTGGTTAATGGTTTGGTTAACCTGAGTGATAGCTTGCAGAGGAAAAGCAGGATACATAATTTATCTTCTCCCTTCTTTACCAGTTTTCACGTTAATAATAAGTATCCTCCCAGCACGGCCTGCAGATTTGCCTGTTTTGTGTGAGCACATGATGCTTTTCTGTTGGTTACAGTCATGATCCTTGCCAGTGCTCAATCTGTCCCACCCTGGACAGTGGGGGCCTCTTCATGTTGACTTCAGAGTTCCTGCAACATAACCCAGGCAGTCTTTTATGCATCATGGCTTCTAGTGTCACAAGATATTTCAGGCTTACTCTGCACATTTCCTGTCCCAATCAAAGTTTAGTGGAAATGGTATTTAGAGTATACGGACTAGGCATTAAGGGAGCAATATCTTTAAGCTCTAGTGATTCAGTTAGTTTCAGGCAGTTAAGTGGCATAGGTAAAATATAATGGTAAGCAGATAGTTATTTCTTCTGACGATGGCACATATGTTCTCAAACTTGTAGCGACTATGTGTGTAAAAGAAACATCTTAATATCGGTGTCACTTCTTAGTATTAATTGTTTTAGTCTATTTGACAATTACCAGCATATTTCTGAAATAATTTTTGGCTATATTCTAGTTAATCTAATTTTTACTGGGTTCGTTTGTTTGTTTGTTTGTTGTTTCAATACCCTCATCTGCTAATAACCACCACTGGGGGCCCTTATTCAACATTTTATTCTGTTCTTTTAATTATGAACTGTTAACAACAGTGAGTTAAGAAGTTTAAGGATTTTACTTGTTACAAAATAGCCCACATTTAACTACTTTTCCAGGATGCCTCAAGTGGGAACTAATAAGAAGGATCTACACACTCTCAATGTCTATGCTTGCCAGAAAATTGATCTCAACAGCTAAACAGTGAGTCCTTTGATGGTTAGGTCGGGCCACCAGTGACTCCTCTTCTTCATGGCTCAGACATTGTAGCAGGGAGAACCTGGGTTAGGGAACAACAGAGACAGGATACCGTCTAGTTCCTCTCACCCTGTGCACTCTTAACACTGAACTAATCTCAGATTTCTAAAAGAGTGAGTTATATTTAAATCTTTCCTTTGCAATCCTTGCAAAAACCTTCATTTCTATACATAAAAATTATCATTTGCTTTCAAAGGGGAAAGATCAGAACAAAATAATTAAGGGTCTTAGAATGCAGGTGACCTCAAAGTGTGTTTGCTTCTCCTGCTAGTTGGCTGTTCCCAACAAATGGCAGGATTTTAGAGCACTCAGTGATTTAAAAGTGGGCATATCTGTTTGTCCAGTGGATTTTATTACTGTCACGTAATTTACCATCAAGTAATAAAATCGCACTATTCTTCATTTTAGACTGAACATTTGGAAAGCTTTTTCTCAAACTTTGTCCAAATTCAGGGCGATAGTTTTTGGAACTTAGCTGTATTTTCTTCCAAGTGAATTTCTAAATATGCCTTAACCATCGGTCAGCTATGTTTGTCTCATGAAGGTAGAGAGTAGAATGGTGGTTACCAGAGGTTGGGAAAGGTAGGGAGAAGAGGGATGAAGGGAGGCTGATTAATGGGTACAAAAATACAGTTAGAAGCAGTAAGTTCTAGTATTCCATAGCATAGTAGGGAGACTGTTGTTACCATTAAGTTATTGTATATTTCAAAATGGCTAGAAGAGATTTGAAATTTTTCCCCAACACAAAGAAATGATAAACAGTTGAGGTGATAGATATCCCAATTACCCTTATCTGATCATTACACACACATACCAAAATATGACATGTACCCCATAAATATGTATAATTATTATGTATCATCATATAAAAACAATGGGTCAGCTTATAAACTAAAAGGTTGATGGGGTAGCAATGGAGAATAAAACCTCATCATCTATCATTATTTGTTCACTTTTGCTGGCTACATCCAAATGTTAATGAATGTCAGCATACACTTATTCAGATGTCTGATGCTATGTTATATAATGTCCTAAAGACTGTTTACACCTATTCAGCCTCACTCAGTTGTCAAAACAACTATATGAAATGAGCAGAGAGAGAGTCAATTATTTCACCAAGGTTACAGGTGGAAATGTCAGAGCAGAATTTGAACTTAGGCAATTCAGCTCCAGGAGTTCATGATGTTAGACACTACATGACACTGCTTCTGCTTTGCTTTCACAGGTCCTTAAATAAATGTCATATAACTGTGAAATTTCAGGACTAGATTTAGCTTAAATGCCTTCTAGGATAATTCCCCATTTAACTTTTGACTTCCCCAAAAAACACTTGGTTAAAACAGCAAGCAGGTCTATAGTCACCTTAAACAACTAGGGGCCCACTACTTATGCTTTATAGTATCAGGAATGCAAAGTTGCTTCACTTCTCTGAGGTGGTTCTTAGTTTGAAAATTGTCAATGGCAGTGCCTGCTTGGAAGGTTTTGAAGATGTATATAAGGCGAAGTTGCTCTGAAAGTGCCTGGCACAAAGCATGTCCTCAATGAAAAATGAATCTTCATTATATCTTTAATAAATTCCAGTTTCCTTTTCTTGCTTCCATCCTTCGTCTCTCTCTCTCTCTCTCTCTGGAAAGCCCAGTAGCAAGTCCTTTCCTTGGAATCTTCAGAGCAAGCAGGCCTAGAGTTCCTCATTAATACTTATGTTGGGGACCTTCTTTCCCTTTTCCTCAAGTTTTTTTCAACTCTTCACCTTATGACCACTTGAAGGGACTCCAAATGATTCCAGTGAGCCACATTTCTCTTAGAAGGTTGCCAATGGCTTTACAGCACGAGGTGTCATGGGGCCAGTGCTAGAATTGGATAATGAAAGATGAGTTTAGGGCTAGTTGTCCCTGGAGAAAGGATTTTAGATGTCACAGGAACCACAGAAGGAAAAGCATACAGTCAAGGAAACTTCATCAAGTTGACCAAACATCAGTGTGGATGAAAGAGTAAAAGACAACACTGGCCTTGGGAAAATGTCTGCTGGCAATTGCATGCTTCCAGCTGAGTCTGTATTTGAGTTGCAGTGGGGCAAACTTTGGTTCTGAGCCTGAGTCCACCTTATCTCCTTGGGTTAGTTACTTGGCCTCTTGAATTTTAGCATCCTTGTCTACAAAAGAGAATGACTATGCTTCTAATCGACTAAGTTAACTCATACAGAATACTTAATTATAATGAGTACATTGTAACTGTTTAATAATACTTACTAAAATATTTGAATTTATATTAAAATTCTTTGGAATGAATAAATTTAAAAGTATGAATATAAAGGTTAACTGAATTATATTTTCACTGAAATTGTGGCTTGCAACCTCCTGAATTAGCTATCAAATCTGATACATGGCCATCTTTTGGGTCTCGTGATTGCCATATGGCACCATGCACAGCAAGTGAGCCTGGTATTCATTGTATTCCGTCATTTCTTTTGCAATTATCTTTTGCTGATGACTCTCCGTTTGCTGCCCCCCACCCCCATCCACCCTCTGCCCTTCTCTAATCTCCTCCGTGCCATGGATGACCTCTATGGATGTTTTTGTCTCTGCCCTCCAACTTCTGATTGTGTTTGATCTATGGGAGACTCTGAAATGATATTAGAAGATAGAAGGGAAAGAATACTGTTCCTTCCTCATCCCCACTGTCCCCATCATCACGGTTTGGCTGCAGTCCCTGTTGGGCTGTCCTGCTGCTGCACTTGCTGACATACACTCCCTTTATTGACTGAGCCTTGCAGACCTGGGAAGGGGAATGGACATCTTGTTGTTGCAAATCCTAGGGGCTTTAAGCCTTTATGGCTTTCTTTAGTCCTTTCCTTAATCTCTTTTCAATTAACCCTTCAAAAATGCTATTTATTTCCTACCAAGACCTTGATTGATGCACACATATTGAATCCTTTCTGTTTACCGAGCACTTCCTAAGAAAAGGGGACAGGGCAACACCTAAAACAAAGTTCCTGCCTCAGTTTGTTTATAAATTATGTGGAGCAACAAATATATAAGGTGAAGCTGCAGGGCACAGTGTCATACTCATCACATCTGGAAAGGGAACTGAGCCCAGAGAGAAGAGAAGAGCATGGGGCTTCTCCTAAAACAGAGGGAGCCTGGGCAGGGCAGGTGACCTAGGAGCTGCCTTATGTGGGGCACAGCAGCAAGGACAACAGAATTTCTCAAATAATAGAGAACCTTTTATTTGAAGAAGCAGCTTATTATCTACCAGATAGATCAGTAAGGCATCATTGGTTTGAGATTAAATAGATAACTGAGAATAGTTTCTGTAGGATTTCTTTGATGGCCTGTTCCAGGAGAGTGTTCTTGGGTGGAGGGGATCAGGCTGGAGGAGAGCCAAGGGAGGTGTATGTATACTTCCTGGGTATTCACTTAGCCTTTGGCTTTTACAGTAATTTAAGCAGATTAAAAAATTGATATATTTGCCACACATCATAAATAACTGATAATAAGGTTAAATAAACTCCTTTGAACATTCTAGAATTGGGCTGTTTATAAATATATATCATGAAAATGATCACAGGCTGCACTTCTGAAAATGTTTTTGTTTGACTTAAGAAGTTCATGCCATCATTATAGCCTATCTATAAACTGAAATCATATACCCATATTATAATTACTGAGTATAAATATGTGCACCAAAAAATAGAAAAGAACAACTCTTGGAAAAAACAAAAAGACAGACTATGATTAATGTAACAAGCTATTTCTAATCTGGATTTTTAGATTTTTATTTAATCATTTAGAGATTATAACACTAATAAATGAAAGTTATAGGATAATCAAAATATATAATATTATAAAGAATAGTAGGTAATCCAACATGTTGGTTTAAAGAAAAGAATTAGGCTGGGTGCAGTGGCTCATGCCTGTAATCTCAGCACTTTGGGAGACCAAGGCGGACAGATCACTTGAGGTCAGGAGTTCAAGACCAGCCTGGCCAGCATGGTGAAACCCCGTCTCTACTAAAAATACAAAAATTAGCTGGGTGTGGTGGCATGCACCTGTAATCCCAGCTACTCGGGAGGCTGAGGCAGGAGAATGGCTTGAACCCAGAAGGCAGAGGTTGTAGTGAGCCGAGATTGTGCCACTGCACTCTAGCCTGGGCAACAGAGAGAGACTCCATCTCAAAAAAAAAAAAAAAAAAAAAAGGAAAGAAAGAAAAGAAAAAAGCTTAATACATTAGCCTCTCCCTTCAAGTGATGGAGCCTTTGGACATGATTGCGGGACTTCAGTGTAGCAAAACATTGCATAAGTGACTGAACCTTGATGGTGGATATTGATAGACATGTCGCAGAACACCAGTATTATTAGGTAAATCAGGATGGGAAGATAGAAGAGGAAGATGTTAGGATTTTTTTTCAAGATGATGTACCAATGAAATCAATAGTTCTCTTTCAAGAAAATCCATAAATGTAAAAATAAAATTAAAAAGACCAAAAATTTAAACTGCAGACACTTATCACCTACAAGATAAGTGTATATTTAGGATAAAATTTGACTTTTAATTTTAATAAGTTGAATAAAGAAATACAAATATCAAATTAACTTTTTGATTAATTGAATCTGAACTCAAAGTTATAAATCTGTCAGGATTTACATATGTAACTTTGATTGAAATAATAAATAAAGTGAAGTATTAAAAATGAAAATAGAAGGACAGGTAACAATTGGTAAGAATGGTAAAATGGTGATGAGTGGCAAAGCTGGATATGGTTACCTGAAGGCTCATTACACTATCCTTTTTACTATTGTGTATGTTTAAAATTTGTTATAGCAAAATTTCAAAAAGCAGCCAATGTATGGCTTTGGGGTCAATGTAAAATGGCTCTTTTCTCTTTTTAGGGAAGTTTATCCAAGGAGATTCAACAAAGTGGCCAAGATACTTCTTGGAAATCAAGTAATTGTAAAACAACACCTTATTAATCAAAGGATAAATTAAAACAAATCAACATTAAAGCTAAGTCAAAATTAAGAGTAGATAAAAAATTAA
The DNA here is from genome assembly GCF_029281585.2 of Gorilla gorilla gorilla. NCBI lineage: Eukaryota > Metazoa > Chordata > Mammalia > Primates > Hominidae > Gorilla > Gorilla gorilla. The sequence goes on from NC_073230.2 coordinate 54,243,849, forward strand.
AAGCTCTTATCAAGATATTGTTTATTACTCCCAAATACATACTTAGGCTTTCAACAGATAGGCTTTTAAACATTTTAACATTTAAAAAAATACCACACCTATAAACAAAAATAAATAAAAGTTAGAAATTTTCCAAATGAAACTGACCACTTCTTGGTAAAAAAAATTTTGGTTATTTTCTGCTCTTCAAAATATTTCATATCTAAGTCAGCAGAAAAGAAAACAGGAAAAATGATATACTCTTTTATCAGTAGGATTCTGACCTGAGCCATTCAAACGGTGGTGGTATAGCACTAAAAGGAATTTTCAATTTCTCCCAAACACAGAAGTCTATATTTTTGAACTTCCATGTTTGTGTTTTCATTGGTGTATCAAAATCTAGTTTTGGTGGGTATTTTTCAGAGCTTAATTGGGGTATAACTGACAAATAATAAACTGTACAACATTTCCACAGGTCCTGAGAAATACTGTCTTCTGTATCATTTTATTATAATGTTAAGGAAGAAAAATAATTGGTTTCATTATATGTTATTTTGCTTAAAGTTGCAGTTTCCAAGAACCTATCTATGATGTTAAGTGAGGACTTACTGTATACAGTTGTATAAGTTTTGACACACATACACAAGTAGAATCATCACCACGTTAAAATAGTAAACATATCCATCACCATCTCAAGGTTTTTCATGTGCCTTGGTAAGCCTTCTTTCCAGCCCAGCTCTTCCCCATCTGTTCCCAAACAAATAGTGATCTAACTTCTGTCAATATGGATTAGTTTTACTTTTCTAGAATTTTATATAAATAGAATCATAGAGTATGTGCCCTTTTTTCTAGTTTCTTTCATTGAGGGTAATTACGTTGAGGTTCATCCATGTCATGGAATGAACCAATGTTTAAATATACTACAGTGTGTTTATTCATTCGTCTATTGATAGGTATTTGTAGGTCACACAAAGAGCTTCCAGTTTTGCTACAAGCAAAAGTGCTATAATCATCCATGCATGGACAAATCTTCATCTATAAATCCATCCTTTATTTTTTATTGAGTAAAACCTAGTAGTGGAATAGCTAGATCATAAGGTAAATATTTAACTTTTTTTAAAGAAACTACCAAACTGTTCACTAAAGTGATTGTACCATCCATTCTGACCAGCAATGTATGAGTTCCAATTCCTCCACATCCTTCTTAAATTCAGCCATTTTTATAGCTGTGTAGTAATAACACAGAGTAGTTTTCATTTGTGTTTCCCTAATGAAAAATGATGCTAAGCATTTTTCATGTGCTCACTTGTCCTTCATATATCTTCTGTGGGGAAGTGCCTGTTAAATGCTTTGCCAAGTTTTTAAAAATTGGGCTGCTCATTACTGAGTTTTAGGAGTTCTTTGTCTATTCTGGGTTCAAGTCTCTAGAAAGATAAATACTTGAACATGTATTATCCCCATCTGTAACTTGTTTTTTCATTCTCTTAACAGTGTCTTTTGAAGAGAAGTCGTTTTATCTTTAGATGAAGACCAACTTCACAATTTGTTCAATTTATGGGTCATGTTTTTGGTGTCATATCTAAGTAATATTTGCCTAACTCATGGTTAGAAATGTTTCTCCTATGCTTTCTTCTAGAAACCTCATTGTTTTAAGTTTCACATATGGGTCTATATCCTGTTTCGTGCTAATCATCTAAGTGGTGCAAAGTAGGGATTTAACTTTTACATGTATATTCAATTATTCCACCACCATTGGTTTAAAATGTTATTTGCTTCCCTTTGCACCTTTATAAAAAATCAGGGCATATCATTGTAGGTCTATTTCTGAAATCTCTATTCCTTTCCACTGATCCATGTCTCTATCTTTATGTCAATACTAAAATCTTGATTTGTTTAGCTTTGTATGTTTTGAAATCAAGTAGTGTTAGTTATTCAATTTTGGTTTTGGACATTGATTTTTGTATTCCAGGTTATTTTTCTTTCCTTACTGCACTGGCATATCTCTGTGTTCTTGAATTTAGGAGGAAAACATTCAGCCTTCAGTAATTACATATGATATTATTTGTAGTATTGCATAGATGGCTTTTTCAAATTCGAAAGTTACCTTCTGATCCTACCTTGCTGAGAGTTTTCACCAGAACTGGATTGTCAAATGCTTCTGTACTTATGTTATAGTTCTGGGGTAAATGCCCTTTGATCATAAAAAAATTTCCTTTTGGTATATTGTTCAATTCAATTGGCTGAAGTTTGATTTAGAAGTTTTGCATCTATGTTCTAGGCAGAAAAGAAAAGGAGCTTAAATTATTTTAGTTGAATACATCTTCTTACATGGTGTATGTGAGGAGGAAAAAAATGCAAACTGTTTTAATCCTCTGTTCTCACACCACAACAATCAGCACCAAAGAATTTCTCCCCACCAACAAGCAAGCAGTCAATTCTGCAGTGGACACCAGCTGGGTGTCCTCTAATTCAGTTCTAGTGACACCACCTCCCTGGAGCTAGCAACAGATTCCACAGGGCTCAGCCTTCAAGACAGCCTCCCTTTCAGACACCAGTCTCAAGTCCAGGCTTCTGGAATTTCTAACCAACTACTGTCAAGTTGGGATTCCCATGACTCCCTCTTTGGGTTCCACTAATTTGTTACAGTGCTCACAGAACTTAAGAAAACATTTATATTTGCTGGCTTATTACAAAGGTTATTATAAAGGATGCAGATGAAGGGAGGCATAGGGCAAAGTATAGGGAAAGGAGTGGGCAGCTCCTGTGCCCTCCTTGGGTGTGCCACCCTCTAGGAACCTCCATGTGTTCAGTGACCCAGAAGCTCTCCAAACCCTGTCCTCCTGGGCCTTTTATAGAGACTTCTTTTGGCAAACATGATTGACAACCATACAGAAATATGATTGAACAGAAAAGATATAATTCAATACTAATAGACTAAATGAGGAAACCTAACAAGACTGTCTGCCCAGATTCTTCTCGGTCACTTCTCTGGGCAGCATTCCCTCCTCTCCAGTATGATGCAGGACCCCTTCTGAAATAAAGGTCTGGTGACCTACAATCAAACATGGTAGGCCAGAGAATTGCTTTATGACCAGTTCTGTGACAGAAAGGTAGGAGAAGATTCCTGCCTTGGGAAGAAAAGGAGCAGGTGAAAGGTGGGCAGGGAAGGTCAAAGAGACTGTTTTCTGAGGCCTGCTCCAGAGGCCTAAAGTGCCTCACATTCTAACAAAGGGCTGCAGGAGTCATGAGCCAGGAGCCCGGTACAAAACCTGCATATATGATCATCTCACCAGGGGATCCAGGATTTTAAAGGTAAGCAGTTTTCTGTATTGAAAAATTTCAGGAACAGAATTTGGGGCTGGTAGTGGCTGACTTCCATGTGGACTGTTGTGGAATGCTATTGAAGCAGGATATTTTGCTGACCCCCTCGTGGGACTCACAAAGGAGGTGCCCTGTTTACTCAGCCCGCAGCTCTCAATTACTTGTGGGAGGAAACACGCAAGCAAAAGAGGTAGGAACTGGAGCGCACAGGTGCTGAAACTAGCTGGCTGCTTTGGCACCAGCAGGGGCACTCCACTCACTTGGACCTGCTGCACTCCACCCATCAAAGGAGGGGGTGTGCAGGTGAGTGGACGCAGGAGCCGGGGTTAGCGCTTTTGGGTGCTGGTGGGAGCGAACTTCATGTAGGCCCTGCAGCAGCATCTGGGGTGGGGTGCCCAAGATCCTTGAAGCTCCAAAGAAAGTGTTACAGTGCTCTTTTAGCTCTGCTGTCCATGGATGGCTTAAGTGTTAACATCTCAGTGGACCCTCTGCCTTTCTGCATGAGGTGGCTGCCTTCTGCCAGTGAGGGCAAAGGACAAGTGTGACAACCTTTTGTATTCGCACTTATGGTCCTCAAGTTCTTCTCCAGCATCCAGGAGAAATGAGGTCACGTGAGCAAACTGAAGGATGATACATGCTGGAGATTGTATTGCTGATGAAAGTGGTTCTCAGTGAAAAAAGAGAGCTGAAAAGGGGATAGGGCAGGAAGGTCACCTGCCCCTGAAGTCCAGCCATTTCCAGCTGGATTCGTCTTTGAAGTTATGCCATCAAGCTGTCCCTCTCAAGTCAAGTCACTTCTCTCCAAAGTCCAGCCATAGTCTCCAATGTCCAGCTGCTTCTCCCTTCTCCCAGCTGACTATGGGGTTTTTATAGGCACAGGATGGGCGTGGGGCAGACCATGGGTGGTTTCTGAAAAGGCAACATTCAAGTGAGAAAACAGGGATGCAGGATCTCACTTTGGGCCCTAATCTTAGGCTTTTCTGCTTGAGGGTGGGGTTTTCTCCAGGGACCCGCCCCAGCTGCCTAGAATTTCTCTGCCTCTTGCCTTTATCATTGTATCATTATGATGGCTATGAATAGGGAGGGAGGGACATCCCTGGGATGGCCGAGAACAGCCCCACTGGTGATGTGAAGTTTGAAGTGGAGGACTTAATTAGCTTCGCCCCTGTATGATGGATGAATGACAAACAAAGAAGAATCGGAAAGATCCTTGGACTCCCATCTTGGTGATTGTTACTAAGCTCTGGACATTAGCGGAGAGACACATTTAGGACAGAAAATCATGTATCAATGAGTGCACAGACCAGGTCCTGCCCTCCTCCAGATGGCTCAATGATAGATTCTCTGTTACTTCCAGTAGCATAATAAAGATCAGAGTCCCTAACTGATGATAGAGCGGTAGTTGATGTGTCAGGTAAAGACAACTGTGAAAAATTCACTGGAATAGGATATGTGTCACTATTTAGAGAAAGAGCTTCCGAAAAATTCTACCCATTTGAATTGAATATAGAAGTCAAAATTACAGGCCGGGCGCGGTGGCTCACGCCTGTAATCCCAGCACTTTGGGAGGCCGAGGCGGGCGGATCACGAGGTCAGGAGATCGAGACCATCCTGGCTAACACGGTGAAACCCCGTCTCTACTAAAAATACAAAAAATTAGCCGGGCGTGGTAGTGGGCGCCTGTAGTCCCAGCTACTAGGGAGGCTGAGGCAGGAGAATGGCGTGAACCCGGGAGGTGGAGCTTGCAGTGAGCCGAGATCGCGCCACTGCACTCCAGCCTGGGCGACAAAGCAAGACTCCGTCTCAAAAAAAAAAAAAAAAAAAAAAAAAAAAAAAAGAAGTCAAAATTACAACAGAAATGAAGAAAATTAATATTTAAAAGAAATTTGACATAGGACAAATACAAATATAAAAATTTTATGAAACTGCTTTAAAATAAATACATTTAGTGTCAGCATAGGATACATATCAAAAATAAAACAGAGGCATTAAACTAACACAAGCATAAGTTAAACACGAAGTTGGACATTCTAAAGAATCAATTGGATTATTTCACTGAGAGTAGTGTTTTCCAGGTTCACTGATGTTGTTACAAATGACAGAATTTCTTTCTTTTCTAAGGCTGAATAGTATTCCATTGTATGCATGTGGTGTATGTGTGCGTGTGTGTGTGTGTGTGTGTGTGTGTGTGTATACCACATTTTCTTTATTCATCTGTTGATAGACACTTAGGTTGATTCCATATCTTGGTTATTGTGAATAATATTGCAATAAACATGGGAGTGCAGATATCTCTTCAACATACTGATTTCAACTTATTTGAATACATACCGAGAGGTGGAATTGCTGGATCATGAGGTAGTTCTATTTTTAGTTTTTTAGGAAACATCCATACTGTTTTCCTTAATGGCTGTACTGTTTTACATTCATTCCCACCAACAGTATAGAAGGGTTTCCTTTACTCCACATCCTCACCAAATGCTATCTTTTGTCTTTTATGCAGAATCTAAAAAAGTCAAACTTTTGGAAGTAGAGAACAGGGGGATGGGGGAAATGAGAAAATGATGATTAAAGGGGGACATATATTTAGACAGAAGGAAAGCATTTTTTGAGATCCATTGCACAGCATGGTGACTATAGTTAATAATAATATGTCCTGTATTTTACCACAAACAGCCATATGTTCTTTTCAGCAGCCTGAAGGTATCATCCCCATCACCTTTTTTTGTTGGGATGTCAACTTTCATAACCTCCTTTACTTCTTTAAGGGAATTCTTTCTTTCGTTCCTGGCTGGGTGCTTCTAAGGTTTTTCTCTTTGCCTTTTGTTTTCAGTATATCCAATAAAATAAGACAGAACAGGGACCCCCCACCCCACCAACCTTAGGGGCCTGTGGGCCCCTCCAGGCATGGCAATAAAGGAAAATCTTGAGTTCCTTCAAGGGAAGTACCAGGCAGCTTGCTAGCACTGAGAAGCAAATGAGCAACGTGATCAGCAAAAAGGTAACAGTAGCCCAAAACAATAGCCAAGGCAGCTAGAATCACAATATGTTTGCTTCTGTATAGAAACTAAGATAACATCTTAGCATATATCCCTGAGTTGTTTTTCAGAAACCCAGACCACCCCCACCCCACCAAAGGCATCCAATCCACTGGCATGTAGACCTCAGATAAGGGGGAGCTGAGGACTGAACTCTGACTGACCTATGTTCTTTGTTCTAAATTTTTTCCTGACGGGCCTGGAGGAAGTCACATCCGTGAGCCAGAGCTGACATTCTTTTCTGCTGACCCCAAATTTTTAAAAACAAAGCTTCTATTCCTTAACCAATTGCAAATTGGAAAATCTTTAAATCTGCTATTAAAGCAAACTAAATATGGTGTGACAAGGACTCCATACTTCCATATTTGAGTCTTTGTGGATGAACTGTAACCTAGCCTAATAGGCAGACAAGACTGAAAACCTAAATTAGGAGTATGCACCTTTAACAATAGCTGAGCCTTGGCCCATCCCAGACGCCATACTTCAACCACTCATAGACCGCTAAGTGTTCAAACAGTGTTCAAATGAGGCAAACACCAACCTGTAACCAATCCATCTGTTTCTGTACCTCACTTCCAATTTCTGTACATCACTTCCCTTTTTTTTTTCTTGTCTATAAATTTGTTCTGACCACGAAGCATCCCTGGAGTCTCTCTGAATCTATTGTGATTCTGGCGGCTAGGGCTGCCTAATTCGCAAATCGTTCATTTCACAATTAAACTCCTTAAATTTAATTTGGCTGACGTTTTTCTTTCAACACTACCTATGACCTATAAGCCCCCAAGTCTAGGTATCCTGCCCTTTTAGGCTAAAACTAATGTGTGACTTCCATGTATTGATGTACAACTTTTCCTTCTGCTTTCCTGAAATTTACCCCTGCTGAAACCATCACTGCAAAATTATAACAAACGGTGAAAGAAATCTGACTTAACCAACTCCATCTTGCATCTAATCTCAAAGCTGTCCTTGTTCATTCCTGGGCATAGGCCGAGCTAACTTTGGAAGAAACTTAGTTTATAGTCTATAGTTTGAAACAAAGGCGATAACAGCCCTTTCCCAAAACAAACCACCTTCTTTCCTGGGTACTAGACTGCCTTTGTAGGACTAACAGATTGGCCAAAAGATTAGAAATTATGGGTTAGGAGTCATGCAGCTAAAGGCTACAAGATTCTGGCCCTCCTCAAGTTGCTTCTAGAGATAAATCACTGTTGTAAAACCTAAGATCAGTGCCTGACATATTTTGCAGACCCTGAACTTGATGGATCAGCTGGCATCACCCAGCTTGTTAAACTGGCTCTTCTGATCTTGTGGCCCCCACCCAGAAACAGACTCAGGGCAAGAAGACAGCTTCGACTCCCTATGATTTCATCTCTGACCCAACCAATCAGCACTCTTAGCTCACTGGCTTCCCCCAACCCACCAAGTTGTCTTTAAAAGCTCTTCTCCCAAAATGCTCAGGGAGACTGATTGGAGTAATAATAAAACTCCTCCTGTCTCCTGCACAGCGGACTCTGTGTGAATTGCTCTTTCTCTGTTGCAGTTACCCTATCTCAATAAATTGGCTCTGTCTAGGTAGCAAGCAAGGTGAACCTGCTGGGCAGTTACACTGCCTTTAAAAACCCTTACCTTCAAGAAATCAGGGAGGTCAAGACTTAAGCATGAGCTGCCTGGTCCTTCTTGCTTGGTGCCTGCAAGTGAATGCCTTCTTCTGCTGCAAACCTCTTACTGCCCTAGTTCTTTCAATAACATAGTGTGTCTATGTGGGAATTGCGTTTATACTCTGGTGGTTTCTGGGGATTCTTGAATTCATGAAGTGATATCTTTTATTAGTTCTTGAATATTTGCTGCCATTACCACTTCAGAAAAAAAAATCACCTTTGCCCCATTTGCTCCTTCTGGGATGCCAATTAAATATAGGTTAGATTGGCCCACTGAAGTCCTTCTCTATATTTTGCCCTTTATTCCTAGCTTCTAAATTTCTGTCTCTCTATGGGCTTTTGTTCCACATTCAGTTTTACTACTTATCTCTTCAGCTATGTTTATTAGCTTTCTTCTGTGTTCTTAATTTCATTCTTAGTATTTTCAGTTCCAGAATTTTTGCTCGGTTCTTTCCCAAATCTGCAATGTCACTTTGTTCTGGTTTCTAATTCACATATTAAAAGCTTGGTTCATATTCTTTTGTAAATAGTAAGTTGACTTGTTTTATAATCAGAATTTTTTCATTTTAATTTCTAAGTGGATGCAGTCCGTTTTTGTTCTCTGCTCCCCACCTCCCAACCTACCCATGGGCTCCCATTCATGTTTCTTGCCTTCTTGCATGACAATTTGCCCTTTGCTATTTTCTAGATATTGGAATCTAGAATCTAGATACAGATGTTATAGAAATAAATGGAGTCTAGGCTCATGTTTTCATCCTCCTGTAAAGATGTCTTTTGGTTAGTTTGTTTCTGCTAGGAGTCTGGCAAATTTCTACTTTGATTTCAACCTAGAATTTTCAATTTTACAAAGGTGGATTGCAGGGCAGTTTGTTGACTTGTTTGTGACCAGTTTTTTTCTTAAGAGAAGATACAGACTTTTAACAGCCCTAGAAGTGAGGAGGCTTTATCAGGCAGACTGGATCTCACTTGTGTGAGCACCAGCATGAAGCCTCTACCATAACTCTGTTATGCAGGTCTTTCTTAATGATTAGAAAAAACTCACAGGGCTGATGTGGCTTTTGAACACTGAGCTGGATTCTGCAACACACTCCACACACAGTTGAGGTGTTTTCAGTAGGAGGTGTGATCTGAGCTCTCTATTTTTCTACTTTTACAAGAAGAATGATGAAAGCATAAAGGGGCCTTTGTACAGAATGATGAAAGTATAAAGGACTGACAGATTCTCCTTAAGTTTACAGGTATTCTGCAAGCTATTCTGAAATAATAGGTAACAGATTACACAACTATATCACCTCTGTAGGTACACTCTGCAAGCTGTTCTACTAAGTCATGTGAAACTGTAAGGTGTGTCAAAGAAGAGCATCTGAGTTTAGCTGTGTTGTTTTGTTTGGTTTTAACCAGCCTGGATATAAAAAGGGAGGTGCCAATTAGACAAATAATTATTTTAAAAGAAATATGTAATACTTATGATGATAATCAGATTATCTATTTCATCTTGATTTAGTTTTTGTTGTTTGTGGGCTTTGAGGAACTATTTATTCTTTTCTAAGTTCCCAAGCTTACAAGCATCTATTTTTTTCATAGTCATCCCTTATTATCTTTTTAATGGCTGCAAGGTTTTTAGTGATATCTCCAATTTCACTTATTGTCGACTTCTTTTTTCTTTTTATATTATTACCTATTAATAATTTCAGGCCAGGCGTGGTGGCTGTCGCCTGTAATCCCAGCACTTTGGGAGGCCGAGGTGGGTGGATCATGAGGTCAAGAGTTCAAGACCAGCTTGACCAACATAGTGAAACCCCATCTCTACTAAAAATACAAAAAATTAGCTGGGCGTGGTGGTGGGCACCTGTAATCTCAGCTATTTGGGAGGCTGAGGCAGGAGAATCACTTGAACCTGGGAGATGGAGGCTGCAGTGAGCTGAGATCACACCACTGCACTCCAGCCTGGCTGACAGTGTGAGACCCTATTTCAAAAAATAATAATAATAATAATCAATTTCAATGATACTTTTACAAGAACCAGCTTTTCATTTTATTTATTTTCTCTATTATTTTTCTGTCTTCAGTTTATTGATTTCTGATCTTTTCCTTATTTTCCTTTCCTGTTTGCTTATTTGCTTATTGGTCTTTATTTTTTAGACTCTTAAGGTAAGAACTCATATTATTGGTTTAAGGCCTTTTCTCATTCCAAATGTAAGAATTTGATGCTATCAGTTTTCCTCTCAGAGCCGCTTCAGCAGCATTCTACATATTTTAACATTATGTTTTGGTTTTCAGTCACTTCCATTTTTAAAATTTTTCTGTAAAACTTTTAAAGTTTCTATGAAATTTTCTGTCTCAGAGTAACTCCTGAGATTATTGAAGAATCTGTTATTGTTTCAGGAAAAAAATGCTTATGGAAGGAAGCTAAGAGTGTGGCAGAGTAAGGGAAGCCACAAGTTAACTCTCTCATACTGCTATTTCATCCTCATTTCAGAAACAGCAGCATAGCACCAGAAAGCTCCTCCTCAGAAGACTGACTTCTTGTTCAGATTCTCTATGGTAATGTTGCTTGGAAAGAGATTATGAGTTTTCTTATTGTTGAGGGATGGAGGAGAAATATACATAGTCGATGTACCAGTGTGTTGATTGATTTATGCCCTTCATCTCGGAGGGAATCCCTGAGAATATGGGTATGCTTCCAGCCTACTTTGCTAGATTTAGGAGGTGGGCATCATGCATCAGTATTGAGCCACCATATCAACGTTAGTTGTTGTTAAAACAGAATTAAGTTTCTGAGCACAATATCTAACACCTTGCACCTACCCCACCACCACTGTCATTAACAGAACATAGAAGAACAAGTAATTGGTTTTGATATACCTTTTGGCTTTAATGTCCTGGGTCAGATCTTTGTGCCTGATGAAACAAATATGCATTTTCTTGAACTAGTTCATTTGGCCTGGACAAATGCTTTCCAAAGTATGAACCAGGTTGCCATCTCATATCTGACAATATTTTAGATCATGGGCATGGTGCAGGGCTTCCTGCCTCTTTAGCACATTATGCCAGGTTCTGTAAGAACTTGATGGCAAAACACTCATATTGGAGATACAGCAATAACAGGGAGTTCTTGACTATATAGTGAAAAACATGGGATGGGTCATACTGACTGAAGTAAGAATCTTGTGAATGGGCCAAGCATCTGGTCTGTGGGAGTTGGGAACCAGTTGTGCATCTGAGGAAGGTGAGGTCTGGAATCAGGAGATAGAGGGTAATGCATGAGCTAGACTCAGTTTTCTCATGGAGGGTTTTGTGTGACTGTTTTCTCATCAGTCAACCTAGAATTTTGCTAATACCTTCTGGCATAACATTATTACATTCATCAAAGTGGGTTCTAGAATTTCAACATGACTTCATGCTGTTGCAGCAGACTTTTAATTTGAACATCACTCTCTGTAAATCCAGTGCAGTGCAGTGTGTGTGTGTGTGTGTGTATGTGTGCGTGCGTGTGTGTATAAAGGGCCTTCTCTAGATCATTTAGATTGCCTTCTTTAGTTGCAATGGTGTGCATAGTAAAAATCCAAACAGAAATTGGCTGAAATGATTTTACATTATATCAATAAAGAAAGCTCAAGGGGATTTTGTTTAGTGATTAGGGACCCAGGTCTGCCTGTGGTTCTGTGGCCTTTTCTCAGTGCTGACTTCATCTTCTGTTGGGGCAAGATGGCTCCAAAGCTTGGAGTATCCAAACAGATACTTCCATGCCTATATACATACAAACTCATTATTCCAAAACTACAATATAGGTTGAAAGTTCCGGGAGACAAAACAACTTTCAGACAAATAACATGGGTTATATATTTATTTCTGGCTTTCTGTGTCTAGTGTGTGTGCATGTGTGTGTGTGTGTGTGTGTGTGTGTAAAATGAAAGCAAACTATGAATTTAGGATGAAATTTAAAGAGAAATCTAAGGAAGACATTTAGATCAATGTTAATAAATGACAGTAACTACAAATAAAATGGATGTAAATATCTCCTTAAATATTTGAAAGCAGTAACATTATGACCTGACCAGCATATGTATTTTAGTTCGTCTGCTCATATTCAAATTCTGTTTCCTGTAAATTCCTCTCAAAGCTTATGCATCACTGGTTTAAAGCAATTGATATTGATATTCTGCATTGAGATATATATAGACGTGGACTCAGTCATTTTTTTTTGTTTTATAACTATTTTGTGTAAAAAGAGTATGTATTTTCTTATATTTATAAAACAAGAATGCCTCCTTGGTTTCCCCTTTTCTTCTCTCTCTTCATCTTTCTGTCTGTCAATTAACTATGCACACGCATACTTATCATATATTTCCTTGTTATTTGGGCAATTCTGGCCCAATAAAACATATACAAGACAATGGAAGCAGCATCGATCTAGACCAAGATAATCTGTCATTGCAGTAAGTGTTCTTTTCCTCCTATGAAATGAGATGCTGGCACAGTAAGACCACTGTTTGGGGAAAATAGTGAGGTCCCTGAAAATAATTGCAGTGGAAGGAAATGAATGTCAACTTGACAATAAATAACTGCACATTTAAAATGTGCCAGGAACTATGCTTAGCAGGTTCTTTATTGATGTTTACAACAGTCTTATAAGCCAGTTACTATTAATATACTGATTTACAGACAAGGAAAGTGAAGCCCAGACAGATTAATTAACATGTCCAAGGTCACAGAATTGATAATAGGGTTGAGATAGGAATGCTTGCAGTCAAATTATATCCTAGAAGATCTTCTACTTGTTATCCATGGATTTCCTCTTCAATGAGCAGGTCAGAGCTGGATGTTAATTTGGACGTACTGGTGTTGCTGTAATGAACAGGCAGCTGCACCAAGCCAGGGTGCCACAGGCCTATTGCATGATGCTTACTTTTTCATGTATGCTTTTAGCTTTAGTCTTTGCTTGTCATTTTGTTCTCATGAAATACTTCCTGGAAACTGTCAAAGAAACTTATACAGTATCTTACAACAAGTAATTATTGTTTATATTATAAAGGTGAGGAAATTGAGGTTCAAAGAGGTCAAGTAACTTGACCAATATCCAAAAATCCTCCCTTTTGAAATGTCCATGGATTTACATACACAACATACTTAATCATATACAAAACATCTTCTTTTGATACTTTTTAGAATGTTGCTGGGTGGTGGGCTTTTCTAACAAAAACATCCAATATATTCTCTTTTTTTTTCTTTTGGTCAAATTTTAAATTTCCTGAGAATTTGGATTTTCTCACAGAGCTGCTCTGGAAATGTAAGTGTAATTGCAGCAACAACTAAAGAAAAAAAAGCCCTAAAATCCCATCCAATATTTCTCTTGGTACCTTTAGTCATAAGCTAAAAAGCACTTTGAAGTCTGTGGGACACCAGCAATTCTGTTTGTTTGGCAACTCACTGCAGTGAGTTAATGATTTCTTTGGCGCTTTCTGAGACTTTCAACAGCAGTTACTTTTAAATCCCCTATGAAGGTCTAGAGAAGCCTTGGGACAGTGTCATTTGAGATGATAACAAAGTCATTTTAGGAGAAAAACTGGGTTGTGTTGTGAAAGGTTCTGAAGATGGAGCCCAGATGCTCAACCACTACCTGAACTCCAATCTGGGCTGCAAATGTGGAGGGAATAACCATCCCACAAAATGTCATGTTTCCCAGCACAAGTGAGTGCCAAGAATTTAAAAGATTAAGGAAATTGAGAGGAACATGAGTGAGGCAGCCAACCTCTCTAAAAGACAGGAGCCTGGTACATGGCTGCAGAGAAGAAAGGTAGCAAAACTCTTCATTATGTGACTCTTGGGGGAAAATTCAATTTTAATATTATCTTATTTTTATCAAATAGTAGCCTTCAGGTTTGTATTGTTATGAATGTTTATATATTCAACAGCAAAACAGTAAAATTCAAAGATTATTTATGATGATTTTACCTCTTATTTCTGGAATGTTGTAATTGCATGGATATTAAATAATAATGTTGATATGGTGTGACTCTGTGTCCCCACCCAAATCTCATCTCTAATTGTAATCCCCACATGTCAGAGGAGGGGCCTGGTGGGAGGTGATTGGATTATGGGGTGGATTTCTCTATTGTTGTTCTCATGATAGTGAGTGAGTTCTCACATGATCTGATGGTTTAAAACTGTGTGGCACTTCCCCATGTGTGCTCTCTCTCTCTCCTGCTTCACTGTGGAAAGACATGCCTTGCTTCTCTTTCATCTTCCATCGTGATTGTAAGTTTCCTGAGGCCTCCCTAGCCTTGTGGAAATGTGAGTCAATTAAACCTCTTTTCTTCATAAATTACCAGGTCTCAGGTAGTTTTTTATAGCAGTATGAAAAGGGAGTAATGCAAATGTATTTTACAAAGAATAATAAGTACTCATATTGAGAAATTGGATATTAAAGATGATTTTCCATCAAAACAAATGGATTCAGCTCTGTTTTAGCCACTCAAACCGTGTCACTTTGGCCAAAGCATTTAGTCTTTTGAAGTTTTAGCTTACTTTTAAAAAATAATCATGACCAACACAATGAACTCTGAGACCCATTTGTCTGCAGCAGAGTGGCCTGGACAGCACAGCAGCAGATTAGCATCTTTGCCCAAAGTTGGGCAAGGCAAAAAGTGGAGTGAATGTTAGATTTTGAAAGCCTATGCATTTAGAAACGACGTGCCAAGTGTAGAACAACAATTTTTTGATAAGTGGGATGAAAATAGGAAGCACTCTATCCAGTTATTTTTACTCAGTTGTTTTTCAGTGGAACTATTCTTGCTTGATTAATTGAATAGTGTTCATCCAGCTGTCAAGGCTGGAAATCTGACTCCTTCCTTTAATCCTAAATAACTTAATCGGCCTTCTACCATGAACCACCACTTGATCCTTCCCTGTAAATCCCAAATGAATGAAATGTCCTTGATCCCATCTCTGAAATTTCTCTCACACCCACCTCAGCTTTCACAGCTTATTTTTCACCTGCATTATTGGAATAGTGGTCCCCCAGTGGGTTCCCCACCTCTGGAATCTATTTGTTCCTCTCCAGTTTCTACACTAGAGCATGAGCACATTGCTCATGCCTGCTTCTCTTCCATGGCTTCTCATTACCTATAGATCAAGTCAAATTTCTTTACCTTTTTATGCAAAGCAGGTCATAATATGGCTGCAACCTGCCTGTCCAGTGTTATCTCTTGTCTGAATCCTGATTTAGATTTAAAGGGGCCCAACCAGCAGAACTACACTTCATTCCACAATCACACATCATTCTTGCCCACTTATCTTTCTTGTATATTTTGCTGTTAAAATTCTATGCATGCTTCAAAGCCACAAATATTACTTCATCTATGCAGCCTTCTGGTTTGTACCTGTTTAGAAATTATGTTTTCTTATTTTGCACTTTCAAAAGACCATGAATGTCAATATGGCAGTTACCATATTTGATGTGACACTATATTAACAGCAGGGTCTTAATGTATGTATCTTCATATACTTTCAATGTTCAGCCAAGGGGAAGCAATAACTGTATGTTTGGATTGAAATAGATAGCATGGACCTAGCTCAATGCATCTAACCCATTTCTACTATATGATGTAGTAAGAGAAGTCCACAAGTTCATTCATTTTTCCGGGCATGGTCTATCTACTGCTGATAAATCAATACATCTGTTACTTATTTTATGCCCCTTTATCCTTTCTAATCCCTTCCTGACAGAAGTGGGGAGTGTAGTGCTGGTTTGTCTTAGAGGGAAATACAGAGAGGTTGAAGGGCTTTAGAAGATATTATTCCAGAGTCACATTAATGCACTAACTTGCCTGCCAATCAATACCAATGTAAAAATGTATTAACTCTTCAACTTTTCCATGTTTCCTGACATGAAATTTTGGCAAAAATTAGATAGGAGCAAATGACTCACTAATTCTAATTTAATTTCATTTCTTTAGAAATAATGCTTAGATGTGACTAGAGATACACAGAGAGAGAGACAGAGAGAGAGAAACTGAGAGACAGAGATGAGGAGAGAGAAAGAGAGAGAGCGATTCTGTAAAAGGCTCTGAATTTATTGACTCACACAACCATACAGAACCAGGGAGAGGAGAATGTTTCTGCCGAATGAAGTAGAAGTGAAAGTTTAAAAATAAATAAAAAAAATTACTGCATCGAGTTCATTCGTTCCTCCAATTAATGACCTTTTCTTAGCAGTTTAACCTCTCTTGGGAGTAAAAGGGAGCTAGGCAAAGGGTAGACAGCAAAGAGCCTAACATAGAGAAGAGGAGCTCTGGGTCACCTGGGTGAACTTTCATTTGCTAAATCAAAAGGATACGTAACTCATCCTCATTACAGACTACCTTTTGTCCAAGGCAGAATAAACAACATCAAAGCTGGAAAAAAAGATGAGTTTACAGCTTACTTAATTAAGGAAGTGCTGTGCTTATTAGGGACAGTCTCACTGAGCAGAGCCGCATGCTAGTCTTAGAAGCCATATCAGGTTAGTGTTGGTTAGAGTTGTCTTGGTTACAGTGATAGCAGTGAGTTGTCAACAGCATTAGAAACAGATTATTAGGCACAACTGTGATGAACTGGCTGGGTTCAGAAGTATGATCACTGGAGTGAGGCGGCCACTGTCTTTAAGCATGGTGTCACTAACTGGCCAACTTTCGGTGGTGTGTTCAGTTATTAATTGATTGGATTATGGTGTGTTGTCATTGATAGATCAGGCAGGATTAAAACCAGTTCTGGCATTTACTTGTTACCATGGTTATAAAACAATCTGTCTTTTCCCATGGATGAGGGACTTTCAAATTTGCACTATCATGTACATTTTGTCATACTTCGTATTTTAAAATCACATTTTACCTCTATTTTCAGGAAGATCGAGTGGACTTTCTTTTCTTTACCCTCCCTGCTAACCATAACTGTCATTATATATAAAACGAATATATGAAAACTCTGAAAATTGTAAAGGAGAAGGCAGATAGGCCAGGGACCCTGGGACCTAGAAACAACGGGGTGGTGAGTTCCCTGGGTATTCATTTTGCTTCATGTATCTAAGACTTGGAGATGAAGAAGCCAGAAACCCAGAAATGTCAACTGGCACAAATTAAATCTCTCTCTCCACCGAACCCCTACTCTGTCTAGCCAAAGAACTAGGAAAGGGGCAGCATAACAGAAATAATACTTTGAAACAAAACATGATCTACTCAAATGAAATGCCACAGAAAAAACAGTGGTCTCACCCCGACCCAGGCCATGAAAGGCCAAGTAAGGAGCTTTTACTTTCACACTCTCCAGGCAATAGCACCCACCCACAACTCTCAACACTGTGGTGCCAGCTTGAGACAGGAGCCAGGACTTTCATCGCTGCTAAGAAGTAATGATCCTGACCCCCTGAGTGGTCTCAGTGGAGACCACATAGGGAACACAGACTTCTGCCTCACCTGACAGTAACAAAATGCCAGTCTGCTTCTTCACTGGGATGGTGTCAAAGGAGGCTTCATAGAGAGTCAGGACTTTCACCACCCCTGGCAGTAGTGAGACCACCCCAGGGGTGTTGGTAGAGGCTGTGTGGGGAACAATGAGAAGGAACTCATATTCACCTCTGCCAAGGAGGTTTGAATGAGGGACAAGTGGAGAGGCAGTAATGAGGAGCACACACCCCTCAGGGGCCAGCAGAGACCAAGAGGGGAACCTGCACTTCCAATTCACTTTGAAATAATGAAGTAGTTCCCTCTCTTCCCCTGCCAGAGTGGTGTCAAAGGAAGCCAAGTGAAACAGAAGGTTCCAGAAGATCCAAAGTCCCAGAATATAATAATCAAAATATTCAGGTTTCAATAAAAAATTACTTGTCCTACAAAAACCAGGAAAGTCTCCACTTGAATGAAAAAGAAAATCAGTAGATGTCAACGCTGAGTGACAGGTTTTAGAATCCCTGACAAAGATTTTGAAGCAACTTTTGTAAAAATGCTTCAAGGAACAATACCAAATGTGATTGAGACAAATGGAAAAAAAAAAAAGAAAGAAAGAAAACCTCAGCAAGTAAATTGGCATTATAAGGAAGAATCAAATGGAAACGTTAGAACTGAAAAATATAATAAGCAACATTTAAAAATACTCAATGGATGGGTTCAGCAGCAGAATAGAGGGAATAGATGAAAGAATTAGTGAACCTGAAAATAGAACAATAGGAAATATTCACTCTAAACCACAGAGAAATAGACTGGAAAAAAATAAAAATGAAAAAGCCTAAAGGGCTAGGTGTGGTGGCTCATGCCTGTAATCCCAGTACTTTGGAAGGCTGAGGTGGGCAGATCACCTCAGGTCAGGAGTTTGAGACAAGCCTGGCTAACATGGTAAAACCCCATCTTTAATAAAAATACAAAGATTAGCTGGATGTGGTGGCACGTGCCTGTAATCCTAGCTACTCAGGAGGCTGAGGCAGGAGGATCACTTGAACCCAGGAGGCAGAGGTTTCAGTGAGCTGAGATTGCACGGCTGCACTCCAACCTGGGTGACAGAGCGTGACTCCTTCTCAAAAAAAAAGAAGCTTCAGGAACCTGTGGAACTATCACAAAAGGTATATTGTTCTTGTTATCAGAGTCCCAGAAGGAGAGGAAATAAAAAATAATGCTATAAAAGTGCTTGAAGAAAGAAGGGCTGAAACTCTCTAAACTAGGCAAAAGATGTAAGACTAGAGATTTATGAAGTGGGCCAAACACTGAACAGGGCAAACCCAAATAAAACAGCATCAAGACAAACTGCAGTTAAACTTCTGTAAACTAATGGCAAATGAAAATCATTAAAGTATTCAAAGAGAAACACCACCTTACCTATGGGTGGAAAAGAATTCATATGACAGCAGATTTTCTATCAGAAACCATGAAGGAAAGATGAAGTGGGGCAAAGCATTGTTCAAGTGCTAAAAGAAGAAACTGTCAACCAATATCACTTGTCAAGCAAAAATACCCCTCAGGAATGGAGGGGGAGGCAAAACATTCTGAGGTGGGGAAAAAGAAAAAAAGAAAATGCTTTGCCAGCAGATCTACCATAAAGGAAAGGCTAAAGGAAATTCTCTAAACAAGAAAGACATGACAAAACACAGAATACAGGAATGTCAAGAGTGAAGAAAGAACAGGGAAACAGCAAAATAAATAAGTGAACAGGTAAATACAACAATCATATCATAAAAGTACAATTATATTATAAACAGGGGAGGGCAGACAGTAATCGTAGATGAGATTTCTATACTTCCTGTGTACTGGCAAAATGATGGCATGAGCACACTCTGATGGCAATTTAATGTATATGTAATGCAATAAATGGAATAACTACAGAAAAAGCTAGACAAAGAGATACATTCAAAAACCCTATAGATAAATTAAAATGAAATTCTAAAACTGCTCCAGTAAGGCAGAAAAAAGTCAACAAAATGAAAACAGAACAAAAAGAAAACAAAAAATAGAATGGCAGATTTAAGTTCTAACAGCAGTAAGTACATTTACTGTAAATGGTCTTAATACATCAAGTACAAGACAGAGATTGACAGAATAATGAACATGGGCAAACTATATGCAATGTTTGAAAAAAACTCACTTCAAGTACAATTAAAATATCTTAACAAATTTAAAATAATTGAAAGCATACAGAGTGTGCACTATGATGATGGAATCAAAGTAGAAATCAATAACAAACATAAAATAGATTTTCTAACAATTAAAAACAATACATTTTCATACAGTTCACAGACCAAAAAAGAAGTCTAAAAGGATTCAATTGAGTAAAAATGAAAATACAATTTGTCAGTGATTGTGAGTCACAGCTGAAGCAGTACTGGGGAGGAAATTTATAGCACTGAATGTATGCATTTTGAAGAGAGGAAAGAGTCTCACTCTAGTCTCCTTCCAAGAACCTAGAAAAAGAAGAGCAAAATCAATCCAATGCAAGCAGAAGGAAGTAAGTAATAAAAATAAGAACATAAATCAATGAAACTGAAAACAGAAAATCATTAGAGAATATTAGGGAAACAAGTAACTGGTTCTTTTTAAAGATTTTAGAAAAACCCTAGCAAGATGTATTAGTTTGTTTTCACTCTGCTGTTAAAGACATACCCAAAACTGGGAAGAAAAAGAGGTTTAATTGGACTTGCAGTTCTACATGGCTGGGGAGGCCTCAGAATCACGGCAGGAGGCCAAAGGCACACCTTACAAGGCAGTGGCAAGAGAAAAATGAGAAAGAAGCAAAAGCGGAAACCCCTGATAAACCCATCAGATCTTGTGAGCCTTTTTCACTATCACAAGAATAGCATAGAAAAGATAGGCCCCCATGATTCAATTACCTCCCTGGGTCCCTCCCACAACATGTGGGAATTCTGGGAGATACAGTTCAAGTTGAGATTTGGGTGGGGACACAGCCAAACCATCTAATTCCACCCATGGCCCCTCCAAGTCTCATGTCCTCACATTTCAAAACCAATCATGCCTTCCCAATAGTCCCCTGAACTCTTAACTCATTTCAGCATTAACCCAAAAGTCCACAGTCCAAAGTCTCATCTGAGACAGGGTAGGTCTCTTCCACCTATGAGCCTGTAAAATCAAAAACGAGCTAATTACTTCCTAGGTACAGTGGGGGTACAGGTATTGGGTAAATACAGCCATTCCAAATGGGAGAAATTGTCCAAAACAAAGGGGTTACAGGCCCCACACAAGTCTGAACTCCAGCAAGGCAGTCAAATTTTAAAGCCCCAAAATGATTTCTGTTGACTCCAGGTCTCACATCCAGGTCACACTGATGCAAGAGGTGGGTTCCCATGTTCTTGGGCAGCTCTGCCCCTGTGGCTTTGCAGGGTACAGCCTACCTCCTGGCTGCTTTCACAGGCTGGTGTTGAGTGTCTGCAGCTTTTCCAGGCGCATGGTGCAAGCTGTCAGTGGATCTACCATTCTGGGGTCTGGTGGACGGTGGTCTTCTTCTCACAGCTCCAGTAGGCAGTGCCCCAGTAGGGACTCTGTGTGGGGGCTCTGATCCCACATTTCCATTCCACACTTCTCTGGAGGAGGTTCTGCTTGAGGACCCTACCCCTTCAGCAAACTTTTGCCTGGGCATCCCGGCATTACCATACATCTTCTGAAATCTAGACAGAGGTTCCCAAACCTCAATTCTTGACTTCTGTGCACCTGCAGGCTCAAAACCACGTGGAAGCTGCCAAGGCTTGGGGCTTCCACCCTCTGAAGCCACAGATTGAGCTCTATGTTGGCCCCTTTCAGCCATGGCTGTAATGGCTGGGACACAGGGCATCAAGTTCCTAGGCTGCACACAGCATGGAGACCCTGGGCCCTGCCCACAAAACCACTTTTTCCTCCTGGGCATCAGGGCCTGTTGATGGGAGAGTCTGCCATGAAGGCCTCTAACATGGCCTGGAGACATTTTGCCCATGGTCTTGGGGATTAACATTAGGTTCCTTGCTACTATGCAAATTTCTGTAGCCAGCTTGAATTTCTACTCAAAAAAATGGGTTTTTCTTTTCTACTGCATTGTCAGGCTGCAAATTTTCTGAACTTTTATGCTCTGTTTCCCTTTTAAAATGGAATGCTTTTAACAGCACCCAAGTCACTTTTTGAATGCTTTGATGCTTAGAAATTTCTTCCTCTGGCCGGGCGCGGTGGCTCACCCCTGTAATCCCAGTACTTTGGGAGGCTGAGGCGGGTGGATCACGAGGTCAGGAGATCAAGACCATCCTGGCTAACACGGTGAAACCCCGTCTCTACTAAAAATACAAGTAATTAGCCGGGTGTGGTGGAGGGTGCCTGTAGTCCCAGCTACTCGGGAGGCTGAGGCAGGAGAATGGTGTGAACCTGGGAGGTGGAGCTTGCAGTAAGCCGAGATCACACCAATGCACTCCAGCCTGGGTGACAGAGCGAGACTCTGTCTAAAAAAAAAAAAAAAGGAAATTTCTTCCTTCAGGTACCCTAAATCATCTCTCTCAAGTTCAAAGTTCCACACATCTCTAGGGCAAGGGCAAAATGCTGCCAGTCTCTTTGCTAAAACACAACCAGAGTCACCTTTGCTACAGTTCCCAACAAGTTCCTCATCTCCATCTGAGACCACCTTAGCCTGGACCTTATTGTTCTTATCACTACCAACATTTTTTTTCAAAGCCATTCAACAAGTCTCTAGGAGGTTCCAAACTTTCCCACATTTTCTTTTTTTCTTCTGAGCCCTCCAAACTGTTCCAGCCTCTGCCTATTATGGAGTTCCAAAGTCGCTTCCACATTTTTGGGTATCTTTTCAGCAACGCCTCACTCTACCAGTACCGATTTATTGTATTAATTCATTTTCTCGCTGCTGATAAAGACATACCCAAAACTGGGAACAAAAACAGGTTTAGTTGGACTTACAGTTCCACAGGGCTGGGGAGGCCTCAGAATCATGGTGGGAAGTGAAAGGCACTTCTTACATGATGGTGGCAAGAGAAAAATGAGGAAGAAGCAAAAGCAGAAACCCCTGATTCACCCATCAAATCCTGTGAGACTTATTTACTATCAGGAGAATCACACAGGAAAGCCCAGCCCCCATGATTCAATTACCCCCCTGGGGCCCCTCCCACAACACGTGGGAATTCTGGGAGATACAATTCAAGGTGTGATTTGGGTGGGGAAACAAACCATATCACAAGACTGACAGAGAAAAAAAAAAGAAGGCATAAATTATTAATCTCAGGCATGAAAGAGGAAATATCACCATAGTCACTGAAGACATCAAAAGAATAATAAGGGAATACTATCAACAACTCTATCCGTATCTATTTGACAATTTAGATGACATAGACCAATTCAAAACTGTAATAACTAATCTAATATGAAATAATCTGAATAACACTATATTAGGAAAATTATAATGTATGATTTAATAACTACACCCCATACCTCCAAAATGTCCAAGCCAAGATGATTTCACTGGAGAATTCTACAAAACATTTAAAGAAAAATTAACGCTAACTGTACATAATCCCCTCCTGAAATTATGAGAAAAAATTCTGAATTATTTTTATGAAGGTAGTATTACCCCAATACTAAAACCAAAGATGGTATGAAAGAAAAAAAGAAAGTGAAACTATAAGTTATATCATTCATAAATATGGAAGAAAATTCTTAACCAGATACTAGTCAACAGAATTCACCAATATATAAAAAGAATTATACACATGGGGCTTATTCCAGGAATGCAAGAGTGGTTCAATATTTACAATTAACCAGTGTAATCCATTATTTTAGTAGCTGAACGAAGTAAAAGTTCTACCTAAAGCATCTTCCAAATGCAAATTGAATGCCACTTTTTTGCTTGAATTTTTGATGTTTCAAGAGAGCATTACAGAAAGTATTTACCAAAGCCCTTGACCTTATTATGCAGGGTCCTTGGACCTCTGCCACGCTGTCATTTTCCCTCTGCCACATGCACATGCTGTCACCCTGTGCTTCACACTGCTTTTCTAGAACCATCTGAGCATGGTTCCAATTTATCATTCCACATTGTATTATACAGTTTTCTGACTCTTTCCATTTCAGCAATTTCTCAAGCCAAACTACATAATGATAACCTAATTTCCTTCAACTTTAGCAGTACTCAAAGAATGTTATATTTCACATTGCTACAATTCACTAAAGCTGATCTAGTGTCCTGAAAAGAGAGAGGAATAAAAGATACTGGTATCTGAAGGTGGTACATGGGCCTGATGCTGAGATATTCTCTTTTGCATAAACTCATGGAGGGCTTACACTGATCTTTGCATTAACAGCCTAAGTATATAGATGGGAAACAGATTCACAGAGGCAAACACAGGACTAAACAGTGGCTTTGTATCTGTCTAATTTTACTTTCCACAGTCTTTCCACCTTGACATTTTCTTTTCAATTAAGGTTTATTGAGTGCTAGAAAAGAGAAAGGAGTAAACGCTCTGGGTGGGATGTAATTTAGATTCCAGATCTATGCCTGGCTTGCTGAGAAATTATGCTTTAATGGTTAATATAGTGCCAGGAGGCACCCTATAGGCAACTGATAATGCTGATGACCGTGTAATGCATTCCTCTGCTCCCCTCACCATCCCATCTTTGACTCAGCTCTGGGTGTCTGCTTCATGCCTGCCTTTCATTCTCTGGTGACGTCCAGTTATCATGTCAAAGGACACTCCTCTCCTCATCCCTCCCTTCGAGATAGCTACCTCATTCCACTCTTTAGGTAACCATTGTGGTCAAATGCATAGTGGAACTATTAGATATACATCTTAAATCAACATATTTACCAGGGTCATGGGGCAACATTGCTCAATATCCTCTTAGGAAATAAACATGAACAAATTCCTTGTGAGAAAGTGATTTACGGTTTAAAGTTTCTTTTAACAAGAAACAGGTTGTGACTTCTCTCCTCCATCCCGTCCACGACTGTTGGGGAGTCTTCCACAGGGGCAGACCTTGGCCTGGAAGGTGCTCTTTAAACATAAGCACAAGCTGAAAGGGTAACCAAGGCTAGGTTAGCTCTTAAGCAAATAAACAATTTCAGAAACAAAAATAAAAATACAGCCTTGTGTATAAAATTATTGATTTTCTCAGCAGTGGTCATAAAACATTGCCTAAAAGGTTGGAAATAATCCCCATAAAGATCTATGCAAAATGATGCTCTTGGAGCAGACGTGGGCCAGAAAGATCTTAACATCTTTGAGCAAACACACTGATGAAGAATAAAAGCTAAACATTTTCACTACAAAATATATTGACCTTAATTGTAATCTTTATCAACTTTTCTTATTACTGAACTGATACCATTTCATGTATAAATGTAAAAATCATGGCTAATTCCACCACCCAGAGATAACAACAAAGTTTATTTGCTATTTGCGTATGCTTACATATAATACATTAATATACATACTATTACATAAAATGTTTAATATTTAATTTCTACATACTTGTAAATGTACATAGATAAAAGAGATTATATGGTGATATGGCTAGGCTTTATGTCCCTGCCGAGACCAGCTCGGTCGGGGAGACCCTAACCCAGCAGCGCTAGAGGAATTAAAGACAGACACACACACAGAAATATAGAGGTATGAACTGGGAAATCAGGGGTCTCACAGCCTTCAGAGCTGAGAGCCCCAAACAGAGATTTACCCACGTATTTATTAACAGCAAGCCAGTCATTAGCATTGTTTCTATAGATATTAAATTAACTAAAAGTATCCCTTATGGGAAACAAAGTGATGGGCCGAATTAAAGGAATAGGTTGGGCTAATTAACTGCAGAAGGAGCATGTCCTTAAGGCACAGATCACTCATGCTATTGTTTGTGGCTTAAGAAGGCCTTTAAGCTGTTTTCCGCCCTGGGCGGGCCAGGTGTTCCTTGCCCTCATTCCCGTAAACCCACAACCTTCCAGCTTGGGCGTTAGGGCCATTATGAACATGTTACAGTGCTGCAGAGATTTTGTTTATGGCCAGTTTTGGGGCCAGTTTACAGCCAGATTTTGGGGGGCCTGCTCCCAACAGTCCCCGTCAAAATCTCATGTTGAATTGTAATCCCCGTAATCCTCATAATGCCTGTGTATCAAGGGAGAGACCAGGTGGAGGTAATTGAATTATGGGGGTGGTTTCCCCAATGCTTTTCTCGTGAGAGTGAGTGAGCGCTCAAAGATCTGATGGTTTTTAAGGGGCTCTTCCCCTTTACTCGGCCATTCTCCTTCTTGCTGCCTTGTAAAGCAGGTGCTTGGCTTTCCCTTCGCCTTCTATCATGACTGTAAGTTTCCTGAGGCTTCCCCAACCGTGCAGAACTGTGAGTCAATTAAACCTCTTTCCTTTATAAGTTACCTAGTCTCGGGCAGCTCTTTATAGCAGTGTGAAAACAGATGAACACATATGGCATACACTGTTTTGCAATGTGCCCTTTATGTATTTGCTGAGTTTCTTCTTAATTCATAATGGGTAAGATCTCCACTTTATATAGAAAAAAAGTGGTCCAAATATACATTATATTATTTTAATTTTAAATTATCTTTGACCCATAGATTTTTACTTTAGTACATGAGTCTAACAATGTTACCCATTATTGTATCTATTTTTGGTAGAAAGCTAGAAAGTAATACAAATGCACAGAAAAGGCATATATAAAAATTGCTTAATGATGTTAGATGGGCTGATGGGTATCTAAATATATACATCTAAATATATTTGTGCATCTATGCATGCATGTAAGAGGATCAAATTTTGAGCAAAATTTGTTGGCATTCACCTTTTTATAATTTGTTTTATAGTACACTATAGTGTTAGTCTGTATCATTGATTAGTTTGATTTTATCAATCTAGCTCAATATTATCACATACAGATTTATAACATAAAGCCTACACATGGCATTTTCTCCATAAGGAACCTTCTTTCTCAGATGTTCCTTCATTTTTCTTTTATGAATTTGATTCTACAGGAAGGTAAATATGAGTTTATAAAGTTACAAATATATCTCATTGGGATGTTATCACAAACAAGAACAGAAACAAAACAAAATGAAACCTCAATATGTGAACTGATTTGGAAACAGTCTTCCTTTTTAAACCACCGATTCATATTATTTACAAACACTATCTGTTTCTACTGACTCTTTTATTAATTTATTCAAACTCTTTACAAATCTTAGAAAAGAATTTTTTTGAAAATCATGTTAAATTATTTTTATATTTATTTTTTATTGCTGTTGAAAATATGAATATCAATCTATTATATTATATAGTGAGTTATTACTGGCAAGTGTATACTATTTTCTGATCACCTACTTTATTTAATTTTGTTCTTGGCTCTAGTTGTTTCTCTTTATTTTTTCCTTCCAAAATGACAAATAAGGATAATTTTTTGTCCTTTACAGCTTTTAAAAATTGTAGTTCTTGATTATTTTTTGTATGTATGATTCCTTGTTCTGACAATAGTGAGTTGTGATTCTAAGACATTTGGGACAGATGTTAAAATAATTGTATCATACCACTTGATCATCTCAAACAATTGGTTTAATTTTAGATCTTTATTCTTTTCTAATATATGTATTTTATGTTATGAGTTTCCATCTAAGTGCTTATTTTCTTGTATCCTGCAAATTTTGATAAGTTATGTATTAAAAAAATTTTTTTGGAGACAGAGTCTTGCTCTGTTGCCCAGGCTGGAGTGCAGTGGTGTAATCTTGGCTTACTACAACCTCTGTCTCCCGGGTTCAAGTGATTCTCATGCCAGAGTAGCTGGGATTACAGGCACGCGCCACTACACCTGGGGAATTTTTGTATTTTCAGTAGAGACAGGGTTTCACCATGTTGGCCAGGCTGATCCCGAACTCCTGGCCTCAAGTGATCCACCTGCCTGAGCCTTCCAAAGTGCTGGGATTACAGGTGTGAGCCACCGGGCCTGGCCAATAGTTTATATTTTCATTTTCATTTAGTTCAAGATCTTTTTACAACTTTTCTTGAGACTTCTTTGATCCATGTATTATTCAGAACTGTGTTGTTTAAATTTAAAATATTTGGGGATTTTCCATTTATCTTTCTGTTATTAATTTGTAGTACAATTCCATTGTGGTCTGAGTGCATGCTTCATACGACTTCTACTCTTCTAAATTTGTTGAGGTGTTTTTCTACTCCTTTAAATTTATTAATGGTGCTGTTGAGTTCTACTATGTCTTCACTGATTTTCTGCCTACTAAGTCTGTTCATTTCTAATAGACAGTGTTGGAGTCTCCAGCTATGACAGTGGATTCATCTATTTCGATGTGCAGATCTATCTGGTTTTGCCTCATGTATTTTGGTGCTTTGTTGTTAGGTACATACGTTTTAAGGACTGTTATATCTTCTTGGAGAGCTGACTCCCTTATCATTTTGTAATGTCCCCCTTTGTCACTAATAAACTAGCTTGCCCTGAAATCTGCTCTTCTGAAATTAATATAGCTATTCTACCTTTCCCTCAATTAGCATTATCATGGTATGTACTCTCCCATCCCTTTACTTTTAATTTTCCTGTGTCTTCATATTTAAAATGTGTTTTCTGTGGACAACTATACTTAGCTCCTGGGTTTTTTTAGCCCATTCTTATAAGCTCTGCCTTTTATTTGGTGTGTTTAGGCCATTCACATTTAATATAATATAGTATTTATATGCATATACTTGTAATAGTTTTATATTTGTTGTTTGCGTTCCCTTTTTCTTTTTCTGTCTTTCACTCTTTTCTGCTTTTCCTGTATTTAACTGAGTATTTTATATGCTCCATTTTATCTCTTCTCTTATCATATCAATTATATTTCTTTTTTTAATTTATTTGGTGATTATCCTAGAGTTTGCAATATGCATTTACAATTAATCTAAGTTCACTTTCGAAAAACAGATATCATTTCACAAGTAGTGCAGTTACCTTATAAATGAATATTTTCAATATCTTCCTCCTATCCCTAATAACATTCCTTCATTCATTTAAATGCTTATCTACATTATAATCACTGAACACATTGTTGCTATCATTAATTTGAACAAACTTCTATTTGTTACATCAATTAAGAATAAGAAAAATAAAAATAATACTTTACCTTCATTTGTTCCTTCTCTATCACTCTTCCTTTCTGTATCTATATCCAAGTTTCTGACTTAGCACATTTTTCCTTTCTTCTTAAATTAATTTTTTTCAAAATTTATTGCGTGGTGAACTTACTGGTGACAAATTCTCTCAATTTTTGTTTGAAAAAAACTATTTCTTCACTTTCTATAGATAATTTCTCTAGATATAGAATTCTAGCTTAGTTTCTTTCAAAGCTTTAAAACTGTTACTCCACTCTCTTCTTGTTGGTCTTGTTTCTGAAGTCCAGTGTAATTCCAATCCTCACTTCTCTGTAAGTAAGGTGTTCTCCCCATCCCTCAGCTGCTTCCAAGACAGACAGAAGAACCGCTGATTTTCATCTTGTTCATCTTTTTTCTTGTTGTGAGGATGGGGCTGATGACTTCCAAGCTCTTTACATGTCAAACTGGAAACTGGAAGTCCCTTTGATTTAAGATGGAAGTTGTTTGTCATGCTAAAGAAGGATTCTGCTTTTCCATTTCATAATTGTTAGCTTAACCATCTATGAAATTTATATGTTTTCAAATGCCTACTAGTTGTCTATAACTTTCCTTCTGTTTCTAGTGCTTATTATTTCATATATACTTTCAAAATGAAATTTGTCTTTCGTCCACGAATATACATTGCCTGCTCATAACTTAGTTTTGGATTTTGTATTTGAGAATTATACTTCCTTGGTTTTTCATTTTTCATCTCTAGTTTTGAATAATTTATGCTTGCAGTTTTAATTTAAACCTTTTTTGGGGGATCAGAAAATGGAATGAATGAAGAATTAGGAGCATGCTAACATACAAGAAAAAAGGAAGCTTTTGCTATTTTTCGTATTCTTGAAACAGTTCATGTGGCAGGGGAATTCCCTGGTCATTGATGGTCTAAAATAACTGGCAATATTTATTTTGCCTTTTCTCATTAAAATGATTTTGTTATTTGCTATTGGTTATTCCATATCTTAATATCTAACTTTTCTTCATTTATTTGATGCGGTAATATTTCTTCATAGATAGAAGTAAATGCATACATACACACAAGTACATATACATATATATACACACACACACACTCATACATGCACATATATAATAATGAAAGTTAATATGTCTACCACTTTTGCCTTCTAAAATCTTTGCTCGTTGCTCTATTTTTTAGTGTTGCTAGGAATAGCTTAATGCTACGCAGATGTTTATTTCTTTGGGTCAAAACTGGTATTTTCTCCTACTTGAATGACAGAATACTTTTTTCTTTATTTCCCTAGTTTAAATGCTTTGTAAGAGTGTGATCAGGTTTTGCTCCTTTTCATGGAATTTGCCTATAATGTGGCAATCTTCACTTTTTTTTTCTTTCGAAGACATATCCACTTTCCATTTTTTCTAATGCCCCTCTTTTATCCCTGAAGTCTGGGTAGAGGTTTTCAAGTATTTCATCCAAATCTGTTAATTGGATTTTCCACAGTTTGAATTCCATCTCTTTTATACCTCCAATATAGGCTTTAAATGCTGTCTTGAAATAGAAAAGAGATACGCCTTAGGTATATGTGTCTGTATTTGCTGTACTACCTCATTGTCTTGATTACTACCAAATTTCAATGAGCATTATTATCTGGAACTGCCAGCCCTGCAAGTTTGTTCTATTTCAATATTTTCTTAAATATATATTTGCCTTTGCCTTTCCATATACATTTTTAGAATCAGCATGCCAATTTCCACTAAAAAATCTGCTGGGATTTTTGTTTGAAATTGACATAGACCTCCTGCATTTAATTGAATTGCTGCTGTAGTAGCGTTTTATCTTTTATCTTTGAGTATACTTTTGTTGTCATCTTGGATATTACAAAATATAAACTATGAACCAAATTATTACTTTTACTATTTTCTAATAATCTCAGGACTTTGGAATTGTGTGTGTATATATATATATATATATTTATGTATATATATATACACACACACAAATATATATATATATATATATATATATATATATATATATATATATATATATATATATATATGTATCCTACTGCCAACTCTGGCTTTATGTTAACCATAAGTTTTAATTACTATCATTTTAAACCTATAAGATGCTACTGTTAATGCCTGTGTAGTAAGTTTTCTTTTGTATTTTCTCACATATTAATCTCTCCCATTGTTTTGAGAAGTCAGCTGTGCATATTTTACTTGTAAATGTATAAACAGTGTGCCCTTTTTTCTCTGGATGCTTTATCATTTTTTCCTTGCTTTGATTTGCAATAGTTAGACTTTGTGTGTCTGGGTTCTGGGTGTGTGGTTTTTTTTCTTTTTCTTTTTTTTGTTTAAAAAATCCTGCTTGAGCTGGCTGAGCTTCTCAAATGTACAGTTTGATGTTATTCATCAGTTTCAGGGAAATTCTTTGCCATTGTAAAAAACATTACTTTTAACCCATTTTCCCATATTATTCTGGGACACCAATTACAGGAATATTAGGCCTTCTGATGATGTACTATATTTCACTTCTAATCTGTTTTGTGATGTTTTAAAATTTTTTTCCTCTCTCTTTATTTCTATTTATGTAGTTCCTATGAATCTAATTTCTGTGTCATCAATTCTGCGCTTGTCTGCAGTCTTTTATTCAATGAATACATTGAGTTCTTAATTTCAGTTGTTATTCCTCAGTAGTTAAATATGAATTTTATCTTCATATAATAAAAATTTCTATTAAATTTTCATAGCTTTTCACCTATTTTGTGCTTCTTCTTTTCTTATTTTCTTAAGAATAGTCATAATAATTATTTTAAAGTCTACTGCTAGCTGTAATTATAATCACCTGTAGGTCTGCCTTGATTTTTCTTTTGGTTTTCAGATAATCCCATCTATTTTCATGGCTAGTAATTTTTGGTAGAATGCCAGCCACCGTTTAAAAAAATAAAAATAAAAAGCTACTTAGCCTTCAGCTTTGCCCAGATTGGCCAGTGGTCCCAGAGAGAAAGTAGTGGCAGATTTTCCATATCACTTCACCTTTTCACCCCCTCCAGGCTTGCAGCTCTCACCGGTGTGTCCAGTACCTCCTTTTCTCTTGGGTCCTTGTCTTGTGAGCGTCCAAACACTGGGAGGTGGAAGGACATTCCCTGCTGCTTTTCAGATTTTGTGGTTTAGCTCTTTGGTTTTCAGCCTACACAGCTTCGGAGTTTACCAAATAACTGAAGGGAGAAATTGCCTTGTGTCTGAGCACCCTCTGCTTGTCTAACCTCTCTGCCCATCAGCAACTGCCCTTTGCTCCACTCAAGCCCAGTCTTGCAGCTCTGGCTCCTTCTCAAAACCAACAGATGCTACTCGGGTTTCTAGGGACCCTGGGAATCTCCTACAACCATGCCCTCTCATCTGGAATTTTCTTCTTTTAGTTTTTGTTGCTACATCTATATTGATACCTATATGTGCGCAGGTCATATATTTGGGAATTTGTCCAGGTTTCAGATTGTTCTCAGTGAGAAGTTGGGCTGAGTGGATCCTCCATCCCACTCAGTAGCAGAAAACCTCAGTGTGGATTGTAATTCCATTACTGGGCTTTTCACTTGCTGCCATCCTTCCTCATACATATATATCCTTCCATTCCATGGAAATATCATTAGAGGAGAAATTTTTTCATCCTTTTTTTCAACAAATGTAGGCTATATAAGAAAATAATAATTTTCCCAAACTTACATGAACATCACAATATTACATAAAACCATGTAAGGGAAATAATAGAAAAACAAGTTAAAATAGAAAGATAAGTAGTCATATTAAGAATAATTTAAAAAATACTTCACTTAGTGTTTCGAGCCAATTTTTCTATTGTCCATCAATATTTGCTATGTTCTTTTTGTGGACATGTGGAAAAGCTACAATTCCTCAGCCCCTGTGTTAAGTTGATTATGGTCATAAGATATGCTTTGACAATAAAGTGTGAGCAACAAGACCCTGTGTCTCTTCTGCTTTAAATCATTTAATTGCTGATGTTGAGCTCTTCACTTCTCTCTTTCTTTGTATGTCATGATTTACATACATCATATCAAGGAGAAACGATGCTAAGAATCTTAAGGAAGAAAGCTCCACTTTTTGATGGGGTTGTTTGTTTGTTTGTTTTTTCTTGTAAATTTGTTTAAATTCCTTGTAGATTCTGGATATTAGCCGTTTGACAGATGGATACATTGCAAAAATTTTCTCCCATTCTGTAGGTTGCCTGTTCACTCTGATAATAGTTTCTTTTGCTGTACAGAAGCTCTTCCATTTAATTAGATCCCATTTGTCAATTTTGGCTTTTGTTGCCATTGCTTTTAGTGTTTCAATCCTGAAGTCTTTTCCCATGCTTATGTCCTGAATGGTATTGCCTAGGTTTTATTCTAGGGTTTTTATGGTTTTAGATCTTACTTTTAAGACTTTAATCCATCTTGAGTTAATTTTTGTATAAGGTGTAAGAAAAGGGTCCAGTTTCAGTTTTCTGCACATGCCTAGCCAGTTTTCCCAACACCCTTTATTAAATAGGGAATCATTTCCCATTGCTTGTTTTTGTTAGGTATGTCAAAGATCATACCATCTCATGTCAGTTGGAATGGCAATCATTAACAAGTCAGGAAACAACAGATGCTGGAGAGGATGTGGAGAAATAGGAACGCTTTTACACTGTTGGTGGGAGTGTAAATTAGTTCAACAATTGTGGAAGACAGTGTAGTGATTCCTCAAGGATTTAGAATCAGAAATACCATTTGACCCAGCAATCTCATTACTGGGTATATACCCAAAGGATTATAAGTCATTCTACTATAAAGACACATGCACACGTATGTTTATTGTGGCCCTATTCACAATAGCAAAGACTTGGAACCAATCCAAATGTCCACCAATGATAGGCTGGATAAAGAAAATGTAGCACATACACACCATGGAATACTATGCAGCCATAAAAAAGATGAGCTCATATCCTTTGTAGGGACATGAATGAAGCTGGAAACCATCATTCTCAGTAAACTAACACAGGAGCAGAGAACCAAAGACCACATGTTCTCATTCATAAGTGAGAGTTGAACAATGAGAACACATGGACACAGGGAGGGGAACATCACACACATCGGGGCCTATTGAGGGATGGGGAGCTAGGGGAGGGATAGCATTAGAAGAGATATCTAATGTAGATGATGGGTTGATGGGTGCAGCAAACTACCATGGCAGGTGTATACCTATGTAACAAACCTGCGCGTTCTGCATATGTATCCCAGAACCTAAAGTATAATAACAAAAAAAATAGAAAGAAAGAAAGCTCCACTAGCATGTCCTCTGGCCACACAAAAGGCTTTGTTTTAGCCTGAAATAAAACTTTTATTTTTTTAAGCTAATGTGATTTTAGGGGTATCCATTAACTTAACAAAATCTCCTCTATCTTGGCAGATATAATTTAACAACATAAGCCATTATTAAAAAGAGAATCAAAACAAACCATTATTAAAGAAAGAATCAAGGTTACTTCAAAACCTTTCTAAATCTGGCCTACATTCTTCTAAGCAAGATGAAACAATGATGATGATAAAATAAACACACAGGTGATGCTGTATTGAAATTACAGCTAGATTACAGTCAGAGATATCAAGATGTATATACACAGGATGGTTGTTATAGAAATACAGTTATGTGGATATTCATGGTTCTTATATATATAATATATTATTATATATATTATATATATTATAATATATATAATATATATTATAATATATAATATATATAATATATATATAAAAATATATATATATTTCTTATCTCTGTCTGCTGAGGACCCTAGAAGCACTAATATTCCAGAAGCAATTAAAATACCTAATTACCCAGATCTTTTTAGGTGCCATTTACCTATACTAAAAAGCAGGGTTTCCTGAATGACTTTAGTCTGGGTTTGATGCATAGAAAATACAAGAAGAGCCTGAAGCATCTTACAGGGCTGATAAAGAAGTGGAAGAAAAGAAAAGAAAGAGAGGGAAAGAAAAAAGAAAGGAAGAAAGGAAGAAAGAAAGAAAAGAAAGAAAGAAAGAAAAAGAAAGAGAGAAAGAGAGAGAAAGAAGAAAAAGAAAGAAAGAAAGAAAAAAGAAAGAAGAAAGAAGAAAAAGAAATGAGAGAAAATATAACAGAAAGGGAAGAGAGAAGAAAGGAGCAAGGAAGAGAGAGACAATAAGAACATGTCAAAAAACAAAACAAACAAACGAAAACCTCACAGAAACATCCTGAAGGAGTTCCCAGTGGCCAAAGTTGAAACTATTTTAATAAGAGGAGGAAAAATTATGAATGTATTGGATTATAACTGTAAGAATAAAATAAATATCCATAAATTTCTACTAATAAAAATAAATGATTGAATACATAAATAAAGGAAAGTGGGCAAATGGTCCTTACAGGGGAATCCCAATAGTAAATGTAGAAGTGAGGGAAATACAAAATTGCCATTAGCAAACCATGGTAACATTTTCTGCAGGCAAGATCCACTAAACAACAATAACAATATTGGGTGACATTTTAAGGAGAAGAAGAATATTTGCATAGCCTCAAAGTATCTCCCCAGAAACAAGTATTAATCACTGTGGTGGTTTTATCATATTGCTACAAATATGTGTGCAAGTCCCATCTACAGCTGGCTTATAGCATCCTTGCTGTGGCAAGAGGAGATTCATGAGAAATGTTCAGAGAAGGAAGTTTAGATTGTAAGAAATGTTCAGAGCTGAGAGTTCTAGAAGATCCTTGTCCTCACTTTAGAAGATCTGATGAGACCTGGTTCGGGCTAGTTGGTAGAAAAGCAAAGCAGATTCATTAAAAAGGTGGAGACTTCCATGGTGACTTTGGCATTATGGTGGGTGTATGGCAGTTTGAGGAGAGAAACAGTTCCTGAAGTAACGGCATGAGCAAAAGACAGGAAAGGGATCATGCTCAAGCTATGAAGCAGGCCAGTTTGATTGGAGCAAGAATATACAAAAAGTAGTAAATAGTAGAGAGTAAGTTTGGAAAGGTAGATGGAGAGTCTAAAGGGCTGGTAGAAGCTTCTCCTTATTAGGTGAGCCATAGGGAGCCATGAGAGCTTCTAGAGCAGAGAAGTGCTAATTTCTGAGCTCAGAAAAATTCCTCCAATGTTAGCCATTGTAGGGACTAGAATTTTTTCTCTGAATGAGATGGATGTGTGACAGGATCAGAAGCAGTTCTGCTTAGTGTTTGATTGGACCATTTTGGCTGTTGTGTTAAGAATGCATCACAGAGCACAGCCAGGGAAAAGCAGGGCCACCAAGTAAAGGACAATTATGGAAATGCAGGTGAGAGATGATAGTACAGTGTGGTCGAGTGTCTTCAGGGCGAGGTGGTGACTAAGTGTGTCTGAGTCATGCCATCTGGATCATCTGTGTGACCTGA
The DNA here is from genome assembly GCF_029281585.2 of Gorilla gorilla gorilla. Lineage (NCBI taxonomy): Eukaryota > Metazoa > Chordata > Mammalia > Primates > Hominidae > Gorilla > Gorilla gorilla. Next base: position 54,279,863 of record NC_073230.2, read on the forward strand.
AGATGGGATTATCCTTTGATGACTCCAGGAAAAAGTCCAAATAGCTTAGCTCTTCAAGACCTGGTCTTAATTTCCTTCCAGTCAAATCTGTCATCTCTTCCCGAAAACATCCTGAGTTTGAGCCATGCCAAAAGCCCAAGGTGGTCTTTGTACACTGCCCATGGATTTCTTTCTGGGTGAAAACACCCTCTTTCCTTTGCTAAGGAACTCTCACTCATCTTTCCATTGTCCTGTCTTTTCCAAATCCTTCCCTGACATAGCCTTGGCAGAGTCAGATGCTAGCTGTGTCTTCCGTGTTCCTGAAGCACTATTGTTATAGTCCATATTCTGAGAACAGCAAATGCCATGGTGTAGCCTGAGCATTTTCATCTGTATCCTTATAGCAATGGCTCCACTAGACACAAAGGGGTAGAGCAGGAATTTCTTTCACACTCCTGTTTTCTGATTCTGTCTGATATTTGCATGATACTTATCCTTGTTCAAAACAGTTCATCTCCTTGATCCTGATTAGGGATTCTTTCTAAGCCATGTCCTTGATTATGAAAGAGTATGGATAGAATTCTCCATTCTGTCTTGTGGAAATATACATGGCTCAGAGAGCTAATTTTCTGTAAATTACTTTATTTGACTTACCATTTTTGTAGGTATTTTAGTAACACGCATCTGTTGAGGTCCTGGAGAGGATAAGCATTTGATTAAGGTGGCACAGCAGGAGGTACAGGCTGAATGAAACCTGTGCAGTCTCACTTCTGACCCATTGGGAGAAAGTAGCCAACTCTGACCCTTCACTGTGGAACAGAATAGATTTACACAGAGAACACATTCTTCAAAGCATCACTTCATCTTTAGAAACTCAAAGTTGGAGGGCACCTACAGAATCACTGCCTTATCCCTTGACACTGTGAAGAAACACCATTTACAACTGCCTTCAAGTGCGCAAATGGTGATGGAGACAGGGAGCCCCTCCCAGAGTGTGAATCAGTAGGGATTGTTTATCAAAGAGTCTCCACTGAATGGAGCCAAAATCTGTTTCTCGCTACATTATTTCCCTTGATTTGCCAGCAGAAAAAGCCTAATCCCTCCTTCAAATGATAAGCCTTTTAAAATATAGGCAGGTAAGCTTTAAAATTTAAAGGCAACTAGATCTTCACATCTCTATTGTTTCAACCACACAGATGGCATGCTTTTTAAGCCCTTTAACTTTAAATTGGGACAAGTTTATTCCTCTGTGCTGGTTTTAATTAATGGCATCCCACTGAAATCCCTCAATTTTCCATGAAGAACTAACTTGGCCCCATTGTCTTCACTAAGGACCCATTTCTTAGCCCCCTTTCACAGCGGAATTGCCTCTGATGCATCTCTGCCTACTATTCCTGTCTCCTCCCCAATTTACTGTTGAGCCCACTCCTCCCATGCTCTTGTCCCCACAACTCGGCAGAAACTGTTCTTCTTAGGCTAAGGGAAGATTTCCATGTCACTCGGTTCAACCTTCTATTCTCAGTATTTCTCTTCTGGCTGCTCTTACCTCCCTTCCTTACGCCTTCCCTACAGTGACTCCTCCTGTCCATGGGCTCCAACAACACTGGCCTCCCTGCTGCTCCTGGACAGTCCGGACCCTCTGGGTAAGACCTTTGGTCTGCTGTCCCATGATGTGTATCCTTTTTACCAGATCCATCCTTTGCTTCACAGCGAGGCCTCCCCTGGCCACCCTTTCTGGCCCTGGAATAACTCAGAACAGATTACCCTTCTCTATTTTATCTGCACAGCACATACCTCTGACCTAGATAGTAAATAATATGGTGAGTTGTATTTGTTGGCCATTGTTTGCCTCCCTGATCTGTACAGTCTCAGCAAGTGCATGCAGGGATGGTTGTCCCTTGGGTCTCCTGAGTGCCTAATGCAGTTTCTGGCATGAGGCAGGCTTTCATCACTTTCTAGATGAATGAGTAGCATTATGAATGGAGGTGTGTATGATGGGGGGACCAGAGAGCTCAGTGGGCTGGAGAGGTGGACAGAAAGTGAGTGACATGGAACATGGAAAAGCTCCCAAAACTCTAACCAGTTCAAGGGAAAAGCTCAAGTTAGGAGAGTCAGCATGTTAGTTATTTGTTACGTCCCTATAAATGATCATAAACATGGTATGAGGTTGGGTGAGGAAAAAAAAAATGAGAATTTAAAAAAACCACAAAGAATACGTGGGCATCACCAACAAAATTTTTTGTAGGCACATTTGAAGTTTTTAAAAATATACTAAAAAAACTCAATGCATAACTTGAGTACCTCACTGTTGGATGGGCTAACCTTGCTTATTTAGTTTCAAAGAACAGGAATCACCTCATAATATTCTTAGCTTACCCCTTTAGAAATAGTGTTCCACAGATAAGTGATCGGGTATTTACAAAAATGAGAGTGTGGGAGAGCAAGCATGTACTTTCAGTCCTTTATGCAGATCAAAAATAGCCCACACTGGGCTGACTTTTTGCTTTCAGAGGAGTCCACTAGGTTGGGAAAGAATGAACCTCCCCTTGGGCTTTCAATCTGATGATCTCCAGTAGGTCTGTCATCTCTCTGCCCGTCACTTTTCAATAAAGGGGCCAAGTCGGCACTGGATTAAAGTGCTTGCCCTTCTCCATGGCTCTGACTTTTCAAATCTTTTTGGCAGAAAATACTTTTTCTGATGCTAAGAAATTGCAAAAAAATTCTCACGTGTCATTCAATGGACTTGATTAAAGGCAAACTCCAGGCCGTAGCAACATCATTTTACCACTGGGTACCTAGTTCTTCACCTTGGCAAATATTCTATTCACATCTTAAGGTTTGGGCATCATGGATGCTTCCTGGAAAAACAAGGAAATAAAATGTTGCAATTAACAGCTTTTGGACTGAGAGTCAACATGTTGTTTCAGAGCAGCAGGTATTCAGTCTTTTAAATGAAAATAGCAAAATCTAAATCCACTTTAATCAAATTCTAAGCAGAGAAAGAACAATGTATTAATCCATCATATATTAAATAGTTCTTTGGAACTGATGCCATTGATTTGAAGTCATTCTTTTAAATAGCAAACAAGAAAGGACCCATGGTAACCACGTGAGATAATTACTTGGGCTTTTACGGTTTCTTTTTAGGACACTTCAAGCATTACTTTGTGCCTTGTCTATGTCTTAGGAAGAGGAAAAATTCTGTGGCATACAATGTTGTAAGGACAAGTGTATTTTCTAAGCTCTTCCCACACTGTGGAAGTTCCCTCTAAGGTCTCACTGTTATACTTTAAAGCCCCCATGTTTCTGGTCCCCTTAAGATTCAGGAACCCCCAAGGCCAGAGGTCCTCTGCTGGTCACACATATGCATCTGTACCTGTCCGAATCCATCAAATACAGAATTGTTGTCTTTCAGGTTAAGAAGGTCTCTCTTTTACAATGTGCTCTAAAGTGTCACAGTGGCAAGTTTAAATGCAATCTTAGTTTAATAGGTAACTAAAATACAAGATCTTACAGCACTGCCCCTTTCTTTTCTGACCCAGAACAGTGGAGATTGCCTAAGGTGAAGAGGCTATCATTTCAAAGGTGATAAATCTGAGTCTTAGGACAGATGAACACACAGTGTACTAGTATCTCTGGAATTTGGATCTTCATGGAATTTAGTCTAACAAAATCCAAGCTTTTCTCCTCTGAACATTGGCAAATCAGCTCATTATAGTTTTTTTTTCAAATACATATTCTTGTGAATTTGAATTAAGTGTATGACAATAACAAACTTACAACTGTAGTATGCCCCTTCTCATCATGAACATCTGATCTCCTAATTCCTAAATCCCATCTCAGGCATCTCTGGAGGCCCGATCTGTTCAATGCATCTTTTCCTTCATGCAATGACACTCAGGCTCTTTGGCTATGTGAGCTGTGAACCATATGACCCAAGTGATTAGGGTCTTTTCCCCAAAATGTATCTTCCCTAGATGCCTAACTAAGTTGTTGAAAAGTCACAATAAGACTTAATTGGTCAATAGGGGAAGAGGCAAATTTCACTGGGAGATAAAGTAGGCAGGGTTGTATCAATGCCATTTTGGGAAGACAAAGAACAACACCTTTTGCCTTCCATTCTATTAAGCTGACCTGCACTTAGACTGGAACCTGCTCTGGAGTCAGCCTGTCCAGTTTCACTTCCTCATATCACTGAGCTCAGGCCACCAACACCAAGGTAGCTTCTGGGAGTAGGGTTGGGGAGAAGGTGTGGAAGAACATGCATACATCTGAGTTAGGATCCGTTTGTGCCATAATCTCTGTGTTTGAAGTAGCTGGTAGAACTCATCACTTCCTCGTCATAGGAACACCTGCTCATTGGAACACCCCAGGGTTTGACTTGTGCTTTTCATGTCTCTATCTCTAATGCTCATTTGACAATCTTTCCTGGCCTCTTGACTAGAAATACTATTCTTATGGAAAAGATTCCCAGACTTTAATCTCCAGTTCAGCCCTCTCTTGAAATCCACTAATATGTCCAATCACTTATTTAACATCTCTGATTGGATGCATGATCTGTGCTTCCCATTCAACATGTTCCCTTCAGAACCCACCCACACTTGCAGCAATCACAGTCTACTCTTATTTAGGTTGTGGAAGCTCATTGTTTCCAGGAGCATGGGTGAGTCCTGGGAGTCAGTCACATTTTTATCTTGTTTTACATATCCCACATTCAGTCTTTCAGAAAATCATTTTGGCTCTACCTTCAGGATATATTCAGAAGCCAACCTCTTGTCGTCAGCCCTACCACCTACATACTGATCAGAGTTATCATAGTCTCAGGCTTGGATTATCTCCTGGCTAGTCTTCCTACCTATTTTTTTTTTTTTTTTTTTTTTTTTTTTGAGATGGAGTCTCGCTCTGTCGCCCAGGCTGGAGTGCAGTGGCACCATCTCGGCTCACTGCAAGCTCTGCCTCCCTGGGTTCATGCCATTCTCCTGCCTCAGCCTCCCTAGTAGCTGGGACTACAGGCACCCACCGTCGTGGCCGGCTAATTTTTTGTATTTTTAGTAGAGACGGGGTTTCACCGTGTTAGCCAGGATGGTCCCGATCTCCTGACCTCATGATCCGCCCGCCTCGGCCTCCCAAAGTGCTGGGATTACAGGCGTGAGTAGTCTTCCTACCTTTTTCTTCAACTCACCACAGTCCAGACTCAACGAAACATCTGGAGTGGGCATATGACACTTAAATCACGTTGTGTTACTCTCAGACTCAGAACCCTACAGTAGTTTCTTATTTCCCCCAGAATATAAACCAAAGTCTTTAAGGTTGCCTTCCAGGCCAGACATTAACTTCACCTTCTGTGCCTTGCTTCTCTCATCTGTGAGTTGGGTATAATGATAGTACCTGCCTCTTGAGATATTCATGAAAGTTAAGTGAGTTAAGACATGCAGTGAGCACAGAATGTGCCCATTATGAGTTAGTCATAATTCTGACTAAGGGCTGGTTTTGGTTAAGAGGTGTCAACTCCCTCAAATTCAGGATGAGATGCAATATTTATGCCTTTTGATACAGTAAATAAGACTCCACCAAGAAAGGCTTGACTTTTGGAGGTGGACTGGGCAACAGTCCTGCAAGTATAAAGGGAGAAATAAAACACTCTATTTTGCCTCTTTTCCTGGCTCTGAGAAGTTCAAGGTAATATTGATAATCTTCATCCAAGTAAAATTTTAGCTAAAAAAATCCACTTAGAAAATGTGTTTTTAATATCATGTCAATTTGATTTAGTGTGACACTGAATCATGTGACCTTCCAAAATCCAAAACCAAAAGGAAAGCATTAGAACAAATCATCTTTTCTAGCTTACTGAAGATCATAATCGTTTAAAGACTTTAAGGAAAACAAATATTAAGAGAAGGACAAGTAGCTTATTTCATTTTTAAATAATTATGTTATTAGTAAATGATCATAAAATTAGCTTTAAACTATTCATTAGTCAAGCAAGTGAACCAATGATGACTATTATTCTATATGTGATCATTATAAGACTTGATCATAAATATGGCACTGTAGAATTTCCCTGGTTTATAAACACATTGATGTAAGCAGATGTTTATCTTCTCTCTCTTAACAACAGGAAATGAAAGTAACATATTTAGTGCACTCTGGAAGCCAGGCACGCTGCTAGGTAGAGTTCACACTTTGACCTTCCAAAATCAGACAGTGTGAAAGGATACACATCCTAGAATGCTTTTTTGAGGTCCACAATTTTCACATTATCTCTTCCAACAAGATGGCAATTTCAACTATGGAGAAGCTGATTTCTGACAGTCAGTTTAATGGGAGATTGTCTGTCTACCTAACATGGTCAACAGAAGAATTGAGGCACTTCATTTTTAATTCCCATTGTTTTTTTCTTGCTTACATTTCTCATGTTATTTTTCACCTTTTTTATTATAACTTTATTTAGATAAAGTCATTTAAGTCTTATTGTGAACAAATACTATCCTGGAGATTACTGAATTTTAAAACTCAGTTCAATAGTTATACTAGGCATCTGTGTTTGTCATTAAAAAAGGAAGAAATCATGACTAAGTTTTAGTCACTGCATTCAAGAAGCATCCAAGATACTTGGTGGAAAAAATCAGAGAAATCCACAAATCTCTTTGATCTTATGATGGCAAGATGAAGTCCATAAGAAATGTGTAAAGCAAGCACACTGGGAGTTTAGAAGACCTGGAGAGACCTAGTTTGAGCCAGCTGGTGAAAAAGCACAAGCAGATTAAATGAAGAGGTGGGGCTACATGGTGACTTTGGAGTGAAGATGGACGTGTTACAGTTAGACATGTTAGACCATTAGATGAGGGAAATACTTGAAGCAAGAGCATGAGCTTTCTATAAAGGAAAGGAAAGGAAAGGAGCTTGCTCAGGCAGTGAAGAATAGGCCAGTTTGATTGGAGCAAGAATATAGGAAGGGAAATAAATAGTGGAAAATAAGTTTTGGGAAGGTAGATGGATAACCTAAAGAGCCGCTAGGGACTTCTTTATTAGGTGAGCAGTAGAGAGCCATGAGAGGTTCCAGAGCAGCAACACGGTGAGGTCAGAGCTCAGAAAGACTTCCCAGGTAAATGAATGTGAAATGACAATGAAAGAATATACGAAACTCTTACATTATCAGGGAGCATTGACAGGGGATATGTGTAGGATTTTCATTACATATGTGACAAATGGCTACAACTTGGCCACTGCAGTATCAGACATTTCTAACCCTGTTAAAGTGAATTTAGCCACAGCAAGGCAGGGAGTAAGGAGGTATTGTAACAATTGGTAGCGATTGCAATGCTCTGAAATTCCCCAAATGCACACTATGTTCACCCATAAGAAACTATCATGACTTAAGGAAATTTTAGTGTTGCTATATAAATCTGAACACATGTACTCACTACTGCCCTAATTTAAATGATTAAGAAAAAGTTATATAAAATAATCTTTTTGGAATATTACTATTTACTGTGGTGAGATGCATCTTTAGTTCCATCTACTTGGAAAACTGAGATGGGAGGATTTTTGAGCCAACTAGTTTGAGGCCAGCCTGGGCAACATACCAAGACTATACTATAACAAGATTATAATTTTTAAAAATTTAAATTTTAAAAATGTTTAAGGAAGGATATCATTATATATAAAATTTACAGAAGTTAAATCTTAAGCTTTATTATGGAAAAATACTCACATGAATTATGACATCTGTTTCATGGGATATGGTGCTGATAAAATTATTACTGTGTCCAAACCGATTGAAGAAAAAAAACAAGTCACAGAGTATATGAGGAAGTTGCCTTATAATAAACAACAAGGAAAGGATGGATTACAGAATAATCATTAGAACAATTGGCTAGATGTTTAGGGCAAAAAGCTGGATCCTTATTCCTCTCATTATATCTTTACGTTTATATGATTCAAAAATGTAAATGGGCAAGAAAAAGGCATAAAAATACCGCAAGAAAGCATGAGATAACGCATCTTACAAAAGAAGAGTTAAAGTTGGCAATCAATATAAAATGCAACCAGATAAAACAAAAACATGAAGACATATCAAATTGGCAAGATTAAAACTTCAAAAGACAATCTTAGTTTTGAAGTTTTGCAGAAATACACAAACAATAGTAATAGTGGGGGTGTAAAATTGGTAGAAATTTATAGTGAGCATGTTGGCACTTGTAATGGTTAGTCTCATGTGTCAACTTGGCTAGACTACAGTAGACAACTGTTTAATCCTACACCAATCTAGGGGTTGCTGTGAAGGCATTTTATAGATGTGGTTAGCATCCGCAATCAGTTGACGTTAAGTGAAGGAGATTACCCTCTATAATGTGAATGGACCTCATCCAATCATTTGAAGATCTTAGGAACAAAAACTGAGGTTTCCTGGGGAAGAAGAAATTCTGCTTCAAGACTCCAGTATCAATTTCTGCCTGAGTTCCCAGTTTGTTGGCCTGCCTTACAAATTTCAGACTTGTGAGGTTTTGGATTGCCACAATCCTATGAGCCAACTCCTTAAATCTCCCTCTCTCCAAAAAAAAAAAAAAAAAAAAAAAAAAAAAAACCTCTTTCTCACTGAAAAAAATATATATCCTGTTCCTGTTTCTCTGGAAAATCCTGACTGATACTACTCTACATATAAGAATTTAACATGTACAACTCTATTTTATAAATTTACCTCAATAAGCTAATTTTACAAGTTGGAAAAGACATATATACAAGTATATTAATTTCTGTGTGTTTTTTTTTAATTATACTTTAAGTTTTAGGGTACATGTGCACAATGTGCAGGCTAGTTACATATGTATACATGTGCCATGTTGGTGTGCTGCACACATTAACTCGTCATTTAACATTAGGTATATCTCCTAATGTTATCCGTCCCCCCTTCCCCCACCCCACAACAGGCCCCAGTGTGTGATGTTCCCCTTCCTGTGTCCATGTGTTCTCATTGTTCAATTCCCACCTATGAGTGAGAACATGCGGTATTTGGTTTTTTGTCCTTGTGATAGTTTGCTGAGAATGATGGTTTCCAGCTTCATCCATGTCCCTACAAAGGACATGAACTCATCATTTTTTATGGCTGCATAGTATTCCATGGTGTATATGTGCCACATTTTCTTAATCCAGTCTATCAATCATTGTTGGACATTTGGGTTGGTTCCAAGTCTTTGCTATTGTGAATAGGCCGCAATAAACATATGTGTGCATGTGTCTTTATAGCAGCATGTTTTATAATCCTTTGGGTATATACCCAGTAATGGGATGGCTGGGTCAAATGGTATTTCTACTTCTAGATCCCTGAGGAATCACCACAGTGACTTCCACAATGGTTGAACTAGTTTACAGTCCCACCAACAGTGTAAAAGTGTTCCTATTTCTCCACATCCTCTCCAGCACCTGTTGTTTCCTGACTTTTTAATGATTGCCATTCTAACTGGTGTGAGATGGTATCTCATTGTGGTTTCGATTTGCATTTCTCTGATGGCCAGTGATGATGAGCATTTTTTCATGTGTCTTTTGGCTGCATAAATGTCTTCTTTTGAGAAGTGTCTGTTCATATCCTTTGCCCACTTTTTGATGGGGTTGTTTGTTTTTTCTTGTAAATTTGTTACAGAATGGGAGAAAATTTTTGCAATCTACTCATCTGACAAAGGTCTAATATCCAGAATCTATAATGAACTCTATGTTCTTTATATAATCGAAATACTTGACAACAAATGTCCATTTCCTAAGGGCTGGTTAATAGTCATGTAATAGAAAATCATGGAGTCATTTAAAAAAATCTGAAATTTGTTTTAATTAATGTTCTTCATAGTTGGCATTTTTTTTCTCTTCTATTCTTCTAGGGTTATTCTTTGTACAGAGGATGAAGAAATCCATGTGCACAGATTGGACTTCTCCCTCGGGCTGCGGAGATGTTCCCAACTGTCTCCCGGACATTTCCAGCTCAGAGTCAACAGATGATTGGAGAGTTATCTCATCTGCTACATATTTACTTAGTCACATCTCCTAACTGCTCCAATCCCCCAAGAGCAAAATCTAAGTGTCTGCCTTAATAGTTCTTATCAATGCATCACCATTCACAGATGTGCATGCACTTATACATACACTCCTTCAATCCATCCTACGTGGTGTTGATTGTATCTCCAATGCATTCTTCATAACCCTTCTTTCTTCTCTGCCTCTACAGTCCCTATCCTGGACAAGACACTAATAATTTCTGAGGGGTATAATTTTAATACATTATTCTCTGGACTCCCTACTGACAATTCATGTTCTTCACATTGCAAATAAAGTTCTCGCTCTCTAAAATGGCAGTTGATTATGTTACTCTCTTTGTATTTGTTTTATTATTATTAATTTCAATCTTCTAAAGTCCCCCCACTGCTTACACTATAGCAGCCAAATTCTCACAGCCCAGAGCTTGGCTTTCTACATTCTGCTCCCGGCAAGCTCAAGCTCTGCAGTTCCGTCTCCTGTTTTCCCGTGGCTTCCCAGGCTGCTGTTCAGTCTTCCTGGAGTCACTCCTGATTGTCTTGTGGTTGCTTGCAGCCTCCTTCTCTGTGCACATGGCATTTTCTGTGCCAGAAACACTGCTAATCTATTATGAGCCTGGTCAGTTTCTGTTTATTCTTCAAGTTCCCTCTCAAGGGGACACTTCTGTAAGTCTTCTTTCAGCATCCTGAGTGGAATTGATTACCACCTGCTTCATGTGTCTTATGACCTTATGGAATCCCTCTCACAGTCCTTTTTCATTGTAATGTCCATCTGCTCCAAACAGACCATGCTCTTCAACAGTGAGGACTAGGATATACTCCATAACCTAGCCCCACACCTGCAGGAATAGATGTCTTAGTTTGGATTCTACCTAAAAGTAGATCCTGAAGCAAGATCTTAAGTGCAAGAGGTTCCGTTTGGAGGTGATTCCCCAAGAAGCACAAGAGAGAGAATAGGGAGGTGAGGCATGGGAGGAAGGAAAGCTGTAAAGGCTACTAATCAGTGGGTCATCCCTCTAGGCAACTGGGATTCAACTGGACAGGGCGCACCTGAAGAATCATATAGAACATTCCTCATAATACACTAAATCTTATTTTGTCACATCTTATAAATTTATCTTTTGAAGTCAGTCCAAACGAGAGTGGTCTTCAATTCTACATGACCTCTATTTAGATACTGGAAAATAGCGAATGCGCTCTCCCTTTAACCCTAACATTGTCCACAGCTTTGACAGTAACAAACTCTTCATCATAGGGTCTCACTTTTACAAACTCATTCCATTTTATGGCTGTACCATATAAAAATAGTGCCAAGGGCTAACACGGTGAAACCCATCTCTACTAAAAACACAAAAAATTAGCCCGGCGTGGTGGCCGGCGCCTGTAGTCCCAGCTACTCTGGAGGCTGAGGCAGGAGAATGGCGTGAACCTGGGAGGCAGAGCTTGCAGTGAGCTGAGATTGTACCACTCCACTCCAGCCTGGGTGACAGAGCGAGACTCCATCTCAAAAAAAAAAAAAAAATAGTGCCAAGGATTACCCACGGTGCCCTGGAACCTAAGCATGCCAAGGTGTGTGGTGTGGCAGAGAGTACCAGATACTTCTTTGCCCAGGGCTCTAATCAAGCTGCTGGAGTGAAGCCAGTTGTTGTAGTCCATTTGACTCACACACTTCTTGGATCCAATCTGCACACCTGAATTTTGGCTTATGATATATATCAACCTGCATTTCTTCTTGGTTTTCCTTGTAAAATGTACCTATTACTGTGCTTCACAAGAATTCTTGAGAATCTATTCAGTTTAGCCCAGGCACTGTGCCTGGAGTTAGAGAAACAGACACAGACTGAACAAGGGCAGGGCCTGTGAGGTGCTCACACCATGGCAGGAGTCCAGATGTGTCCAGGGTCAGAAAAATGCTTAAGGGAAAGGCTCAGCTGCAGACATGGACAGAGTGTATCTAGAGATTGAACATGCAGCATAGTCATGTGAGGCTTTCCCACTGGCATCTAACTTAATGGAATGTTATGCGTCAGTGTTATGGAATTGCACATGAGCCAAGAGAAAAAACATGCCAAAGATTTTGGTTTTAAGTATTCGGAATATGTGTTTTGTTTACCAAGCCAAGCTATGCTTAGCCATGGTATCTAGAAAGGATTTGTTGATTTCTAGATATTCAGTGATTCCATTATTTAATATAAAGGAGCTAATAATAATAAAATAGCTAATTCTTAATGGGAGAAGTATGTAAAAGAAAAATGTGAAACAATTTACATCAATATCATTAACTTAAAAGATAAAATTATTGAAACATTTATTTCTCTTAGTTATATAATATTTGAGTTTTGTTTAAAGAGCATGTATTATCTTAATAAATCAAGAAAAATACAGTAAAAAGTAGAAAAACAAAAAATTCAAAGACATAAAGAGACTTACAATGGTGACTCACAGGGGAAGGCAGAGAAGCACAAATAAAATATTTATTATTATATCTCACATCTTGAGTGTTCATTGTAACGATTGTGTTAATTGGTACTCTCCCTGTAAACACCCGAGTTCTTACTGCCTGTTGCACAAACAATTCCAATTGACTAAGACCACAGCACTTCGATAAAGAGTTTAATTGACATGAGGCCAGCCATGCCACCTGGGAGACAAAGTTATTACTCAAATCAACTCCCCAAAAACTTGGGGGCTAGGGTTTTTCCAGAATAGTTTGGTGGGCAAGGGAATGGGGGTGTGGATAGTGGTTCTCTTCTGGGTGGGGCCACAGGATGGCTGGTGGGTCCAGGTGGAGCCATCATCATTAGAAATGCAAAAACCTGAAAAGACATCTCAAAGGCTAATCTTCAGTTCCATAATAATGATGTTATCTGCAGGAGTAATTGGTGAAATTTCATATCTTGTGACATCTGGAATAATGGCAGGTAATTGTTTTTAAGTCTATACCTTGGCAGAATTCAGGCTTCTCATCCATCTAACCTGATGGTTTTTCACTAGCTTTACAAAGTCAGTTTAGTTTTGGGGAAGGACTATTATTATTATTTAAACTATAAACTAAATGTCTCCCAAAGTTATCTTGGCCTAAACCCAGCAATGATTAAGGGTAGTTAAGAGGTTAAAGGCAAGACAGAGTTTTGCTAGATCAGATCTCTTTCACTGTCATAATTTTCTCACTGTTCTAATTTTGGCAAAGGTAGTTTCATCCCAGGAGCTTTAAAAATGCTCACAGAAGTGTGTTGGGACTGTAGGAAAGTTTAAATTTTCCCGTTGAAGTCTGGATAATTTGAATATATAAAACAAACTGATAATAGACTAATAGGAAAAACGGCATGCAAATATATTACATGCACATGTGTAAATGGAAGTCATGAAAAATAAGAAAACTCAAAGAAAGGACCAGATGGTACAAGTTTCATCCATCCTGAGGTTACAGAAAGAAGAGGGGCTTGGAATAGGGCAAGACAGGTAATGGGAAAGGGAAGAAAGGAAAGGTGTAGGGCAAAAGCAGTTGGAAACTTCATGCAGGTGAAACCCCAGGTAGCAGCCCTCAGACAGAGTAGATGGTAATCAGTGGTAATGGTTTTCATCAGACCATTAAGGGTATCAGACTCTCAGTTAATCTTTTCTAGATCCAGAAACGGGGGCCTCCAGACAAAGCCTACTTGCATCCATTGTTTATTTCACTTTATTTCCTCTACTGAGGAAATTTCCCCCACAAAAGACAGCTTTGCAAGGCTACTTTTATCTGCAAGACCTCTGAACAGCCATCTCAAAATATGTCAAAGAAGAATATTTTGGGGTTAAATAGTTTTGGTTTCCTTTAGGACCATTAGAAACTCCTAGACTAGTAGTAGTAGCAGTAATAATAATGATAGTTACTAACTTACAGAGAAGTTTGCTTGATCTTTGCAGATATGGGAATTGTAGCCAAATATTATTCTTGATACTTTATGAAAAGGCAAAAATTGCCCTAGAATGAGTGTAATAAGATGTTAAAATGGAACTTCTGGCTGAAATATAAAGATATCAATTTCCAAAGTAATGTGTTAGACAAGATTTACAAAACATGTGGCCAAAAACTGGTTAGAATGGCTTTAATGAAGAAGTTGGTGGGGCAAAAAATAAATAAATAAAAGTGTGTGTATGCACTCTTGTGCTCCACACCCATAGAGAAAAGTTAAAGAAACAAAATTGAGTTTTTATAATAAAATCCGAATTAGCATGCTCTATGGGAGAGGGTTGATTTGCAGCCATGAGAGTCAGCATAGATTGTATTGATCTTGCCTTCTTGGCCTGGCAAAGGTCCTCAGTTTGCATGTTAAAAGAAAAACTTTGAATACATTTAATTTAACGGAGTTTAATTGAATAAAGAACTATTATCAAATTGGGCAGCTCCTAGAACTAGAATAGGTTCAGAGAGTCTCCAGGGCTGCCAAGTGATCAGATAACATTTATGGACAGAAAAAGGAAAGTGACGTATAGAAAATGGAAGTGAGGTACAGAAACAGCTGGACTAGTGACAGCTTGGAATTTGCCTTATTTGAGCATGGTTTGAAAAATTGGCCAACTGTGAGTGGATGCAATGCAGCCACTGTGATTGTGACTTGGCTATTTGTTAAGATAGTAGATTCTAGTCTATTTATACATCTAGTTAGGTGTAACCATGTATGGAGAAACCTTTAGCCTGAACTTCAAATGTGTAAAAAGACGGCGTTAGGATAAATTTAATTTAACAGTATGTCTGCTCTCCAATTGTTACTGGAAAGGAGTCCTAATCCAGACCCCAAGAGAAGGTTCTTGGATCTTGTGTAAGAAAGAATTTGGGGCAACTCCACAGAATAAGTTGAAAGCAAGTTTATTAGAGAAGTAAAGAAAGAAAAGAATGGCTACTCCATAGGCAGAGCAGCCTTGAGGGCTTTGGGCTGGCTATTTTAAGGCTTATTTCTTGCTCATATGCTAAATGAATCATGAATTATTCATGAGGAAATAGGCAGTTTCTGGGAAAAAGGCGGGGAATTCCCAGAGTGGAGGGCATCTCTTCCTTTTAGACCATATAGGTTAACTTCTGGGCATTACCATGGCATTTGTAAATTGTCATGGCACTGCTGGGAGTGTCTCTTAGCATGCTAATGTATTATAATTAGCATATAATGAGCAGTGAGGATGACCAGAAGTCACTTTTGTCACCATCTTGGCTTCAGAGGGCGTTAGCAACTTCTGTACTGCATCTTGTTTTATCAGTGGGGTCTTTATGACCTCTAATTTGTGCCAGCCTTCTAGCCTTCTATCTCATCCTGTGGCTAAGAATGTCAAACTTCCTGGGAATGCAGCCCAGTAGGCCTCAGCATAATTTTACCCAGCCCCTTTTCAATATGGAATCTCTTTAATTTGAATACCTCTGACAAGATCAGATGTGTATTAAGTATGTATTTTATTTTTTATGATCTGTTACCTTGACTTCTGGGGCCTTGCTGACCCTTAAGGATAGCTAATTCCTAAAGATAGATAACAGCTTGCCCAGCAACACACTTTCAAATACAAATCTGTCAATCCAAACCCACACTTTTAGGCACCTCCACTGTGGGGCTCTCACAGTCAGGGCTGCTGTCCACCTGCCCTGATCACTCCAGGACCAAGTACCACACAACTAGGGACAGCTCCTTTGCTCCAGAGTCTGGAAATGATTCAAACTAGCCTATCCTAAGCCTGCTTCATTGGCATTGCCTAATTGTTCCTGCAGAAACCACAGCAAAGGCTGTACCCATGTGGGCCTTCTCTCCCTCTGCCTCCTAACTCACCCTGGTATTGCCCTGCAGGTCCCTGCATGGAGTGTGGTGCCTCTCCTCATGGGAACTGGGTAACAAACTATCTTTTCAATGGTAATTATCTCCTGATCTGTTGGCTTCACTACACTTCACTTTTCTATTAATACAGTATATTTTAGAGCAGATAGAAAATGGACCATGTGCCATTGAAGTCCACTAAGCTGAATTACTCCTTCACCCAACACGTTTGGATCTCTAAACCAAGAGAGGTTAAGTGAAGCACCCACAAAGTAAAGAAACCCTCAAACACACCTGCACTATAAGATAATGTTTAAAAGTTAATGTGGTTATCTTAGTAAGGCCCAGGATTGAAAATAACTATATTTTTTTCTAAGTAGTAACCATATATTGGTGTAGTATTCTTGATATTCATTCATTCTTTTTATAATTTCAGAAATTTATAGTCATCTGTCTTGAAAACTCAGTTTCCCATTTTGAGATGTTTTCATTTTCCAGATTTTTCACCCACTATTCACTGTCATTTCACAGAACTTTCTTTCTGAGACAGAGTCTCATTCTGTTGCCCAGGCTGGAGTGCAGTGGCACCATCTCAGCTCACTGCAAGCTCCGCTTCCTGGGTTCATGCCATTCTTCTGCCTCAGCCTCCTAAGTAGCTGGAAGTACAGGTGCCTGCCATCACGCCTGGCTAATTTTTTGTATTTTTAGTAGAGATGGGGTTTCACCGTGTTAGCCAGGATGGTCTCGATCTCCTGACCTCGTCATCTGCCTGCCTCGGCCTCTCAAAGTGCTGGGATTACAGGCGTGAGCCACTGCGCCTGGCTAGTCATTTCACAGAAATTTCTGGAATGCCATGGCAATGTAGCAGTCTCATTGTCTGAGGTATTACCTGCAGCTCTTTGTCTCACAACCAAGAAAATTAAGGAGCATGGACATGAAGGTTGAGGTTGGGACAAAAGTTTAATGAGTGAAAGAAGAAAGCTCTCTACTGAGGATAGGAGGCCTGAAAGAGAGTTGCTGTTTCACAGTAGAATACAGAGGCTTTTCATGAACAGGCTAGTCAGGTGGGGTGTTTTATTAGCATAAGGTGCAAAAAAACAGTTAGGGCTGGGTTTCTTATTTGGATAAGGCATACATTTTTGGCAGCTCCACCCCATGCCTCTAGTGCACATGTGGGCCCTTGGCCTGAGTCGCTCCATATTGTTTTATTTTCCTTACTGCATATGTATTGGAAGAGGAAAATTTTCAGTGTGCACATGTCTGGTTCTGTGTAAGTCTTCTTATCTGTGCAGCTGCAGGCATGTCTTAGGCAAGCCCCATGTGTAAGTTCTTTTATCTGAGCATGTCCATAAAAGGAAAGAGATGTACTCACTGAAGCCCACTGTGTGTATGTGAGATGTGCTGATTACAATAGACAAAAATGCTTTATGTTGGACCTTGCTTCCTTATCTATGCTTGCAGCTTGAGTTTTCAGGCTGCTCTTTCATTAGAAAGAATTATGTCAAGCACTTTGCTCTAAATATCTGCCTAACTGGTTTCTTACTTTCTCCCCTCTTATTTCCCCCTTCATGAGTGGAGACCTAGACTGCTGTTAGGGAGGTTCGGTGACAATCTTTCTGGCTACTTCCTGTTGGAGAGGGATGTTGTGCGGAGAAAGTGGCCAGGGTTCCTCCTGGGATCGATTGAAGAGTCTTTGGACGAAAGGTGTCTCCATCTTGGGCTTCATTTGTAGAAGCATCTGGAGTTTCATAGTCTCTAGGCAGGAAGAGGTAAGTTTTGTAAGAAGATTTAGAACATAGGGCCTGAATATGAGTATTAAGATCATCGCTATTAATGGAGGTATTGTTGGCCATAGCCATGACAGTAAGGTTTGTTTGATAGCTGCCAGCCATTCTGATGGGTTGGATTTCTGTAGATGAGTTATAATATTGGTTGCTTCTAATAGATGTTGTTGTACCCTGCCAGAGGAGTTAATGTAAAAACAATGTTCTTCTTTGAGAAAAACACATATTCCTCCTTGATTTGCTGTAAGGAGATCTAATCCTCTATAATTTTGTAAGGTAACATCTGCAAGTGAATCTAATTGTTGTTGAAGTTTGTAAATGGCAGCCATTATTTCAGCTAGGACCTGAGTTTGTTGGGAGGATAGATGAAGAGAGGTGGACCCAAGAGTGGTCCCCAGAAATTCAGAAACAACAGCAGCTAAAGAAAGAAATACTGTGGGGCTTGCTGTCTTTACCATGGCATAGATATGTTTTATAAGAAACAGGAATGCTGCAATGGCATTGACATAAGACAATTCTGGAAGTATTGCAACAATGCCACAAGTTCCCTTCCATTGGCTTCAAAGACTCATATATCCTGAGTCTCCACATATGAAGTATAGCCCTTGTTTGGGGTCTAAAGATACCTCATACCCTGAAGAGGCTAGTTCCAAAGGGGGATTTTGTGAGCTCCCAGAGGTTCCAGTGAGTCTTTCCCACATAAGAGACCCATCTGCAGCCAGTTGTGCCTGGAGGTTGGAATGAAAAGCTGAGTCAGGGTAAAATTTTAAAAACATCTTTTGTAACCCCTGGTCAACATTTGAGCTAAGGGCAAAGATGAGTTATTTATTAATATTGTGGACCAGCCTGTGGAAATATTTAAAGTGGTCTCATTGCTGGTATACTGAGGTCTTCTTGGGTTTGGATATTTAATGAGAAGGAATTGGTGGTGTTTTTCTGGTTTGAAGTACAAATTGATTTTTTTTCTGAGGAATTACAAGGTATTTCTTGAGGTGTCTGAGAAAAACTTCATATGAAAAGTTGGATAAAGTTTCCAAGAAAATTCCTTTTTTCCACTGATATGTGAAGCAGAGAGGGAACTGGCTTCTTGAAGTTACATTGTGAAAAACCCTCACAGGGTTTGGGGTTCATATAAAATTTAGATTGGGACATCCCTTATGACTTGTGATAGTACTGTAAGAAATAGCTTTTCTGTAGTTGGATTGGGATATGTTACTTCTAATTGGATGGTTATGGTGACCCTGGTATGAACTTTGGCTAAATCATCTAATGATGATGGTAGTACTTCAGCCAATAGTGATTCCAAAGTCCAAATGTAGAAAGAGGTTAAGTTGGTTCTGAGGCCAAGTGTTGTAGCTGTTGTATAATGGTGCATAGGGGATCAAACCATCTTATTAGGAAGGGAAAAAGTACTGCAGTAACAAAATCTTCATGTTTGTCTTTTATTGGCAACTACTATCCCTGCTATGAGGAAAATACCTAAGCAAAATATTAGAGCAATTAAGGTTTGTTGTCCGGTACTCCACTCAGAAGGTGCTACACAGTGGATAACCCTACTGCAATAAGTAGAATGAACAAAACAATACCTGTAAGTATGGTACAGTGAATGACTTCCATCTGAGGTTTTATCCATTAAAGTTTTAGATTTCCCTCTGTGGGTCTACGAAGTTACAAACTTGGACCCATGGATAATCAAAGTCTCTCTGTAAATATGCATCAAAAAGAAGTTGTAATTCTTGATGGCAGATTTTGAATGGAAACATGGAAATAGATGAAAGAGTTTGGTTGGGTAAATGTGGGATTGAGCTGGACAAGTTGTCCTCACTCATCTACTTATCTTTTGTAATTTTCAGTTTAAGGCCTTTTCCACATTGATATCTTTTTCCACGTTGATATCTGGGTTGCTTTTCTGGGCTGTTAGGGGTTGCTCCCTCTGCTTTCCAAGCTTTGACTTGAGTGTGATTAATCCAGGAGTTGATTCCTGCAATTTTACCACTGAGGGGGTGGAGAGGAGAACAGTGTAAGGTCCCTCCCAATTGGGGCCTAGAGATAGGGAAAGTGAGGGGAGAGCACTCACCAGTACTAAGTCTTCTGGGTTAAATAAAGGCGGTCCTATTTTTCTGGGGTTGAGCTTTTGTTGGCTGTGTTAATTCTTGTTGGAAGTGAGCCAGCAAGTTACATGTTTAACTAACTCAGAAGTTTCTTGGTCTAGTAAAAGGTTATTGGTGAGGAAAGGCCACCCATACATAATTTCTAATGGGCTTAAAACTAACTTTGAACAGGTATTCCTTATCCTTAGTGAAGCTATAGGAAGAAGGGTAACCCAAGGCAGGTGAGTTACTTTGGAACATTTTCTGAGGTGTCTCTTGATAATATCATTTGTTTTCTCTGCCTTTCCTGAGGATTGTGGTTTCCAGGTACAATGAAGTTGGTACTGTATGCCTAGCACTTTTGAGACCCCCTGTGTAACAGCCACTTTAAATGAGAGGCCATTATCACATTGGAGATAATTGGGGAATCCAAAACAAGGAATTATTTCATTAATTATTACTTTTATTACCCCAGAGGTCTTTTCTGTCTGGCATGGAAATGCCTCTACCCAGTTAGTGAAGGTATCTACCCATACTAAAAGATACTGGATGCCCTTTACGTTTGGCATATGAGTGAAGTCCATTTGCCAGTCTTCCATTGTATAACTTCCTATCTTTGAGCTCATGGGAGGAGGAGCTGCCTGTTAAAGGGATTATTCTTAAGACAGATTTCATACTCATTGACAACCTGTTTGATATTTTTAGCAGATTTTCCTTTGAGAACAATTTCTTGGTGCATTGAAGTCTTATCCTTTCCTACGTGAAAGGCTTGGTGAAGGAGCTTAAGAATCTTCCATTAACAGGAGGCTTGAAAGTGGTTTGCTGTCCTCTGATTGTAACCATCCCGAGGGCTGAAAAATGTATCCTCAAGAGGTGGTCCATTCTGCAGGGGAATACTAAGGCTTTATTTTTCTTATGGAGCCCTCCCAGATTAGAGGGGCTTAAAATGTATTGGGACTTTGGGGCGTTCTTGTGGCTGACTTAGCCATCTGGTCTGCTTCTATCCCCCTTGGATACCTCCTGCAATGTATTACTGCCACTTCCTGTGGGAGGAAAACAGAGAATAGTAGCCTGTTGATTTTCTGATGATATTTGATGGGAGACCCATTAGCTGTTAGGAAGTGTCTTTCCTTCCAGATAGAGGCATAGGCATGGAGAAATAGGAAGGCATACTTGGAATCCATATAAATGTTGGCTACTTTTCCCTTGCTCAATTCAAGTGCTTCTCAAGTGATTAGCTCAGCTAGTTGAGCTGAGGTGCACTCTCAATAATGTTATTTATGGTGACTACTGCATATCCTGCTTCATGGATTTCCTGTTGTACAAAAGAGCTCCCATTGGTAAAGAAAGTCCAGTCTGGGATTTCCAGGGGAGTTTGAGGTCCTCCCTGGCTGCATAGGTTTACACCACTACCTGTTCACAGTTATGTTCAGGTTCTCCAGCTTTCTCCCGGAAGAAAGTGGCTGGGTTCAGGCAGGGAGAGGGTTTTAACTGAACTACAGATCCTTCTAACACCCAACCTTGATATTTGAGGAGGCAATTATCTGTTAGCCAGAGACTTCCCTTAGACGATAACAGTCCTACCACATTATGTGGTGTATATCCAGTTAAATCATTCTCCGTGGTTAAATTAGTGGCTTCTGGCTCCATCAAGTCTACTGTTGCAACTGTTTGGAGGAAAGCTGGCCATCCTTTAGCCACCAAGTTGAATTCCTTTCTTAGGTAACCAACTGGCTGTTGAGTTGTATCTCAAGCCTGGGTTAAAACTCCCAAGGCTGTTTTTTTTCCTTTCGAAGACATAAAGAATAAATAGCTTCCCTATGGGAAGACTGAGGGCTGGTACTTTAAGTAAGGCTTGTTTTAGCCGGTTAAAGGCTTTTGGAACCTCAAGTTTCCAGATCAGGAAGTAAGTTTTAGCTGCCCAACTATCTTTTATAAGGTGATATAAGGGAAGTGCTATCTCACCATACCCAGGTATCCATAACCTGCAGAAACTTGTAATGCCCAATAATACTCTTAGCTCTTTGAGGATTTGGGGAAGGGGAAGGGGGAAATGTGCTTAATCCTCTCCTCACCTAATGCTCTGGTCCCTACTGAAAAAGACTAGACCTAGGTACTTTAATGAAGTCTGACAGAACTGAGCCTTAAACTTTGAAATCTTATATCCTCTGTTAGGTAGGAAATTAAGAAGAGCCTTAGTGCCTTCCCAAGAGGCTTTCTCAGTTAAGGCACAGAGGAGGATGTCATCTACGTATTGTAAAATTTCAACCTGAGGGTGAGAGACATCAAATCGATTTTTTGACAGGGCCTGTGTGAACAGGTGGTAGCTGTCTCAGAAGCCCTGAAGCAGTACTGTCCAGGTTAACTGGATGGTCTGATTGGAGGTATCTTCAAATACAAACAAATATTGGGAGTCAGGGTGCAGTGGTATACAGGAAAAGGCATCCTTCATGTCCAAAGTTGTGAACCATTTGTTCCCTCAGGTATTTCAGTTAGCAGGGTATAGGGATTAGGAACTATTGGATGAATTGAAACCACAGCTTCATTAATGAGGCAGAGGTCTTCAACTAGTCTCCAGTCCCCATTGGGTTCTTGCACCCCTAATATTGGGGTGTTACAGGGGCTGTTGCATGGTCTAAAGAGGCCTTGTGTTCTTAAGTTATTAATAATAGCTTCTAGCCCTTTTCTAGATTCTGGTTTTAGGGGATATTGCTTCTGGTTAGGGAAGAAGATAGGATCCTTAATGTGGATTTGGACGGGTGCAACACTTATAGCTCGGCCAGTTCTTCCTTGGGTTGTCCAAACCTCTGGATTAATGTTGGTTTCCACTAAGGGGAGGCAAAGGGTTTGCTTTGGATCTGTAAGGATGATGGCTCCCATATGGGCTAGAATATCTCCACCTAGTAAATGAGTAGGACTTTCAGGAATGATTAAAAAGATGAGTAAACAGTAGGTCTCCACAGCTACAACTAAGGGATTGAGGGAAACATTGGGTTAAAGTCTTTCCTGAGACATCCATGATAGTTGTACTGTGTAAGGAGAGAAAGCCTAGATTGGAGGAGTACAGAGAGACCAGATCCAGTGTCCAGAAGAAAGTCTATTTTCCTCCCTTCAAACTCCAGAATCACCCAGGCTCCTGGATAGTGATGGCAGTCTGAGCCACTGGAGCCAGGGAATTGAGCCCTGGGACCCATCAGTCCTGCTGGACCATGTGGGAGACTGGTATTGGACCCATTGGGCCTGTGCCTCTGGGGGCAGTCTGCCATCCAGTGGTCACCAGCACAGGCAGGACGGGGTCAAGGTAACTTTCTTTTGGTGCCTTGGCTGTCCTTTTTAAATTGTCTTGGCTTGCTGCAATGGTAGCAATTAGCAGGTACATCTCAAAGACTGTGGATTTTATTGACCTGCAACGTGGCCACCAGAGCCACTGCCCTTTTCTTGTGTTTTATTTTCTTTTTCTGTTCCCTATTGTAAAAGGCTGAGGTTTCCTAAGGTGCTATCTGGACCTATGCCCTCTTTCTGTAACTTCCTTCTAATAACACGGGCTGCCTGGAGAATAAACTTGTCCTTTAAAATTAGCTGTCCCTCAATTGAGTCAGGAGATACAGAGGTATGTTTTACTAAGTCTCTTAGACTTTCCATAATGGTGGAGGAATTTGCGTCTAGTTTTTGATTTATCATGAAAAGCATAGAGTAATTGAATGATCTGACTTTGGTCCTCCATAAGCTCTCTAATATGCACATTTAAAAATGTTTTCATTTCCATTCATCTAAGGGATCACTGGGGTCCCAACTAGGGCTTACAAGGGGCACTGCCTCTCTTCCTATAGGGTACTGGAATTATGGTTCATTCTCATTTTATTTTCTTCTTGATTGGTTATAGGAGACACATTGATCATCCTCGAATTTTTCTGCTGCCTGCAGAGCTGCTTGATTTTCAGCAGCAGTTAGGGTCTGATTTAGGAGCAATATAACATCTCTCCATGTAAGGTAAAACACTTGGGTCAGGTTTTGGAAAGCCTTTATATATTGATTGGGGTCATCAGAGAAGTTGCCTAGGTCCCCTGTTTTCTGTCTAAGATCCTGCAAGGAAAAAGTAACCTGGACCCCAGTGGCACCAGGCCATCAGTATTTCCTTTAGGGGTAATAGTGAAGTCAAAGATTTTGGGGGTTGTAAAACTGGAGGAACTGGTGATGTGGCCAAAGAGGGTCCTGGACAGACAGGACAGGAAGGGCTGGAGAATCAAAGAGCTTAATGTGAGCCTTCCCCAGGGGGTTGTTTCTCTGATTTTGGGGAATTGTCTACTGCAGGTTTGCCCTATATAACAGCTAAGAGGGCTGGGCCAATTTTACAATGTTGGAAAAGATCTGGATTATCTCCCAGGGCAATGAAGCCTTGCACATAAGGAAGCTCGGACCATTTGACCTGTCTGCAGAAAATATCTAGTTGTCATAGAATATTGAAATTAATACTTCTCTGAGGAGGCCAGGCCTCCCCATCCTGCAGTTGGTAAGTCAGCCATGCCTAAGTGTAAAAGAATATGATGTGCTTTTTCTTCAGAATCTGAGGGTCAAAGGAGTTCCAGTTTTTCAGAATGCACTTGAGAGGAGTGCAGACTGAAAATGATTTGTTACCCATCTAGAAAGAGAAGGGAGAAAAAACATCCCTTTGTCTCATTCCTCCTCTTGGAGCCACCCAAGGTGGAGAGAAAATAGAAAGGGCATCCCCCTTTTCCTCCTTCCCTCTCTGTATTCTCTGGGTCCCAGCAACTGCCATAGGTGCTGTCCATGGATGCAAGCATGACCTTCACCCATGGATCCAGAGGAGGTAGTTGGCAGTAGTCATGCTTACCTAGTCCTGGTTACCTGTGCGATGCTCTTGCTCTCAACTGGGGATTCCCTATTGGTCTGCTAGACCAATTGATCCAAAAGGCTCCCAAGGTACCACAGGAGCCCAGGAGAGATTGTACAGAATTTGGATTTGGGCAAGGCCATTTAATTGGGGAGGATATTAATTCTATCCTTGCCTTCTCTAGCTATGGCCCTGGCAAAGCATTGGATTTCTAGATAGTGGGACAGATTGACTTCTAAACATAAAACCCTTTTTCTTTAAATACCAATGTAGCTGGATGCAGAACAAATGTCTCAAAATAACATATGGGTCGAATGGCTGTCCTCCCTTTGGCAGGGACAGTACTGAGACTAGAATCTGTCTTGCCAGGATGGCTTCTTCTGGCTGTTGAAAATGGAATTCTTCTGTCTACAAATAGGGGATAGGTCCTGATTGCTGATAGAGGGATGTAGGAGGGAAAGAAATTGGGGAATTAGAGGTTATGGCAAAAGGCTTATAGGGCCCACCACAGAGAAAAATCCAACTTCACTAAGTGGAGTAGTAGGACCTTAAGCGTTAGGTAAAAATCATGGCTCCAAATTCTTTCCAGGCAGAGGTTAGAAAGAGAGGTTTCAGGGATTGGGTGTAGTGGATAACACCTGTAATCCTGACACTTTGGGAGGCCAAGGCAGGCAGGTTGCCTGAGCTCAGGAGTTCAAGACCTCCCTGAGCCACATGGTGAAACCCTGTCTCTACTAAAATACAAAAAATTATCCGGGCATGGTGGTGGGAACCTGTAGTCCCAGCTACTTGGGGGGCTGAGGCTTGAGAACTGCTTGATCCCTGGAGGTGGAGGTTGCAGTAAGTCAAGATCATGCCACTGCACTCCAGCCTGGGGAACAGAGTGAGACTCTGTCTCCATTAAAAAAAAAAAAGAGAGAGAGAGAAAGAGAGAGAGAAAGAAAGAAAGAAAGAAAGAAAGAAAGAAAGAAAGAAAGAAAGAAAGAAAGAAAGAAAGGGTGGGAGGTTTGGGGCTTAATAGGCTATCATAGTATCCCACCTGAGAGAAGAAAATTAACTTGTCTTATGATGAGCTTTTCAGATCCATTGAGCAGTGCTGAGCTTTTACATGAAAACAACAACAACAACAACAAATGGAGTGGAAGGTATTCACTTCTACTTGGGGTAAAATATCCCCCTATACAGTGCCATGAAAGTCTCTCACTGGGGGGACAAAAAGGCTCTTACTTGGTGAAGATTTAAACTGAATTCTTGAAGTCCTCATGTTTCTAGGAAATTACAAAAACAGCAATTCTTTGAGTTACATTCCTGATTACTAAAGCAGTTTCTGACTTTACCCAACAAGATTATATCCCCAGGTTGTAAAAATACCCACAACATGGTATACAACAAAGGGATAAGAGACATGATTGCCACAGGGGAAAGAAAAGAAGGAAATATGAAAGGCTGGGAGTCCTGGTGCTGACCCCTTGACAGGCGGTCAATAGCCAAAGTTAGTCCAGGGTACTTCAGGTAACACTGAAGGTTTCTAGCCTCAGCCAGAAACCTTCAGTTGCACCAGGACCTCCTTCCAGTCCCATATGATGGCTAGGTCCACCATGATAGGAAACTAGATCATAACAGAGCTAACATTTCCAACACCTGAGGGCAGTGGGGGATTGACAAACTCCTCTCCAGCAAGCCTGTCTCCTGACTCTTGTAAGGCTGGCAGCTGTGGTTCCCACTTTTGGACTGACAGGGACCCAGTGTATTGTTTGATCTAGAGAAAGAACACTGAGGACAAGAAGCCTCAAAAATTAAAGCAAAGTGTTGGAGGTCTGCTCTTACTCACCTCTCCAATGGTCCCAGATGTAGCAGTCCCATTGTCTGAGGTATTACCCAGAGTTCTTTGTCTCATGACCAAGAAAATTAAGGAGTGCAGACACCAACGGCGAGGGTGGAGCAAAAGTTTAATGAGTGAAAGAAGAAAGCTCTCCACTGTGGATAGACGGCCCGAAAGAGGATTGTCATTTTACAGTTGAATACAAAGGCTTTTATGAACAAACTAGTGAGGCAGGATGTTTCATTGGTATAAGGCACACACACACAAAAATAGTTAAGGCTGGGTGTCTTATTTGCATAAGGCATACATTTTTGGCAGCTCCACCTTGTTCCTCCAGTGTGCATACAGGCCCTTAGCCTGAGTCTATTTTTTTATTTGTTTTATTTTGTTTTATTTCCCTTACTGAGCATGTTTTATTTTGTTTTATTTCCCTTACTGAGCATGTTTTGGGAGATGGAATTTTCCCTTGCGGACATGTCTGGTTCTGTGTAATGCTTCTTATCTGTGCAGCTGCAAACATGTCTTAGGCAAGCACCCTGTGTAAGTTATTTTATCTCAGTACATCCAAAACAGAAGAAGAATGTACTCACTGAAGCCCACTGTATGTATATGAGACTTGCCAGTTACAAAAGACAAAGATGTTTTATGTTGGACCTGGCTTCCTTATCTATGCTAGCAGCTTGAGTTTTCAGGCTGCTCTTTTGTTGGAAAGACTTCTACTGGGGACCTTGCTCTAACTATCCACCTAACTGGTTCCTTACTTTTTCTTAGCAAAAGCCAACCAGACCTGCACATCTGAATTGAATATTCAGCTGTAGTTCCCTCTCTATCATCACCTAACTCAGGATCCAATTGCCCACTTGAATGCTTGTTTCACCATTTCCAGTTCTATCACCAGCCCCTTTACTGGAGGAAACAGTATCCAAATACCAGGTCCTCAGCCTGACTCCACCACCTCTCCCAAAACTCCCCTGGCCTCACCAAGGTTTGTCATTTCTTTTAAAGGCTGCAGCATCCTGTGAAGCCTCCTGGGGCACCATCATCACCTAGCAGTTGCCCGATGTAGAACTGTTCCTATTTGGAAACTGCACAATCCTCTCCTTCTCTATCATTCTCTAACTAGGTTCAGCCACCAAAGGATATAGGCAGAAAAGCAGGAAAGGAGGCTTTATCATGGTAGATATGAGGTATTGGAAATTGATTAGCCCCAAAAGATGTCATAGCCTGAACATCTACAAGATTTCACACCTTCCATGATTTGTTATACTCTTCAGTAAAATAAAACAGGTCTTGGTGTGGTAAAATGGCATAATATTTTGGGATGGATGTGTCCTGGGTGCCTGCCTCTGTTTCAGTGCCTCATATATTAATTAATGCCTTCTACTAGGGATTTCAAATCTAAACATATATGGGCCACAGTAATTCTTTTTCTGACCATAAAAGGAGGAGGACAGATATTTATGATATTGAAAACTAGAGTGAATCCAGAATTTGTTTTAAGTTTGGAGGAAGCTTAGTCACCATCCAGATATGGGGAAATAAATGTTTGAGCCTGGGATTAATGATGTATCTTTTATGTAACATGTTACCTTGACTCATTATATTTACACTCCTGTGAGGGGCAGGTAAATTGTTTCCCTTTTTTTTTAACATTTACAAATTTCGTGTCCATATTTTAAAATATTGTAATAAAGTATGCAAAACATAAAACTTACCATTTTAACCATTATTAAGTATACAGTGGCATTAATTACATTCACATTGTTGTGCAAACATCACCACCATCCATCTCCAGAAATTTTTCATTTTCCCAAACTGAAACTCTGTAGTTTATTTATTATTTAAACAATAATTCCCTATTTTGCTCTTGCCATTGGCCCCTGGCAGCCACTATTTTGCTTTTCTTCTCTATGAATTTAATTAGTCTAAGTACCTCCTATGAGTGGAATCATACAGTATTTTTTGTGACCAATTTCATTTAGCATGATGTCCTCAAGTTTCATCCATGTTGTAACATGTATCAGAATTTCATTCCTTTTTAAGGATGAATAGTATTCCACTACATGTACATACCACATTTTGCTTACTCATTTACTCACCAATGGTCCACTTTTTGCCTATTATGAATAATGCTACAATAAACATTGGTGTGCAAGTATCTGTTTTCATCTCTGCTTTCAGTTCCTTTGGGTATGTGCCTGGAAGTGAAATTGCTGGATCATATGGTAGTTCTATTTTCAATTTTGAGGAATCACCTAACTATTTTTTACTGTGTTTGTATTATTTTTACATTTCCATCAGCAATGCACAGGGTTTCAATTTCTCCACATGCTCATCAACATCTGTTATTTTCTTCTTCTTTTTTAAATAATAACCATTCTAATGAGTACAAAGTGGCATCTGATTGTGGTGTGATTTGCATTCTCATAATGATTAGTGAGATTCAGTGTCTTTCTATATGCTTATTGACTATCTTTATATCTTTGAAGAATTGTCTTAATACATTTGCTCATTTTTGAATCAGGTTGTTTTTTGTTGTCAAACTATAGGAGTTATTTGTATATTTTGGATATTAATCCCTTATCAGATATGACTTGCAAATATATTCTGTCATTCTGTGAGTTGCTTTTTACTCTGATGATAGTGTTATAGTTTTGAATTTTGATGAAGTCTGCTTTATTTATTTTTTCCTTTTGTTGCCTGTGCTTTGGGTGCCCTATCCAAGAGATAATTGCGAAATTTAATGTCATTAAACTTTTCCCCTTTAAGACTTTTTGTTTTAGCTCCTACATTTTTTTCTTTGATCAATTTTGAGTTAATTTTCATATATGGAATAAGGTAGGGATCCAACTTAATTTTTTTAAATCATGCCCATCTTTGGAATTAAGATAGCATGATTTTAACTTCAATGTTATTATCACCCTCATTTTTCTAGTTTTAATTTTTATTTTAAGTTGTGGGATACATGTGCAGGACTTGCAGGTTTGTTTCATAGGTAACAACTTGTGGCATGTGGTTTGCTGCACCTATAAACTCATCACATAGGTATTAAGCCCAGCACGCATTAGCTATTTTTTCTAATGCTCTCCCTCCCTCCACCCCACTCCACCCTCTGACAGGCCCCAGTGTGTGTTGTTCCTCTCCCTGTGTCCATGTGTTCTCATTGTTCAGCTCCCACTTATAAATGAGAACATGTCGTATTTGGTTTTCTGTTCCTGTGTTAGTTTGCTGAGTATAATGGCTTCCAGCTCCATCCATGTCCCTGTAAAGGACATGATTTCACTCCTTTTTATGGCTGCATAGTATTCCATTGTGTATATGTATCATATTTTATCTTGCTGAAATAAGGCAGGCAGACATGATTAGAGAAAAAAGAAGGAAAAGGAATGAACAAAACCTCTGAGAACTATGGGATTATGGAATTATCCTCATTTTATTCATAGGGACACAGAGATTTGGAGTAGCAAATTCCTCATCCACCAACTGGATAGTGACAATGACGATGCAAACACAGTTCTCTTTATACCAACCTCAGGCCCAGAAATAGTCCCCATATATGTAACAGAGTTAAGAGAGCTCAGGCCAAAGGTAATTAATCTGTGTTTGTTATATTCATATTATAAAGTATATTCATGTAATAGGATTATTCCTGTAATATATGTAATACCCATCACTTGTTTGTATTTAAATTTTAATATTAGTAACCAAACAAGGTCATTAAAGCGAAATTAACTTTTGGATTTGTCAATAACTTTTAACATTTGCTATCATTTGTTTGCTAGAGTACATATAAACTAGGATAAACATAATTAGGGAGAAATCATCACTGATAGGACTATCTCAGGAGGTTGGCAAGTCACCTGTTCTGGCACTCATAGTTGCTTACTGCATAGAGCTCTTTATTGTTGGCAAAGCATGTGCATCTTCCATGTCATTCCTTCGATTAATATTTATTTATTGAGTGAGGACAGTTTATCCATGGGTACTCTGGGCACTAGGTTGAGGGAGATCACATTTCTGAACTTGAGAACTCAAAATTTCTAATCGGAATTATTTCTACACTGGTGTCTGGTAGTACCAATGGGTGCAGGATGTGGGGAAGCATTGAGGGGCTCACCCAATTCACATCTTAGGGATAAGAATCAGAGAACACTTTGTAGAGAAGGTGTCAGCCCAGTGAGACTGTTAAGGATGAATAAGGAATAAGGAGAGTATTTATTGTGTAGCATTTATGTGGGTTAGAGACTTTTAAAGATTATAAGCTAATGTCCTTCTTACAGTAAACCTTTAGAGTAGGTTCTCTTATTTTAATTTTACAAATGAGGATACTGACTCAGGTAAGATGACACAGCACGGAAGATGTGCAGTCAGGATGAAGAGAAAGACATACCAGGTAAGTGAACAGTTTGGGCTAGACTGGGGACCAGGGAGGCATGAGTCTGTCTGAGGAACATGGAGAATAAGTTTCTTTTTGTCAGAGAAAATAGGGATGTGAGTTGGCTGTGCAAGTGGAGTGACAAGCTGATTTTAGGAATTTGGACCTTTTGCTTTAGGCAGGGGATATTTAAGGCTCAGTGGATGTCTGTCAGGGGCATGAAGCTCCTGAGAAATGCTTGCAAAATACTGGGTATATATCCTGGTGTGCATTTCCTTGGTTAAAAAATCATAGCTTTTATGAGATTCTTAGCAGATTACAAGATTAACAGACCCAGTGCATGACGGAAAATCACAAAAGACCCTTAATCAAGGGAACAGCCTTAAACAGATTTCACTGGTGGCCACACAGAGCAAGGAGGTCAAGGCAGGGTGGGGGGGTGTTGCTATTGTTGTGTGATAACAGGCGGATCCCCTGGGTCCAGCCACCCTCCTTACAGGTTGACCCCCTTGGTGGACACGAAGTTCCGTGCATGAGCACATTGGTATTGTAATTCAACCTAATGTCCTTCACATGGACCCAGGGCCTAGAAAAGTGGTAGCTGCTTAAGTGCAGTTCATTGAATGAAATGAAAAATGTGTCTGTGATGGTTGGATACTTCAATGAAGGTAAATATTAAGAAACAAAACAAGTAGCAAGTCAGGAACTGAATAAATTTAAATAAAGGCAAACTAACCAAAAAAAGCAAGTGGAGGATGGACCTCAAGGTCACTAGAAGCCAGCAATATTTGTTTCCTAGTCGCAGCTTTTCTCAAGTTGAACACATAATGGCAGTTCAAATATTCCAAGTGTGAAGGGCAAAATATGAAATATTTGCAATGAATTAATAGAGAAGAAAGAATGTGGAATTTGATGGCAACAGCCCTGGAGTCCAGCCCACTGTCTCATGTTTGCTGTTGGAGGGCCCACTGCATGTCTCAGGGACTCAGGTGTCCTTAAAGAAAATCCTGGAAAACAATCCCAACCTACTTACAAGGTGACTATCTCTCTGGATAAAAGGAGACACGAATGCAAACAGGAATTGTTAACTGGAAAGCTTTTATAAATGTGATGGTGAAATAATTAAAGTAAACTATGAATGATACATATTACTATCCAAATATGCAAATGTTTTATTAGTAATAGAAACACTTCTAAAATGGGTTCGCCGTGTGGCACTCAAAACAAACGTTTTTCTTGAACTAGTAGACCAGGAAGTAGGGAGAATGTTACCTTGAGTACACCTAAAAGAAATAGGGTAGTGATAAACTAATAATAATAAAGTGTGACTGAAAAGAATTGTCTGTTGGGCCATCAAAAAATAACATTCTGTTTTCCTTTAATTAGCTCTTGTCACTTTTTCTCCTGTCAAGAAAAATGTGGTGCAGACATACATCTTTTGGGATGATCTCAAACTTCATTCTGCTGCTGGGCATTGTTTGCAGGGAAAAAAATTAACTTTTCAGATGTTACATATGAAATAAATAAAAGATCATGTTCTACACTCATATTCTAGTTTCTGCTGGGAATCACTGCAGACTGTTTACATGGGTCGGGATGAATTCGCAAACACAGACATAGGATGGATCTTATTCCCGTTTTGGAGGATTGAGGGCCTGATAGGACAACACTTGGAAGCAAATCATAGTTTCATTTCTTTAGTGTAAAGGAAATTTGAGGTCCTGGGATACAGTAGGTGCCCAACAAATACTTAACGTCTTCGTAATAATTTAGTTAAGTTGTTAGTACAAACAGGGGATGATATAATGATCAGAGGTGAAATAAATTTGTGAGCACCTCCTCCAACATAAATCTCATTTCAGATTCAGTAAACACTTATCAAACGTCCACTTGTGCTGACAGTATGTTAAGAGTGAGGTGTATAAAATGGTATCACCTCCGGTGAGGGGCTTGCAGGCAGATTAGCAGGAGAAATAGATAGAGAAGCTTAGATCATACCAACTAAGTGCAAAGTAAGGTCTGACCAGTGCTCAGTAAAAGCACAGAAGAGGATGAATCCTGGTTTTTCTTGGAGTTTGATGCATGGTATTTTAATTATACCCAGGATTTGTTTACAACAGACACAGACACAGAAATGACTGTCATAATGGAAGAAGTTTAAGCTCACAGTTCCCTGGAAGCAGGAGGCATGACATACCACAAGGGGCTTAGGATGAGCTAGTTTGAGTAATTTCAGCAGGGTCTGGAGTATTGACTGGGGCTTTTGTCTGTCACCTGGCCCTGGGGTAACTAAGAAAGGCCAGCAGCAGCCCTGAGTGGAACAGCCTTATAAAGGAGGTGGGGATGGGGTAGCGGAGATGGAAAGGTATGGCCCAGAAAAGCTGGAGCCTTTAGGAAGGAAGAACGAAGGCAGGATATTGCAACGTTTGCAAGGACTTTGAGGCTTCAGTGGGGGCTGCAGAGAACAGACGGGCAGGGGACCTCGGGTCTGGTGGGTGTGAGGAACAGGAAGAGAAGAGGAAAGTCACTCCTGCCCACCTGCTCTAGTTTCCTACCAGAGTAGTCTATTTCCTCTCGCCAGCTTATCTCATGAAACAGCTCTTGATACTTCCAAAATGTGGAATCGGGAAAATCTGCCACTGAAAGAGAAGAGTTAAAGAATAAAAATAGGATGACTTAAAATGAGAGCTTACAGAATGGGGACAGGGAAACCTGACTTGAAACCCACCTATATCATGTCATTGACTGACAGAGAGAGTTACTTATTCTCAATTATCTAAGCCTCAGTTTCCCTATCTGTAAAACAGAGATAATCACAACACATGTGCTTTGAAAGAAATAAATGAGTTAAGTCATGTTCACTCCCTGTGGCCATTCACTAGAAGTCACTGTATGCTCTCCTGTGGTTAGCCACATGTGGACCCAGCAGGGCATTTAAAAGCATTTCACTGGATAGCATGTGACTCACTTTGACCTGAGCTTTCTGCAAGGCCATGTGTGCATGAATTAATAATGGCAAAAAGAAAGTAATCGCTGAAGCCAGTGCCAACAGAGACCAGTAAGTCATGACCCAGTTATGTACACTAGGCATTAAGGGTTATTTTTCATATGAAAGTTCCAAAATATTTCCCCATATATAACAAGTCATTCTCTCAAAATACTCTACAAGGGAGGTATAATATCACCTGTTTAACAATGAGGAAAAAGATGCCAAAAGAAACTAAGTGTGTCAAATTCTCAAAACCAACGCATCGGTGATACTTACCTGAACCCAGGATGCTAATTTGAAGTCTAACACATCCCCCCAACCCGTAGTCACAATGTGAAAAATGGGAACAAGTGTGCAATTTGCTTTGCAAAGAAAGGGGAGAGAGGAAGGGCAGGGGTGGTTCCATGTTGTATGAGTTTGAGAGGTGCTGGCTCCTGCAATACCACATCCTCCTCCTGAGATGCCTATGACCAGTACCACAGTAAAAACTGACAAGATTTTCCCAGAAGGAAGTCACCTTAACTTTGATCTATCATTTCCTAAGATTGTTATTCTACTGAAGTTACATCTTAAATAACATGTTAATGTCTGCCCTTGGGAAATGCTGATAAGTTGTGTTGTCATGTCATTACAGTTGCTTTGTTTTAAAAAAGTTATATTTGAACCCCTTTTCCACATTATTATTATTGTTTAGACAGAGTCTCACTCTGTCATCCAGGCTGGAGTACAGTGGCACAATCTCGGTTCAGTGCAACCTTCGCCTCTCGGGTTCAAGCAATTCTCCTGTCTCAGCCTCCTGAGTAGCTGGGATATTACAGGTGTCCATCACCACTCCCAGCTAATTTTTTTTTTTTTTTTTTTTTTAGTAGAGATGTGGTTTCACCATGTTGGCCAGGCTGGTCTTGAACTCATGACCTCAGGTGATCCGCCCACCTTGGCCTCCCAAAGTGCTGGTATTACAGGCTTGAGCCACTGTGCCCGGCCACAGATTTTTATTATTATGTTTTATTTCCTACATTTCAACAAATGGATTCTCTTTCCATTCAAAGTTTTGTTTTGCTGTTCAATGAAATGGACACTTAAGTGAGAAATTTCCTCCTAGACTCACTGAATTTATTCATACAAATTAGAATAGCAAGGATTTCTTGTGGATGCTGTATTACTTGAAATCTGCAAATGATGTTTTTATGCAGAAAGAAAAGAAACTGTTAAAACGTATCTCAAAAAAGCAACAATGCCTAATAAAGATAAAATACAAAAGTTTAAATAATTGTATAGTTAAAGAAAGATTCTTATTAGATTCAAGATGAATATCTGTTTTGGTTACCTTTCTTTAGCAAGACTATTTTCCCAAATTCAGCTTCTGTACTTGGATTCTCACACTCAAATCCCACTCAGCAGTGTGGGCCTGGATTGTGGATACAATTTACATGGCCATTTTCCATTAATTAATTAATTAATTAGCCACATGTAATATGAAATATGTTTTAAAAGGCAGAAAATGATAAATGTTAAATTTATTTATTTAAATGCGACACTTAGCCTCAGTAACCAACTTAACCTCTTGCTACATTTGGACTTTGGAATCGCTATTGGCCGAAGTACTACCATCATCATTAGATAATTTAGCCAAAGTTAATACCAGGGTCATCATAACCATCCAATTAGAAGTAACATATCCCAGTCCAACTACAGAAAAGCTATTTCTTACAGTACTATCGCAAGTCATAAGGGATGTCCCAATCTAAATTTTATATGAACCCCAAACCCTGTGAGGGTTTTTCACAATGTAACTTCAAGAAGCCAGTTCCCCCTTTCCTTCACATATCACTGAACGAAAGGAATTTTCTTGGAAACTTTATCCAACATATTCTGGTTGTTAGTATTATGTTTGAGTTTCTATTAAAATCTGAGCATTTGGGGCATTATGTTCTAAAACTCTGGATTTTATTGAATTCTGTGCCTGTTTTAGTGGCTTCCTCTGACACTTCAGCTGAGGAAGTGGCCCACTGCCTCTACCTTGCCAGATGGGGTAGAAGTCAAGATTCTCCACCTGGGTCTATTTACACTGAGTGTGGGGAGAGACTCCTAGTTTTTCTGGGTGGAGGGGAGGGGTTCGTAAAATCCATGAGGCCTCTGCTATTACCTGGGCAGGAGAAGAGGTTCTGCCTTTTAGTGCTTCCCCAGAGGCCTTCACAGATACCCGGCGAGGGGTCTTGGCCTCCTTACTGCTGGGCAGAGGTGAAAGTTCTGACATTTCTCTGGTGGAGCAGGAGGACAGCCTAGTAGTGGTGGAAGCCCTGCCCCACATCTGCCCCACATGTGTGTGGTTTCTGTTACACTGGGGAAGAGGGGTGGCATCCACTAGGTGAGGATATGAGTCTCATGTCCCTATTCTGCGTTCCCTAACACCTCCTCAGCTGCAGGTTGGGGTTGGGACACTTCCCTGCAGCCTACTGTTCTGGCCAGTGAGGGTGGAAGTCTGGGGTCCCTGCCTGGCTTTTCCTGGCCTGGGTGGGTGTGGGGCCACAGTTTTTCTCTGGTATTTGGCTGGAGTGGGGACATTATTGTCTAAAAGTTTCCTGTGTTGCTAGGCTGCCCCTTTCCTGGTGCTCTGGCTAGACACAGCGAGCTTTTTCTTGGGGGATTGCATTTATTTATTCATTTTGTCTGTGCCTGTTGGCCTTTCCTCATTGCTCACTTCTTGAGATCCAAGTCTGTAACATGTGAGGCAAAAAGAAAAAACCAGGGCATTCACCACCACATCAGGCCTTGGGTCTGAAGGTCCCTTGCTGGGCTGCCTTCCCTCTGCCTGCCAGTGTCTTTTTATGTTGGTTCATAAGAGACACTGGCAGGCAGAGAGGTATTATGTGTAATGCCCAAAAGTTTTTGTGGGAAGAATTGGGAAGTACATGTGCTCCTCTTTCTCAGTTCAAACCCTTAACCACTGCCCATTTGTAACTTACTTTTCTGCCATCTGGAATCCCCAGAAAAAGATAAATCCCACTCACTGCCCTTCCACATAGGAGCTCTCCATATTTGAGAAGAGCAGGGTTACTAACCTCTGAGACTCCTCTCTCCAGGCTGCTGCCCGTGTCCTGGGGAAGCACGACCTCTTACCCAAGCACAAAATCCCAGCGTGGCCTAATCAGGTGAAATAGTTCACAGGCGTCCTCTTGGCCACAGGGCTCCAATTGTAACAGGTGATGTCTACTATCTAATCATCAATTGAATCATACTGAGCTTGTAATCAACCAATAAATAGCTGGAGGTCTTATTCCTATGAATGTCTAAGCTTTTCTAAGTCCCTGTTCTTGTAGGGTTTGGGGCAGAACTTTCCTGCCTCTGTGATGTTTCACTTGTTTGATTTGGGTCATTGTGTCATCGATAGTGCCCCCATTGTGAGCACCTGGGCTGTCTCCTACCGGAGACTTGCAATCCACTGCCATTTCTGTCCTTTAAAGAATAGGAACTCATAAAGGAAAGGCTACTCTAACCAGCTCTGAAATGTTTGTGAATTATTATATATGATTCTTATTAACAGTAGTATTCATTCATATCCTTTGCCCACTTTTTGATGGGGTTGTTTGTTTTCTTCTTGTAAATTTGTTTAAGTTCTTTGTGAATTCTGGATATTAGCCCTTTGTCAGATGGATAGATTGCAAAAATCTTCTCCCATTCTGCAAGTTGCCTATTCACTCTGATGATAGTTTCTTTTACTGTGCAGAAGCTCTTTAGTTTAATTAGATCCGATTTGTCAATTTTGGTTTTTGTTGCTATTGCTTTTGATGTTTTAGACATGAAGTCTTTGCCTATGTCTATGTCCTCAATGGCATTACCCAGGTTTTCTTCTAGGATTTTTATGATTTTAGGCCTTACATTTAAGTCTTTAATCCATCTTGACTTGATTTTTGTATAAGGTGTGAGGAATGGGTCTAATTTCAGTTTTCTGCATATAAAGAAGACATTTATGCAGCCAACAGACATATGAAAAAATGCTCAACATCACTGGTCGTTAGAGAAATGCATATCAAAACCACAACGAGATACCATCTCATGCCAGTTAGAATGGCAATCATTAAAAAGTCAGGAAGCAACAGATGCTCTACAGGATGTGGAGAAATAGGAACGCTTTTACACTGTTGGTGGGAGTGTAAATTAGTTCAACCATTGTGGAAGACATTGTGGCAATTCCTCAAGTATCTAGAACTAGAAATACCATTTAACCAGCAATCCCATTACTGGGTATATATCCAAAGGATTATAAATCATTCTATTATAAAGACACATGCACACGTATGTCTATTGTGGCACTATTCACAATAGCAAATACTTGGAACCAACCCAAATCTCCGTCAATTGTAGACTGGATAACGAAAATGTGGCACATATTCACCATGTAATATTATGCAGGCATAAAAAAGGATGAGTTCATGTCCTTTGCAGGGACATGGATGAAGCTAAAAACCATCATTCTCAGCAAACTTTCAGAAGAACAGAAAACCAAGCACAGCATGTTCTCACTCATAAGTGGGAGTTGAACAATGAGAACACATGGACACAGGGAGGGGAACATCACACACCAGGGCTTGTTGGGGGGTGGGGGCTAGGGGAGGCATAGCATTAGGAGAAATACCTAATGCAGTTGACGGGTTGATGGGTGCAGCAAACCACCATGGCACATGTTTACCTATGTAACAAAACTGCACATTCTGCACATGTACCCCAGAATTTAAAGCATAATAAATAATAAAAAAAGTACAGTAATGATGAAAGAATTCTACTTTCTTCCATAAAAGTAGAAATAAATCTTTTCATTCTAAAGCTTAAATTTCTCCAATTTGAATTGAGTTCATATTTAATGATTGTAATATTATAAAATCCAAACTTAAAACTGAGTTTTCCTATTTGCTGTACTAAAAAATTTCATTAAATTTCTTTACTAATTAGTGGTAACTTGTACAACTTGTGACTGCTTTTACATTTACAAAAATAACACCACATCTAGTATCTAGAGCTTTCCTCAGTGTATTTGAATTCTCCCGTTCGTACATGTTTAATTTGCATGTAACCTACCAGACACATAACTGCTATCTATTAGGGATCAGTAAAGAAAGGAAAACGTTTCTTAAATATATTTGCATATAAGCCTTTGATGACAAGCAGATGACACCTGCAAAATCTGGAAGACAAATATGGAACAAAGTTATGAATCTAGGAGTTTCCCGAAGACACTAGCAAATTGCCTACCAAGATGTCAGCAGCAGGCAGTACCTAGGTCAAATTAACCTAGGCCACAATCTGTACCAGGACTCTTCAGGCTCAAACTCTAATTTTCTCTGTGTGCTGAAGCAGATGTGCACCTCAGAGATGGACTCACTTCAACAAAGGCCTCATAGAGCCTGGCGGGTTTGGACTACCACCTGCCGATGGCTCTCAAAGTTCAATAACTACTTTCCAACCCTCTTCAAAGAACTAATCCTCCAGGGCTATTTGTGTGTGGTCAGTCTGCTTCAGAGTCCCATGGGCTCCTTGGAATTGCTTTGTCCAAAGTAGAAGTTGTTCTTTCTCTCTCAACTCCTGTCTTCTCCTGCACACACAGTCTTCCTGGGAGAGCACCATTTGCTCACTCCCTCACACCAGCTCCCTGGGGAATTGCCTGACTACTCCCTTTCTCTCTTACTAAGTTTGTCCATTATGCCTTATAATAGTTCTCCAATATTCCATCTCATATTCATTC
This sequence comes from Gorilla gorilla gorilla, assembly GCF_029281585.2. Lineage (NCBI taxonomy): Eukaryota > Metazoa > Chordata > Mammalia > Primates > Hominidae > Gorilla > Gorilla gorilla. The sequence goes on from NC_073230.2 coordinate 54,319,296, forward strand.
TTCTATGATTAACCTTGTTTAAACTGTTGTCATAATTTCTGTGACTACAACATAAATCTTCCAAATGGATCCTATCCTCCAAGTCTCCTTGCTCTCTCCCTGAGTTGTCCAATACACTAGCCAATGGCCGCATGTTGCTACTGAGCACTTGAAATGTGACTGGTGTAACCAGTTATCTGAAGTTTTAGTAGTATTTAATTGCGTTAAATCAAGAAAATATAGATACTGAATTCAGTTGTTAGAAAACTTAAGAATCTCTGGTTGAGCATGGTGGCTCATGCCTATAATCCCAGCAGTTTGGGAAGCCGAGGCAGTTGGATTGCTTGAGCTCAGGAGTTTGAGACCAGCCTGGGCAACATGGTGAAACCCTGTCTCAATCAAAAACACAGAAAATTACCTGGGCATGGTGGCATGTGCCTGTGGTCACAGCTACTCGGGAGGCTGAGGTGGAAGGATGACTTGAGCCCAGGAGGTGGCAGTGGCAGTGAGCCAAGATCACACTACCTCACTCCAGCATGGGCAACAGAGCCAGACTCCATCTCAAAACAGAAAAACAAAAAAACAAAAGAGAGAGAAAAAAACCCTTTCAGAATCTCTGAAAAACTCCGGCATGTGAATGTACTCTTTAACTTTAAATTTAATGAAATCTAAACACAGATCAAGTAATTGTGATGAGTTTAGCATCTGTAAATAAAAATATGCTTTATATGTAAAATACATGCAGGGTTCCAAACACCGAGTACAAGAAGAGTAAGTATAAACTATCATTAATAAATGTGTATACTGATGACATTTTAAATGACAAAAGTTTGGATGTATTGTGTTAAATAAATTACATTATCACATTTATTTCACTTGTTTCTTGTGGCTATTAAAGAATTTTAAAATTGCCTTTGTGGATCACACAATATTTCTATTGTTTGTTTCAACCAATCCATGTTCCACCTCTCAATCCATTGGCTGTCTCTCGATCCATATTCCACCTGCTACCAGCAAGTGAAGTGCTCTGTTGACTCTTCACTTCCTCCTTCCTGACATCTGCCTGTGGAATAGAGCCTAGTGTTCCTTGAAGCCTGACTTCTCTGCCCTGCCCTCAAAGGCTCCTAGTGGAAACACTTCCTCTCCCAACACCACCCCCCGCATGGGGCACTCTACCTAGAGGGTTGCTTTTCTGTCCCCTTCTCTGCCTCCAAGTCCTTTCCTATTACTCCTTTAAGGCAAAATAAAACAAAAACACAAATCTGGCCAAACTGTATTTGTCATTTTAGAACCAGCTCAAGGGTGTCATTTTCTCCAAAGTGCAGTTGGTGCCACTACCTCCTCCTTGACAGGTAGATCATTGCCCTGGGCTGTGTCCCACTGGGTCGCTTTCCAAAGTAAGTCATAGTAACACCTGCATGCCACCTTTCTCCCCTACGAGGGAGCTCACTATCTCAGAAACCCAGGAAGCTACTTTCTAAGGAAATACTTGGATGAATAAATGAACTCAACAGCAATGCCAGTGTTACTAATTCACAATGATAAACAAAAATCCTCCTGTAGGTTGGAATGCACAGTGGTTTGACCAGGCATTTTTTTCCCATATTTGGAAAACTAGCAAAAGCAAGGCTTTATGAGATACAAAATCAGAAAAAAATGAGAGCAGGTAGTCTAAAAAGCGTGGTCAGGGCAGTACAGCTGTGGTTTTTGCAAAGTAGCAATTGCTGTCCGTGGGTCAATTGTCTTATCTGCCTCTGCCACAACTACTGTCTTTTCTCTGTGTTCATGGCAATTCCCTGACTCTTTGGCCAATGCATTATCTTTAAAGATATTTAAACATATACAATCCAGCCTTGTTAGCCTGAGGTCCATTCTGCTTTTTCTGAGTAGTTTTTTATCAATCTACCACCTGGGTCACTAACCACTTACTATAAATTTACATCAATCACATTTCCTCCATTCCTGAGTTTATGTGGCCACCTGATAAACAGGCTTCTCACACATTGGTGTGTCTTGTCGCAATTTTTAGTGTTTAAAAAAAGGGTGTAAATGCTTAAAATCATATTTTCTAAATAAGTGAAACAAATGTTAAGCTTTTAAAAAATTTCGATTTCTTACTTACAAAATTTATTTGTTCTTAATTGCTGAGAGTTTGAAATCTGTGCCTGTCTGAATCTTTCATTCACATGGACATAGACATTATCATCCAACATGAAGTGACAAGGCATTTGACAGAGTGAACATGGAGGAAGGCCACTCTTATCAGTGTGAAAGATAGTTGCATCCTATGAGGATAGAAGACACAGAAGATAAAATCTGAAATACAATAAATATGCACTTGTTTATATTTTTCTCTTCTATAATTACCATAGTGACCTCTTGCCTGATAAAAATGTCAACAGAGATGGTAGAAGATGGGTCTCAGCTGTGCTCTCAACAGATTCAACACGCAGAAAACTAGTTTTCAGGGTCACAAAAGTTTAACTCATTTAATGAGCTTATTCTTACATGCCATTATTGAATTAAAAGCATGATTTAGTACTGCAGGGTGGAAAAAAGCAAACTGCATTGCTTTGACAGATAAATTCCTCTCTAGCTTCTTTTAGCAATTCCTAGCATTTGGAATCGCTTCGTATTTAATATTTTTTGTTGTCCTTTTCCATTTTTATTCTCAGTAGTCATTCTAAATGTGTTTTTAAACTCATAACGATTTAAACTCCTAGGAGGCTGTGTGAACTTTGACAAATGACTCAAACTTCCTGGATGTCAATTAAACACTACACATTTGCTGGGCTTTAACCATCTAAATAAGATTTCATTCTTCCTTTACAGATACCTTGACATCTCTTATTCTTCCACGTCTTCATAAATTGTATGTCTAACTTTCTCTGTTGGGATGTTTGCACCAATAATACAACAGTAGTTCTCTGACTTGAGTGTGCCTTAGAATGAGCTGGAAGTCTTGACACAACGCAGACTGCTGGGCCCAGTCCTGAGGTTCTGACTCACTAGGTCTCGGGTGGGGCCTGAAAACTCGTGTTACTCACCAGCACCCAGGAGCTGCTGATGCTGCTGATGTGGCTACCACAGTTTCAGAACCACTGCAATACAGACATCTTCTCAAGGGTGCAGAACACAGAGCTTAAAAGATGTTTGCATGCTTTACAAACATATTAAGATCCAAATGTCCATAAAGAAAGATGTTCAACTCCTTACCTTTTAACTGATGTCCAGATCACCTATTCAGGTTACCTTTGGACTCGGAGATGAGGTGATACATGTGGAGAATTTTCAAACAGTAAAAGCAAGTGATATGCATGGAAGGGAACGTGACCATCAGTAGCCAGTCATGGCTAATTCTACAATTTAATCCTTCAAGGCTCCCTCATTCCTCCTTTTGTCTTTGACTCTGCTCTTCTTACCTGCCGGGTGTGAAGGCAAACAGCACCTCTTTGAGCTCAGATGTGTTCTTTACTGGCTGGGAGGCCATGGGCACCTTACCTCAGTTCTCCCAGTGGAAGAACTCCCATAGAGACACTAGATGGCTTGTGAGGGAACCCCAGCTTTGTTTTCATGACTCCTGCATTTGTATTTTTAAGTATAAATTACTGTCAAGTAAACTCTTCTTCACACAGAATGTGAAATTCATCTATCCTTCTGCCCACTCATGCATTTATTTATGTATTAATTTAAGAAATATTGATTGATGGCCAGGTATGGTGGCTCACACCTGTAATCCCAGCACTTTGGGAGGCTGGGGCGGGTGGATCAGTTGAGGTCAGAAGTTCGAGACCATCCTGGAAAACATGGTGAAACTCCATCTCTAGTAAAATTACAAAAATTGGCTGGATGTGGTGGCACACATGCCTGTAATCCCAGCTACTCAGTAGGCTGAGGCAGGATAATTGTTTGAACCCAGGAGGCAGAGGCTGCAGTGAGCAGAGATCATACCACTGCACTTCAGCCTGGGTGACAGCAAGACTTTGTCTCAAAAAAAAAAAAAAGAAAGAAAGAAAAATATTGAAATATTGATTGATTATCTGCTTACATGTAGAAAATATGTGTTTTGGAATTTTAAAATATTAAGAAGAAACTTCACCCTTAGCTTTATTAGACTTAATTGCGAGTATTTTTATTCTTTCTCTAATCTCTTGATTTTAATGATTTTGACATTTGAAGCTGGGATCATCTTACTGGATCTCTCATCATTCTGTCACCTTAAATTTAGCAATATGATTATCTTCTCCAATGACAGAACATTTCAAGTGGGAACTGAGCCATGGCAGAGCTACAGTGTGTTGGCATGGCCCCCTTCCTTTCGCTATCATCACCATTGTCATCATTGTATGGTTTAATATCTCAACATACATAAAAGCAAATAATGGAGCTAGCATCCTGCCCATTTTACCCCTGAGATGTTCCAAAATTCTGTGTTTAAAAACCTGTAAAATGAATGATTCAACATCTGTGACAGTCCTTTTATCTGCTGGTTTAGAAAGCACAGTAGTACTTTCCTGTCTCTCTAAGAGTTAATTGGTGCAAGCTGCTGGTGATCACTTTAATATATATTTTCTGTCCTAAACCAAACCACATGAAGATCCCATTCTAAATTTTGCCAGGGACCCATGTAAAGCTTCTCAACTCACAGATCATAGCCTCCAACATTCTGTTTTTGGAAAATTCTTCTTGATTTATGAGAGATGCCCAGTACTGGTTTTACTAAGATGTTGGCCAGGATGAAAAGAGTAACAACAACAATAACACCTATCAGAACGTGCTTTCAAGTTTCTAAAAGATTGATAGTCATTCTCACAGTCATCTCTCTTCATAGAACTATGAGGTTGATAAATTTTCTGGCTTCTCCCCAGAGAAATAACTTGGTCAAAACACTCAGGAAGGGGTAAGCCAAAACATCAGCTTGGATCTTTCCATCCCAGACCTTGTACTAAATGAAGGAAGTAAAATAGGATCAGGTGATTCTCTTTTTCATATTGTCTCTGAGAAAAAGTAAGTGAAATAAACTTAAGTTTTGGGGACCTGGACACTAATCAGCTTGTTTTTGTTTTGGTATTTTGTTTTTTAATTACAGATGTTTATTATTTCTTTCATTATTTCACCAAACCAAGTTTTTCTTAAAACCAAGATCTATTGCTTTGGTCTAAAATAAAAATAAAAGTAAAACAAATAGTATCATTTTATGTAAATAGCAGACTTGGGATACTTAAGATTGAAATTCTTGCCAGAATCATAAATCACTGACAGAAAATAATGGTCTTTTTATTACTTTAAAAATTAAACTAACATCTAGGCTATTTAAATGTTAATAAAAGTGAGTTTGGAAGGGTTGGAGTTTATTTCAGAGAAAATTTTTTCTTTCTTTACTTTTTTTTTTTTTTTTGTAATTTTGATCCAAAACTAGCCTGTCTCCAGAATGAGGCCTGCAATCTGATCAGCCCTGAATTTCCTGCAAAACTGTGGTTCTTCCTATTTACATTCAGTGTGAATTCTTCAAGGAACTTGCATACTGCAACTGTTCAGCACTAACTAACTTCTGTTAATCTCAGATTATTAACTGGCAGGCAAAAATGAAATGGCCCAATGGTCTTCAAACTCAAATTGTTCAAATCCAAAATATGTCATATATATAAATCATTGCTTTTATAAAACTGCTGTATAAATTAGTTTTACGTAAACTGCAATTACAAGTTTTGTTTTCTCTAAAAATTGCTTATGAATTCTTCAATTTTATAGATTTCTGAGAATGAATAGAATACTCTTTGTGTGGGTATTGCTCCTATATTTTAGTGACAATTATTACTTAGGCCTTTCCAATTCTTTGAGCTGGTTGTGCTCTGAATGTACCTCTAAATCTACCTTCTGGTGATTGATGAATACTCTCATCCATCATATTAGAACAATTTCTCAAGTTCTCAACATTTTTTAATTAAGAAAAAATTTAAATTTGTTCCCATTGTGTTCATGTGACTGTATTTCTTAGCTGTAGAAGTCCTCTGATGAAATAAAAAAAGTCTCTTTCAAACAAGGATAGAGGGAAGACATTTTGATTCCTGAAGAAAGTCTGTGATCTAACCACAAATCCGAATAGCATTAACATTCTTGACTTTCCTCACCACTTATTTAATTTCTAAAATAATCTTTGCTTGTTCCTTTAGAATGAGTACTAGTTATAAAAAAACCAGAGAACACATTGGTTCAACAACCAATTTCAAAGAAGAACGAACATAATTCTCAAAATAAAAATGGACACTAGTAAACCTCACTTCAGATATTCTGAAAAAAATAGTTTAAAATTAAGTTATGAATTTTAGAAAAGAAAGACAAAAGTTCAATATTCTAGTAAAATGAAAGTAAATACCTTATGTTACTTCTTGAAATATATATAATTCAAATTTCAAATTGTGATGTGACGTGTGACCAAGTAAAGGGGTTTTTTCATCATTGTTTTGTTTGCTTTTTGTTTTCTTCCCCTAGTAGTACATGTCCCCACAATATCAATGTAGGAAGTGGGAATATTTCCAAGGTTATCCCACAAGCACTCATTTGGCCCTTAAGCTAACTTCATCATCCAGAGTCACTATGAACCTGAGCATGGCTTGGCTTGGAAACTCTGTGCCTTACTTAATGGACAGATCAGTAGGTGGCAAAGAGGAAAACAATGATCTCAAGGAGAGTCCCATGCCAGCATCAGGGAGGCTCTGAGTCAGGGAAACTGAGGGCCTCAGGAATGAAAGACAAGGGCTGCCTCTGTCAACAGCTCCACTGATTATAGTGGAAATAACCTAGTTTCCTCATCACTCCTGCTGAATTGCTCTATAATTATTTCCAGTTTTACATATTGAGAAATGCAAAAACAACAAAAGCCTTTATTCAATCAATAGCTTCATCATGTGTGGTTAATTCTGATTTTGCATCCTTTAGATTTCATGTTGTGCATTAGATTCCAATTAAAATCTCTCTTTGATGTAACTGTATGCATATCAATGAACATAGGTAAACATAAGGTGCAAAAAGCTTAAAAATTAGAAATGACAGCTTCCATAGTCTCAGTAATTTTAGTAAGAAAAAAATCATCAATTATATAATTAGCTAGAGAAGTCATTTGTCAACTTTTTGAGCTCCATTCAAATAAGCTGGCCATTTATTCATTTACTCAATCATTCATTTATCAGTTCTTTAATTCACTGAGCTTCTAGTATGTGTCTGGTAGACATGGGCACTGAAGATGAATATTCATCTGTGATTTTATCATAAGGTATGCAAGTGAACACATACAATGCAGTAAGTACTCCATCATAAAGAGCACCCAGCAAAGAGGATGCACAGCTTCCTCAGACAAAGAAAAGATGTTGCTAGAGATCATTCCTAAGGGAGAGTTATTGAAAACAGATGACTGGAGATGTGGAAGAATATTTCAGCCAAAGAATAGCCATGATGTGGCAAAAGTCAAGCCTAGAGCCTGTGGTAAAAATCCAGGAAAGGAAGCTGAGTGGTCAGGCAAAAGCCAGACAATAAGGACTTTGTGGGAAAAGGATAAGGAGTCTGAATTTAAGTCAGAAATAGAAATATCACTGGCTGCGATTAATTTATGTGCTGGACATCATGTTGTAATTTTATCTTCTCTGATGGTCACAGGAACTCTCTGACAATCTCTAAAAAACATTTTTTTTTAGAGAAGTAAACCAAGTGACGGCTGGGTACAGTGGCTCACGCCTGTAATCCCAGCACTTTGGGAGGCCAAGATGGGCAGGTCACGAGGTGAGCAGTTCGAGACCAGCCTGGCCAACATGGTGAAACCCCATCTCTACTGAAAGTACAAAAATTAGCCAGCTGTGGTGGCGGGGGCCTGTAATTCCAGCTACATGGGAAGCTGAGACAGGAGAATCGCTTGAACCCGGGAGGCGGAGATTGCAGTGAGCCGAGACAGTTCCATTGCACTCCAGCCTGTGCAACAGAGAGAGACTTCATCTCAAAAAAAAAGGAAGTGAACCAAGTGACTTACTCCAATTCACTCCATTTTTTCTGAAGCCAATAAAGGATTCACATCTAAATCTTACATAAGTTCTTGCTGTAATAGCTGTTTTAGTCCATTTAGGCAACAATAACAAAACACCATAGACTGGGTGACTTATGAAGGAGGGACATTGATCTCTCACAGTTCTGGAAGCTGACACTCTGATATCAAGGTATCAGCAGATTGCTGTCCGATGAGTGGTTACTTCCTGATTCATAAATGGGGACTTCTGGTTGTGCCTTCGTAGGGTAGAAGAAGTGGGGGAACTCTCTAGGGCCTCTTTTTTTTTTTTTTTTTGAGGGAGTCTCACTCAATTGCCCAGGCTGGAGTGCAATGGCACAATCTCGGCTCACTGCATCTAGGGTCTCTTTTATAAAAACACTAATACCATTTGTGAGGCTCCACTCTCATGTCCTAATCACCTCCCACAAACCTACTTCCTAATATATCCCCCTTGGGGTTTAGGATTTTAACATATAAATTATTGGAGGATAAAAACATTCAGTCCATAGAAGTCACCAAACTGGTTCTACTCACAGTGTAACTGCAAGGCCAGTGCCAGACTGTCATGAAATAACTACTAGCCTTGAGAATCTAGGAGAGTTTATGTTGGAAACTTAGCAATCTGACCTTGCTGTGATGTTCAGGTGCACAATCAATAAACATGACTCATCAGATTACAGACAGATTTTAGTGCTGTGGAACTCAAATGGGCAGTCTCCAATGGCATGAGCTGTGTCAGGCAGACAAGAACGTCATACCAGTCTGATAATTAATTAAAAAACAAAAACAAAATCAACCGGTTTTTCACTAAAGTGAATTTGAGAAACACTTTCTTAGCAGTGGAAGTAATTGCTAGAGATGGAGTGAGATTATCATCAATGTTCTAGAAAAAGATCCCTGGAACCGCTAGGCACTGGTTTGAAGAGAGATGCAAAGGATAGGTCGGGCACTCAGGTGGAACTATTATAGACAGCACAAGTCTCCCAGAAGGTGAGAGGTGATGGAGCCAGGAACACCACAGTACACATAAGGTGAAACAAAAACATTACCAAGAAAGAAACAAGGAGAAGAATCGGTGCTTTTCTGACAAATTGCATATGTAAGGTAAAAGAGCAATGAGGATCATAACATTTCTGATTTGGAAAACTAGAATGTCAATGATGTCTAGAAAATGGAAGAAGAAATATGAGATGAAAATGAGCACTTTGGGGAACAAGGCTGTGAGGATCGTAATGGCAATGGTGGTTTATTTTGTTCATATCCCAATGGGAGCCAGACAACTAATGAGCTATGGCTATGAAATCAAACCGGATGGGTTAGAATCTAGCTTCTGCCATTCACTCACTAGACGGCCTTAGGCAAATTACTTCTCTTCAGTCTTTGTTTCTTCATTTGTAAAATAGAGATAGAGTGAAGAAAAAATTATTTTACATGACGTATTTTTTTCTTACTTGCTAATTTAATAATATTCCTTGAATTTCCATTTTTGTTTGTTTCGTTGCAGTGTATTCTGGTTTATTTGTGTTTGTAGTTTGTTACTTTTATCTATTCTGATCAAATGGTCATCTCTCTGAATTCTTAATAATTAGTTGAGATTTCCATAGTTTCACTCAATCAAAGAGGATACCCCTAAATACAACTTAATACCTAAATATCTGAGACATGCTGGAAGAAAGCTGGAAGAGCAACGTTCTTAAGAAAGTGGGAGGTGTTGGATTTCATTCGAAAGGGTATGAACTAACACTTTTTCTTGAGACTATGCTTAAACTGTATTTAAAAACAAATTGGTTTGAAAGTACTTAAGAGGAAAATGACTTTTTACCCTCTTATAACAGAAATAGCATGGTTTATGGAGAAATAATGGTTTAGTATCATCTAGGAATTTTGTATAAACAGACCTGGTAAGATGTACGTGGCAAGACACTTCCAGTTTGTCCATTATAGAAGCTTAGGCAAAGTGAAATACTTTCACCACAAACATCTAGAAATCAAGAATAAGATATACTACCACAATTTTACATGAATATCTGATCTTGCAAGGAAGGAAAAGAAATCTCTAGATGCAAAAAAAAAAAAAAAAAAAAAAGGAATTAAAGACAAGACAGTAAACTAATGCTGAGGTTCTTTTGAGAAGAAACAGAGACAGGGAGTATGAATCATGAGCCAGGCTTGGGATTACTGGAGAGAGGATGTTCACACTGGGCCAATGTAATGTGAAGGGTTTGGAAGGATGCCTTTTCTAAAGGCAGAAACTGCCAGGGGCTATATCCCATGACTTTGAAAAATTTGGGTCATTGGTACAGGCAGATAGCAAAAAAGTAAAGTAGTATGTCTGTTTTACCCGAGCATTTGTAATGGGTGATTGGCAGCTATCAAAACATTCAATTGTGTGATCCTGTACATAATGTTTGGAATTAAAAACAATAGTATAAGAGATTATTAAAGGAAATTAAGGAAAATTAAAGAAGATATAAATAAAGTAGAAAAGCATTCCATGTTCATATATCAGCATATTTAATATTGTTTAGATGGCAATTCTTTCTAAACGAATCTACAGATTGAACACAACCCCTACCAAATTCCTGATGACTTGTTGTGGGGTTTTTTTTGCAATGATTTCCAAACTGTTTCTAAAATTCATATGGAAAAACACAGGACGCAGAGTAGCCAAAACAATCTTTAAAAAGAAGAACAAATTTGGAGGACTCACAATTCCTAGTCCTAAAACTTGTTACAAAGCTATAGTAGTTAGGAAAGTGGTACTAGAGGGGGCAGACTTTTGTTTGTTTTGTTTCATTTAATATGCAACACCAAGTAATAAAAAAGAGAGTGGCACTAGAATAAGAATAATTGCATCATCAGTGGGATAGAATTAAAGGTTCAGGAAAAAAACCTCTTGCATTTATGATGAACTGACTTTCAACAAAGGTGACAAGGAAAATAAAAGGGGAAAGAATAATCTTTTCAGCAAATAGTGTTGGGGCACTGAATACGCACGTGCAAAAGAATAAAATAGGACACCTTCGCTACATCACTGTAAAAATTACTCAAACATATCAAAGACAAAAATGTAAGATCTAAAACTATAGAATGTTTAGAGGAAATAATAGGAGTAAATCTTCATAACCTTGGTTTAGACATTGATTTTTAAATATATGATAGCAAAAGCACAAGGAATAAAACATAGATAAATTGGACTTCAAATTGAAAACCATTTTGCTGCAAAAGATGCCACCAAGAAAGTGAAAGAACAACCCACAAAATGGAAGAAACTATTTGCAAATTATATTTCTGAAAAGAAACATGCATGGAGACTATATAAAGAACTTGCAACTCAACAATAAATAGACCAATGACTCATTTGAAAATGGGCAAATAATCTAAATAGACATTTCTCCAAAAAAGATATACAAATGGCCAATAAAGACATGAAAACATGCTCAACATCACATTATTAGACATTATCTAAGTGCAAATTAAAACCACAATATCACTTGATATCCTTATAAGATGGATACAATTTCTAAAAAGACAAGAGGGAAATATAAATTAATACAAGGATGAAATATAATTACACACCTATTGAAATGGCCCAAATCCAGAACACTGATAATATCAAATTCTAGAAAGGCTGTAGAATAACAGAAACTCTCATTCATTACTGGTGGGAATGTAAAATAGAAAAGTCCCTTTAGAAGACAGTTTGGCAATTTCTTACAAAACTAAACATGCTCTTATCAGATAATACAGCAATTACACTTCTCAGCATTTACCCAAATGAGACTACATCCACACAAAAACTTGCACATAAATGTTTATAGCAGCTTTATTCCAAATTGACAAGACCTGGAAACAACCAAATGACCTTTAGTAGGGGAGTGGATAAATGATCTGTGGTATATCGAGATAATGGAATATTATTCAGCACTAAACAGAAATGAGTTATCAAGGCATGAAAAGATGAGGAAGAAACTCCAATGCATATTACTAAATGAAATAAGTTAGTCTGTATTATTCCAACTATATAACATTCTGGAAAGGCAAGACTATGGAGACAGTAAAAGGATCAGTGATTGTCGGGTTGGGAGAGAGAGGGATAAATAGGAGCACAGAGGATTTTTAGGGCAATGAAACTAGTCTATATGATACTATAGTGGTTGATACATGCCATTATACATTTGTCTAAACTTGTAGCATGTACAACATCAAGAAAGAACCCTAATGTAAACTATTTTTTACATTAGGACTCTGGACTCTGAGTGATGATTTGTCAATGTAGATTCCTTAATTGTAACAAGCATACTGCTCTGCCAGGGGATGTTGATAATGAGGGAGGCTGTGAATGTGTGGGGGAAGGGAATTATGGGAATCACTGTCCTTTTCTCTAAAATTTGTTGTCAACCTAAAACTGCTCTATAAGGGAAGAACACACTCTGGGATCTTTTCAAGGGTGGAGAGTGTGAAGAGTAAGAGGATGAAGAGAAAATGATTAATGGGTTCTAGGCTTAATACCTGGGTGCTGAAATAATGTGTATAACAAACCCCCATAACACAGTTTACCTATGTAACAAACTGCAGTTGTACCCCTGAATGTGAAAGTTTTAAAAAAATTTAAAAAAAGAATAAGATTTTTAACAAAAAGACAAGTATTGATAAGAATGTGGATAATTGAAGCACATTTATTGCTAATTGAAATAGAAATATGCATGCTCTTTGAAAAGCAATTGGGGATTATCTCAAAATGTTAAGCATGGAGCTATCACATGACCTGGAAAGTCTATTCCTAGGTAGACAGTCACATAAAATGAAAACATATATCCATGCAAAAATTGCACATGAAGGTTCTAATTCATAAGAGTATTATTAATAGCCAAAAAGTTAAATGTCTATCAACTGATGAAAAGAAAAACAAAATGTGGTATATTTATACAATAAATTATTATTTTAAAATAAAAAGGAATACTGACATGTTTCAATGTGGATGAACTTCAAAACATCATGTTAATAAAAAGAAAAGCCTGTCACAAAAGACTGCATATTATATGATTTTCTTCATATGAAAGGTTTGTAATAGTTAAATCTACAGATGCAGAAAGTAGATAAGTGGTTTCCTTGGGCTTGGAAAGTGTTGCAGAATTGTTAAGAAATAGCTACTTGCTGTGATCTGAATGACTGTGTCCCCTAAAATTTATATGTTGAAACCCTAACTCCAAAGATGATGGTATTAGGAGGTGAGGTCTTCAGGAGATGATTAGTTCATGAGGGTAGAACCCTCATGTATAGGATTAGTACAATTATAAAGAGGCCTGAGGTAACTCAGTCATCACCTTACCATGTGAAAATGTAGTGAGAAAGTGCCATCTATGAACAGAAGAGCAGGTCATCACCAGACACCTAATCTGCTGGCATCTTGATCTTGCACTTCTCGGCATATAGAACTGTGAGAAATAAGTTTCTGTTATTTGTAAGCCACCCAGTTTACAGTATATTATTACAGCATCCCAAATACACAAAGATGCTGATAATGGGTACTAAATTTATTTTTCACATAATAAAAATTTTCTCAAATTAGATTATGGCGATGGTTGTACAGCTGAAAATATGCTGAACACACTGAACTCTGCTCTCTAAATAGACAAATGTTATGGTATGTAAATTATATATTTATAAAGCTATTTTTTAAAAAAATCAAATAGCATACCTATGTTCCAGAAACCCTAAACTCAGTAATTAACATAAAATTGCTTTTAGAACTGTGATATACCTGGGAAATCTTTTAAAAGATAATGCAAAATATCACTAGAACAAAATATCTTCAAGTAGAGGATTCCCATGGATACAGCCTTGTTGAAGATGAGCTCACAATTCACAATTATAAAACACAAAATGAGACTATCCACAGTGATTGAAAGAGTCAATGGAAAAAATAGGAAAAGCAAATGTTTTTGGTTCTTACCTGATTTTTTTAATGCAATTGATTGCATACCACTATAATCAATATGTTGACTATCATACTGATCAAATCATTCTAAAAAAACCACTGCTCTACCAACAATTGAGAGTAGATAAGTTAGAAAAGTGGTAACAGAAAATCAAAAAGTGATATCAAAGAAAATCAGGAGAAAAAGGTTAGTAGAAGCATTGACAAAATCTATAGATATGTTTTTATATACATGATTACAAGTAGTCTGAAACAAAAGCAAACTCCAGCAGACCTACAGCAGAGGGGCCTGAATGTTAGAAGGAAAACCAACAAACAGAAAGGAATAGCATCAACATCAACAACAAGGACGTCCACACAGAAACCCCATCCGAAGGTCACCAACATCAAAGGCCAAAGGTTGATAAATCCATGAAGATAAGAAAAAACCAGCACAAAAGGGCTGAAAATTAAAAAAAACCAGAAGACCTCTTTCCTCCAAAGGATCACAACTCCTTGCCAGCAAGGGAACAAAACTGGACGGAGAATGATCTTGACAAATTGACAGAAATAGGCTTCAGAAGGTGGGTAATAACAAACTCCTCCAAGCTAAAGGAGCATGTTCTAACCCAATGCAAAGAATCTAAGAACCTTGAAAAAAGGTTAGAGGAATTGCTAACTAGAATAATCAGTTTAGAAAAGAACATAAATGACCTGACGGTGCTGAAAAACAGCACGAGAACTTTGAGAAGCATACACAAGTATCAAGAGCCAAATCGATCAAGCAGAAGAAAACATAACAGAGATTGAAGATCAACTTAATAAAATAAAGCATGAAGACAAGATTAGAGAAAAAAGAATGAAAAAGAATAAACAAAGCCTCCAAGAAATGAGACTATGTGAAAATACGAAACCTACGTTTGATTGGTGTACCTGAAAGAGACAGGGAGAATGGAACCAAGTTGGAAAACACTCTTCAGGATGTTATCCAGGAGAACATCCCCAACCTAGCAAGACTAGCAAACATTCAAATTCAGGAAACACAAAGAACACCACGAGTATACTCCTGGAGAAGAGCAACCCCAAGACACATAATCATCAGATTTACCAAGTTTAAAACGAAGGAAAAAATGTTAAGGGCAGCCAGAGAGAAAGGTCTAGTTACCCACAAAAGGAAGCCCATCAGACTAACAGCAGATCTCTCTGCAGAAACCCTACTAGCAGAAGAGAGTGGGGGCCAATATTCAACATTCTTAAAGAAAAGAATTTTCAACCCAGAATTTCATATCCAGCGAAACTAAGCTTCATAAGCAAAGGAGAAATAAAATCCTTTACAGAGAAACAAACGCTGAGGGATTTTGTCACCACCAGGCCTGCCTTACTAGAGCTCCTGCAGGAAGCACTAAATATGGAAAGGAAAAACCAGTACCAGCTACTGCAAAAATATACCAAATTGTAAAGACCACGGACACTATGAAGAAACTGCGTCAACTAATGAGCAAAATAACCAGCTAGCATCATAATGACAGGATCAAATTCACACATAACAATATTAACCTTAAATGTAAATGGGCTAAATGCCCCAATTAAAAGACACAGACTGGTAAATTGAATAGAGTCGAGAACCATCGGTGTGCTGTATTCAGGAGACCCATCTCACATGCAAAGACACATGTAGGCTAAAAATAAAGATGTGACGGACCTCTTCAAGGAGAACTACAAATCACTGCTCAAGGTAGTAAGAGAAGACACAAACAAATGGAAAACATTCTATGGTCATGGATAGGAAGAATCAATATCATGAAAATGGCCATACTGCCCAAAGTAATTTATTGACTCAATGCTATCCCCATCAAGACACCATTGACTTTCTTCACAAAATTATAAAAAACTACTGTAAATTTCATACAGAACTAAAAAAGAGCTTGTAGAGCCAAGACAATCCTAAGCAAAAAGACCAAAGCTGGAGGCATCATGCTACCTGACTTCAAACTATACTACAATGCTACAGTAACCAAAACAGCATGGTACTGGTACCAAAACAGATATATAAGCCAGTGGAACAGAACAGAGGCCTCAGAAATAATGTCACACATCTACAACTATCTGATCTTTGACAAACCTGACAAAAACAAGCAAGGGGGAAAGGATTCCCTATTAAATAAATGGTGTTGGCATAGCTGGCTAGCCATAGGCAGAAAACTAAAACTTGGCCCCTTCTTTACACCTTATACAAAAATTAACTCAAGATGGGTTACAGACTTAAACGTAAGACCTAAAACCATAAAAACCCTAGAAGAAAACCTAGGAAATACTATTCAGTACATAGGGATGGGCAAAGACTTCATGACTGTAACACCAAAAGCAATGGCAACAAAAGCCAAAATTGGCAAATGAGATCTAATTAAACCTTCTTCCCAGCAAAAGAAACTATCATTGGAGAGAACAGGCAACTTACAGAATGGGAGAAAACTTTTGCAATCTATCCATCTGACAAAGGGCTAATATCCAGAATCTACAAGGAACTTAAACAAATTTGCAAGAAAAAAACAAACTACCCCATCATAAAAGGGCAAAGATATGAAAACAAACGACCCCATCATAAAAGGGCAAAGATATGAATAGACACTTCTCAAAATAAGACATTTATTTGGCCAAAAAACATATGAAAAAAGATCAACATCACTGTCATTAGAGAAATGCAAATCAAAACTGCAACGAGATACTGTATCATGCCAATGAGACTGGCAATCATTAAAAAGTCAGGAAACAGCAGATGCTGGAGAGGATGTGGAGAAATAGGAATGCTTTTACATTGTTGGTGGGAGTATAAATTAGTTTAACCATTGTGAAAGACAGTGTAGTGATTCCTCAAGGCTCTAGAACCAGAAATACTGTTTGACCCAGCAATCCCATTACTGGGTATATACCCAAAAGATTATAAATCATGCTACTATAAAGACACATGCACACATACGTTTATTGCAGCACTGTTCACGATAGCAAAGACTTGGAACCAACCCAAATCCCCATCAATGATAGACTGGTTAAAGAAAATGTGGCACATACACACCACGGAATGCTATGCAGCCATAAAAAAGGGTGAGTTCATGTCCTTTGCAGGGACATGGATGAAGCTGGAAACCATCATTCTCAGCAAACTAACACAGGAACAGAAAACCAAACACTGCATGTTCTCACTCATAAGTGGGAGTTGAACAACGAGAACACATGGACACAGGGAGGGGAACATTACATACCAGGGTCTATCAAGGGTGGGCGGCTATGGGAGGGATAGCATTAGGAGGAATACCTAATGTAGATGACAGGTTGATTGGTGCAGAAAACCACCATGGCACATGTATACCTATGTAACAAACCTTCACATTCTCCACATGTATCCCAGAACTTAAAGTATAATTTAAAAAAATTTGCTTTAAGGTAAAGCATAAAAAAGCCCATAATTTGTGACAAAAGTAAAAAGAAAGCTAAAGGAAGCATCCAATAATAGAGCAGAAGAAAAGTAATCAACATTGTACAGTTAACCTTTCTGATAACAATGGTGACTTGGAGATGATACCAAAGAGATACTATAATATATTAATAATTTTATCAAGACACTCCCATCTTGAGCTATAATCTTCAAATGACATGCTTTCCCCCAACCTGTGGTAATAAAACTTGGTTGAATAAACTTCAATTAAAAAACTTATACCCTGGGGTAAGTGGCCAGTCTGGGCACCTTTGTGAAATTTGAGAAATTTTCACTTTGTGAAATTTCTGAACATTGTATATTTGATACTTATGCAGATGTGTTTGCTAAGAAAATAACTATATGAGCTATTCTCAAAGTAGATACAAAGTGTAGTTGGGTTCTCTGGTCAGGATGACCAAATCTCATTCTGGGTTCTGCAAATAATCAACAGAGAGATTTTCATCAAATGAAATGATTTTCTTTTGAATTTGAGTTACATGTGTGGTCTCATGCATTAAAATGTATTGAAATTACTGCACACTGGGGCAGAATAGTACAATATCTGCACACACAATAAGTACTAGTAAATGTAAATCCTTGAACAACTTCAGTCCACCAGCAAATCCACAAGCACGAATTTTCGGAGGAAACTGTGACTGAGCCATTTCAGTAGATAATGATGCGAATGAACGCCAATGATGAAAGAACTGTCAGAAGAAGTCACTGTTGGGTGAGGAAAAAGGACACATGACCCCTACCAGATGTTCATTTATCTAATGTCTAGATACTTTAAAACACAGATATTACTATGGATTTAAGCCAAAGAGAGAAAATCCTAAGTGAAATGAATTTAAAAACTGAAATTATAGAAAAAAAAAGTTGAATTTGAAAATGTTTATTTGGCATGGCTTCATCAAATTTTCTCTTTTCAGGCAAAATTTAAAAATGAACAAGTATCATCTTTCAAATGCCTAAATTATATTTCTTAATACTAATGACACACAGTTTATATGTGTGCATCATATAATTCGATTCTCACAATAATACTTTCAAGATGTGCTACTCTATACATTCTTTAAATGAAGGCAATTGAGGAAGATTAGATGAATTGTCTGCCAAGTTAGCAAGGGGAAAGGGTGGCTTGAGTTCTTGTTTTGATTCCAAGGCAGGCAGAATTGGAAAACAAGAAAAATTTTAAACATCTCTACTATTAAAGATAGAATAATATCTATTTTGTTTTGCTTTGTCTGAAGGTGTGAACATTTATGTCCAAAAGACAAACTGCCTAAGATTAAACAACTCAGGACACTATACTCTGTGGTAGTTTAATTTTTTTTCTTGTCCTAAAATTTTATTTTAATATACAATACCATATATAAACTCATCCAAATCCATAAATAAAACATCAGTAGCCTACAGGAAAAAAATAGGAAATCAACTGTATTAGTCAGGGTTCTCTAGAGGGACAGAACTCATAGGGGATATATATATATACACACACATACATACATATATATATATATATATATATACACACACATTCCTTAATAAACTCCATATATATATATCCTTAATAAACTCCATATATATATCCATTATATATATATGTATGGAGTTTATTAAGGAGTATTAAACTCACACAATCACAAGGTACCACAATAGGCCATCTGCAAGCTGAGAAGCAAGGAAGCCAGTCCAAGTCCCAAAGCCGAAGAACTTGAAGTCTGATGTTTAAGGGCAGGAAGTGTCCAGTACAGGAGAAAGACGTAGGCTGGGAAGCTAAGCCAGTCTAGTCTTTTCATGGTTTTTTGTCTGCTTTATATCCTAGCCTCACTGGTAGCTGATTAGATGGCGCCCACCCAGATTAAGGATAGGTCTACCTTTCCTAGCCCACTGACTCAAATGTTAATCTTTTTCCTCAACACCTTCACAGACACACCCAGGATCAATACTTTGCATCCTTCAAGCCAATCAAGTTGACACTCAGTATTAACTATCACACCAACACATCCTCCGGCTGGTCTCCAAATACATCTCTACCACAATTTTGCTCTGTTATAAGATAAGTGATTTGCCATGGCTTTTCTTACCATGCTAAATGATGGAGCCAAGGAAGAGCATACACTTCACATAGAAAACTCCAATGACCACTTCCTCAGAACAGAGTGTTGCTTCTTTCATCCGTGTTGCAAGTGTCCCACAATCCACTTCAAATTTATCTCTGTATGCCTAGGGTAAGAGAGTTGAAAGAACATACAATAATTCTATTACATGTACAGTACTTCTAGGAAAATAATTATTATAGTAAGAATGTCTTGAGAAAGACAGATGACTTAGCTTTTGGAACAGAGAGCTCTGATCATCTCAGAATTACCTGTTCTTTCTCATTCAATGAAAATAAAAGCTATGAAGGAATGCAGTGATCATATTTGAAGTAGAAAATTCATTTTATTGTTCAAGAAAATCTTGGCAGGATGGTAATCTTAACTAATTTGTATTATAATTGACACTAATTTTCTTAAGTTCCAAAATGTCTTTTATTGAAAGGATCAAAAAACTAGATTTGGTGTAGCCAACAAGATTTTAGGACATAGGTGGTCACTCTCTTAGTTGTCTCCAAAAATGTTTGTGTGTTCCTGGGCCTTGGTTGAAGAAAGTTAATGACTCTACAAATATATTCCCCAGTACGTACATATGCACCATACTCAATCCTGTGAGTTGTGTGGGGGATATAGTGTGTGTATACAAATAAATATTGTTGCATTGTATTAAGAAACAAAAAGTCAGCAGGTGAAACTGTAGTAAAGCCTTTGCCAATTCAGGATATTGTAGGATCATGAGATGATCATACTTCCTCCAGCCCAGTGCCATCAGACTTGGTGTGTGATTTGCTGTGGGTCACAATGGGTGACAGAGAAAGAGGCATGTGGCACATAAGTACAGAGCCCAGAAAAATCCAGGACCTGATGGCTTCACTGCTGAATTCTACCAAACATTTAAGGATGAACTAATACTAATCCTACTCAAACTATTTCAAAAAATAAACAAGGGGAGAATAATTCCAAATGAATTCTATGAGACCAGGATCATCCTGATAGCAAAAGCAGACAAAGACACAAAAAGAAGGAAGGTGGGAAAGAAAGAAGGAGGAGAGGAAGGGAGGAAGGGAGGAAGGGAGGAAGGAAGGAAGGAAAGAAGGAAGGAAGGAAGGAAGGAAGGGAAGGAGGGAAGGAGGGAGGGAGAAAGAGAGGGAGAAACAGAGGGAGAAAGAAAGGAAAAGAGAAAGAAAGAGAGAGAAAGAAAGAGAAAGAAAGAAAGAAAGAGAAAGAAAGAAAGAAAAAGCAAGCAAGCAAGCAAGCAAGCTACAGGCCAATTTTGCTGATGAACATTGATGAAAATATCCTCAATAAAATATTGGCAAACTGGATTTAACAGTACATTAGAAAGATCACTCATCATGACCAAGTGGGATTTACCCCTGGGATGCAAGGATGGTTCAACATATGCAAATCAATTAATGTGATACATTATACCAACAGAATGAAGAATAAAAACCATATGATCATTTCAATTGATACTGAAAAAGCATTTTGATAAAATACCACACCACTTCATGATAAAAACTCTAAAAAAACTGGGTATACAAGGAACATACCTAAACATAATAAAAGCCATATACAACAGATCCACAGCTAGTATCAAACTGAATGGGAAAAAACTGAAAGCCTTTCCTCCAAGATCTGAAACAAGACAAGGATTCCTGCTGTCACCACTGTTATTCAACATAGTACTGGAAATCCCAGCTAGAGCAATCAGACAAGAGCAAGAAATTAAGGGCATCTAAATTGGAATGGAAGAATTCAAATTATCTTTGTTTGCAGATTATATCATATTATATTTGGAGAAACCTACAGACTCCACCAAAAAACTATGAGAACTTAAAAATTCAGTAAAGTTGCAGGATACAAAGTCAACATACAAAAATCAGTAGCATTTCTAATGCCAACAGAGCAACTGGAAAAAATATTGCCTAATTTACAATAGACATAAATAAAATTAAATACTTAAGAATTAACCAAAGAAGTGGAAGTTCTGTATAATGCAAACTATGAAACACTGAGGAAAGAAATTGGAAAGGACACAAAAACTGGGAACATATTCCATATTCATGGGTTGGAAGAATAAATAGTGTTAAATTGTTCATACTGCCCAAAGCAACCTACAGATTCAAGCAATTCCTATAAAAATACCAATGACATTATTCACAGAAAAATTGTGTAAATTTAACAATCCTAAAGTTTATATGGAACCACAAAAGACACGGAAGAGCCAAAGCTATCCTAAGTAAAAAGGACAAGGCTGGAGGAATCACATTGCCTGACTTCAAATTCTACTACAGAGCTATAATAAACAAAACGTCATGGTACTGGCATAAAAACAGACACATAGACCAATGGAACGGAATAGAGAATTCAGAAACAAACCCACACACCTGTAATGAACTCATTTTTGACAAAGGTGCCAAGATCATACACTGGGGAAAAGACAGTCTCTTCAGTAAATGGTGCTAAGAAAACTGGATATCCATATGCAGAAGAATGAAACTAGACCCCTATCTCCCACCATATACAAAAATAAAACCAAAATGGATTAAGTAATGAAATCTAATACATCAAACTACTAAATTACTACAAGAAAACTTGGAAAAAATATACAGGACATTAGTCTGAACAAAAATTTCTTGAACAATACCCAAAAGCACAGGCAATCAAAGCAAAAATGGACAAACGGGATCACATAAAGTTAAAAGTTTCTGTACAGCAAAGAAAACAATCAAAAAAGTGAAGAGAAAACCCACAGAATATTTGCAAACTAGTCTTCTGACAAGGGATTAATAACCAGAATATATAAGGAGATCAAATAACTCTATAGGAAAAAAATCTAATAATATGATGAAAATGGGCAAAATATTTGAATATTTCTCTAAAGATATATACAAATGGCAAACAGGCATACGAAAAGGTGATCATCATCATTGATCGTCAGAGGAATGCAAATTAAAACTACAATGAGATATTATCTCACCCCGATTAAAATGGCTTCTTTCCAAAAGACAGGTAATGTCAAATGTTGGGAAGGATGTGAAGAAAAGGGAACACTCATACACTGTTGGTGGGAATATAATTTACCATCACTATGGAGAACGGTTTGGAGGTTCCTCAAAATACTAAAAATAGAGCTACCATATAATCCAGCAATCCCACCTCTGGGTGTATACTCAAAAGAAAGGAAATCAGTATATCAAATAAATATCTGCACTCTTATGTTGTTGCAGCACTGTTCACAGTAGCCAAGATTTGGAAGCAACCTAAGTGTCCATCTATAGGTGAATGAATAAAGAAAATGTGGTACATATACACAATGGAGTTACTATTCAGTCACAGAAAGAAATAAGATTCTATCATTTGCAATAACATGAATGGAACTGGAGATCAGTATGTTAAGTGAAATAAGCCAGGCACAGAAAGACAAGCCTCACATGTTCTCACTTATTTGTGGTATCTAAAAATCAAAGCAATTGAACTCTTGGAGATAGAGAGTAGAAGGATAGTTAACAGAGGCTGAGAAAAGTAATGGAGGGGCTCAGGGTGAGCTGTTGATGGTTAATGGGTACAACAAAAATAGAAAGAGTAAATAGGACTTACTATTTGGTACCACAACAGGTGACTATAGTCAATAACAACTTAATCGTACACTTTCAAATCACTAAAAGAGTGTAATTGGCAACACAAAGGATAAATGCTTGAGGGGATGGATATCCCATTCTCCATGATGTGATTATTTCACATTGCATACTTGTATCAAAATATCTCACGTACCCCATAAGTATATATACTTACTATGTACCCAAAAAAATAAAAAATAAAATATTTTTTAAAAAAGAAAACAAATGGTGATAGGCTGAAAGAATATATATGTCACATTCTTATTAATATCTGTAATATAAATATTTTTTAAAAATCAATAAGAACCTCCTCTCAAGATGGACAAAAATATTTATCAACAAATTATTCATGCAAAACCCCAAATGTTCTGTTTTCTACTGATGCATAACAAATTGCCACAAACTTAGTGGCTTAGAACAACTCTCATTTATTAGCACAAAGTCCTGCAGATAAGACATCTTTGTATGGTTGGCTGTGTTCTTTGTTTAGATCTTTGTAAGGCTAAAATCAAGGCACTGGCCAGACTGTGTCCCTTTCTGGAGGCTCTGGGGAAGAATCCTCTTTCAAGCGCATTCAGATGGCTGGCCAAATCCAGTTCCTTGCGATGGTTGAACTGAGATCCCTGCTTTCTTACTGACTGAGGTGGGAACTGGTCTCAGCTCCCAAACGCTGCCCACACTCCTTGACACATGGACCTTTCCCGGAGAGGAGAAACACTTTTATGCATTATCCTCTCATGTGTTGAATCGCCGTTGCCATAAAGAACCTAGTCCCTTTTAAGGTCTCACCTGATTAAGTCAGCACCTTTTTAAATGTAACTTATTTGGGATTTTAATTAAGTATGCAAAGTCTCATTACAGTAACATCTGGGTAGCAGTAATTAACTGGGAGATTGTGTATACACAACATGGGCCATATATTTGGGGTTTAATTTAGAATTCTGCCTACCACAAACAAGTAAATCAAGTGACATTCTATCTCACTGATAATCAAATAAATGAAATTGAAGCCAAAATAAAATGTCACTTCACACTCTGCATAGAAATAATTATACACACACACATACCCATATAGTATACACATATGTGTGTTTGTGTACTCATGTAGTATACATATGTGTGTATATATGTTGTATATATACAGTATATAAATGAATGGATGTGCATGTATATCTAAATATGTGAATATATATGCATATATGTACATATAAAAGTTGTACATATATATGTATATGTAGGAAATTTACCATTCTCAATTAAGTGTTGAACCCATCTAGAGATCAAATTTGTACATGATGTGTGACAGGTAGCTATTTTTATTTTTTCTACCGAAGGGGAGAAATTATATTTTTTCTCAACCCTCCTTAATTCATAGTTTGGACAGACTCCTGCAACAGAAGACAGATTAACAAGAGTAAAACAAGCAAGTTTACTGACACATGCAGTACATACCAAGTTGGAGAAACATAACTCAAGGTATCTGCTTAGAGTTTCAGTTTATCTAAGATCTTGAACAAAGAGTAATAAATTTAAGAGAAGCAATGGGACAAAAAGAAAAGCAGTCCCAGGCTTCCAAAGGCAGAAAAACTGTAGGAAGGTAAATTTATGGGCAGACACTAATGGAATAAATTCTGCTCACAGACTCCTCTGGCTCCATTTCTGGGCTGATTAAGGCTGTCTACAGTACAGGAAAATTTATATTCTGTTTTTAAGTGAAAAAAAATGGGGAGGAGAGTGGAAAGACCTTTTGTCTTTGTAAATCTTTGTCCTGCTTTTGCACAGAGAGGGAAGCAGAGAGCTTCTCTGTACTTTAACTGTCTCCAGCTAAACAATCCTTTGTATTTTGGGAAGTTACACTCTCGTTTTCTTCACTACGTACATGACCAATATTGCAGCCCCACTTTCTGTATAATATGTTCTTTAAAAATGTATTTATGATGTCAACTCTATTATCACCAAGTCTCTATTAATCCATAGATATGTTACTGTGGTCTCTTAAAATGTGATACTAGTCTGTTTGTTCTTACAAGAGTACAGTACTCTGTTCATTACTATGACTTTATAGTATTTATTAATATGAAGTACGGTGATTATTTCTTACTGCTTTGCTTTTTGAACTTTGTCTTATCAATTCTTAGGATGTTATTCTTGTATGTAAATTTCAGAGTCAGTTGATCAAATGCATACACTAAATCTATCATTTTAAATTTAATTTCATTAAATGATAAAACAATCTGGAGAACTGATCCCTTTATGAGGTGATTGTTACATCCATGAACATGGTACACCTATTAATTCATTTTAAAAACATAATTAGAATTTTTAAATGTTCCTTTTTGTGAATTTTTTGTTATATTGTTATGTGTAGTTTTTATTTGCAATTATGAGTGGTATATCATTTTCTATTATATTTTATCTTAAGCTAGCACAGTTTTGGAGTGGCATTTTGATTTTTATAACATAGTATTTTGTTCAGTAACTTTGTTGAACTCCCTTATGACTTCTAATACTTTTTTCTATTGATTTGATATTCTCCATATATTACCAGAAAATAATTACTGTTTTAACTCTTTTCCTCCAAGCATAGTTTTTCTATGTCTTTGTATTTTTAATTGTATTGCTCAATACACCTTGAATTATGCTGATCATTAATGATAATAGAAATAATCCCTGTTTTGTTATTATATTACACCTATTATTATAATGCAAAGAATAAATATAAATTTTAATACAAAATAAAATAAATATAATTCTTTTAATACAATGCTTTCTATAGCTAATGATAAGATAGAATTTTGTCAGATTAGAGAGCTTCCTTTTATTAATAAATCTCAGAAATTTTATCATCAATGACATTGAACGTTACTAAATGCCCTTCTTTAGAAACAAAAATATGTGTTTTTATCTTTAATTGAGGTGGTGAATACACAATGATTAAATAGTCAGGTAATTCTACAAGGCTTTTTTTTTTTTAATGAAAACAAGTCTCTATTTCCTTTTCCGAATGTCTTATGCTGCACAGAGGTAACCACTATGAACTTCTTTAGCAATCCTTTTCATATTTAATCTCATGTCTCTAAACTATATAGCTATATTGGTATTCTTATGCAGTTTTAACTAGCATATATTTCAATCCTACTAAGTACAAAGATTTAATGTTCTTTATCATCCTCCCTGCTCTTATGTCACACCTTTTTCAGTTTACTTCCCTAGGCATTAAATATAATATTTGTTAGGTAAATACTAAGTGTTTACATTATTTTGTTAAACGAAAATTTACAGCTAGGCCTAATAATATATTTAAACTGATCTTTTCTGCAGAACTTCACTATGCTTTTGATGTTAATGTTTATTTGGGTTGTTTTACTGTTGTTTAGTTGATTAATTTTCAATAGAATTATTATTTACTTAACACAAACATTACCATAATTATTTAAGCATTCTTTCAACATGTTCAGCTTTAGCAGTTATTTTCTCTTCCTCTGTGACTTTCGTCCTTCTCCTATCTTTCTGGAAAATCTCTTCTGGAGCCCTCCATCTCTAACTTGAATTAGCTGCTCTCTGCAACTGATAATCAGAGGAGGTTTAAAGATTTCCTTTTGCCAGCAAGCTGGAAAATTATTTCACTTCTTTTTGAGTTGAATATCTGCTTTCTCTATTTTGCATATTTTCATTTTTTGTCTAATACCATGTTTTGGTGAAAGACAGCCTCTAGAAGCTTCCTGAGAAAGAATGAATGAGAAGTATATTCCTGAAGACTTCTATGTCTTAAAATGCTTTTATTCTATTTTCACACTTGTTACTACCACTGTGTGTCGATTTCTACATCAAAAGTTAGTTTATTTTATAATGTTGAGAGCATCTCTCCATAAATTTCTGGATACTAACAATGTTATTAAAAAGTCTAAAGGTTTTCTAATCCTTTATACTTGAATAAGATTTCATAGGATCTTCTCTTCACCTCTACAGTCTGAAACGTGATAGTGTGCCTTGGTTGAGGAGGGGATTTTACTCATTATTCAGGTGTGGCATAAGTTCTAAATGTAAGGCATAGTATTATGTGTGTTTTGATATTTGGTGAAACCAGGAGAACTTTGATGGTCTAACTCTTGGCTCTCCTAGAGTTAGGAGAATGAATGGATCCCATTCTGCTCCCACAGGTAAGGCCTTCATAACAAACAAAGCTTCCTATCACAGAGACCAGAAACAGTTCCTTCTTAACCCTGAGGAGCAGGTTCCAGTTTCCTGCCAGCCTTCATAATTTTTCAAACAAGCAAACAAGCCAAACACATCCTCCCATAGAAACCAGGGGACACCTCACCCTCTTGTTACTACAAAGTCATCCTCCCCCAGACCCTGTTTGTTCACCATGTTCCCAAGAGCCACTCTGTGGCCCTATGTGACAGGCGGTGTCCACCTTCAGACTGTGAGTATATGGGACTACACACTAATGTCGACCTCATCTATCCATTTTAGGGTTTTGTGTGTTCATACATGACCCTAGGGTAGAAATCTCTCCCCTGTCAACAGAGTGCATAAGAGGTGCTTGAAAGAATTGGCATCAGAAATAGGATGTTCTAACCATAACTGAGTACACTTGGTCAGCTTTAATATACAGTTTTAACTGTTTCCATTATATGGCAAAGTCTGACTACAACAGAAGTGCCATTGCTAGTGGCATTTGGTTTGGTTGCCATTGTATTATCTGCATTTGAGTGTTTCCATGTCTTTTCACTCTAAAATATCTTATTCCTAAGATGAGAATTATTATTAATGGACCATATACCCATGTGATGTGCCATTGAGTTCAGCCTGTGTTGGCAGGCAGTCTCTGAATCTCTACTTATAGAGGTGATAGTAACACATTCCTTTACCAGTTAGCACCTGATTGAGGGTTTACTGTGTGCCAGGCACATTGGAGGTGTGCAACGTGCATTTTCCATTCAGCTTCACAACTACACATTGATGCTGGCACTATTGTTGCCCACAGGTCACAGACATGGAAACAAAGACAAGGAAAACAAATAACTTGCCCAAAGTCCCATGGTATGTGAGTGGAGCTGGAGCTCTAATGGAAGTCCCTGTGGCTCCAGTGCCGGGACACTCAACCAGCAGGCTGACTGTCTCCTTTCCTCAATTCTCCACAGTGGACTTTGAAGCCCTGTCTCCTCATGAGGCTTACAAGGGCATTTGAGGTACGGAAAATAACAATAAGGGAAGGTAATAAAAATCTGTGACTTTGGGAAATTCACGTTGGCTCTTTGGGCCTCAGTTTCCCTATCTTCAAAATAGGAATGAGAGGTTCTGTCCTATAAAAATAAATGGCGGTTTTGAGGATAAAGCATCAAACTGAATATAAAAGATCACTACTAATTAGGAGTAGAACTATATGGCCAGATGATGAAAAGGCTCACAGAAAAGTTGGTAATTATCAACTCTGCTTCTAGTTTAGTTTGCATGTACACAGATAGATGAAACAGATTCAGAGGGTTTGTTGCTGTTGTTCATTTATCTTACTAAAAAACGCAGACTCACACTGTAAATATTACTCTAAATTTGATAAAGCTGATTTTTGCTTTTTCTCCTTTGAGTAATCCTTCCCTACCACCCTACGTGTGTTCTGCTAGCTTCCTCCTTCTGCTCTTCAATATTTCTGGGTCTCAGATTTCAGATTCCAAACTTGTTGCCTTTCACAATGGAAAAACCACGCACGTACTTTAAAAAAGTACTTGTTGATGATAAACTCACATAACAACATGGATAGAATGACATTTGAGGCCATATGGACCATGTGGGATCACACGTATTTGCCTAGAAAAAGAAGGTCAGGACCTGGAATGTTGCAAGAGCAAGGGAGCGGGAGCAGCAGCAGCAGATGCAACTGGGTGTTGGTTGTAAGCTTAAGTAAAGTTTACACATTTGGTGGGGGAATGAAAGGCTTGCTTATCTGAGCTACGTCAACTAAATAAAGATTATACAATCAGGCTTTGCCAGGATGATTTACTTTCACCCAAGTACATTATTTCATTTGACTTCAAAGGTTTCTCCCCTCTCCTCTCAGGCCCCATCCAGGAACCACCTCGCTAGCACCCTGGGGTCTGCCAGATTTATTTTTCTTAGTCATTCTACACTTCTTATTGCAATGATGCAGGACGCTTCCTGATGTTGGGAGTTGAAGAAAAGGACAAATCGTAATTTATGACTGTTTACTCCAGAATTTCAGGGTTGCACACGGGTCACTTCAGCAAGTGTAGCTGAATCCTGATGTAGATGGGATAAGGGCTGCCTTGAATTCCAGGTGAGACCTCAGCAGATCACACATGTTGCACAGGAGCTCACGTCACACACTGTTTCTTCTCAATGCCTCGGACCCCAGCCACAGTCGGAACTGCAGACCCTCATTCCTCCACATCCTCACTGTTGATGCCTAAGGCTTGACTCACATTAATTCTCACCTTCCCTGGCTGCATTCTAATCACTTGTCTCTTTCTGCAGCCTGGAGCCCTGCTGTGTCTTGTCACATCTTCAATTACTGTCCAGTATCCAAGTGATTAATTCCCTAGCCCTCCCCTCACAGATCCAGTTGTGTTTTCTCTCTTCCTTCTTTTCAGACCATACACCACAGTCGATCACCAGTCTCCATTGTCATGGCACATGCCCCAAACACATCCATCTCCATTGTTGACATCATTATTTCTATCTGGAGCACACTAGTGCTTCTCCACATGTACCAATCCCACTCCTCTGTCAGAGGCCAGATCTTGAACAAGGAGCTCATCATCAGCTTCCTCCTGGATAAGTCCTCTGTCTCTTCCTCAGATGCTCATGTAATGTTAACTGATCATCACCAATGGCAATGTCTTTTCAGTTTTAGTAATGTCTGAGAACTATATCCTTATAGGAAAGAAAATGAACAGAGAAAAGGAGTGATTCAGGGAGGGTTTTTGTTTTTAACTTTTATGCTAGGTTCAGGGGTACACATACAGGTTTGTTACATAGGCAAACTCATGTCACAGGAACTTAGTGTACAGGTTATTTCATCACTCAGGTACTAAGTATAGTACCCAACAGTTATGTTTTCTGATCCTCTCCCTCCTCTCTCAAGTAATCCCCAGTTTATGTTGTTCCCCTCTATGTATTCATATGTTCTCATTATTTAGCTCCAACTTGTAAATGAGGACATGCAGTATTTGACTTTCTGTTCTTGTGTTAGTTTGCTGAGGGTATGGTCCCCAACTCCATCCATGTTTCTGCAGAAGACAAGATCTCATCCTTTTTTTATAGCTACATAGTATTCCATGGTGTATATGTACCACATTTTCCTTATCCAGTCTACCATTACTGGCCATTTAGGTTGATTCCATGGTTTTGCTAGTGTGAATAGTGTTGCAGTAAACATATACATGCATGTGTCTTTATGGTAGAACGATTTATATTCCTTTGGATATATACCTAGTAGTGGGATTGCTGGGTTGTATGGTAGTTCAGTTTTTAGCTCTTTGAGAAATTACCACGCTACTTTCCACAGTGGATGAACTAATTTACACTCCCACCAACAGTGTGTAAGTGTTCCTTTTTTTTCTGCAACCTCACCAGCATCTGTTATTTTTTGACTTTTTAATAACAGCCATTTGATTCAGGGAAAGTTATCAACAAAGGAATATTTAACAAGAGTGTGGGCATAGGAGAACCACAAGGGATGGTGTAGCATCCTGAACCTTAGTAGCAGCAGAGCTGTAACCACTTCTGGGCCAGAGGTGCAGGGAAGAAGTGACTGGTCCCCAGAGAGAGTGTTTTACAGCACAGTCCACATACAGGGGCAGTAACCTTTGCTAAGGACACACCTAGCTGGAGGTACCTTCACAGGGAGAAGACAGAGGTTTATAAACCCAGACTTACTCGCTGTTCCCCCTCCCATGTCCTGTTAGGATTGGCCAAATCCAGCCAGGAGCCAGGGGCATAGGGGCTCTTTGATGAAATTTATACAGCTTGGGCTTCTGCTTCAGGAAGCAGATTGGAGAAGAGTAGAAAGAAAATTTGGAGGGTAAATAACAGACCACTCCTGTTGCCCTCCACATGGGGAATGTACAAAGTCTCATCAACTACTTGCGGAATGATGTCAATCTGGCCTTGCCACCTGAAACCTAAAATTTGAGGAATTGCCAGGGCGTTCATATAGGACAAGTATGGGTTATATGGTTTGGGTCTCTGTCCCCAACAAAATCTTATGTTGAAATGTAATCCCCAGTGCTGGAGGTGGGGCCTGGTGGGAGGTGATTGGATGATTGTGGTGGTTTCTCATGGTTTAACATCATCCAGCCTTGGTGCTGTTGCCACAATAGTGAGTTCTCATGAGATCTGGTTGTTTAAAACTGTGTGGCACCTCTCCTTTCTATCCCTTGGTCTTGCTCCTGCTATGTAAGACACCTGTTCCTACCTTGCCAACTGCCATGAGTAAAAGCTCCCTGAGGCCTCTCCAGAAGCTGATGCAACCATGCTTCCTGTACAGCCTGCAGAATTGTGAGCCAAATAGACCTCGTTTCTTATGAATTACCCAGTCTCAGGGATTTCTTTATAGCAGGATGAGAAGGGAATAATACAATGAGAAACAAAGGACACAGTTAAGAAGGATAAACTAGAACATGGGAATGAATGTAGAGCTATATCCCTAACCATTCATCCTCTCATGAAACCAGGAACATCACCCAGTGCTCAGCCTACTCCCAGGATGTCTCTTCCCTGTCTGCAGAGCTACCTCTGTGAGGCTGTGGCATGGTGTCCACCCTCTCAGGGTTGGTGTTTCTGTCCTGTGCATATCTGTCTGTGGATGAGATCAAATTTCATTCTCTTCCATTAACTGGTCATGGGGAATTCCTCATTAGACCACAGGTGTGGGAGGAAAAAGCAGTGAAGCAGTACAATCAGGTTGCCATGGACATCAGAGCCACTTACTTTTTGTGTGTGTTTAGTTGGCCTTTCTGTCCCTGTTCAGGCCTCATCTAAGTTTTCATCACTTCCATTTTATCATGTAATATTTTAATACAAATCTAGCTTTAAGGTTTGGAGCATCAGGAAGCAAATAGTTTGTCACAGAAAATTAGGGTTACATGGCTACATAGTGTCCCGTAATAAATTATTCAGTCTCCAGCAGGCTTGGAAACAAGCCAGGCACTGCTTTTACAGTGCAGGGAAATGCAGGTATGGCTCATCACCAAACTCTCAGGGGCTCTGCTGTGACTCTCCTAACAAGGCTTTCTGAGGGCTCCCTAGACAAGAGTGTATTATTTTCCATAAACACTTCTTGTGGCTTTGCTGGGTCATAAGGTGTACATGGCAGGGTGGCTGCCTGGACCTGCCTCAGAAACCTTTCTTGATCCCTCACCTTGCTCAAAATTGACAGTCTTGCAATTACACTTAAATGGGCAAAAACAGGAATATATATATACATATATGGCATTTGTTGCCTCTAAAATCTAAAGAAACCCACCAAGCTAGGAAGGCTTTTAGCAGTAAGAAAGGTTGCGGGCTCTCTCCAAGGTCACACAAAGTCACATCCTTCTCCTAGAGTCAACCTGTGTCCAACACCAGGTCAGTACAGGATATAAAAGACCAGGTCTTCTTGCCCCAGGACAACTCTGAAGGCCCACATCATCTTGCAGACCTATCCGTATGATTGGCTAAGCCCTTTGGGAGGCTGAATCACACCCTACCATGTCCTGTTTTTCTTTCTTCCTCACCAAGTGTTGATCAGAAGAGTTCAATACAGTGAGCTGCCTGCAGGTGAGTCTTCATCTCAGAGTCTGTCGTATTAGAGCAAAGGGGTGCAATCCATAGAAACAAATCACTCTAGAATAAATGCCACCACATCTCTAAGCTTCTGCAGGGTTGATCTCCTATCCTAGGTACCCGCATACACAATTCAGGCCTCTGGGGTATGGCTACCTGTGCCCATCAGGTTCAGTGAGCCTCATATCATCAAAGTAAAGAAGAGTGTGATGTTCTGTGGGTAGGTCAAGTTTCCTCCAAACTAGAGTTTGAGACAAAGCAAGGGAGTTGAGACAGCCCAGGGGCAATTTTCCTG
This sequence comes from Gorilla gorilla gorilla, assembly GCF_029281585.2. Classification (NCBI taxonomy): domain Eukaryota; kingdom Metazoa; phylum Chordata; class Mammalia; order Primates; family Hominidae; genus Gorilla; species Gorilla gorilla. The sequence goes on from NC_073230.2 coordinate 54,352,511, forward strand.
TGGGTCCTGTCCTGCAAATTTATCCTAATTTCCCTCACTAATGGTACTAAAGTGGAGGAAAAAGATCATCAAGTCAATAACTACCTTGCTACCTACTGGAAGGCAGGACTTACATCCAATAAAAAAAAAAAAATACCACATCTCGCTCTACACAGGATTGCGAGGGTCATATCATGGAGTTTATCCCAATCTGTTGTCATCATTTTCAAGACATGTGTGGCACTTGTACTTCATAGAGCTTGTCTGAATTTATCCCCATTCTCAGGACTCCTTTAGTCTTGCACTACAAAAAAAGTTACCAGAAAAAGAGATACGACTCACCATCCCACACTTCACACTTCTCAGGACTTTTATTGTGGCACTGATCTTAGTTGAATTTCTCCTGGGGATGTTTTGTTGTTTATTTTTTTAACTTTTGTTTTGGAGGGTGGGAAGGTCCTAGAGATTGTTCAGGTCAACCTTCTCAGACACAAGGCATGAGAAAGCCGAGGGATTCTGAGGGATTGGACCTGAAAAATTCAGGTAGGAAATATGTGAGATGTGAATCTGTCTTTTCTCCTGAAATTGGCTACAACAGATATTCACACCAATTTTAATGATATGTTTATATCCAAACTCAGTTAGGAGTCTTAAGAAAAAGACAGAGAGAGATGAGATCTTGCCCAGGCTGGAATGAAGTGGTGTGATCATAAGCTCACTGCAGTCTTGACTTCCTGGGCTCAAGGGATTCTCCCACCTTTGCTTCCTAAGAGCTGGGACTCTAGGTGTGCGCCACCATGCCCAGCTAATTTATTTTTATTTTTATTTTTCGTATAATTAGTGTCTCTCCATCTTGCACAGGCTGGTCTCAAACTCCTGGGCTCAAGCAATCCTCCTGCTTTGGCCTCTCAAAGTGCTGGGATTACAGGCATGAGCCACTGCATCTGGCCCCAATTCAGTAAAAGTCTTAATTTTCAGTGGGTATTCAGGAAAGGAATGATCAGAGCAGACAGGAAAAAAAGAGCTCTTGGAAATTAAAAAATAAAACTATATATTTTTTGAAATCCACAAATAAACAATACCAAAATTGGCACAAAACTGGGACAGATGAATATCCAGATGACAAAATGAATATATTTGAGACATTTCTCAAATTATCGTTTAAGGCTGGGGTAAGGACATGCTAACAACTTTTTGTATTGATTTAACAGCCAGGAAACTTGCTGAACAGTCTAAGTAGACCTGATGAATTGTAGATTCCCTTGGATTTTCTATGTAGATATTCATCTTATTGGCAGATAATGACAAGTTTCCATTCTGTCCTTATATTTCTTATCGCTTTTCTCATCTCAATTTTCTCTGTAGGATGTCCTGTACAATGTAAGCAGACATTATGATAGTAGGACTTTTATCTGCTTCCTGGCTGTGAAAGGAATGCATCTAGCAAGTCATCAATATGTATGACGTTTGTTAAGGTTTCTACAGAAAATACAGAAATTTTCTGTGCTCCTTTGATGGAAAGAAATATTGGATTTCATTAAATATTTTTTGTGTCTCAGTTGAGATGGTCATGATTATTCTCCTGTTTGTCAATGGTAAATTATACCAATGAATTTATAAATGTTAAATAATTTATAAATGGTAAACCTAACTGGTAATAATTTGCTGATTTTACATAAATTGAAGAATTGGGCAAACAAACATTTATTCAGAATGCTTTTATATTATTTTCTTGTTGGAGATATCAATGCTACATAATCATGATAAAATAGATTAGAAGGTTTTTCTTTATTTTTTATACCCTAGAACACTTGGTATAAAATAGGATTTGAATCCCTAGCAATTTAGGAAAACTTTCCTAAGTACTTAGATCAGTAAAGGTCTTGATTTCTCAGTGACAGTATGTGTGTGTATACCCATGTAGAGTAAACACTCAATATTTATTGATTATAAGTCCTTTTTAGTTTCTTATTCTGAGTCAGTTTTGTTGCTATAGAATGATTTTTTCTAAGTTGTTGTTCATTTATTTTTTAATTTATTGGTGTAGCTGTTCATAGTATTTTCTTGTATTTTAAAAAATCTCGGGTTTATCCATAGTCATAATGTAACTAAACTATGGATAAACAAATATTATAGTCATAATACTTGTCCAATTCTATATTTAATCCTGTTAAATTGTGCTTCGGCTCTTCTATATTTAATCCTATTAAATTGTGCTTCAGCTCTTGTGTTTTTGTAGTATTGTTATATTCTTAGTTGTTTACAATCTTGTCTACATTTTATATTTATTTATTTATTTATTTTTTGAGACAGAGTCTCGCTCTGTTGCCCAGGCTGTAGTGCAGTGGCACAATCTTGACTCACTGCAGCCTCTGCCTCCCAGGTTCAAGTGATTCTTCTGTCTCAACCTTCCAAGTAGCTGAGATTACACGCTCCTGCCACCACGCACAGCTAATTTTTTTTGTATTTTTGTAGAGACGGGGTTTCACCATGTTGGTTTTGAACTCCTGACCTCAAGTGATCCTCCCACCTTGGCCTCCCAAAGTGCTAGGATTGATTACAGGCGTGAGCTACTGCACCCAGCCATTTTTTCACATTTTAAAAAATTTTATTTGTGTCTACTCTCTTTTGGGTTTTAAAACACTTGATTAGCATTGTTAGTTTATTACATTTTGAGCTCCTTAAATACAGTTATTTAAGTTGTTTCATTCTTAGTTCTGCTTTAGCAACTTTCTCCAAATTTCTATGTTTGATGTTCTTATTTTCCATCAGATCTAAATGTTCCATACTTTCTCAAACCACTCTTTTTTCAATTTTGTAGATTTTTGTCATATTTAACTTCATTTCACTATTTCTTGTGAGATGTTAATAATAATATTAGATGAAACTTGCTTTGTGGACTCAAGTTTTGTCAGTTTTTCTAAATATATTGTGTTTTCTCTTATTTTTTCTAATTGGGTGCTTATTATATCAAGCTTTTTTGCTTCTTTATTTGTAATTAATGGAGACACTTACTTTTGTGTCAGTTTAGCTTTTTGCGTATTAGATTTTGCTTTTTATATATTAAGCCTCTCTTCTCAGTTACAAGTATTTTCAGGATTATCATATTTCCCTATTCATTTATTAATTTGAACCCATTGGTTCTTTATCCTTACATTCTTCATTAGTAAAGTGTTAATATACTACATCATATTTTTCAGATTGATGTTTTCTCCTTATAGTTTTTTTATGTATTCTGTCAGCATCCATGTGCTTTAATATTTTAATAATCATGAGCTTACAATCCAAGCTGAGAACTGGAAATTTAGAAGTCACGCTTCACCTGTTAACTGTTGTTGTGAATTTTATTGTATTTGAATTTATTTTTACTTTATTTCCATTTTTGTTTTATTTTTATCATATTTCCCTTTGTTAGATTTTTTTCCATCTCTGACTTTAACTGGTAGATCAAGTTTTCTTTATTTTATTTTTGAACTTGTTTTGGTTATATATTCCTTCAGTAGTTGCTTAACATTTTAATATATATAAATGAGTCAGTATTTAAATTTACTCACTTTTAAGTCAGGCACAGTGTCTTATGCCTGTAATTCCAGCACCTCAGGAGGCTGAAGGAGGAGAATTGCTTGAGGCCAGAAGTCAGAGAGCAGCCTGGGCCATATAGCAAGATCCCATTTCTACAAAATATAAAAAGTTAACTGTGCATGTTGATGGTCTTCTGTAGTCCTAGCTACTTGAGAGACTGAAGTGGGACGATCACTTGAACCCAGGAGTTCAAGGTTACGGTGAGCTATGATGGCACCACTATACTCCAGCCTGGGTGAGAGAGAGAGAGACCCTGTCTCTTAAAAAAACAAAAAAATTAATGATAATAAACTTATTCAAATCTCTAGTGCCTACTAAATAATAGAAAACCTTTTCCTTTAACATTCTGCAGTTTTAGTAGGATATGTCTCTATGTACATTTACATAGTTTTCTTTTATATATGTTACTCTCAGGACTTAGGTCTCCACTCACTTTTAGGAAACCTCAGCACTATCTTGTTAGGTACAGTACTCACTGTCATTCATTTATTCATCCAACAAATGTTTATTGAACATTGACCCTGTGCCAGACACTAATGTAAATGTGGAGACTCAGGTTGTGACTGAAACAGTAAACATTTCTGCATTTACAGAGCTCATATTCTATTGGTGGTGCAAAACAAAATAAAGTAAAAAACAAAAGAAATAAATTAATTGTATTGTCTGTCAGATAAGTGATGTGAGGGATGCAGAAGTTAAAGCAAGGGAGATGTTTTAATTATTTATTTATATTCTAATTTATTCATGCCAAATTTAAAATGTGATATGAAGGTAAATCCTCCCAGGTAATTGGGTATTTAAGCAAGAGCCTAAGGAAGAGCAGTAAATGGGCTCTAGGCATAGGAAGCAGCCCACAGATTTTGGGGTCCAGAAGACGTGAGTCTGTGGGACCAGAGCAAAGTACTTGGGGGAGGAGGGAGCAGCAGGAGATGACCCTGGGAAGCATGATGATGCAGAAAGGGGGCTCCCTGAGTGAGTGTGGACTAGCTCTCCATTGAGTTTGGGAAGCCGTGGGAGGGCTAAGAGGCAGAGGGCATAATGTAACCTATTTATAAGCACTAGCTTGCTGTCTGTGGTGATAACAGATCCTCAAAGGACTGGGACAAAAACAGAGACACCCTGAGGATGCTCTTCACTGATGCTGGTGGTGACCTGAACAGAGGGTGGTAAAAGTGATGAGTTTATCAAAGGTTGTCACTTGAATGATGGCCAGTGTGATTTGCTGACAGGCCTGAAATGAGGTGCAAGAGAAATGACACCCCAGGGCCTGGTTGAAGTTGAGGTTCACTGAGAAAGGCAGACAACAGGAGCAGATTTGTGTAGAACAAACAGGGCTTCAACTCTGGGAGGTCATGTGTGAGACACGCAGGAAACATTGAAATGGCAAAAAGAAGGGCTTTGGATGAAAGAAAATGCAGTTTACCGGGAAAGATTTGGGGCTGAGATATAAACCGATAATCAACAGATAACTGATATTTAAAGCCATGTGGTTCCATGAAGTTACCAAGGAGGCAAGGAAAGGAAAGACAGGAGTAGGCTGAGCCCTAAGCCCTGCCTGGATGTAGTTCACATGCAGAGACCAGGTGCCCCAGGCAACAGGGAGCAGAAAGACCCCAGGGAGGGCTGGTGTCAGGAATCCAAATGAAGGGAGCGTGCATAGAGGAGGGGCCACAACTGGGTTTCCAAGCCTTGCTACCACAGGCTGGCAGATGGAGTTTCACTTCCCTCCTGTTCAAGGAGACTTTCTCATTCACCTTTCAGGAGTCTCAGTGCCTGTGGCCCCTCGTGCCTTCTGTTTCACGTGGGCACTCAACACCAGATCCCCCACGTTTCACTCTGCTCCCCTGTGCTGTTGTGAGAGGTATTGGAACCAGAGTCACTCCATCTTGAATAACGGCTGCTTGAAATGAGGCCCTATGCTCTGCCTATGCTATGGAGCAGCTATTCTTTTTTCTTTTGCTTTCCAGATAAAATTGCTTTCACCTTATTCTGTGGACTCGCCCTGAATTCTTTCTTGTGTGACATCCAAGAACCCTCTCTTGGGGTGTGGATCAGGACTCCTTTCCAGTAATACCTTCCATGACAAACCACAAAGAGATGATAATGTAGAGACCCCTGACCCAAAAGAAATAGACTGCAGCACCAATTGACTGGCTTTGTGTAAGTGGTAGGGTATTTTGTCATGGGTAAATGATAGAATTGTGTTACGAGCCCAATTTTGGAAGGTTAGAGTTCCTCTTAATAAATAGGGGCTTAAAGGTGCCTCTTAGTACAGTGCAAGGCTGTTTGTCTGAACTTGGATTAGAGGACCAACTTAGGAAGGTTAGAGTCCTAAGACAAAGGTCCTCCTCGGTAAGGCCCCATTTGGTTAAAAGCAGATTTGGTGCTCTGATATGTTAACCACGGTTCTCTTTGAATTAATCTGCCTTGCACTCTGCTGATGGCTGTGGGTAACAGTATTAGGCATATGCCAGTTCAGGGGACATGGGGAGCTTTCCTCCTCCAAAGGGGGAAACTTGAGAGCTAATGGAACTGCTGGAAAACGTCCCTTTATGACTGACAAGTGGCCACTTAAACTTTGATTCAGTGCTGCTGCAATGGGTGGGTCTTTCTTTGGTCTCCCTGAGCTTCTCTCCTTCCCAACCCTGCCACAGGCAATGCTTTTCTTCCTCCCCTTTCCTCCCCCCTCTTTCTCTCCTTTCCCTTTTCCATCTTTTCTGTCACTCAGGGTGACTATCCGCTTTTCCAGCTTGCCCAGAGACCACATTTTGAAACTCCTGATCAGAGATCATTCCACCCCATTTTGAGTGGATCAAAGATGACAGGACCCAACGGGGGCACATTTGAACCTTGCCAGGTTGATATTGGGTGCTGAGCAGGGTGGCTAGGGTCTATGTTTTGTCACATATATTTTGCTTCAGCCGGAGTGGAAGACGTTAATTCAGTTCCCCCCATGCAGCCTGTTGGGCGGCATCTTGATTGTGAGGCTTTTGCCTGTGGTTCTATGAAATGGAAAATGATGATTTTCTTTTATAACATGGCTTGGCCCCCATAGCTATGGCACAGCAAGCAGGGCCATCAAAGCACTCAGAGAAGGGAAACCAGAAACCTGGCATGCAGGTAAAAGGGTAAGAATTTCTTACCATTCAGGCTTCTGGCCTCTGTCTTTCTGTGCAAACTGGTTGAATGAATAGTAAAAATCACTGTCTCCTCTGAAAAGTTTTGATTAATAGGAAAAAATAATAATTATGAGGCTAGTCTTAGGCCATAGTGAATGTGGTGTACCTTGTGCTATGAATTTGTCTTTCTGTGTTGTTCTGTCATAGAGGGGCTACTACGGATACAGTGTGGACTTAGAACCACTGTAAGTCCTCTCTTCAAGCTGGCTCAGCAAATTGGTTAGTTACAAACTGCTTCAGATCCCAGAAACAAAACCTGGATGAGATTTTCTCTCTTTTGTTTTATGTCCTTGAGTGCTTAACCTTATGACCATACGGGGATACTTTTCTTTTGGTCTGTGCCATCCAGAAGACAGGAATTTGGAGGTTCATGTCATAGCCCTAAAAATTATCTTGAGCAATTAAAAACTTTGGAAAGCTCAAAACTGACTGCTCTAGACTCGTTTTGGGAAGAACGATAGAAACTACCCAGTGCTATAGCTCAGCAGTTAAGGTTTCTGTCTTTTTACAATGACAGTCTGGGTTCAATTCCCAGCTTAGGGAATGAGTCCTTTATGGTTTGATATTTGTGTGACCTTTGCAATTTATTGATTCTTTTCCCCTCCCTGAACAACTCTGACTTCCTGTCTTGAATGTCCCTTTCTCTGAGCTACCTTTGGAAGTTCTAGATCTTGTAAAAAATGCTAACTACCTCTTTGAAAATACTTAATATACCTATGGTTAAATAATCTTAGTTAAGGCTTATTTGTCTCACCTGGGAGGTTACCTTTGGTAAAGTCCAACAGCCAGAAATATTAGCTGTTTGTCCTGGCTAGAGTCAGGTTATAAGAGCTTTAAAAGAATTTTTTAAAAGAATACTATGGTTAAAAGTCAGCTCAACTAATAGCAAATATGCCAGCTATACATATATTTAAGAGGCCCCTGTGTTTTTTTTTTTTTATCTTCTTGGATTTTATTTTTCTAAATAAAAAGTTTGTTATTTTTTTACTTGGTCGACTGAATAACTTTTCTCCAGTTTGTTTCATGTTTAAGTAAGAGGACTTAAGATGATTTCTGACACCCTGGGTCTCCTAGGGAAAAGCAGAAGAGGCACCACAGATCCTGTTTGGGGAAATACCTCTGTTTTTCACATGGCACCCAAGGAATTGAAAGCAGGTAGATCCCTCTCGAAATAGAAGGCTGTGTTTTGTTTTGCATTGCATTACCTGACATTTTTGTCTTTTGGGAATATCAGAAATTACTTTGGATTATGAAAAAGCTTTCAGCTCTGCTGTGTAATAACTAGGTAGGAAATATACCTTTCAGGATGACTAATGGCAGTTATGGGGGATACTTTGCTCTTTGCACATTTGAATCAGAGGAACATGCTCTTGGCCACCTAGAAGGCATGAAAAAATCTGCACCCCCCCCACTGCCATAAGACTCCATTGAGGGATGGGCTGATTTCCTCTTTTTTGGTTGGGATCTAGGACCTGTTATAAAATGATACCCTTAATCGGGGGATCTGTTTTGTCTTCCAGTTGTGTCTTCTTATTGGGCCCTAAAAACTGCATGCTTTCCTGGCCCTGTTCCTTGTAGGGCTCCATACTGAAGCCAGTAATCCAATTAAGAAACTTAAAACTGGCAAATTAAAAATCTTACAACTACTGGATTTTCTTCTGTCTGTTTATTTATATGTGTTGTGTGTTTGATGTTTATATAAATGAACTCTAATTAATTTGCTTAAAGAAAAATAAGTGCTTAAATAAAATATTTTGTCAAAACAATAAAAACTTTAATGCTTCTTAATTCACATGACTTTAGTAATATTTAATAAATAAAGACAGTTTTAAACATTATTAGTAAAATAAAAATGTGTTCAAAACTTACACATTTGGTCTAAATTAGGCAGGACAGATACTGTTTTTACTAAAACTACATAAACTGTATCTTTGACTTGATTATTTTTCAACTTACCTCATTGGGAACTGTTGGATTCTAAAGAAGGCTTGGGGACATGTGGAGTTAGCCACGCCCCCTGGCTATGCTGAAAAGAGTATTTGTACTTCTGTCTGGTATCCTTGGCTCCATGCCTGGTACATAATTGAAATAGCTTACCTACCAGGTTTTTCACCAAAAATGAAAGTTGCTAAGAGTTATCATTGTAACATACGTGACTGAGACTACTAAAGAACAGTTTTACATGATGGTGTATAAGAAAAGTAGAATGTGTTTTCTGTGAAAAAAAAAAAGTGTAAGAATGTAGGTTTTCTTTTTCTTTTGCCTGGTTTAGAAGGTTAAAGGATTGTTTTAGGTTAGATAGGATAAAGCTGAAGGTTTGAGTGGTTCATGAAAGATTACTCTTATAAAAGAAATTATATGTATGAATATGTTCTCTAAAGTTAAAAGGATATTATTGATTTGTTCTGCAAATTGAACATCAGCACAACATGGTGTTCGTTGATCTGTTCCTTAACAAAATAATGTAAAGGATAGTAAAAGGTTTAAGAGAATCTTACCTTAAGGCCAAACTGATTAAGCCTGGATACTTTGTCTATAGGTCTCATTAAGGATAGAGTTTGACCTTAATTGTACACTAATGCAAAAGGTGAAATTTGGCTTTCTCTCTTGAAGTATATTTTTACGTAATACAAAAAAAGAAAGATTTTTGTTTGGCTTTTGAATACGCTACAGAAAATAGAAAAGAAAAAAAAGAAATGGTTTGGAAAGCTGAGTCTTCCTTCTATCAAGAATAAAGGCTTTTCTAAAATCTTTGAGTTACCATTTTGAATAAATAAATGACTTAGGGTGACCTGGGATTTTATTTTTGAGTATCAAGTGTTTTAAACCTTTGATAATCAAGTTGACAAACTTTCCAAAATCAAATTCTAAGTTATGTCTTTTTCTGACCTGATTAACCCTTAAGATCTTAGGTGCCCAAAAGTCCAAAAATGACATACTTAGCTTATTTGGCATGTTAAAATTATACAGAAAGCCCTGTCAAATATGAAATGGTGTTGGGCTTTCTTTGGGTTGTATTTATATAAATACATTATTGGTATGTGTTCCAATATTATGGGAAAGTTCTATAATTCTGATATTAGTGTATGTTATCAGCAATGATGATAATTATGTAAAATTGTTGTACACCACAGAAAAAAAACAAAATTCCCACAGAAGAAATCAGAAGTCAATTGTGTCTTTAACCATGGCTTCCCTAAGACATTTTGTCATCTACAGACAATTGCTGTCTTGTTTTGATCCTCTTTCAAAGGTAATTTATAATCAGCTACAGGACTCTGTCAAGTACTCTTAAATACAGGTCTCTGATAACTTTAGAAAGTGTGCCATTAAAATAGAGAGGAAAGAACTTCCAAGACTCTCTTGGAAAACATCTTCATAAATATCAAGCAAAACAGGATGTAATAGCATGGATGACTTTTTGCTTAAAAAGTTGCTAATCCATTTGGTTTTGTTTTTCAGAGTCAAGAAAACTTTTCTTTTGAGTTCTTACAACTTTTAACAATTGAGTCCCATAAATGAAATTTGGAGCAAATTTATTTCTCTGTACCTAATTTCTCCAGAGTCTGGAAACTATTTGTGAGTATTCTAAACTGATAACAATATAGTTATTTGCATAGTGCAATAAGAATCTGTTTTATTTTGTAAGAGGACACAACTGGAGAAACTGACTATTTTAGCAAAGCTTTGACTGGAATGACATGCTTTCAAATATAAACAGACTGCTTTAAGGAATCAAAATTAACTTATAGAACCAAAAACAGCTCCTTTGGAAAATTGGCCTCATATCTTATCTACACAGTCCCTTTGCAGGGTTTTCTCACTCTGTCACTCAGACTGGAGTACAGTGGCTTCATTTCAGCTCACCACAACCTCCACCTCTCAGGCTCAAGCAATTCTCCTGCCTAAGCCTCCTGAGTAGCTGGGGTTACAGGCGTGAGCCACTACCACCTGGCTATTTTTTGTATTTTTAGTAGAGATGGGGTTTCACCATATTGGCCAGGCTGGTCTTCAACTCCTGACCTCAAATGATCCACCCGCCTCAACCTCCCAAAGTGCTGGGATTACAGGCAGGAGCCACCACTCCCAGCAAGAGTGTGACTTTCTGACAAGCCCATCAGCCCCAAGTTAACGTGGGACCTTGAGAGGACAGAAACTTACTTAACTCTTACAAGTATTTGCAGGCACAGATAAACCCATGGATGGGTTCAAGGCTTTTAAATGTCTAATCTGAGATTCCTTATGGAATAAAGTTCCATCAAAGACAATTTATAAAGGAGCCTATATGACAAATAATTATTCTTGCTGCACTTTATACAAATAAGCTAAGTATAATAAGACTAAAATTTATTTTGCAAACAAATCAGTCCTATCATTATTTGTTTTTAATAAAAATGGGGACTGGGTAGAAAGAAAAAAAATGTTTCAAAAACTGGTGCACCTGTTATTAAATTCTAGTCTTGTCAGTTGTTTCTGAGCTTTTTTCTACAATTTAGATTGATCCTGCTTATTCCTGTGAAACAACCAGTGATCTCTAGCTGCTACTCAGAAGAAACAAAAGGAACATGTAACATAAAAATCTGGATCAAGTGCTTTGGGCATGTATTGGAATTGGCTTGACTCCATATCACCTTGGTTATAACAATTGCCTAGTTTATGGAAAGCCTTCTTATTTAGTTCACTTGGGATTATTTTACTTATTTTGCTTTACTGTTGTGGAATATATTGCTCTTGCACTCTTTGTGTAGGAATGCAAGATAGGCTTACTCAATGTTTTCTTAAATTGGACACTTATTAATCTTCCAGTTATCACATTTTGTCAGGATTCAGAGTTATTGATGGCCCTCACCATCTGGATGCTTTCTGACTGAACTCCTCTCTACCCTGAATACAAAAAACCCTAATAGTTAGGCAACAATATCATCACCCCTATTCAGCCTGAAGAGTTTACGGAAAATGGATATTCATCCCTCTGCAACCCTTAGAATTAAAGGTCCCCTTGTAAAAGGGAAAAAGAAAAATATGTCAGAGGCATTTGAACCACAGAAACTCCATCTTGAATAGAGGATGGGTAAAATGAGGCTGAGACCTGCTGAGCTGCATTCCCAGGAAGTTAGGCATTCTTAGTCACAAGACATTTAAGATTAGGGGAACAGATTAATAATAATAATAAACAGACCCAGAACTTAACAGACCTGGGAAATATCCTGATGCCCTGATACCTTAAGAACAAAAGCATTCCTAGTTTAAGAATAAGTTTCACTTTAAAGATAATATCAATTCTTGCAAAAAATAGAAGTTACAAAGATTACCAAGCCTTCATCACAGACCCTTGTAGTGGAGCACATCTTCCCCAGATTTTGTTGTTGTTATCTTCTACATAAACAAGCATTGCACCTAGGATGGATGCATTCAGTATCTTACTTTTGGGTACACCCTTTTCTGCCTATGGAGCAGCTCTTATTTTATTCCTTTACTTTTCTAATAAATTTGCTTTCACTTTACTCTGTGAACTCATTGTAAATTCTTTCATATGCGAGATCCAAGAACCCTCTCTTGGAGTCTGAATTGGGACCCCTTTCTGGTAACAGCGTTAACTAGGACTCATGCCCCAGATTTGAATGTTTTTTTCTCAGTTTCTACTGGCTAGGGTGTCCCTTATCTTTCTTTCGGCCCTGATGGTTATGATTATTTATCTTATCTCATATTTTTTCCCAGTTTCTTGACATGTTTAGCATGTTGCCAGGAATCCTGTTAATCAACTGGTTTTTTGGGTTTTTTTTTTTTTTTGAGATGGAGTTTCACTCTCGTTACCCAGGCTGGAGTGCAATGTTGCGATCTCGGCTCACAGCAACTTCCGCCTTCTGGGTTCAAGCGATTCTCCTGCCTCAGCCTCCCGAGTAGCTGGGATTACAGGTATGAGCAACCATGCCTGGTTAATTTTGTATTTTTAGTAGAGATGGGGTTTCTCCATGTTGGTCAGGCTGGTCTCAAACTGCTGACCTCAGGTGATTCACCCATCTCGGCTTCCCAAAGTGCTGGGATTACAGGCATGATCCACCACACCCAGACATCAACCGTGATTTTTTTCACTGTCATTGTTCCCTTGGGGAGTGGGAAGATAACAGAAAGCGGCAGCCCTGGTAGGCATGCTGCAGACTTTCTTGCTATCAGTTAAGCTTTCCATCCTTGGAAGGCCTTGCCTATTATCTTGAACAGAATAGATATTACAGCTAAACAGTGGCCTGGCAATCAATGCTATTTATAGTTCCATAAAGCTGAGTTATTCTAGATCCCAAGTGCCACCCTAGTGAATGTTGAGCATAAGTTTAGTATGATCTTGTGGTAGGCAAATAGCCCTCCAGAGATGTCTACATCTGGGTCCCTGGAACGTGAATATGAATATGATATAATGCATGGCAAAGGGACTTTGTAGAAGTTACTCAGGTAACTTCAAATAGGGAGAGTATCCTGGATTACCCAGGTGGGTCCAATCTTATCTCCTATGCCCTTATGAGAAAAGTATTTTCTCTGGCTGGAAGCCAACTGATGTGGCAGGAAAAGTGAGAGAGATAGCTCACTTATGTTTCCCATTTGAAGACAGAAGGGCCAGTGTGATGAGGAATGTGGGTGGCTAAGGGCTAAGGAGCTGGAAGAAGCTCCTAGCTGATAGCCAGGAATGTGGGAACCTCAGTCCTACAGCCACAGGAGACTGAAATCAGCAACGGCCTGAATAAGCTTGGAAGTGGATTCTTGCCAAAGCGTCCAAAAGGGAATGTGATGCAGCCAACACCTTTGGTTTTGACCTTGTGCAGAGAAGCAGTGAGCCATGCTGTGCCTAGATTTTTTGTCCATGGAAACTTCGAGATAACAAATCACTTTTTCTGTCTGAGCTGATTTAAATTTGGCTTCTGTTGCATCTAAGAGACTAATGTACCTCCTAGAGATCATCTACGTCTTCTTGAACAGTTTGAAACTGTTGGTGATAGTTTCAGCCAGAATATTTGGTATAAACAGAACCTTGTCTAGGAGCCAATATACAAAAGAACAAGGATAGAGCTTCCAGGGCTTTCTTGCTTCAGAGCTTGGGTTGAAGTCTCACCAAACTCCTTCCCCTGTCCCTTCTTTCTCCAGGCATTCCAGGTTTCTTGGTAAGTCCCTGAACACCACTGGCCCAGTTCACTATGACTTCCTTTCCCTCCTCCCTGAGATGTACAGTTGTGGAGAAGCAGACGAATCATGAGCTTGGCCAGTGCCTCACAGAGAGTTACAGCAGAGTTAAAACTTGAACACACGCTCTTCTCTTTTCTCCTCTGGGCCTGACTTGACCTGTTGCTGAGGCCTTTGGAGGGGAAAGTCGGCTTTATCATGCCACAAAATAGTCCAGTGAAACTCATGTTTAGATGATTTTGATGAGAAATTTTATAGAATAGAACAAGTGTGTATCACTGGTGCACTCTTTCCGCTTTCTAAAAATGTAGTTTTTGTATACAGAAACCTTGAATAACCATTTGCATTCCCATGGTAATTACCAATACATGATCTCCTTCCAGTCTCATAATCAGGTAGGCAAATATGACATTAGTTTCCCTATGTTAGAGGATACTGAGGATTACAGGGAGAAGCAGGAAGACAGCAGCTTATATTGACAATAAGTCTCTAAAAGAAATGACAATCAACTTTTAAAAGAAAGAATCCTGCAGTCTGTAAGTGTCCTTGACACAGGAAGGGATGTGGGGATAGCACTCCCCTGTGTCACAGACACTCAGGAAGCCCAAAAGTAGGACCCCTCCTCCTTGGTGGCCCCAAGATCCTCATCTGCAGGTCCTGCCTGAGAGGAGGTCAAGCCACACATTTTGTAATAAGCTCCTTAGATATTATTGGTGTCTATCCTAGCTGAGGAGCCCAGGGAGAACTCATACTTGTACTTATTCCTTCAGAAAGCTAGAGGATAATGACCAAAACAATTTGCCTCTCGAGGCCGTTTCCAACACAGGGAATGGATCCAGGCATGGTGCATATGTAAGGACCCTAACAGGATATAACTGAGTTATGTACATTGGAGATATGTACATCCCAAGACCTTTCTCTTTCACTCAGCTTAGCCCTTGTGATACCGGTGAGCTAGGGGAGTCCCCAAATGCTGATGGACCTCAACCCTGGCTGGTGTCCAGTCTTTTAACACCATCATAAGAAGGAATTCAATAATGGATCAGAAATTAGTAGAAGTATGGAAATGTTTCACAAAGTGAAAAGTACACACTCAAGAAAGGAGAGGGCAGATGTACTCAAGAAAGTTGCTCACAAGGGACTTTGGGGCTGCTGTCTTTGTGGGTTTCTGTAACCAAGGGGTCAAATATTCATGAAGATTCCTGGAAAAAAGTGGAAATTTCTCAGAACTGTTGTCCCATCCATTCTTATACCAAATATGTGTGTTCCCAGAACTATAGTGGCATGGTTGGTGTGTAATTATGTTACTGAGCATATCATGAGGTCCTAGGAGAAACCTAGGTCAAATCCAGTGCCCTGTTGGGTCCAGTTTTAGCCGGCTTGGTCCACACCCTGGTTTTTCAAGGTCTGATCAGCCCCGAGCTTCTGAAGCTATTTTAAGTTTCCTTTTGCTAGTCCTGGGAAACTGTGGCCTGGAATTTTCTATTCTCCTGCAACTATCCTGTATTATTCTTGTCTCACTTCCACAGGCTCTAGAATCAGGCACAACCCTTGTCAGCTCCAAGATATCCTGACTCACTTACTGTCTCATGAGTAAATGCCACTGGGATGGTAAATGCCACTGATTCTTGCTATGTTCTTCCCCATCTCTCTGAACCTGTCCCTCCACACTCTCTTTCTGGAGGGCATGTTTGGGCACTTCTGACCGTTGGCTCTTATTCACATGTTCATTTAACAAAGAATTATTGAAATGCTTATTCAGAATTAAGTTAATGCATTCATGAGTAAAACAGATATTGTCTTCATCCTTGGGGAGTTTATAAGCTTGGGGGAAAATAGACAATAACAACTAAGCTATAAGAAAGAGCTTAATTTCAATTGTGATCATTTCCATGAAGGTGGTATCCAGGTGCTGTTACAGAGAATAACAGAGACCAATTCAGGGATTTTCCCTCTCACCCTGCTCTTCTACCCTTGTTTATAAAACTAGAGCTCTTCCCTCTCAAATTGCCAGTGAAGGAAATAAAAATATTTTACCCCAAATATCCCTTTTTGATATATTTTGAAATGGCTGCTACAGGGCCAGCAGACTGAGGTGGGGGAAAATTTCATCCGTAGAGAATCTCTGTTAATGCAGCCAGGCCTCCCTTTTCTAGGCACTACCCAGATCTAGAAAGACTGAGACATCTGACATCTTTAAAAGTCTAAAAAGAAACATTTACCATCTGTCCTCTCTCAGGAAGCTTCATCTGCACAATAAATCCACCTTTGCTGGCCAGGCCTCTTCCTTACTCCCTCTCATAACCTGTCTTGCCACTAAACCTGATTTACCACTGAACTTGGTTTTGGCCATGCTCTGAGCCACTGTTCTTTCTGTAACCTTAAGATGGAATATAAGCTTCTGTAACTCATTTAGAAGTTGAATCTTCCTTCTGATGGCTCCTGTATATACACACCGAATACATTTGTATGCCTTTTCTCCGATTAGTCAAACTGCCTCATGTCAGTGATTTTCAGCAAACCTTTAAAGGGCCAAGAGCCTATGTACCCCACACCAGAATGGAAGCGTCTTTCTTCTGTCCCTCATGCAGCATCTCATTCTTGTGAGAGAAGATTGAGAAATGGCTTATCTTGTGGGAAAGCAAAATCTCCCCAGAATTTCTGGTTGTCCTGACTTCTAGGTGGACCTGTTGATCTTTTCACTCCTACCTTCTTAGCAGTAAACCAAGGCTCAGCCCCTTGGAGGGAGTTATTCTGAGATTGACTATGTGTACTCTCTCTAGTGGGAAGGAAGCAAGAAAACTAGTGGTTTTGTCCATCAGTGTTATCTGCAATAAGCTGGTTTTTTTATTTTTAAATTATATTTGTCTCTTATGCCTATTCTCCCTTCTTTCAGAACTTTGGAGGGTGAGATGGAGAAAGAAGTGGGTGAACAGTCCACCTGTAACCTGGTGTATGACATGGCATGCTAGCACGGGAGGCTGGCAAGGGAGGATTCTACTCAGGAAAGATGAGCAAGAGGGAAATGTAGCAAAAGGAGGTGACATTTAGGGCTGGGTGAGAGAGTGTGTGATAAGTAGGTAGTTTTCAGATAGCCAAGAAGGCAAGGGTATTAAGCAAAGGGGCATGCAGCAGGAGGAAAAGCCCAGAGCAGCTGGGTGGCCTTGTGTGGCTGAAGCATCAGAGACAGCTAGGCTGATTATTCAGGAAGCTGGACCAGGACTTCTCTGGAAGAGACGTGCGTGCCGTGGTGTCTTCTGTATGGGTACCATACCAATATTCTTGAAGGCGCCAGTAGTTGAACACATTGAGACAGACCTGACCCCATCTGGAATTTATATACAATTATTTACCAAACTCTACCAATTTTTCTTCAAAATCTCCCTTATGCATAGTCTTTCCTCAAGAAACAAATTGTTCTTTTAGCCAATTATAATATCACCATCAGCAATTGCCTCCCTTAAGTGCTTGTGTTTGTCTTTTTGTTTCATTGAAGTTGAGGGAGAAAAATATATAATTAAACTGCAAGTGAGCAGGGAGTGAGGCAGTGGCAGCGAACCAGAAGCAACACACGCGTTCACATTCCACTCGCTCATCAGTGACGTCTGATCTCAGCTGAAATAATAAAGTTCCCAGGGAGGCATCATGACCCACCAGTGACCTCCACAGGGAAACAGTGCATTTTATGGCCTGTTATAGGAGATGATCTTTGTGCCCTTTGAAAATCTCCTGGTCAATATGTTATGGAAAAGGAAGAGAAAACAATCTCATAAATTTCCAAATCATTTATCTAATGCACATTTCCTGGGGTCAACACTTCATCATGCTCTAAGATCAAGCCTAGGGATAGAGAAAACAAGCTTTGTCTCCTACCCCTCAGGAGATCACTTAAGTGACAAAGACAGCAATCATGACAACAGAGGGTGTCTGTGGAGTGCTATTCACAGAGGCTGTACTAAGTCCACTGGGAACACAGAAGAGAGAGCCTGGCTCTGTGTGGGGTGGGCTGGTGAGTGCTTCAGGGAAGAGATGCTGTGCTGCATCTTGGAGATGAAGAGGAATTTTCCAACAGATTAAGAAAGGGTGGGCATTGCATACACAAAAGAAAGAGTGGAAAAACATTTAGACACAAGAATAAGGACCACATGCATTTAACAACTGTATCAGTGTGCTGGGGCTGCATAACAAAGTATCACAGCCTGCATGACTTCACAGAAATTTATTCTTTCCCGGTTCTGGAAGCAACAAGTCTGAAACCAGGGTGTGAGCAGAATTGGCTCCCTTCTGAGGCCCTGAGGACAGAATCTGCTCCGGGCCTGTCTCCTAGCTACTGGTGGGTTTTTGGGCAATCTTTGGTGTTCCATGGCTTGCAGAAACATCATTCATGTCTCTACCTTCAGCTGTCCATGGTGTTCTCTGCATGTGTGTCTGTGTCCACATCTCCCCTTTTCCCCACCTCCATCTGTCTACGCACATGGTCGTCTTTGTCCTGGGCTTTCTTCTGCTCATTCTTCAAGCTTCAATTTCCCACGTTAGATTTCCTTTCCCCTTGAAAGCCACCTCAGTCCATCATCTTGTCTAGAGATTAAAATATGTCATCCTGGACTAAAATTGCCAGTTTGCCTGACTGTACTTCCACTAGCCTGTAAACTTTTTGAAATTAAGAGCCAGCTTTCATTCATCAGTTGTATTTCCAGTGCCTAATCCAGTACATGGCATGCAGTAAGTGCTGAATAAATGTTTGTGGAATGTACGAAAAAATGAATGAACTCAAGCCAGTCTTTGAAAGATGAAGCCTTGACTTATTTTTCATAGAAACTGGACATCTGCCACAGCAGTGGATTTCTCATGAATGATTTAGCGCCATCCCCTTGGTGCTGTCCTCATGACAATGAGTGAAACTCTCATGAGATCTGGTCATTTAAAAATATGCCGCACCTCCCTCTCTTCCTCTTGCTCCTGCCCCAACCATGTGGCTTGCCTGCTCCCTCTTTGCATTCTGTCATGATTGTAAGTTTCCTGAGGCCTCCCCAGAAGTGGAGCAGATGCCATCATGCTTCCTGTACAGCCTGCAGGACTGGGAGCCAATTAAGCCTCTTCTCTTTGTAAATTACCCAGATCCAGGTATTTCTTTATAGCAATGTGAGGACAAACTAATATAACCCAATAATTGACCTTCACTCTTTCACTTGTACCAAAAATAATTTGTGCAGAACCTGCTCAGTTCCAGCTAAAGGGGGAGTTTCAGCACTTGTCCTCTATGTTGAACAACATCGAGATATATCCAAATGTTACTGGGTATCCTTGCTCCCAGAGCTCCCAAGATGGTGGTGGGCCGCTTCCAAGATGGTGGCAAGCCTCGTGTTCTCTGACCTGGGGTTCTTGGCCTCACAGATTCCAAGGAATGGAATCTTGGGCCATGGGGTGAGTGTTATAGCTCTATTAGAAGCCGTGGGTCATAGAAGAGAACCGAGGAACCCAATGACTACTGTTCAGCTCGATTAGGACGAACCCAGCACTTAGCAGTGCAGGAACAATGGCAAGCCTTTAGCCCGATCAGGAGCGGCAATGGGCACCTCGCTGGATCAGGAGCAGAGAGGACACCCTGCCAAAGGGAGGGAAGTCAGCGGCGGGTCTGTGGCGGCAGCAAACAGCAGTGGTGGATGGCGAGTGAAAGCTCAGCTCGAGCCGTAACAAACACGGACTGGAAGAGAGTGCAGTTGCAAGATTTAACAGAGTGAAAACAGAGCTCCTATACAAAGGGAGGGGACCCAAAGAGGGTAGCCGTTGCTGGCTCCAGTGCCTGGGTTTATATCCCGATCGTTGTATTGTCCCTCCCGCTGTGTTCTCAGGCGATAGATGATTGGCTATTTCTTTACCTCCTGTTTTTGCCTAATTAGCATTTCAGTGAGCTCTCTCTACTATCTGATTGGTCGGGTGTGAGCTAAATTGCAAGCCCTGTGTTTAAAGGTGGAAGTGGTCATCTTCCCAGTGAGGCTTGGGGATTCTTAGTCGGCCTAGGAAATCTAGCTAGTCCTGTCTCTCACCAAGACAGTTCAACAACACCCATATGTATGGACATGGTAGATTAACAGAATCTCAGGCACATGCCATTTCAGGACGTTCATGCACAGTGGTGTGCTGTGCCAAGCCAGAGTCTCAAACTTCCTTGTGGGAAATGTGAAGGAGATCTCTGCAGGGGAATAGTTATTTTCGAAATTAGAAACTCACAGCATTCAAACATGCTTCAGTTTTCACTACATTCTCTTCTACCAAGTGGAAGGGCTGAGTCAGAAAACTGGTGTGGAATTAGAAAAGGTACTGGAAGTATTTTGAATCCATCAAAATAACTAAAATATTTTTGAAGATGTTTTTGGACTGGATAATCCAGAAACATGTTCTGCAAAACTCATCTCCAGCTAATTGACAACTTCATATGTACTTCAAAGAAAATGCCATCATCACGTCTCTGAAACGAGTACAAACCACACATGATACTTTTCTGTTTTAGAAGTCTTCGGATGGCAGCATGTTCTGGAGCCCGGTGAACTTTGATGAAAGATGGTAAGAAGGGAATATTTTCATAAACATTTTCCCCCTTGAACCAATGGGGTATCATTAAACCAAAGTGAATCAGCAGATGCCCGGCAGGCTCCATTTGACTGGAAATTCACATATGCCAAGTATATCATGCTCTGTAGTCTGGGAAGAAAATATTGTTCTCTAATTGACAAATGGAATTTAAAAGTCAGTATACTCCAAAACTATAGATCTGACTAATGCTACTTTGGTCCTCTTAAACCTGTCTCCACTGAGCTATGATTTAAGAATTTATGACATGTAGATTTAACAATATGTCGCAGCATATTTTTGCATTCTTTTAAATAAAATTTCCACTAGATACATTATCTAATGCACTTTATTTATGAAACCATTCAAAATCCACCCAGAGCTCATTGCCAGGAAAAGTTTTTTCTACTAGTGACCTGGTGTGACACCTCCTACTTGGCCAGCATTTAATTAAATTTGCTTAATTTATTTTTAGTTCTGTGAGAGATTTAAGATGTTTTGTTTTGTTTTGTTTTGTTTTTTGAGACAGCGTCTCGCCCTGTCACCCAGGCTGGAGTGCAATGGTGTGATCTCGGCTCACTGTAACCTTCGCCTCCCGGGTTCAAGCAATTCTCCTGCCTCAGCCTCCAGAGTAGCTGGGATTACAGGCACCTGCCACCATACCCAGCTAATTTTTTGTATCTTTAGTAGAGATGGGGCTTCACCATGTTGGCCAGGCTGGTCTCGAACTCCTGACCTCATGATCCACCCACCTCAGCCTTTCAAAATGCTGGGGTTACAGACATGGGCCACCACACCCGCCCCTTGTTTTGTTTTTCAAAAGGCGCTGTGGTTCAATACATTTGGGAAATCCTGGATAAATACAGTTAATTGTGATGTAACTGGAAAGCAGCACCAAGCCTTTAGCACTCTGATGTACATTGTGAAGTTCTGGAAAATGCAGGCTCTGTCAACTTTTTTTAGCCAAGAAAACTCTTTCTTTTGAAATACAAAACAACTTTTCAGGTTTAGAGTTCTATAAACATTCTTGGGGAAATCCTATATAATAAGCGTTTTTTTTCTGCCTCTTTTTCCTGGCTGCATTGAAGCTCAGTGAAATTTTGTGGTCTGCATCTCATATGTGTTGCTGATTCTTCCTCATGATGTGGGGAGAGGGTGCCTGTGGTAGAAAGGGCAGGACACTACCCTATAGCAGTTTGCCACTTGTAATTGGTGTACAGTTGGGAAGCCTGGCAAGCCTTAATTTTCTGGGGTATAAATTGGCAGCAAAATGTCTACCTTGTGGAATTCTTTGAAAATGTGAAGTTGCAACAATAATGCCATGTACTAATGTTCATTCAAAAATTAGTAGCCACTAGTTACATTTTATCCCATTTTACCTTTACTTATGTATAATTGTCTAAAAATTGTAGTATGTTTTTATTCAAAGCTATTTCAAATTTACATAAGGAAAATGGAATAGCTAAGTAAGTGATTAAAATATTTAAGATATTTAAGTAATTTTAAATAGAAAATAATGTTGGGACTATTTTTCAATTAGCATTTTGCCATATTTTAGGAAATCGATGATAGTTTTTATTCTAGAAAGAAATCAAGCCTAAATATATTGTCTATGCATTTACGCTAAGAAAAAAAAGAGGATTTCAAAGCTCTCTAATTAAAAAAAAAAAAAATATATATATATATATAGCATTTTATTTTAATGTAGGAGAAGCCTAAATGTTGGGTAACTTCATTCATTCACGCCTTCATTCATTTAATAACCACTTATGTAACTGGCATAGCCAGTTTGCCAGCGTACTCCAAATGTATCACTTCTCTCACTTTATTTCTTGCCGCACATATATCTAACTACCTGTTTGCTTGAGAATTCTAAAGGCTAATCTTGGAAAATCCAGGCATGAAGCAGAGATGTTGATAGCAATTTTCTCCCTTTGCAAAAGAAATCAATGCACAATTCATCCATAACTGGATCCCTAGTGAGATAAAACCAACCAGGTCTCTGGATGGTCCATTACTCAAGTCTATCATCAAAAAATGACAAGCAAACCTACACCTCACACCATTCCTGCACATCGTTTCCATGCTATCTTTCCCTTTAAGGCTCCTTTAGCCCGCCTGAGAATTCAAGATAGCTTTTTGAGACTTGATTCTGGCCGTCTTCTAAGTGGCTAGCACTTGAATAAAGCTGCTTTGCTTCCACCCAGCTTTGGTTGTCCTGTATGTGGCTTTTCAAGCAGTGAGCAGCCAATCCTGAGTTTGCTTACAATAGCCAGGTGCCCAGCATGGGGCTATATGCCTCAGGCTATCTAGCCTGCCCAGTATCCAACAGAAGGAGCATTTGGATGCGGCAGCATGCCAAGGCTTACCTGTTCATGCTGTTGGGCAAAGCAAAAACTGCTCCTGATTGCTGCTCCTGGCCAGCTGACCTGATGGCTGGGATTCTAGGAATGACCCAGCAGCTGCCGAGAACTCTTTTTCCGAGGGAGTCCCCTTGTCTCCCCACTGTGGTATCAGCTGCCTTCAACACTGCACTGGTGTGAAGAAAATGGGGATTGGGAAGCCAACAGGCCTCAGAACTGCAGAAGCTGAACTGGTGTGCTTACCAGAAATCCTCTGTCTGCCTTTTGAGCTTTGTGCCATTTGGACCTAACATAGTTCGTTTGTGGTACCCATTGCTTTGAATTACAATTTATTAACTTTCCAGTCTCCCTCTATAGGAATTTGCTTGAGAGGACTTCCTTTGTTTGCTTTGATCTCTGTGTGTTTGTGCTCTTCTGTTCTCTACCCTGAGAATGGATGGCTCAATTTCTATTCCACCTAAGAGCTTGTGAGGCCATATCTTGGATGATTAAAAAGCTCATAGCTACAAACCCATGACAAAAATACAACTAATTTAATATTATTAAGAAAAACAGCTACATGTTCTGAGTGATTACCAAAACGCCCATGTGTTTAACTTTAAGGTTCTACTTTGGTGAACATCTGATGTTCCCAGGTTTTAAAAATGGTTAACAAAAAACATGTTTTAATACAAAATTAATTATAAAAATTTTATGCATTATGTTCTTATTTAAAATAAGTTTGTCTAATTCAAAAGTTATCTAAAGATAAATTAAAACTATCGACTTAAAAAGTTATTTATGAAAAACATTTCTATAATTAACTCGGCTATAATTTTAAAATTTATCTATTGATCTATCTGTTGATTGCTCTATCTATCTATCTATACAATAGTCTTTCTGAAGATTGGTCCCTTGTATTAAAACAAAGTTTTCTTAAGGAATTAAGTTACTCTTAATAAAATTACAAGAGGTTTTGCTCTTTAATTCTATAGACTGTCTCTCTTTAAAACCTTTCAGATTCATATCTCAGAAGTTCAATCTTTGCTGCTTTCAGCTTTTTCTCTCCTTGAGAAGGGCTGAGATAGTAACTCTGTCCTTCAACTTTTTCTTCAGCTTCTGTAATTTATTTTCCTTTAGTTTGTACTGTTTTGTGGTCTGATAATAAAATGTTTTATCTTAAAGTGTCCAGAAAAGCAATATTTTCCTGCAGTATAACTTAATTCTGTACTCTTGGCTTTTCTTAATATGTCTAAATTTTTCTTTTTCTTTTTTATTTTTGAGACAGTCTCACTCTCTCATCCAGGCTGGAGTGCAGTGGTATGATCTCAACTCACTGTAACCTCTACCTCACAGGCTCAAGTGATCCTCCTACCTCAGCCTCCCAAGTAACTGGGACTGCAGGTGCATGCCACCATGCCTTGCTGATTTTTGTATTTTTTTTTTTTTTTTGTAGAGATGAGGTTTTGCCATGTTTTCTGGGGTGGTCTCGAACTCCTGAGCCCAAGCAATCTGCTCACCCCAGCATCTCATGTCTAAATTGTTCAATATAATTAAGAGGCTTCTCATGGAATTACTAAGAGTCATATATTTCTTTGCTTTACTCATAACCTTGAACACACTCTCCCTGTGTTTGATTAAATCCAAGTACTTCTTTTAGCAGGTTTGACTACCAGGTTACCTAAATGGACTTCTCACAAGGAAAAACAACCATACTGCAGAAGATTTTTCTTTACCTTTTTGGTAACTGACTAAAAAAAATAAAAACAAAGAAAAACCCAATATTTTATATTTTATCAAGATAATTGCTATGTTGTCTTTATTTGATTTTTGATTACTTAGAAAAACCAAGATTTAAGAGGATTAAAATTTTCACATCCATGTAACCTTCTGTATTGCCTTTAAAGTCTTTTATCACTTTGGTGAAATGAGTAACTTATTTTACAATGACCTGTTATTCTATTTTGATCAAATGTTTTGAGACTTTTAACATCTTTGACAAATGTCCTCAAAATCAAAATTCTAAATTAAATATTTGACCTAGCGTTATTTACTGGGGACTTTTTAAAGCTATAAAAGCTAATCACTGCAAGGTTGTAGAATCTTTTTACAGCTTGCAGTCAAGTCATGGACTCCAGTATCACCACCTTCAGCCTCTTGTAAAGATCCTTATCAGGGACTATTAACTAATCTTGTGCTGTTGAGTAACAGGCTTTGACTGCTGGGTACACATATCTCATCTAAAGAAGGCACCAACTCCTGCCATTATCTGACGCCAAACTCAAGTTAACCAAACCTTGTCTTAGACCCAAGCAAAGGTGACAATCAAAGTAAACTGCTTTCATGAGGACACAGGGACAGGACTCTGTTCAAAAACATTAAGACTCATTTCATAATTTTGCCTCTATTTGAATAATATAATTTATTCTGTGCCTTGATACTAAGTAATTTATATGTTTAGCTACCTGTGAGCTTCCTTTCCTGTCATTTCTTTTTTTTTTTTTTTTTGAGACCGAGTCTCATTCTGTTGCCCAGGCTGGAGTGCAGTGGTGTGATCTCTGCTCACTGCAAGCTCCGCCTCCTGGGTTCACGCAATTCTCCTGCCTCAGCCTCCCCTTTCCTGTCATTTCTAAGACTAGGCAGGGATTATGACCTTTCTGTTTACATTGCTGATTCTTTATGTTTTATTTTACCTTCAGAATTCAAAACTATTTAATCCCTCCAGGCTCAAGGACTATAATGGAAAAGGCAGATATGTGAGATTGCAAGGGCTGATTTTGAAGGAGAAAATTACTTCAGACCCCCCAAATCAAGAATGGGCACACAGATTCCTAAACAGCTGGCAAACCAAGGGACTTTGCCTCCTTGGTCATTATATGGTCCCTTTTCATCCATCCCAACCATAAAGAATTTCTTGTCCCAGGAAATACATATACTATATATATATATATCATATATCTCATATATATATGATATATATGAGATATATGATATATATGAGATATATGATATATATGAGATATATGATATATATATCATATATATCATATATATATCATATATATATGATATATATATATCAGCCACCTGAAAACAAATTACTGAAAAGACCACAAAAAGCATTATGGCACAGCAAAAGTCTCTAAATTCCTTAGTTAAATGGTTTTAACAAAATGCTGTGCTTTGTATAGCTAATTTCTATGAACCAAGATTACAGTAGCTCAACTCGTAGAACCTATAGATGATAGATGATAAGTTAATTTTATAACTTTGGTTTTTGGCTTTTGATTTTTGGCTTTCATATTACTTAGAAGGGCTCTGAGAATTAATGAGTGCCTGCTCACCTCCATTCTCATCTGGCCTGAAACTATTAATTGGCTGTAAGTCTTTTGACTCTAAGCCCCTTGGCCACAGGGGTCTCCCTGAGGGACATGAGAGACTTGGGTTAGGTAGCACACCACCCCAGCATCAATATGGAATAAAATAAAAGCTAGGCCATTGATAGTGCTTTTGGTATATCTTGACCCAAAACAGGGAAACAACCACGGAAAAGATAAAATTTTAAGCCCCCGCTGACTAAATGAACCCCTCCTTTTTGACCAAGGAAATCCCCTGAAAAAAAATCCTGAAAAATTAGTTCAGGCCATGAAAGGAAGGGGAGGGTTGAATGTGCCTTGTTATACCCTTCTCCATTTAAACTTTAGGCACAACTGAGCAGCATTAACACTTAAATAGAGACCATAAGACTGACAAGACAGACTCTTTGTGGCAATAACATACCAAATTATAACCAGGACCTAACACCATGCCAGGCAAGGGTTAAGTCACACACTCCTAGGCTTAAAAAGTATACTCTGTTCTAACTGCCACAAGGTTTATCTTTTTCTCAAGCAGCCAAACAAGCACTGGCCCCAAGATAAGCAACGTTAAAACAAATGGCATCTCTTCTAGATGCTGACTAACTGACCCCAGCCCCTATTCCGCCAGCTATAACTGCAGCTTTAATTAGACAAAAGACTGATTTCAGTGACTTTCTCCTGATAAAAAGACCACAGATCATGGCCTAATTCTGGCTGGTTTACAGAAATTAAGCGCTTTTGTAATTAGATCTATTTGTGTCCTAAATAGACCTATTGATATACAAGACCTAATTTTAATATGTTTAGACGTTAAGTCTCCATCCCAAAATAAGCATGGGCCATATGTTATACAGATGTTTATTCAATACACATGTGTCAGGACCACCTCCATAAATATTCATAGCTCCCCCTGCAACCTGTTAAAAATGTGTGTTTAATCAACCTGTTGTGATATCTCCACAGGAGCTCTGAGTACAATTAACAGTGGGAAACAAACTTATTGACTTTCTTATTGATATCAGGGTCATATATTTTATAGTTATTACTTGTCTATCCCCTGATTGAAAACGAAACAGAACAAAAATGATGACGATTGCAGGAATGTCAAAGAAAGTATGAGTCATCCTTTTCTTGCAATGTTTAGATTATCATCTTAGAGACCACAGTAAACACACAAGAAACCCTGAATGTTGGGTGTATATTCAAAATAAATTGGAAAACATCTCTGCCCTCCAGGACATGAATGAACAAATTAATGCAATGTCCAGACATATGATGTTACTAAACCAGTGGTTCTCTTTTTTGTTTGAGTCAGGACCCTCCTGGTGAAAAAACAAAAACAAAAACAAAAACTACTCATCATTCTGGCTGTGTTTCTAGGAATAGGCCATACTTCTTTACTGTGGGTTATACTGTTGCTATACAACATACATAGGGTTACAGGATCACTTTTCCCAGATCTTACCCCCTCATCCAATGATGCTTTGACATGTTACCCCTGTGATCCCAGGAACACAGAAATATTTCAAACTCCAAGAAAGTAAGTTCCATTCCTCAGGCACCTAGCAAGGCCTGCAGCCAGCAGGAAGTAGTCAGAATGAAGTCGACACCCTGATACCCCGTAGAAATGGAATGGACATTGACAGCGGGAAGTTTGTAATCTATATGGCCAGTTTGCTAGCTTACTCTATATGTGTGGACTGTTTCTGGGCTCTTCATTTATTCCATTGATCTATTCTTCCATCCTTTTATCAACACCACAAAATCTTAATAATGTAATTATCAAATAATTGTGAATGTCAGCTGATGCAGAACCTACTTCCTTTACAAGGAGATCTTTGTCATTCTTGGCTGTATACAGTATAATACTATATCAATTATAGAATCAACGCATTATGTCTCTCTGTCTCTCTTTCTCTCTCCTCTCTCTCTCCCTCCCTCTCTCTTTCACACACACATACAAATGCACACACGTGCACACTCACATGCACACACACACACACATGCTCACACACATACACACACATCCTGCAGAGATGTTTATTGTTACCTCACTAAATCTACACATTAATTTGAAGAAACTTAACATCTTTTCAATGTTGTGTCTTTCTAAGTGCAAACATAATATTTAGATATTCTTTAATTCATTTCAGTAATGTTTTATGTATTTTTTTCTAGAGATCTTGTTTCTACTTTGTTAGACTTATTCCTTGGTATTTAACATAATTGAAGTTATAAATGGTATATATTTTACTTATTTGTATACGGACATATAAATCTATAAACATCCTTTTAAATTTTGCTTTAACTTTATTCTAGAGGTTTTGATATGTAGTGCCTGGCACATGATAGGTGGTCAATAAGTATCTGTGGAATTCTCATTATAACAGTTGAGCAGGTTGACCTCTGAGTTCATTGTCAGTTATAACTATCCAGAATTTTTGGATGTTGTAGTTATGTCAAGTTTTCTATTACATAGTTAAATGTAGGAAAATGCCCAACAACGATGGTTGCATTTTGGTATTTATTTAACTTCTTAAAACTTGTTATCACCATGGTGTTGAAAAAAAACTCTTTTGAGCTTTTTCACTAATCAAACAAATGAGTCACTAAAGAGGCTGGTGATGAGTCATCTGAATGCAAGAATTTATCCCAGTTATGCAAATGAAAGATCTGATTAGAGTGGTAAATCCAAAATCTGAGCCCCAAAGTTCACCAAGGTGAAACACCTTTAAAACCTCAGAGTGGTCGTCAATTTATTAAAAATTTAGTTATAAGATAGAGGACTACATCCATGATTAGGAAGATTAAGGGACAATTTAGTGCTTCTATGGTCATTTTGTCTATAAGCTTTCTTTTGACCCAAGCTCTCCTTTACAGCAATGAAATACAATATGAATAATATTCACTTGTGATGTCCACAAAAGATTTTGTCTTTTCTTATGCCATACAGGTGGCCCAAACCAAATTCATGGTTCTCCCTCAAATCACCACTATCCTCCCAGTGACTCAGACTTTTAATTTCCTTGATATTCTGTTTAGTTAACAATGAAAATTAGTGTTTTAATTATACAGGTTTAAAAAATGATAATACGGCTGATCGAAGTATAAAGAGGTAAACATCACTTGAAATTAGACCATCTTGAAATAAATACTATAAACATTTTGGTGATCATTTATTCATGCACATCTTTATAAGTTTAAATCACCATCTTCATATAATACTTTCTTTTTGTCTTGGACGTATTTTACTTTTTTATGGCATTACCCCTCTCTCATTCCTCATCACATGCATCAGTATCTCCAAATCACCAGATATACAATGTTAATAGCAAGATGTGTATCCTTCCATAATATTCTTCATCAAATGAATATATGGTCATATACAGCTTTTTCATTGTCTTGTGTTTATTTAAAAACAAAGAATATATTCAGAACTCTAAAACCCAGTAATAAGGTAACAAACAACCCAATTAAAAAATGGACAAAAAATTAGAACAGATACTGAAGAAGGTACTAAATAGATGACAAATAAGCACATGAAAGAGATGCTCAACATCATTAGTCATTATGGAAATATAAAGAAAAATCACAATTATATACTTACTAGAATGACCAAAATTGGAAACAATGACTACAAGGGTGCTGACAATAATGTGGAGGAACTGAAACTCTAATCCACAGTCTGTGGAAATATAAATTGGTACAATCACATTGGAAAACAGTTTAACAGCTTCCTATAAAGTTAAACATCCACTGACTATATGACAGTCTTCTCATTTGTAGGTATTTTTCCAAGGAAATGAAAGTATATGTTCATGCAAAGACATGTATAGGAATGTTCAAAGTAGCTAATTTTGTAATAGTTCAAAAGTCAAAGCAACCAAGTGTTCATCAAGTGAATGGATAAACAAATTGGGTTGTGTCCACACAATGGAATACTACTCAGCAATAAAAAGAACTCTGATACCAGCCAAATGAATAAATCTCAAAATATGATGAAAGAAGCAACACAAAAAAAGTAAATATGATTCTATTTGTATAGAATTACAGAAAAATTGGAAATAATCTACAAAAAGGAGAAAGTAGTGGTTCCCTGGGGATGGAAGGGGCTGTGGCAGGGCAAGATGGAGAAATTACACATGGACATGAGGACATTTCCAGTAGTAAAAGATATGTTCATTATCCAGAATGTGGTGTTGGTTTCATTGGTACACATATGTCTCAAAAGTTATCAAAATGTGTAGTTTATTATGTGTAGTTTATTTAAATATACCAAAATCAGTTTATATATATATATATATATATAAAACTCCTTTTAATTGGAATATGACATTCAATTGCATACATGTTTCATAGTTTATTTAAATATTTCTCTACTGATATATATTTGTATGTTCCCAGAGTTTTACCACCACACTAGTGATTACATATGTACATATATAATATATATATACACACACATACACGTATGTGTATATATATATAAAAACTATATATACACACACCAGCACACATGGATAATAGCTATATAATTATCTATTTATAATATCTAGCACTATTTATACAGTAGAGCTTTTAATTCTGGGAAACAGATTGCCAAAACTAATATATTTCTTTAATTTCTGTGGTATGATAGATCATGTTTCCAAAAGGTTGTCACTATCTATCACTCCTCTGCTAATAGAGAATATGCTTTTAATTTATATACTCAATAGATATAATTTCAAAAATATTTTGCCAAACAGAAGAGTATAAAATAATATTCCACCATAATTTTAATCTGCATTCAATTAAAAATCAGTAACTAATAACATACCTTTATATACATTGGGCATTAAGATCTGTTATTATATTATTATTTTTCTAATTTTATTCTGTGTCCATAACTCTATTTAGTTGTTTGCTTTAAAAATCAATTCATATATGTTCTTTGCATATTTTACATATTAATCTTTTATCAATCTCTGTATTAGATAATCTTTTATCAATCTATCTATCTATGTGTCTAAATATTTTTTAAACTCCATCATTTGTTATTGATTTTCTCTGGCATAATTTGTCATATTTTAAATTCTACAGAGTAAAATATGTGAACTTTTTTTAAACAATAGTTTTGAAGTTTCTTTCTTGGTTTGAAATATTTTCACACACATTTAGGATAAAAATACTTTGAACTTTTCTTGTTACATAGTTATTAAGGTATAATTGATATATAATAAACTACACATGAGAAGCATATAATTTTATAAGTACTGACTCTTCTATGGCTTTAATTATTTAACATTTTTATTAGAATTACTTAGTTCAACATCCAGAGATAAACATGGAATTATAATTTTTTCTTTTGATAGCCAACAAAACTTTCAAAAGCCATAAAATCCTTAGGAATACTTTTAGCAGAAAAGATATACCTAAAAAATAAAAATATAAACTTATATATCTTGTTAGATGAAAATAATTGAGAAATTAATACATGAAAAGACCTAGTATTCTCTTATAAAAGAAGATTCAGAAACTTTTATTTCAAAATGAATATATAATTGAAATTTTATGTAAATTGAAATAGGTTCACAATTTTAGTTTGAGTATTATTTTTTAAATGAAATATAATGATATTAGCCTCTATGAAGAAGAGCCTGACATACAACTGAAACAATATGAGGAATAATAGATGATCTTCCCCCTATGGTCACTAAAATATAAATACAGAGTAATCAAAGGGTATGTTATAGACATATCTCCAGACATATGAAGTAGAATGGAAATAAATATCTAGAAATAGTAATGAAACCTATATGAAAATACATTATATGACAAAGCATGATTTTAACTTGAAAAATATTGCAGGGCTCAGCTGAATATTCATCAGGAAGAAAACTCCTTACCTCACACCATATACAAAACTAACATGTCAGATCCACTCTTAATTTATCATTTTCCTTTATAATCCATGAGCCATATATCATCAGGAAAGTATGTATGCAGGTGTGTATGTATGTATGTATGTATCTATCCTCTATCTATCTCTCTGTTTATATATTAAATATAAACATTGATGTCAGAGAGCCCTATGTTCAAGTTCCAGATCTATTACTTTCCTTGTATAAACTAGGAAAAGTTATTTAAGACCTCTAACCTAGTTCTTTCAACTGTATAGAGGGATAATAATGCTTATATCATGTGATGTTTGGGAAGATTAAGTAATATAAGATGGCTAAATTGTAACTGGTTTTGGCAGATAAATTACAATCAACAAAAATCATTTCACTCTACCTCTTTCCTAGGATAGCTTAATCAGTTGTAAATTACTCATCATATCTGTCCATTTCTTTGTATTATTAGGATATTGCTCATGAGAAGTTCTCCTTTTAATTCCAACAGCTTCTAGTGTCTTTGCCTTTGGTGTCATACTGACAACTACCCCAAGACAATCTCCTAATGCAGACATATGTTGATCTGAGTTTCTGGGCAAATCTTTATTTCTCACTTCTTTGTCCCCTTCTGTGACACCAAAACCTTCAAGAATATAGAAACTGAGGATATCCCGCATTCCAAAAAGAATAAAAGAAGCAGCTACATTTTATTTTATCTTAAACCTCAAATTGTGCTGACTCAAGAAAATGAGATGTACACTGAGGCTTCTGATATAAGATTCCAGTGAGCAGAGGTCAGGACTGTACTCACCTTACTGCTCATGTTGTTGCCAAAAGCATTATTCAACTCACTTTTGGTTCCAAAAGGCATACAATAAAATAAGTTTCAACAAGTTTGAACTCTTCAAATTAGGCAATGTTTGAGCATGTCATTTCTCAACAGCTAAGTTAATATTTTCTTGCCCTGAAATTAAAAAAAAAAACTTTCCACTGATCTAAAATACTAACACAGACTCAACTTTCTCATCATCATAATCAGAGTAAATTGGTGCAAGCTTAAACAAGGTACAAAGCACATTGGTTTAATAACCATATTTTCACCTTAGGATAATAAATGTGAATTGCTGGGAATGAGGACATTATTTATACACCACACTTCTTAAGAGTGTTAGAAGCTTGTACAGCTCAGGAAGAATTTCAGTGGAAAATGTCAGTGCTACTTATAAGGCCCTGACCGATTATTGTTTCAGAGAGGATCAAATCATGGGTTTGGTCTGGTAACTGCTTTTTAGACATGCTTTGTTAAACTGGAATAAGGTTCCTTAAAAATCATTTAAGAATCTTTGACAGAGAGAAGAGAGATTATCTGTAGCTGGAGGCTGTGTTTCCTAGCCTGCTTATCAGTAGGAAAGTAAAAATGTTTATAGAAAAAAAATCAGCAAAGTGGTCTTCTTCAAAATACTTGCTTCATTTTTATTCTACTTTATGATTTGTGTAGAAAGAATGAGGCTTCAGTTCAGCTTGGTACAGAGAAAAGTGCAGTTCATTTTTACTTCCTGGCTGAAGGATCAAGGGCTAATGCATTTTGTGGCATCTTCTTTGTCCTGCAAGCTCTTGGAGGTACAGAAATAAAGCTTCCTTGCCCCTGTGTCTCTGCGTGTATCCAATGCGGAGCAGAAATCCTCGCCTAGCCCACAGTGGGCTTGTTGAAAGAGCAAGAAATAAACCTTTCATTTTGTAACCCCCAGGGAGTTTGTTAGAACACAGCGTATTTAACCTGTCTTATCTTGACTGATATTTCTACTTATGCCAGTCACTTAAATGTCTTATAATCAATACCTATTGCTGGTTTGAAAAATGATAAATATGTAAGATAATGGATGTGTTAATTCACTTGATTGTAGCGATCATTTTACAATGGATATGTCAACGCATCATGTTGTACACCGTAAATACATACGATTTTTAGTTGCTAATTATACCTTAATAAAGCTGGGGAAAATTGTTGGCTTCAGTCCAAACGCAGTCAAATAGAAGCATGCATATTTTTATTTGCCAGAAATTGTAATTTATCCAGAATTTTGCATGTTTCTATAATTAACATTCTATTATGAATATTTTTCATGTTACTGTACATTTTTTATTTTAATGACTTTAGATTTGCTTTTATAGATTAATTAATTTAAATTGTTTGTAAGATTATATAGGTCCCATTTTCATTTTAATTTATTGTACAATAGCCATCTTTGGGAATATCACATCATTACTATTTAGGGTTGTGTGTTAAGATCTATTTTGAGAAACACAATGAGCAAAATATGTAAGTATTTAGATAACACTGATGCATACTGACAAATTAAATTTCAGAAGTAGTACTAATTAAAACTCCTTATGGTCCTACCATATTTTTCCAGACCCATGGCCATGACTGTAATAACTATAATAACTCCACTCTCACCTGGCATCAGTGAGTCAGAATGAGGTGATGTAAAGTGAGGTAGTCCCCCTTCCCTTACTGTGAGCAGGAGCCAATGACTAGCTGAGTCCCAGTTCCCACCAGATTGAACAAGCTGTACATGGTGGTGGGAGGTAGACTCACCTGGCAGTCCAGTTTTCTAGTTCCTTTCCCTGAGTGTCAGCAAAGGCCAGGACAGAGTGAATCTCACACCCCTACTCAAAGGAACAGAGACAGTATGGGTCACTTCTACAGTTCCGCTAGGAAAGTATCAGCAGAGCCAGGGTGAACCTGAGCATTCATCCCACACATATGCAGTGAGGGGCCCACTGTGTTGAGATGGCATTGGCAGGGCCTAAAAGGAAACTGAACATATATGTAACCAGCCCTCATGGCACATCTCATCATGCAGATTGCCCAATAAAAAAGAAAGAGTAAATAGGATCTGTTGTTTCAAAATTAGAAGAAAAAGAAGCAGCCAAATGTCAGGATATAATTAAAAGTTACTTGTCATTCGAAGAACCAGGGACATCACAATATAAATGAGAAAAGAGACCAGCGTAAAGATGAATCAGATGTTGAAATTATCTGAAAGGATCTTAAAGTGGCCAAAATAAAAATATTTTAACAAGCAATTACGAATTCTTATGGAACAAATAAAAAATAGAAATCTCAACAAAGAAATAGGTCATAAAAAACAAGTGCCATTTTAGAACTGAAAAATAAAATCACAGAAATTAAAAAACAAACTCCCAGAATGAGCTCAATAATAGACTGGAGATGACAGAGGGTAGAGTCAGTGAACTTGAGGACAGATAGTTAAAATTACCTAAGCTGAATGACAAAGAGAAAATACACTGGGGAAAAAAACCAAAGTTTCAGGGACCTGCAGGACAATATTTTTTAAATGCTAAAGTTTATTTGATGAGCATTTCAGAAGAATAGTAAAAGACAGTGAGACTACAAGGCATTCAAAGAAATAATGGCTGAAAACTTCCCACACCTGGCGAGAGATTCAGGGTGAGAAAACCTCTATCAAGATAAACCCAAATAAAACATGCAAGAAAGACACATCATAACTAAATGTCTGAAAACTAAAGACAAATTAAAAACCCATGCAAGCGTCCATAGACAAATGATGCATTACTTGAAAACATCAGAGAGGAAAAAACACACGTATAGGTTAGAATGTGTAAAATAGGGTGAATATAATAGACTCTCCTAATTCTCATAAGTTTCTCAAATCATATTTGATGATTGAAGCAAAAATTATAATACCACCTGATGTGATGCTCAATGTATGTAGAGGAAATATTTAAGACAATTATGTTATAAAGGAGATGAAGGACCTAAAAGGAAGGAAGATTTCTTCACTCAAGGTCATAAAAATTTGAAACCATTAGACTGTGATAAGTTATGTATGTTGTATAGAGAACTCTTGACATAACTGACTCCATCTTAGAAAAAGACTCCACCTTACATTTCACAAGGCATCATGCCAACAGGACCAGATGTTTACCTAATCCATAGAGATTGCACCCAACCAGAGGTGGACATAGCCAGAGGACTGCCGTTCTTCACCAGAGGGCTCTGTGGCCATCAAAAGAGCAGGACTTCACCAGCTTGAGACGGCCATGTTAAGACACTGTCCTGCTGTCACTCATGATCAGCACCTAGCATCTGCCACTGAAGGTGCTGCCCCAAACAAAGACTCTTCCTGCAAGACATTAACATCCATTGGATCAGCTGAGACACTCTCCTTGTCCATGTCACCCTCCTCAGACCGGTTTATTAACCCCATTTTTATATCCCATTTTCTCTTGATTTTAAATGTTATTTTGTTTGATGTGGTATGTTTAATCTGTAGCATTTATATATTTATTAAGTATACTATTACATATGGTTTGCAATGTTGACTGATTGTGGATCACATGAGCCTGTGTGCCTGCAGCTTTAACTACCTAGTGAATGGGTAGTCCTAAGAAGAATTGCCTCCTCGTGAACTCCTTCTAGCTCGTGGCTTTTGTGACTGAAATAATACCAATAAAAATCTTACCGTAGGGAAAGATACAAATGTGCATGGACCTGGTTATGTCTGACCTGGTGCTACTCATGACATATGTGTACGGAAATCCCTAGAACAACCACTAAGAAAACTCTTCCAAATACTATACTCATCACACACTAAGTAAATCATATTGGAATTCTAAAATATGTACAAATAACCCAGAGGCAGTTGAGAAAAGAGGGACAGAAGAATGAAAAAGAGAAGTCAAATGGGAAACAAATAATACAACAGCAGATTTATGTCCGAATGTATCGATAATTAATTTATATGTAGTTTTACATTTTACATTTAAGTTTGTGATCCATTTTGAATTAATTTTGGCATGAGGTATGAAGTCAATGTTGAGGCTTCTTTTTTTCCTTTTGCCTAGGAATGTTCAGTTGGCCCATCACCATCTGCTGAAAAGATGCTTTTGCACCTATGTCAAAAACCCATTGGATGTATTTGTGTTGGACTATTTCTTAATCCTCGATTCTGTTCCACTGGACTATGTGTCTAACTCTCTGCCAATGGCATACAAAAGAAGATATAACAATCCTAAATGTGTACAAGCTCAACAAGAAGATTTACAATACATGGAATATAAATTGATGAAGATCAAAGGAAAAGGCAAATCTGAAATTATAATTGGAGATTTCAAAACTCCTCTCTCAGCAATTGATAGACTAATTGAGAGAAAAAAAAAAAGCAAAGAGCAAAAAAATTCAAAAAGGTGCCCTAGCATCTTTGAGCCTCACAAAGCCCCAGATTCTAACCATGAGTTCTCTTGCTCTCACCAGAAACCCTCCACTCAGTAGGAAAGGGTCCTCAACTGTCCAGTTCCTATAAACTGGACCACCTGCAATGCATCAGGTCCTCAGCCTGTTGGGTTTCATCTCCCTGCCAGCCCACACAAGTCGATCACATTCTCCCACAGAAATGAGGTGTCACCCCCTCTCTTCTTACTACAAAGCTGGCCTCCTGTGGTCCCTGGTTGTTCCCTCTCTCACAGAGCACAACCCCTGTGGCCCTGTGTGGTGTGTGGTACTCTCTCTTTATGCAGGCAGCACATGTGACTCATGAGCCGTGCTTCTCACTTGTCTGGTGCTGAGTGTGCTGTGTTTGGCCATCTCATGCTGTTTAGAGAGAGGTGTCTCTTCTTCACCCATGGGGTGAATAGGAAGTGATGAGAAAAGATATAGATGCCTTGAACAACATTATCAATGAACTTGACCTAATTAAGATTTCTATTTCTAATTTCTATTATCTAATTGTTGCATTCAGCAACAGCAGGGTATACATGCTTTTCAAGTGTTTGCAAACATTTACTAAAATAGACAATATTCTAGTCTTTGAGACGAGTCACAATAAATATAACAAGATTCAAATAATACAGAGATATTTGCTGATCACAGCAGAATTAATAAGAAATAATAGAATGATATCTGGAGAATCCTCAAATAATTAGAAATTAAATAATGTTGGCCAAAGAAGCAAATCACTATCAAAAGAATAGATTCTTTAATGAATAATAATTTTAAAAAGACTGGGGTATACATCTTACAGTTTTTAAAAGAAATGTATAGCTTTAAACAGTTATGTTAGAAAAGAAAAACAATATAAAATTAGTTTTCTACTCTTTTTGTTTGTTTGTTTGCTTGTTTTTTGTTTTTTTTTTTTGAGATGGAGTCTCACTCTGTTACCCAGGCTGGAGTGCAATGGCGCAATCTCGGCTCACTGTAACCTCTGCCTCACAGGTTCAAGCAATTCTCCTGCCTCAGCCTCCTGAGTGGCTGGAATTACAGGCACGCGCCACCATGCCTGGCAAATTTTTGTATTTTTTTTTTAGTAGAGATGGGGTTTCACCATGTTGGTCAGGCTGGTCTTGAACATCTGACCTCGTGATCCGCCCGCTTCAGCCTCCCAAAGTGCTGGGATTACAGGCGTGAGCCACCGTGCTCTACAGTTGTCTAAGTTTTTAACTTAAATTTACAAAGAACAAATACCCCCAAATTAAGTAGAAGGAAAAAATAATATAAAAACAGAAAGCAATTCATAGAAATTATGTTTTTCTATTATTTATTTCTCTATTTTATCTGTCTCTATTTTCGATTTCTCTCTTAAGGAAAAGAGGAAAAATAATACAATTAGAAAAATAAATAGAATTGAAAGATGTTTCACAGAAAATAACAATAAAATTTACATTCTGATAGAATGATGGAGACTTAAGAGACACATATCACACTATTAAGATGGAAAAAGGAGATATAATTATAAATTCTACTGACTTTAAAATAAGGTAATATTATACACAACTTTACGTCAACAAATTCAATAACTTAAGTGAAATGAACAAATTATTTGAAAGACACAAATTACCAAAACTGATTCAAGAAGAAGTAGTTAAATCTGAATAGACTTAGATACATTAAAGAAATTGAGTACCTGGCCAAACACTTTTCCACCAATAATTAAACACTCCAGGGACACATGGCCCCTCTGATGAATTTTATCCAATATTTAAGCAAAAAATGACACCACTGCCACTCAAAACTCTTATGAAATAGAGGAGTGAACACTTTGCAACCTATTTTATGAGGGCCTTATTAATCTGATATTAAAAACTGTACAAAACTCAATAATTAAAAAATATGGAACTATATTGTCTTATAGTTTAACACAGAAATAGCTTTTAAAAATTAACTAGTAGAATCAGGAATACATAAAAGGAATAATACACCGTAACTAAATGGGGTTAGCTCAGAAATGCAAGTGTGCTTTTTTAAAATAACATTTTATTTCAAAATAATTACAGAATTTTTCCTATGGGAAGTAGCAAGGATAGTGTGGGGAGGACCCGTGCCCCCTTCACCCGGTTTTCTTGTTGGCTACATTTTACATATCTACAGTGCAACATCAAAACCAGGAAACTGGCACTTGCTACGATGTGTGGGTATAATTCTTATTATATTATCTTTAATGAAAGTTTTGGCTCAAAACTTACAAATCAGTAGTAGGGTAAGAGAAACTATTCTCTCTCTGAATTCTGTTATGCAATAACATGCATAAAAATATTAAAATGAAGATTAGAAAGTGTCACATGCTCGGAAATTAAAGCAACTATCATACAAGACATTTTGTATTATATCTATTAATAGCATCATACTTCGATTTATATTTTAAAGGAAGAGAGTACATTTATATTTGTACTTTCTACTGCTCTGCTTACACAATAGCGAATACAATTGTCTATTGAATATGGATGTGTGTATCTCAGCCTTAACAGTTAAATTCCTGGTGCAGAATATGTCCATTCTATGTGTACATTATTTATAGGAGTGGCAGTATATTTTTATTTATTCAGACATATAAAAATTAATTTTTAAGGTAACTTCCAGCTCAACAAAAATCTGGATTATGCTAGAGACGCAGATAAACATATATTTATGGACTCTTTATGAAGTTCCCATGGGAAGCCTGAAAGTCAAAAGCAAGACCATAAAAATGAGCTCATCACTCTTAAGAAGCAGATAACTTACTCAGATAAGATAATAAATGTCCCAAGTATTCACTTTAAACTCAGATTGAACTGTGCCTGAACCCAGGGAGGCTGGATTCCCACCCCCGGATTGCCTTTCCCTTCTCGGTTCTCTTACTTCCTGGTTGGAGCCCAGGTGTCCTGTGCCAGCAGCTTTCTATCCCCAAACCACGTCCTTCACACTCTGCTGAGCCAGAAATGAACATGGACGTGCTGGGAGTCCGCACACACAGCTGGTTTCTGTTACAGTTTTATAAGGTTTCACCTGACACACCATTGGATGAGTTTTTAAAATTGCGCATGTGAAAATCTTTTAGTGTTTATAGATTAAGTGCTAAATCTTGGCAATGCCAGCTCACAGTTATTTAACAATTTCCTGAAGACGATGTGTGTACCTAAGCAGGCACACAGGCTTTTTAGTAACGAAGCCTCTGCCTGTCCTTCCAGACACATCTTGAGCAGTACTCCCACCTCCCTAGACTTTCTTAGTTACACGGTGGTCACTGCTCTGCCAAGTGTCTGTGCTTGAATAATCTTCACATATAAGTTAGTGAGCTACCTTTGTCTGGGCTGAAAATATTCTTCCCTTTGTTTCTGCTCAGTTGGGCTTCATAGGCCAGCTTCTTTTTATCACTCTCTAGATGAAAAGTCCAAGGCAGGCATGTCTAATTGACTGAAACTGGGTCATTTATTGTTCTCTCTGCAGGCCAGGAGAGTGAGGATGTAGTTGGTTTGTACAGGATAAATTTGACAACAGATATTGCAGATCAACTTTAGTGTACTGTTGAGGCTCTGCTGGGAGAGGAGAATTAGAGAGAGGTGAATTCATGAGACAGTTTAGGCCCAGAGCTAGGAAGACTAATGCATGTGAAAAGTGAGGAGATGTGTCTGACGGCCTCATCCAGATTCCTGGCATGTGGGATGAAGGCAGATGGAAAGATCATTCATTGAAACAGGATCAAACTTCCTTTACTCAATGTGGAGTATTTGTGAATATAGAAGAAGGAAAGGGCCATGGGACAGGTTCAGTTTTTGATGTTTCTATCCAGTGTTCAGGGGTCACTGATAAGTGAGAAAGTATGTGCCTTGGACGGGAGACCATGACAGTGATCTGGACCTGACATAGCACTGTCAATTTAGAGGAAGTAGTTGAAGCTGTGTGTGGAAGAGGCTCCACTCCGGTGGTATTGCTACAAATGCAAAGGCTGAATACCATGGGTCATGCTCTTTCTTTGAGCTTCTAAAGAGTCTGGTGCAAGCCATATGTTGCCCTGTGCATCTTTGATTGTTATCTTTAGTCCACTGATAATGTCCACTAACAATTAGGTAGGACTTATTACAGGCCATGCACTGTCCCAAGCATGTGTTTTCACTCATTTGATGTACACAGCACCTTAAGAGGTAGGCATTTTTTATGATGCCTATTTTACAACAGAGAAAGCTGAGGTGCAGAGAGATAAAACCCAACATTATAGAAAAAGTAAGTGTTAGATCCAGGGCTTCAACGTGAGACTCTTTTGCCCTGAAATCCCTGTGTCTCACCACACAAATATGCCTCTTTCAGAATTACATCATTTGTCACTCTGCCCTGTCACAAGACACTTAATGAAGTGTATGGGGGGGGGGGGAGTGGTCATCTTTTGAGGGATTGCAGGGTTCATAAAGAGAAGCTATACTTTTTCCTGGTTACTGTCTGCAAAGCCAAGCAAGAGTGATCAAGACAGCTTCATAATGTTTGGAGGAATCTACAAGAAGGAAAACCTGATAGTGTTTAATGCATATTACAGTAGATGTCATACTGAATTATAAATTTCTGAGTTTACTTCCCCATAGTTCTGTAAGCTTTTGAAGGCAAGACTTAACGTTAACCATCAAACCCCTAAATGGTAGTGTTTTTGTTAGAAACAGGCTGCCTCTAACCCTTCCAGCTCTTGAGGAGAAACGGGAGGAGAAAGATGACATTTGATTGTGTTCCAGGGAGAATGTCTAAGTTGTGTAAGTCACTTCTGACTCATGGGGAAAGGTTATTCTAAGTTTCAGCAAACAATTGTTTTTGTCCTTGTGTGAGGATGCTCTATAGGGCACGCCAGTGCCCCGGCTCATCCACAGGAAGTCTTCCATAGGAAGCAAACTGCAGTGTGTGGGGTTTCCTAAAACAGCTTCAATATTGCAGTTCTGAGTCTAAAATATTTCTAGAGGAGTTTGGGGCATATGGGGTTAAAGGTCAATGCGGGAAATCATTAGCGCACAGTAGGCATCTTCAATGAGATGAGCATTTGGCGTGGACACAGGGAAGGGAGGGTCTCATTAACATGCTGGCCAGTGAGGGCCTCATAGGTTTTGTTTGGAAATAACAGGCAGTTAATTCCAGGTTTACATGCAGACTTATCTGCATACTCTATGTTTTCCGATGGCATGTGCTATGTTTTAACCAACTGTGTATCTTTCCTTTCATAATGTGAATTGTGACCTGGAATTAATTCTAGCAGTATC
Organism: Gorilla gorilla gorilla; assembly: GCF_029281585.2. Lineage (NCBI taxonomy): Eukaryota > Metazoa > Chordata > Mammalia > Primates > Hominidae > Gorilla > Gorilla gorilla. The sequence continues at coordinate 54,395,101 of NC_073230.2, forward strand.
AAATAGCTCCATCCATTTCTGGAACCTAAATAAAAAACAATGAACCACTCTTTCTAAAATAGGAGATCTGACTACAAATCCTATTTGGCTACCCCTCATACTAGTAAAAGAAAGAGACCATAAGTAAAGGGGAGAAAGGAAGAATGGAACAGAATGTTCACCCTTGTGTATTACTCCACTGTTATTATTGGTTCTTTTCTGCAATGAGGAATCAATGTTAGCATACAGTTGGTTTGTAAGAGATTGTAGGGGAAGATGGTAGTTAGGTCTGGAATTCAAAGAAAACTGCCTGGAGGAAGAAGAATATAAAAATTGTAATAGAGCGATTCACCTTCTTCCTGGTTTAGTCTTGGGAGGGGGTATGGGTCCAGGAATTTGTCCATTTCTTGTAGATTTTCTAGTTTATTTGCATAGAGGTATTTATAGTATTCTCTGATGGTTGGTTGTATCTCTTTGGGATCAGTGGCGATATCTGCTTTATTAGTTTTTATTCTGTCTATTTGATTCTTCTCTCTTTTCTTCTTTATTAGTCTGGCTAGTGGTCTATTTTGTTAATCTTTTCAAAAAACCAGCTCCCTGATTCATTCATTTTTTTTAAGAGTTTTTCATGTCTCTATCTCCTTCAGTTCTAATCTGATCTTAGTTATTGCTTGTATTCTGCTAGCTTTTGAATTTGTTTGCTCTTGCTTCTCTAGTTGTTTTAATTGTGGGGTTAGGGTGTCAAAATATCTAAAAGTTATTTCCTGCTTTCTCCTGTGGGCATTTAGTGCTATAAACTTCCCTCTAAACACTGCTTTAGCTGTGTCCCAGAGATTCTAGTACATTGTATCTTTGTTCTCATTGGTTTCAAATAACTTATTTATTTCTCCCTTAATTTCATTATTTACCCAGTATTCATTCAGGAGCAGGTTGTTCAGTTTGCATGTAGTTGTGCAGTTTTGAGTGAGTTTCTTAATCCTGAGTTCTAATTTGATTGTACTGTGGTCTGAGAGACTGTTTGTTATGATTTCCATTCTTTTGCATTTGCTGAAGGAGTGTTTTACTTCCAATTATGTGGTCAATTTTAGAATAAGTGTGATGTGGTGCTGAGAAGAATGTATATTCTGTTGATTTGGGGTGGATAGTTCTGTAGATGTCTGTTAGGTCTGCTTGCTCCAGAGCTGAGTTGAAGTCCTGAAATATCCTTGTTGATTTTCTGTCCATTGATCTGTCTAAGATTGACAGTGGGGTGTTAAAGACTCCAGCTATTATTGTGTGGGAGTCTAAGTCTCTTTGTAGGTGTCTAAGAACTTGCTTTATGAATCTGTGTGCTCCTGTATTGGGTGCATATCTATTTAGGGAAGTTAGCTCTTCTTGTTGCATTGACCACTTTACCATTATGTAATGCCTTTCTTTGTCTTTTTTGATCTTTGTTGGTTTAAAGTCTGTTTTATCAAAGACTAGGATTGAAACCCCTGCACATTTTTTGCTTTCCATTTGTTTAGTAAATATTCCTCCATCCTTTTATTTTGAGCATATGTGTGTCTTTGCACATGAGAGGGGTTTCCTAAAGACAGCACACCAATGGTTCTTGACTCTTTATCCAATTTGCTAGTCTGTGTCTTTTAATTGGGGTATTTAGCCCATTTACATTTTTTAGCCCATTACATTACATTTAGCCCATTACATTAATTCCAGGTCACAATGTTATGTATGAATTTGATCCTGTCATTATGATGCTAGCTGGTTATTTTGCCTGTTGGTTGATGCAGTTTCTTCATAGTGTCCATGGTCTTTACAATTCGGTGTGTTTTTGCAGTTGCTGGTACTAGTTTTTCCTTTCCATATTTAGTGCTTCCTTCAGGAGCTCTAGTAAGGCAGGCCTGGTGGTGAAAAAATCTCTCAGCGTTTGCTTCTCTATGAAAGATATTATTTCTCCTTTGCTTATGAAACTTAGTTCGGCTGGATATGAAATTCTGGGTTGAAAATTCTTTTCTTTAAGAATGTTGAATAATGGCCCCCACTCTCTTCTGGCTTGTAGGATTTCTGCAGAGAGATCTGATGTTAGTCTAATGGGCTTCCCTTTGTAGGTAAGCTGACCTATCTCTGGCTGCCCTTAACATTTTTTGAAATTAAGGCAGTAATTATTAGCCTGACAACCCCAAAAAAGCCCAGGAACAGATAGATTCACAGCCGAATTCTACTAGAGGTACAAAGAGGAGCTAGTACCATTCCTTCTGAAACTATTCCAAACAATAGAAAAAGAGGGGCTCCTCCCTAACTCATTTTATGAGGCCAGCATCATCCTGATACCAAAACCTGGCAGAGACACAACAAAAAAAGAAGATTTGCCAATACCCTTGATGAACTTTGATTTGAAAATCCTCAATAAAATACTGGCAAACCAAATCCAGCAGCACATCAAAAAGCTTACCCACCCCAATCAAGTTGGCTTCATACCTGGGATGCAAGGCTGGTTCAACATAAGCAACTCAATAAACGTAATCCATCATATAAACAGAACTAATGACAAAAACCACAGGATTATCTCAATAGATGCAGAAAAGGCCTTTGGTAAAATCCAACACCTCTTCATGCTAAAACCTCTCAATAAACTAGGTATTGGTGGAACATATCTCAAAATAATAAAAGCTATTTATGACAAACCCACAGCCAATATCATTCTGAATGGGCAAAAGCTGGAAGCACTCCCTTTGAAAACTGGCACAAGACAAGGATGCCCTCTCTCACCACTCCTATTCAATATACTACTGGAAGTTCTGGCCAGGGCAATTAGGCAAGAGAAAGAAATAAAACGTAATCAAATAGGAAGAGAGGAAGTCAAATTGTATCTGTTTGCAGATGACACGATTGTATACTTAGAAAAGCCCATCGTCTCAGGCCAAAATCTCCTTAAGCTGATAAGCAACTTCAGCAAAGTCTCAGGATACAAAATCAATGTTCAAAAATCACAAGCATTCCTATACACCAATAATAGACAAACAGGGAGACAAATCATGAGCGAACTCCCATTCACAATTGCTACAAAGAGAATAATATACCTAGGAATCCAACTTACAAGGGATGTGAAGGACCTCTTCAAGGAGAACTACAAACCACTGCTCAAGGAAATAAGAGAGGACACAACAAATGGAAAAACATTCCATGCTCATGGATAGGAAGAATCAATATCATGAAAATGGCCATACTTCCCAAAGTAATTTATAGATTCAATGCTATCCCCTTCAAGCTACCATTGACTTTCTTCACAGAATTAGAAAAACCTACTTTAAATTTTATATGGAACCAAAAACAAGCCCATATAGCCAAGACAATCCTAAGTAAAAAGAAGAAAGCTGGAGGCATCCCGCTACCTGAGTTCAAACTATACTACAAGGCTACAGTAACCAAAACAGCATGGTATTGATATCAAAACAGATATATAGACCAATGGAACAGAACAGAGGCCTCAGAAATAATGCCACACATCTACAACCATCTGATCTTTGACAAACCTGACAAAAACAAGCAGTGGGGAAAGGATTCCCATGTGCAGAAAACAGAAATTGGACCCTTTCCTTACAACTTATACAGAAATTAACTCAAGATGAATTAAATACTTAAAAGTAAGGCCTAAAACCATAAAAACCCTAGAAGAAAACCTAGGCAATACCATTCGGGACATAGGCATGGGCAAAGACTTCATGACTATAACACAAAAACCAATGGCAACAAAAGCCAAAATTGGCATATGGGATCTAATTAAACTAAAGAGCTTCTGCACAGCAAAAGAAACTATCATTAGAGTGGACAGGCAACCTACAGAATGGGAGAAAATTTTTGCAATCTATTCATCTGACAAAGAGCTAATATCCAGAATCTACAAAGAACTTAAACAAATTTACAAGAAAACAAACAAACAAACCTATCAAAAAGTGGACAAAGGATATGAACAGACACTTCTCAAAATAAGACATTTATGCGGCCAACAAACATATGAAAAAAAAGCTCATCATCACTGATTATTAGAGAAATGCAAATCAAAACCACAATGAGATACCATCTCATGTCAGTTTGGCGATCATTAAAAAGTCAGGAAACAACAGATGCTGGAGAGGATGTGGAGAAATAGGAATGCTTTTACACTGTTGATGGGAGTGTAAATTAGTTCAGCCATTGTGGAAGACAGTGTGGCGATTCCTCAAGGATCTAGAACCGGAAATACCATCTGACCCAAAGAATTATAAATCATTCTACTATAAAGACACATGCACACGTATGTTTTTTGCAGCACTATTCACAATAGCAAAGACTTGGAACCAACCCAAATGTCCATCAATGATAGACTGGATAAAGAAAATGTGGGACATATACACCATGGAATACTATGTAGCCATAAAAAAGGATGAGTTCATGTCCTTTGCAGGGACATGGATAAAGCTGGAAACCATCATTCTCAGCAAACTAACACAGGAACAGAAAACCAAACACCACAAGATCTCACTCGTAAGTGAGAATTGAACAACGAAAACATATGGGCGCAGGGAGGGGAACATCACACACCGGGGCCTGTCGGGGTGGGGGACAAGGGGAGGGATAGCTTTAAGAGAAATACCTAATGTAGATGATGCATTAATGGTTACAGCAAACCACCATGGCACGTGTATACCTATGTAAAAACCTGTATGTTCTGCCCCTGTATCCCAGAACTTAAAGCATAATTAAAAAAAATTGTAATTGAATCCAACAGGAGAGAGAAATACATTAGACAACTTAAAAATGAATATTATTTTATTTTTCTTCCCCACTCATTTCCTGACACTCTAACCACTATATGACGTTAATGGTCTCCACAGAGTTCCATGACCTCAAATCTCTCCCTGCACTGTACTTGCCATTACAATCAAGCACTATTCTGCTACCAGAAATATCTTCTCTAAATGTTATTGTGTTTAACAACAAATGAGGAAACAAAAACAAAATAAGAATGACAACAAATGTGTAATGATGAATTTCTGCTGGCTATATGTGAGGTACCCGTTCCTGCATTACTCCAAAAATCAAATCTCAGGCTATTTCACCACTTTTACTTCCATAGATGATTCCTAGAGACTTCCCTTTTCTTTAAAAGAGCCACATATTTGCCCACCTCTTCTTTCACCCGGAATGTCTTATTTTTTTCTTATATGTATCTATATACAATCTTACCCTTCTAAAAAGCAAACAAATTTTAAATACATTTCATTAACCCGTTGCCTGCATGCAAATTCTCCATCTTCTGAGCTTCCATTGCCCTTTACTTTTTTGTCTAGTTTATTGTTTTGACCTATGATAAATAGGTACATGGTGGTGTGGGGGTGCGTGAGAGAAAGAGGCAGCTGTATCTGTTGGAAGCAACTTGAAGAGAGCAGAAATAAATGTGTGTTTCTTCTCTTAGCCTACAATAGCTTTTGCCATAGTGAATTATACAGAGCAGGGCTCAAATACGACAACTTGAAAATGTCTTGGGTATGGAAGAGAACAGATCATGCAAGGAGCTGTTGTGGCTTTTTCAGAGGGTGTGGCTATGAAAGTTTCAGAATCTGAATGTGATTAGTTGGGTGGAGTGAGGTGGCGTAGTTCCCTCAAGTACCTGTCAGCCAAGCCTCATATTTCTCAGGTATCTAATGAGGCAGGAATGCTGAGCGTGATCATGGGACAATTATACACCTCTTTCCACTTACAAAGCATCTGCTTATCAGTATTTAATGATTTATTTCAGCCTTGCTAGGCCTAATCAAGACAGGACACATTTTGCACAGTGCATCTAGGCAAATGACAAAAGAGAGGGCAGCCACTGCCTCTGTAACCTGGTGTATTTCATGTAAGTATCACATTTCCTTTCTCATCATGTGTTTTTTTCCCCAAGTGAATTATGAGATCACTGGGTATATTTCATTTTATCAGATGTAGATGCATTTTCTTTATCCTCTTGAAACATATTTTAATCTAGTCCATTAATAGAATTTAAATAAAGCCCTTTGAAAATGACTAAGTATTGTGCAACAGGAGAAAAACTAAGTACATTCTGAGCTAGGTCTCTATTCACAATTTGCACGTAAAGTCTAGCAGGTAACGAGCTTAAGTTCAGTTACGTGTTTGACTAGGAGGCCTGAGGACATCAAGGAGAGTAAACATGTAATATAAAACACATGTAGATAAATGTAAATATGTGAGCAAATTCCTCAGCATGTAAAAGTTTTAAAGTATGTATATAAAGCCCAAATACATAAACATACTCTTTAAGAATATTTTAGAGATTCAATTGCTGGGCGTAATTTACAGCCCAATTATTTCAGCCATTTGGCTTGTAGATGAAGGAAACAATCACAAGCAGAATCAGTGAATTACCTACCATCCTACAGGAAGTTAGCATAAGTCACGAGCTTCAGAACTTAAGCCTGAGTGAGTGTTCAGGCTCCCTGTCCTGTTCAATGTGAACTGTATCTGTGATTCTCAATTCTCTACTTATTATATCCATAAAGCAGTTTTTCAAAGAATAGGAGTCCTGACATTATAAAAGCACTCCCCTCCTTTCCTTCTTAAGAAGATGGCCTATCTGGGCAGGCATTCTGCTCTATATTTATCATTTGTAACATGTTTAGAGACAGCAATCCTTGACTTTGGGAAGATCGTAGAATCCTCTGACTATCTCATGAGATATTGGCATCCTCTCCTTAGAAAAATAAGCTTCGGTGCACACACTCAGCTTTTCCTATAATTCCTAGGGAGGGGAGCAAAGATTTCAAGTTAAGAAAACTTAGGATGTCATCACTTTGTCAGTGATCTTCCAAATTATTACCATCTGAATTGAGCCTAAGAAACTGCCATTTAATAAAAAATGCAATGTCTGGAACACAGGAGCTGAACAAATGAACAATGAAGGTTACTTAAATGCTGGATTGTGCCTTTAAAAGCTGCCCAAATGTTGCAAATTAAGAAACAGATGGTTCAGGTGTTCATAAGTCTCCCTTCAACTCTGCCTTGTAATTTGGTCCAGCCTTGCAGGGTGCTTCTTAGTTATCGCTTACCTCTTTCTGGTGTTAATGGATAATATATTACTGTAATTTCCAAATGGGAGCCCCACCTGGCCTGATAAGAGTGACGCCCTTGTTTAGGACACATATCTCCAGAGAATACAGTCTTCGGTGCCTATGTGTGAACATTTATGTATATATATCAATAACTATATTTGACATTTGTTTCTGATCACATGGAAATGAAAGTATCTTCTGTGCTTCCGCTAAATACAACTGTCCGTCCTCTATAACTACTATGACTTCTTCTACCATTCCTGGTACCACTAAAGATAATGCCTTCTACTTCTTTTCACTTGTGACATCCTATCCCCTTCATGGCCTGGATTACCTTATACCTTTTTCATGAAGATTTTGTGGCTTCTTCCAACAGATTTAACTGTATTTCTGCTCTAGAACTGACCTTGTTTTTTTTCACATGTTATAAGTTGTCCCCTCCATTGAGCTGTAAGCACATTGGGCTTAGGGACCAAATATCATCCATCTCTACATCCCCACAACCCCGGGGAACTCCATAAGCCAGAGAAACTTGGAAGCCGTAGATTATGTAAAAATTCCTGTTACAGAATGTTTACTGCATTGAAGAGGCTGATTGGTTTATTATATGTGAAAGAGTCACCCCACAGATCTTTGTTGATGGCCCTTTTATGTCGGCAAATAAATAAATGAAGGACTGACTGAATGAAAAGGAACTGTGGAAACAAGAGGTAAACTGGATAATGAGATTCCTTAAAAAGAATCTCCCATACTATTTTGGGATAAGAGAAACCATCAGCCTAGCATAAGCCACTTTTCCTCTAAGAAACTTTAGAAAATTAAGACAAAATATGGGGGGGAAATATGATATGGCGCTCATAATGGATGACTGGCTTCCCTCAGATGACCTTCTAATAGGCAGTCTTCCATGAAGCCGAGAAAACTGTGTTGCTCTGTTATTATAGGACAGTGACAGCTACTGGTCTTGTTTCAATGATTATAGTGCTTCTTCATCTTTGCTGGCCCGGAGCTGTGAGCAGTGTGAAATAGCTCCGGTGGGGTATGCATCTTTCTCCAGTCTAGGAGATAGCCCCCCTGGGTCTAGTTGGGAAGGTGTGTAGGGATCAAGGTCAGGCTTCAGTCTGTGGTGCAGCAGCTCCCTTGAAACAGCCTCACCTATCATGGGCTGAGCCAGCCAGTCAACAATGGCTTTGTTTATTGCATTCCTACTCTGTGCTAGGTCTAGGGACGCATTCTGGGGTATTCTCCCCAGTTCAACATGTTCTCTCCTCACTCATCTCCATACCACGACAAATGATGGCCAACTAGGGTCACTTTTTCTAGGGACAGACTTGAGTCATTATTTCTCAGATGATATTAACTCACTAATAAAAATAAATGCTTTTTGGAAGTGGGAAACATTGAATTGCTCTTTAAGAATCAAGGTGCTGGGATTAGAATAAGGAAGAGTACATTTATACCAGACCCTGAAGGATAGATAGAGCTTTTGAACACCCTCTGGGGTGGGGGAGTATGTGGGTGTGTTTGTATGGGGAGGTAGGTGGGGTTCATGTACCTGGAGAGCTTACATTACAGGGTGAGGTGCAGGCATGAAGGTACAAGAGTTACAGGTGGGGCCCAAGGCAGTCCAAGAGTACAGAGCTTAAACACAGTCCTGAAAACTGGGAAGACCTCAAGTCTGACCTTAGTTCCGGGAGTTCATGACAATGTCTCTATAAAATGGGCATCTGGCCCCTCCCTTCACAGGGTTGGTGTACGGATGTGAGGCCATGTTCCTAACTTGGCAGGCAGTGGGCAGTTCTGAGAGGCAGCTACCACTATTTTAAAAGACACATCCCATCCGAGTTTATCAGTTATTTTGATTGTCACCAGAGACATGCAGGCCTCCTTAACCCCACATGCCGTTCTACAAAGTGCGTTTGTTTGTTTCTGCTCAGGAACATAACGTGAAGGAGCTGAAGAAAAGGCTGACCCTGAGCTCAAGGAAGCTCAGCTGTCATCCCGAGTTTCCAATATTTTATAGAGCATGTGGATTTATTCATTGCCATTGCATGTGCTGTCCTGGCCTCTCCACTTGCCTTGAGCAGCAAGTTGTGACGAGGACTCTAAACATGATCATACAAGACTGTCTCTATCTTCCGTCTCTGCCGCATGTCCTTGCCCCCAGCAATGGACACAGGGAGCCAACAAAGGCAACTGAACACATCACACTCTTGTGGAGGGAACCTGAGAGGGAAAGGCAATGTAGGCCCCCAGTGTGCTCAGGCCATCCTGCCTGGGGTAGAGCTTCTGAAGCTACCTGCATGGAAGAGGACAGGCAGGGACTGTGACTCAGAGGCAGAGCATTTTGTGGGAGTGGTGCTGGGGGACACAGTGTGATCCAGGGCTGCCACAGACACAGTGCAGCAGGCAGGAAGCTAACGCTCTGGATGGCTGCACGAGAAATGCAGAGGCTGCTCAGGGATTCAAACTTCAGCCTTGAGGTTTGTTCTGGAGTGAGGGGAGTAATCCAATCAGTGGGCAAGGCAGGCAGTGTTTGTTCAGACTTTCTTCAGAGACCAGCCAGGCTGCCCATCTGCCGGCTGCCCTATCAGTGCAACAAAACCTTTTAAGGGGGTGATGTCAAGGTGAGGAGGAGAAGCAGAATGGAGGTGCAAGGCAGACCCAGGTTTGAGTCACAGGGGCAGTGCAGGTGGCAGGGACAGAGACACCAGCCAAGCTTGGGGGTGGGTGCTCATGTTTCTAGCATTGTGCTCACTGCCAGGGCCTGCTCAATCCATGGTGACCTGATGCAGACATCATGAGGATGTGAACCTGGGGGACCCCAACTTGCCCCGGAGACATCTTGGGGGACAGATATGTCATCTTCCCATGCCTCAACCTTTGGCTCTTTTACCTATTGAATTTTTACTGGAAGCAAAGGATTTACCTGTGAAACTCTAAAAACACGAGAGTAGCCCCTGATACAGGGGAGAGCCCAGCCTCCAAGCTGGATAGAGGAGGGGGTTGAACTCCAGAACCTTTCGTTTGCCACCTCCATCTTTAGGCAGTCATCAAGCTTAATTGCTTTCCTATTTATTTTCATACAGATGAAGATTATATGAACTGTTTCATTTATTATGTAAGTCTGAATGAGATAACCGGTATGAAGCACTTAGACTCTAACAGAAACTCGGTCATTTTGAGTGTGCTTCACCTCTTTTTCTTCTTAAATTCCAGTCCACCTGCCTTGGTCAGACTTCTTGAAGATAAATCAAGCAGCTTTCTGGAAAGGAGCAAACAGTGAGTTGGGCCCTGCAGAGCATCTGGGACCAAGGACTGTAATACTCACCATACTCTCTTGCCTTTGCAGTCACCTATTTTTTGGCTGTTTCTTACCTGCCTGTCCCACTACACTTTTGCTGGGAAATGACCTCAATAAGCATTCTGTTGTGGATCTCCTGATCCTAATGGGATCAAGGCTTCTCCCAGGAAGGGTTTGCTGTGAGAGCCATTGTGGGTGCAGCAGGGCTAACCCTGGCATCAGGTGCAGATGTGGGCGTGCATGTAGCCTGGTGACAAGTGACATACATTCTCACCAGGGCACCTCACCCACCTGCTCCCCTGCCAGCACGGCATCAGATAAAAAATTAAAAATGTTTGTTCAGAGATCTGAAAAGTGAGAGTGGAAATTTTGAGAGAAGAGGCATTCATGTGGGATCCTGCACCTCCACCTTCTAGTCAGACCCCAGAGAGTAAAGAATGACTCAAAGCTGTCTGTTTCATGGGGGGTGTCTTACCTAGCTGAGTACATAAAGTGCAGATAAGTCTAAACATAGCTGGCAAATGAAAATACTAGAAGGCCAAGAACTCCCCCTTACTCTCTTTCCTGGTTCATGTGGATTTAACTTAATAAGTCAAAATTTATCATACAGGAATTAATGCATTCATCTGAGTTTCTCAGTCATCCAGGAATTTAATTAGTTATCTTCCAAAATGGATGAAACTACTAGAAAATTCTTAGGTCTTGTAACCATTTACAAGAAAACAAACATTTGAAACAAAAATATTGGATAATCTAAATTATTATTTGTTTTATCCCAAGGAAATGAATCCTATTTAGATCACAAATAATAAACTAGTGCAATGTGTTTATATATATTTGTAAGACAACTGTGCATTTGGAAAAAAATGTTTTGAGAGCTTTGTGTTTAAGTCATTATGCAACAAGTTTATTAAAGCTGGGATGCATGTTTGTGACTCTTCTGGGATCTTCAGGTTGCAGGATTGGGGGGTGAAAACAAAAAACAGTCACCCTTTGCTCTGAGCAAATGTCACTCTGAAAGCAGGGCTATATAAAAACACCTGCAACCCAAGTCCCTGGCAACTGGCACAGCAGGGAAGATTGTCCTGTGGGCAGAGAAGAGCGCAAGAGGCATGCCCCTGTGTGGATGAGAAGAGGACAGAATGTCTTTCTGTGTGACATTTAGTGTACCATTTAACTGGCTGCACACACTCCTCCATCATTCAGTCCCCTCTTCAGCTACAACAGGGGCAGTATGACACCGGAGGGCAGTGGTCTGGAGGCTGTCCCCAATTGTGCAGGGCTTCCTGGAGACCCTTATCCCCACTCATATCACCCAGTGTGGAACGGACACCTGACCTCTTGTGATCAAGCACAAAGAAAATGGGCTGGACCCCAGGAACTGGGCGTTGGGCCTGGTTCTGTGGCCAATGACATCTAGGCAGCTGTCAAGATATCCCCCCAGCCTCAATCCTCCTGCAAAGAAAATGTGGAGCTGGAATGCATAGGACCTATCTTCAGGCGAAGCGGTGGCTCTCGTCTGTAATCCCAGCACTTTGGGAGGCCGAGGTGGGTGAATCACCTGAGGTCAGGAGTTCGAGATCAGCCTGGCCAACGTGGCGAAACCCCGTCTGTACTAAAAATACAAAAATTAGCTGGGTGTGGTGGCATGCGCCTATAATCCCAGCTACTCGGGAGGCTGAAGCAGGAGAATCGCTTGAACCTGACAGGCAGAGGTTGCAGTGAGCCGAGACTGGGCCACTGCACTCCAGCCTGGGTGCGACAGAGTGAGACCCTGTCTCAAAACAAACGAACAAGCAAAGACCTATGTTCACTTCTGAGGAGAGAAGCCCGCTGTCATTCTGATCTTTGTTTCTCTGTGTCTAACACTGTATCCCTCACTCTGCGCCAGCCCCAGATGATTTTGTAATTTTCCGTTTATCACTGGTTTTAAGCAATTGCTCTATGAGGTGTCAGGGATTTTGTACATGGAGTTTGTTGAGCTACTTACTTCTGTGGTTTGCAGATGTCATCAAATTTGGAAAATGTTAGTCATTATTCTTTCAAACTTTTTTTTTGCTCCCTCCTCTTCTTTGAGGACTCCAATTATACTATTATTTAACCATCTGATGTTGTCCCACAGCTCAATTAACCACAATTCCTTTTCTTCCCTGTCTTCCTTCTCTCTACGTTGGATTATTTCTATGGCTATGTTTTCATATTAACCAAGGCAGTATTTAGTCTCTTATGTCTGTGTGGTATATCTTTCATCTTGAATATTATCCTTTTTATCTCAAGAAGTTCGATTGGAATCTTTTTATATAGTTGTGTCTCTTCTTAACATGTTCAATTTTTGCTTCTTGAACATGTGAAACCCAGTCACAGTAATTGTGTTCCCCTCCTTTCCTGAGAATTCTAACATCTGTGTCACACCTGGGTTGGTTTTGATGATTTTTTTTTTTCCTCTATCTTAGTATTTCTCTCATCATTGACTGGATGCCAGACAAGAATTTTACCTTATTATGTGCTGGATATTTTTGCATTTCTACAGATATTCTTGAATTTATCTCTGGCACACAGCTAAATTGCTTCGAAACAGTTTGCTTTTTTTTCAGGTCTTGCTGTGTTAGGGGAGACCACAGCATTAGCAACAAAAATATGTTTTCCCTGCTCTGAAGCAGAATGTTTCTGAGCGCTGTGCTTGATACCCTGTGAATTATGGTGCTTTCCACACTGGCTGGTAGAAATTGGAATATTTCCTTCTCTGTGTGAGTCCCAAGGATGTTTTCCTCTAATGCTTTCACATAGTTCTTTCTCCAGCTTTGTGCGGTTTCCTCACATGCATGGATAGGCTGGTCTGTAATTAGCTGAAGGCTTAGGAGAAGCCTATGCTGATCTTGGAATTATTTCTCTCAGTGCCTCCCTCTTTTCTCTGTGTTCTGCTTTGCAAACCCTAGCTCTCTGATCCCCTGGACTTCCAGTTCTGCCTTCCACTCAGAGAGACTCTGAATTCTCCCTGGGCTTGTCCTTATGCCCCATGGCCTGAAAATTGTCTGGGGCAAGTGCAGGCATCACCTCCTGTGTTCCCTTCTCCCAGGAGTCAATGTCTTGTGTTGCCTGATGTGCAGTCTTAAATATCACCGTTGCATACATTTGTGTGTGTGTGTGTGCGTGCACACGCATTTGTGTGTGAGAGAGAGAGAAAGAGAGAGGGAGAGTTGTTTCAGGTGGGAGTATAAATATGCTTCTTGTTAATTCATCTTGGTCAGGAGCAGAAATGCTCACCTTAAGGATCTTAAGTCCCTTTTCCCGATGAGTGCTTAAATATTTTCACTACACTCTCTTCTAACTCTGAAATTCTGTGTCAATATCAGAATATTTGTGTGTTTTTGGATTTTTCTGGTACTCTGTAGTTTCAATTAGAGCAGATTACAGAATTAATCACTTCAATAAATCCATTCATTTATTCAAGTTTGTTTACTTTTACTGAATGACTCCTGTGACAGATTCTGAAATAAATTATTGAAATAAAGAGCCATCATGCCCGTCATCCTGGGAATAGGAATCTATAGTCTGTCTGGTGGTGCTGATCACCTTCAAGCAGACACAATGTTCAGATGAAGGCACACTTATAAATGTAACACATTCCATTCAGGATGATAGCTAAGAATTGTGAGAGGACACAGGAGGGAGGGTGAGATTAGATGGACACTCAGGACTGGCCCCTGATGAGCCCCAAGGATTAGAGAGAGACAGCAGCACCACAGGTGAGGAAAAGGAACCTGGTGGAGAAACTGTGCATGTGGGGATACAGCTAACCAGAGAGGTGAGAAATCTCTCTGAGAATTACAAAACACTGCTCAAGGAAATCAGAGAAGACACAAACAAATAGAAAAACATTCCAGTCTCATAGGTAGGCAGAATCAATATTGTTAAAACGGCCATATTGCCCAAAGCAATGTACAGATTCAATGTTATCCCTATCAAACTACCAATGCCATTTTTCACAGAACTAGAAAAAGACTATTCCAAAATTCATATAGAACTCAAAAAGAGACCAAATAGCCAAAGAAATCTTAAGCAAAAAGAACAAAGCCATAAGCATCACACTACCTGACTTCAAATTATACTACAAGGCTGTCGTAACTAAAACAACATGGTACTTGCACAAAAAACAGACACTAGACCAGTGGAACAGAATAGAGAACTCAGAAATAAAGCCAAACACCTACAACCAACTGATCTTTGACAAAGTCAAAATAATAATGAGCAATGGGGAGAGGACTCCCTATTCAATAAATGGTGCTTGGATAACTGGCTAGCCAAATGCAGAAAATTGAAACTGGTCCCCTTCCTTTCACCATATACAAAAATAAACTCAAGGTGGATTAAAGACTTAAATGTAAAACCCAAAACTATAGAAGCGTTAGAAGACAACCTAGGCAATACCAGTCAGCTCACAAGCATGGGCAAAGATTTCATTACAAAGATGCCAAAAGCAATTACAACAAAAGCAAAAACTGACAAATGGGATCTAATTAAACTAAAGAGCTTATGCACAGCAAAAGAAACTATCAACAGAGTAAACAGACAACCTATAGGATGGGAGAAAATATTTGTAAAGTATGCATTCAACAAAGGTCTAATATCTAGAATTTATAAGAAACTTAAGTCAACAAGCTAAACCATGAGTATGTATGGACAAAAACAACCCCATTAAAACTTAAAGTATAATAATAAAAAAATAAAAAATAAATGGGCATAGGACATGAACAATATTTCTCAAAAGAAGACACACATACGGCTAATAAAGATATGAAAAATGCTCAACATCACTAATCATTAGAAAAAGCAAATCAACACCACAATGAAATACCGTCTCATACCAGTCAGAATGTCTGTCATTAAATAACAGATTTTGGCAAGGTTGTGGAGAAAAGGGAACACTTACACACTGCTGGTGGGAATGTAAATTAGTTCAACCACTGTGGAAAGCAGTTTGGAGATTTCTCAAAGAACTTAAAACGGAACTACCCTTTGACCAAGCAATCGCATTACTGGGTATATACCCAAAGGAAAATAAATTATTTTACCAAAAAGACACATGCATATGTTCATTGCAGTACTATTCACAATAGCAAAGACATGGAATCAACCTGGATTCCCATCAGTGGTGGACTGGATAAAGAGAACGTGGTACATACACACCATGGAATACTACACAGCCATAAAAAAGAACGAAATCATGTCCTTTGCAGCAACACGGATGCAGCTGGAGGCCATTAACCTAAGTGAATTAACACAAGAACAGAAAACCAAATAGCACAAATTCCCACTTACAAGTGGCAGCTAAACATTGAGTACACATAGATATAAAGATGCGAACAATAGATACTGGATCTTACTTGAAGAGGGAGGATGGGAGGAGGGCAAGGGTTGAGAAACTACCTATCAGATACTATGATCATTACCTGGGTGATGAAAGCATTTGTACACCAAGGCCCAACAACTACCCATGTAACAAACCTGCACGTGTGCCCCGTGAACCTAAAATAAATGTTGAAAAGAAAATGGAGTTGCCATAGTGATGGCTCATGTGAGCCAGAATTCCAGACGAAAGGTGCAGAAGACGAAGAATATATCTGAAAGCATACCTTGGATAGGTGACAGTCCCTGTGGCCAGCTTTCAGAGGATCTCTTTGTTTTAAAACAGGCTCTGTTTAAGGAGCCTAGGGTAGAAACAACTGAGCAAGGTTTCCCTGAGATTTTCATAATCTAGGACAGAAAAATCATCTCTCTACCACAGGCCATGGAATACTAACTAGTAGTGATAAATGAATAACTGAGTAATATGGATAGTTGCATAGAACTGGATAGGTTTTCATAAAAGCACATCTAACTCTATGATTCCATTGGATTTCCAAATGAGTACTTTCCCCAGGGTCAATTCTTCCCATTTGCCTGTGAGGCAATGAAGCCTAAGGTCACAATGCTTTTCTCTGATATTGTCTGTAGGGCCAGCTACATAATTTGTTGGAACCAGTGCAAAATGAAAATTAGGGGCTCCATGGTCATAAGTTATTAAGAATTGCAAGATGGTGACAGTGGAAACATTGAAACAAAGGTGAGGTCTTTCTGAGAGGGGCCCCGGGAGACTGCAGGCCACATCCCTGCAATGTACGTCCTGACACGCAGACTTCAGCCTCAAACCACTAAGAACAAATTCTGATTCTTCTCAGTCTGGTCAAGTCAGGCTATGACTGTGACATTTGTGCTTAAAGGTGCTGGGTAAATAAAGGGAGGAAAAACTATTGAAAACGAGGTTCCTCCAGACACCAACTAAGCAGTATCCCCACCAAGCCAGTGCTCTCTGATACATAAACTGAATTTTTTATTCAAGAGAATACAGAGACCTCCCTTGCATATAAAAGTCATTTTGAGGCTGGGCGTAGTGGTTTCCGCCTGTAATCCCAGCTCTTTGGGATGCCAAGGAAGGCGGATCACGAGGTCAAGGGATCAAGACCATCCTGGCCAACATGGTGAAACCTTGTCTCTACTAAAAATACAAAAATTAGCTGGGCATGGTGGTGTGCGCCTGTAGTCCCGGCTACTCAGGAGGCTGAGGCAGGAGAATCACTTGAACATGGGAGGCAGAGGTTGCAGTGAGCTGAGATTGCACCATTGCACTCCAGCCTGGTGACACAGCAAGACTCCATCTCAAAAAAAAAAAAAAAAAAAAAAAAAAAAGTTATTTTGCCTTGGTCTAATGGTTATGCCAAGAGATGAATTCACAATACTCTCTATTTATGTAAACTCTATTGTTTTCTAAAGCAAGGCATAACCATCTTTAATATAGATGCCTTTCATTTCCCCCTGCTGCTTCCTTATAATTTCTGCTCCAACTTTCTGACCATGTTTGTGAAATTAGGTAATTACAAAGTATGATTTCAAGGTCAAGCATGTTCTTATCACACTCCAAATAATTATGCTTCAGGGATCACTGAATTGACTCAATATCCTGTAACTTACTAGCTGAGATTATGAGGCTAGCATTCCATCCAGATTTCAGGAAATGAGCTATCTCAAGTTAAAATAGGGAAATAAAAAGCTCATGCTCAGAGACTTTTCTGCTTTACTGGGGGGCCCTTTCAGTGCTGAGCATTTTGCAGATGGTGCTATTTAGTCTTGGTCTCAAAACACAATCTTCCCTGAAAGGAAGCCTAATGATTTGATTTAGTTGGCTCTAGCTTCACTTTGTCTTAGTTCATATTCTTTTAAAAATTCAAATAACACCTTAAACAGAGACATTAGATGCCTCTCCTTTGGTGACAGAATCAACTCCACGAACTTGTCTGTGGCCTTGTAGGCCCCATGTGAGTTAATCTCAACGTCTGCATCACTGTGTCCTTAACACATGCTCAGCTTGTTCCAGCCTGGCTATAAATTGTCCACCAGACATACTTTTCATGGTTTGGGAATGGTGACTTTTAATAACATTCTTTCTGAGCCTGAAATTACGGTCTCTTCATGTCACTAGCTTGAATCCTGCCATAGCTCTATCCATCCACTCATATATGTATGTCCATACACATCCATTTCTCCAGCTTGCCTTGTACTCATTATCCATCCACCTGGCCATTCATCAAACATGTTCAAATGTCTTTTACATGTCATTGCATGTTTTAGGTGCATACAAATATGAAGTCTTTTAAAACGTAATATCAGGGGCTACTGGGCCAGCGTAAAAGGCAGACACAAAAAGTGTGGCTGAGCTGGGGCAGTGGCCAGGTGTGAGGATGGGAGTGGGCACAGGCTTCTAGTGGGAGGAAAGCTCACTAAGACAGATAAGGAATAGCATAGGAAGGGGTCCCAGGAAGCCAGTGACCAAGATGAAAACTGAAGGACTAGTAGGACTTGGCCACTGGCTGAAGGCCTGCCGAATCATATGGCGTTGAGAGGACTACAGGTTGTTTAGCATCACTGCCACCTGGAGTGCATGGGGGTGAGTCCCAAGACATGCACCTGGAGCAGTGAGCAAGGGGGCTGCATGAATGGCCTGTGTGTTGCATCCAGGCATCTGGACTCAACGCTGACCAACACTGGTGGAGTTTCAATTAGTGGGGAGACATGATCAACTTTGAATTCTAGAAAGATCCCTCTGAGGACAGACTGGGCAATGAGAATTTTTCAAGAATTAATGCAATCATGCAAATGAGAAATTAATATTTGAACAAAGCACTGGCATGTGGAATGGAAAACTGTACATTTGAGAGAATACAAGAGATGAAATCTACAGAACCCGGTGATAACAATTGTTAGAAGGGATGGAAATGGAAGTGTCAAGGGTAACTCCTGAGTTCCTGGCTTGCTCCATGTGATTGAAAGTGTTTTACTTTACTGAGGTAAGAAACATAGGAGAAGCAGTTCGGAGGAAAATAGTGAGCCTTGTTTTATACATGTTGGTTTCTGCTGATCTCCAGATGGAAATGGCAACTAGAAATTGAGTTTATGAGTTCAGAGGCCAATAAAATGGCAGCCGTCTAGCCCAGGATAACCCAGGTATTTTATATATAGTCATGAGCATAGAGCTAGATGATGAAATTATGAGAGTGAGTAAGATGGTGGTAATAGTCAACACACATATATTACTTGCTATGTGCCCAGCACTATCCCATAAAGTACACGCATATTATTAACACCATTAGTCTTCATTAGAATTAAAGAAAATTAAAAAAAAAACACTAGAGCGATCTTGGCATACAGAAATGAAGTAACCTGCCTAATATTCACCAGCTGGGAATAGGTGAAGCTGAAATGGAAGCCCAGGCAGCCAAGCCCTAGAGTCTGTGCTTCTAACCACGAGGCAACACTGCCCCTCAGGGTATAGAGGGCACTTGCCATATGGGAGACACTCAGGAAATACATATGGAGCAGGAGAACTAATGGATGGAATTAACAAGAAGAAATGAGATCCTCTTGGAAGCCCAGCTCTGATGTATCCAAAGTGCAGAATGTCCTGAGATGCTCCACTCCGAGTGGCTCCCCCTCCCATTCAGGATACTTCCATCTTTCAGGATATTTATGGAGAAGCATCTCTACCATGCATAGAACATTCAGTCGTAGCCAGGTGAGGTCTACACACCTAGCTGGTGAGCAGTGACCATACCACATTCTGGCTTTACAGTTGATTCCTTGGTAAGGAGTGCATTACCTGCAGCTTAACGACAGTCACAGATAAAGAACCTGTTGAATCATGGTCTCAGGACACTGAGTCGTCAGAGCCAAGGCAGTATAACCTAAGTGAAAGTAGAAAATGGGTTCATGGTGTAAGGTCCAAGCTCACGAATTTGGGTTGACTTCAAGAACTAGGATCTAATGGCAAAATAGCCTCATTTTTCTGAGCCGTACTTTCGTCTCACTCAAGTAGAGTAGACTATGTCTGTCTTTCAGGGTTGATAATAGGATTCAAACTTTCCAAAGTTCTTAAACAAAGAGGCTGCTGTGAGGGAAACTGTTGTATCGATGCATGGTAGATATTTTTTACTATTGTTTCCCAGAGATTCGGTATGAGAAACCTAGACTGTCAGGGTGTAATGCCAAAGATCACTGTCACCATACAAATTATGAAATGGAATAGATCTAAATTAATCATCAGATAAGCTGGACACATACCAAGTGCCAACAAAGTCTGAGGACAAATCTGAAATCAGGATTTCACAAAGCACCGTGGTCAGGGCCTGGCAACTAGAAGTTGGGTAGCAATTTCAGTGGACATGTTTGTTAGGAGACCTGGGACTTTCACAGTTTATCCCACTCTGTGCCTCCACAATAATTGGTCCTAAGTGCTTTATAACCCATCAGAAACTCATGTGTATAAATATTTTATAAAAATTTCATTCATCTCCATTATTTTCCTTGTATATATTCCTAAAATGATGGAAGGCAAGATAAATCTACATGAATCCTCCAAAGCCAAAGTTATTCTAGAGTTAAATTACAAGGACCTAGACAATTTAGCTGCTCTATTGAGATACCGCCACAAGTTATTTCCAGGAAAGTGCACATTGTCTTTTTACTTACGCAGACAGGTGGAGATTCCATTGCTTCCTAAAGCAATGGAACCAGTGGTTCCCATAATTTTGCTATGGATGGAATTTTAAGTTTAAAAAAATGTATTCCTAAAGCATTATCTTTCAGTTGATTAAAATTCAAACAATGATTCTGTGACACAGAGTCAAATAATTTTTGAGCTGAAAAGGTCCCAAAATGGGTAGTACACAACTTGATAGTTCCCAAAGATGTGATGAAGACTTTTCTCAAAGTCAAAAGCCAGGACCAAAACTCAACGTCCTGCTTTCTTCATTCAGCACTCTTCCTTCTCTTGAATCCCACCACTGCCCCACGAGCGTATTCTGTAGTGATTGTTATGCCGGTGATCTCTCCCAGAGAAGATTAAAATTAAATCAAATTAAAAGCTTTTTTTTGTCTGTGATTCTGGGTTAACCTTGGAGTGGCTGAAGCTCCTCTTTGCATGGATTTAAATAGTTGCTATAAATGTGCCCATTTAATCAATGTCACAAGCATATGAAGTATAACTCCTCAATGTCTTGATAGAAATTGTTCTAAAACATGTGAACGTTAACGGGAAGGAAATCAGAAGGCAAACCAAACCTTCTGGCAGACTTCTATTGCAAAACTTCAAGATAGTTCATGAAGATAGTTCATGAAGGCAGTAGTTGATGAATGGAGCGTAAACTGTCTGTGTAATGTTGCGTGTAACTGTGAAGGAAGCAGAGTTAATGAAAGCAGACAAGGAGGCCAATGTGACTAAGTCAAGCAGCAGATTCTAAACAGAGGAACATAGAATGCCTCCCAGGAAAAGCAGTGCCCATCTCAAATCATTATATACAGGGGCACGCTGCTACAGGAAAATATTTTAAATGTTCTGACAATGTAGTAAGGATTACAAGTTTTTGTTTTGACAAGGAACATGATGCATTTCAGAATCTGAAAACCTGCTGACACATATGGAAGGAAAAATTACCATATTTACCAGCAAATATGAAATATCTCTGATTCCATCTCATTTTTCCCTTTATAGAATAACATGTTTGCTCTAAGTTGAGGGGAAAAGAAAGGGGAAGTACAGGCATGGGAAGATTATGTGACAGTTTAGATACACCCTCAGAAACATGTTGAAGGACTCTTCTGTTGCAGGCTTCATCTGTACACACCACGTCCCATTCCTAGGGGAGCAGCTTAGATGCACGGGAGGGTGAGGAGAAATTCTCAAAGCCCTTGAGGAATTTCTCAGAATAGCACAGCTAGGAAGCTCTAACAAGAGGCCCTAACCTAAGTTATTTGATTAAATGCATTTGGGCATTTTCTGACCCTTTCCTGAGGGAGTTTATCCCAAGTCCTCGGGAAGGTACCATAAGAAGCTGCGTGTTTGCATTACTAGTGAACAGAAAGTGTTCCTCAACAACTAGAGAAGCAAGCAAGGTCACCAGGGAGAAACAACAGTGAAGATGAGAGAAAAAGAGGCATGTACAAACTCACGTCACTCCAAAACCAACCCAGAGGATGGGACCAGAGCAGGTCAGCAACAGGATAGATAGCATTTATTCCAGGACCTCACCATGTGTGGAGTTCAGAATCTGTGTCAATGACAACGTTCACAAATGGAATAGAAATCATTCCTTGGGCTTTGTGTGTCCCTTTGGGATAGCAGTTAGGTCCTATATTTTAAAAAACTTTTCAGTGACTTGCAAAATACTAAGTACAGAGCAGGTATAAGTTTGTGGAATTAATTAATAACATATAGATATGTCTTTGTTTCTATGCAAGTCTTCATTCCTCTTATCCTCATCTGTCTACATCCCATTCAGCCTTAGAAAGGTTAGCACTCATCGCCTGTGAATCCCAGTATCATTGCCTCTGTTGCTTCCCATTGACATTAATGATAACATGTTTGTTTCCCACACTAACTCTTGAGCTGCTTCAAGCCTTGCGCTGCTTCTCCTTCACTTTGTTTCCTGGTACATAGCCTAGTGAGGTGCACAAACTAGGCACTCAGGAAACAGAGGCCAAATGGACCAACAGAGTTCAGGAAATGGCAATGTGTTGGCTCGGTTATGTTGTGAAAACATAAGGGTAAACCACTCAGACACACAGACTGGAGTACGTAGGAGTTTGACTTGACAAATGGAGTTCCTGGGAAGACATCTCAAGGCAACTGTTCTCAAAGTGGGGTCCCCAGACCCAGCATCATCTGAGAACTTGTGATAAGGTCTCAGGCTCCACCCCAGATCTACCAAATCAGAATCCCTGGAGCTGGGCCCAGCATCTGCATTTTAACGAGCCTTTCAGGTGATTCTCATGGGCACTCCAGTTTGAGAATCACTAATCTAAGGGACTCTACAACAAGAGTTCATTCATTCATTTCACTGATATTTATTAATTATAATCCACTAAATGCCAGGTGACATAGAAAGATTTGTCATCAAGGGTCCTAATATCACAGGGAGGAAAAGGCCGCAGGTCAAAATAAATAACCATAAACAGAACAGGGCATTATTAGAGAGGGGTAACACAGTTTGGGTGACCAGAGAAGATAAAATTAAAGGCATTGATTTGTGCTGGTTCCATCAGATATTTAGAAATATGTCATATTATTTCTGAGGTTGAATTCTTGCTTACTTGGTGTGAATTTTCTTTTATTATTATTTTTTTTTTAAATTTTAAGTTCTGGGATACAAGTGCAGAAGGTGCAAGTTTGTTACATAGGTGTACATGTGCCATGGTGGTTTGCTGCACCTATCAACTTATCATCTAAGTTTTAAGCCCGGCGTGCATTAACTATTTGACCTAATGCTCTCCCTCCCCTTGCCCCCACCCCCCAACTGGCCCCAGTGTGTGTTGTTCCCCTCCCTGTGTCCATGTGTTCTCATTGTTCAACTCAACTTTCTTTCACAATATTGTAGATTTCTAGGCATAATGGACCACATGTCACTTATATCTGTATTGTAAGTTTTGAACACACTACTAAGTCAAATAGTAGAGCATATTAAATTTAAGTGAATGCACGCATGCATGCATGAATTAATGAATAAAAGATCCCGGGCAGAAGGGTAGACAGTAACAAAAGTAATCAAACTAGGTCCAATCCAAGTAAGAAAGATGTAAAGGGTATACTATGAGAGAAGTGCAGGATGCCTATTTGTCACAAGTAGAAATAAGAACAGAGAAGTAAGCAGGTACAAGGTTGTCATGGGATTAGAATATATACCCAAGGAATGTGAACCTTATTTCCAGACCAGAGAGGCTTTTAAATCTAATTTTAGTTATTATGACCTAATTTAAAAACTGGTTACAAGACATAACTTTAAGTTAGCGAAACATTTGTCCCTGGCACATGTATTTTACTGAGGTGTGAGGTATTTTGTGATCTTCAACACAGCTAAAGAGTAAGGGGCGATCCATTATCTAATACAACTGGGCTACGTGACCCAAACAGCCTGATTCCAACAGTCACTGCAGTTGACAAAAATCAGGCAACATGACATCTGGTGCTGTGATTGCTCCACCAGGAAATGTGGAAACATAAAATGGTAAAAAGGCAGAACTTTCCAAGATCAGCATGGTCACACCCTATAAAAATCCTCATGATTCAGGATGACTGTCAGAGACAAAAGGGTTTGGAAAGTTCACACATCTTGAAAGCCACATTAGATGAGTGATTCTTCTGTATCCTCTGCTATTTAAACTCTGGAAGAAATGGTTTGCATTTATAGGGTCTAATTTTGGAATGGAAAAATCAATCACAATGCCTCCAATAGATGACATCATGTATGGTTTGAGTCTCAGGGGTTTATCAAAGCCCCCTAGTCTCTTAGCATTAATGCTGGGCTTCATAAAATAAACAAGTAAAACACACATAATTTTTGTAACTCAGGGTTTCAAAACACATATGTGTTTACGATATGACTTTCAGCTATTGAATTTTCCCCCACAGATGTGAAGGGATTAAATAAATCAGACAAGACATTATCAATGTCAATGCAGGTGGCCTTGTAGAATGACATTTGTCCAGAAGGCCTCCAAAGTTATCCTCAGTCACAGCATTCATCACTTGGTAACCCTTCAATGTCATGTTGTAGTTCAAGTTAAAATGTTTACCTCCAGTATCTCACTATCTCATTTACATGTAAGCAAATTTCTTGCATGTTCCAGGAAATACACCATTTCTTTGGTACTACAGAGATCAGTGGACCTTACTCCTCCTGAGGGCAGGTGATCAGCTCTGCCCATTTGCTGATCTGTCAATCCATGTATCTCCCTGCTTTGTCCTGTAGATATTGATAGCACAGTTGGGATTTTTCCACTATAGCAAAAGCAATGTACACATTAAGATTCAGAAGTATCCCTAAAGAGCTCAAGCACACGGACAGCATAACCCAGTAGGACTCTTGAGAGCCGCTGTGGCCATTGTCACATGGGAAGAAATAATGAGGTCCCTTTAAAACTTTGTGAGTGAAGGAGAAAGTTGGCTCTGTGCAGCCTGAACTCTAATCAAACATATAATTTATTAGAGCATAATTGCAAAGTTACCTTAACAATGTAAATATTTATAAAAATGAATTTCAGGGCAGTTAATGGCCCATTATCTCTAGACTGAGGACCTCTAATTGGAACATAATTTTAGGATCAGAGATAAAAGTTGAAAAACTTCTTAATTATATTTTGAAAGAATCAGAAAGCACTTAAGTAACTTCCCAGGTCTCCTAAATTTCAAAGTAGAAAACAACCTGTCATTCAGTTAATCTTCTCGATGGAAGGAGTTTTTTTTCTTTTCCTGGTCCCTGGTTTAAAATTATTCAACTTCCAGGCACACTCTAAGATGAACATTGAATTTGTGTGTTTGATGGTATAAATACTTTGATGGTTTAAATCCTGGACTGTAAAATATAATTCAAAAATAAAGTAACCAGAAAAAATGTATTTCTACTCAAAGATTGGTGTAATTCTTCCAGCAGGGAAACTTCATTATAGAAGCATATAGCTGTCTTTGTCAACATAAGTGAAACAGCATAGGCTTTATGGAAAGACCCCAACACTTATATAAAACCATTGATAAAATGATTAAGTCACCTACCACGTGAGACAGTATTTCACTATTGATAAGTAGAATTTAAAGAGCATCAGCAGCACCACTGATTATTAGAGAAATGCAGATCAAAACCACAATGAGATACTGTCTAACACCAGTCAGAATGGCTATTATTAAAAAGTCAAAAAAATAGCAGATGCTGGCGAGGTTGTGGAGAAAAAGGAATGCTTATACACTGTTGATGGGAGTATAAATTAGTTCAGCCATTGTGGAAGACAGTATGGCAATTCCTCAAAGGCCTAAATACAGACATACCATTTGACCCAGCAATTCCATTACTGGGTATATACCCAAAGGAATATAAATCATTCTGTTATAAAGACACATGCACACATATGTTCATTGCAGCACCATTCACACTAGTAGAGACATAGATCAACCTAAATGCCCATCAATGGTAGACTGGATAATGAAAATGTTGTGCATATGCACAATAGAATACTATGCAGCCATAAAAAAAGAATGACATCGTGTCCTTTGCAGGGACATGGATGGAGCCAAAGGGCGTTATCCTTCGCAAACTAATGCAGGAACAGAAAACCAAATACTGTATGTTTTCACTTATAAGTGGGAGCTAAATAGTGAGAACGCATGGACATATAGAGGGGAACAGCACACACTGGGGCCTTTTGTAGGGTGGAAGGTGGGAGGAGGGAGAGGATCAGGAAAAATAACTACAGGATACTAGGCTTAATACCTGAGTGATGAAATAATCTGTACAGCAAATACCCATGACACAAACTTACCTATGTAACAAACCTGCACTTATGTGCCTAAACTTAAAATAAAACTTAAAAAAAAAGAATTTAAAGAGGATGAGATTAAAAGGCTAAATACCTGAACTTGAATTCAGAACTCTAAACTTTGATGAGTTATTGAAGTTTTCTGAATCTAAGTTTTCCCCTCTACAAAAATTGGGATAGACATTTGCACTTGTTTGACTGTAAAGTGACAATACACGCTGTAGTCCTTGACACATAATGGTACTGCGGGATGTGTGTGCCAATTGAATTAAAGGCATATGTACTGGAATGCAATTAGCCAAGAATCAGACTTGCACAGTTTTCAAAATAATTTCAATGAAAAAAAAAATTCTGCAGAGCACTTCTTACTCATCTGGTGCATCTGTAGTTGGAGTCAAGAAAGCAGATGGACAGAAATACAGGTTTTTTTTAGAAGTCTTCAGTGATATTGACCAACACATTCATTCTCTTCCTACGTGTTCAAGCATAGCATGTGACATGCTCTGGCCAGTTAAATGTAAGCAGAAGGAATGTGCATCCCACTCCTGGGCAGAAAACTTTCAGAGCTGGTGCACAATTTGCTTTGTTCTTTCTCCTGCTCCAAAGACCAGAAATGCTCCAGCTGTTGAGGACTTGGCTGCCTGTGTCTCTGAGTCAAGAAGTCATGAAGCAGAGCACCCAACTGCCTGTGATTGACATGTAATAAGAGTGAGAAAAACACTGTATTGTTTTAACCCACTAAGAGATACTGGAGGTGTTAATGACTCCAGCATCAATATAGTCTAGTCTGTACTAACTCAAAGAAAACGGTACCTGTCTTAGTTTCGAGGACTAGCATAACAAAGTTCCACGAACTGGGCAGTTTACACAGCAGAAATTTTATTCTTTCACAGTTTTGAAGGGTAGAAGTACAAGACAAGATGTTAGCAGGGTTGGTTCCATCTGAAGGTAGTGAGAGATAATCTGTTCCAGAACTCCTCCGTAGGTTCTGTGGATTGCTGGAAATCTTTGACTTTCCTAGACATCTACTGTATGATTCAACCTGCCTTCATTTTCATATGGAATTTTCCCTGCGTGCCTGTCTATGTCCAAATATCAACTTTTAATAAGAACACCAGTCATATCAGATTAGGGATCAGTATGGCATCATCTTTATTTCACTAATTAAGCTCGCAATGATTCTATTTTTAAATAGAATCTAACTCCTAGAGCATTTTAAGGCACTGTGGGTTAGACCTTCAACATATGAATTTTGGGTGGACATAATTCAATCATAACTATACCTAAAGTTTGGCATAATACAAACTCAAAATGTATGGACACATTGTTGCAAAATAGGTAGAAATTAAATGGTTGACCAAGGCTGGAATTTGGTGATCCAGTAACTGTAGTGAAATATTTCATAAACTTTCCATCTCTGGTAACTTGCGAGGTGGAAAGTATTGGAAAACAGAGTATTAGTGGGTTGCTGCTGTATTTGGCAAAGCATACTGAAAGGAAAGGAAGGAGTTCAGCAAAGAACTGAATATTTTGCAAACAAGAATGAAAGGAAATAGAAAGAGTCCACACATTTAGGGGCCTGTAGTGTTATAAAAAGAATAACGTCTCACCTTGAACATTACCAGTGATATTTTAAAATATTCACATAAAAATAGTATTTAAATCTTAGCTTTGTAGCACGCATTAAATAAAAGCTATGTCTGTTAAACTCAGTTAAAAATACCTCTGAACAAATGTCTCAGAGTAAAAATTTAATCAAGGGCCAGGTGTGGTGGCTCATGCCTGTAATCCCAGCACTTTGGGAGGCTGAGGCCAGTGGATCACCTGAAGTTAGGAGTTCGAGACTAGTCTGGACAACATGGTGAAACCACATCTCTACCAAAAACACAAAAATTAGCCAGGCATGGTGGCACACACCTGTAATCCCAGCTACTCGGGAGGCTGAGGCAGGAGAATTGCTAGAATCCGGAGGCAGAGGTTGCAGTGAGCCAAACCATGATACTGCACTCCAGCCTGGCAACAGAGCCAGACTCCATCTAATTAAAAAAAAATTAATTAAAATATAGCATCCAATAAATTCTTTCAATTTCATCCAGCAGCTCAGAGAAAAGTGTCTAAATGTATAGCTTTTCTACTAAACCTAATAAGCTCAAGCTACATGAGACAGTAATCAAATCAAAAGACAGAGAGGTGGGAAAAATAGCAAAGACACTTGGTAACTCTGAGAGCTATGTCTGAAAAACGGGGATGAGCCAGGCATGGTGGTGAACACCTGTAATCTCAGCACTTTAGGAGGCTGGGGCTGGAGGATCACTTGAACCTAGGAGATCAGCCTGGGCAACAAATTGAGAGGCTGTCTTAATAAAAAAATCAAAAAATTAGCCAGGTATGGTGGTGAGAATCTGTGGTCTCAGCTACATGGGGGTGCTGAGGCAGGAGGATCCCTTGAGTCCAGGAGATCGAAGCTGCACTGAACTGTGATTGAGCTACTGTACTCCAGCCTGGGTGACAAAGCAGCACCCCGTCTCAAAAAAACAAACAAACAAACAAAAAAAGGGATTAAAATAAAATAAAAGAGGAGTAGATATGGCTACTGGTATATAGAAATCACACAGATAAGGTGCCTATTAAGTATTTGAGATAACTGTACTGCCAAAATAATCACAAAATTTGTCAAGATTGGTTATTAGAGACCTAAACTGACCCATAGAGTGCCCCACATACCTAGGGGCAGAAAGTGAACTGCGGAGAACTCTCAGGTTTCAGCAAGGGCGTGTGTCCCAAGGGCCACATTCAGTGGGGTTGAGGAGATTGTAAAAGGGAGAATCTTCCAGACGGCAGAGCAAACAGCCATGAAGAAAAGTAGACAAAGAAGGTATCCACAGGAACAAGAATCAGAGTCTGTGAAGGGAACATTCCCTGTCCCCGCAAGTAGCAGGCCCTCAAAATACACGTCCAAGGGAAATTCAAATTGCTGTATCCCAGGATATCTTTATGTGGCTTCCGTTCTTCCCTTTGTACACTGGGCATGTGTGTTGAGGTTACTGCAATCTTGTTCTGCCATTACAAATTGAGCATGCGGTGAGGAGGCAAGGAATTTGCCTTTTTAATTCTTATGTCATTCTTTCTTTTCTCCCAGAAATCCTGGGATTTATGCATTGTGCTTTATGGATGGGATCTTGGGGTTGTTTTTCTTGGGAAGAGGGTGAGTGTGTTTTGTGTGTACAAACAGTGAGCTGGAACGACAGACTACGGCTGTCATTGGTGCTGGAATTTCTCTTCCAGACTCATGGTCAGGATGTAGTCTCTTGCTTCCGTGAAGTTAGGCAAGCTGGGGCCCCTGTGTCTTGCTTTCATGGGGGAAATGTGAGAAACAATGATATTTATCACCTCTAAGTGGCAATATTTCAAAGCTAGTGCTTGTGTGATTTGTCACGTTCTTTTTTCTCTGCTATAGCAACCGGCAACATGCCAAATACTGGGGGCTTTGCTGTTCACATCTCTGAGTCAATATGATATGGAGCAAAAGCCACAGCTAAGCTGAAATAGACATGTAGCATAAGAAAAAAATAAATCTTTCCCATTTGTCATGAGTGGTGCAAAGTTAGAGATAACCAGGTCCATGCATGTTTGTGTCTTTCCACAATGTCAAGCTTTTACTGATTGTGATTCAATCACAAAAGCCATGAGCCACATGGAGTTCCCAAGGAAGCAGTTCTCCTTGTTACATCTCATTTACTCAGCAGTCAGAGGTGCGGGCACACAGGCTCAAGATGCTCCACAAGTTATTCAATATTACAAACCATACATAATAATATGCTGAATCAATATATAAATGTTAGGGATTAAGCATTCCACAACAAGCAAAGTAACATTTAGCATCAAGAGAAAGAGAGATAGGAGAGAGTGTTAACAAACTAGCCCAGGGGGAGGGAAGAAGACAAAAGGAGTCCTGGTCTGGGCCTGATGGTCCAGCCCCTGGGTCTTGCGAGGAAGAGTGTTTGAGGTGGCACAGCCTTCAGTGATAGATGCCAAGTTCTTATCACAGGTGACAGAGGGACATTTATCAGTTGGGGCAAATGTTTAGAGCTGCTGACAGCTTGTTCTTTTATAGCCAAAGACTCCTCCGGTGAGAACTGATAGTGGAAGAGTATGCTTGTTTGTGTTTTTATCAGGTTGGAGGTAGTAATTTTTTTGTTGTTGTTTATTAAACAAACCATCTTATGCTTGTTGGTAAAGTGAACTGGGAAATATAAAATGGAGTCCTTTTCTAAGATGCAATTACTTTTGTCTAAGGTGCTCTATACACTATTCCAGCCCACTGAGATTTGGGACTTGTTTGTATTTGCAGCAATACTTTACACATTCTGATGAATACAATGATTCACTATTGTATTTTGAAAATAAGGAAGATGTAGTTGAAAATTTGAAAGAAAACAGATTGACTCAAATGTTATTAGAGTTCGGAAAATAAAATAAATTAGTAGAATAAAGAAAAGAAATAAGAAAATGGAATTCTAACATATTGGGGGTATAAATAGGTTGAATTTATCAGAAAAAAAATTGCCTAATATAATATTAAATAAATGGTAATGATGACATGAAAAAGTGTAAACATTAACGTATAGACAGTTCCAAAAGAACTTAAAAAGAAAAAATGTTCTAAAAAAAGTTCTAAGGATTCAAGATGGCCAAATAGGCACCGGTCTGCAGCTCCCAGCAAGATCCTCGCAGAAGGCAGGTGATTTCTGCATTTCCAACTGAGGTACCTGGTTCATCTCACTGGGACTGGTTGGACAGTGGGTGCAGCCCATGGAGGGCCAGCCAAAGCAGGGCGGGGCATCGCCTCACCCAGGAAATGCAAGGGGTTGGGGAATTTTCTCCCCTACCCAAGGCAAGCCGTGAGGGTCTGAGCCTGAAGAACTCTGGCACAGGTACTACACTTGTCCCACCGTATTCGCAACCCATGAACCAGGAGATTCCCTCTGGTGCCTACCCCACCAGGGCCCTGGGTTTCAAGAACAAAACTGGGTGGCTAATTGGGCAGATATCCAACTAGCAGCTGCAGGAGCTCTTTTTTTTTTTTTCCATACCCCAGTGGTGCCTGGAATGCCAGTGAGACAGAACTGTTCATTTCCCTGGAAAGGGGTGCTGAAGCCAGGGAGCCAAGTGGTCTGGCTTGGTGGCTCCCACCCCCACGGAGCCCAGGAAACTAAGATCCACTGGCTTGAAATTCTCGCTGCCAGCACAGCAACAATCTGAGATCCACCTGGGATATTCGAGCTTGGTGGGGGTAGGGGCATCTGCCATTGCTGAGGCTTGAGTAGGCGGTTTTATGGTCACAGTGTAAACAAAGCATCTGGGAAGTTTGAATTGGGTGGAGCCCACTGCTGCTCAGCAAGGCTGCTGTGGCCAGACTGCCAGATTTCTCCTCTCTGGACAGGGCATCCCTGTAAAAAAGGCAGCAGCCCCAGTCAGGGGCTTATAGCAGACTTAAATGTCCCTGCCTGATGGCTCTGAAGAGAGCAGCAGACCTCCCAGCACAGCGTTCAAGCTCTGCTAAGGGTCAGACTGCCTCCTCAAGTGGGTCCCTGATCCCTGTGTAGACTGACTGGGAGACAATTCCCAGTAGAGGCCGACAGACACTTCATATAGGAGAGCTCTGGCTGGCATCCGGCAAGTGCCTCTCTGGGTTGAAGCTTCCAGAGGAAAGAACAGGCAGCAATCTTTGCTGCTCTGCAGCCTCTGCTGGAGATACCCTGGCAAACAGGGTCGGGAGTGGACCTCCAGCAAACTCCAGCAGACTGGCAGCAGAGGGGCCTGACTGTCAGAAGGAAAAGAAACAAACAGAAAGCATTAGCACGTCCACTCAAAAACCCCATACAAAGGTCACCAACATCAAAGACCAAAGGTTGATAAATCCACAAAGATGGGGAAAAAGCAGTGCAAAAAGGCTGAAAATTCCAAAAACAAGAACGCTTCTCCTCCAAAGGATTACAACTCCTCACCAGAAAAGGAACAAAACTGGAGAGAGAATGAGTTTGACGAACTGACAGAAGTAGGCTTCAGAAGGTGGGAAATAACAAACACCTCTGAGGTAAAGGAGCATACTCTAACCCAATGCAAGGAAGCTAAAAACCTTGGAAAAAAGGTTAGTCGAATTGGTGACTAGAATAACCAAGGTAGAGAAGAATATAAGTGACTTGATGGAGCTGAAAAACACAGTACAAGAACTTCGTGAAGAATACACAAGTATCAATAGCCGAATTAATCAAGTGGAAGAAAGGATATCAGTGATTGAAGATCAACTTAATGAAGTAAAGAAGAAGACAAGATTAGAGAAAAAAGAATAAAAAGAAGCGAACAAAGCCTTCAATAAATATGGGACTATATGAAAAGACCAAATCTACATTTGATTGGTGTACCTGAAAATGACAGGAGAATGGAACCAAGTTGGAAAACACTCTTCAGTATATTATCCAGGAGAACTTCACTAACCTAGCAAGACAGGTCAACACTCAAATTCAGGAAATACAGAGAACACCACAAAGATAATCCTTGAGAAGAGCAACCTCAAGACACATAATCGTCAGATTCACCAAGGTTGAAATGAAGGAAAAAATGTTAAGAGTAGCCAGAGAGAAAGGTCTAGTTACCCACAAAGGGAAGCCCATCAGACTAACGCAGATCTCTCTGCAGAAACCCTACAAGCCAGAAAAGAGTGGGGGCCCATATTCAACATTCTCCAAGAAAATAATTTTCAACCCAGAATTTCATATCCAGACAAATTAAGCATCATAAGTGAAGGAGAAATAAAATCCTTTACAGACAAGAAGCACTAAATATGGAAAGGAACAGCCAGTACCAGCCACTGCAAAAACATACCAAATTGTAAAGAATATCAACGCTGTGAAGAAACTGCATTAATTAACAGGCAAAACAACCAGCTAGCATCACAATGACAGGATCAAATTCACACATAACACTATTAACCTTAAATGTAAACAAGCTAAATTCCCCAATTAAAAGACACAGACTGGCAAATTGGATAAAGAGTCAAGAACCATCAGTGTGCTGTATTCAGGATGCCAATCTCTCGTGCAAAGATACACATGGGCTCAAAATAAAGGGATGGAGGAATATTTACCAAGCAAATGGGAAGGAAAAAAAAAGCAGGAGTTGCAATCCTACTCTCTGATAAAACAGACTTTAAACCAACAAAGATCAAAAGAGACAAAGAAGGGCATTACATAATGGTAAAGGGATCAATGCAGCAAGAAGAGCTAACTATCCTAAACACATATGCACCCAATACAGGAGGACACAGATTCATAAAGCAAGTTCTTAGAGACCTACAAAGAGACTTAGACTCCCAAACAATAATAGTGGGAGACATTAACACCCCACTGTCAATATTAGACAGATCAATGAGACAGAAAATTAACAAGGATATTCAGGACTTGAACTCAGCTCTGGACCAAGCAGACCTAATAGACATCTACAGAACTCTCAACCACAAATCAACAAAATATACATTCTTCTCAGCATCTCATTGCACTTATTCTAAAATTGACTACATAATTGAAATAAAACACTCCTCAGCAAATTCAAAAGATTGGAAATCATAACAGTCTCTCAGACCACAGTGCAATCAAATTAGAACTCAGGATTAAGAAACTCACTCAAAACCGCACAACTACATGAAAACTGAACAACTTGCTCCTGAATGACTACTGGGTAAACAACAAAATGAAAGCAGAAATAAAGATGTTCTTTGAAACCAATGAGAATGAAGACAAAATGTACCAGAATCTCTGGGACACATTTAAAACAGTGTTTAGAGGGAAATTTATAGCACTAAATGCCCACAAGAGAAAGCAGGAAATATCTAAAATTGACACTGTAACATCAAAATTAAAAGAACTAGAGGAGCAAGAGCAAACAAATTCAAAAGCTAGCAGAAGACATGAAATAACTAAGATCAGAGCAGAACTGAAGGAGATAGAGACACGAAAAACCCTTCAAAAAAATCAATGAATTCAGGAGCTGTTTTTTTTTAAATCAACAAAATAGACCTCTAGCCAGACTAAAAAAGAAGAGAGAGGAATCAAATAGATGCAATAAAAAGTGATATAGGGGATATCACCACTGATCCCACAGAAATACAAACTACCATCAGAGAATATTATAAACACCTCTATGCAAAAAAAAAAACTAGAAAATCTAGAAGAAATAGATAAATTCCTGGACACATACACCCTCCCAAGTCTAAGCCAGGAAGACGTTAAAAACCTGAATAAACCAATAACAAGTTCTGAAACTGAGGCAGTAATAAATAGCCTACCAACCAAAAAAAGTCCAGGAGCAGACGGATTCACAGCCAAATTCTACCAGAGGTACAAAGAAGTGCTGGTACCATTCCTTCTGACACTATTCCAAACAAGGGAAAGAGAGGGACTTCTCCCTAACTCATTTTATGAGGCCAGCATCATCCTGATACCAAAACCTGGCAGAGACACAACAAAAAAAGAAAATTGCAGGTCAATACCCCGATGAACATCGATGCGAAAATCCTCAATAAAATACTGGCAAACCAAATCCAGCAGCACATCAAAAAGATTATCCACCACAATTAAGTCGGTTTCATCCCTGCGATGCAAGGCTGGTTCAACATATGCAAATCAATAAATGAAATCCATCACATAAACAGAACCAATGACAAAAACCACATGATTATCTCAATAGATGCAGAAAAGACTTTCAATAAAATTCAACACCCCTTCATGCTAAAAGCTCTCAATAAACTAGGTATAGATGGAATGTATCTCAAAATAATAAGAGCTATTTATGACAAACCCACAGCCAATATTATACTAAATAGGCAAAAACTGGAAGCATTCACTTTGAAAGCTGTCACAGACAAGGATGCCTTCTCTCACCACTCCTATTCAACATAATACTGTAAGTTCTGGCTAGGGCAATCAGCCCAGGGAAAGCAATAAATAGTATTCAAACAGGAAGAGAGAAAGTCAAATTGCCTGTTTGCCAATGACATGATTGTATATTTAGAAAACCCCATCGTCCCAGCCCAAAATCTCCTTAAGCTGATAAGCAACTTCAGCAAAGTCTCAGGATACAAAATCAATGTACAAAAATCACAAACATTCCTATAAACCAATAACAGACAAACAGAGAGCCAAATCATGAGTGAACTCCCATTCACAATTGCTACAAAGAGAATAAAATACCTAGGAATCCAACTTACAAGGGATGTGAAGGACCTCTCCAAGGAGAACTACAAACCACTGCTCAAGGAAATAAGAGAGGACACAAGCAAATGGAAAAAACATTCCATGCTCATGGATAGGAAGAATCAATATCATGAAAATGGCCATATTTCCCAAAGTAATTTATAGATTCAATGCTATCCCCATCAAGCTACCAATGACTTTCTTCACAGAATTGGAAAAAACTACTTTAAACTTCATATAGAACCAAAAAAGAGCCTGCATAGCCAAGACAATCCTAGGCAAGAATATAGCTGGAGGCACCACACTACCTGACTTCAAGCTATACTATAAGGCTACAGTAACCAAAACAGTATGGTACTGGTACCAAAACAGAGATATAGACCAATGGAACAGAACAGAGGACTCAGAAATAACACCACACATCTACAACCATCTGATCTTTGCCAAGCCTGACACACACAAGCAATGGGGAAAAGATTCCCTATTTAATAAATTATGCTGGGAAAACTGGCTGGCCACATGCAGAAAGCTAAAACTGGACCCCTTCCTTACATCTTATACAAAAATCAACTCAAGATGAATCAAAGACTTAAACATAAGACCTAGAACCACAAAAAACGTAGAAGAAAACCTGCACAATACCATTCAGGACATAGGCATGGGCAAAGACTTCATGTCTAAAACACCAAAAGCAATGAAAACAAGCCAAAATTGACAAATGGGATCTAATTAAGCTAAAGAGCTTCTGCACAGCAAAAGAAACTATCATCAGAGTGAACAGGCAACCTACAGAATAAGAGAAAATTTTTGCAATCTATCCATCTGACAAAGGGCTAAAATCCAGAATCTACAAAGAACCTAAACAAATTTACAAGAAAAAAGCAAACAACCACATCAAAAAATAGGCAAAGGATATGGACAGACACTTCTCAAAAGAAGACATTTATGCAGCCAACAGACATATGAAAAAATGCTCATCATCACTGGTCATTAGAGAAATGAAAATCAAAACCACAATGAGATACCACCTCATGCCAGTTAGAACAACAATCATTAAAAAGTCAGGAAACAACAGATGCTGGAGAGGTTGTGGAGAAATAGGAATGCTTTTGCACTGTTGTTGGGAGTGTAAATAAATTCAACCATTGTGGATGACAGTGGCGATTCCTCAAGGATCTAGAACTTGAAATACCGTTTAACCCAGCAAAGATTTGGAACCAACCCAAATGTCCATCTATGATAGATTGGATAAAGAAAATGTGGCGCATATACACCATGGAATACTATGCAGCCACAAAAAAGGATGAGTTCATGTCCTTTGCAGGGACATGGATAAAGCTGGAAACCATCATTCTGAGCAAACTATCA
Source organism: Gorilla gorilla gorilla (assembly GCF_029281585.2). Lineage (NCBI taxonomy): Eukaryota > Metazoa > Chordata > Mammalia > Primates > Hominidae > Gorilla > Gorilla gorilla. Next base: position 54,431,967 of record NC_073230.2, read on the forward strand.
CAAGATCAGAAAACCGAACACCGCATGTTTTCACTCATATGTGGGAGTTGAACAATGAGAACACATGGACACGGGGGAGGGGAACATCACACACTGGGGCCTGTTGTGGGGTGGGGGGCTAGGGGAGGGATAACATTAGGAGAAATACCAAATGTAGGTGACGGGTTGAGGGGTGCAGCAAATCACCATGGCACATGTATACCAATGGAACAAAACTGCACTTTCTGCACATGTAACCCAGAACTTAAAGTATAATAATAAAAAAAAAAATTCTAAAAAGTTCTAAAAGTTTGGGGTTTTGAATGAACCCCAAACTATGTGGAAACCAATATTTCAACATAGAAATGTAAGATACAGTTGATTTTCATTATTAACAGTAGTTTTATTTTGTGAAATTGCTGCAAACACTGAATTAGATGATAGCGCCCTGTTGCTCCTGGAGAAACGAAGGCTTGGGTTCCTGTAAGGCTCTGCTCACAACATTTTAATAAACTGATTAATACATGACCTTGTTTTATGTTGTTTTATGTGTGTTCTGCTTAAAGATACCTTGTTTAATATCTATTATTGATTAATAATAATTGAACTAAGGGCTGACAGCTCGATAATTCATAGTTGAAAGCTTATCTAACACAAGTATTTTCCCCCTACAGAGCATCATAGCTTTCTCGTGGGATGAGACTCCAGGCAGCACTTGAGCACTATGTTCAGGCCCATGTTAAGCAGCACAAATCACCAACAAAAAAAATACAAAAATGCAAAATACATTAAACTAACAAGACCTTGAAGAGAACCTGTGCTAACAGTATGAGCTAATAAAGAAGGCAGAGAATCCACTTCTTCACCTCAGCTTGGAACAGAAGCAGCGGTGATGCAAACTTTCTCACTGCTCTGCCCTGTCTGCAGATGACCATAAAAGTACTGGGAATACTTATCTGAGGGTTACAAATACATTTTAGCGAGTAGGTAAATCTCGAATACTGAATCCAGGAATAATGAAGGTCGACTGTAAGTGGAAAAAGATAGTCTGGTCTTTCTGTTTTTATCTACCACATCAAGCCAGTCCACCCAAGAGTGACAGAGATATTGGTGTCTGTTTCCTACAGAATGTCCCCAGCAATTACAATTCAGTGCTGCCCACAGGCATGGTACTACACATGCGACAAGGGACAGCCCTTCGAGGGAGGTGTTGTGCTGCCGATTTCCCTTCTGCTCTTCCTGCTCCTACTTCTCTCTGGGCTTCTTCAATATTACATTTCTCCCCATCCCCAAATATCCCAAGATTCCTTTTACCTCCACCTCCAGCCATCAAGCCAGCTTTTTTCTACCTGTGGAACACTATTCTTGCCAGGCTAATTGCAGTTTATTTTTCAGGTTTAATTCGCATATACAGTAGGTTCCTCAATAACATTGTATTGTTCAATGTCATTTTGTTATAATATTGATGGAAAAAAAAAGTTGATTCCAGTCCTGGGTCACTGTCTGTGTGGGGTTTACATGTTCTCCCCACATCTGTGTGGGCTTCCTTCAGGAATCCAGTTTCTTTCCTCATCCCAGAGGTATGCACATTGGGTGAATTGGCATGTCTAAGGTCTCCCAGAGTAAGTGACTATGAGTATGTGTGTGTGTGTGTGTGTGTGTGTGTGTGCGCGCGCGCCTTGCGATGGAATGGGGTCCTGTTCAGGGTTGGTTCTTGCCTTATCTTCTTAGCTGATGGGAGATGCCTCAGCCACCTGCAACACTGAACCATAATAATTGAGTCAATAATTATCTGACTTGTTTCTGTTGATCTTTCTTAAATGTATGTAGCACTCACATTTATTTTAATATTTAATATTAGAAGTATTTTAATCTTTATTTAGAAGTTTGGTGATTTTTGTGAGTAGAAATACATCATAGGAACTTAACCCTTGTTTACATCAATTAGCCTATGGTAAGATCCGTTTCATTACACATCATTTTGCTTAAAGTCACACTTTCTGAGAACCCACCAACAATGATAAGGGAGGACCTCCTGTAATTTTCCTGAGCCTCTCTGCTGGAGTTAGGTTGGTCAAGGCACTGCACTTCACATATGCATTTCCCATACTCCAGCCTTTGTCCCTCAGTGTGACAGCTACGCTATAGTTTGGCAGCTCTCCGAATAGACCACAAGCTCCGGCAGGTGAGAGGGCTACTTCTTGCTCTTTTTTTGTAGTAGTCCGGTGACATACAAGGTGTGATGCAAAGCAAGTGTCAGCAAATAAATGTTGAATTGGCAGTTGAGAAGGCAGTTGTGAAAAAGCTACCTTATTCAAGAAATAAAGAAATATGGAGAATTTTTCCCTAAAAACATTTAAAAGAGCACAGTCTGTGGAGAGTCCCTATACATAGTTTTGCAAAGAACACATCAAAACAAGCAAATCTGGTGTGAAACTACAGCAGGAACGAACAGGCCATGGGGAAACGCTGCGCTTGCCTCACAGCTAGGCAGGGCCTTCTATTCTCTGCACCGGGCCACGAGAGCTTGGGGACACTGGATCCCCATACAATCTGGCCTTCTCTCAGGAAGGGCGGGCATTAAATGGCCCTTTGGTCTGGCTGAGTCATTTTCTAAGCAAGGCCTTTTCCTCACCTGTAATACAAAGATAATAAACCCCATTCATCTAATGTTAAGTATTCCCATAGAAAGGATCTAAAATAGGGCATGTGAAACTCAATTCATCAATGCTGCTTACTGTTATAGAACATTCTAGACAAGAAAATCCAATGGTCCACTGCCCCCTTTCCTGCTGCGGTTCCGTCAAGCTGTGGCTAGAATCTCAATGGGAAGAGTAAACAGAACAAGTCTCAGAACCAAGAAATGCAAAAGCCCGGAGACAGACGAGTTCACCGAGTCCTTGTGCTCCCATGGGGTCTTGGTCTGCTGTCCACCCCGGGGGGGCAGGAAGACAGCCCTGCAGCTGCGATTCTACAAAGATCACCTTTAAAATGGCAGAGGAAATAGCAGCTAAAGTCAGAGATGTTCTTTGGGTTCAGGAGGAGAGTGTAAGGTGGAAAGTGGAAGAGAGAGAGACAGAGACAGAAGCAGAAGAGAGAGAGAGGCATAGAGCGAGAGGGAAAAACGGATACAGAGAGAAGAGAGAGGAAGAGAGATAGGAGAGCAAGAGGGGGTTAGAAAGATGGAGAAGAAGAGAAAGAGAAAGAAAGAGAGACAGACAAAGACAAAAAGAGAAAGAGAGAAAGGGAGAGAGAGAGGGGGATACAGAGAGAAAGAGAGAGAGAGGAGAAAGAGCTGGGCATGGAGGAAGAGAGAGAGAGGAAAAAGGAGGTAGGAAGGGAGTCAGCTCCAAAGGAGAGGACCTGAAAATCTCTGTTTCCCATTACCTAGCTTCTCTCATCACTTTTCCTGGGAGCTGTGAACCAGGAAGGAAGTAGGGAGGAGTCGCAGGATAAGGTAATTGACAGCCGGCCTCTGGCATGTACCCTGTTGGTCACCCTGTGACCCTGGGTGATGATCTAGCCTCAGTGGCTGGGTCTCCTCATCTGTAAAATGTGGACAACAATGCCTCATTCATACAGTTTCTCTGAGATTAAAGGAGGTGTCCCAAAAAGAGCTGCCCAGTTTATAGACCTGAGCTGATCCTCGTCCCAGCTGGGAAATAGGAGGGAACGGACTTCGCAGACAATGAAAGAAGCTGAGTGATCCTTGCTGAGGAGCAGGTGGTGGCCTGGAATCTAGATCTGTGCACTTCCCAGAAATGTGCTGGGGGGCCTGATTCCAGTGCAGGAAGGTCAGACGCTAAAGGGGCCGTGAGAAGTGGAGAGCGGCTATTGGCCCCTCCAGGTTATGTTGAAAGCTTCTTATGAAGGAGAAGAAAACACACGAAGCTCCAGGAGTGAAGCAACTCATTCCCAGATGTGCTCACAGAGAACAGTGGTCTCTGCTTCTTTGCCAGCCATGTGACCTAAAAGATTGTTGACTCTTACAAACATGCACCATATCTCTTCCAGAATGCTTCCAATTGTGAAATCCAATCCGCTTAGGATCTGCTTGCTTAAAAAACCAGCTGGAGAGGAACCTACCCATCTTCCTGCTGTACAGACAAGCCCAAGATTGCTGATCCACCCCCCAGAGATTTTATTTAAAAATGTTTGAATCACTTTTATCAAAAGTCAAGGAGACACCATCAACCATTGCATTTTTGTCTTAGAAACCTAACTGCAGGAGGATAAATTTGTGACATTTATGAGAAATGATTTTATACTAGACAGGTATGAAACTTGAAGGAAATCTTGTCCTGAAGCTAAATCTGTGGTATTTATTTTAATAAATGACTTGCTCAATGAGTGAACAAAGAAGCAAACGTCAAACATACCTTCCAGGGTCCAGGAGTGAGCACTGTGAGCTCTCCCTGAGCTTCCCTAGACACCCTTGCCCGACCTCCATCATCAGTTGCCCCAGGCCCACTGAAATCAGCTCATCTGCTCATTGACTGATCTTCTCCAAGGGCTTCTGGAAGGCAGGCCTGTAGCTAGTTCATGTTCTAGACCAAGTATTTGATATTCTAATTATTCAGCATCTCTGCACATGCCACTCAGGTGATCCTTAGAGCTAGGAATAGATTCAGGGTTACATTATCTTGTCTTTTTTGACCCCAAATCTTGGAACTGGGACAAAACAAAAGTTTCTGACTTCAAGCCTGGATTCCTCACGCTTTCAAAGCATCCACATCTAAACAGCGTAGGAATCAACATTTCATAGAAGAGAAACAATTAACATAAGAAAAACTAGCCAACTTCTCCAGCAAGCAAAATAACCAGTGAAAGTAACAGTTGCTCTTCATTTTTAAACACCAAATTAGCAAAGATTTTAAAAGTGAAAATATTTCCAAATGAAAGGGCATGTAGTTAAAGAGACATTTTCAAACATTGCCATGATCAATTCTAAATTTTTCTCAGTAAATCAATTTGGCAAAATACAACTTAATACCATGTTTTATTAGGTGCTTATACATATGAAATGTTTATTTCTTTAAAATTCAAACGGTAGTGCCCAGTAAATTTGATAAAAGGATGCCTGCTTTCCTTTGTTGTACTTCACCTAGTATTTGGTAAACTCTCGCCACAAGTAGACAGAGAGCATAACCTGAGTGGGGCCATGGACTCCACTAGGATGACAAGGACCCTTAATATGTCACAAAATTAATGAACTCTCAAATAGAATCCACGCAGAGAGCTTAGTCTGCAAATGGCACGCCAGGCTAAACCTCTCACCCGGCTCATCCATGTGGGTTGGCATGAGTCTAAAGCCAGCAGTGAGGACCAGGGGAAGAAAGGAGAGGAAATAAAAGGTGACCACCTTCCCAGAGAAAGAGCCCTCTAAGCACATTCTTGTGCTCCTGTTGGTGCTGTTTATTATCTCTTCCTCAAAAATCCTTTGCTTGTTTCCTGGTTAAATGCATTCCTTGGCAGGGAGGCCTCCCCACTTCTTCCTGGTCTAATTGACTCCATAGTCCTATCTCTCTCCATCTCTCTCTACAGTTGTATTTCCTCTTTCTACTAAAACACATGCCAGCTATTGGCAAATAATACTATGAGTAGCAATAGTAGCAGTAGCAGCATCAGCAGTAGTAGTAATAGCAGTAGGAACAATGGCAGTATTAGCAGCAGCAGTAGTAGTAATAGTGATAGTGATGGTAGCATCAGCAGCCATAGCTGTAGTAGCAGTGGCAGTAGTAGCAGTGATATTAGTGGTAGCATTAGTAGCAGCATTAGTAGCAATAGCACTAGTAGTAGTTGTGGTGGCAGTGGCAGTATTAGCTGCAGTAGCAGTAGTATTAGCAGTAGCAATAGTAGGAGCAGGAATGGCAATAGCAGAAGCAGCAGTTCTAGTAGTACTGGTGGTAGCAGGAGCAGGAACAGCAGCACTATTAGTGGTAGCATTAGCAGCAATAGCAATAGTATTACAGTAGTGATAGCGGCAGTATTAGTAGTACTAGTAGCAGTGGTGGTATTAGCAGCAATAGTAGTACTGGTAGGTAACAGTAACAGTAGTAGCAGGAGCAACAAGGCTCACAGTAACAGTAGCAGGAGCAGCCATAGTGGGAGTAATAGGGGTTCGATAAATGTGGCCTATGTGATCACCAATCAGAGCTATGTAATATAATGCTATAATGTTGATGATAATGTTTCACATTTATGAATCCTCAGCAAGTACCAGGAATTTGTCCCACATGAAGTCATTTCATTCTCATAAAAACCCTGGAGGGAGCTGCTGTTATTGTGACTATTTTACAGAAGAGTAAAGCAAGCTTTCAGAGGTTAAGCCCCTTCCCCAAGGTTACACAGCTAGCATATGGCCTCCTCCAACCGGAGAGAAGGCCTGTGTGGGGTCCTGCTTGGTGCTGCGCATGTCCACACCAGCCTGCCTTCTGAATGGGCATCTGCAGGGAGGGGTGTGGATATCGCAGTATGAAATGTCTTGCTGGCCAATTCCCAGGTATTCCCTGGTCAAGGCCTCTTGCCTGATGGAACGGATTATCTGGGGTCAAGGAGCTGCATTTGCAGCCTCTGCAAGGTGATTCTGCCTTGGCAGGCCTGTTTCCAAGCAGTCTGTGTGATTCTTATGATGTCCGAGGCTGGAGACACCAGGCCAACAAAGGTTCCCGAAGTCGAGCAAGCACTGGAGTCCCCCGTGGGCTTGCTAGAACTCACACTGCAGGGCCCACCCAGGGTTGACAACTCCGTAGGTAAAGGCCCAGCTGAGAATGTGCATTTCTAACAGTTCCCAGGTGATGTTGTGCTGCTGGTCCAGGGACACTGTGAAGCCAGCTTCTTGGAAGAATGCCCTCCTCACATCTCAAGTACTCACAGTCTCTTGGCCTAACATTCGTGTTTCATTCTACAGGACTGGCACACCAAGAGGACAACAGACTTACTGTGAGAATGACATGTGATAGATTGTCATGAGTAATACTTGTTTGTTCTGGGTATCTATAAACAGACTGGGGTCCTATGTGATTCACTGTGCACAAGGCTGGCCCCCTCCCCATCACCCATGGGCCTGTACCATCTCTGACAATGAGAATGTAATTGAGAAACTCTGACCTATAAATAAAAATCACAAGTCTGTCTCCTGACCTTGACCTCACCTCCATCCTCCCTCACCCTTTCCACACAGCAGCATCGCCTGGTCTGGCTACAGAACAGTAGCCTAGTAGCAGGCGTGGATCCGTGCCCTTGCTCTGGGGAATGCCTTCCTTCCTCGCAGCCCGAACCTCGTCCCTTCTAGCCCGTTGGTCAGCAGCCAGCGGCTTGAGAACATTGCGTACCCAGTCCCAGGAGAGCTCTGACCACCCGCCAGTGCTTCCTACTGTTTACATGGCTCCATCCCTCATGGGGCTGTGTGTTCTTGAAAATAGTAAGTGGGTCATATTCTCTAAAACTTTAGCACAAAAACAATGGTAGTAGACTTTCTATAAACATGCATTGAATTAATGTTTTTCATGTTTCTAATATTTGAAAAATAACACACATGTGACTGATGGCTTTAAACATTTAAGACTTCTTTCCTAACCAATCAGCGTACATTTTCCGCCAGCAGATAAGGAGCCATGGAAGGCACTTTGTTCTTACTTGTGCTGTATTTATCAGGGAGCTGAAAGATACACTCCATGTCTGATCTTAGAAACGTCTGTTTTCTGAAATGTGTGTAGAGGCCCTTCCCTTTGCAAGGAAGCATCTCTCTTTTTTTCCTCTTTCAAAGATAACAGAACTAGGCAAGTTATTATTAATTATGACAGTTAATGTTGCCCTGTTTTGACTAGTGATTTATATTTTACAGAATGTATTTATATTAGCTGCTGCATTTTAACTTTATAGCAGTGCAGCCAGATACCTATTAACAGTATGTTTATTTTACAGATTAGAAAACTGAAACTAAGTCAAGTGGCTGCCCAAAGAAAAAGAAACGTGGTTTCCAACTGAGGTCTGTAATTCCAAAGTCAAGATTTTATTTTAATCTAACTCTATTGGAAGCAAATAGCCAGTTGTCTTCTACTTCTAGAAGAATATGCTAGAAGGTGTAAACTAGTATAACTTTCTTAAAACAGCTTCTGCAACCAGGGTATTTAGATAAAGCCCTTGGGAACAAGGGGAGCCTCAAGAGGCACTCAAGTCTGTGATTCTGAAATAGGAGGGAGATTGCGGGGTAGTCACAGAAGTCAAAAAGCTGATCCCCTAAAATCAAAATGACACCCGTTCTATCGAACCTCTCGGAAGATAATAACAATTTTCTCATGTTTCTATGTCTTCCCTAGCCCCTGCTTTGTGTTATTTTCTTCACTCCTGTATCTCCATGCCTTAGATGATTAGAGACATAAGAAGTACTCAGTAAGTGTTTGCTTAATTAATAAATAAAACTATCCTATTGAATGGGTCTTCTAATATAGACCATAATACTTTTTCCTGATATATTCAGTGAGTGGTTTGCCCATTTTAGTGGACACTTTAATGGCATGTAGGTCTCAGTTCATTAACACAATTCTTTCCTTAAGTGCCTGTGCAATCAGGAGCTATGGAGAGAATGAATGGAATATATCCGTGTACAGGTGGAGCAGTCTACCAGTCCTGGCTGGCCCCACTTCTCCCAGGTTTTATCTACAGCTGTCATCAGCAGGATCTTCATGGGAACCATGACAAGGTCCAGCTACCCTGGTGCCTGTGAGAACCCTGGTGCCTTTTCAACCCTACGGCTAAAAGTGTTTCAGTAGCAGAATGGGATTCAAGAGGGTGAATCAGAACTGAAGCCCCTCTGTGGATGGCCTCTGGAACCACACCTAGAACTGACTAACAACCAGGACATGGTCCTTTATGGCACAACTCTTATCATTTTTCCAAACTCTGCCTAGTCTTGGAGCATCGCCCATCAACCTGACAGCCAACTTCATTTAAAGACATAACCCTTGGCCAGGTGTGGTGGCTCATGCCTGTAATCCCAGCACTTTGGTAGGCTGAGGCGGGTGGATTACCTGAGTTCAGGAGTTCGAGACCAGCCTGGCCAACATGATGAAACCCTGTCTCTACTAAAAATACAAAAATTAGCAGGGCATGGTGGTGCGTGCCTGTAATTCCAGCTGCTTGGGAGGCTGAAGCAGGAGAATTGCTTGAGCTTGGGAGGTGGAGGTTGCAGTGAGCCAAGATCATGCCACTGCACTCCAGCCTGGCCGACAGAGTAAGACTCTGTCCCCCCCCCCAAAAAAAAAAAAAAAAAGACATAACCTTTACATCTGCTGAACATTGTGGTCTCAGTTCTGAACCACTTGTTGAAACCTACACCTCATTCTGTACTTCAATTTGTACCTACTTCTCCTGACTTCTAATCTGGGGAACATATTTCTATCTAGGCCTGGCTCTGCACAACTTCCCCAAATGCAACTGTAGCTTTTTTTTCCTACAGTGTCTTTCTATGGTTTCAGCCTTCCTGAGAAATCAACCCAGCCCATCTTACTTGGTTTCTCTGACCTCCTAAGAAATGTTCCCACCAGACACTGCCTTATCTTACAAGCATGGCCTGAGAGATGAGGACCATGGGATGGGTCATTTTGAAAAAGACAGAAAGAAAATGGGGATATATCTCATGAAACTCTAAGATGAAGTTATTCAATGATCTTTGAAGGAAGAAAAAATAGGCAAGGAAGTATAGAGAGATTTTGAACCAGATGCTGACACCAAGAAATATTAAGGAAGACGGCCTTCAAAGTCAGGGGATGCCTTTCCTCTCCTCTTGCTGTGGTCTGCGCTCCTCTCTGTTATGACATCCATTGATCACTCTGTGCTGTAATTATCTACTTATTGATTGGCATTCCTCATCAGGCCATGAGATTTTTAAAGTCAGAGTCCATGTCTTAATTGTTTTTGTATGTATAATAATTGTAGCAGTGCCTGGCACATAGCAAATTCTCAGAATACTGACCGAATGAAGAAAAAGAAGAGCAATAAAATAAGAGTGTGTGGTTCATCAAATACTGTAGAGCTGACTATCATGAGCATACTTCAATGGGGACCACTTTTCACATTGCTTAGTTTCTCACATCATTACTTATGTATTTCTCTCCAATGAATATCAATTATTTCCAAAGTAGGAAACATGAACTATTAGAGCTATGGAGCATCTATACTAATTCTCTCTTTCTGTGAGTGAGTCTTTGCAGAGACAGACTGAAGCTGACAGCTGCTCTGAAGCTATTTGGAGCTCTCCTGTCTCCCAATCAATCTCAGTGGTGCTGCAACACTGCTCAAACCCTGGGAGGAAATCAAAGAGCATCCTCCTTCTTGCAACAGGGCCTTACTCTTTAAGTCTGACCCTGTGTTCATTCCATTCACATAAATTTAGCAATAAAATATCATGCACAGGATGTGGTATAGGTGGTTTGTTGGGCTCCAGAAAACTTTGATTGATTGGTTTAAAATAAATTAGTTCTGAGAACGGCTTATTTTTGTTTCCTCTGAGCCCTTGCACTCCCCATCTTTCTGCTCTCTGCTAGTATTGATGAAGTCCTCTGTGGGGCCAGATATGGTTTCTGGACATTCATATGTTTCCTTCTCTTGCTAAAGTCTCAGCATGGCTTTTTAAAAATTTTGAAATTCTAAAGCTTTTGTCATCATCCTGGGTCTGCTTTGTTGTAAATCCAGAAACTCAGTAATCTTGCAGCTGTGATTTACGCAGGCCAGGGCCTGCTGCCACATGACTTCCATGCTGAGAAGTTTAAGGACATTGTTTAATTAACACACAATGGCATGTATATTTATATGTTTTTTCCATCATGTATATAGTTTTATAATATAATGTATATGTAATTGCTTATAAACATGTAAACATATATAGTTATATATGTATATGTTTTATAATACATAATGTATATGCTTTTATCTATTAGAATTATATAGGTACATAATTATTATTTACACACATAGTTTATACATATACATATCGATTATATATAATACATAAGGAATATATATGTAATAAACAGACATTTACATATGCTATATATAGTCATGCACCACTGACATGTTTTGGTGGTCTCATAGGATTATACTATCACATTCTTACTGTACCTGCACTATGTTTAGATATGCAAACACTTACCATTCTGTTACAGTTGTTGACAGTATTCAGTAGAGTAACATGCTGTGCAGGTTTGTAGCCCAGGAGCAATATCCTAGGTGTGTAGTAGGCTATACATCTGGGTTTGTGGAGGCACACTCTATGATGTTGGCATGATGATGAAATCACCAACAACACATTTCTCAGAAGATATCTCCATTGTTAAGCAACAAATGACTGTATATCATGTTCTTTAAATTTGAAGAAGAGAGTTTATCTTGAAAAATTGGAAGAAGAAATATTTCAAAAAGTTTTCAAGTTGGTTAAAATCTTTGTAGGTACCATAGAATGACATCATTTCAGCAATATTTTATTTGATAATTAAACTCATAGAAAAATGTATCTGTCCCTGAATTTGCACCATTTGCATCTTTCTCCTCTGTATGAAGACATGTATATATTAATAACTCAGTGAAATTGACATTACTTCTGGAAAATTGATTCTTTTAATTACGAACAATTTTCATAATCCTCAAATTAAAGCATAATATGTGTCTGTTTCTTTTTAAGTCTACCTATTTTCAATAAAATGTTGTTCGTATAAATTGAATCATAATATGTTTATTTCTTTGTTCTTAATCTTTGCCTTTTAATTTTTTATTCACTAAGTTTTGCTCAATTTTATGTAGCATTAGAGGTGTCTTCACACAAAATTGGCAACCCTGCTGAAACTGCCTTTTCATCTACATTGACCTAACCTCTCCAGTGGGCATTCCTGAACCACATCCCAACTGTATTTTGATCATTCAGTGAGGTTTCTGCAAGCCTGTGTTTCACCCTTGTTAAAAGATAAATGGACAGAACTATCTCCAAGTACTAGCAGTGGAATATTACTCAAAGGATGGGCCACTGAAATATGCATCAATTTGGACAGATTTCTAGATATTACTTTGAGTTTTACGGAAAGGCATTCTCAAAAGAATACATATTGTATCATTCAATTTACATAACTCTCTCCAAATAATGGGAACCCCTGGCTAGTCGTTGCCAGACATTAAGGTTTGGGAGTCTCCATAAGGGTAACCGGAGAAAGTCTTGTAGTGTTGTAGCAGGTGTGCATCTTGATTTTGGTAGTAGTTACACAAAACTACCAATGTTTTAAAATTGCATAGAACTACACACACACACACAAACACACACACACACACACACACCCCACACAAGTTTTGTGTAACAGTTTTATTCTAATTTGGCAGCTCTTCAAATAGGTCTTAATCTCCTGGAGGTGAGAAGACTAATCTTGCTCTCTCTATAATGGCTTAGAATTTTGTACTCAGCAAGAAAATGAAAATATGACATTCATTTGTCAATGTTGCTCAGTCTAATGAGGTTTAAATGCTGGATAAGTTAGATACATATGCTTGTATATGTTGATAAGTAATAGAAAGGTAGAATATGATTAATTTATTCCTTCTTTAAGCAAATAATAATAGAATGGCTTTAAGTGTCAGGTACTGTTCTAAGGTACTGTTCATTGCTGGGAATACAGCAATGAACCACACAAGCAAGCCTTGGGCTTCTTGAATTCTGCCCTTCTATGGTCAAGGCGATAGATGAAAGGTAATATGTCCAGAAACAAAAGTATTTTAAATTTTAACTTGCATAGACTTTGAAGACAGACTTGACAGGATTATAGATGGCTTAGATCCAGGAGTTAAAGAAAAAATAGTCAAAGATGTCTTTCTGTTTCCAGCTTGAAGAATAGTGGTGATATTTTCCAAAAAGTAGGAATTTATTTAGGAAGGAGTAATAACAAGAGGTTCACTGTGGGCACTTAGACTGACCATTTAATAATTCAAAGATATATACGTAAATGATCATAGTTTGAAAGCTATAGATCATTTACATAATCTTCCTAATCATGGTAATGAAGTCCATCATTGGTACTACATTTTTTTTTCATTTGTTCAGTCAATATTTACTGCTCTCAGCCCACTGCTGGGCCCAAAGAGGAAACATTAGAGTGCTAGGTAAAGCCCGGGATGGTTTTCAAAGTGAATTCACAAATATGCATCCCATGTCTTCCTCCTGGCTGTTCTGGGATGTAGGCATTAGTATCTACACTTTCTAATTGAGAAAATGACGCCTCAAGACTTTGGTTCCTAACTTTTATGTAATTAGTAAGTACATATTGTACTTTTAGTAGACAGAGGGTCTCACCGTGTTGCCCAGGCAGGTTTCGAACTCCTGACCTCAAGTGATCCACCTGTCTCGGCCTCCCAAAGTGCTGGGAGTACAGGTGTGAGCCACCGCGCCCAGCATTAGTAAGTACATATTAAAACTAAGTACAAACTTCATTGCCTGTGCCTCTCCAAGAGTAATTCATGCAACAACTTGCCATGTGGTCGGGGCATCTTTCACCATCCTGAGTCTTTGGGCTTGGTCACTCAGATGTATCTCTTTGGGCTACGTGGACTCACAAATCAAGGAATATGGAGTTAATTACAAAACCATTCTGGAGAATTCAACCTAGATGATAATATGATCAGATAATGGAAATAAAAGTTTATAAACCGTAAAGTGCCATAAAAATATAAGAGGATGATTATTCCAGGTTTCCAACAAGGGATAGAAACATTCTTTGAGAAGAGGCTTGAAATTCTCACACTGTCAACATGACCTTTCCTTTTGAATGAAAAAGATTTTATTTTCTTCTTCTCATGGGATAAGTACATGACCTTTACAAAACAACTCCAAAGCATTTCAGTTGTACAATCATGAATTGTGCACAAGAGAGATTTGGTCACACTCTCTGCTGATGCTGTGAGCTGATGCCAGAGGAAGACCTATGGTAAACTAACACACCCATGCCAGGCCACCCTACATAAGTTTCTGAAAGTTCAGAGACTTCCTAGGAGCCACCAAAAAGTCCCCTTGGGAATCCATGTCCTTTCAATAAAGCTCTTTCCAAGAACAAATGTTCTCAGCTAACTGGAATCCTACCAGGACTCACTTGAGATCCGTGAGTGTTTCTGTAGTACCTCCCTGAAGTTGATACTGCTGAATGTGGTGTCAGAATTCCTTTTATCTTGGAGGAGTTCCAAAAGATCCAGCAGAAGGCACACGCTTCTTCTCTTAGACCACATCCCAGCCAGTGGGTCAATTGCACAGGTGGCAAGCATAATGATAACTAGTGGTTCTGCTTTGCTGGATGCTTAGAACTTGAAGCCATTAGAAAATGCTTCTCCTACCCCTGTTGTCTCCCTGGGCTCCCTTTTAATTTTGTAATCCCTGGCACATGTGTGTTAGTCAAAATGCCTGCCAGATCATTCATGCTGAGGAAAATAAGAAAAATGGAAGGTTGGCCACCCAGGCATGAGGGTTTTCTAAGCTGCCCATATATTGGGTTGGTCCCAAGTCAGAGTGAACTTAGCAGGTGGCTTCTTCAGGCTGCCAGGACCTCTGAAGGAGCCTCGTTCTTCAACTACAAAATGAAGACAATGCTATTTACTTTATGAGTTTTCTGTGAACATTAAGTAAGGCAAAGCATATATAGAAATCAGCACAGTGACTGGCACAGAGTAGGCACTATGTGAGTAATAGAGATCATTATGTGTTATTGCCGTTCATGATTATAATTATTATTTTCTGGGAAACCCAAATTTTGGTTTTCCCCCTTCATCTAGTTTCAAATATACCAAGCATTTTATGTGAAATAGATCTTCGCATGAGAAAAAAAAAAAAACAGAAATGTAAACTAGACAGAACCAAAATTTAATCTTTAGGAAAAGTTCCTGCAAGCCAGACAAGTGGGCCTCATGCCAATTTCCTGGTTATTTATAAGCCGCATTCGTGCTTCTTTCACAAACTCCAGAGATTTCTCATTTGGAAACAGAGTTGCTGGAGGTTTCTTAATTCTACCAGAAAATACCTTGATTCTAAACAACTTGCAATACTTTTTTTTTTGTAGGAAAATGCAAAAACATTAAAAAAATTAAAAAATCTAAAAATAAAATTAATACAATCTTTTAGAAAATCAGTGCAAATGAAGTATATCTACTATATGAAACTCTTATGCATGAAATGATAAAAATCTATCTGGTTTTAATGATCTAAAGAAAATGGTGTATCTTTTTTCAACCTGAGAACATACTTGAGTCAGACAGTGAATAACAATCATTTATCTTAAAAATATATCAATGTTCTTAGTGCAATCTACATTCATAAACATCTATTTTGAATCATAACCAAGAAATATCCAGAATCACTGACTTTTTTCCTATGTCCTCATAATTAGATTTTATATAAGTTGAAAATCAACATGGGACATTTTCGGAGCAGAGATACCATATTCTGTATTTCTAGAGTTTTGTTTGTTTGTTTGTTGTTTTTATGTTTCAAAAGAAATCCAATCCATATGTTTTTTATTTATTTACACTTACTGTAATTCATCAAAGAGCTATTTAATAAGCTATTTAATGTCCAAAGAGTCTTCGTCACAAGTTTTTTTTTAAGTCTTTCATCTTGTGTACCAGGAAGCTTTGCTTTTCTTTGAAACAAGGTTCTAAGAAAAACCTTCTGGAAAAATATGACCTTCCACTCATATTCTAAAATGTTACTCGGCTTGCAAATTAGGCTAACAGAAGGGTAGGCTTAAGCAATGCTTTAGTGAATTTAACAAGTTCTAAAACAGGTGTCAATTCAGTCCCCCCAAATCTATAATTAATAGTTGGGTAGTGGCATTTTGGAGGGGGTCAGAAAGGATAAGGCCCTCTGCTTTTACTCAACAATCTCTCAAAAATGTCAAGAAAACACTGTGTGTTAGACATTATCCAATATGGGCAAAAAATTACTTTGATTTATTTTCACCATGCAATATTATCGAAATCCATCATCTCCAATTGCTGGAAAAATTGTTCTGTGTGTGTGTGTGTGCGCCTATGCCTGTATCTGTGAACATGTGTGTTATCTGTGTGATGTGTATCTGCATGTGTGTATACTGTGTGAATGTCTGCATGTGTATGTATTGCAGTGTTATTTGTTATAATATACTTGCTTCAGATAAGATACAGGAAGGAATTTCTGGAAAACAAACCCCAAACTCAATGTTTTTGTAAGCTCTTGTCAATAGATCCAGTAGAAGCTTAGCTGAAGCCTTGTGTTCCAAGCCTTTAGGTTAATGGCCTCCTCTGGCCAGGACTTATTTCTTCTGGTGAACACAGAAACCTGCCATGGAGGATAAATCTTCTGACAGACCCTAGACAAATCCTCGAAGTAACAATTCCAAATATTACCATCGAGAAAAAGTGTTTGTTGTATTGCACTGCATGTGTTCTAGGGAAGAGACATTTTTCAAAGGCACCATATAAAGCTCCATTGGGAATTTCTCTAAGTACGACACGAGATGATCCGGAAGGTCCTGGGGTATCTGCCAAGTGGGGCTTACATGCAGTACATGCTCTTGGTTTTACGCATTTATTTTCCTGTTTTATTAATTCAATAAACATTCATGCAGAGCCTAGTTAGTTAATCAGGTAGCTATATATATATAAAGAAAATGACCTCATTTTTTTCTGTTGTTAAAGAGGTGTTTATGTATATAATAGGTACTTTTCTGAACAGGAAATTGTCATATCTATCAATGCAGAAAGTGCTGGGTGATTTCAGGTTTGTTATCTTGTTCTGTTTTGATAACGACCCTTTGAAGCAAGGCTGGAACCTGAGGTTCAGCCAGATTAAATAACTTTCCCCAAATCATAGAGATATTTCTAAGAAAAGCTGGAAATAAAACCCAGATATTTATGATGACACAATTCACTCTGCCTTATCTCACTATTGCAAATTCCATGAGATTTCAGAGCAGGAAGAGATTGGTAGGGATTTAGAATATCATAAATTTGAGCTCTCAGCTCCAAAACCCATGTAGTCAATAAAAGGGTTACTGCAGCATATTAAAGATCTCCCTTGAGCCAAGGGCAATGGGGCCTCTTGATCCTGCTTACCTTTAATCCTGGAGACAATTATGGTGATTTGGGGTGGGATCACGGGTTTGCAGCTGTGCCTGGCCATTAGTAGGTAGGTACTCATCTGAACCAGTGAAGCCTGATGAATTGGAGACCAGAATAAATGAAATAGAGTGAAATGGAACTAATGCTTGGCCAATTGTGATGGCTTCACAATTGTCTACTATGTGACTTGCAGTACTATATAAACTTGCTGAACCTCAATGTCCTCATCTATAAAACGGACAATAAATAGTACCCCACCTCACAGGGCCATTGTGTCAATTGAGTGCATGGAATCTGCTGACCATTATCAACACCTGTCCCCATTGGCCATCTTCCCTTTCTCTGATCAAGTCCTGAGTCCACAGCCATTAAACTCTAACTTCTATCCACTGAATGCTGGCCCCTCTGAGCTCTGACCTCACCAGGACTGAGAATAATGGCTTCCTTCTCAGAGTATTGTACCTGAGAGTCTTTGACAGGGGCACTTGAGGGATGACCAGCTCAGAAAAGCATATGGACTTGCAAAACCAATTGAGCATATATTGCAGACAAGAATTAAGAAAAACTTGGGCCTTAAGAGAAAGGAGAATACTAAAGTTGACAAACGCATGGTTAGATTATAAAAGCGAAGTAATAGGTTTATTTATGGAACACGGGATATGGGTCTGGGAGTTGGGGTCATGGTTTGGGATAGTGTTAGGAACATGGTTTCCTTTCATTGCTATGACCACTCTGGTGTCTCTGCCATACTCTAGGCATCATGTTAGGTGTATCTGCAGACTATCACAGATCTGCACAGGAACAAGTTGAGGGAGGAGCTGAGACTTGGACAGGTGGTTTTCTCAGAGCCACGTGGCCAAGGAAGGGCTGAGATGTGAGGTCTCGTGCACACAGCTTGGGCCCCATGTCATTTCGATTGAAATATGTGGCTCAAGGTAATTGAGCAGCTATGGAAATGGGTGTGAGTGAAGCACTGTCAGTTACTTTTCTAAAAAAACTGACATCCCAAAACATGAGTTCCCTTTCTGAAGCTGTCTTCTGGGAACCCCCTTGCCTCCTGAGGGCCATGAGGAACTCCCTTTTTGACTATTGGTCACTCTGGGATCCATCCTCCAGCCCTCACGCACCACAACTCCATGGATCAACTGTCATCAAAGCCTCAGCCTTTAGCTTCTTGTCATGGAAAGAGAGGATGAGGAGGTGAAAACAGAAGTGCATATAATTTTCTGGGGACATTTTGAAGTGACTCATCTTTCCGAACTGGAGAATAGAAATACAGGGCAATAGCCACTGAAATATTTAAATCATGCAACATGGTAGATATGTCCTAGGAAGCTAGCAAGAGAAATAATTCAGCAGAAGCTGGAAGGTATACATTATGATAATTTTTATTGCAAAATTGTTTATTATTTTTAAATGTTTGCTTTTTGAAATTGTGGTAAGAACAGTTAACATGAGACTTAGCCACTTATCACATTTATAAGTGCACAATACAGTATTGTTAGCTATAGACACAATACTGTTCAGCAGAACTGTAGAACTTATTCATCTGTGTAACTGAAACTTCATACCTATTGAACAACAACTTTTCATTTCCCACTCCCCCAAGCCCTTGACAATCCCTGTTCAACTTTCTGCTTCTATGAGTTTGACTATTTTAGATTCCTGGTAAAAGTGGACTCATGTAGTGTCTGTCTTTCTTTGTTTGGCCTATTTCACTAGCAAAATGTCCTTCAGATTCATCTCTGTTGTTACAAATGATAGGATTTCCTTCTTTTTATGGCTGAATAGTATTCCATTATGTATATATACCACATATTCTTTATGCATTCATCCATCGATGAACATTTGGTTTATTTCTATGTCTTGGCTATTGTGACTAATGCTGCAGCGGACAAAGGAGTGCAGGTATTTCTTCCCAATCCTGATTTCAATTCTCTTGGATGTATACCCAGAAGCATGATTGCCAGCTCATATGGTAGCTCTATTTTTCATTCTTTAGGGACCTCCATACTTTTTTCCATAATGGCTGTACCAATTTGTATTCCCACCAAGTGTTCAGGGTTTCAACTTCTCAACATCATAAAATAAGAAGTATAATGAGAAATGTATGACACACATAGCCATAAACTGAACACACACACCTATATGTAGTTGAAAATGTGAAACTATATAAATATTTTATTTAAGAACTAAAATAAAATAAAAATATATTACATTATATATAATTATAAATGGATACACACTTGTGACAAAGTAACATGCAAATAATATTTTTATGTTAAAATAATGGTATAATATTTTTTAAAGTTAAAAGTTTACTTTAATAAAATAGAAAAAATCAATTAATGCTTTATTTAGTAAAAACTTAATTGAAAATAAATTATATATTATAGTAAATTTCCTTAGTAAAACATGTTGTTTTCTCTTGAAGTGTTAACTTTATTTAAAGCAATGCTACAGTCTGGGTAAAGTTATACTTCAAATAGTAAATATCTTTTTTTCTGAAGATGGTTTTTTCTCTGTGGCTGTCGTGGGATTATGGATACCTAACTAGTCCTAAGATAATGAGAAAAAGATGATTTTCTTTAAAACAAAAATTAATATTATTTGTATTTATATTTATATGTAATCACTTTCAATATAAGCACATACTTCAAAAAAAAAAAGAAAGAATCTTTAAAATTTTAAAAATTCCGGTGTTGATAACAGTAAATTTTAGGAACAATTTCCAAGCCTAATTTCTGCACACATCACATATAGGGCAATTTTTCTGAATCTTGGACCACTGGTGACATTGTTCAGAGTCAGAGAAGGGCTTCAATTAGAAGTTCCAGGTGAGCATCCAGTGAAGTTCTTACTCAAGAGGGCAGAAACCTCACTGGCTGAGTTTCTAGCTTAAAGTTTGTTGACTCATCCTGTTCTCTGTGAGCATGGGAAAATGTATATCATCTCCAGGGTGCAAACAGAACTCTGTGCCAGGTCAGAGGAAGCAAACTATTAGGGAAACTAATCCTTTGAAACCATTTACTAAGACACTGAGTGCTGTCATTTGGTTTACCTGGAAGGCTTGTTAAAAATCTAATCACAAGATGATTTATATTTGAGCCACTTTTTGTACTATGATCCTTCAGCCAAGATCCATCTAGCATACAGATCTTTTCACTTTATTTTTAAGGACATCTGGAAGGTATTTCCCTACTCCCCTTTCCAATCTAAAGAACAACCAAACTACTTCTAGTGCAACAGAAATGAAAGGAACACCATAATGCCAACATCATTCATCTTTTTTAAATGTATAAATGCTTTTTGAGAAAAATTCATGCATTGTAACATTTGGGGGAGACTATAACTTGTCATCTAATTATTAATATACAGATCAATAATTTTTTTCTACATAGTTCATCTTAACACCATAAGCAACTCACATTATCTTCAAATCTCCATCAGAGAGAAGGCTGAGGCTTGGCTGGAGCAAGAGCTGGGTGACCGCAACAGGCCCTGGAGGGAGCCGTGCTGCATGTACATTGGGGCTATGTCAGGAACGTGGCTTCAGTAAATCTTTTAATAACACAAAGCTTCAACTTTTTCACCTGTTAAGAACAAAACAAAAAGCAAGGTTGTGATACTTCATCTCTCAGATGTTCTGGAACCCTTCAAGTCTAGCACATGTCTTCCAACCCATGGCTCTGTATAGACCTTCCAGCCTACCTACAGTGGCATTTCCATGCACCTTTCATGTTTGGTTCTACAGAGACAGTTCAAAAATTCTGCTCGTGCTAATGAACTGAGCTCTGGTCATGCACCTATAAGGATCAACGGACAGCAACCTGCATGACACTGATGATTTATGCTTTATAAAATAGAAAACACTAATGAGAATGAGATTAAACACGAATTATTATTTTTATCATTATTAAACACTGCTTAGAATAATCCATGTTTTGTCTGGTGGGTTAGAACAAACAAAAAAGATAATAAAAAGAAATTTTAAAAATCAAAAAAGAATGGACTATGTATAAATGTAAACTACAACCTATAAAAGATTCAATTTTCTCTCTTTTACCGTTTGACCATAGCTTCTGCATTGCGTGGATTTGCTATAATCTGAATTTGTATTTTTATATATCCCGCCTGTGGATATTCTCAGTGCAATATGGTGTTAAAAATCTAAGCAGCATTCTCTTTTGCCTGCTGGCATTTATCAAAGTGATCTCTGATGTCAGTGTCTATTTGTGGTGATTATCAATCAGAGTTCACATGAGAATGATGGTTTACATTGACTTTTTTAGAAGCAGTGAGGTGTTCTCTAACTATCTTTAGTTTATCTGATATCCTGAGATCTCATTCTTCTCTCCATTGGTGGGGAATCTATTCTCAAAAGCTAAGAGGGGCCAGATTTTACAGACGCAAACTGGAGAGGGAGGTCATTGGGAGCTAGAGAAACATTTATGACACAGTGGATTTGGGGCAGTGCTGTGCTCTCTAGGCACGGAACTCAGGACAAGGTCTGAAGAACACAGTTGCAGGGATATCTCTTTTCAACCTGTTTGTCCTGTAATTGCACTTTCCATCTGAGAACTTGCTAGAAAATTGCATGGAAAATCCAAGTCTTAATATAACACAATGGTGATAGGCATAAGCTTTTAAGTGACATGGCCCTGGGTTCAAATTCCAAACCCTGCCCCTGGTTCTACAATCATTTGAAAAATAACTGTTGAAATCTTTTTTGTCATTTTTAAAATGAGAGACAAAATAGCTCAGTAGAGATTAAATGAAATAGTGTACATTAAATGTTAATCCCAATACTGAGTACATTCAAATGTTCGGTAACTATCATATATCTAGTCCTATGATATACTCCATTATAAAAATTTGGCCTTTGGGATTTTAAAACGTGAGGTTAATTGCCTCTTTAAAATTCACACAGCAATGTTATTTGCTTGGATAAGCCTAAGGTACAGCTCATGGAAAGCACAAAGTCTAAATAGATTTTCCTCATCTCTGGTCTAGAAATGAAGAAACACAAAGCTACAGGACAGGCAAACATGATATAGAAGATTTAGATGGTAGGCATCATCATGGAATCATTCTCAATAGAAATCAGAAATCAGAAGAAAGAAGTTTTTATTTCTGGTTAAGTTGTTGTTTGGGCTATTTTACTTTAAATTTATGCAATAACCTGCTTTCATTAATGCATATCTCACATGCCATACAAATGGCTCAAAACAAAACAGGTTATTAAGTAAGGTTTTCTGTCATCATAAATATAAAATTATTATTTTTTGTTTTTGCCTTTCTAGAATTCTCTTCTTAGGTCACTAGCACTGTTGAGGGTTCATGGAACTTCTGCGGAAAAGCCCGTGGATATTACTGGCTACCATGTGGCATTTGCTTTTGCTGATGAGAAATCTGATGCCATTCTAAATGCCATTATTATTGTCAGCAACCCATCTTTTCTTCTAGAGAATTTTGGAGTTTTTCTCTTTTCTTTTCTTTTTTTTTTTTTTTTTTTTTTTTGAGGTGCAAAGTTCCACTCTAGTGTGTCTAGATGTAGGTGTAATTTTGTTTAATCTAGGATCCAGTGTGGGATTTGGGGGATCTTGCCTTTACTTATAGAAAATCCTCATTGAATATGTGCATCTCTGGTTCTCTTCAGGTTCTCCATCTGCATCTCCTTTTAATACATTTTCTCATTCTTCTACTGTGAAAGTAAGCATTCACTATATATTTGTAAGAATTTGTCCACCCATTCATCAGGCTGGAATAAAACACACAGAAAGTCTCAGCTTCCAAGTTAACAGGAAGCAACATTTCTCCCAAGCACACATTGCTGTTGTAGTGTCTAAGCAGCAGTCCCATTTTTCGAGTGACTGCTGCTTTCTTACTGAGCTTTCATTAAATCTTGGAAGTCTGTCTGTTTGAAACCTTATCAGTAAGAATGAAACATTTGCCTCCAGCTTGAATGATCTAAGTCACGTTGACACAGAGAAGCAGCCTCAACCTCCAGCTCAGACCCAGAGCTTCAGATAAGGGTTCTGAACATAACATTCCGCATGTATCTCTACTTTGCAATTTGCAAAGAAACAGAGTCCTAGGTCCATGCTGCAGTCTGGACCTGATGCTGACCACTTTGCATGGAGCCTTAATTTGCTTTGAGCCTTCAAAAACACTGCATCTTTCAAATTCCACCTAAATCCCCTCCTGCCCACAAATCCTAGAACAACTCAATCTTCATTTTTTCTTTTCTTGGCTTGGTAAGAAACCCCATGTTTCATCAGATATGCAGTCTTCCTTGCTGTGTGGTAATAATAATGCCATGTATACCATGTATGGGGCAACAGATAAATCCAATTTTGTTGGACTACAGGTTTGCCTTTGATTGAATGTGCCGATTGGGCTGGGGCATCGCTAGGTGGTCAGCTTCCTTTCTCCTATTTATTCGTTCTACAGTTAACTTCAAATTTATTTCCTAAAATTTTATTTTATTCTATCATATTATAAAATACACATACAAAAGGATATATAATATATAGTTAAAATATAATAGATTAGATATATTAATGTATCCATATACAATAATATATTGGTATATTATATATTAGAATATATAATATATTGGTATATTATATATTAGAATATATAATATATTGGTATATTATATATTAGAATATATAATATATTGGTATATTATATATTAGAATATATAATATATTGGTATATTATATATTAGAATATATAATATATTGTTTATATAAAAATATATAAGTATATATAATGTATAACTGCATATCATAGTTTAAATTCCAATAAAACAGTCATCAATGTACCACCCCCTGCTGAGCCGAACAATAAAACCAGTGTCTTCATCATTGCTTACACTCACAATCCTATACCTTCTTTTCTTCTCCCACTTAAGAAACAGCCTCTATCAGTCTACTGTCTTTCCTCTACATAAAAATGCATTTCCAAATAATTGTGTTTTAGTTTGGCCTCATTTTGGCCTTCTCATAAATTTCATCATTCTTCTGTGATTATAATTTTCTCTGATGTGCTTTTTCACACAACATTTTGCTTTTAATTTTATGTTTGAGGTGTGTTTCAGTAATTTTCATTGCTATAGAGTGTTTTATAATGTGAGAATACTATAATTAACGTATTCAGTGGGCAAATCATGGACATTTCAGTTGTTACTAGTATTTCACTGCTATGAACAGTTTTGAATTTATCTCTGGGGAAAACTGTGCAAGAGACTCTTCATGGGATATTCCCATGACTGCGGTTGCTGGATTTTAGGTGATGTGGTACTTTACCAGGTACTATAATATGGTGGCCCAACATGATTAAAACAACTTATATCCCCTCCAGTGGGGCTTGAGGATTGCTTCACATCTTCACAAATGTATGATAATATCAGACTTTCAGTCCTTAAGTGGGATTGTATTGTAGTCCCCTCCTTCCTAGTGAGATTGCACATCTTTTCATTTTTTATTACTCTCTCATATTTTTGCTTCTGAATATACTATTGAGGGTTTGTTACTTTAATATTGATTTTTAAATAACTATTTATATATTTAGCATGCTTATCCTTATTTTTAAAAAATATCCTCCCAGTGTGTAACTTATTTAATTTTTTATAGTTTATTTTAATGCATTTATGTTCTTAAATTCAATATAGTTAAGCCAATCAGTCTTATTCTTTATTTTTTGTATCTTAGTTTAGAAATCTTTCCTTACCTTGAGTTCAGAAAAAATTTCCCTATATTTTCTCTAAAGGTTTTAAAACTTTACCTTCCACATTTAAAAATTCAACCCCTGAAGAAATACTTTTTCTGAAGCAGTAGGAAACAAATTGTGTATCATGTTGCTCCTCGTTCCAATTCTCTAACACTAATTTTTCCCCAGTCTGAATGTCACTTTTATCATCTCTTTATTTTCATAATACCCATGGCTCTCTTTGCAGAATTTATTCTGTTTTATGGGTCCCTTTTTCTAGCCTTATTTTTTTAATATAAGGCTTAATATTAGAGAAAACAACTTCTTGCCTCTTATTACTATTTAGGAATCCATTAAAAAATCGGAATCACTTCATCCAGTTTTATAAAACATCTTAGAAATTTTATTGAATCCACACAAATCACTTTTGAAAACTTGACTTCCTTCCAACACTGAGTCTTCATAAGAAAGCCTGTCCCTCCAGTTATTAGGTCTCCTTTATTCCTTTCAATACAATTATAATTTTATACCTACAGCGCTTGATAATATTAATAAACTATCCTCTTTATACCTACAGGGCTTGATAATATTAATACACTATCCTCTTTATAGTTTTGTTATTATTAATATGTGTAAAAATTCTTAAAATTATATTTTTTAGTACTTTCATTTAATCTTTTGAGATGAGCCCATAGATTTTCTTCTTTATTCTTTTCAAAAAAGAAATTCTACTAAAGGAATTTTCTAAGATAAACAATTTTGCAACTCCAGGATAACTACAACTTGGTCAGGACAGAATGTCTTTTTATACATTGCTAAGTTGGGTTTATTAATATCTTCTTGGAATTTTTGCATATGTTTTATATCTATCTAAACTATTAATGTACATTATTAATCTTTAAAATTTCAAAACTTACACCAGTGGTTCAGTATCAATGAGGCTTGTGACATAAGTAAAAAGATTACCAAACTTCTAGATGATATATTTTGCTTCCACAGTTTCAAATGAGATAGATTTCACTGCCTGATAGCTTGATTTTATTTGGATTTGAAATGTATGGACTTGACAGTAAACGCAACAGTCCTTTCTCAATAATGTAAACAAAACTCCAAACCGTTTTAGAGCTTTACTTGTTTCACGATAGCTTTGTTTCTATGGACTACTAAGTGCTAGTTCATGATACTATCTTCATTATTTTGCTTTCAAACTTGGTTCTTATGCTAATTGTCTCTCTCGAATGACATTTCCCTCCTCCCCCATATTTTAAAATCCAGTCTGACAATCTTTGTCTGCAACTAGAAAGTCTGAGTCATTTACATTTATTGAGAATACAGTTATATTTAAATTTAAATTTATGTTTACCATGCTAGGTTATAATTTTCTGGCCTGTGATTATCAACAATTCTTTTGGTTTTATTCCTTTTATACATTATTTGGAATTTTTCTACTTTCTTCTATTTCTATATAATAACTTTGAAAGTTATCTACTTTTTTTCTGTTTGCATATACTAGAAATTTTAACTTGCATATTTAACCCAACAAAGTCTGATTGGAGAACTTTTATTGTCTTTCCAAAACAATACAAGGGTCTAGACATTTAATGCAACTATTCCTTTCTGGACTTATAGCTTATACTTGCTTAGTATTTTAGTTTCATGTCATTGTATAATTCTGCAAATTAGACATTATGATAATTACTATTTTATGTTGTCAATACTTATTTAGGCTTACCTGTAAGCTTCCAATTTTCTTTACCCATCCCTTCTTTTATCTCAGATATTTCTTTGGAGATTATTTTCTTCTGAAAAGTATATTCTTTTAAAGTTCTCCTTGAGGTGACTTAGTAATAAACTTTTCAGGGCTATTTGTCTAAAAATATATTTATTTTTTCTAATTTTTAAAAAACAGTTCCATTCATGCTATACTTTTAGTTTGTTAATTATTTATTCTCAGCACTGTGAAGATAATTTCCCAGTCTTCTAGTTTCTATTGTGGTTGAGGAAAAGTCAGCTGTTGGTCTATATTTTGTTTATATATAACCTATCTTTTCTCTTTACTGGAAGTTCATCTTTGTCTTTGTTTTTGTTTTCCTACTTAAATGTGTCTAGTGTCTTGAGCTTTTCTAATATAAGAATTAATATCCTCCATCAATTTTGAGAAAATAAAGTTTTAGCCTGCCTCTTCAAATATTACTTCTTCTAACTATTCTATTATTTCCTTCCTAAACTCTGTTCTCTCTCACACACACACACACCTTATTAGTCTAGTGGTCTTTCCATGTCTCTTCAAATTTTATTACTGTCTTTGTAGCTGCATTGTGATTAATTTTGCATGTTATTTATTCTAGTAATTTAGGTCTTTGAAATTCACTGTTATTTCTTTTAAATTATTAAATGCAATTTTTAAAAACTTCTGCATATGATGTTCCAATAGCTGAAGTTTTTTAACATCTGATTCTATTTTTTTCTTTTTGCTCAGTCTAATTCATGGTTATTTGTTACCTCATCTGCTTCAAAACACTGTTCTAAATTTGTGAACTCCTTTTCATTGAAACTTTATTGATTACAGTTGCTTCAGGGTACTTTTACTTGAATTTCTCTAGAAAGTATTCTTTTTCTCTTTTTTTTTTTTTTTTTTTTTTGAGATGGAGTTTTTGCTCTTTTGCCCAGGCTGGAGTGCAATGGCGCCATCTCGGCTCACTCCAACCTCCGCCTCCTGGGTTCAAGCAATTCTTCAGCCTCAGCCTCCCAAGTAGCTAGTATTACAGGAGTGCATCACCACGCCCGGCTAATTTTTTTTTCATATTTTTAATAGAAACGGAGTTTCACTGTGTTGGTCAGGCTGGTCTCTAACTCTTGACCTGAGGTGATCCACCTGCCTCGGCCTCCCAAAGTGCTGGAATTACAGGTGTGAGCCACCGCGCCCAGCCTAGAAAGTATTCTTATGGGCTCTGACAGGTGTCAGGACTTGAGAAAACGAATACATTATCAAGTTGGCTTGTTTGTATGTTTTTTTGAGGATAACAGATAGTGTGACGTCGTGCCCCAAACATGTGAAGATAGGGTTTGCCATACAAACGCTCAGTGAACACCTGCTTACTTTTTCCCTTCCCTCAGGAGTGTCCTTTTTGTCTCACTAGTCCACTGGGCACGTGGTACTGGTTTTATGCTGGAGTGTTTGCCTTCACTTCCTTCCCTGCACAGGGTTCAGTCCTGTCTTTTGTCAGGGATCACCAGGACCAAAACTCAGGGTCACCAGCGATCAGAAACACTTCTGTGGCAACAGTCAGCATCCATGCACTTGATTCTCTGTTGCATTCTATTTTCTAGTCATTTTGGGTATCTGAGAATTTCCCTTGCCCTGAAGGCTCACCTGTGCACTTGTTTTTGTATTTTAGCTTCTGATTTTAGATTTTCCATTCTGTGAAGTTTTAGGGGCAACACGGAGTTTGCAACGTTGTCAGAGAGAGAAACTTTAATTCCCTCTTCTGATATCCAACATAACAGTCATCATGTCTATTGAGATTGAAAGCATTTTTAAATTACATGATTACAGTCTTTCTTTTCAGTACATTTTCAACCTGAAATTAAACACATACACACACACACACACACACACACACACCCCACAGGCCCATGGACCAACAGAAAGGACACCACAGGGGAGTTTGCTAGAAACGCAAGTTCTGTTGAGTCAGAGCTCCAGGGGTAAAGCCCAGGTCTGTGCTCTCTCACACCCTCAGAAAAATGCAGGCACAACCAAAGTTTGGGAAGCCCTGCTTGACTACTAGAGAAAATTCACAATGGACTCTCTTTGTACTTAGTACTTACATCACAAGGTGCTCTAGAAAGCATTTTCTCAAACTCATATGCGTTGTGTGCCTTCTTTGTCTCAAGCACATAAACTCTCAGTGGTAATTGCTAAACTTTTCACAGCATAATTTTTAATTATATTTAATTTAAATATGAATTATAAATTATCCCGTGTCTCTTAGGTCTTATAGTTTTTTTTTAAAGTTCCACTATATTTTCTTTGAAACTTCCATAGAAAAATAGACAAGAAGAGAAACCCTTCTCAAAACAAACCAAAGTAATTGTTGATATTAGTGAAGTGCTTCCTATTGTTCCAGCTATTTTGCTTGATTGTTGATATGTATTTAAATAATTTATGCTGGTGCCTGAAATCCTGTAATGTCATTGTGTTTTCTCTAAGTCTGCAAAAGTTGACTGCAAACATTGTATTTTAGAGTGGATAAAGTTATAAAACATAAAACTGCTCATGTTGAAAGGTGGTTTTAATTATAGATTTTTTTTTACTATTACCATTTTAATGTGGTAAAAGTCATTAAATCATTTAGGATATTTGAATTGAGACAGAACCCCCCAAAACACACACACACATACACACACGCACACACACTTTCCAACTACAAGCCAAATCAGGAGAGAAATAAAACACAATTATACTCTTCCTAGTCATTCTTTGCTCATATGCTAGATACAGAAAATAGAAGCACTCAAATTGAGGGAGTCTATGTTTTCAACGTTTTTGGAATTATAAATGTATTGTATTTCTGTAGGATACTTATTAACGAGGCTTAGAAAATTGTCTTTAAAATGTGACTGCCAGAACCACTCTTCTACCCGTTGGCCGAACTGTCTGTAAGTCACCACAGCGGGAACATCTGCTCTGCAAGCAGACAGCCCCTTTCCGCTCATGCCTAGGCCCACCCCAAGGGAGCAGAAAATCATCTCGCCCAGCAACCCACTGATTCAGGTAACCACATTCACTCTAGCCATAATAGTTGTTCATAATCCTTATCCTATATTATGGAAAACTCTTGAATTTCAACCCAAGGAGAGAAAGCATGGGGTAGTAGAAAAAGCACTGGCCCTGGGAAGAGATGATTGGGTTTGTAATGAGAGCAGGTGTCACACTAGGCAACTGTATGATTCAGAGAGTTTCACATTTTGTCTTGGGGTTTGTTTTCTTCCTTTGTAAAATAAAGGGTTTAAACTATGTTACTAATGTGGAACCTTCTGGCTCTATGATCTTATGATGCAAAACTGAACAGATTAAAAACAAAACAAAACTAAACTAAAAACGTTCATATATAGCCCATGGACATGGGTATAAGAGATGAAGCCTTCTCTTCTTTCATGTATTTGGAGGAACATGAGAACAACACCTGGACCCAAATGAGAGGGGACTCCAAACTGCATCAAGTAACATGACAGTCAAGACAATTTCCTCCCATACTGGCAAAATATCATTTACTCATAATACCCAACAGGTGCATGATGAGAAATCTTTGGGCAGCTGGGTCAACATAATCCAAACAGGGATTTTTTACACTGAGTGATAGCTCCCAGCACTTTGCCATCAGCCAGCGCTGGGCTTTGCATTTTCTCTTTCATGAGCAACAAATGTTAATGATGTGTTGATGGCTCCAATGCTTTGTTGTTTCTGGGAGATCTGGTTTACGGCCACCATCTTTCTCAGGGATTCTAAAGGTGTTTTTAATACACAATACGTTCCCCAAATGTGGACGAAAAAAGGAGGGAGTGATGAGGGAAATGGTGACTCAGTCTGGTCACAGAATGTCAGAACCGCTACAGACCGTGGGAATCTTTCTTCTGAGGCATTGCTTTGTGCTTAAGAAAATGAAATGTCCAGAGAAGTGATGAGCCCAAAGTCTTTCATGGTACACAAAGTAGAACACAAAACAGAAACTCAAAAATATAAGACAATGTTCTTTCCTCAGTCCATGGAACTGCATTTCTCCATGGACTGAACTGGAGGCCCCCCACACCAAAGTAATACTTTCAATACGTTATGAAAAGTACTGTGCCAAAAGAGTAGAAAGGACAAAGTGATGATTCTGTTTTGTGCATGGTAGTCAGTGAAGTGATTTGCTAGGCAGAGAAGAAAAAAGAAGAGATGAGGAGACAGGAGAGAAAAGAAGTAATAAGAAAAGAGAGGAGATCTAATCCCAGTGAATGGGAAACTGCAAACTCGTGGAGTCATGCAAGAAAGAGTGTGTTTATGAAAGAGCTGGTTGTTTATTTAGTGAGATTGAAAAGTAAACTGTACAGAACGTAATGGATCAGTTTGCAAAACCATCTGAGATTAAGTTATGAGCAGCCTTAAATAGAAAGGAAAGGAGCTTAAACTTGCTCATATTGATGACAGGAATTTATGGCAGTGCTTTAAGCAAGAGCATGCATTCTTAGAAACACCCCTCTCCAACAACAGCAGAGAAGTGAGCTGGAAAGAGTAGAGGTGAGGAGGCAGATTAGGAGGTTGCTGCAGAGACTGCACACAATAGAGATAGGTGCAGAAAGTGTGTGACCTCAGGGCTGGTATATGCAGCCCATGTTCACTGGTGTGGAGCTGCCTCAAGCCTCTATGTTTGCCTCTTTCCCGTCTCTCAGCAGCAGACTCATACTAATGTAAAGATGAATGTTCGCTTGGCTTGTGCAGAAAATGATTCTGTATTCAGATATCCAAGAAATTTGAAGCAGCAGAGAAAATATGCTTTCACAGCATCACTGATCTATGGGTTGCAATTCAACTGTAAGCGAAGTATGCAGCTGTTTCAAAAGTGAGAAACATCTTAAATTGTCTCCATCCTTTGGACAAAACAATGGGAAAAGAGTCTTGGAATTAAAGAAAACTGAGTTAGAATAAAAGCTGGGCCAGTTACTGGCTATAACATTTTGGGCAAGTTTCTCTATGTGTAAGATGAGACTATAAAACCATCCCCATCTGAAGTGGCAAGGATGAAATTTGAAAAACCATACTCTATGTACAGGGCTTACCCCAGATCTAGGTACTTAGCAGGCTCCCATAAACATCTGTGTCCTTCCTCTTCCACTCTTCAATGCCCTCCAGACTGTGGGGGGCTGAGACGCTCTCAGTGTCTCTGTACATTCCCTTAGTTGTGTTCCTACTAGCCCTCTTAATTCAAGAGCCATCTCTGCATTTTCAAGTCTGCATCTTAACTCACCTCTTCTGAGAAGTCAGCCCAGACTACACCATCTAACTTGAGGTATTCTCCTGTTGTCTCCATGGCAACAACCTGTTTTCTTCCCTTGATATCACTTATGATAATGCACCCTTTGACAGTGATCTGTTTCATTTCTCAGTTGTGTGCATCTACCAGGAAGACAGTGGTCATTCTGGGTTCCCCAGAGAAGCAAAACCAGTAGGAGATACATACATGTATATACACACACATATACGTAAATATATATGACAAAAGAGAAAGAAGAGCTGGGTGCGGTGGCTCACGCCTATAATCCCAGCACTTTGGGAGGTCGAGGCAGGCAGGTCACGAGGTCAGAAGATCGAGACCATCCTGGCTAACATGGTGAAACCCTATCTCTACTGAAACTAAAAAAAAATTAGCCGGGCGTGGTGGTGCACGCCTGTAGTCCCAGCTACTTAGGAGGCTAAGGTAGGAGAATCGCTTGAACCTGAGAGGCGGAGGTTGCAGTGAGCTGAGATCGCACCACTGCACTCAAGCCTGGCGACAGGGCAAGACTCCGTCTCAAGAAGAAAAAAAAAAGAGAGAGAGAGAAAAAGGAACTGGCTCATATGATTGTGGGGGCTGACAAGTCTGAAATCTCCAGGGCAGGCCAGGAAGCTGGAGACCCAGACCCAAGGAGGGTTTCTATGTTATAGTCTTGACAGACTTTTTTCGGATAGGGGGACTTCACTTTTCGCTTTTAAGGCCTTTAACTGATTGCATGATACTCACCCCTAGAATCAGGGATAATGTCCTTCACTTAAAGTCCACTGAGTGTAAATGTTAACCACATCTACAAAATGCTGTCATAGCAATATCTAGACTAGTGTATTAGCAAACAAGTGGGCACCACGGCCTGGTCAAGTTGACACGATATTAACACTCCCCCGTGGATCATATTCCTCTGCACCATGCTGGGCACAGAATAGATCCTCAGTAAGTAAGTGTTAGATAAACAAGCTGAACTTCAGATTATAATGATGCAATGCACATTTGCCATTCTTTTTCGGATGCCAGTATATTAACCACTTGCTTGTTTGAGAATCCTCTCCTTAGGGAGCAGAGCTCAGTTCCCACTGAAAAGCTGGCATTGGAAAAATCAACCCCAGGCTCTGAAGGGATTCTGGGGCTGGATTGCAGAATGGGCAGCCTGTGCCATGACCACCAGCAGCAAAGAATGTGGTGCTGATGACAACACACCACACGGTGGCTGTGTCCTGGTGCCCCCAGCTCTGGTGTTGTGCCCTCAGGAGGCAGGTTTGTGGCGGGCTTTGGGGGCTTTGGCAGAGGACATGACTGAAAGCTGCTCATCTGACCCAGTATGACCTCCGGAGCCTCATGTTCCCCTTCAGGCAGCCTGTTTCCATTTCTCCAGCCTATATTTGGGTTCTGTCTCTCAGGCTTGCATGACAACACAGGTGGCCTTCGTTTCCTGATATTTTCCAGAGAGTGCATATTACTGTATAATTTCCATTCTGCACAGCACAGAACAGCCAGTCACTTTGGAATCTGAAGATCTGGATTTGAGCTTGGGTCACTGTTCACATTCTGTTCATGTTTGGAGAATTGTGCATCCTCCCAGGCCTGAGTAGAAATGGTTGGCCCTGGAGGCCTGTGTGGCCTCCTGTTCATCTTCCCAGCCAGGGCCTCAGTGTGTGGCTCATGTTACTCAGACGTGCTTGGAGGCTGGAATCCAGCCACAAGTGCACAGTGGAGATCCATCTGCAGCTCTGAGGTTAAAAGCAGGGACTTTGGCATTTGGCCATCCAGGGGTATGAGGGTGGACTCCAGTCCTTTACCTCCACCCTGGAAACAGTGAGAACAGAGACATGCTAAGCCCCTATGAGCCTCCTGGGAGGGAACATACCTCCCTTCAACTGGTCCTCAGAGACCCGCCAGCCCTGGCACTTCAGCACCACTCCCCTAGTCCCCCTCCTGGAGTTTCTGAGTGTCTGTGAGACTTCTGCTTCCTACCTTTGCTTTGCTGTAATCAAAAGAACCATCTGCTGCCCCAACTGCTGACAGAAATAAATTAATTTAATTAAATGTAAAAAATGCTACTTAGGCTAGAGTACAAGACCTAATCACTTTGAGTGGAGACTAACCTCTGACCTCTCACATCTCCTTCACCCTCACATTAAAAATGTGTTATTTCCTTTGAGTCAAGTCTTTAAAAAAAAAAAAATGTATGGCCATGGAAATGCTGGAAGTCTCTAATGTCCTGAAAACTATAAACATAAATTCTCACATATCACATGCAAGCAATAAGCTAACACACTTTTAAATTTAAAAAATTTGGAAAAAAATTTAAAACAAAATAGAGTAAAATACAAATTAAAGAGCATTAGGTAGTTTACCATAAAGGTAAAGGCTTTTATCATTAGTATGCACTCTAGAATTATCAATATTGTTTAACTTAACAATTGAATTTAAGAAGGCATCAAAGTGAATCTATCAAAAGAGATTTTTTAAAAAGGATAGATAATACTGTCATTATTTGTAGATTATAAGATTACATGATTGTACACCTAAAATACTTAAATAATACTACTGGATTTGTTCTAAAAGAGTAGAATATAGTGATCAGACTTTAAAAAAAAAGAACAGAAAACAAAAGCTTTGGTATATACCAGCAATAATTATGAAGACATTAAATGAAAATAAACAGCATTTCTAATAAGGACACAATACTGGCTCAGTGGGATTGTTTGGGACATGGGTTATCAAAAAATCACTAAGATCATTTAAGTATTTATGGTGAGAATATAGTATACAGTTAAAAAAATGTATTATAATAGTACTCTACCAGATACTAAATCACTCTTTTAATATATAACTATGACAATTCTAGATAAGAATAGACAGAGATATTTATACTATCGAAGTCAAGCAATGGGTCCTGATATAAATGAACTTCACGTAGGATGAAAAAAATTCACCAGTTGGCGAGAAAAGAAAGTATTTAGTAATGGTTTGGAGAGATTTGGTTAACTAATAGTAAATAAATTTAAAATTTCTGACAATAAGCTAACAAAAAAGGTGAAAATAATAAATAAAATTGAAGTTCTAGAAGAAAATAGAGATGCATATAGGTCTACTCTTTGATTAGAGAAAATTTTTCAAATTTCAAATTAGTGGAAGCCGAGTGCAGTGGCTCACACCTGTAATCCCAGCACTTTGGGAGGGCAAGGCAGGCGGATCACCTGAGGTCAGGAGTTCAAGATCAGCCTGGACAACATTATGAAACCCCATCTCCATTAAAAATACAAAAATTAGCTGGGTGTGGTGGCAGATGCCTGTAATCCCAGCTACTCGGGAGGCTGAGGCCAGAGAATCACTTGAACCCTGGAGGCAGAGTTTGCAATGAGCCAAGATCGCATTATTACACTCTTGCCTGGGCAACAAGAGTGAAACTTCGTCCCAAAAAGAAAAAAAAAAAAACAGTGGAGAAATATCAAAATACTCAAAAGTCTATGCATATGGCATACAGTGATAAAAAGTCCAACAAATATTATAGATTAAGCACATTAATATTCTTAATACATGAAGAGATCAAAATAGATAAGATCACAAATACTGCCTCCCGATATGGTTTGACTGTGTCCCCACCCAAATCTCATCTTGAATTGTAGCTTCCATAATTCCCACATGTTGTGGGAGGGACCTGGTGGGAAATAATTGAATCATGGGGATGGTTTCCCCCGTACTGTTCTCATGGTAGTGAATAAGTCACACAAGGTCTGATGGTTTTATAAGGGGAAACCTCTTTCACTTGCCATTCATTCTCTCTTTTCCTGCTGCCATGTAACACGTGCCTTTCCCCTTCCACCATGATTGTGAGGCTGCCCCAGCCACGTGGAACTGTGAGTCCATTAAGCCTCTTTTTCTTTATAAATTATCCCCTCTTGAGTATGTCTTTATCAGCAGCATGAAAACAGACTAATACACCTCCTCAGAGTAAAGTCACAGAAGAATAAATACAAATGGCTACTTGACATGTAAAGAAGTTGAAACTCACTAGAACGAAAAATGAAGTTCACTGGAAATTAAACACTAATTTTGCTGGAAATTACACATTAAAAATTGAATTAAGTAGAAATTTAAAAATGTAAAATAAGAATGCAATTGTTTTCTTAGTACACTAGGAAAGAGTAGTTAATCTCATGTCAATCATGAACAGGGTGTTATAATCTCTGAGGAACAGACTGGCAGCACGAGTCAAGCTTCTTAAAAGTTATGTTCTTTAGAATCAGTGTGTCTGCTTCTAGGTGTCTCATCTAATTACATAGGAAATATTCACAAGCATAGAGAAATATATCAAATAATTATTTTTAATAATTAAACATTTTTAAATTTCCTAGATCCAACAATAGATATTCCACTTTTGGGGAGGAAGAGGACATAAGCCTTTTTTTGAAAAGTAACAAACTGACTCATTTACATATTATTTTACCAGACATTGGGCAAGGTGACTCTGTTTTGAAGATCTCTGGATTGGCTGTGACCAAAACCGCATCTTTGACCTTGCTACATTCAATAGAATAGAATTAATAATGGCCACCATTTGTTGAGACCTGAATCTACACAGCAGGCACTTTGCAGACATCCTGTAATACGATCTTAAAGGGATGATTCTTTCTCCCTTGTCCTTCTGTAACCTGCAAACATCACCTAGACTCTCTTCCCTTTTTTTAGCACTTTCATTCCTTCCCTTTCTGTGCTTTCTTTCTCTTGGACTCTTTCTTCCACTTCCTTAATGGAAATGTCTGTAAACCACTCACATAAAATGAGTTGAAACTCCCAATCACAGCGTGTGGTGCTGAGGGGAAGAGAGAGGGAAGAAGAATGAGTCAGCAAAACAGAAGTTTGACAACATAAAAAGTGATGTGCACCAAAAACCAGGTGCTCCTATGTTCAGAGGGGGACCAATTCTCTGATTTGGAGCAGAATCAAGAAGGAATTGTAGTGGAGCCTCTAGGATCATAGGCAGGATTGGGAAAAGCGATACTTTTGACAGAACAAAATGAGCAGACGGTTGGTTGGAAACACATACAAAGCTCAGGTGTCTATTCTTTGTCATAAGCACCTACAAAAGTCATGCATGACCTCGTTTAGTTGTGATTTTAAAAAAATCCCCTCCCTTAACTGATTCAGAGTTATGAATTAATAATAATGTGATGCCTTCACTCTCCACAAAAACAAAAATAAGAAAAATCCCTGCCTCGACTCATGCCCATTTGTCTTCATGGACAGCTACCAAAGTTGCAAATGGAGATTCAAAACAGGAGGGAAGACTGAGCCAAGAATGAGCTGTCCTTGAGGGTGTTCCAATTCAAATGTATTTATCCTTGATAATTGCAGTAATTTTCACATCATCACTTTACTTGACGTGTCTATTGTTTTGTTCTTTCTAAAACCCAGATAGCACCTTTGAAGATAACCTTCCTCCACTGCTCATTGCCTCTCCAACCACTGAGCTCAGGAGTAAACTATGCATGCATTAGGTATTAAACATGGTCAAACAGGCTGTGTAACTCATTGACCTAAGAAAAATCACAGACGCATCAGCTCCTCCCGGGCAGTTTGTGATGAAATATTTTATCAGCCTCTCAAAGCATCAAAAAGCAAGACCAAAGAGATACTTTCCAAAACAGGAATAATCCTCACAGAAATAATTAATGCAAGAGCCAAGGGGCTGAAAGAGAGAAGCTGGGAAGCTTCTATTTCTTACCAAACACCGTTTTTTTGTTGTTGTTGTTGTTTTGTTTTTTGTTTTTGTTTTTTAAATTGTAAATTGATTGGATATTTGCAGTCTAGTAGGCTTACCACTCATTTACGTGAAATGATGAAGCAGCAAGGATGACCTTAGCCTTCTGGGTCCAGTTCAAATGGATGGATTCATTCAGCCTATCTTCAATGTCCACAGAGATTACTGGCCTTCTGCTGTGATGGGGGAGCTTTAATTAAATAATTAGGGCAGGAGCTGAGCAGCCCAGCATCAAGAAGGCTCTCAGCACACATTGGTCCACAGGCACCAGGCATGTGTCCTCCCCACCACCAAGACAACCAAGAGGAAAATCAGTTCAGCCAAAGGGACAGTAAAGGAAGAGCCCAAGAGGTGATCGGTATGGTTGTCAGCTAAACCTGCTCCTGAAAAAGTGGAAACAAAGCCAAGAAGTGGTGGGGGTGGGGGGTGGGGTGTGTGTGGGGTGAATAGCAGGAAAGGATAAATCTTCAGACAAAAAAAGTGCAAACAAAAGGGAAACGGGAGCAATGGGAAAACAGGCTGAAGTGGCTGACCAAGAAATTAAAGAAGATTTACCTTCAGAAAATGAAGAAACTAAAACAGAGAAGAGTCCAGCCTTTGATAAAGCCAGAGAGAAAGAAGCCGAGTCTGATTAATATCATGTACCATGTCTTATCAGAGGTCCCTGTCTCCCTTTTTGTGCTATCCAGATGAGTATTTTTATCAACTGTTTTGTAAATGCAAGTTTTTCAGTAGCTCTAGAAACATTTTTCAAAAGGAGATAATTCCACCTCATTCCACTTTTTAAGTGTAAATGCTTTTTAAAAACAGGTTAAATCATTCACTGGTTGTTTGTTTTTTGGTACAATCAAAAAAATATTGTGACATAGGGAATTGTGGGGGACTTTGGCAGTCTCGGGTTTCAGCTTAACGTTCCATAGATGGGGGGTTAGTTTTTATTCTATAGTACAAAGCATACTAACTGGCAAGATGGAGTCACAGTCCTGCATTTAATGTCTTGAACATTTAAAATTACTTCTAATCCCATGTTGTTTTTTGGTAGAATTGTTTATTAAAGAAAACCATTCCCTGATCATGAACATTCCTATCAAAATTGTGTGCACTCTGTGACATCTTCGATCATGACAGTCCTGCTTTCCTAATAACTTTGTGAATGTGCTGTAAAAGTTGAAATTTGGAGTAGACTGTGTATATGCTATTCAACTGTGAATTGGTGGACATGGGAAACAGTCTATCGACATGTGTAGATACTGGTACATGATAGCCTCTTAAGGAAAATTTGCCTCCGAATTTTAAGCGGGAAAGTCACTGGAATAACTTTAAAAAAATTACAATACATGGCTTTTTAGATTTTCAGTGTGTATGTTAAGAATTGCATACAAATTGAAATGTCTGTATACTGATCCTCAACACAACAAATAAAATCTCAATTATGAAAAAAATACACACATTTAATTTTTCTGAACATTTGAAATTTTTAAAAAGATCAAGTTAGGAAATAATAAAATAGAGTTTAAAAAGAAAACAATCAATAACTTGGTATTCACTGGAACTGGTCTAAAACAAAATTATCCTAATCAGAGTGGGTGTGAGACAGGGAGCTGGCCCTGTGAGAGCCTGTGTCTTCCTGACCCAGCTTCCAGAATCGAGGACTTCCTAGTGAGACCACTTAAACACCAGATTTCCCATCCTGAGGCCTGGCCAACCTTTGTCCAGTCATCTCCCAGCCCAGAACTTTTAACTGTGACAGTCTCCAGAGGCAGAACGTTTGAGCACTTAAACGTGAGACTCTGCTTCCCCCAGAAGGGAAGGTATCCCCGGGGCCTAATGTTCTCTTTGGCTTGGACTAAACATTTCTCCTATTGACAGCCCCCTTCACCTTCCACCCCTCAACCCACAGATTTATAAGCAGCCCATAGCCCACTGCTGGGGCCAGTGTGCACAGACACTGACCTGGCAGGGGCTGGAAGGATGGTGGCTTTGACCCTGCCCCACATGCCCTGAAACCACTGTCTCCACTCCACTCCCTCCCATATGCTTCCCCAAATCTCTGCACAAGTCTGCATCAGGTGAAAACTTCCTTAATTGGAAAGTCCAGTGACAAACCTTCTCTAATGTTCCTGAATACACGAGACACAGGACTATGTGGCATATTGGCTACTCTGGAGTGCACAAGAACTGGATTCAAGCCCTGCAGTCCTGCTCAACTACTGAACCCTCCAATTCTCTGCTTCTATAGCTATAAAATAGAGAATAAAGTCATACTCAGAGCCTTGAAAAGACCCAGTGAGCCCTGAACCATGCCTATCTTAAAAAGAATAAGGAGAAACAGAAGAAGAAAGCATAAGCAGCTAAAACAGAAATAGAATTATTCAGAAATAATTTTAAAATGCTAATTTCTTTTAATTTTTTCTATAAAAAGAAAATTTCTGGTTCTAATCACAATACAATTCAATTATAAGATTTACCAAATATTAACTCATAGAGTCCTGCAGATCATGTGATCTGCAAATGGCTATAATAATAATTGATCAGCTTGTCTTTTATTTTATGTCATTGTGACCTTTTGTGTGCAGGCAAATCTGAAGACGTCCTCAAAGGCTTACATGGCAGGACCTTTGTGAAGGAAAGAACTGAGCAAAAGGGCCTTCCTGTCCTTCTCTGACCTTTCTGTCTCCATCCATTGACTGGGCCTACTGGGTTGATTTGTTCTGAGTCTTGAGTGAAAAGTAGTGCAAGTTAAGCTCCCAGGCAATATGATGCTGATGTAGTATCCTTATTATTATGAATGCAAGCATACCGAGAACGTGTGGAGTGGTTGAGGAGTGTTTCCTAAAAGACACGTCCAAGTCCTAAACCCCAGTACGTATAAATGTGACTTTATTTAGAAATAGAGCCTTTGCAGATTCAAATTAAGGATTTTAGGATGAAATCATGATGAAATCATCCTGAAATCAATAAACGTTGTCCTCATAAAAGAAAGGAGAAGGAGGTTAGAGACACAGAGCTACAGAGTAGGAGTCATATGAAGATGGAGGCAGAGATTGGAGGGGTGTGGCCATAAGCCGAAGAGCTCCAAGGATGGGCGGCAGCCACCAGGTGCTGGAGAGAGGGCTGGGAGAGACTCCCTCATGGCCTCAGAAGGAACCAGCCCTGCCGACATCCCGATCTCATACTTCCACCCTCCAGGACTCTGAGAGAATACATTTCTGTTGTTTAAGCCAGGAAGTTTCTGACCATTTGTTACCGCATCCCTAGCAAACTAGTACAACGTAGATAAATTTAATTACCAAAACAAACATTTTCTCCCAGGAGTGGTGTCCTTGAGGAATCTCTGCAGAGCCCCCAGGATTTTGTCAGCATAGTAAAAAGCAAAACAAAATAAAAGATAATAACAGACAAACAAATAAAACACCAAAAATAGCTGAGATCTTTCCATGAAA
Organism: Gorilla gorilla gorilla; assembly: GCF_029281585.2. Taxonomy (NCBI): domain Eukaryota; kingdom Metazoa; phylum Chordata; class Mammalia; order Primates; family Hominidae; genus Gorilla; species Gorilla gorilla. The sequence continues at coordinate 54,473,021 of NC_073230.2, forward strand.
TAAATGGTAAAATTGGTAAATCTTCTATTTCCAATACAAGGAAGGCAAGAATTGCTGTTCGGCCTATACACATCCTATCCAAGGGGTGCAGAAGCGTCGTTAGAGGGCCCTGAGCATGGATAACGAAGTGCTGGTGTCAAGCCCCTCAAAAAAAGCGATAATGCAGGGCATAGCCAGTCTGAAATGCACACTGACTTCAGGGTAAGTGAGCCTGCAGGCCAGGGCCTCAGGGGACCCAGCGTCTGCAAGGCCACAGCTCAGAAGCACGAGGTCAGGGGAGGGGATCCTCTCCTAGGAGCCCTGGCAGAACTGGGGAAGCCAGTTGAGAGCTCATCACACATCCAGGGAGCTCAGCAGCCCCTGGACACAGGACACAGCAGGACCCTGATTCAGTCTCCAGTTGCCTCTCTGGCCCATCCCACTGTGGTCCTCCTCCGCCCCCCAGTATCCATCCTCATAGCCCCTCTCCAGGGCCATAACACCCTATAGATGCTCCTTTTTCTGACACTGGGGGCTCTGTCCCTTCCTCTGGAAACCTGCATCCCCAGAACACAGCAAGGTCCCAACTCAAATGTCACAGCAAGAGCTGAATGCCAGGCCCTTGCCTGGTTACCCTCCAAAACAGCTCTGTTTCATAGAATTTATGGGAAGCTGAATTCACCCAGGGGTTCCTCTGCATGTGCTGGTCTGACTGGCAGGTCAGTATGTGAGAGCCATCCATCTTGCTCACCTCTATCCCCAGCTCCTGACTTATACTTAGCACTGAATGAATCTCAGCGACCAACAGCACCAGAACTGATGACTATGGTGGGGAACATGAGAAGGCCCTGTGTTTTCCATAGCATCTGCCCTTCTCAAGTTTGAACCCCTCGATCACCATGTCACTTTTAGGACATCCACACTGGATAGGTTGGGCAGTGCCACTTTGCATCTCTTAGCCAAGCCAATTCTTGCTCACTTAGCACCTGGGCTCCAGCAAGTCTCTTCCCAGTCCCTCATGTCTGGCTGAATATGTCTCCCCTGCACCCACAGCAGGAAGCCCACTCCAGAGAGGAAGAGGAAGAACCCTGAGCTGGGCAGGTCTGGTTTCCCAAACAGGCTAAGCAGAGAGTCAGGCATGGCAATAGTCAAGTGGCGCAGAAAGGTCATGAATTCACTTCTGTACCACCCCTCTTAAGGGATAAGCAGTGGGGAAAAGGGAGCCCTTCCACAGTGAAGTTCTGCTCTAGAAGAGCTGGAGCTGGGTTGCAGCATCTACTCTCTCCATCCCTTGACCTCCCCTTGGAGAAGGAAGGGAAATCAAGACACTCCTTCTTCCAGGTAGTGCAGCCCCATACTGTATGACATATGCTCCTCCACACAGCTATCCTTGGTGCTCTAGGCTGTGCCAACCACAGGTCCCGGCTCAGGCTTCTTGGAGGAGAGGTAGCTCAGGATGTGGTGCAGAATGCACTTACTCCAGTAGGGATGGGTAATGGACATTCTTTTTCTTTTTCAGAGAAGGGAACATCCTCCTCCCTCTTCCCCACACCCTCCCATCCCCATTTCGTGGGCCTCAAAGATCTGATGAAGGCACTACCTGTAGCAGCATGCATTCCCGCATACCTTCAAAAGGCAGCATCACAAACCATGATGTTTGCACTGTTGTTTAAATCATTTCTTTGACTTTTCAACAACGCAGGAAGGCAGAGATGACAGAAAGGCCTAGAAAGGCAGCCTCCTGTGTTAAGCCTCTTCTGATCCAAACTCCACATTGGAGGTTCTCACCAATCTTCAACATTGTTTATTTTAAACAATGAAAAAGCAGTAAATTTCACACAGCAAAACAGAAATGTTAATTCAAATCCTGACTTTCTCCTGTCAAGCTGGGCATCCTTGGGCAGTTGTAAGAATTAAGATGGTTGGTTGTTGGGCTCCATCTATGTGCTAGAAACTATTTCAGGCATTATCTATGGTGATCCAACCTTAAAAATAATTCTGGGAGGTAGAGGCTGCAGTGTTGGCCTGTGTTTGATAATTTTTGCATGTTAATTGGAGAACCAATCCCTTAAACAGTCCTTAGACTTTAACGGATGCATGGCTCATACGCTATCCCCTGAAGTGCAGGTTCTGAGGCAGTGGCCTAGGGTGGGGCTTGGGACTCTGCATTTCTTACCAACTCCTGGGTGGGACCAATGCTCTTAGTCCATGGACCACACTGTTAGTGGCAAGGTCCTATGACACCCTTTTATTATGAAAGGGTGTTGGGTTTTGTCAAATATTTTATTTGCTTCAATTGATGTGTTATGTAATTTTTCTTAATTAACCTGTTAAACGGTAGATTATATTGATTTTCAAATATTGAATTACTCTTGCATCTCTGGAATACATTTTACTTGGTCATGGCATATAATCTTTTTATATACTACTGAATGATATTTGCCAACATTTTATTAAAAATATTTGCATCAGCCAGACACAGTGGTGCATGCCTGTAATACCAGCACTTTGGGAGGCTGAGCCAGGAGGATTTTTTGAGTCCAGGAGCTCCAGACCAGGCTGGGAAACCCGGAGAAACCCATCTCTACAAAAAATACAAAAATTAATAAAGCATGGTGGCATGTGCTTTTAGTCTCAGCTACTTGGGGGTCTGAGGTCAAAGGATGGTTTGAACCCAGGAGGCAGAAGTTGCAGTGAGCCAAGATTGCGCCACTGCACTCCAGCGTGAGCAACAGATTGAGACTCTTTATCAAAAAAAAAAAAAAAGAAAGAACATTTGCATCTATCATCATGAAGGATATTCAGTCTATAGTTTCCATTTCTTTAAATGTTAGAAGTCTTCAGGGAAACAACCTGGGCCTCGAGATTTATTTTTCAGGTATTTTAACATTATGAATCCAATATTGTTAATAGTTATTGAGCTATTCAGATTATTTCCTATTCAGTGTGCTTTTTAAGGAATTAATTTATTCATTAAAGTTATATTTAAGAGTGTAGAATTGTACACGGTATTTTCTTACTATCATTTTGATGCTTGTAGGGTCTGTAGTGATATTCCATTTCATTATTCACATTGGTAACTGTGTTTTTATTTTTTCCTTTGCTTTTCTTGCTAGGGGTTTGTCAATTTAATCTTTTCAAGGAAACTGCTCTTTATTAATTTTCTGTATTACTTTTCTAATTTTAATTTTATTGATTTCTATTCTTATCTTTATTATTTACTCTCTTCTGCTTGCTTTGGGCTTATTTTGCTCATCTTTTTCTAGTTACTGTACATATGAATTAAATTCATTGATTCAAGAACTTCTTTCTGTTTGTTTGTGTTTTTATTGAGACAGAATCTTGCTCTGTTACCCAGGCTGGAGTGCAGTGGCATGATATTGGCTCAATGCAACCTCCACTTCCTGGGCTCAAGCAATCCTCCTATCTCAGCCTCCCAAGTAGCTGGAACCACAGGCACATGCCACCACACCCAGCTAATTTTTTGTGGAGATGGGTTTCTCCATGTTGCCCAGGCTGGTCTTGAACTCCTGAGCTCATGATCCCCCCACCTTGGCCTCCCAAAATGCTGAGATTACAGACATGAGCCACCATGCCCAGCCTTCCTGATTTCTATTGTAAGCATTTAGTACTATAAATTTCCCTCTCAGAAAATTTAGGTATATTTTATACTCTGTGTAATTGTTCTACCAAATTGTTCAGAGAGAAGTATTGTAGTCTCCAGTTGTAATTGTATATTTGTCTATTTCTTCTTTCAGTTCTATTAGATATTGCTTCACATGTTTTGCAGTCTTTTTGTTTCATACACTTTTGGCATTGTCTTTTTGGTGGATTGACCCTTTTATCATTCACTAATGTGCCTCTCTGATAATTCTCTTTGCTCTGAATTCTACATATTTTTACAAACTAAAACTTTCAACCTACATGTATCATTATATTTGAAATTAGATCCTTGTAGATAGCATATAATTGCACCATAATTTTTTATATACTTGTCACTTCTGTATCTTAATTAGCATATTTAGTCTATTTACATTTGATGTAACTATAGATAAATCTTTTATTCTCTGTCCTTTTTGACATTTTCCTGGTTTTCTTTCTGTCTTTAGTTTTGTAACATGTCATTCTGATTTATTTAAATTGTTTTAAATTATATTTATTTGTATAAATTTTTACTGGTAGCTTTAATTTGTAATCTATATCGACTTGAGATTTTACTCTTTGAGTGAAGTATAGAAAACTTACCTCTTTATACATCTCTGTTTCTCCACTATTTATAATTGTCTTAAGTAGTTTCTCTATATACACTGAAAATCATATCAGCCATGCAAGAATTTTTGCTTCAACCACCAAACCTAGTATAAAAAACTTAAGAGAAACAATATGTATTGTGTTTACCCATACACTTACTCTTTTCATTGTTCTTTCCTTCTTTCTGATGTTTCAAAGTTCTGTCTTTCATCATCTTTTTGTTTACAGAACATCCCTTAGCTCTTCCTTTACAAGGCCTGTTAGCGACAAATATTTATAGCTTTCCTTCTTCTAACATCTTGATTTCCCCTTTATCCTTGAAGGATACTTCTGCTGGACATAGGATTGAGTACATTTTTTTCTTTTTGTTTCTTTACTTTTAATACTTGAAAAATGTGCTGCTTTCTTCAGGCCTCCATGGTTTCTGATGAGAAATTCTTTATCACTTAAATATTTTCTTACTACAAATAAGGTGCCCTTTCTCTCACTCTTTTCAATAAATTTTATTCATTTTTAGTTATCAGAAGTTTGACTATAATGTGTCTTGATGTAGATTTCTTTGAGTTGTTCCTGTTAAGAGATTTACTTTGCTTCTTTAATCTGCATGTTTATATATTTCGCAAAATTGGTAAGTTTTTAGCCATTATTTCTTTGAGCACTTTTAATCCAATTTTCCCTTTCTTCTCTTTCCAGGACTTCAATGACAGGAAATTTAGATATTTTGCTAGAATCCTATAGAACCCTGAGTATCTGTCCATTTTTTTAGACTATTTTTTCTCTCTTGCTCAGAGTTGCTAATTTCTATGGCTCTATCTTCCAGATCATTGATTCCCTTTTCCGTTGTCCTTTCCATTCTGTTGATAAGTCCATACAATGAGTTTGCTTTTTTATTTCATTTTACAGTGTTTTTCATTTCTAAAATCCAAACTGGTTCTTTTTCATAATTTCTATTTCTTTGCTGAGTTTTCTATTTTGTTTCAAGAATATAGTAATTATTCCTTGAAGTCTCTTCATGATGGCTGCTTTAAAATCTGTGTATCAGATATTTGCAGCATTTGTCATTTTGTGTCAGTGTCTTTTTAAATTCAAATTGGGATTTCCTTTGTTCTTATAATGCATATTTTAAAAATGACAGCCTGGACATTGTATGTATTATTTTGTGATGATCTGGAACTTACTTAAATTTTCTGTTTTAATTGGCTTACTTAGACACTGCTCCAGCAGGGAAAAATAGTAGCATGGACTCATTAATGTCAGGGTAAGGTAGAAGTTCTGGCTCCCATCTAGTCTCTGCTGAGAGCACACTGGTTGGGAGGAGCAGGGTGCCTTTGTACTGCTCCATACCTGATCTCCACTGATAGAAGTGGTGGGAAAGGACTCATTGCTTCCCAGTGGGGAAGAGTCCTGGCTCTCTACTCAGCCTTCTCTGGCACTACAGGGGAGGCTCGAAGCACCTCTCTACAGCTGGGTAAAGGTGATGTTTCAGCTTCTCACTAGGCTTTTGCTGAAGAGCATGTAGCCACAATACTCTCAGTTGTGTTTGACTGGAGTAGAAAAGTTATTGACTAAAATATTTCTGTCTTATTAGGCTGCTGCTTTCTGGCCCTTTGACTACAGAGCCAGCTTTTGAGAAGCTTTTTTGATTGTGACTGTTGGTGTTTCTGGGTTACCAGCTTCTTCAGCTACAAGTCTGGGATATGTGTGGCTAAAAGAAAACCCAGAAAACCAGCCACTGTGTAATTCCTTGTATCTTGAGTTTCCTAGATAGTCTTCTTCTTTCCGTCTTTCAGAATATATATCTCAGTGCTTTCAGTTGCACTTAGCAGGAAGAATAGGGAAAAGTATGTCTACTTCATCTTCCTAGAGGTGGAAGTACTTCTGACTTGTTTTCTCACTTATTCCCTTGCAGCTCTGAGCTTTACTGTCTCTTTGTCCTGCTACTGTACTTGACTATATTCTGGTTACCTTGACAGTCACATTGGGTCAGTCTTAGGGTCTCAGCTTGAGGATGAGGCTATGTGATTAAACCTTCATCAAATTTTCTCTAGTTTTGGCTACAAGAAATGTCACATGCATGCACACACAAACACACACACACACACACACACACACACACACAGAGAGAGAGAGAGAGAGAGAGAGAGAGCCCTTCATTGTGTAGAGGAATGAATACCTTTATGTAGGCTTACATTGCTCCTCCCTGCCTTTTCTTTTCCTTCCTGCTGAGCTGACTAAAGCCATCCACCTGCAAGGAAAGAAATCTTGTTCTGACCTCCTACGAGTAAGTGTATTGTTCTTCAACCCAGGGTGCAGACCCTCCAGAAAGTTTTTCCTAAATACCTCCACCTCCACTCTACATCAAACTCACACATCATGTTATCACTGTTTTCTTGTCTTTCTCTTCCACTAGAATGACAGCCACCTATTTAAAGGGTCTATATTTTGGAGTATTCATGACTTCAGGCATAATTCTGAGCCTCTAAACGGTGCTGACAAACTTTGAAACTAAATCAGACACAAAGCAAGTTAGATATGGAATCAGTTTGAGGCATAGCCCTCTAATTGAGCTGGGATGAAGGCTGGTTATCTGCTGGCTGTCAGGCTTTGATCACATCCTAACGTTGAGGCTGTGTTGAATGACTGGAGGGTTTCTTCAGTTTGTGCCTGGCATCCTGATTTCTGTTGGAATTGTAGCCTTCCTTCAAAATCTTAGACTTGCTGGCTGGGGCCCTGAGGCTCTGTTGAGCCAGCTTATTTCTGCACCCACCATGAAGGTCTGAAGCAGAAATGGTTATTGTGTTGCAACGGCAGGGCACCAGCTGAGATGGACAGACGAGAAAGAGTGCCATCATCAATGAGTAGCATCAGCTGTGGGTGGGAGAGGAACAGAGGAAACAAGTTTGGGTTTGCCAAGGGGGTCTGGATTATATTTCCTGCTCCATGCCCTGGATGGGGTCTTGTGATGACCCAAAGAGATCAGGTGAACCACTGCTCCCCTAACCTGCCTCTGGAAACTTCAATTTCCTGAATACTGCAATTAATCTGACCCTCCCTAACCAAACCATCAGCTTTGGTCATATCTGAGGTCCCTTAGACTAGATGATTGTTAGCCACCTGTAAATAGCTTCCCATGCCATCGGGAAACTAGAAAAGACTACACAAATGTGTTAGTCCATTTTCACACTGCTGATAAAGACATACCCAAGACTGAGTAATTTATAAAGAAAAAGAGGTTTAATCAACTCACAGTTCCACATGTTTGGGGTTGGGGGGCCTCATAATCATGACAGAAGGTGAAAGGCATGTGTTACATGGCAGCAGGCAGGAGACAATGAGAGCCAAGTGAAAGGGAAAACCCCTTATAAAACCATCAGATATCATGAGACTTTTTCACTACCATGAGAACAGTATGGGGGAATCCACCCCCATAATTCAGTTATCTCCAACCAGGTCCCTCCCACAACATGTGGAAATTATGGGAGCTACAATTCAAGATGAGATTTAGGTAGGGACACACCCAGACCATATTATTCTGCCCCTGGCCCCTCCAAAATCTCATGTCCTCACATTTCAAAGCCAATCATGCCTTCCCAACAGTCCCCCAACATCTTAACTCATTTCAGCATTAACTCAAAAGTTCACAGTACAAAGTCTCATCTGAGACAAGGCAAGTCCCTTCTGTCTATAAGCCTGTAAAATCAAAAGCAAGTTAATTACTTTCTAGATACAATGGGATACAATGGTCTAGCTACAATGGTGTTGGATAAATACACCCATTCCAAATGGGATAAATTGGCCAAAATAAAGGTGCTAAAGGCCCCATGCAAGTCTGAAATCCAGCAGGGCAATTAAATCTTAAAGCTCCGAAACAATCTCATTTGACTCCATGTCTCATATCCAGGTCACACTGATGCAAGAGGTGAGTTCCCATGGTCTTTGGCAGCTCCGCCCTTGTGCATTTGCAGTGTACAGCCTCCCTCCTGGCTGCTTTCATGGGCTGGCACTGAGTGTCTGCAGCTTTTCCAGGTACATGGTGCAAGCTGTTGGTGGATCTACAATTCTGGTTCCTGGAGGACAGTGGTTCTCTTCTTATAGCTCCACTAGGCAGTGCCTGTGGGGACTCTGTGTGGGGGCTTCAACCCCACATTTCCCTTCTGCACTGCCCTAGCAGAGGTTCTCCATGAGGGCCCTGCCCCTGCAGCAAACTTCTACCTGGACATCCAGGCATTTTCATACATCAACTGAAATCTAGGCAAAGGTTCCCAGACATCAGTTCTTGACTTCTTTGCACCTGCAGGCTCAACACCAAGTGGAAGCTGCCAAGGCTTGGGGCTTGGACTCTTTGAAGCCATGGTCTGAGTTGTACCATGGCCATGGCTAGAGTGGTTGGTATGGAGGGCACCAAGTTCCTTGGCTGCACACAGCAGAAGGGCCCTGGACTACCCACAGAACCAGTTTTTCCTCCTAGACCTCTGGGCCTGTGATGGGAGGGGCTGCTTCAAAGTTCTCTGATATGCCCTGTAGACATTTTCACCTTTGTCTTAGTGATTACCATTTGGCTCTTCATTACTTATGCAAATTTCTGCAGCCAGCTTGAATTTCTCCTTGGAAAATAGGTTTTTCTTTTCTATTGCATTGTCAGGCTGCAAATTTTATGAACCTTTATGCTCTGTTTCCCTTTTAAAACTGAATGCTTTCACCAGCACCTAAGTCATCTTTGAATGCTTTGTTGCTTAAAAATTTCTTCTGCCAGATACCCTAAGCCATCTCCCTCAAGTTCAAAGTTCCAGAACTGTCTAGGGCAAGGGCAAAATGCCACCAATCTCTTTGCTACAACATAGCAAAAGTCACCTTTACTCTAGTTCCCAACAATTTCCTCATCTCCATCTGAGACCACCTCAGCCTGGATTTCATGGTCCATATCATTATCAACATTTTGGTCAAAGCCATTCAACAAGTCTCTAGGGAGTTCCAAACTTTCCCACATTTTCCTGTCTTCTTCTGAGCACTCCAAACTGTTCCAACCTCTGCCTGTTACCCAGTTCCAAAGTCACTTCCACATTTTTGGGTATCTTTACAGCAGCACCCCACTCTACTGGTACCAATTTAGTGTATTAGTCCATTTTCATGTTGCTGATAAAGACAAACCTGAGACTGGGTAATTCATAAGGAATTTAAAGAGGTTTAATGTAGTCACAGTTTTATGTGGCTGGGGAGGCCTCACGATCATTGCAGAAGGTGAAAGGTACATCTTACATGGCAGCAGGCAAGGGAGAATGAGATGCAAGCAAAAAGGGAAACTCCTTGTATAACCATTAGATCTCATGAGAGTTATTCACTACCACGAGAACAGTATGGGGGAACCACCTCCATGGTTCAATTATCTCCCACAAGGTCCTTCCCACAACACGTGAGAATTATGGGAACTATAATTCAAGATGATATTTGGGTGGGGACACAGCCAAACCATATCAACAAATAAGAGATGATTCTGGAAGTTAAGGACTGGAGTCCAGAATGGTTTGCCAGCACCACCTTAGACAACACAGCAGTACCTGCAAGCCTTGGGTTTCTCATCTCCCAAATGAGGATGCTAAAAAGTAAGCCAAAAAAAAAATCCCTACCTTCAAAGATTCTGGGAGTCTCACATGAAATGACAAATATGAAAATGCGTTTGCAATTCAAAAATGTTATACAAACATTGCCACTTTTTTCAATATCCTGAACATCCTGAATTGTTAAATAGATCCTTCTAGACACCAACTCTTAGGAATTCTATTTGAATCAGGACAGCCTTGCATGGGCCGCCAGACTGCTTGTAAATGCAGAACATATAATTGAAACTTCATAAAGACAACAGGAAATTTATTTGAAAGTGTTGAATTCACATTGCAGAATGATTTATGCACAGTTACGATTTATGCAGTTAGCTTCTCATGGCTGTATTTTTCCAAAGCTCTGATTAAAACACGATGCAATTCTGAGGTTAACCCCAATCCCTCCTCACTGTGGGTGGGTGAAATCCTTAGCTAAGTTCAATAGTAGAGACAAAACACTTTTCTTTTAAGATTTGGTTATGCTCTGTCTATATTTTTTTCTAAGTATTGCATCTGTTTTACCAGAAATTAGTACTTCCTTTTACAATGACTTTTGTGTTAATTACAGTGAATTCTTGAATTCAGTCTATAGTTGCTCAATGTTCAGACATCACTGTTTTCACTGAAAATACTTCTCCAGCTCTAGCTATCACTGTTCCTAAGTTGTTATTGCACAGAGTTAAATAACACTGAGGAAGACATCTTCTTCTTATATGTGCACCCTGCAAATATCCCACAGACAGTGCTGAAGGTATTCCAAAAATTGGTTTCTTCATCAGAACAAATGCAGCAGCAGGAGAAGATGCATAGATAGCCTGGTTTTCACCAGAGCAGAATAATCCCCTAATTCAATGCCATCTGAAAGCAATATTTCTGTTTATTAATAGACATATAATTTATGCTTTCTGTTTTTATTAAATATTTTTCCTGGCTCAATAAAGCTACTTTTTAAAAATAAATAATCAGAGAACAGAGAATTATTGAAAATTGAAAATATGATGGCTAAATAAAAAACTGAGCAGAATAATGAAACATACCAGAAGACAGAAGGAAAAGAAAGAGGAAGGAAGGAAGGAAGAAAATCAGAAAGGAGATAACACATCCAATCAACTGAAGGGGGGAAATAAAGAGAGAATATGATAAGTAAAATTTCCTTCGAGAGAAAGTGAGGTTGAAAATATTTTCTTTTTTTTAATTAATTAATTATTTCTGTATCAAATAGTACAATTATTTGTATTTTCATGGTACTTTAATGATTTTTTTGAGACAAAGAAGGTTTTGGTAAACTTTTAAATATGTGTCATCATTCAAATTCAATGAAATAGAGGCCCAGGTTTCCAAACCAGTTAAAAATTTGAGCAAAAATATAAAATATGAATTGGGGAAAAAAATCCCCCTAAGAATAAAGATAGGGCTAGCTAAACACAGCATGTTGCCCTGTGGAAGTCTCTTTCACTGTTAGATGCTGTTGGGTAAATGCACCTGACAGCAATAACTTAAGCATACCCTTAGAATGACCCTGTGTGGTAGACACACCTGAGTGTTGTTCCAAGCTAGGGAATCCAGGAGTGGCCAATCTGGTGATTCATTCCTTGTCTATGAGGAACATCTGTGCCCCTGGCATGTCCTGTGGAACACGGGCTGTATAGAAGATTGAGGATCTGAGTTTTGGTGGGGGGGGTGGGGGGGTGGGTGGGGGGGGTCAGTAAATGAAAGTTGTCAGGTGGAGGTCATTACAGGGAGGGTGTTAAGTGAAAATACTCCATAAACTGCATGCTGTTTTCAAGTGGTTGTGGTTGTCCTGCCCAGCCCACCACCACTCTGCTGTGCGTTTACGTTGTCCAGCCTGCTGTCACTGGATTGTTTCTGTCCATAAGGCGGTTCTCCTGCCCAGCCTGCCGCCACTGGACTCTCCCCCCGGTATGAAAGCCCCTAATAAAACCCCGTGTCTCATTTGCTGATTCTGAGTCTTTTCTTTGGCCTCTTGAACCTGGCGCCTCCCCTACTGAGGTTGATAAGGGTTTGGCATAGCAATGCTCCAGAGACTGATTCGTGAGGAAGGAAAGTGAGCTGTACCAGAGAGAACAAAATCCCAGGTGACCCTTCTCTGCGTCAAAGTCTAGCGTCAAAGATTCCAGGTGATGTTTCCTGGTCCCACCTGCCTGTCTCACTTGCTCTACTCAAGCCTCATTTTCCACATATGCAAAATGGGAACAATAGTTTTGACCTGATTCTCTCAGGTGTGGGCATGATTCATGCAGAAAGTTGATTCATTTGCTGCGTGTTACAAACTGAGTAGGGATTTTCCAGCAAGGAAACAGTGACAGGTCATTTCTTCTTACGAGAACCAGGTATGTGAAGGCAGAGCTATATACCAGTGTTTCACAGATGATCCTACTTTAGCTTTTCAGCAACCTCGTAGCAGAGGTAGAATGTAGCATATCAGTAATGAACAGGCACTCCAGAGGCAGACTTGCCTGGATTGGACACATGGAGAATGGTGATGCCTACCCCAGGCTGAACTGAAAATCTGTTCTTAAGAGATGGGGGATAGGCACCTAAGAAAGAAAGTGAGCAGACACTGAGGGAACTAGACCTTTACCCAGGCTCAAAAGAAAAAGAAACATTATTTCAGAAGACACAAGCACTGTTGGCCAGGAAGAAACAAAATGAAACACTCCAGGCCACTCCACGTATTCCTTAAGTGAAACCTGCTTGTCTGCTCACTCCATAAATTATTGGGCTGTCTGCTGTGAGCCCTGGCGTTTACATGTTCATGTACTACATGAACATACTTACCAACCTAACCCGTGGAAATATTACCAGCGGTGATGCAAATGGACCATCTGCCCTCACCAGACACATGAGAAAACCAACCACAAGAAAGGGGGCTGGGGGAACTCCTGGGACACTGAACTCAGAAAAAAACTAATATACTTTGGGGAACAGGAGAAAACGCATTAAGCAGATTTAAGAAGATGTTGCAAGTATGAAACAAAAATGGCAGCTTTGAATGGCAGAACAAAGAGAAAAAAAGGTCTTAGACATTGTAAGAAATACAGTAAAAAACAAGTGTGTATGCTCGATAGTCAGATGTTTACTTTGAACACTAAGTTGATTATTAACAAAACTCAGAACTCAAAGAAAAAGTTGGAAAACATGAGACAAAATAATAAAAAAGCATTGACCATATGTCTAAGAGTTAAACATACATCTAAAAGATCAGGTCAGGGATAATGGAGAAGAGGGAAAATATTGAAAAAAGTAAAAATAAACATATCTGGAAGCTAAAAAATAACATAAATCCTTTGAACAAGAGTCCTTTAATACTGTGTTGGGTGGTTGGATGAATTAGGAAAAGACCTTATTGGGCCCACCTAGAGCCATTTGATGATTCCAAGTTAGCAAGAAGTTCTGAAAATCTTTCAGTATTAAAAGAATCATAATGAATACCAAGAAGTGGATGTTAGTGTAACATGAGAACTCCCTGAGAAAAATCCCATACAAATATCAGTGTGGCTTCACTTGTGGATTTTTGAGGGAGAATTGCCTGAAGAATTGAATTTTAGTGAGCATCTACATGATTCTCTTTCCGATCTCTTTCTGGAAATACTTAAAATGTAGAAGCATAAGTTAGAAAATCAAAATGTTAAAGACATTAGAAAAAAGTTATATTGGCAGGGCACTGTGGCTCACGCCTGTAATCCCAGCACTTTGGGAGGCCGAGGCGGGCGGATCACAAGGTCGGGAGATTGGGACCATCCTGGCTAACATGGTGAAACCCCATCTCTACTAAATAATACAAAAAATTAGCCGGGCGTGGTGGCAGGCGCCTGTAGTCCCAGCTACTCGGGAGGCTGAGGCAGGAGAATGGCGTGAACCCAGGAGGCGGAGTTTGCAGTGAGCTGAGATTGTGCCACCGCACTCCAGCCTGGGTGACAGAGCAAGACTCCATCTCAAGAAAAAAAAAAAGTTATATTTGCATGAGTGAGCACACAGACAAACACTTGCTAATTTATTCATTTCCATTGAAACACTTTCTGAAGCTCTTAGGTACCCAAACATATCGCCAGGACCTAAAGATGATGTAGAAATGGGGGAAATCCAATGCTTGCCCTTGCAAAAAAATCATTATTCAGTAAAAACAGGTTAAATACACAAATATCTATAATAATAAGCAGAATGAGTTGTCAGACAAGGGAAAAATGTATTTGTCAGGGTTCTTCAGAAAAAGAGAACCTGTAGGATATATGCGGAGATTTATTATGAGGAAGTGGCTCTTGAAACTACAGAGGCTGGGAAATTCCATGATCTGCACTCTGAGAGGTGTAGATCCCAGAAAGCTGGTGATGCAAATTAATCCAAGCCCAAAAGCCTGATCACCAGAGAAGCCAAGGGTATAAATCCCAGTCTGAGGGCCAGGGAAGATGAGATGAGATGGGATGTTTCAGCTCATGCTGGCAGAAGAAAGAAGAGGCATATTCCTCTTTTCTTTGTCTTTTGTTCTACTCCAACCATTCATGGGTTGGGTAATGGCCAACCATATGGGGGTGGGCAATCTGTTTCACTGAGTCCACAGATTCAAATTCTCATTCCACTCAGAAAAACCATAAAAAACACACACAGAAATAGCACTGTGCACCTTATGATCCAGTCAAGATGACATGTAGAATCAACCATCACAAGTTCGAACTTTGTCAACTTGGCACACAAATGCCTCACCTCAAATCATAATTAATCCTCAAATAAAAACAATAACAAGGTCACAATGCCACTGAACGTGATACACCTATCCTATGTACTACCAGTAATGCACTAACTCCTTCCCCAGAAGCAGAGGTAAAGCCCTGAGTGATGTTTATTCTTCTCCTTAGTATTCTATAACTTAAATTTTATAATGTAAATTAACAATATTTAAATACTACAATATGAAATAAATACATCTTATGTTACAAGGCAACAAGATAAGACAGAAAAAAAGATACACATACATATGCATACAAACGTACTCAGAACAAAGTAAGGAGAAAGTGCTTGTGACAATTGCAGTCATGAGTCATTTTTCTGTAACTGGTCATGTGTTTGTAGCTGGTATTTATAACTACCTTCTTCCACTATCCATTCTGTGTTCCCTTTGACTTTAGCAAGCACCTCAGCCAATTGTGGTTCTTTACCTGGTAGGATGGCCCAAACCTTCATTCCTGAAGGGTCTGGGCCATTAGATGCCCTGCATATATTAGTTTTTTGTGGTTTTCCATTGACTTTAATCACAGGACATGGTAATATTAAGAGATGCTCTAAGTATTCCAGACATACTCTACCTCCACTAGGGAGTAGTAGTTCAGTGTCCCCTTGGTAATCTGGATCAGTCATGCCAGCCAACACAGTAAATTCTTGTCCCGTTGACTCAGGAGGGAGATCCCAAAGGTGGTGGATGACACTCTTAACTTCCTGTTTAATGAAATCATGATTTTGTCTTCTGGTGGGAACATTTCTTTTTCCAGGATGAAGACTTCTAGGTCAGCAGAGCATAAAGTCATGGAAACAGGAAGAAAACATTTTGCTAATGGGACACTAGGGGAAGTCATGAGTAGTGTCACTTCAATTTTGAACCTTGATTTCTGGACCTAAGAATTTTGGCTATCAGACAAACAGCACCAAATATTGGATACTGATTCAGAACATAGTCTTCTGGAGAACACTGCCTCAACCCTCAAGGTATTATCACCTAGCTGGTCCTGTAACCAAGACTTCAAATGGCCATTCAACCATTCTATCAAGATGGCTACTTCAGGATAGTGGGGGATGTGGTAAGACTAGTGAGTTCCTGAACATGAGACCATTGCCACATTTCTTAAGCTATTAAGTGAGTTCCTTGATCAGAAGCAGTGCTGTATGGAAAAACATGATGGTGGAATAACATGAAGATAGGATTTTGCCCCAAAGTGCTAAAGCCCTAAAGACAGTTGAGGCATTCTGTGAGTCCACCAAAGGTAGTCTTGACAGAAACATTCAAGAAAAGCAAATCCATATCCAGAGTAAGTATATATTCCAGGAAGGACAAAACATTACCCCTTCCATCATGGAAGCTATCTAATATTATCAACCTGCCACCACCTAGCTGTCTCATGACCCCAGGAATGATGCTATGGGGCTGGGGGCTGAGAATCTGTTCTGGTCTCTGCTGCTGGCAGATTGGACACTCAGCAGTGGCCATAGCCACTTCAGCATCAACGAGTGGAGTCCCTGTTGCTGAGCCTATGCATAACCTTCATGCCTGCCACATGGCCAATATGTTCATGAGTCCATTGGTTAATAACAAGGTTGGCTTAGAAAAGAGGCTGACTGGTATCCAAAATATGTCATCCTATCCACTTGATTATTAAAATCCTCCTCTGCTAAGGTCACCATTTGATGAGCATTCTCATGAGACACAAATATCTTCCCACTTTTTCTCCATTCAGGGAAAAACTGTCCTCAAATTTCTCTGTGACATTTTCCAATCGTGCTCCTTCCAAGTCTCTGACCATTAGGCCAAAGCATTAGACATCAATTGGTATATAATTGTATGTCTAGCCACTTCTCCTTCCAAACAAAATGGACAATTAGATGGATGCCCAAAGTTCTGCCCACTGGGAGAATTTCCCTTCACCAATGTCCTTCAGGAATGTCCGAGAGGGTGGCTGCAGTGCTGCAGCTGCCCTGCATATCATGCAGAATCATCTCTAAACCAGGACTGAGTCTTGTCTTCCTCTGTCAACTGATTGTTGAGAACTCCCCAGGAGCCCACAGGTGTAGCTGAGAGAGAGAAGGTAATGAAGCAAGAATGGAGACTATGAAAATTTGAACCAGTTCTTCATGTAACTTATTTGTGCTTTCAGGGCCTGCTCATATACCCCAAGTATATGCCACCTTCATTTGATGATGGAGTGTTGCTGCATGCAGCCAACTTGATGCCTTCATGGGTCAGCTAATAGTCAGTTCATGATGGGCAGCTCAAGTTGCATGGTAAATTTGTGGCTTACAATTAAACTGTCAGTTGCAGAAAAAAAAGCTATTTCTCAAAAGGAGAGCAGTTTTCTGCAGATGACGATAGTCCTAAAGTCCTAAAAGTCCCCAAAGTCCTAAAGGCCTGTGCTCTAATTCATCTATTGGAGCCTAGCAAAAGCTCCAAACAGCTTCGCCACCCACTATTGACACTTCAAGAACCACTGGATCTGCTGAACCATATGGCCCAAGAGGCAGAGAAGCTTGCACAGCAGCCTGGACCTCTTGAAGAGCCCTTATTCTGGGCTCAAATCAAAACCAGCAGCTTTTCAGGTCATTCAGTAAATGGGCCAGTGAAATACACCAAAATGATAAACATATTACCTCCTAAATCCAGAGAAGCCCACTAGGCACTGTGCCGCCTTCTTAGGTGGAGGAAAGGCAAGATGCAACAATTTATCCTTCACTTCAGAAGAGATATCTTGATATCCCCACACCATTGGGCCCTTAAATATTTAATTGAGTTAGAAGACCCCTGAATTTTTGTTGGGTTTATTCCCCACCTTCTGACACACAAATATCTTATCAAGAGGTCTAGAGCAGCTTCTACTTTTTGCTCACCAGATCCAATGAGTGTCATCAATGCAATGGACCAGCACGATATCTTGTAGACAGGAAAGGCAATCAAGATCCCTGAAAACTAAATTATGGCATAGAGCTAGAGTGTTAATATAAGGCTGAAGTAGGACTGTTAAGGTGTATAGCTGGCCTTACCAGTTGAAAACAAAGCTGCTTCTGATCAGCTTCTGGACAAGTATGAAGAAAAAAATAATTTGTCAGATTAATAGCTGGGTACCATGTATCAAGAGATTTGTTAATTTGCTCAAGCAATGAAGTCACATCTGGTCCAGCAGCTGCAATTAGAGGTACCACTTGATTAATCTTACAATGGTCCACTGTCATTCTTTAAGATCCATCTGTCTTTTGCACAGGCCAAATAGAGACAAATGAGGATGTGGTGAGAATCGCCACCCCTGAATCTTTCATGTTTCTTCATGGTGGCAATAATCTTTCCAGTCCCTCCAAGAATGTAGTATTGCTTTTGATTTACTATTTTTTTAGGTTGATGTGATTCTAGCAGCTTCCACTTGGCCTTTCCCATCATAATAGCCCTCACTCCAGAAGTCGAGGAACCAGTGTAGGGTTTCTGCCAGCTTCTGAGTACATCTATTTCTATTTTGCATCTGGAACAGGGGAAATAACCACAAAATGGGTTCAGAGACCCTGGAACTACTGTGAGATGGACCTGAACTAAAACTCCTTTGATCTCCTGACCTTCATAAGCCCCTACTGTAACTGGAGGGCCACAGTGATACTTTGGGTCTCCTGGAATCAATGTCAGTTTAGAGCCAGTGCCCACTTGTTTCAAAAAGGTCTAATTATTTTCTTTTCCTTAATGCACAGTCACCGTGATGAAAGGCCATAGGTTTCTTTGTGGAAAGCTAGGAGAAATGTCAACAGTATACATTTTCAACTGTGCGCTGGGGTCTTTCCTCAAGGTGATCACCTCCCCTTCATCCAAGGGGTTCTGGGTTTGTAAACTGACTTAAGTCTGATAATTGACAGAGGGACCATGACTCTGTTTTATTAAAGTTAGACTTTTGTTCACTTGATCTAGAACTTTTTACTTTATACAGCTGAAGCAAGAATTTAGTAGGATTCCCAGCTATTTCTCTTCTAGGCACTCCATGATTAACTAGCCAACACCACAGGTCCACATAAGTCAGACTGTTCTGATTGCTGCTTTGAATCTCTGTTGATTACAGTAACTACGCCCACATTTTCTTCAGTACTTCACCTCTTGGCCCCTGCTCCCCAGGTTCCAATTATTCTCACTGCATTTAAGTTTTCAAGTTGTATGGCTATGGCTTCCACTGTAAGGTCTGGCCTACAGAGAAGAACAACTACAAAGCTCTTTAGGGTGCTAGGACTCCCCTTATGAACTTATTTCTCACAGTCACGGTGAAAGATGTGTCTTCTGGACTCTCCCAGAGCGTATGAGTAGGTCTTAAATGAAAATCCACCCTAGCATTCCAGTCTCCCTAAGCCTTTCAATCCCTTCCTCTGTGTTAAACCAAGGGGTGTCTGCAATTTCCAATTCACTTACTGCAGGCCATCTTTTGATCCATGTTTCAGCCAACCAACCAAACAAACTATTTAAGCCCTTTCTAACTCCCCAAGTTGTCATATTAAGTGCAGACTCACTGCTTAGTGAGCTCATATCAATAAATTCAGCAGAACCCAACTTTATGTTCCTTCCATTGTTATCCCATATATCTACTCCCAGACATGTTTCCAGAATTTCCACTTGAAACCATAAGAAAACCTGAGTAGTTCTTTTAGAGTGTAACACATCTCCTTCTGGGCCACACTTCATACCTTACCTGCAGGAGTCTACTTGTATGCCTAGACGCAAAGAGGAAGGGTGAGAGCAGGTCCTGAGGAAAATCAGCATTGTCTTTCACGGCAACTGCCTCAAGGGAGGTCATTACACTTTCCTCAGGCAATGCAGGGTTAATCCCTTCAGATGGGGATTGAAAGGCAGATGCCACTGCAGGTGAGGAGGCTGCTACCACTGGAGGTAGAGGTGTCTCTGCCACTGGGGCTGGGGAGACCATTTCCACTGGTAAAGAAAATTCATCTGAACTTAGAGGCTCGATGTCCCCAGCTTCATCAGGGTCTTCCCACAAATCCCCATTTAATTTTTTTAGAATCCCATTCCTTCCCAATCAATACCCTCACTTTTAATAGTAGACACCCTACAAGGCTGGGAGTTCAATTTGCATTATAATTCAGCCAGTGGCAGAATGGAGCTCCATGTTTGATTTTCAGCAATTGCAGGAGCCCTGTCGTTGCAGGAGATAAAGGTCTCCTTTAAGACACATATGAAAGTTCTTACATTATTTACATGACAGTTGAGATGGAATTTCAATCCCTAAACTCAACTTTTTTCTTTCACCACTTTGTTCAGCAACATTAGGTGCAACCAACAATGCCTTCATATTTGTTAGTTTTCCGGAAATGTTCAAAAATATCATATACACAGCCACTTCACTTCTTGCTTATTATAAGTGGTTAATTGGGAGTATACAATGCAGATATTTTGTATATCTCTATAAACAATTCACACCATGGGCTATCAGTGCTCTCTTTACTACTGGAAATAGAGCCATTAGCATCATTAAATCTAATCAGATTAGAGGGCCAATTCCAGAAACCTCAGCCTCAATTTAGAAAACTCACCTTTAAATTTTTGTTCTTCTAATTCTGTTCCTCTAGAACCACTCATTCCCTGTATCATATGTGTATACATACGTGGAGTGAGAAAGAGGTAATATGGGAATTGGGCCATGTGATTATGGGGGCCGAGATGTCCCACCATCTGCCATCGGCAAGCTGGAAATTCAGGAAAGCCAGAAGTGTTGTTCAGTTTGATTCTGAAGGTCTGAGAACCAGGGGAGCCAGCAGTGTAAGCCCCAGGCCAATGGTCATAGAAAATGAAATGAGATGAGATGTCCCAACTCAGCAGTGAGGCAGAAAAAAAAAATGTAAATACTTCTTTCCTCCAGTCTTTTGTTCTATGCAGGCCCTCAGTGGATCGAATGATGCCCAACTACATGAAGGAATAAAATCTACTCTATTGAGTCTACTGATTTAAATACTAATCTTGTCTAGAAACAACCTTACAGATACATCTAGAAATAATATTTAATCTGGGCACCCTGTGGCCAGTCGAGCTGATACATAAAATTATCCATCACAAAAAGTAAGATGTTTCTGCATACCAAGGAAAGATTTTTCTTTCTGAAAAGCAACAATGCTATGTCTTTTCAGAATAATTGGAGTAAAACATTAAATTATGTTCTGTGAAATGGACTGCATCAGCACTTGAGGGGCTGATTTCTGAGTCATTAACAGAAATGACGGAATTTGGGGTTTGAAGTTGGAAACCTTGAGTCATTTTCTTCCTCTGTAGACCATCAAACTTGTGATTTTAGTCCAGCTATTCTTACTGAACCACAGCTCTGTAACCCATAAAATGGGAATAACAAACTAGTTCGTAGGATTTTGAGGCTTTCTAAGGCTTTGGTGGGATGCTGTATGGCCATCACTGAGCTAATCCTGGCTGGGCCATACAGAAAGGCACTGTGATTTGCTTTACTTGCCAGATTCCATTAGCTACATTCAAACACCCTTCTGGCTTGGAGGGACAGAAAAAGGCCTCCCTTGGTCATTTTATCTGATTCACTAAGGTTTCTCAAGCTGCTTCTCTAACTTTTCTTCTACAGGGTATAAATTTTGAGGTGACGCACATTGCTTAAGGTCTTCAAAGTGCTAAAGACGCTCTTGGTTTGGGACACATCAATGAAAACAGGTGGTAGTTCAGCTTTCCAGGGGAGGGGGGCTGATTAGAAAGATGGGAAATAATGAGAAAGAAAAATATCCTGAGTTGCAGGCAGAGTGTTTTAAAGGAGACAGAATTGATCATTTATCTACCTTTCTTGAAAAAGTCAAGATAATTAGAATAGATGTGTATTTAAAAACATGTATATACACACATATGTTTTAACACTGAGGCTTAGTTTAAATGAAGACTTACTTTGGAGAGAGGCCTCATAACTGTGCCAAGAGTAATTTGCATATTGGTATGTTTTATTTATGCAGCTTCATTTTTTGGCATTATCTCAGGAAAATCACTTGATTGACTCCTGTTCTGGTAAATGAAATCACACACAGTTCTTAACTTACTTTTTAAACCCATGTTAGCAGTAAAGATGGTTTTTATTAAACTACAAATGATCTTTCATAATTTGTAATGACTTGCCTCTTTAAGAAACATGGAGAGCTTCTTATGAATATTAGTAGCATTTTATTCTGTACTACTATGAAACTGCAGTGTAAGCAAAGACAGGCAAAGCACTGGGCATTTAAACGGAATCTAAACTTGGAACAGTGTGTCCACCCTGTTCTTTCTTTCTTTCTTTCTTTCTTTTTTTTTTTTTTTTTTGAGAAGGAATGTTGCTCTTCTCGCCCAGGCTGGAGTACAGTGGCATGATCTCGGCTCACTGCAGCCTCCGCCTCCTGGGTTCAAGTGATTCTCCTGCCTCAGTCTCCTGAGTAGCTGGGATTACAGGCACCTACCACCACACCCAGCTAATTTTTGTATTTTTAGTAGAGACAGGGTTTCACCATGTTGGCCAGGCTGGCCTCGAACTCTTGACCTCGTGATCCACCTGCCTCGGCCTCCCAAAGTGCTGGGATTACAGGTGTGAGCCACTGCACCCAGCCCCACCCTGTTATTTCATATGTGCTGTGTGCACCCCCACCCCCACACACAAGTCTGCAAGTGTAGTGGGGTAAAAAGCAGTTTTAACTATATAAGGAGTATGTATTATTACTTTGAGCATAATAATTTGTATTTTCATAAGCCAACTCGTTCAAAATAGAATGTACTAACTTTTTTCTCATCTTTGACCACGTTCTCACCAGTCACACCACCTAAATCATAAAGTCTTATCACTTCTACTCTTCCTCCACCCCACTAATCTGTCTCCTCATTTTCAACATCACACCCCACACCCTGCCACCTGAACTCCCTGCTCCTGCACTCCCCTACCCATGGATTCTGAACTGGGGCCACAGCAGAGTGCCTATCTGAAGAGTTCACGGGTCTGATCTTGTCTTTCCCAGCTTAAAGTGTGTAAGGCCTGAAGACCTTTCGTCCCTACAGTAGGAGCTTGTTAGGGTTGGGCTGACAGGGCAACATCACACCTGGGAGATGTGCCTTACAGTAGAAAAGGAATCACAGGTGGAGAGCCAGAGAGAGAACCGGCCAGATTCACAAGCTGCATGCAGTGCCTTCGTCCCCTTGTCAGCAAAATGGGTGAAAGAAGCTCCCACTGGAGTCAGCCAAGCCCCACTTGGAGCTTCTTCTGGTGACTTCCTGTCGTGAATGTTGGCCCCTCAGCAATGCCCCACCTCCCAGGGGTGAACTGAGAGGAAGGTTCTTCTAATAGCCAAGGCGGTGAGAGGGGCCAAGTGGGGTCAGAGGACCTACTCTGTGTAGACGAACACCAAGTCTGAATAGTCTTTCTGTGGGTCCAGTTTGTTTGACTATATTCATATATACTTGTACATGTGTAAATATATTATAGAAAGATATATAGAGATACTGATGTAGATATATAGATATCGAATAGATGTAGGTCTAGCTACATAATATATTTAAAACTGAGGTAATTATCCATGCAGCTTTCATACAGATAGTTGAATTTGATATGCCATAAAGTATGTTTATTAATTATTCTTTAAAACATTGGGTTTTCATAATCACAGTTTTGATATCTCTACCACCGTGGAGGTCTGACTACTGACGCCTGGTCTGCAATTTGACAAATGTGTTTGCAGGTTTCGTCTGTCAACTCTTCACTATAGAAAATACATATATTCTTTTTCAGAGTGAACCTGGAAGGGTACAAACGTGAAGCAAATACCCTCGCCTCCTCTCACTTCCTTTCAAGTTAGGCCTGTGAAATGACTATTCCCTTCCCTTTTAAGGCATTTGGTGCTGATGCCCCAGTGAGTTGGCCAGCTGTTACAAGTTCAGTCTCACAGAGTCTCGTAGGGGTTATATATTCAGCTGATCCCTGATTTGAATCTTGCCCCTCTCTCACCCCCAAGTTTAGGCTTGAGGAATGTAGAGGGGAGAGGTGGCTGCCCTTCCACTCCCCTTCCCCACTCCTTGCTTGGGTGGAGATGGAGGACAAAGCACTCCTCATGCTTCCTGGAGGCCTCGCCCGCTTATTACTGGGAAAGCAGAGGGAGTAAGGGAAGAGGAACCCAAGTCCCCTCTCCCCTCTGCCTTGGTGTTCCCTTCCTACGGGCCGTTTCTGACAGCCATGGAGGCCCACTCTGCGGCAGGCATGAGTCCTTGGGGGCCCTCAAGTAGGGCTGACTGGGTCAGGGACATTTTGTCAATTCTTGGCGAAAGGTGTCAGTGCAAGGATCTTGCTTTGTAATAATGTGGGCCATTGAGCTTTCTCTCCATGATTCTCCCAGTTTATGCTAGGTCTAGGGTAGGAGGAAAATCTCAATTAAAATTATGTGTAGGGAAAATATTAGAATATTTATGAAGATGAGTATAGCATTTCTAGAATTGTGGGTAGTTTTAATTCTCCTATTGTTTCATGTTTTGCATGTTTTCTAAAGGTAAAAGATGTTTTCTAAGGATAAAAACTTTAAAAAAAAAATAGTAGTCTTCCAGTTCTGGACAACATAGAGTTCAATTCTTCTTGCTAAGTACAAATATAAACCCTGGACAAAATAACAGGTAACTGTCAGAAGATTCTGAAAAGATGGGCCAGGGACCTGAGGACTTGAGGAGCCACCTGATTTGTTTTGTCTTTTTTTTCATTTTGTCATATCCCCTATCTATTCTAGCCTGGGCTCTAAAAAAGTCCACAACCCAGAATTGCCAGCATGCACAGACAAAAGACCTTACTCCACAGCAAAGGCCTGGAGGAGGTAGCCCTGTACACAGAGCCTTCTAATGACACCCCCCATCTTAGACCAGCATCCCAGGTCCCAGTTTCCATCTATCTTCAAGTTCATGTTTCCATCCTATCTTTAATGCAGGCTGCCACTCTTTTCTGCTACTGAGACGCAATCCCATGGACAACTGGTGGGGTGGGGTGCACAGGAAACACTAAGCCTCCTGCTGAGCTATGGCTATCATGTGCTTTAATTTTTCTGGACTGGGATTTGATTTGTATTTTAAAATCTTACTTTATTCAGTGGCAGCAGAAACCCAACTGTGTGTTACTTCTCAGTTTGCTCAGTTAACTTTGGCTTCCTTCATTAATTCTGGGTTTGCTCCACCCACTCTCTCACAGGCATTCAAACTGTGATGTGCAGTACAGGGAACATGCAAATTAAGGCCTCAGCTGGACCTCAGCCATCATCTCTGTGCCTCTCATCCTCTGGCCCACTGGCACTGTCCTCCATATGGGATATTCAGAGAGGTTCCAGTTTTCATCCTATCTTTAATGCAGACTGCCACTCTTGTCTGCTACTGAACCTCAATCCCATGTTCAACCTGGTGGGAGGGCGCCCCGGAAACACTAACCCCACTCTGGGCTCTTAGGAAATGAGCTGTTTCTGCCCTGCAGCCTTATAAACTTGCTGCATACAGGGCTCAGTGGTGCAGTGAGCTCTGCAAGGCCTGTGTTCCACCCAGAGCCCCAGATAGAAAGTGGTCCTGGGGTCTCCACTCTCAGATCTGAAAGCTCTAGTGTTTCTAGGTCATCTGTGACATGTGTTTCCTTAGGGACGGAGGTTGAGTACCCCAGCTTCCCAGATCAGGAGAGACACATAGAAAAGAGTTCAAAACACCATGTTGCAAGGATTCTGCCTGCCTCTCTTTGTGCCATTATCTTGTTTATATGTTAATTAATATTAACACAGTCCCAGTATTACTGAACTTTTGTATCACAATTTCTATTTTTCTTTAAGGTTATGCTTAACCTGTTTTTTGGGAATTTAAAAATTCAAAATTTATAAGATACATGAAATTTAATTTAAATACATAAAATACATAAAAATTTTTAACTTATGCCTTTGGATTAAAAAATATAGAGAAACGATTTCATTAGATAGTGTTTTCCCATGAGTTGATTCAAAAAGCATGGTAACACTGCAGAATAAGTGAGCTTTTCTAGTTTGAAAATAATGTCTGGTTGGTATCTGAGAGCTTTTAGAATACACCTAAGCGCATCCAAATTGCAGTGCAGTTTTTCATTATTTTTTTATATATATATATATATATAAAATACATTTTATGAAACTAGCAATAGAAACACACTTTCATGAACAAGTTAGTGGTCAAAATTTTTAAAAGAAAATATCGTGAATTTTCATACAACAGATGCCATTTTAGGTTGATTTAGTTTATTTTCTATACCTCAAAAATTTTAAAGGCTATGAATAGCTGAAAGCATAAAAATAACACCCTATAATATGCACCATTTAATACAATTCTTTTTACAATTCAGTTTTCAATTTTTAATTTTTTGTTATTTCAACAGGTTTTGGGGAAGCAGATGGTGTTGGGTTACACGGATCAGTTCTTTAGTGGTGATTTCTGAGATTTTGGCGCACCCACCACTCAAGCAGTGTACACTACACCCAATGTGTAGTCTTTTGTCTCTCACCGCCTTCCTACCATTTCCCCTGAGTCCCCAAAGTCCATTTTATCATTCTTATGCCTTTGCATCCTCATAGCTTAGCTCCCACTTATGAGTGAGAACATATGGTGCTTAGTTTTCCATTCCTGAGTTACTTTACTTAGAATAACGGTCTCCAATTCCACCCAGGTTACTGCAAATGCCATTATTTCATTCCTTTTTTAGCTGAGCAGTATTCCATGGAATATATACCATATTTTCTTTATTCACTAATTGATTGATGGACATTTGGGCTGGTTGCATATTTTTGCAAGTGCAAATTGTGCTGTTATAAACATGTGTGTGCAAGTATCTTTTATATATAATGATTTCTTTTCCTCTGGGTAGATACCCAGTAGTGGGATTGCTGAATCAAACAGTAGATCTGCTTTTAGCTCTTTAAGAAAACTTCACGCTGTTTTCCATAGTGGTTGTACCAGTTTACATTCTCACCAACAGTGTAAAAGTGCTCTCTGTTCACCACATCAATGCCAACATCTATTATTTTTTTATTTTTTTTTATTTTGGACATTCTTGCAGGAGTGAGATGGTGTCGCATTGTGGTTTTGACTTGCATTTCCCTAATCATTAGTGATGGTGAGCATTTTTAAATTTGTTTTCTGGACATTTGTATATCTTCTTTGGAGAATTATCTATTCATGTCTTTGGGATTGTTTGTTTTTCTCTTGCTGATTTATTTGAGTTCCTTTTAGATTCTGGATATTAGTCATTTGTTGGATGCATAGTTTGAGAGGATTTTCTCCCATTTTTTGGGTTGTCTATTTACTCTGCTAATTATTTCTTTTGCTGTGCAGAAGCTTTTTAATTAAGTCCCAACTATTTATCTTTATTTTTGTTTTATTTGCTTTTGGGTTCTTGGTTGTGAAGTCTTTGACTAAGCCAATGTCTGGAAGACTTTTTCCAATGTTATATTCTAGAATTTTTATGGTTTCAAGTCTTAGATTTAAGTCTTTGATCCATCTTGAGTTGATTTTTGCATAAGGTAACAGATGAGTATCCAGTTTTATTCTTCTACATGTAGCTTGCCAATTATCTTGGCACCATTTTTGAATAGGGTGTCCTTTCCCCATTTTATGTTTTTGTTTGCCTTATCGAAGATCAGTTGACTGTAAATATTTGGCTTTATTTCTGGGTTCTCTGTTCTGTCTCATCGGTCTATGTGCGTACTTTTATACCAGTACCATGCTGTTTTGGTGACTATAGCCTTATTGTATTGTTTGAAGTTGGGTCATGCGATGCTTCTAGATTTATTCTTTTTGCTTAGTCTTTGTTTGGCTATGTGGGCTCTTTTGTGGTTTCATATGAATTTTAGGATTTTTTTAGTTATGTGAAGAATGATAGTGGTATGTTGATGGGAATTGCACTGAATTTGTAGATTGCTTTTGGCAGTATGGTCACGTCAACGATATTGATTCTACCCATCCAGGATCTTGGGATGTGTTTCCATTTGTTTGTGTCATCTGTGATTTCTTTCAGCAGTGTTTTGTAGTTTTCCTTGTAGAGATCTTTCACATCCTTGGTTAGGTATATTCCTCTTTTTTTTTTTTTTTTTTTTTTTTGACAGCTATTGCAAAAAAGGTTGAGTTCTTGATTTAATTCTCAGCTTGGTTGCTGTTGATGTATAGCAGCGCTTATAATTTATGTACATTGATTTTGTATCCTGAAACTTTACTGAATTCATTTATCTGTTCTAGGAGCTTTTTGGATGAGTCTTTAGAGTTTTCTGGGTATATAACCATATCATCAGTGAACAGCGACAGTTTGACTTCCTCTTTACTGATTTGGATGCCCTGTATTTCTTTCTCTTATCTGATTGCTCTGGCTAGACTTCTAGTATTATGTTGAATAGAAGTGGTGAAAGTGGGTTTTCATTTTGTTACTCACTGATGGCATACAAAACCATATAGATATAGAGATAGATTCATAAATACACACGGATGTGAATTCCCCAATTTATGATCAACCAATTAACAAACACACCACACACATGCACAGTCAGCATGTGGCTTTGCTGTTTCTAAGCAGAGAGTGAGAATCTCCTGTTTTCTCTCTAGGCCCACCACCCACCAATCAAGCTTTTGTTCTATGCTCTAGGTAATTTCCTCTCTGGACATCAAATCCTATTTCCTGGAGAAGCAGCAGGGCTTTTGTTTTGTTTTGTTTGTTTTTGTTTTTGTTTTCATTTATTCGTGATACCTTGAGCACAGTTGAATGACCAAGAAAGGTTGGCCATTTACTAAATAATTCCTTTAGGGTTTGACCCAAAGTTTTAAAATCCAAAACTGAGATCAAAAGTGAGGCCTACTGCAGATGTTCATGCTGTGAGGGGTGATGAACTGGAGATATTGGGGGACATGTCACCCAGAATTTGCCCTCATGTGGGCTGCAGAGAAGGAGAATGATGCCACAGACAAAGAGAAGGGAGAAAGAAAGGCACTTAGCGTTAGTTGAGTTCCTGGGTCACTCACTATTCCTGAGACTTTGTAGCGCTATTTCCCTCCACATATCTGGATGTTTCAACACTCTCCTGGCTGTAATGAGATTCTTAATATCACTCTGATGAATTTTTTTTTTTTTGTCTAAGCTGGTACAACATGGATTTCTATCACTTACAACCCTCAGAATCCTAACTGGTGTAAAACTAGAGGGCTTGTTTCCTGGACTTAGACCCTTTGAGCTTGAATCCTGGGTCTGCTACTTATAAAACTTGCTACAATAAACAGGTTCTTAACCTCTCAATCTTCTCATCTTTAAAATGAAGAACATAATGTTATGTCACTTGCTGAGGGTGTGAAATGAGATGATGTCTGTAAATCCATTAGCACAGAGTCTAGCCCAAGGACCAAGGCCATCAGCACCCCAGGGAGAGGAGTTTTATAGAACTTGCCCATAAATTTTATATCTTCAAATACACACATGCATACAAAAGCTAGAAGGAAGACAAAAATGCTCTCCCTTACAGAATAGACCAACTCATAAATTTAGAAAAAAAAAATAGAGCATAAAAATCACACCTTTGCAATGATGATATTAAGGAGTGAGGCAAGCAGCAGGCAGCAAGGAATGGTGATGAACAGGATAGTTCTGTACTCTCGAAGCATCTCATCACAAATGACTTGACAATCACAATGGTAAAAACTCAAAGTGCAAAAACGTCTCAGCCTGCATCGCAATCAAGTGATGGAAGGGAACACCCCAATCATAAAGCAAGCTGACATCAGGACTCACCTGGAATGATGCAGTGAGGACACAGCCTCCCTTTGTGGCAGCCCTGACAAAGAAGCACAGCTGAAATCTATCGGGAAGAAACAATAGACAGACCCACACTGAGATACATTCTATAAAATAAATGGGCTCTCTGCCTCTAGACGTTTCATGCCATGAAATACAAAGAAAGGCTGCCATACATTTCAGACTGAAGGAGATCAGACACATGGAAACTGTGATTCTTGATCAGACACCAGAACTGGGAAAGACAACTCTAGACAATATAATTGTGACAACTGTTGAAATTGAATAAGATCTGCA
This sequence comes from Gorilla gorilla gorilla, assembly GCF_029281585.2. NCBI lineage: Eukaryota > Metazoa > Chordata > Mammalia > Primates > Hominidae > Gorilla > Gorilla gorilla. The sequence continues at coordinate 54,502,665 of NC_073230.2, forward strand.
GATTAAAGAACAGTATTTCATGGATATTAAATTTCCTGATTTTGATCAGTATTGTGGTTCTTTAAGAGAGTGCCCTTGTTTGTAAGAAATTCTCACGAAAATTTTCAGGAGCCAGGTGGCTTGATGACTCTAGCCTGATTTCAGATAATTCAGACAAAACAACATATACATAAGTAAATGTGAATGTGTTCGGGGACAGAGAGTGAAAGATACAGTACATAAGGCCAAATGTAAACAACTGGTGAATCTGTGCATACGGAATGCAGAAAAAGTGTGTACAATTCTTGAATTTTTTGGGGGGTGGGGGTAGGGTCTCACTCTGTAGTCCAGGCTGGAGTGCAGAGGCACAATCATGGCTCACTGTAGCCTCAACCTTTAAGGCTCAAGTGATCCTGCCACCTCAGCCTCCCAAGTAGCTGGGACAACACACATGTGCCACCTTGCCAAGCTAATTTTTGCATTTGTTGTACAGATGGGGGTCTCACCATGTTGCCCAGGCCGGGCTGGAACTCCTGAGCTCAAGCAATCCCCCCATCTCGGCTTCCCAAAGTGCTAGGATTATAGGTATGAGCCACCACACCCAGCCGAAATTTTTAATAAGTTAGGAATTTTCTTTTTTTTTCGAGATGGAGTCTTGCTCTGTCACCCAGGCTAGAGTGCAGTGGCATGATCTCGGCTCACTTCAGTCTCCACCTCCCGGGTTCAAGAATTCTCCTGCCTTATATGAAAATAAGAAATTACAAGACATTAAAAGGTATATGTACTTACAGATGCTGTTTAACTTATGATGAGGTTACATCTTAATAAACCCATCTTAAGTTGAAAATATTTTAAGTCAAAGATGCATTTAATACACCTAACTCATTGAGCATCATAGCTTAGCCCAGCCTGCTTTAAAGGTGCTCAGAACTCTTATATTAGCCTACAATTTGGCAAAATCATCTGGCAACACAATACCTTGTAGAGTGTTGGTTGTTATCCTTATGATCACAGGACTGACTGGGAGCTGGACTCAGTCTGGCAGAAACAGGGACAATTCACCTGGAGGTCATGTCTGAGCTGAGACTGGGAGACCACGGAGAAGGCAATCAGGTGAGGAAGGCCAGGGAAGGCAACGTGGGCAAGAGCCAGGGTCAAGAGACAGGAGGACACCTGTGAGCAAATGTCAGTTGCTCCTTAGGGCTGGAGGATAATATCAGACATCGTCTTTAAGCTTTACGGGTATTCAATGAGCAGATCTTGGAAAAAAGTCAACTTTTGAGTACATGAAGACAAAATACCTTTAAAATTTATTTGGAATAACTCTAATAAAGTCAAAATAGATTTTTTAAAATACAGCAAATATTACATAAGTGTGATGCCCTTATTATTTTTAGAGCTCACAGAAGTTGATAAGAGAAACATCAGACCCCCAGTAGGTAAAAAGATTTATGTAAAAAAAGAGAAAAATATACAAACTGTAAGGAAACAAACAAGAAAATATACTATTTAGTTTTGAATAAACTTCTTTCTCTGCAAATGCAAAAAGAAGGCCGAGTAGGTATCTCCAAAAAATGTCTCTAGGCTCTCAATAATAAAAGACAATAAATGTGTTAATCAATTGTAAACCAAGAATAAAATTCTAAGCCCAGCAACCAACTAAATGGACTAACACCCTCAGTCAAAGGCATTCCAAAGTAAACTGGAAAAACTAATTCAAGCCATGATGGGAAGAGATGGTTAGACATTCCTCACTATACCCTCCACCCTTTGGAATTCAGGCACAACTGACTAGCATTAGCATTAAAACAGAGACCCTCAGACTGAAAAAACAGACTGTAGCAATCAGATACTAAATTGCAACCTGACTTGGGTGTAAGATCACATGACAGATAGCAAGTCCTGAAAGGAATTGAAGTATTTCATCCCAACATATATTTCTTTGGCATATGTTTAAATGGCCCTACAAAGCTGTGCCTTGTGGGGGAAATTTACATTCCGTAGAGAATCTCCTTCCCTTACTAGATCTTTTCAGGAAAGTCTAGCACCTTTTAAGATCTGTTGAGACAACATTTGCCATCTATTATGTAGGATGCCTACTACCTAGAGGCTTCACTCGCAGAACAAGAACCTGAAATTCCACAGCCCTCTTATCTTCACCCCAAGCATATATTTCTGCTGACTTCAACTCCTTAGACAAAACTTAACTCTTTTAACCTATTGCCAGTCAGGAAATCTTTGAATCCCCCTGTGACCTGGCAGGTCTTTCACCCTCTTGTAGATGTCCCATCTTTCCAGACTGAACCTATGTATACCTTACATATAGTGATAGATGTCATCCTATAACTTTTACCCCACTAAAATATATGAAATCAAGCTATGACCCAACCACCTTGAGTACATGTTCTCAGGACCTCCTGAGGCTGTGTCACAGGCATGTCTTTAACCTTGGCAAAATAAACTTCTAAATTAATTGAGATTTGTCTCAGATAATTTCTGGTTTATGTAATATATGTAAAAATAAGAAAAATATGAAATTGCATTTAGGCAATCAAAAAACTTGGGAGGGGAATAAATACAAATTTTAATATTAATCACTGTGTGGTAAGTTATTATTTTTATGTTCTTTCTGCTTTTCTGTATTTCCTAAAATATCAACCAAATTTAAATATTATGTTTTAAAATAGTTTTAAAATAGTTTAAAATAGAAAGATAGTGATTGATTTTAAGGCCCTTTTCACCTGATTTGCCTTTTTCGTTGTAATTTTTTTAACTAGCATGTCGATTTAATTTGTAGGCAGTTTCATTATGATAGGAAATCCAGTTATTTGCCAAAAACGTCAGAAAATGGCACATTTTAAAAATAGCATATTTTAATAAATAGTTGTGTTTTTTTCTGTGTTTTTTTGTTTGTTTTATTTTGTTTTGTTTTGTTTGACACAGGGTCTCTTTCTGTCACCCAGGTTGGAGTGCAGGGGTACAATCACAGCTCACTGCAGCCTCGATCTCCTGGGCTCAAGCAATTCTCCCACCTCAGCCTCCAGAGTAGCTGGGAATTTTAGGTGCATGCCTCCAAGCTTGGCTAATTTTTTACAATTTTTTGTAATCACAGGGTCTCACCATGTTGCCAGGCTGGTCCTGAACTCCTGGGTTCAAGTGATCAGCCTGCCTCAGCCTTCCAAAGTGCTGGTATTACAGGCGTGAGCCACCATGCTCAGCCCTGATAGATGTATTTTGGAGCAACTTAGATGTGGGTATAAGAGCAGAATGTCTTTTAGAGAAACAACTATGTAACATATTTCAGGCTAAATACCTTTATTCTGGATTAATTCTGTAGGGCTTCTTCAGCTCTTACCTGTGTTTTATCCCAGAACACAAACCCTTAACCTCTTCTTGAGTAATAAAATGAAACTTACAGGAAGAGGAACTGTGTTTAATGTAGGCATTCCTTCACACTGGTGGGCCGAAGAAGTTTCATTCTGCTGGCAAAATGTGGACTTCTGGTTTCAATTTTTAAAATATGAAGGATTTAGAGAACTATTCTCAGAAATCTGGCATGGGCTTAGGAGGGAGTGAACATTGGGAGCACTGTGCCTGTGAGACAGCAAGCTCTAACATGGAATTCCTGAGTGGAGAATTTAGTTAAGGAAGGGCACCGAACAGCAGCCAATTTGGTAAATAAAGTTTTATTGGAACACAGCCATGTTCATTCCTTCATGGATCATCTATGGCTGCTCCTGTTCTAGAAGAGCAGAGTTGAGTGGTTGCAACAGCAACCTTATGGCCTAAAAAGCCTACAACATTTACTATCCAGCCCTTTGTATTTATATTGCTAGCTCTGCGCTAGCCAGTTTCTCCAGGTGCCTCTCTTTAACTTGATGATGTTTTTACTTTTTACTCTTACTGGCAACTTTTGTTTTTAACAAACAACAAAAACAAAAGTAAAGACTTCACTAACACTTTTGTTCTATCAGGTTTATAACCAGCTCAGAAATTTACCTTGGGCAGGAAATGCCATTACTGATACAAAATTCAGACACCGCAAATTTCAGAAAAATAGTACATTTAGCCATTACAATAGTGCAGCTTTATTTACACAGACATTAGTAGGCTTTTCTGTGAATACACTGTGTACAGGAAACAAGAACATAATTTCCATGATACAGGAATCCATCCACACAAACCAAGTAAAATTTATGGTCAGAGAAATGCTCTTTCTAGGAAGTCAATATTATGAAACAGGTTTGAGATCAACAACAACATGCATGCTGCCAGGTTTCTTTGTTTTGTCCAGTGTTTTCATCTAAGAAGGTCAAAGCAACCTTAAGAATTTCAAGATTTCCAAACACCTCCATAAAGTAAAGAGCAAAAGAAGCAACTGTGAGTTGGATAAAAGCAACCTCCAGGAGAATGAGCATAGTGGGAGCACTCTCGGCCTTTGCAGACACTCACTCTACAGCTCAGGTTTTCTTGTGTATGTCCCAGGCTCATTATCAAACTGTTCTCTGGTTTCACAGCAGCTTTCTCAGGTTATCAGGGCATGTGTTAATATCACTATGACTTTTTGGTGATGACGGAATTCATCCTTCATGTTCTCCTTTGTCAGATAATTAAAAAGCTGGATATAACTTGGAGAGATCCAGCTCTCTCAAGCTCTACAGTGGCTGGGGGGTTGGGTCCAATGGCTACATGCTGCTTCTTTCCTTTATCACCTCCTAGCTGTGTGAGCCCAGGTAGATAATAATCCATCTGTTCCACAATGTCCTCACCTGTGAAATGGGAATAATCATGCATTGAATGTTTCATATGCTTAGTGTGTGTCAGGCTTAGCAGAATGTCTGGCACACAGCAAGTCTTCAAGATACATTAGATTTGGCTCACATCTGGACAGCAAGCTGTCTTTTGATATGTAGCCAATCAATTCTGAAAACTCTGAGCCATCTGTAAGAATTGCTTGTTCTTCATCAAATTGAATTGGCTTGTCTCCATAAGTATTTTGATTGTGAATAGGTGATTATATAAAGTTATATGCACTTCTCCTAACAATTAATGATTCAACTGTAAAGTAGATCATCACAGAAAATTATTTTGAGGATTGAATCATGCTCCATGTGTACAAGCAAGAAATAATGTTCAGCTTCATAGAAGAAAGAGCACTAAAGTTTGAGTGAGAAGGTACCACTTATTAATTCTGAGGAAGCTATTTCTCTAGTCTCTTTTTTGCAATTGATAAAATAGAGATGATCATCACTTCATAGGATTGTTGTGAGGGTTAAATAATTCTGTGAAAGTCCTGCATTTAGGCTCTGGCTAATTGTTGGCTACTGTTGAGTCGATCCATTACTACTCATGATCTTTCACAAATAATGCCACGTGTTTAAATTACAGAAAGTAACAACTTCACCTCACCTACTGGGGTACCAAAAAAAGCACTTGCTGTTTAATATGCAAACTATATTACCCCAAGCCCAAAGTTCATCCATCAAGGGTATATCACCCTTCCCATTATAATTCCAAGAACCATAAATCTGTCCTCATTCTAAGAGGTCAGATCTGGTTGTTATTTTGCCTCTGAAAAACTGGAATTTTCTTCTTGGCAGGAGACCCCATCATTCCAGCCTATGGGCTGTTACTATTTCAGGAGATGTCTATTTTTTTTCTCCTTTTCTATCAAAAGTAGCCCAATTTAAAGGGCTATGTTAAATTTCAATGTTAATGTATTAACCATCAATTATGTTTTCAAATATCTGAATTTAATGTCGTAGAGTTATCCCCTCAGAGGTGGATTTCCAGTGTAACTAGTGAAGCTGGAGCTTCAGGTTCTTGCACTTGTATGAACCCCTTCCAAGGCCTTGGCAGTGTGTTCATATGGTCATGTACGACCTGTAAATTTGTACAAGTAAGTTATTTTGATAACAATTGGTTAAGGTTCCATGTTTGCCCTCGTGTAAGATGGCATGGGAGTAGTTTGCAGGCATTTTTGGAATCTGGTTAATGGGAAGTTAAATCGTTTTTAGTTTAGGTGTAGTAAGATATATTTATATGGCTCATAGACACTGTCATATGTATAACGAAGTTATTGCAATGTGACCTAGTGTGGAATAGCTTCCAGGCATACTTCTTCCTCCAAAGTACGAACTCACCTATCATTGTTATGCAAAGATACAGTACGACATTTCTATCACAATATGATTACAATCCAGCAGTCAGCACTGCAAGCAGGTGAGTAGTGTAAAGGAAACACTGTTTGAAGTATCCAGAGCCGGATGCTTATCTGAAAGAGTCTTCCAACCATCAAGCAGATAATGCTAAGCTGAGGATTTGGTTCTCATCTGTACAAAGAAGCTCTCTCCTGAGAGGGATAGACCAGTGATGAAGCCTGCATGTTTATAAAATGCATTAAGATTACTTTTTTCATTTTGATGGTAATTTATGCAAAATATAATTTTATCAGGATTCTGTGTTTTTAGGGCACAGAACTACACAGGATGTCACTCTCTGAACATTTATGTCTCATATACATCTAACAGGTCAGTTCTAAAATATCTTGTTCTGAGAATGTCTGGGAATTCCAGGTGAAAGGGTGTGTGAAATTACCCCAGTGTAGTCAAACAGGCTGAAGACACAGGTACATCAGTGATAACGATTGTGCACATCTTCATGATAAAGTTGGCACATGTAACATAAGAATAATTCAATTATACAATGATTTTCAACATAGCAAAAATTCTATATTGCACATGAATTGCTCTGAGAATAAAAAAGTCTGCAAGCAAAAATATATGAAAAGGTATTCTAGAATTATGTTAGGAAGTATGTTTTGTTATTTTCTGGACATTGGTATTTGTCATTTTTTTAATTTTTAAATTTGTGGTTTTAGTTCCCGTATTCTAATGAAATACTTATTTTCATATTTAACTATATATATAATTTTATTTTATTTTTTTCTTCATGAGGGACCTTAAACAAAATAAGTTTCAGATCCCAGAGTACTGGACTGGCCCTTGTCTCCATCCACCCATCATTGATGGGGAAGAAACTTTTCCCACTGAGGAGTCATTTTATTTTCTCTGAATGAAGTGAAATGGAGTAAAACTTGATCAGAAAGTTCTTAGCTCACTAATCATCAGGCAAATGCAAGTTGAAACCACAGTGAAATATCACCTCATACCTGATAGAATGACTATTATAAAAAGGCAAGAGATAAGAAGTATTGGCGAGGATGTGGAGCAAGGGCAATCCCTGCACACTTTTGGTGGGAGTGTAAATTGCTGCAGCCACTTTGGAAAATTGTATGGAAGTCCCTCAAAAAATTAAAAATAGAACTACCATATGATCCAGCAATCTCACTTCCGGGTATATACCCAATAAAAATAAAAATTAAATCAGTATCTCAAAGAGATGCACCCCCATCATTGCAGCATCATTCACAATAACCAAGATACAGAAACAATCTAAGTGCCCATCAGTGACTGAATGAATAAAGAAATTGTAGTGTATTTATATACAATGAAATATTATTCCACCATAAGAAAAGAAGGAAATCCTCCTATTTGCTACAATATGGATGAACCTGGAGGACATTACACTAAATGAAATTATTTCACTTGTATGTGGATACACATACAATGACAAATACTGTGTGTTCTCACTTACATGTGGAATACAAAAAGTTGATCTCAGAAGCAAAGAGTAAAACAATGGCTGACAGGAGCTGGAATGGGGGAGTGAATGGGGAGATGTTGGTCAAAGGGCTGAAACTTTCAATTATAAGATGAATAAGTTCTAGTGATCTAATGTACAACATGGTGACTATAGGTAATAATACTGCATTGTTTATTTGAAGTTTAATTATAGAGGAGGTGTTAAGGTCCTCACTCCCCTACACACACATATAGATACAGTGTTAACAATGGGTGGTGGTAGATGTGTTAATTAGACTGAGGTAATCAGTACGCAATGTATATCAAATCATCACTTTGAATATATACAATTTTTTTAAAATGAGAAAAGACATTTCTTAGCTGACTATATCATACTTGATTCATGGAATAGAAAATCAGTGAAAATTTTTAAAGAGCTATGTTCAGTGCCTGCCTAGTTTTTCTAGGGTATTGTGTCGCCCCTGGTACACAGTAAGTGCTCATTGTTTGCTTAACTAAAATATTGAGTTAAATGGGATGTTTTACCACCTTCATTATTAATGTGCCTCTTGATAACACTTGGTATGTTGTATTAGTCTGTTTTCATGCTGTTGATAAAGACATAACAAGATTGGGAAGAAACAGAGGTTTAATTGAACTTACAGTTCCACATGGCTGGGGAGACCTCAGGATCATCGTGGGAGGTGAAAGGCACTTCTTACATGGTGGTGGCAAGAGAAAATGAAGAAGATAAAAAAGCAGGAACCCCTGATAAAACCATCAGATCTCATGAGACTTATTCACTACCATGAGAACAGTATGGGGGAAACCATCCCCATGATTCAAATTACCTCCCACCGGGTCCCTCCCACAGTATGCGAGAATTATGGGACAACAATTCAAGATGAGATTTGGGTGGGGATACAAAGCCAACCCATATCATATGCCTTGACTCTAAATTAACTAAAATTAAATTCAAATAAAGTTATGTTTTCCTCTTTAAATTATAAGTTTTCCTCAATAGCAATTGAATTGTTTAAAGATAGTGTTGGGACAAAAATTTTAAATAAGAAATTAATCTTCGTATCAGAATTACAGAATGCCACCTCTAAAGGGAGCCCTAGAAATCACCCTCATTCCACAAAGTGTGAAATTTGGCCTGGGAACAGGGAGAGACAGGCCTAGGCCTCCCAGTGGATACTGATTAGGACAAGGAAAAAACTATAATTTCAGAAGTCTTCCCCCTTCCCCCTTCAGTATTCTTTATTGAAAGGTCATGCCCTTTCTCCATTCCCTTTAATTATTGGGCCTCATTTTCACTGTAAGAAAGTGGTCCTTTTAAGACAACATGGCCTGATATTTGGTCCAGAAAATATGTCCATTGTAGTAGTAATTGCAGGGAAAGAAAAATTATCTTCTTATTTGGCCTGCCTTAAACACAGATATTCTAAAATGTTTGCCAGAAAATCCATTAGATGGGCAATTCCAACCAATTTCTCAGATCAAGTTGAAAAAAAGAAGTCAAATATTTATTTACTTTTCCAGCCAAAACTTTTGTCTCTGCTCTGCTAATGGTCTTCGAGATGCAGTGACTCCATTAATTTAGTTGGAAGAATTAATGAAAGCCATCTTGGTTTCTTCTGTTAAGATTAGAAAGGACTAAAACTGAGGTCGTTCCAGCACTAACTACCCAATGCTTCCAAATTTGTCCTCCAATGAAAGGTTATTTTATCAGATGGCAATTAATGGGTTTTTTACAGGTAGAAAAGACAAAATAACAAAACAAAACAAAAAGTATGGTTACTGAGTGCCTTCTGGAAGCTTCTGGACACTGGTGTTCAAGTGCAGGGGAAACTTGTCTTTAAGAGCCCACAAAATGGCAAAGATTGCAGGCAAACTTATTTTATTGCACGTCCAGCTATGAAAACCCCTTAAACAATGTTGCCCCTTCCCTTGCACCCACTCTCTGACCATGAATAAGACAATCCCCAGTGCCACATAACCCTGAGACTGGCCAGCCTGGAAGCCTGTACATCTTCCCTGGAGAGACGCAGACTCTATCCTGCAGAGAAAGGTTTAGATCCATAAATGCATAGAAGAACAAGGTTGTCCCTTCTCAGTGGTATTTGAAAAAGTGTTGCCATTGAAAAAGTCAGAAAACTGAATAGGACTGAAATCACATGCCATTCCCATCAGCTCAAATGGATCAACAGTGTGAATAGCCAGCCCGTTTGTGTTATGGCTAAAGAAAGCTTAAGTGGGCTTCATCTTTATGGAAAATTCTTCTGGCTCCCACTCCTCCCTCTACTGACAGGCGGTCCCTACTCCCCAGATTTCCTTTGTGGCCTTTTAAAAGACTTCCAGATACGTGTTTCCCCGTGGTTCCTGTGATGTGCTCTACATGTCATGTGGGATCCTGTACGAGTCTCTTGCAGCACAGTTGACCTGAGCACATACTGTTCTATAGTACATAACAATTACAAAAACCCACAACAGAAGAAGAAAGAGGAGAAATAGCCACGGAAAGGCTTCTCCTTCTTTATATACCAATTCTCCTCCCCAAGAGCCATGCCACCTTGGACTGGGAGTCCATCCACCCTTGAACTAAGTTCAGCTATTTCATAAGTGGCGAACTCTTGCTTGGGAAAATCCCAAACAACCCCAGAGGGGATAGGTAAATGGAGTTTGTTTTCCATGAGTCATGTGGTTTCCTCTGAGTATGTCTTTGATTTATTTAATGATTCAAAAGATACCTTAAGTCTAACTTGCTGTGGAGAGATATTTATTTCTATTTCCCCCTCCCTCATCTACAAAAGCCCTAGTTTGTACCTTCCTCAGCATAAAACCATACATTCTGATAACTGAGAATGTTCTTGAAAAATTACCATATGTTATATACAATTTTTATTTCTCTGTTACACCTCAATAAAGCCAAGGAAAATAAATTTTAAAATAACTTTTAAAAATAAAGCCTGATGTTATAAAGACAGTAGTATGTGCAAAATAAATACTATAAAAGTAGATTCTAGTTAATAATGTTTAGAAATGATACTTTGAAACTGAAACCATTAGCAAACTTAAAAAAATGAAACCTGCTGACCTAAACAAGTGGATGCGTCATTCTTTTCTGGGTGGCAGTGTTGCAGAGCCTGCATCAGCACCACGTGGGCGAGAGCCTTGTCTTTCTTCTGCAGCAGGTGAAGCAGGCAGGGCTCTCAGGCGGTACTAAATCTAGAGTCCTGCGGGACCCACCCAGAAGTGCCATTTGGAGACGGTTGGTTCGGGGATGAGACAAAGGAAGTGGGAGCAGGGAAGGGAGGGTCAGATAACTTGTGAAAGGAAAGATGACTGAGATTTGGGGGAAGCAGCAGCTACAGGATTGTATCAAGCACCCCAGTATTGGGAGTTGGTGGTGCCAGCCATCAAAACAGTTGTGTGGCTGAGTCTTTGCTGGGCACATGGGATGTACTGCACACCAATAATTAGAATCACTTAGAAAGAGGCCTGGGGTGGAGGTGGTGCAAGTCCACCCCTGGAGATGTCTCCTAGAGAAAGTGTCACATGTGTGTGCCCAGAGACACATGTAGGCTGCCTCCAACTGCATGGCCTGTGTTTGCAAAATGGGAACCACCCCAGCATCCATTGACAGTAGAGAAGATAATACATTAATGCACACATATATAAGTGCATAGTGTGTTACTGAAAAATAAATGAAACCATGAAATAAAGAACTGCTACTTGCATCACCATAGGTAAATCTAAAACACTGAATATTAAAGGGTGGAAGCAGGCATCAAACAAAACATGCAATGAGACTATTTATCTAACAGTAGAAAACAGACAAAATGAAACAATCCATTATTTAAAAATGCATGCAAATGAGAAATTTTTTAAAACATAAAAATAATTAACACAAAATCTAAGACAGCAGTTAACTCTAGGGAGAGAGGCACCCAGAGAGTTTCAAAGATGCCATCAGTGGATAAATGCATGTCACTAGTCTTTTAACTATGCATACAAGCTACATACTCTATTTTATATGCATTATATATTTCGTTGTTGGCTGGGTGTGGTGGCTCCTGCTGGTAATCCTAGCAATTTGGGAGGCCGGGGCAGGCAGATCACCTAAGCTCAGGAGTTTGAGACCACCCTGGGCAACATGGTGAAGCCCAATCTCCACTAAGATACAAAAAAATTAGCCAGGTGTGGTGGCGCATGCCTGTAGTCCCAGCTACTCAGAAGGCTGAGGCATGAGAATCGCTTGGATGCTGGAGGTGGAGGTTGCAGTGAGCTGAGATCGCACCACTGCACTTCAGCTTGGGCTACAGAGCGAGACTCCATCTCAAAAAAAAAAATTAGAAAAGGAAAAAATATAGATATATGTATATATTTCACTGTAACAAAGTAAAAGAGGAAAAGATTATTAAAAAAAAAAAAACTGGGATCAGATAGCTCTTCCTAGCACTCACACTTAGTATTAGGGAACTGAGAACACTCAACTCCTCTAGTCCTTTATGTGTCACAAATAAAAACAAATAATACAAACAAAAGAAATATTAATTTTAAAAAGAAAAATATCTAGGAGTGAGTATACAGCAGAGGCCTGTGACTGACACCTCTCCCCTGTAGGTGGACTTTTTCAGCCAGGGATGATTCCTCCTGTTCCCCCATCTCCTAGTCAGCATTTATTGAATAAATTATAGAACAGTAAAGAGAGTCTTTTATTCTTTCCATAGATGGAATTTTCCCCAAAGAGGTAGGACTGATTCTTCCTGGGATGATTCTGGAGTAGAGAACTGGAGGGCGTGTGGACAGCAGGATGCAGGAGCAGAGGGCGTGGGGCTACAGGAGCTGCCCGCACAGCTATGGGGGAGATGCTTCCTGGCCAGCGCTGCCCTGGACCAGTTCCCTGGCTTCATCCCCATCACTCCTGAGTGAGAAATTGTTAACTCCGGAAGGACAAACTCTGCAAGCTCCAAAGCAAGGGCCAGCACAGGAGCAGAGGCGGGACAGAGAAGGATGTTCTCCAGCCAGGATAATGACGGTGAACTTCTAGGGAAGATGAAGCCTCTAAGGCCAGGCATGCCCCCATGGCAATGTGAGGGCCAGTGAGGAGGTGTGGGCTGCTCCTACCTACTCAGCTCTGCCATGCCCCTGCTGGGCAGAGTCTGCACCTTCTCGGAGTACCTTCCCTCTTGCACAGCATGGAGACACACCATTCCTAGGGCATGTGATTGCATTCATCCATTGAACACAGATTTCCTTGTAAGGTGGGCAGTTTGGGCACAGAGGACAAACTCTGGGGACAGATGGCTACCAAGTCCGTGAGACAGAGATAGGTGCCAAGCTTACTGCTACAACGAGTAGTATAGCCTCAGCTATTCTCTCTCCTTCCCTTAGCTTGTAATATGTTTATTTATTTGAAAGAGGAAAAAAAATTATATCTTATATTCTTCAAAACGTTACATGGATCAAGACCCTTCAGTATAAATGCCTAAAATGTGTTCCATCTGTCCTCTTATTCTGTGATGACTGTTTTCCCTCTCAAGAAATTATCCCTCGTGTCTAGCTAGGGGAAGGGCTCTACTGTACAAGGAAGGAAACTTACTGAAGCGTGCAAAGTCAGAAAAATAACACTTTAAATAGTACCACTTGGAAAAGTGAGAAATACTACTAGCCTGAGCCCAAATTAGAGCTTGGACCCATAGATGACTCATGGTTTGAACTTGCTGTTTTGCAGCCTAATGGGTGTTGGCCTTTTGTCTTAGTTTAAAGACCACAAATGTCTGCCAGACTGACCGTGGTTTTCATTTTCTCATGAGATTCATATACCTAGAAATTAGAGACTATCAGAGCAAGAAGTTCCCTCTGAGGATGTCAAGTCCTTCTGAGCTTTGTTCTGAGTGATCTTGCATTTTGGTGCTCTGACAGTCTCCCCAAGGCCTGTGTCATGAGGAGACGCCAGGGCCAAGCAGAGACAGGATAAGGGAGAGCTGGGGCCACACACGCCTGAGGGGTTGTATTCATCATTTCCATTGTGGTCACATAGCAACATACAATTTAGCTTGAATAAATAATTCTGCCACTAAAGATGGTGTTGAAAACCATGGATCTCACAGATACTCTCAGATGGAAACAAAAACTCAGTGATTTGAATGGATTCCCCCAAATTCAAAACTTATGTGCTTTATCTGAGAGTCAGTAGCAGATGGTCATAGCTTCCCCAAGCTGCAGACCAGTGCTGTTTGACCACATCACACCACCCTAGGTTACCCATTAGCCACAGCCTTTCTACTCAGCCCAACAAATGCCAGGGACCCGATGTAGGTAAGTATGCCTAAGCTCACCTCTCCAAGAAAAGGATAAGGAGTTTGGTTCAACAGCATGATATTTTGGTATTGGGATTTTCTTGGATCTGGAAAATTCATTTCCAAAATGTCTCCCCCACAGAACTTTGAAGATGTAACACTGTCAGACCATGCCTTTGTCACAGGCACTGACTCCCCTTGGATGCTCCTGGAACAAGTATCCTAACAGCCTACAAACTTCAGGATGTTATGATCAGGCTTGGAATATCTTCCCTGTGATGTGGGATGCAGTTGTTCCCTTGATTCCTTCACAAGTCACATGGAGTGGAGGCCAACAGTTCCTGTGATGCAGAACACAAGCTTGTTTGCATCATAGCTGAGGAGTCCCAAGCTCGGGGAACCCCGCTTTCAAAAACGGGCTAGAAACAAACTTACCGCCAATACTGGGAGAAGACATTATACTTATCATCCTGGACAGTAAGCAAACCAGCCCTTTGCTTCAGAGGGATACTCTGTGTCTATCTTCAGAGGCTGTCCCCTGTACAACCCTCTGTGAGAAGGCAGTCTAGAATCAAAGCTATCGGTGCTCACAAGATGAGCAGAAATATGAATGACCCTGGAGAATCATCTCCCAAGAACTCTGCCTGGCTTTTCCGAGGTTTAGCTTTAATAGTTTTAACACGTGTTTCCTCTGCATCTAAACGTTATCAAATCATGTAAGGACTTCCAGTATATTAGCATCTCAATTACACTTGCCTCTTTGAACCAGAATTATCACAAAAATACTCTCTCAGAGCATGTGTCCTGGTTTTGATTTGAGAGGGAGAAAAAAAAAGTCACTTCAGAAACATCTAGTTAGTATCAAGTCTTATAGACCCAACAACATACTTCATATATTCACTGAAATATTCAAGTTCAACCTGAACTCCATCATCCCAGTAATCACATACCCAGTGTGCAAAAATATCCTTGGGGAATGCAAATGTTCCTAAACACAGATCAGCTTCAAAACTGCTATTGTCAATCATTTGACCTTAGTAAAATGCTCCAACATGCTTGATCACTTCAAGATTTTTCAGTAAAGCCTCTGTCTGAAAATCACTTATCTGTTTGGCTTTGAATTTGGGTATGAACACGCCAAAGCTTTACTATTCCAGTGTTCTCAAAATTGCTAAAGGTTGTTTTTGTGCCTGTAATTTAAATACTAAAACAGAATGGGGCAATTTTATTTCCTTTCCTCTTTCTCTTCTCCATTTAAAAAAAATGGCAGGGTAGATTGGAAGGATGAGGGTACAAGCATTTGTAAATACTGTGTGCCAGGCTGGGACACGATCAAATAATTCTGTTGTGGTTGATTTTTTCAGCTTGTTATAGAAAACAAAAAAATTAAAACAGATTTTGTGCTTTTTTGAAATTTAAAAATAGTTTCTTTTTTTCATTGTATGGAAGCATGCCATAGTTATGCATGTTAGGGGAATGTGTTGCTTGTTATAATTTCCCAGGCTACATTAAAGAGAGAAAAACACGATTAAGTTAAAGAAAGATTGAAAATGTTGTAACCTTTGGACTTGCATAAGGTACTATTTCATTAACTTAAATAGGATAATTTCTTGTAATCAGGGCCAGTCATGGAGCTAGAGATGGATCAGGATCTACCCGTGTGATTAATCTAAGAAGATAATGCTGTACAAAGTCTTTCTCCTAGGACTTGGTCATGCCCACTTGTATGAGGACTAATATAGCCTCATCTCTACCCAGAGCGTGGATGCCTTTAGGGGGCAGCAGTTTTCTGCCCACACACCTCAAGCAAAATGTTTGTAAAGGAAAGGGCCAGTCTCTTGCCTCCAGGTGTAACCTAGAATTTTCTGAATGGCCTGAACTACCACTCCCAAGCAAATTTATAAAATTGCATTTTCTGCTAATGTTTCTGTCCAATCTTCCATCATAACCCATTCCCTGACCTTCTACTGTGCTATTACAGGCAACGTTGCAAAGTTGATCTGCTTTGAACAACCTGATAGCTAGAGCAGCCAGCACAGAGCCTTGACCATAGTAGAAATTTAGTAGCAATTTTTAAAATAATTGAATAGTATTATTCATCCTTCTACTATTTTAAAATTTTAAATAAACTATAATATATCCAGCTATATAGTCCTCTTGAAACATTTTTAGAAGCAAGGAAAATGACACATTTGAAGTTTAGGTGAATCTTTTTGGAAATAATGCCTTTAAATACATTTGTGTTTTAAAAATAATCATTTAATACTACAAGAAAAGAAAACCACAGGTTAATATCTGTCATGAACACAGATGCAAAAATTTTCAACAAAATATGAGCACACCAATTTAACATATTGAAAAGATCATACACCATTACCAAGTAAGATTTATTCCTGGGCTGCAAGGATGGTTCAACATATGCAAATCAATTAATGTGATATACCACATTAACAGAATGAAGGATACAAATCACATAATCATCTCAATATATACTGAAAATGCACTTGACAAAATTTAACACACTTTCATGATAAAAACTCAATGAACTAGGTCTAGAAGAAATTTACCGCAACATAATAAAGGCCATATATGAGAATCCTGCAGCTAACATTATCTTTACTGCTGAAAAACAGAAAAATGTTTTATTTAAGACAGGAACAAGATGAGGATGTCCACTCTTGCTATTTCTATTCAACATAGTATTAGAAGTTCTAGCCAGAGAAATTAGATAACAAAAATAAATAAGAGGCATCCAAATCAGGAAAGAAAAAGTAAAATTATCTGTTGAGAGATGACATGATCTTATATGTAGGAAACCCTAATGACACCACTGAAAATCTGTTAATTATGAACAAGTTGAGTAAAGTTGCAAGATATAAGATCAACATACAAAAATCATTTGAGTTTTTATACACTAACATCAACTATCCAAAAAGGAAATTAAGAAAATGATCCCATTTGCAATAGCACCAAAAAGAATAAAATATCTAGAGATAAACTTAACTAAGATGAAGGATGTATACTGAAAACAATAAAACATTTATAAAATATATATATATGTTCAAATATGTATATACAAAAGACTTAATATTGTTCAAGTGTCTCTACTGCCCAAAGTGTTCTACAGAATTATTGCTATCCCCATCAAAATTCCAACAACATTTTCTATAGAAAAAGGAAAAAAGCAATTTTAAAATTTATATGGAACCACAAAAGACCACAAATAGCCAAATCAATCTTGATAAAAAAGAACAATGAAACATTATCTCACACCTATTAAAATAGTTATCAAAAAATAGGTAAGTGTTGGCAAGGATAGGGAGAAATTAGAAAACTTGTACATGGCACAGCCATTATGGAAAACAATATGGAAGCTCCTCAAAAAATTAAAAATAGAACTACTGCAGGGCACAGTGGCTCACGCCTGTAATCCCAGCACTTTGGGAGGCCAAGGTAAGTGGATCACCTTAAGTCGGGAGTTCGAGATCAGCCTGCCCAACATGGTGAAACCCCATCTCTACTAAAAATACAAAAATTAGCCAGGTGTGGTGGCAGGTGCCTGTAATCCCAGCTACTCAGGAGGCTGAGGCAGGAGAATCGCTTGAACCCAGGAGGCAGAGGTTGCAGTGAGCCGAGATCGTGCCATTGCACTCCAGCCTGGGCGACAAGAGCAAAACTCCATCTCAAAAAAAAAAAAAAAAAAATGGAACTACTATATAATTCAAGAATTCTGCTGTTGGGTATATATCCAAAATAATTAAAATAAATATCTTGCAGAGATATCTGCACTTCCATGTTTATTGCAGCTTTATTCACGGTAGGAAAATGTGGAAACAACCTGAATGTTTATTGACCGATGAATGGAAAAAGAAAATGTGGTATATACAGACAATGCAATAATATTCAGCCTTAAAAAAAGAACGTCTTGTTTTCTGTAAAAATGTGGGCAAACCGGAGGGAATTACACTAAGTGAAAAAAGCCACAGGCTGAAGAGATGGGGAAATGAGGATCTGTTAAATGTGTGTAAATATTCAATTATGCAAGATGAATACATTCTAGAGATCTTCTGTACAACATAGTGCCTACATTTAACATTGGGCACTTTAAAATGTTACTAAGAGGGAAGATCTCATGTAGCATTCTTACCACATAGACACAAACACACACATATATGCATGGACACACACATGCACACACACACAAACAATCATAAGGACATGGGGAATTTTTTGGAGATATTGGATAGGCTATTTCCTTGATTTTGGTGATAGCTTCACAGGTCTATGCACATGTCCAAACTCATCAAATTGTATATATTAATTATGTACAGTTTTGTCCTATATCATCTGTGTTAGTCTGTTTTCATGCTGCTATAAAGAACTATCTGATACTGGGTATTTATGAATAAAAAAGTTTTAATTGATTCACGGTTCCGCAGGTTTAACAGGAAGCATGGCTGGGAAGCCTCAGGAAACTTACAATCATGGTGGAAGTCAAAGGAGAAGCAAGCACATATTACCATGGTGGAGCAGAAGAGAGAGAGCAAGCAAGGGGGGAACTGCCACACACTTTTAAACCATCAGATCTCGTGAGAACTCACTATCATGAGAACAGCATGGAGGAAATCCACTCCCATGATCTAATCTCCTCCCTTCAGGTCCCTCCCCTGACATGTGGGGATTACAATTTGACATGCGATTTGGATGGGGACACAGAGACAAATCATATCATGCCACTCCTTGCCCTTCACAAATCTCATGCCCTTCTCACATTTCAAAATCAATTATGCCTTCTCAACAGTCCCCCAGAGTCTTAACTCATTCCAGCATTAACTGAAAAGTCCAAGTCCAAAGTCTCATCTGAGACAAGGAAAGTCCTTTCCGCCTATGATTCTGTAAAATAAAAAACAAGTTAATTACTTCCAAGATACAATGGGGGTATAGGCATTGGGTAAATGTTCCCATTCCAAATGTGAGAAATTGGCCAAAACAAAGGGGCTATAGGCTCCATGCAAGTCCGAAACTCAGCAGGGCAGTCATTAAGTCTTAAAGCTCCAAAACAATCTCCTTTGACTCCATGTCTCATATCCAGGAATGCTGATGCAACAGTGGGGGACTCCCAAGGTCTTGGGCAGCCACCAGAGTAGCTGGGACTACAGGTATGAGCCACCACACCGGGCCTTCCTAAAGATTAATGATCAAACTACGGCCTAAGCAATCCAAGCCATAAGCAGTGTCTGAAGATTAGGTAAAGATGCAGTGTGCCTGCAGATGAACCCTAAGTCCATTTCTGCTACTTCAAAAGTTATTGCAGGGAGCTTCAGTTCTAGCCAGTGCTTTCCACACAAACCTGCAAATATGTCTTTTTTCTTAACTTTAGGTCTATGGAGAAAAGGTTGAAAGGCCCAAAATGACTGATGAACATGATATGTAATGACAGCTGGCTCTCAAAGATTCTGTTAGCCCCTGGTATTAGGACATCCAAGTGAAAGGCCCTGATTATGCTAAGGGTTGTGAGGATGCCCAATAATATTTGAATTTCAAATAAACAGCAAATAAGTTTAACATAACTATGTCATAAAAATTGCACGGATCACACTTTCACTAGAAAAATATATCTTTAGCTGAAATTCAAATTTAACTGGGTATCTTGTATTTTTATTTGCTAATTCTGGTAACCAATATATCTTACATGAACTCTTGCAAAAGTATCCAAAATGCATTTCTTATCACATGTTTCAAGGACTGCTTCTTGCTTAAGGAAAGACTTCTGGTTGTCCTGGAATTTGAGGTGCTTGAAGGTCTGCTGTCAGCTCAACTTTGCATCTTCTTTCTCTGGGATGCCCCTCCCATACCATTTTTAGTCACGCAAAATCTCTTGTACTTTTGAGCAGGTCATATGTTTCTGTTTCCCCATCTTCTCGAAGACTGTCTTCATCACCTGCGTGGCCATTGCTCACTTTTCTCTTTGTAGAAACTGTCTTCAAAATCTAGGTCAAATATCATACATCCATGATTCCTTGGCTGGATCTCCAAAAGCTCAAACAGTAATTTTTTAAAAATTAATAACCTCTGTCTTCTTGTCTATGAACAGAAATGCATCATCAGTGCTGAGTCAGAAGGACTAAAAGATTAAGGTTTCAGAAGCACTGGGAGATCTGGGAATGGGAAGTCCAGAAGAGTACCCATCAAAAGTTAGGGTGGCTGACCTGAGGGCTTCAGACTGAAAGCACCAAAGCAGTTGGTTCTCATGAGCTCTCTGGGGATGGGGACTGTGAGAATCCCCATAACCGGTGGGAGTTCCTACTAGCTCATTCAAGCTACAGCCTCAGGCACATGGCCCTCAGGGCCCTGCTGGCCAGCCACACAGCCCTGCAGATTGTTCCTGAGAATAAGGACTGCTCTTTTCACACCTGGGGGAGTGCCTCTCGTTGGTCCACTCAAATGTGGAACTACGGGTAGAAGGGATATTGGGCAATGCAATTCCCAACTTGTTTTTGGCATATGGAAAGGGTCGCGGCAGGGCCAGTCTATGGCATGCAATTTAGCACATCACCTTTGCTTCAAAGACATCATCTTGACTTTTGTAATTTTATTAACTGGATTCGTAGACTTACCTTGGATGGGGATGGCATCTTACATATTCTTTGATTTGCAATTCCCAGCATAGTGCTTAGCAAATCTTCAATAAATGAACAAATAAATCAAACTTAAAAGTATAGCAGAAGGCCTAGAGTCTATCTTCAGCTGCACACATTCTTATTATTTTGCCAAAATCACTAATTACAAGCCTTCATATTTGCATCATTAAAACTATATAAACATCTCCATCCCACACTCACATACTTTTTTTAAATTAACAGTTGTGAGTGATATCACTCCATGAGTGATAGAGATAGCTCTGTAGGCTGAAACAGCTGCTTACAAAAATAAGATCTCTTTTAAAAAAGATGTTAATAATTTTAATTATACCACATTTAAGCAGCAGAAGGGGGATTTATTTTGCCCTCTGCATAATAGTTTCCTTTTGTATGATGCTACAGCCATTTCTTAGTAAATAAATGAATTAATTAAAAATTATTGCTTTAAAATTATGATTTATTGCTGCCACAGATGATTACAAAAGCCATGTACCCATGCTTCAAAGAGTAAACACAAGAGGAGTCTTCTCCTACTGTGACAATATGCCACATATGGAAAAATCAAGATGAACAACTTAATAAACCTTTAAAAACTGTTGCCATCACTTTTGGTCACTGTCACTGTACAGGATTATTTGCAGGGCTCCTGAGGTACACTAATTATTTTCCTCTACTTTCATGCCACCAGTTACCTTGGCTTGCCTTCATTTACTGAGTAAGGTAAAATGCTGTCATAAATGTTTATCATGATCTATGTTACATGCTACTGGTATAGTTGGCAGAGGACATTACCTCACAAGGGAGGTGGCCTGGGTATTAATATCAGTATTGGCTCAAAGAAGATGCTTTACCTTCCTTCCAGTTCTCAGCTGCTTTTTCATCTTGAAAATAACCTCATTCAGATAATAAGGATTCTAATACTCTGTTCTGCTCACAATTTTTATTAATGCATAATAACTTTACATATTTTGTACCACTTGATAGAAAGATATAAAATGTGTTTTAATAGGGTTTGAAAAATCACAATTACTGTTATTTCATAATTTATATTAATTGCAGAATCAGATTTCCCAGCAATAAACTAGTACTTGAAAGTGAATGAGGAGGTAACTTCATGGAAATGATGAAATAAGAAGCCCCATCAATTGATTTCTCCATGGAAACAATCTTTAAACTGACAAGAAACTGACCATATCAACTTTTTCAAAATTCTCAGATCCCATGGAAATCTCACAATACCAAGGGAGTGTTTAGTGAAGAAAGAGGCTTCAAAGTCTCATTAATATATAGTTATGTCCATTTTGTTTACCTATCTAACTTTCTCTAATCCCTAGGCTCATGGCAGCACCCCTCAGTCTGGAGTGGCTTTCCAGGAAGCATCTGATTAAATAATTTAAGACATATAGTAGCTACTTATAGAGCTCTGGGGCATGGGACCATAGATGAGGCAAGCAACAAAGATTACCGCAAGCCTGGGAAGAAGGAGGCTGAGAAGGAAGCTTCTTTGGGGAAATAGATATTCTGAAGGGTTTCCAGATATAACAGGAAATATGAAGTATACTATTTATGCTCAGGACTGGACATACATTCAGAAAAAATCTAAGAGTACCGTAGTATTGTAAGTCTAATATTGGGCTTCATGTAAACAGAAAGTGAAGGCTAAGGCAGAGTCACACATGGCTCGACCTAAAGGACTACCTCAGTCAGAGCCTGTCTTCAAAGTTTGGGAGACTTTTTTTTTTCTTTTAGACTCCAAGCATTTCATCAACTCTCTGTCAGGTAACTGGCTAACTGATGAGATAATAGAATAGAAACTGTGGTGGCAATATACGAGAAGAAATATATTCTTTGCAAAAACAGTTTGGAAAAGTCACTAAACAAATAGATGACTGCAAACCTCAACAATACACAATAGCAAATTCTGAAGTGGAGGAAAGACTAATTTCTAGTATTACTACATTCAAAGTGCCAAATTTCAACCAAAAATTATAAGACATATAAAAAAATTGGAGGCTGGACATGATGGCTTATGCCTATAATCCCAGCACTTTGGGAGGCTGAGGTAGGTGGATCACTTGAGGTAAGTAGTTCAAGACCAGCCTGGCCAAAATGGTGAAACCTCACCTCTACTATAAATACAATAATTAGCCAGGTGTGGTGGCACACACCTGTAGTACCAGCTACTCAGGAGGCTGAGGCAGGAGAATCACTTGAACCCAGGAGGCAGAGGTTGCAGTGAGTTAAGATTGTGCCACTGCACTCCAGCCTGAGCAACAGAGCAAGACTCCATCTCAAAACATATTATATATATATATAGAAATTATGGCTCATTCACAGGAACAAAAAAGAAAATAAATTTACAGAAACTGTATCCAAGGAAACTCAGGCATTAAACTTACTAGACACTTTAAATCAACCAGCTGAAATATGTGCAAACAGCGAGAAAAAACAATTAATAAAGAACTGAAGAAAACTAGGAGAACGATGTACAAACAAGTCAAGGATACCGATAAAGATATAGTATAAAAACAAAATAGAAATTTGGATACTAAAAAGTATAATAACTAAACTGAAAAATTCACCAGAAAAGTTCAACAGCAGATTTGAGTAGACAGAAGAAATAATCAGTAAACTTAAAAATAGGACAATTGAGATAACTTACTGTGAAAAGAGGAAGCAAAGCAAGCAAGTCTCTGTAAGATAATTCATTGGTTCTTTTGGTCTCAGGATGCCATTTTGTAACTTGCTCTTGTACACTGCCTTCATGACTTGAAAGAATTAATGCATCTTCAAAATTCTGCTCTGTACCTAACAACAGAGTCTGAAAACATAAGAATTATAGTATGCTTTCTCTTTTTGTTTCTCTAAAGCCCTTCTATAAAGTAAATAGGTCAAATCTTTTTCATCAAAGTTGAAATGGCTTGCCATGGGTCTAGATAAGACTAGAAACTGGACTCTCCAAATTTCTATTATAAACTCAAAATCTAAGTGTTGTTTTGGACCTATCCACAGCAGCTTCGTGTTCAGAAGTAGAAACGACTTTGTCAAAGTGTTCTAGCAAGTAAGATTGTTTTAAATAGAAAAGAATTTATTCTAATGCATCAGGATGAAGTGATTTAAAATTTACATTTTAGTATATTTCTGCTGAACTTGACTCTCTATGATTAAGTTGTCTTTCTTATACAGCTTTGGGAATTTTACAAAATATAAGATTGTCAGTACGGTTCTTTACAGAAAAAAAGTTTGACGGGTAATTTCCATTATCTTCTTTATTATCAGAAAGACATGATAATTATTATAATTGCTTCTTTTAACAATTTTAATAATAAGACAAATATTTTCAGTATTTAGTATGAGCTAGTTACTGTACCAATTCTAGGCAGGCATGGTTTTCTGTAATTCTAGTGGGAACATAGGGAGGAAAGTTAATTGAATTTATATATAAGGAAATGAAACTGAATATCTTAAGAAATTTGCTCAAGTATACACAGTGAGAAAAATGACTGGTCCAAAAGGTGAAATTAGACCCCCAAATCCCTAGGTCATGTTCTTTCTTTTAGGCTTAATAACTGCCAAAATGCAAGCCCTTAGTTTGCAGTCCTTAATGCAGATTTTCTTCGCTGTATTAAACCTTACAGACATTACTGACATCAGATGAAATTGTGTCTTCTCCCTGGGCAGAGAAACACTTTTAAGATGTTCCCTAAATAATAGATGAGCACAAGGCTAGATGCACAGCACTCAGACAGAAAGAGGAGACAAAGAATATTGCGGGCCAACTCTGTAATTGCACCTAAGTCATCTCATCAACTCCTCACAGCACATGACGTTACAGCTGAGGAGACTAGGCTAGAGTTCCTACAGAGCTTACCAAAACCCCTAAGTTCATGCCTGTGTGTCCTCTTGTATGTGTGTGGCTTGGGGACAAAGATGTCCAGGGCAGGTGGGACAAAGCAGGAGGAATCACATTTGATTATAATCTTTTTCTACTATGCTTTTTAAATTTGTTATGATGAACAAATCAGAATTACTTTTAGAAAATAATGTGTTTTCTATTCTACCTCATTTCAAACTGATTAGTGAAGAGGAAGATCAGCGGTCATGTGATCTCTTTGAAGGGTCAAAATAACTGAATTGAACACAAATAAGCAACAGTTATTTCAATAATTTCTCAAACACACTGGGCAAGGTTTGGGGTCTTTCATTCTAGTATTTACTAACTGGTCATTAAAACAACAGAAAATACAAATGAATTAAACGAAATATCTCAAGCAAGCTCATTGAGAAAAGTTCTGTGTCATTGTATTGAGACCTCACATTTCAGCTATTTGATACAAGTTTTAAAAAGCAAGGAAATATTTGGAGAGAAATTTAACATGTTTAACAACAATTTGTGGAAATGCAGCAATATCAAAAACTTAACTTAGCATTAGAAATTTATACTTATTTTCCTGACCATTAATTTCCACACTAACAACAGATAGTAAAAGTAAAAGACAGATCCTCACCAGCAAGCAGCTTAAGGTAGGATAGGAAGGGATGCACCAGAAATGGTGAATAATAGTAGGAGAGAATTTTTAGGTAGGTGAAGTAAACTGTGCCTCTTTCAACCTTCTCAAACTTTGTTGTGTTTTTAATGAAATTCTAAGAATCAACCCCTTCAATCATATTTCCATACAGTAATGTAACAAATGTTTTTAAAATTTACATAGCTTCTTCCCAAACTGCATTTCCAATTAGTAATTAAAATCAAATTATTTTATCTCTCCTAATACTTTATCTTCCACATGACTTTAAATATGAAAAATAAAAGCATAAATATCTTATTTTTAAAAAGGAAAAATATTCTATAGATATTGAATATTTTCAATAGAAAAAGATCTTTACATTTAAAAAATAGAAGAAATCACAAAAGATAATAATTCTATACTTTAACACATAAAAGTTAAAAAGTAATATATAAACTTTCAGTTTCTAGTCTATTAAAATAGAAAGAAGCTTAGAAGCCACCACTCATACCCACACAACTAGAACAAAGCTGAACAAACTGAAAATCAATAATGTTTTTCAGATCCGTCAGATAATAGAGGCCATAGGGCACTGCTGCCTGGAAAACTGGAGAGGCAGGTACCAAGAATCATAGCCTGCTGGGGCAGAGGCCCAGGAGCAGAGGCCCACAGCTGAGCTAATACTTGAACTGCAATTAGCAAATACTGGTGACCCAAAGTGGACTAGCTTGAAAGTTAAAAACACCAAGGGATCGAATATTAGAGGGATCCACACTCTTTCTTGCGTTTTACCTCCAGGAGCCCCACCAGGTTCTCAGAATTATTACAGAAAAATTCCCTCAAGCTTCCAGCAGAGGGGAGGAAAAGTAACCATTCTGAAATATGCTTAAAGAATTCTTTTTTCCATAATAAAGTCCAGCCCACAGGCAAACTATTTCACTCAAGACCAGCTGACTTGGGTCTTATTGCCTTACCAATGTGGGGAAATAAAAATATCCAACTCAACCCCTGCTAGCTTTTGACTTGGGAAAAGGAAAGGAAAATACTAAAATCTAGCCATTTCTAGCCTTCTTTTCCTACCTAAATGGAGGCGGGAGGGAGCTAGGAAGTAATTCTAAAGGTCACAGCCCAGAGGCACAGTCTCACTAAGAGACTAAGATTGAATGATGGTATTACAGGAGACACCTCCCTCGCCACCTCCACATCAGTTAGCCTTTTGTATAATAACAGGGAATTACCAATAAAATGACCACGAGGTTCAAACTCTATATGAGGAGGATCCAAGACAACGGAAAAGATAATCCAAAATACTAGAGAAAATGTTAGCTTCTGGCACCTAGAGCAAGAGAAAACAGTATACACACCTACAATTGAGCCAGATAAATGTAAACCTCACACTAAAGGCCTATTTATTTCAGTTCCTTTTACCTGACACATTAGGTCTGGCTCTCAAAAAAAAAGTTACAAGGCATGAAAAAGGCAAAAATAAATTAAAAAGCAAAACAAGCTAAACAAAAATAAAACAAAACCAAAAATAAAAACAAAAAACCTTAAAGACATAAAATATCAGAATCAGACTCAGATACACCAAGGATTATAAAACTATCAGTCCAGGAATGTAAATTAACTATGATTAAAATATGCTAAGGATGCTATTGGAAAAGTAATCAACAAGCAATAACAGATGGAAAAAGTAAGCAGAGAGATGGAAACTGTAAGAAAGAATAAAAAAGAAAGGCTAGAGATTGAAAAAAAGAAAAAAAAAGTAATATAGACCTGAAGAAAGCCTTTGATGGGATCATCAGTAGACTGGACACAACTGGAGAAAAAAATAGTGAGCTTGAAACATGTCAACAGACACTTCTCAAACTTAATAAGCAAAAGAAAGAAAGACAAAAAGAAAGAAACAATAAGAAAACAGAGAACAGATTATCCAGTAACCGTTGGAAAATTACAGAAGGTATAGTAGATCCATAATGTGAATAGCAAAAGAAGAAAGAGAAAAAGAAACAGAAAAAATTAGTAGAATTAATAATGGCTTAAGTAATGGAGAATTTTCCAAAATTAATGACAGATACCAAACTACACATCTAGGAAGCTCAAGGAAAACCAAGCAGGATAGAGCCTTTTTTTGTTGTTGTTTTTTTAAAAAGCATCTAAGCATATCATATTCAAACTGCAGAAAAATCAAAGAGAAAGAGAAAATTTTGAAAGAAGCCACAGATAGGGAAATGCCTTACCCAGAGAGGAACAAGGAAATGTATTATGTTAGAATTCTTTCTGGAAATCACGTGAGCAGAAAGAGGAGTGGAGTAAAATATTTACACTATTGAAAGAAAAGACACCCAGTTGAAATTCCATATGCAGTAAAATTATCCTTCAGAAATGAAGAAATAAAGATGTTTTCAGATAAAAATTGAGAGAATTTGTCACCAGGAGGCCTGCCTTTCATGATATGTTAAAATACCTTCTTCAGAGGAGGAAAATGATGCAGGTTAGAAACTAGTATCTACGTTAATAAAGAAAGAGCATTTTTTTAAAAAAATCAAGAAAGGGCCTGGTGTGGTGACTCATGCCTGTAATCTCAGCACTTTGGGAGGCCAAGGCAGGCAGACTGGTTTGAGCTCAGGAGTTCAAGACCAGCCTGGGCAACATGGCAAAACCCTGTCTTTACAAAAATATAAAAATTACCCTGGCATTGGTGGCTTGTGCCTATAGTCCCAGCTAGTCAGGAGGCTGAAGCTGGAGAATCACTTGAGCCCGGGAAAGCAGAGGTTACAGTGAGCCGAGATTGTGCCACTGCACTCCAGCCTGGGCAACAGACTAAGACCCTGTCTCAAAAAAATAAAAATAAAAAAATCAAGACAAACTAAAATATTTTGTCTTATTTTTAATTAGTGTAAGAGAAAATAGTTTTTTTCAAAATAATATTAGCAACAATGTACTAGCTAATTATAGCATAGATAAGTAAAATGAGTGATAGAAATACTATAAGGAACAGGAGAAAAAACTAGGAATATACAGTTACAGGGTATCTGCATTATCTAAACATCAGTAGATAATGCAGCATTAATTATCAGTAGATAATGCATGCTCTCAAATTATAGCATTATTCAAGAGTGGAGTTAGATTAATTACAAATGTATATTGCAAATGCTAGGGCAACAAGTAAAATGAAATATAAAATAAACAAAATAAAATAATATATTGTTATAATTGGTATGGTAAAAGAGAATCAATAATGGAATCATATGAAACCCTCAAGTAAAACCAAAGAAGGCAGAAAAGAATAGAAGACCAAAAAAATAAGATACAAACAAAGAACAAGGGCAACAAACAGAAAACAGTTACAGGTAATGTAGATATTAATCCAACTATATCATTAATCACAGTAAATGTGAATGGTCTAATATATCAATTAAATATACCGACTAAAAGGTAGAAACTTTAAAAGTGAATAGAAAAACAAAAGCCAACTATATGTTGTCCATAAGAATATAAAGACACAAAAGGGTTAAAAGTAAAGGCATAAGGAAAAACATACTATGATTACAATAATCAAAAGAAATCATGAGTAGCTATATAAGTTTCAAACAAAGCAGACTTCAGAGAAAGGAAAATTAACAGAAATGAAGAGGGACATTACATAATGATAAAGTAGTTGATATGGTTTGGCTCTGTGTCCCCATAAAAATCTCATCTTGAACTATAATCCCCACTTGTGGGGGGTTGAGGGGACCTGGTGGGAGGTGATTGGATCATGGGAGCAGTTTACCCCATGCTGTTCTCATGATAGTGAGTTATTATAAAATCTGATGGTTTAAAAGTGTGTGGCAGTTCCCCTCTCACTCTCTCTCTCATTCCTGCTCCACCATGGTAAGATGTGCTTGTTTCCTCTTCACCTTTCACCATGATTGTAAGTTTCCTGAGGCCTCGCAGTCATGCTTCCTGTTAAGCCTGTGGAACTGTGAGTCAATTAAATCTCTTTTCTTAATAAATTACCCAGTCTCAGGTAGTTTTTTTTATAGCAGTGTGAAAACAAACTAATATAGTAGCCAATAAGTCATAACAATCCTCAATGTGTATGCACCTAACAACATAGCCTCAAAATACTTTAAGTGTAAACAGAACTGCAGAGAGAAATAGACAACTCTACTGTTTTAGTTAAATCTTCGATGACTCTCCGTTTATAATTAACAGACCCAGCAAGCCGAAAATGTGTAAGGACAGAGTTGAAATGAACACCACCACCAATCAATTGAACCTAAGTGATATCTATAGAACACTTCATTCAACAACAGCATAGTACAGACTTTTCTCAATCTCACGTGAAATACTCACCAATAAATTATACAAATATTATTCAGTCTCTTTTAAAAAACACAAGAGAGTAATTTGCTTAGTAATTAATTCTATGAAGACTGCATTAGTCTGAAAACAAAATCAAGTAGAGACATTACAGAAAAGGAAAGCTATAGGCCAATATTTCTCATGAACATAAATATAAAAACCTGTAAATAGACAGAACATAGATAACAAAATATTAGCAAATTGAATGCAACAGTTCATACACCATAACAAAGTGGAATTTACCCCAGGTATGAAAGGCCCTTTGAACATTAGGTAATCAATCAGTTTAATCAATAAATCAACATACTAAATAATAAAGATTATATATTCATTATAAAAATAATGCAAAAAAAGCATTTGACAAAATCCAATATTAATTCGTGATAAAAACTCAGTAAGGTAGAAATAGAGGTAAATTGCCTTAACTTCATAAAGAACATTCATAAAAACTTACAACTAACATCATACTTAATGGTGAGACACCAGTTGCTTTCCTCATAAGATCAGGTTAAAAGCAAGGATGTATCCTTTCATTGATCTTAGTCAACATGATACTGGAAATCCTACTTAGTGAAACAAAAAATAAAAATAAATCAAAGGTATATAGAACAGGAAAGAAAAAATAATACCATCTTTGTTTGCAGATGACATAATTGTTTATGTACAAATCTCAAAAAAATCAAAAACCAATCTAGAACTAATAAGCAATTATAGTAAGTTTGCAGGTACGATATTAATATACAAAAGTCAATTCATTTCAAAGATAGTTGATATTTAAAATTTTAAAATACAACAGAATTTACACTAGCACAAATAAATGAAATCCCTGAGTATTAATCTAAAGAACTATCTATAATATCTATACGAGGATACTACAAAACTCTGATGAAAGAAATCAAAGCTCTAAATAAAAGGAGAGATATTCTATTTCGAGAGATAGAAAAACTTAATCTTGTCAAGATATAAGTTCTTGCCAACTTGATCTACAGATTCATTGTAATTTCAACCAAAATTAAAAGGTTGTTTTGTGTCTATTAACAAAGTGATTCTAAAGCTTATATGAAAAGGCAAAAGACCCAGAATTGCCAATAAAATGCTGAAGAAGTACAAAATTGGAAGCCTGACACTTCCCAACTTTAAGACTAACTATAAACGATGATCAAGGCAGTGTGATATTGGTGAAATAGTAAACAAATAGATCAATGGAACAGAATACAGTGCTCAGGAATAGACTTATACAAATACATTCAACTAATCTTTTACAAAAGGGTAAAGGTAATTCAATGCAGAGAGGATTCAGTACATTGAACAAATGGTGCTGGGAAAACTAGATATCTATATGCAAAAAACAGTAAATTTAGATGCAGACTGCAACTTTTTCAAAATTAACTCGAAATATATCATAGATCTGAATGTAAAATGCAAAATTATAGAACTTGTAGAACATAACGTAGGAAAAATCCAGGTGCCCTTGGATCTGGTGACAATTTTTTAGATACAACACTACAATCCATGAAGGAAAAAAAAATGGCAAGATGGACTTCATTAGAGTTAAAAATCTCTACTCCATGAAAGATAATGCCAATAGAATGAGACGACAAGCCACAGACTGAGAGAAAATATTTGTAGAACACTTATTAATAAATAATTTGCATCCAAAATATATAAAAAGTTCTTAAAACTCAACAGTAAGGAAGCAAACAACTCAATAAAAAATGAAAAAAAATGAACAGAAACCAAAGAGGATATGCTGATGGCAATTAAACATATGAAAAGATGTCAAACATCATGTATCGTTGTAGAATTGCAAACCAAAACTATAATGAGACACCATCACACACCTATGAGAATGGCAAAAACCCAAATAACAGCAAACACCAAATACTGGCAAGGTTGTAAAGCAGCAGGAACTCTCATTCATTGCTGGTGGAAATGAAGGATGATCCAGCCACTTCGGAAAACAGTTTGACCGCTTCTTAAAAACCAAACATATTCTTATCAGGCAATGCCGCAGTTACACTCCTTGGTATTTATCCAAATGAGGTGAAGAACCTGCGTCCACAAAGAAACCTTACATGGATATTCATAATTGCCAAAACATGAAAGCAACCAAGATGTTCTTCAGTAGGTGAATGAATAATCTGTGTTACATCCATACAATTGAATATTATTCAGTGATGAGAATAAATAAGCTATCAAGTCATGAAAAAAGAAGTAACTTAAATGGCTATTACTAGGTGAAACAAGTTAGTCTGAAAAGTCTACATACTATACAATTCCAACTATAACCCACTTTGAAAAAGTGGGAATTTTAGGGCAGTAAAATTATCATGTATGATATTACAATGGCAGGTGCATGTCATTATACTTTTGCCAAAACTTTTAGGACTGCACAATAGGAAGACTAAACCCTAATATAAATTATAAACCTAAGTTAATAACAAACTTAAGTTAATAACAATGTATTGATATTGATTCATTAATGTTAACAAATGTACTATAGTAGTTGTGGTGGTCAATTTTGTGTCAACCTGACTGAGACATTGGGTGTCAGTTATTTGGTCAAACATTGTTCCGGGTGTATCTCTGAAGGTGCTCTAGATGAGAACATATGCGTTGATAGACTGAATAAAGCACATTGCCCTCCCCTCTGTGGGTGACCCTCATTCAATCAATTGAAGATCTGAATAGAACAAAAAGACTGAGCAGGAGGAGATTCCTCCTGCCTGGCTACCTTAGCCAGGACATTGGTCTTTTCCAACTGAAACATGGGATCCTTTTAGGTTTGAGGCATAGGCTTTTGGACTACAACTTATTCCCTCACCTCCTCTGGTTCTCGGGCCTTTGGACTCAGACTCGAGCCATGTTGGCTTTCCTGGTTCAGGCTGCCAGATTCAGACTAGAATTACACCATCACTTTTCTTTGTCTCCAAATTGTGAGGTGTCTATCTTGAGACTTCTTTACCTCCATAATCATTATAATCATTTAAACCAATTTCTTTCTTTTTTTTTTTTTCCTTTTTTGAGACGGAGCCTTGCTCTCTCACTCAGGCTGGAGTGCAGTGGCACAGTATCAGCTCACTGTAAACTCTGCCTCCCAGATTCAAGTGATTCTCCTGTCTCAGCCTCCCGAGTAGCTGAGATTACAGGCACATGCTACCATGCCTGGCTAATTTTTGTATTTTTTTTTCTTTTCGTAGAGATGGAGTTTCCCCTTGTTGGCCACGCTGGTCTCGAACTCCTGATCTTAGGTGATCCACTCACCTTGGCCTCCCAAAGTGCTGGGATTACAGGCATAAGCCACTGTACCCAGCTGCCAATTTCTTATCATAAATCTCTGTCTATATTTATATACATCTTATAGGTGCTATTTCTCTGGGGAACCCTAATACACCAATGCAAAATGTTATTAATAGAGAAATTTTGTGTGCAGGAGGGAGAGCTGTAGGAACTCTATAAGCTTTCTGCTCATTTTTTTTGTAAACCTAAAACTCTTCTACAAATAATATGATTAATTTTTTTTAAATGTAACACACATTTTTAAATAAAGGAGAAACAACAAACAGAAAAATATGTTAATATCCCCTATTTATAAAGTTTTTTTAAATTTTTATTTATTTATTTATTTATTTTTAGACTGAGTCTTGCTCTGTTGCTCAGGCTGGAGTGCAATGGCACAATCTCGGCTCATTGCAACTTCCACCTCCTGGGTTCAAGCAATTCTCCTGCCTCAGCCTCCTGAGTAGCTGGGATTATAGGTGTGGCCACCATGCCCTGCTAATTTTTGTATTTTTAGTATTGACAGAGTTTTGCTATATTGGCTAGGCTAGTCTCAAACTGCTGACCTCAAGTGATCTGCCCACTTTGGCTTCCCAAAGTGCTGTGATTACAGTGTGAGCCACCACACCCGCCCAAATCTCTTTAATATAGAAAAAAAAATCACAACATTTGAAAACAATAAATGACCAAGGTATACATATTTGAGAACTTGGAGCAATAGAGTGAGTTAAGCTAGTGGGGAATGGCTTCTCTCAGTAGGGCACACAGAAATGCTTCCTAAATTAGAGCCAGACATCAATTTATAACTGAGCCTAAAATAAGTCAAAATAAAATCTCAGGTATAAGAGACAGAAAGAAAGAGGGATGAGAATCAGCAGGTGAGCATGCATTCATCATTCATGCAGGAGTTCACAGACAGGGTCTTCCCTGAGACAGGCCTGCATGGGGTCTACTCCTTTCAGGGAAGAGAACATTGCCAAGAGCTACAGATGTGGGAAAAACATACCTGAGTCAGGCTTAACCTGCTTTCCCTCAGTGAAAAGCGAAACAGAATTACTCTCACAGAACAAAGAAAGTACAAGAAGTCTGAACTTCTTTACAGTCTTGGGAAGTAAAAAAAATAAGGAATCAGACATTAGAAGCAGAAATTCAAGGTCTATGCCACCACCTGGACAGGAATTCAAATTTACACAAACTCCCCTGGAAAATAACCATTAAGCCAAAGAATTAACAAATAATCTCATCCAAGGATATGAAAACTGCCCGGTGGCATGAAGCAGCAAAGGCAGATTTGCTCCACAGAACATTTTAAACAGCCCAGGGCACAAAGACTTCTTGCAGACAAACTGCACCTCCAACCATGCATTCATAATCCCAAATGATAGAAACACATGAAGAAACAGAACATTGCAAAGAAGACTTGGGGGCTGCAACAAACATGTGGGCCATAACTCCAAGAATAGAACATTCAAGAGTAATCAGATGAAAAACTGTGTGTGTATGAAATCAAAATAAATATAATCCAAATTAAAGAAAAAGATTTTTTTAAATCAATGCTATATATAAAAGGCTGTAATGTTGAGAATGTGGACATTCTTCAAAGATTACTTAGATCAAATCCTGTAATGACTGCTTACTGGCTGTGTGAACTCGGGTATGTGACTCAGCCTCTCTATGCTTCAGGTTCTTCAGCTGTAAATAGAGTTGATAGAAACTACTTCACAGGGTTGATGAGATTGCTAAAGCTGTTAAAAACACGATAATGAGGCAGGGCGCAGTGGCTCACACCTGTAATCCCAGCACTTTGGGAGGCCGAGGCAGGTGGATCATCTGAGGTCAGGAGTTCGAGACCAGCCTAGCCAACATGAAAAAACTCCGTCTCTACTAAAAATACAAAAATTAACCGGCATGGTGGTGGGCACCTCTAATCCCAGCTACTCAGGAGGCTGAGGCAGGAGAATTGCTTGAATCTGGGAGGTGGAGATTGCAGTGAGCCAAGATTGCACCACTGTACTCTGGCCTGGGCAATAGAGCAAGACTGTCTCAAAAACAAAACAAAACAAAACAAACAAACAAACAAAACCACTATAATGTGTAACATACAATATATCACTTGGAAAAGTGCATAGTTGGTGTTTAAAAGATGATAGTTATTACTATTAAAAAAGAA
Organism: Gorilla gorilla gorilla; assembly: GCF_029281585.2. Taxonomy (NCBI): domain Eukaryota; kingdom Metazoa; phylum Chordata; class Mammalia; order Primates; family Hominidae; genus Gorilla; species Gorilla gorilla. The sequence continues at coordinate 54,537,543 of NC_073230.2, forward strand.
AAGAAGTTTTATGTACATGTAAAAGGAGAAATAGTAGGAGACATGAGAAAGAATAAGAAGAGAAAATAAAGAAAATTTCTGAGAATTTTGCCTATTCGAATATATGTGTTTTTAAATTAGTAAACACATGGTATAGCAAATAGAATCTGGCACATGTTAGATAATCAAAAAATGTCTGAATGAAGGAATAAGACATGATCAGGACAAATAATAACAAACGTAAACCTAAATAAAAGTGTATATACATGCAGGTATACATATGCACATGTATACATGCATGTGCATATGTATATGTGTGTGTGCTTATTTCTGTATGCCTGCAGATATGTGTACATTTGTGCATGAATGTGCATGTTGGTGTAAACTGCAGAACATCAGAGCCAAAGCAATAACTCAAAAAGCAATACAGAGAAAAAGCAGATAATCTCCTCCTTCTCCCCAAAGATAATGATCAGGATGACAGCAGATTTCTCTTTAAGTAAAAATAAATTTCAGAAGACGACAAAACACTTGTTTCAAAGTGCTGGGAGAAAACAGCTGGTGATAACTAAATAATCATTCCAGGATAACTACAAATAAATACTTTCTTTTTTTAAAAAAAAGGAACTGAGCAAGTGTAACATTGTTGATAGGAAGTTACAAGATGATGTACTTCAGTTAGATGGAAATTAGTCCTAAAGTGAAAAAGCAGAATGCAAAAACAGCTAGCAAGCAAATAAATCTTGGAATATATTGGTAAGGCTAAAAAATATTGATGAAAAATATGTGTTTATGTGTGTAAAATTATAATCCAGAGTGTTTTTAAAGCCAGTCTTTCTGCCATGGGAGATACTGCCTTCCCAGGGTTGCTGCGGTGATGGCCGTCATTCACTTTTGCTTTCTAGGAACCTGGGAACATTTCTCTGATGCCAACAACCATGGATGTCTGGCATTATTTTCTGCCCTAATGATGAAACTTAAATGATATTTAATTTTGCAATTATTACCAAATAACATACGATATATTAGAGCAGTGCCTCATGGAAAACCTGTTCCCCGAGGATGAGTTTAAGAATAACTTATTTTGAGTTTAAATGTGAGTTTAAGAATAACTTATTTTGGGCTCATTAAGCATTTGGGGCAGTTCCAGGGGATTTTGAGGCACAGCTTGTGACCAGCAGTAAATCAGTGGCTAGGTCAAATGAGAGAGTTTAAAGAAATCCAACTAATTTATAAGAAGATACCAATTTGAGTAAAATGACGGTATTTAATTTTAAATTTTCTTTAAAAGTTATAGGAGAAAACAAAACTAACGGTAATAATAACTATAAATGAATGTTCATCGGAACTCTGCTTAAATTTATTTGGATTTACTTTAGGAAACTTCTGGTTTCACTCCAAAGCTACTGGAATGTCAGGCATTTACAGAAAATCTTCACAGAAGCAGCTTACAGATGTGGGTTCTCAGCTCATTGCCTGCACGTCCCATCGAAAATGGATCCAGGTACTGGAAACAAGACACGTGAAAAGAATAAAAATGAGCAGAAAACAGTGTTATCCAGGCAGTATTGCATAAGGCTTTGAGTTAAATCAATTGGTACACATCAATAACCTCCACTTTTACCCTTAACATTACCGAATTTATACACTCATTACACATTGCCAAAATGTGTGTAAAATCTGCTGTTCAAAGATAAGAAAAGTGCATCCTAGATGAACCCTAGCTTCAAGCTAAACTCTGACCTCTAGTTTGGAAGATCTAAGGAGGCAGTAAGAATGGGACCACCAGTTACATTGCCCAAATCAGTCACTGGTGTGAAGTGAAAGGGCTCATCTTTCTTTACAAAAGGGCACTATAAAACCTGAGCTTTGGCAATAGCATAGGTCCTTGGACACACGCCTCTTCCCCAGTCAACCCTGCAGGGGGATGACCAATATCATTTTAATCTCTATTCTCACATGCTAATTTTCTGTGACCATTAGGACAGACTTCAGTATGCATGGTGTGAACATCACTAGTATGTTACAAATACAGGCTAGTAACTCTGAAAAAGCAAAAACTATGTTTTCTTTCATTTAGTCCTTCACATAAATGGTCTTCATTAAAAATCTACACTACGGAAGTAACTGTTCTTAATGTTGTTGATATAGAAGTATATGAAACAATATATCTGATCTTATAGAGATTTTATAATTTATTTTTATATTTATATATTAAATTTAATTTGCATTGCAATGGGTGATGATAAATACAATGAGGGAAAGACACTTAAGGAAACAGAATAAGCAGGGAGTGATAATTACATAGACTGACTAGGTAAGGCCTCTCTAAATGTGACATGTGGAGAAGAGAAATTAATGAAAAAGAGGAAGCAGCAAAGATGTCTTAGAGGAAAGGGTTTAAAGCAGCAGGACAATAGGTGCAAAGACTTGGAAATGGAGTAAGATGACTTGTTAATAAATAGCAAATGGTCTGAAAAATACACCTGACTTAAATAAGAGTAATAGCAAGGAGTTTTTTTAAACCCCATGTAAAACTACAAGAAAAAGAATAGACTGGGAGGCCAAGGTGGGCAGATCACCTGAGGTCAGGAGTTTGAGACCAGACTGGCTAACATGGTGAAACCCTGTCTCTACTAAAAATACAACAATGAGCCAGGTGTAGTGACGTGTGCCTGTAGTCCCAGCTACTCGGGAGGCTGAAGTAGGAGAATTGCTTGAACCAGGGAGGCTGAGGTTGCAGTGAGCCAAGATCGTGTCATTGCACTCCAGCCTGGGCAACAAGAGCGAAACTCTATCTCAAAAAAATAAATAAAATAAAATAAAAAATAGCATAACAACGTTTATACAAAAAAAGAAAGAATATTAAAATGATATGCACACAAAACCTACCTAAGAAACAAGAAAGATGATGAAAGCATATGTTAGGGTTAGAAAGATTGGAGATTATCAAATTATACTAAAATCTTTGAAAAAGATACAAAAAAAACAAAGAAAGTTGGAATAACATAAAAAATAATTTCATAAAATACAGAAAATAGAACAAATAAACCCTTGAATAATGTCATAAGACTTAATGGAAATAAAATGTGGAGGGGAAAGGACAATTTTAAAAGTAAAAAAAAAAAAAATTCAAAAAGAAAGGAGGACTACTGATTATGGCTACATGAGACTGATGATTTCTCTAGCCTCAAAAACTCAACTTGAAAAAATTTAAAAAATAAATAAATAAAACCTTTCGGCATTATTCTGGATATTAACCAAAGACAAACAAATTCTAAAATTTTGGTAACTACAGAAATCCTTTCTGGTAAAAACTTTCCAAATTTTTGATACAAAATTCAAGTCCACTAATTTGTTAGAATGACTCACAAAACTCAGGAAAGTGCTATAATTATGCTTATTATTTTATTTAAAGAACACAACTCAGAAACAGCAAAAAGAGAAATTCACTGCGCAAGGGCTTAAGCGGACAGAGAACAGTGTACAGAACTTGTTTGCCCTCTCCTCATGGAGTCCAGGTGCATCACCCTCCCAGCATATCAATGTATTCACCAACCAGGAAGCTCCTCCAAGCCTCAGTGTCCAGATATCTTACTGGGGTTTCACTAGGTAGCCATGATTGTTTAAATCACTGGTCACGTAATTCAACTCAAACTCCAGTCTCATTCTTGTCCATGGAAATTGGGGTGGCTCAAAATTCCAGTCCTCTCATGATGAGGTTGATTTTTCTGGTGTGCAGCCACATCCTGAAGCCTTTCAGGGCTACGTCACTTCATTAGCATAACAAAGACACTTCTGTGACTTGGGAATCCCCAAGGGCTTTTGGTGATCTGTGTCAGGAACCAGGGACAAAGGCCAGATATATTCTCCATAATATCACAAATATATGTAGTAATACCACAAAGGAAGATAAAAAACTGGAACTGTATTAAAGTTTCTTTATTCTATCAGAATTAGGTTAGTATTAATTGGAGGTCAATTATAAGATGTTAGGATTCATATTGTTATGCCAGAGCTACCTCTAAGAAAATAACTTAAACATATGGAAATATAGTTTTAAAAAGAAAAGATTAAAATAGTACATTAAAAATTATATAACACAAAAGAAGCCTCAAAAAGGAGAAACAGAGAAACAAATATAGACACAGAAAACAAATAGTAAAACGGAAAATGTAAATCTAACCATGTTAACATTTACATTGAATGTGAACAATCTAACAAACACAGGGAATAGGCAGAGATTTTCAGACTCAGTGAAAAAAATGAGAACATTCAACTCTATGCTGTTTTCAAGAGACAGACCATAGATGCAAGAATGCAAGTTTGAAAGTAAAAAGATGGAAATAAATTGTAGGCTGAAAAACGGCCACCCAACAAAATTAGGCAGTGATCCCTGGAACCTGTAGATATTACCTTATAAGGAAAAGAGTCTTTGCAGGTGCAATTAAATTAAGGATCTTCAGGTGGGGGTTTATCCTGTACTTTTCAAGTGAGTACTAAATTCAATCATGAATGCCCTTACAAGAGGGACATAATCTTCTGTGTATAATTTGTGTATGGTATACATGTATTCCATGTATAAATTCTTTCTACATATAAGAGATACACAGAGAAAGATTATGCAAAGAAGAAGAGGAGCAATGTGAACAAGAAGGCAGAGATTTGACTGATATGGCCACAAAGATTGTAAAACAGGGATGATGGTTGATTTGGGGTGTCAACTTGACCTGATTGAGGGATATCCAGATAGCTGGTAAAGCATTATTTATTTTCAATTATTGCATTCTCAATGTTTCAGTAGTCACTGAGCCCACCTGTCTTCTGCTGAAAGGGATGTCCAGGTGGTTTGCCATTTGATTAGAATGATTAGGCTGCTTCATCTCGGTGGACATTTGCCAGACAGGGGTTTGTCCAAGGGTTTTCTTGGGGAAGCAGAATCCCATAGATGTGTGGCTACAGAAATGTTGTTTAGATATTAGTGTTAAGTTTTGGATGTTGAGAACTGCATCCAACATGACATGACAATGAGAACTGCATCTGACATGACAACTATGCCTAACATGACTGTTCTTCCTTAAGCTGCACTTTGATGATGTCATGTTAGCAGAATTAAATGTATATAGGTGAAATAATATAACTGATGACATTAAACTGCAATTATAATGACCGATTGAGGACTGCCAGGATAATTTCTGGCCACAGCTACATACACACTTACGCATACTCTCTCTCTCTCTCTCTCTCTCTCACACACACACACACACACACACACACACACATTGTATTGTTACAGGCAAATGATTTAATTTCAATAAGCAATAGATTAGATATATTATCTTCTTAGAGAAAAAAATATGCTAAAAAATTTTCTTTTGGGTCAGGGTTAGGCAGCCTGCATTTGTTGGAGGTCACACATTGAATGTTGATTGCTTCTTACTCTCCTTTGCATACCTCAAAATGTTATCCATGGATCAATATAGAGCAGTGGAAAGCTATAGGGGCAACAGCATGTTAGTTTGCCCAGACCACCCTACCTCAGTCCCCAAAATCACCTCTCATTTCTACAGTTTATCAAGTCTTAGGTTTTAATCATGAATTAAAGGAAACAGAAATATTTTCAGAATATCTCTGCGTTTTCTATAAAAGCTGCTGATATGGGTATTTTCTATTGAGAGCTCATTCTCCTGTAACTTCAACTAAACACCAAGAACAACATAATTTCTATTTCTTCTGCTTTGGGCTTGTCTGTTGTCTGCTTGAATTGTCAACACTTCTATGTTTATTCTCAAAGGCTTTCCTTAGCTTGCATTTTAAAATCATAATCACAGAAGAAAAATGGCAGCATAGTAAGAGCCCACATTTGTTGAGCGTTCAATTTGTACCAGGCACTGCCCATATCTAATCCTTTCACCAATCCTTGGAGATATCTGCTGGTGTTATCACCACTGTATGGGTACAGAAACTCACACTGAGGGTTGATAAGCAATTTGTCAAAAATCACACAGCGAGTAGGTGGGGAAGTCTGTATTTTAATCTACATTCTCAAGTTCCACTGCACCACCTCCTGCTCATTTGCAACCATGCAATAACTATTCAGGTTTTATTACATATACTTTTTTGTAACGGTAATGTGTGGTAACTGGTAAAAATCATATCTCCCATTCTCATGCTTTGACCATTCTTTGTATTTATCCTTATAATCCAGCAGAAGAAGCAATGGCCTTACAGTGAGGCCACACAGAAGCAAGGTAACCACATGGTGAAGGAAGGTGACTCTATCTGTGGACCAGTTCCCAGAGCATGGCCTTGATCCTTATGGGCCAGGGCAGCCATGGGGCTTTTTTCATTAGGGGAAGGAATGGTCAGATTTACAATTTGCATAAATTTCTTCAGCTACTCAGCATGGGATGGATGTATGGGTCCAAGCTTGAAAGCAGGAAGCCTAGTTTGGAGCCTCCTCAAATAGTACAATGAGAAGAAATCTGAGCTGGAGTTAGTATCCTAAGAAGCCTTTGAATGTGGGAGGCAGAGAATATATACACCCATTCCAAGCTAAAATGCTTATAAATTTGTATCACTGAGAAAGACCTTGAGAAGTGTTGAAACTGGCAGAGACTCCTTGTTCAAATCTCTCACTTTATGGATGACATTCAGAGACAGGAAGATAATTTCCACTGATGTGTCAGTTGCCTTTGGAAATGAAGCCTCAAGGAAAGAAGCTCATTGTGCAATTGGATAATATGATGAGGGCTGTGGATTTATAATTGAGCAACAAAAGCAGAAACAGGAAGAAACATCATGTTTCTAAATTAAAAGATCCTTTTGGAAAAAAAATAAGTTTTGGTCCTGACAATTTCTATAATTGTGCTAAAACCTTCTTAAGCATTTGTGATTCAGCATTCTTTTAGTTACAGCTGAACATCAAAAAAAAAAGAAGTCCCTCTAATATATTTTAGGCAGATATTTCTTTCAAATGACACTGTGACAGACCTTTTTAAACGCTGTGTATTGTACAATAAATGCTTGGCAGATTAGCAATTTGTTGTAAGGAAGAATGTTTAGAGAGCAGTTTAATAATATTAAACTTTGTGAACTTTATTCTGTTTACTGATCACTCATGTTAACAGACTAAAACATGCAACCATCAGGCACTATTAAAACGCTGGATACAAGTTGGTTGATACATATTTTTAAGCACAGATGACTACTCCTTTGACAGATTTTTATAATATTTTTGCTGCAGCATCAAATTGTTTTGAGAAAGACTACCCCTGGCACAGGAAAACATGAAACTATTTCAAAGGATATTGAATGTCCTGCTTGTTTCCTTACTATGTAACTATGGAGATGATAGTTACACTGAATTTTAAGGGAAGGAAAGCAACCAGTTAACCAAAGAATAAGTGCAAATCTATTTCAGCAAAGGAGAAATAGGTTGCCTTTTTTCTGACATGGATACTGCTTTAAAACTTTCTTAATGGCAATACTTGGATTCACACAATCAGAGTCTCAAAATGGACAACCAACTTCAGAAGATATTTAACCTTGTTTTTTGTAACTTTCCTAATATAAAATCTCCCATCTGTTTAAATATTTCCATTAATCGTAACAATTTCGTCACTGAGTATAGATATGAGTAAGAAACTTCTAGGGAATTGTCTCAGGTAGCACATGAAATTATACCTATCTGCCATTCATGACTAAAAATGAAATAATCTTAACATTGAAGGGATATTAATGAGGATCTCACCCCCCATGCATCTTAATAATTAGAACTTACTTCCACAACATTCCTTATAGATCTGTTGAGAGCTATTGTCTGTGTATACCATTCAATCTTCCCCAAACCATGGAAGTGCTTGCCATAATTTATATTTCAAAGATAATTTTCTTTTACTTACAGCTGAACATCAAAAAAAAAAATTCCTCTGATATGTTTCAGGCATACTAAGAAACTTGCCTCAAAATACACAGGCAAATGGTGGTACAGCCAGATTGCAAATGCTGGCCTTTCACCTCTAAAGTCTGCATTGGTTTCTCCCATGTGGCCAGGTCACTGGAACACATATCTGCCTGCTGTGGGAGACTGCATTTCCCACCGCTGTAGAGGTGCCCACTGAGATGAACACTACCTTGTCCAAAGGATGTTGTGGTAAGAGACTGCACTTCAGAGTGGTAGATGAAATGGATGGCTACATAGTTACTGCCTTCTTTTCAGAATCTGAGACTCCATGATCCTTTTCATCTCAGGGTGTGTGTGAAGGGACAGAGGATTACAGATCTATTGCCGATTGTTCCGCTATTTCTTCATTGAGTACATTGTGCCTCAGCCAGCCTCCAGACCCTCTCATGCACGAGGGCTGGTTCTTACCTTGGTGCATCTGTCTCTTGTGCTAATGTGAGGACAATTTGGCAAATGATTTATCAGAGAAATGTATGACTTCAGGTGCCTCTGTTTCTTCAAATATAAACTGGAGGAAGGAGAGGGCTGAACTTTGATGATGTGTTTGCCTTCTGAGAACTGGGTACAGTTTATACATCAATTTCATCCAGTTTGCTTTGGTGGCTTTGTAGTAAGACAGGTCTGATTTTAAATCACCTAAATTGCTATCGTGAGCCACAAAAAAAGTAGAAGGAGGATAATACTACTTTCTTCTCAAATTCATTATCAGACTTAAATAGGATATTGAATACATGTAAATTTCCTAGTGGGGTACCCATTACAAAGTAAATTTCCAAAAATGTTAGTTATTCTTCTTACCACTCTACATTTCTGGGCAAGACTGATGTAATCCTAGATGCTTCTGTAGCTCATAGAAAATGGTGTTTCCTACTGTGTGCCCTGTGGAACACTGCTACAAGGTATTAGAAGATGTTCTACTAAAAAAAAAAGAAAAAAAGTGTCCCATGGAAATTATGTGATAAACAAATTCCACCAGGGTTCCATGCCACCAGGGTTCCATACACAGTGTGCAATGTGAGCCTCTAAGAAGGTGATATAATTAAACAGCGTTATCCCAGGATGTAGCTCCAGGATTATGCTTTCTCCCCACTCCAGAGGATATGAGAACATAGCATGCAGAATTACACAGAAGACAGTCCAGGACACACTGACAGAGACAGAAGATTCTGCTCTTTGGCAATATGGATGGGGGGCACTTAAGCACCTCAGAAAGAATGTGAGCAGGAATCAAGACATTCATCTTGAATGTGTTTCAATAGATTGAAATACTAGTAATTTGAGCTTTACTCTTTATTGATGATTGGTAACAATTTATTTAGGACATACCTGAGGACAAAGGACCCAGAAAACTCTTGTCCTAGTGGGCAGAGTTGTCCACCCACAGTGGGCCAGGAGATGCCGTCTAATTTAGCACCGCTTTTAAGCAAAGATTAAAAATGCTTTGAGGACAGAGAGAGAAAAAGAGCAAACCAAAGTATCTAAACACAGGACCAAGGAATTTCTTCTTAAAAAGAGGGGTCACTCAACCCTCAGTAGCCCTAATCCCAAGTTAAAGACCGGCTAATGCAGGTGAATGAACTCTAGCTTGTTTTAGCCTCTCAGTGCTCAGGGGCTGGTTTGCTGTTTTCCCACAAACTGCAACTACCCAGTTCAGGGCTAAAGGTTAGTGAGCTTTGGCCAGCAGCCATTTTTTAGCAGCTATATCAGAAGTGTCTAGAAAACTTATCTTGCTCTGTATTTGTTTCCCATGGGCCCCAGGGACTCTGACTCCAAGGTCAAACATGACAAAGTCAATCCTGCAACTGGTTTCCTTGACCCAGAGGATATCTTTATATCCTCAAAATACGGACTAGGAACTCTGAACTGACAAGCCAGACTTCTAAACCCATCCCGGACCCCATTAGTAGTGGCAGAGGCCAAGCGGCCTCCCCAGAGTGCTGTGGGCTCTGGTCTTCAGCTGCTGATAGCAGTTCCATGGTACTAAGCTCAGTCCCCTTGTTACATATACCACAATGCACGCCCGTGTTTCTGTATGTGTGTACCTCACTACTCATGGACTTGCTTTTACTGTGACACATGGAAGCTCAAAACGCTAAAGTGCAAAGGTCACAGGTGACTAGATAAATGATAAGCAAACAATGTGGTTCTAATTTTAATTTCTGCAAATACTCTCAGGTGTACCCTCAAATTAAATTTACTGTAAGTACTGAAGTAGATTTCCTAGAAACCAAGCTTAAAAGTCTATATAAAATTAATGTTATTTTAAATACTATTGTAGTTCCTCCTTTTCTTTTTAAAATATCAAACATATACGATTTGGCAGGCCTCCCTGTGAGGATATCTCATTTTGAGATATGGCTGAAAAAAAATCTGATTTTCAGATGTTCAAGCTAGTAAATACCCAGAGATGGCTGTCCAGCATCACCTCCCTATGCAGACCTGGCTTTCCTGCAGCTTGCTTTTCTCTATCCATCAGGCACCATTCCAGGCTGCTCATCCTCCCAACGTTTTCTGATCTCATGGCTGACCTGCTGTCCAGGTTTCTAGCTTTCCAGGGTGATGCAGACCTCAACACCTCTCTATTTTTACTACAGCTGAATAAAGCCCAGGATTTTTTTCTGAATAAGGTTTCTATTGCTGTAAAATATTCAGCCTGTGTACAAGAGCAAACAAATGAGTGATGCTAGAAATGTGAGACATGAGTCTGGACCTCTAGAGTTCTCACAGGCAGTGAGTTCTTGCCAGTGGCTGGCTGCTGTCTTAGGCAGTGCCTGGAAGTCCCTCTATCCCTCCCTTTTCTCCATGATTCCTGAGGGCAGAGCTGGAAAACATCTCCAGTCTGCTCACCCTAAACCACCTCCCTCCTCTTCCTCAACCTCAAGGCCAGGAGACACAGCTGAAAGAGAACAAGAGCTGGAGACAACAGGAGAGCTCCATGCTCTTTCCTGATCTCCCTCTGGGTTAGTTGCATACCCAGGTATCCCAGCCAATGCGCTTCTAAGGAACTCAAGCGGCCCACTCCTCTCTATGGAAAAGGAATAGCTGAAGGCACAGAGGATCTTCAAAACTTTCTCTTCACCCAGGGCAGGTTGCATTCCCTGATGGAGCCCGACTCACACCTGGGCAGGTGGCATCAAGCAAGTACTTTCATCCAATTGGCCTTGATACCTAGTTGGTAGTGGTTTCAGAATACCATTCCTCTAAAGGAAGATGCCTTCCGAATAAATTTTATTCAGAGGAGCTGTAGGAGCCACCCTGGGGAGGAGAGAAGGGCAAGAAGGAGGGTTTTCATGTTCCTGCTGTCAACCTTCAGCCACAGTCCCAGTGGCTGGGGATTTCTCATTATATCTTATTTAAAAAAGGAGCTTTCATAACCCAAAACTTGAAAACTACTAAATTGCACAATCCGGTAAAGGTCCTTTTACCTCTGTCATCTCAACTTCGTTAAGTACTTATGTCATCATTATTTAACTTCTCTTGGAAAATGTAAGTGATTATCTAATCAAGTCATTGAATATCTGTTCTTCCTTTTTTCTTTCCCTTTTCCTTTCTCCCTTCCTTCCTTATTTCCTTCCTTTCTCCTTTCCTCCTTGCTTTTCATGCTGTCCTGCCTTTCATTTTTTCTCTCTTTAAATTTAGAGGTTTCAAAGTGTTTTTTAGAAATTGATATTTTGTGCTTTTATAAATTATTAAATATTGGCTTTCAAAAGAAGTTTACCCATTCCATGGACCAAATGATAAATAATAATCCAAATATTTAGACATGGACAAAAATTTAAATCCCTAATTTAAAAGATTGAAATAGATTTTATTGTTTTTCCCTTGATTGATTAGAGAAGCTCAACTGAAAGTAGGTTGTCAGTGGGAATGTGCCATGAACATGGATACATTAGGGAATCCTCAGAGCCTGTCCACAGACCCAGGAGGCTGCAAGGAAGAGTCACCTATGAAGCCTTATGGGATCTGGACTGAGATTCTGGCACACAGTGTGAGCCATCAAGCTACCCTATCTGGCCTTTCATCAGGCTCTACTACCTATTATCTGGGCTTTGGCCTGCTCATCTATAAAATGGGAATAATAATGGCATCTATAAGATTATTATTAGGGCCTCAGTTTTTCCATCTCTGAAAGGATTTTCTTAGGATATGTAAAGCTCATAGAACAGTACCTGAGTAGTGACCAATAAAGACCAACTATTAGTATTATTTTTGCCATTAATGGTTGTTTTGGAGAAAATCCCTTCACCGTTATGAACATCAGTCTCATCTTTTGTCAAATGTGATATTCATACATCTCCTTTAACATATATCTCGTATGTTAAACAATGACCTGAGTCCAGGGAGAGTTGATAAGGTGTGATGTTGGCCATGGAGATGTTCCTGGTATTAGCAATTAAGTTAATTGATTGCAGAATGTGAGGACACTTCAGGCCGTGCAATTCATGTACTTTCTATTGATTGTCTTTCTTCTCTACAGAGCTCCTTAGGGGTGGTCTTGCAGTGCTCAGCATGAAGATCCACATGGCAATTGGACAGGCAATCACATTCATGTTTTGAGTTAGTGTTGATGATTACGATGTTTACATTTTATTTAAGTTACAGATTTTTCTCTCACTTGTCACACATTCATCTTAGTTCTGCTCTGAGGAAATACATGCCCTATTTCTGCTGTTAGAGTTTCAAATACTAGAAGATAAGCATTTGGCACTTGGCTTGAGCTCCCTTCCTTCCCTTCCTTCCTGTTCCATCACATGACAAATTGAGCACATGACTTCGCTTCCTCTCTCCCATCCCACTGTGTATGTACATGTGAGTGTGAAGGAACATATGTGTGTGTGTTTATGTAAACACAGCCAAGCCCCTGTGCAGAACTTTATTTTGGGCTGAAGTTTTAGGATACTATCCTTGAGGATACTATATTGAGATAAATCTCTTATGAAGTTATTGGCTAAGTTTTTACATATTATATATATATGTGTGTGTGTGTATATATATACATATACATATATACATATGCACACACATACATATATATAAATATTTATATAAATTTTAAAATCAGAGCAACTGGATAAAAATCCAGTAAAAATCAGAGCAACTGGACACATTTGAATTGAGAAATATATAATAGGGTTTATGTCAAATGAAAAATACATTAATCACCTGGAAGGGAATAAGTTACTTGAACCTTAACTTGTACCTTTCTGTAATCTTCTGAAAATGTTTGTGTAATTGTTTTTCAATGTTTTTAATATTCTTGCTTTTTTTTTCTTTTTGGTTCTAGCCAGAATGTAGCAGAATGTGAAGCAGACATACTAAGATAAGAATAAGAGTGATTCTTATAATGTTTCAAGTTCAAATAAAGAGAATAATAAAATTGAGCTCCCTTTTCCCTTTTGCAATCTCAGACTCCAGAAATAAAAGATTTAATTAGCCCTTTTAGGTTTCATGATCTTATCTTTATTTATTTAACATAAATAACCTGCAGATATTCTAAAAATATCAGAGGTGGCTTACATTAAGATACATATGCAGTATGGTTAAAAGAGAAAATAAAAAACTTTGGTAAAGGAAGGGATATAAATGTATCAGTCACCTTGAAATATCCTTATGCTAGCTGGATATCAAATTGACCACTTTTAGGTACCTTCACAGCCAAAACAAAAAGGAAAACAGTTTTGTTCAAATACTTCTCATTGTCTTATTTTCAAAAAATGAAGCCAATTCTAGGACCAGTAAACTATTCCCAGCATTGAATTCTAAAAGGAATGTATTGTGTTTGTATATTTTTGAGGGACGTTATGCATCACCACCAATAATAGCTCTTTAAAATGTGTTTCCAATACATAAATATAAAAGTCATAGGTATAACATATTTACAGGAGCAAAACTAAAAATGCGCAGCTCTATGTGACTTTAATGATTGATTTTACCAGAAATAGATATGTCTTATGTTTTTTCACCATTTTGGAATTGATTTATCACTACTTCCTGTTATGCAAAAATTTTTCTCTAAACTGTTCAGATAAAACAGTTGTTTTTACATTACTTCAAGTAGTTTTGAGAAAAATTTTGACAAATTGTATAGATGTGTTTTATGATTTGAAACTAATCAAGAAAACAGGATAGAGAAGTTCTAGCATTCTAGAGAATGGACAGAACAGACAAGTACAGTAACCAAGTGCAGAAAGATTTCCATTCCAGCAGATTGTGCTGGCTCACGCCTGTAATCCTAGAACTTTGAGAGGCTGAGGTGGGGGATTTTCTCAAGCCTAGGAGTTCAAGACCACCCTGGGCAACATGGCAAGACTCTGTCTCTGGAAAAAAAAAAAAAAAAAAAGAGCTGGGTGTGTTGCTATATATCTGTGGTTCCAGCTACTTGGGAGACTGAGGTGGGAGGATCAGTTGAGCACAGGAGCTTGGGGCTGCAGTGAGCCTTGTTTGCACCACTGCACTCCAGCCTGGGTGACAGAGCAAAACCCTGTCTCAAAAAAAAATAAAAATAAAAATAAAATAAAAAACGCTTATTCCACCGGGTGCTAGGAAATGTATGTTTCTCCTCTTAGCATTAACTTATTCAGGTAAAACATATAAAAATCATAAACTAATCAACTAGCATAAAGGAGTATATGGTCAATAGCAAAAGCCTACCTCTCTGCTGTACCACTATTAAGGTTCTTATGAATCTTAGGAATTTGTGATGCAAATGTGAACATAGGTTTATACATATTATAGGGTTTTTTTGAGCAAATATGGTCTTACTATTATATGGTTTTCTTTTTCCCCTTAACAATATATCTTTGACATATTTCCATAAAATAGATTCCCCAGCTTTTTTATTTTTATTTATTTATTTATTTATTTATTTATTTTGAGACAGAGTCTCGCACTTGTTGCCCAGGCTGGAGTACAATGGCGCGATCTTGGCTCACTGCAACCTCTGCCTCCTGGGTTCAAGCAATTCTCCTCAGCCTCCAAAGTGGCTGGTATTATAGGCACCCACCACCATGCCCAGCTAATTTTTGTATTTTTAGTGCAGATGGGGTTTCACCATGTTGGCTAGGCTGGTCTTGAACTCCTGACCTCAGGAGATCCACCCACCTCGGCCTCCCAAAGTGCTGGAATTTCATTTTAAGTCAGTTAAGGTTTTCTTTGTTCTTGTACTTTGAAAATAGTACTGTGTATAAGTCTTTAATCCATCTGGCATTTGGTTTTGTGTGAGGATCTACATCATATCCCTTCCCTCCTCCTTTTTTTTTTTTTTTACTTCAATGGCAGTTTCCCCACAGCCAATTGTTAAATCACACTTTTCTTTAGTCTTGGAATGTACTTAAAATTCGCAGCCAATAAACAATTTTTAAGTGCTTTCTAAATGTACACAACTATGCTAGCCACTTAAGACATAAAGATTGATGATGCTTTTGTGCTTAGGAAGACCATAGCTGACAAACGGAGACACAAACAATTTGTAACAATATAGGTGGTTTACATTACAGAGCAACACAACACAATACTGTGGAGTGTTTCTTAGAGGATAACTGGGAATTTGCCAACAAGAGATAGTGGGAGCCTTTCACAAGAAGCAGCATACCCATCAGCATGGGGTATTCAACCCAAGAGAACCCAGGGACAGGATATAGTATCCCAAAAGTCCAAGTATTTGTAGTTTCTGTCCTAAGCTGGAAAGGTAGATTTGAATCTACAAATGAACACCTTTGCTTACTTGCTAAAAGCTACAAATATTATTATTTTTTTTTTTGGAAACTTTAATACCTCATTTTATTTTATTATTTATTTATTTATTTTTATTTTGCTTTAAGTTCTGGGATAAATGTGCAGAACGTGCTGGTTTGTTACATAGGTATACATGTGCAATGGTGGTTTGCTGCCGATGTCCTTATGGCCCCAGAAGGCAAGACACATCTGAAAATAAGCCATGGCTACCTGTTGAGGAATCTCACTCTGGCCAGTGGGCACATGATGAGCTGTACTGAGGAGAGGCCTGAGAGAGGGCAGTGGTCCAGGAGTCAGCCAAGAGGGGAAGATGCCTGGGCTTGTGAAGACACAGGGAGGAGCCCTGGGTGGAGGGTGAGGAGGATCATGAGTTTAGGTGTGAGTGTGCTGAGTTTGAGAATAACGCTATGTGCATAATGGAAACACTAAAATGCTAGGTCTTCTTGTGCGTTGATCAGGAAGAGAAAACATCACCCTGGAACATGCAACCTATCTTATCTGCTACCTTCCACGCCCTTCTCTGCAGTCATTGCACCAGGGACATCATTGCTGCCATATGTTCCTTCCTCCTGTTGTAATTATTTAAACTCACTACATGCCTAGGGCCTCTCTAAACAGCTAACACCTTGGGACTAGAGAATGAAACACTGTTTATGCATGCAGTGTCTGGCCCACCAAAGCCTGACATAGACTAGGGAATTCATAGACATTTACTGAATGAAGTGGTAATTAATTTCAGACACTGGATATCCAGGAGATTAACGGACTGTGTAAGAGTTAGTCAAACCCGCTAAACCATCATAAGAAAGTCTTGATACAGAAAAGGACTGGAGAGCCTGTGCTTTGCACTCATAACATGGGTATGTGAAAGAATGATTCTGAATTTTTTTTTTGTCATTCCAGGCTCAATATTCCAGTAGTTGGAAATTACTAATGCTGAGCTTACCCAAGCCACAAGGCCCGTATCCTCTGATAACTGGAGTCAGAGGCGTTGCTTCTGCCATCTATCAACAATATTTTTACATTTCCTGGTGTGTATTTTCCCAGTATAACCAGATCTTGTTGGACACATCCCTGGATTTCCATAATCGGGGCAGTGTGGAGAAGGACTGTTCAGGGGTCTAATGCATCCCAGCTTGGCTACCACCAGGCATGTTCCTACACTCTGAATCTCAGTGTGTAAAAATAAGAATAACAATGGTAATTAAACATAGGGCCATGCTGAGGATTCAAGAAGAAAGTATATCTTATCAAATGCAATCTTTACTTAAAAAAATAAAGCACATCTTTATGCTTGTGCAGGTAAAATGTAGAAAATATGGAGAAACTAATGAAGAAAACAAACCACCACAAAACCTACAATCCTGAGGTAGCCAAAATACCATATATTTCAATACATAACCTGATATGTTTTGGATCTGTGTCCCTGCCAAATCTCATGTTGACCTGTAATCCCCAGTGTTGGAGATGGGGCCTGGTGGGAGGTGTTTGCATCACGCGGTGGATTCCTCATGAATGGCTTAGTGCTATCCCCTTGGTGATGAGCGAGTTCATGTGAGATCTGGTTGTTTAAGTGTGTGGTACCTTCCACCCCCACTCTCTCTCTTGCTTCTATTCTTTCCATGTGAGACTCCAGCTCCCCTTTTGCCTTCTGCCATGATTGTAAGCTCCCTGAGGCTTCAACAGAAACCAAGCAGAAGCTGGCACCATGCTTCCTGTACAAGCCTGCAGAACTGTGAAGCAGTTAACCCTCTGTTATTTATAAATTACCCAGCTTTAGATGTTTCTTTATAGCAATAAAAGAACAGATTCATAACCTCTCAAGCTTGATTTTTTTCTTAACTAAAATCATGTTTTTATTCAAAATCATAACACAACATCCCTTTGTATCACTAAACGCAGTTCTGCAATAATGTGTGAATCTTGCTGGATAGTATTCCACTGCATGGTTTCTAGCTCTACTTCTCGTTGTTGGACATCTGCATTATTTACAATCACTCATCTTTGTAAAAAGAGCTATAATAATCAGAATAAGGGCTTACCTATGTTTAATTTAATCTGTGCCAGGCTGCAGTCTAATTGTTCTCTATGAATTAATTTGCTCACTGTCCCCAACAATCCAACGAGCTATTAGGATTATCACCCACAGTGCTGGTCAACATGGCTGACTAGGAGCAGCTAATATGTGTGGCTCTCACCCAGAGGAATAGAAGAGTCAAGTAAATACAGCACCTTCAACTGAAACATCCAGGTACATGCATCAGAACTAATCAAGGAAACAACTTGACCCATGGAGAACAGAGAAACAGCAAGGCAGGACGACTGTCCACCCAGAAGCAACATGGAGCTAGGGGAACCTCTTCCACTCAGGGAAACAGTGAGTGAATGAGCGACTCTGAGGACTCATGCTTCTCCCATGGATCTTTGCAACCCTCAAATCAGGAGATCCCCTCATGAACCCACTCTACTAGGGCTTTCAGTCTGACATACAGAGCTAAGAGGAGTCTCAGCAGAGCAGTCACTCAGACAGACGTGGAGCCTTAGAAACCTGGGCTTCCTTGCAAAAGCACCTGCAACTCCAGCAAAGAAAGAGGTTAGAACCCTGTGCATACCCCTGGGAAAGGGATTGAATCCAGTGGGATAGCAGCGACAAGCTGCAGGCCCCACTTCCATGGCACCTCGCAGGATAAAACCCACTGGCTTGGAACCCTAGCCAGCTTCCAGTGGCAGCATTACACCTCCCTGAGACAGAGTTTCCAGAGGGAGGAGTGGGCCACCATCTTTGCTGTTTTACAGCTTCAGCCACAGTTGCCTTAGGGCTCTAGCAAGTCCGAGGCAACAAGGGACTGGAGAAGTCCCCCAGCACAGTACAGCAGCTCTGCCGAGAAGTGGCCAGATTGTTTATTCACATGGATCCTGAATTCTGTTTCTCCTCACTGGGTGAAATCTTCTGACGGGGTCTCCAGTCATCCCGCCAGTGTTTTCCGGCCAACATAGGTTTCAAACCTCCCTGGGATGGGGCTCCCAGAGCGTAGTGGGCTGCCATCTTTGCTGTTTGGCTGACTCAGTCGTTCTTGCTTTCAGTCTTTAGAGAGTCCAAGGTGACTGGGACTCCCCAGCACAGCACAGCTGCTCTAAGAAAAGATGGCCAGACTGCTGTTCTAAGAGGGTCCCAATCCTGTTCCTCCTCACTGGGTGGGATTTCCCAACTCAGGTCTCCAGTTACCCCTGCCAGGGTTTTCTGGCCAACGGTGGTTTTGAACCTTCCTGGGATGGAGTTACCAGAGGCAGGGGTGGGTCACCATTTTTGCTGTTTGGCTGACTCAGCTGTTCTTGCCTTTGGGCTTTGAAGAGCCTGAGGCAACTGGGGACTGAGCAGACTCCTAGCACAGAACAGCTCCTCTATGAAAATGTGGCCAGATTGCTGTTTTAAGCAGCTCCCCATCCTGTTCCTCCTCACAGGCCAGCACCTCCTGACTTGGTCTCCAGCCACCTTCTACAATGCATGTGGGCCAGCAAAAGGTGTCTATCTCCCTGGGATGGAGCTTCTAGCGGGAGGGACAGGCTGCCATCTTTTCTGTATTGCAGCCTTCATCGTTGATACCTCCATGTATTGGAAAATCAGAGGTGACTAGGGACTGAAGTGAGCCCCCATCATACCACAGCAGTCCTACAAAAAGGTGTCCAGACTTTTATGTAGGTGCCCACTTCCATATCTCCTCACTAGGTGAGTCCTCCAGGCCTGGGTCTCCAGCCACCCCCACCAGGGCTATCAAGCCAGGAGCAGCTCTGCAACTCCCCAGACAGAGCTCTCTCAGTGGGAGGGATGGGTTGCCATCTTTGCTGCCTTTCAGCCTTTGCCCTTGCTGTCTCCAGGCTTGGGAGCATCTGTGGGGACCAGGAGCTCATCCAGACCCACAGCAGAGAGCAACTACTTCACAGAAAAATGGCCAGACTATTCTCCACACAGATCCTGGTACTTGCTGCTCCTCACTTGGCAGGATCACCTGATCTGGGACTCCAGCACAACCACCTTGCCCCCACCTGATCACCACAATCAGAGACAGCCCAGCATTTCTCTGAGGAGGAAATCCCAGAGTCAACCCACAACCCCTCCACCACTACGGTTGCAGTGGTAGAGCCCTAACAGCCCTTAGACTAGGAAGGAACAAAGGACACTTCCAGCACACTGCAGCCACCATACAGAGAGGAGTCCAGCTCCTCTTCTCTGGGAACCCTCAGCCCCACTCTTCACCAGGCAGGGCACCTGGCCTCATGAACATAGGACAGTTACCCCACCCATGGCTAACCATACCCACTGGTAATGGACTAGAGTTTCCTCACAGAGAGATTCCCAGAGGCATACAACAGCCCTTATGCCACTGCCACGGTAACAGTTCTATCCCTCCTGCCCTTGGTCTGGGGAAGAAACAAAGAGCCTGAAGGCTATAGCCATGCTGCTTATAGCACACCATCACTGCCATATGAAGAGGAGACTGATTTCTCCTCCCTGTGAGCCTTAGACCCCCTGCACCCCAGCAAGTGGAAGCCCAACTCACTCCAGCAGTGCAGCCATCCCACCCCACTGCCTGAACACCCCAACTAAGAGTGGCTTCACATTTCCTGGAGGTGGGGCCCTTAGGGACAACTGAATGCCTCTCTGCCACTGCCTCTGCAGTGGAACTGCCCTTCCCACCCTCAGACTAAAGAAGGAACAAAGACCCTAAATGCCTTCTCTATACCTCAAACAAGCTGCTGTCAACCCAAGAAGAGGAGGCCTGTCCATCTCCCGCAGGCACTCCAC
The DNA here is from genome assembly GCF_029281585.2 of Gorilla gorilla gorilla. Lineage (NCBI taxonomy): Eukaryota > Metazoa > Chordata > Mammalia > Primates > Hominidae > Gorilla > Gorilla gorilla. The sequence goes on from NC_073230.2 coordinate 54,558,026, forward strand.
ATCTGGCTCATCACCAGACAGGGAACCCCTGGCTTGGGCCCACAGCACAGACCCTCCATGCTCAGTGCTGATTGCACTGAGCACAGCACAGACCCCTCAGCACTGATTGCACTGAGCAATTACTGACTTGCATCTCTCTCGGGTGAAGTCCCCAGAAGAAAAGCAAGAGACCTTTTACCACACCACTACTAGGTCCCTTTTTCTCAGCTGCCTCCAAGTTGGGGAAAGAACATAAACCCTGATATCACCCCAGAGCTGTAGTGGGCACCCCAGGAATGCCAAGTTGTGATCTATAGCCACCACTGAAGTGGGAGAGGAGTCCACACTTTCCAAGCATTGAGAGAGAGCACAACTGCAACTATTAGGAAATATAGGAGAGCCCCACGACCAAGCAAGAGCCTAGCAACTGACCAGTATGCCTACATACCACCCACTAGACCACACCCCAAAGCTTTGACACCAAAAATACCTCCTGTTAAACAAACACAAGAAGTCAGCTACAAATAATGACCCTGGCACAAAGACTTGGCCCTGTGAAAACATCCAGAAAATAAGTCTGTTGACTACTAAATCTAACTGCAGTTAAAGGAACACCCAGATACAGAAGCGAGAAAGAACCAATACAAGAACTCCAGTAACTCAAATGGAAAGAGTATTTATGTCCTCCAAATGAGTGTACCAGTTCACCATCAAGGGTTCTTAACCAGAATGAGCTGGCTGGTTAAGCATTCTGAATTCTGAATTCTATTCAATTCAGGAATAGAATTAAGAATACGGATAGGAATGAAGATTATCAAGATTCAGGAGAATGGTATAACCTAATCCAAGGAAACTAAGAATGACAACAAAATGATACAGAAGCTGTGAAAGACAAAGCAGCCAGTATAAGAAAGAACCTAATGGATCTGACAGAGCTGAAAAACACACTACAAAAATTTCACAATGCATTTACAAGTGTTAACAGCAGAATAGATCAAGCTGAGGAAAGGATCTCAGAATTTGAAGACTGACTCTCTAAAATAAGACAGTCAGACAAAAATAAAGAAAAAAGAATAAAGAGGAATGAACAAAGCTTCTGAGAAGCATGGGATTATGTAAAGAGGCCAAATCTATGAATCATTGGCATCCCTGAAAGGGACAGGGAGAAAGCAATCAACTTGGAAAACATGTTTCAGGATATCATCCATGAAAACTTCTCCAACCTTGGTTAGAGGCAAGCAGCCAAATTCAAGAAATAGAGAGAACCCCTATGAGATTTTACACAAGAATATCAATCCCAAGACACATAATCATTAGATTTTCTAAGTCAAAATGAAAGAAAGAATGTTAAAAGCAGCTATAGACAAAGGGCAGGTCACCTACAAAAGAGAGCCCCATAAGGCTAACAGTGGACCTCTCAGTTGAATTCCTACAAGCCAGAAGAGATTGAGGACCTTTATTCAACATTCTTAAAGAAAAATATCTTCAGCCAAGAATTTCATATCCAGTCAAACTAAGCTTCCTAAGCAAAGGAAAAATAAGATGCTTTTTAGATAAGCAAATGTTGAGGAAATTCATTACCACCAGACCTGCCTTACAAGGGATCTTGAAAGGAGCACTAAATCTAGAAAAGGAAGACTACTAATGGTCAATAAAAAAACACACTTAAATACACAAACTAGTGACAATATAAAGCAACCACACAAACAAGCCAGCAAAATAACCAGTTAACAACACAATGACAGGATCAAATCCACACATATCAATACTAACCTTGAATGTAAATAGGCTAAATGCCCCACTTAAAAAGCACAGAGTGACAACATAGATAAAAAAGCCAGACTCAATGGTATGCTGTCTTCACGAGACCCATCTCACAAGTAGTGACACCAGTAGGGCCAAAATAAAGGGATGGAGGAAAATCTACCAAGCAAATGGAAATGAGAAAAAGCAGGAGTTGCAATCCTAACTTCAGAAAAAACAGACTTTAAACTTCAGACAAAACAGACTTTAAAAGATCAAAAAAGACAAAGAAGAGTATTACATAATGGTAAAGGGTTCACTTCAACAAGAAGACTTAACTATCCTAAATATATATGCACCCAACACAGGAGCACTCCGATTCATAAAGCAAGTTCTTAGAGACTTACAAAGAGACTTAGAATCCCACACAATAATAGCGGGAGACTTCAACCTTCAGTGACAGTATTAGACAGATCATCAAGGCAGAAAATTAGCAAAGACATTCAGGACCTGAGCTCAACATTGGACCAAATGGACCTGATAGACTTCTACGGAACTTTGTACTCAAAAACAACAGAATATACATTCCTTTCATTGTCACATTGCACATACTCTAAAATCAACCACATAATTGGACATAAAACAATCCCCAGCAAATGCAAAATAACTGAAATTATACCAAACACACTCTCAGACCAAAGCATAATAAAAATAGAAGTCAAGACTGACAAAAATGTTCAAATGCATGCAGTTACATGGATATTGAACAACCTGATCCTGAATGACTTTTGGGTAAATAATAAAATTAAGGCATAAACCAAGAAGGTCTTTGAAACTAATGAGAACAAAGATACAACATACCAGAATCTGTGGGATGCAGCTAAGGCCATGTTAAGAGGGAAAATCATCACACTAAATGCCCACATCAAAAAGTTAGAAACATCTCAAATTAACAACCTCACATCACAACAGAAAGAGTAAGAGAAGCAAGAGCAAGTCAACCCCAAAGCTAGCAGAAGACAAGAAATCACTGAAATCAGAGCTGAACTGAAGGAAATCAATACACTAAAAACAATTCAAAAGATGAGTGAATCCAAGAATTTGTTTTTTAAAAACTAATAAGATAGGCCACTAACTAGACTAATAAAAAAGGAGAAGATCCAAATAAGCACAGTTAGAAATGGCAAGGGGAATGTTACCACTGATCCTGCAGAAATAAAAATAACCATCACAAACTACTATGAACACCTCTGTGCACAGAAACTAGAAAACCTAGAAGAAATAGATTAATTCCTGCACACAAACACCTTCCCAGGACTGAACCAGGAAGAAATTTATTCCCTGAACAGAACAATAATGAGCTCCAAAATTGAATCAATAATAAATAGCCCACCAAACAAAAAAAGACCAGGATGAGAGGGAATTGCAGCTGAATTCTACTAGGTGTATGAAGAAGAGCATTCTGAATTCTGGTACCATTCTTATTGATACTATTCCAAAAAATTGAGGAGGAGGGACTCCTCCTCAACTCATTCTATAAGGCCAGCATCATCCTGATATCAAAACCTGGCAGACACTCACACACAAAAAAATACTTCAGGCCAATATCCTTAATGAACATCAATGCAAAAATCATCAACAAAATACTTACAAATCGAGTCCAGTAGCACATCAGAAAGCTAATCTACCATGAAGAAGTAGGCTTCAACCCCAGCATGCAAGACTGGTTCAACATATGCAAATCAATAAATGTGATTCATCACATAAACAGAACTGAAGACATAAACCACATGATTATCTCAATAGATGCAGAAAAGATTTTAAATAAAATTCAACATCCCTTCATGGTAAAAACTCTCACTAAACTAGGTATTGAGTAAACATATCTCAAAATAATGAGAGCCATCCATGACTAACTCACAGCCAACATCATAGTGAATGGACAAAGGCTGGAATTACTCCCCTTGAAAACTGGCACAAAACAAGGAGGTCCTCTTTCATCACTCCTATTCAACATAGTATTGAAAGTCCTGGCCACAGCAATCAGGAAGGAGAAAGAGAAGGACATCCAAATAGGGAAGGAGGAATTCAAACTATCCCTGTTTGCTGATGACATAATTCTATATCTAGAAAACCCCCTAATCTCAGCACAAAAGTTCCTTCAGCTGATTAACAACTTTAGCAAAGTCTCATAATACAAAATCAACGTACAAAAATCACTAGCATTCATATATACCAACAACAGCCAAGCTAAACGCCAAATCAGGAATGCAATCTCATTAACAGTTGCCAAAAAGAGAATAAAATACCTAGGCATACAGCTAACCAGGGAGGTGAAAAATATCTACAGGAACTACAAACCACTGCTTAAAAAATCAGAAATGATACAAATAGAAAAACATCCCATGGTAATGGATAGGAAGAATCAATATCATTAAAATGGCTATAATGCCCAAAGCAATTTATAGATCCAATGCTATTCCTATGAACTACCAGTGACATTCTTCACAGAACCAGAAAAAACTATTTTAAAATTCACATGGAACCAAAAAGAGCACAAATAGTCAAGGCAATCCAGGACAAAGCTGGGGTGATTATGTTACCTGACTTCAAACTATACCACAGGGCAACAGTAACCAAAACAGCATGGTGCTGATACAAAAACAGACACATAAACCAATGGAACAGAATAAAGAGCTCAGAAATAAGGCTGCACATCTACAACCATCTGATTTTTATGAAGCTGACAAAAACAAGCAATGGGGAAAAGACTCCCTGTTAAATAAATAGTGCTGGGATAACTGGCTAGCTATATGCAGAAGATCAAAACTGGACTCCTTCCTTACACCATATACAAAAATCAACTCAAGATACATTAAAGACTTACATGTAAAACCCAAAACTCTAAAAACCCCAGTTGCCGGGAAGACAACCTAGGCAATACCATCCTGTACATAGAAATGGGCAAAGATTTCATGACAAAGACACCAAAAGCAATTGCAACAAAAAGAAAAATTTACAAATGGGATCTGATTAAACTTCAGAGCTTCTGCACAGCAGACATCCTACAGAATGGGAAAAAATATTTGCTTGCAAACTATGCATCTGACAAAGGTCTAATATCCAGCATCTCTAAGACAAACAAATTTACAAGAGAAAACAAAGAACTCCATTAAAAAGTGAACAAAGGACATGAACAGACACTTTTATGAAGAAGACATACATGCAGTCAACAAGCATATAAAAAAAGCTCAATATCATTTATTATTAGAGAAATACAAATCAAAATCACAATCAGATACCATCTCACACCAGCCAGAATGGCTATTATTAAAAAGTCAAGGCTGGGCACAGTGGCTGATACTTGTAATCCCAACACTTTGGGAGGCAGAGGCAGGTGGATCACCTGAGGTTCAGTGTTTGAGACCAGCCCGGCTAACATGCCGAAACCCTATCTCTACTAAAAATACAAAAATTAGGCCAGCCACGGTGGCTCATGCCTGTAATCCCAGCACTTTGGGAGGCAGAGGCAAGTGGATCACCTGAGGTCAGGAGTTCGAGACCAGCCTGGCCAACATGGTAAAACCCCATCTCTACTAAAAATACAAAAATCAGGCAGACGTTGTGGCACTTGGGAGGCTGAGGCAGGAGAATTGCTTGAACCTGGGAGGCAGAGGTTGCAGTGAGCTGAGATTGTGCCATTACACTCCAAACTGGGCAACAGAAGGAGACTCTGGCTCAAAAAAAAAAAAAATAGCTGGGCATGGTGGCATGCACGTGTAATACCAGCTACTCGGGAATCTGAGGCAGGAGAATCTCTTGAACCCGGGAGATGGAGGTTGCAATGAGCCAAGATCGCACCACTGTCACTCCAGTCTGACAGAGTGAGACTCCGTCTCAGGAAAAAAAAACAAAAATTAGATAAATAAAAATTTAAAAAAGTAAAAGTCAAAAAACAACAGATGCTATGAGGTTGCAAAGAAAAGAGAATGTTTATACACTGTTGGTTGGAGTGTAAATTAATTTAACCATTATAGAAAGCAGTATGGTAATTCCTCAAAGAGCTAATAACAAAATTACCATTAAACCCAGCAATCCCATTACTGAGTGTATACCCAAAGGAATGTAAATCACTCTGCCATAAAGACACATGTACGCAAATGTTCACTGCAGTTTTATTCATAATAGCAATGACATGGAATCAACCTAAATTCCCATCAATGAGATTAGATAAAGAAAACGTGGTACATGTACACCATGGAATACTATGCAGCCATAAAAAAGAATGAGATCATGTCTTTTGTGGGAACATGGATGGAGCTGGAGGCCATTATATTTAGCAAACTAGTGCAGGACTAGAAAGCCAAATACTGTATGTTCTCACTTATACATGGGAGCTAAATGATGAGAACTCATGAACAGAAAGAAGAGAACAACAGACAGTGGGACCAACTTGAGGGTGGAGGGTGGGAGGAGGGAGAAGAGCAGAAAAAGTAACTACTGGGTACTAGGCTTAGCACCTGGGTGATGAAATAATCTGTGCATTAAACCCCCAAGACACGAGTTTACCTTTATAACAAACCTGCACATGTACTCCTAAACCTAAAACAAAAGTTTTTTTAAAAAGGATTATCGGCCCCGTTTTAAGATGGAAGAAACTGAGGCACCAAATTCTCACAGGCAGAGTAAATTTTCCTAGTCATTATGCTCTGTAAATCTTCATTTAGTTCTTCTCTACTAATCACAAAAATTGAGTGGCTCTGTCTATTACATGTATGATACTAAAGTTGTGGAAATGTGTGTCTAAATTATTTTCTAGAAAATCTGTATTCGTTTCCATCTCTAAGGGCAGGGTAGCGAGTTGCCCGTCTTTGTTCCTGGCAAAATACTAGACACAAAGAAACAGGCACACACACACACACACACACACACACACACACACACACACCACACGCATGCACGAAGTCTGCCAATTAGGATATTAAAAAATGTCCTCTTAATTTGCTTAACTTTCTCTTTCTTTGATTACTAGGGGGTTGATTTTTTTCCCCATTGGTCATTTCCCTTTCTCCTTAAACGATTTGTCGGTTCATAGACTTTGTTCAATTTCCTCTGATAGCATTTTTAAATTAGTAATTTGGAAGAGCTCTTCACTGACAATTGTAAATACTTCTAGATCATATGTATTTTAATTGTTTTCTAAAATTAGAATATCATTTCTTATTTTATTATGATTATAGTCATTTTGGGGGCATATCTTTCCTACCGTAAGATGTATGAATATAGATGCCTCTATATTTTCTTCAGAACATTTTTTATTATTGAATGACTTTTAATTACATTTAATTATAAATTAGTTCAGACTGATCATTTAATTACATAATGATTTAGTTATAGATTAGTTCAGATTGGCTTCTTTAACTTAGCAATATGCATTAGATTTCCTCCCATACTTTTCATGGCTTAATAGTTCATTTCATTTTAGCACTGAGTAATATTCCATTGTCTGGACATGCCACAGTTTACTCTTTTACCTACTGAAAAGTGTCTTGTTTGTTGGAAGTTTCAGAATTACTAATAAAGCTGCTACAAACATCAGTGTGTCGGTTTTTGTATAGACATAAGTTTTCAACTCCTTTGGGTAAACACCAAGAGGTGTGATTGCTGGATCATATGGTAAGAGTATGGTGAGTTTTGTAAGAAACTGCCAAATTGCCTTCCAAAGTGGCTGTGTCGTTATTCATTCCCACTAGCAATGAACAAGATTTGCTGCTCTACACCTTCGTCAGCATTTGGTGTTGTCAGTGTTCTGGATTTGAGCCTTTCTAATAGGAGTGTAGTGGCATTTCACTGCTCTTTTACCTTATATATTTCCCTGATGACATATGATATTGAGCATCTTTCTATTTGCTTATTTATCTCCCATGTATCTTTGTTAGTGAGATGACTGTTAATGTTTTTAACCCATTTTTTTCAATTGAGTTGTTTGTTTTCTTACCGTTAAGTATTAAGTGTTCTTTATATATTTTGGATAACAGTCCTTTATCAGATATGTCTTTTGCAAATATTTCTTCCTGGTTTGTGGCTTGTGTTTTCACTCTCTTAACAGCATCTTTTGTGAGGTAAAAAAAGTTCTTAATTTTAATGAAGTCCAGCTTATCAGTTCTTCCTTTTATGGATTATACCTTTGTTGTTGTATCTAAAAAGTCATCACCAAACCCCAAATTGGCTGGATTTTATCCTATGTAATGTTCTAGGAGCTTTAGAGTTTTGTGTTTTACATTTAGGTCATTTATTTATTTATTTAGAGGTGGAGTCTCGCTCTGTCACCCACACTGGAGTGCAGTGACATGATCTCGAGTCACTGCTACCTCTACCTCTCGGGTTCAAGCAATTCTCCTGCCTCAGCCTCCCAAGCAGCTGAGACCACAGACATGCGCCACCACACCTGGCTAATTTTTATATTTTTGGTAGAGACGGAGTTTTACCATATTGGCCAGGCTGGTCTCAAACTCCTGACCTTAGCCTCCCACCCACCTCAGCCTCCCAAAGTGCTGGGATTACAGGCGTAAGCCACCACGCCCAGCCTATCATTTATTTGTAGTTAATTTTATTAAGAGTATAATGTCTGTGTCCAGATTTATATTTTTGCTTATGGCTGTCCATTTGTTCCAGTATCACTTACTGAAAAAGCTATTTTTTCTCCATTGTATTACCTTTGCTCCTCTGTCAAAAATCAGTTTCTGGGCTCATTATTTTGTTTCATTGATCTATTTGTCTATTCTTTTACCAATATCACACTACCTTCATTATAATAATACTATACTAATTCTTGAAATTGGGTAGTGTCAGTCCTAAGATTTTGTTGTTCTTCAATATTATGTTGGCTATTCTGGGTCTTTTGCCTCTCTATATAAACTTTAAAATTAGTTCGTTGATATCCATAAAATAAGTTGCTGGTATTTTAATTGATATTGCTCTGAATAAACAGATTTGTTTGAGAAGAACTAATATACTGACTATATTGAGTCTTCTTATCAATTAACATGAAATATCTCTCAGCCAGGTGCAGTAGCTCAGGCCTATAATCCTGAGACTTTGAGAGGCTGAAGTGGGCAGACAGCTTGAGCCTAGGAGTTTGAGATCAGCCTGGGCAACATGGTGAAACTCCATCTCTACAAATATATATATATATATATATCTCCATCTCTACAAAAAAAATTATATATATATATATATATATATATACACACACACACACACACACACACACACATATATATCCAGGCATGGTGGTGTGTGCCTGTAGTCCCAACTACTAAGGAAGCTGAGGTGGGAGGATCACCTGAGCCCAGGAGCTCTGATTGTGCCACTGCCCTCCATCCTGAGTGACAGAGTGAGACCCTGTCTAAAAAACGAAACAAATCTATTTAGTTCTTTTGCCATTGCTTTCACCAGACTTTTGTATTCCTCCTCATATTGAGCTTATATGTATTTTGTTAGGTTTATACCTAAGTACTTCATTTTGTGTGCTAATGTAAATAGCATCGTGTTTTTAATTTAAAAGCCCACTTGTTAATTCCTGGTATATAGAAAACCAATTGACTTGTGGGTATTAATCTTGTATTCTGCAACTGTACTGTAATCATTTATTAGTTTCAAGGATTTTTTGTGTCAGTTCTTTTGGATTCTCTAGTCAATCCTGTCATCTGCAAACAAAAACAGTTTTATTTCCTCCTTCCCGATCTGCATATGTTTTCTTTCTTTTTCTTGTCTTATTCCATTAGCCAGGCCTTCCAGTATGATACAAAAAATGATATCTGTAAGTGATATCTGAAAAATGATTACTGAAAGGGGGCATCTTTGCCCTTTTTTTTTTTTTTACTTTTTAAGACAGGCGTACCCTGTCACCCAGGCTAGAGTGTAGTGGTGCCATATTGGTTCACTCCAACCACCACCTCCTGGGCTCAAATGATCCTCCTGCCTCAGCCTCCCGAGTAGCTGGGACTACAGGTGTGCACCACCATGTCCTGCTAATTTTTTGTATCTTTTGTAGAGACAGGGTTTCACCATGTTGCAGTCAGCCCATTTTGGCCTCCCAAAGTGCTGGCATTACAGGCATGAGCCAGCATGTGCGGCCCTTGCCTTGTTCCTGATCTTAGTGGGAAAGCATCAAGTTTCTAATGTGTGATGGTTATGTGTGATGTTAGCTGAAAGATACTTACAGATATTATTTATCAGGTTGATGAAGTCCTACTCTATTCCTAGTTTGTGGAGCGTTTTTATTATGAAACAGTGTTACATTTTGTCAAATGCTTTTTATGCTTCTACTGATATTAGGTGATTTTTCTTCATCAGGGTATTGATGTGATGTGTCACATTAATTGATTTTTGAGTGTTGAGTTAGCCTTGCATAACTGGAATGTAATTCATTTTATACATTATTGGATTTGATTTACTAATATTTTATTGGAAATATTTGCATCTATGTTGATAACAGATATTGGTATTTTGTTTGCTTTTCTTATAATGTCTTATAATGTTCCAAACTCAAATGGTTTGGGTAATAGGGTAATGCTGGCCTTATCGAATGAGTTAGAAAGTATTCCTTCTGTTTCTATTTTCTGAAAGAGATTTTAGAAATTTGGTATAGCTGCCGATTACCAAAACTGACTTTATGAAAGAGAAAAATCAACATTGATTTGAATCTTCAGTCACTATTTAATACAAATTAAAATTGTTGACAGTTAAATATCTATTTTAAAATATAATTCCATGTTTATTCATGTCTTCCCCATTTATTCTTGAGTAAATTTTATATTTCTGTTGAGTCAGATTTAATTGACTAGTATATAGTATTTATTCTGGTAATGATTCTCATCATATACATTTTTTCAAATGTAGAGAACAAAAATGAAATGGCAAATGTGCAGGATCCTTGCTTTGAAATTTCAAAATCCCCTGACTTCTATGGTTGGTAGTATTGTGGAAGAAATATCCAGACCAAGTTATTTTGACTGATGATCTTTCCCCATTCTCCAGAAAAGAGATCTGGCCAAGAGCTTCAAAATATATAATGAAAAATTGATAGAGCTAAAAATATAGAGAAAACCGAAATTATCTTTGGGGACTTCACACCACCCTTAGCAATTCAAATAATGAATAGACAGAAAATCAGCAATGTTCCAACACTTGCAATTAAATAGCACAGTTCTAAATAACCCATGGGTCAAAAAGGAAGTCTCAACAGAAATGAAAAATGCACTAATTCTATTGGCAGTAGATATCTCATCTGAAACTGGGAATATTGGAAGGAAATGGCAAAATATTTTTCAAGTTTCGGAAGGAAAAAAAAGCCTCTGGACCACATATTTAAAATCTGGCAAAACTATCCTTAAGGAATAAAATAGACAAATCTGCAATTATAGTTGTGGACTTCAACGCATCCTTCTCTGTAACTGATGAAACTGCTAAATATAACATTAACAAGCATACAGAAGATCTGGACAACACAATCAATCAAAGAGAACTGATTGACATACACAGAACACATCAGCATTTAACAACAGCAAAATACAATTGAAGTGCTCCTGGAACATTCACTAAAATAGCCCATATCCTGGGCCATGTAACAAACTTCAACAAATTTAAAAGAACTGAAACAATACATAGCGCATTCTCTCATGACAATAAATTCAAACTATAAATCAACAACACAAGGATAAAGGAAAACCTCTAAAAACCTGTAAATGAAATAGCACACTTCTAAATAACTTACAGATCAAAGAAATCTCAAGGAAACTTTAAAACTAAATAGAAGCGAGTAAAAATGAAACTATCATATAGAAAAACAATCGATGGTACACACGGAAAATAGCAGTACTGAAAAGACAAATTAATTTTATTAAATACTAACAATAGAAATAAGGAAAGAATCCAAGTCAGTAACCTAAGTTTCTATCTTAGGAAACTAGAAAGAGAATATCAAATAAACCCAACCTAGCAGAAGGGAGGAAATAATAAGGAAAAGGGCAAATATCAACAAAATTGAAAATTGGAAAAAATAGAGAAAATCAGTGAAAGGAAAAAAACAGTTACTAAAAAAAAGGTAAAATTAAAATATCTCTAGAAAGACTGAAAATAATAAAAAGAGAACAGACACAAATCACAAAAACATAAATGAAGATCCCACAGCAAAAAAAACGGATAGCATGAGAATACTATCTGCATCTGTGCATTCATTAACGCTACAACTTTGAAAGAAATGGATCAATTATTTGAAAACTGCAGACAAACAAATACCTGGAAAAGAGTTTGGCAGTTTTTTTGTAAAACTAGACATGCAACTATCACAAAATCCAGTGGTCTATTCCAGAGAAAAGAAAACTTAAGTTCACACTAAAACCTCTACACAAATGTTCACAGAAGCTTTATTCAAAATAGACAAAAATGGGAGGTAACCCAAATGTCTTTCAACAAGTGACTGGTTAAAGAAACTGTGGACACTGTGGTGGTACATTCATTCCCTGGAATACTCCCACAACAAAGAGGACACACAACAGCTTGGATGAAAATGAAACGAATTTTGTATTATTGATATTGTATTGTAGCTATTCAAGATGACACTATTGATAGAAACCAGGTGAAGGGTACACAAGACCTCCTTGTACATTTTTAACAATTTCTTCTGAATCTATAATCCTCTCAAATAATTTTTAAATAATATTATTTTTAAAAAGCAAGTTCTATGCAGATGGTGGTCACTGCGCCTTACATTCTCCATCTTTGCTCTTTAGGTATATTTAAGACAATAATGAGTAGCTTCCTACTGTTGTGCTAGGGATTGTAGAATAGACTCCCTGGATTTGAGCTTAATGTGAATCAAGACCTAAATAAATGTGCCCTTGGGATGCTGAACTGGTGTCAAACTTCAGAGCTGAATGATGTTACAGCTCAGCTCAAAACACTTCAGGGGCTTCCTATGATTTTCTTAGTGAAAACCGTTATTCTAAACTGATGTGTAATAACTAACATGATCTGATCTCCTGCCACTTCTCAGAATCTCTTACATTTATTAACATCCAAATATATACTTGAATTATTGTTCAAATATAAGGAAATAATTTAACCATTCTAAAAGGTAAAGACATTTGTAAGGGGAAAGTAGCACTGGCCATAGATTTCCTTACAGATACATTCAACTTTGGAAGGCAGAGAAACAATACTTAGGAAGTACTTGATAAATGGAGTTGAGTATTTTGACCGGCCTTTACACATGAGAGAATTCAGGGACTCCAGCACTTCTGAGCCCTTCTTGAAGAAAATGGAAGATTATAAACTGTAGCCATCCAAGTAACAAAGGCAGAAACCACAACAAAATAATTGAACAAGAGCGTTCAGTTCTTAGCCATGAGGCCAGGGCTAAAATAAACGTAAGAATTATGGCTGAAGAACAGAAAGGAAGTACTATAGGACCTGAATATGTAGAAATACCATGTTTAATAAAAATTGAGTATGGTAAATGAAAGAAAAGAGGTAGTAAAATGAATTCTTTTTTGTGATAGTCTCAATATATCAGTTAAAACAAGTCGGTCGAGCCACATCGATATACATAGATTTCAAGGTATAAAGTTAAAACTCAAGTTTGGATGATATAAGGGAGAGAATGAGAAAATGTAGAGAAAATATCCTTATTCTGTCATTGCTAATACTGGTGAGTCAATATAGACTCAGTAGTATAATATATACAAAGAACTAGGCGGTCAGTTAACCATTAGAAAAAAAAAAAAAAAACTCAGACCTTCCAAATCATCATTGAAAAAACTCAGACCTTCCAAATCACATTAAACTAAAACATTAATAATGGCCTTAGCATAAAAGAATGTTGAGGAAAAGAAAAGGGAAGAGGAGGAAAAATATGTCTTGAGTAGTAAGAATAAGCCTATCTGTCATATTAATAAAGGTACTAAACTGATATGGACCACACTCGTAGGTGTGGATCATGATAGGACCACAAAAAAAAAAAAAACCAACCTCCTATTCAGAAAACATGAAAAAACAACTAAAACCAAGTAATTACAAAATGAAGAGCAAAGGCTGCTGTGAATGGGGAACTGCTCCTGCCCACAATAAAGTTGAATTCAGTATAAGTTTATTAAATGAAACAAAGGTATGATATTTATTGCATACATTAAATATGATTTTTTAAAAGTTTTCAGAAAGAATGGGAGTTTACTAACCACATAATTTCTATGACTCATCCACATCTGTGACTCTAAGTCTAGCCAAGCCATCAGATACTGTCCTGCTTCAGCCATCAGCATCACCTGGGGCCCATATGAATTCCACATCCACATTCTATATTCACGTGGAACCAGAGCTGGAGCCAAGCAGGGAACTTCCACACAGGGACAAGCTCAGCAGGTGATTCTTACGCATCAGGTTACCCGCGCATGGGCAGACCAGTACTAGAAAGGCACATTCATATTCAAAAGAAACTCCAATTGCAACTAAATAAACCTATTCTCACTGTCTCATAACTTCAAAGTGAGTAATTTTAAAGTAGAGCTAGAAGAAACTTGGCATGTCATTCTCATCTTGAAGAAATGGAACAATGAACATCATATGATGAGCTTAATATGATTTTAAAACAAGAATATGTGGCTTTTTTCTGATTTGATTATTAAAAATACAAGACAGGACAGTATATTTTGTTCTTTCAAAAAAGAAAGAAAGATTTGTGATTTATTGATATGCTTCAGTAGATTTGAATTGAATTCCCAAGGTTCGGGAAACTATAGTTGCAGGTTTCCAAGAAAAGCAGTATAAAAATATTCTGTTGCTGATATTTCTACGAAGAATATTATGAAATTTCAATTCAAGGACACAGATGTTGTTCAGTTACTGTAAGTTACTGTTTGCAAATCTAGTTTTTGTCCCCATTTGCTAAAACGTTCTGTGACTAGGGAACTTCCATGTAGGGACTTGGCTTTGGGGCCTTCGCACCTGGACTCACATGTCTCTTCGACTTCTTGGAATCTTGCTTTTCTCATCTGTTACAGAGCCAAAATTACAGGGTTTTAGGATCAGAGATAGCATATATGAAAGGTCTAGAGAGTTCCTGTTACATGGATGGTGTTTGTTGAGCTGTGCAGTGGAGACATTTTCCACAGACTTCTTTCAGATGAGCCTTGAGCCAAGCAAACTGTCACCCTTCTATGTTTCAAGCCAGAGAACATTTTGTCGGCATCTCCCATGTGTTAATATTTGAGCAGAACTCCTGAGTCCACCACTATAAGGAAAACATCATGCCCCATAAAAGAACTTACAGTCACTAGTTTCCTCACAAACGTGATACCTATGTATGGAAATCTGTTTATCTTTTACCAAGCTATTTGGCTCTTAGGAGGCCAAGTCATGAGACTGCAAAGCTGCTCTTCACTGCTGTCTGATATAGAATGAATTTGGGTCATGGAAAAGAAAGGGAACAGGAAGCTTGCCTTTTTTGTTTTCTAACAGAGTAAAATAAAAGGAGGAATTAACCATGAGATTCGCATGGCAATGTTTAGCTTTATAACCACACATTTTGGTAAAATGAACACCAAAAAGTCAACAGCAAAATATTAATGCCATGTCACACTGCTACAGAAAGTGCTAACAGTGCACAATGGACTGGAAATTTGGGATGTGAATTCTTGGAAAAGTAGTAGGTATCTTTTATAAATTATTATATCGATCCACAACTTTAATAGTTTGAAGGGACTCCAGAGAATATTTAGCTCAATGCTCACATCTCATCAGTGGAGAATCAAAGACTAATAAGTTATTCTTCACTGTTTAGGGTCACACTATACTATACAAGCCAGAGCTGGCTCAGGACGCCTTACACCTCCCTAAGGGACTCCTCTCTCCTGTTTGGACCCCTCTGCCTCCCTCAGCAAGACGTAGGTTCCAAAAGGGTTCATCTGGTGCAGAAACAAACAAAATGAATGACACTTTCTTTTAAAATATACTAGCATTATTCTGCCATCTTGGATGACTACACTTTAGTCACTTTTCTCTATAATTTAGAAAGAGATAATGGCATTTTGGCATACAATTCTAAACATTCAATGATTGCTAGTCACAAAGCCTCTGGCTCTATCTAGCAGACATTAGATATTCCAAAACTGCCTATAGTTTTAATAGCAGCTTTATTGACAAATATTCTTTACTTAGAAAAAAGAAAAACGTAATTGATAGAAGAGAGCTTAGCTGCTCTAACAGGAAGCTGAGATGCTATGTATATTAAAGTCAAAGTAGAACTTTTTCGGATACAGACTGAGAGAAATCATGTGAACCAACTGAGGATTCCATCTGGCCGCATCCAGAGAGAAATTTTAAGAATATTTGAAAGCAGGTAAAGAGGAGAAAGAGGGGAGAGTTCTCTGTTGGCAGAGGATGAGCATGTACACACCCCAGATACAGAGGGACATTGTCGAAATGGTTTCCTACAGACAGGGAGGCTATGGAACGTAGAACTGTGGCGTCTGACCTCAAGGTTAAGACAATTACGTTCCTTTTATTGTATTTTTTAGTAACATCTGTGCTATCTCCACATTTGTTATACTCAACAATTTTGAGTTGGTCATAGCTTGGGGAATGAGGAGAGACCTCGATCACACTCTTACTCACAGGCATCTAGAGATGGCTGGAGCAGCCAGCAGAAGCAGTGTTCATCACACGCAAATCAGCCCTGGACTATGGAGCGAGAAGACTCCGGATTGCCAAGAGAATGTGGATATCTGAGCTGGGTGAGAACCCTGAGAAATCACAAGAGGCACTCAGGTTGTTTCACAGATAAATGTTGGCGTGACTCAGTGATTTCTTCCAGCCACTGGTGAAGAGGTGAACCCCGGAGACGGAACCATTCGGAATGGCTCATTTCTCTACGCGTTTGCATGTTAACATGATATTATCCATTGGGTGGCTTTATTTGTCAGTATGAATTTCAGTATCAATACCTTTCAATCAGATACACATTTTATCATTAAAGCACAAGCCTAGCTTGAGTTTTAAAGGTAGGCACAAACTATGCAATTCTTTTAAGAAGAAATAAACTAAAACAAACAAAAAGAGGCAAGTCATGTTCACGACCCAGTGTGTTTCACTTCAGGATGAAGAGATAGACAAAAACTCAGTTTGGCTTGACTGACACTAGGGTACCTTAAAATGAAAAGGGCGGTAGTGCAAATAGCAATGTAGTTCAACAGCCTTTGCAAATCTCCAAAAATTAGATAATTTATATAGCTTTTTACATTGCTTTTTATCTAAAGATGTCATATCATATATCTATAAATTTCCCGACTCAACATATCAAAGATGTTTTAAAATGGCATTTTGATGATTTTTTGATGTCACGTGAGTGTACAGAGGTACTTTGTTTTCAGATATTTATATGAAACAGAGGGTGACTCCCTAGTTTCATGGAGGTTCAGTAGTGAGATGGGAAAGATATGGACCACATGCAGTATAATTATTAACAGAGCCCTGGCTTAATTACTTCAAGACGCTTAACCTTCCTGGAATTATACTTCTCATTTGTAAAATAAGAAAAGGAGGCTATGCTATCTTTAATGTTTTGTTTGGCTTTTTTAAAACATAATAGGGACAAGAATAAGGAACGGTCCTTTACGTCAACACTGGGAACTCAAGGTTATGCTGTAAAAAAGTAGGAAAATATAAAACTGTATTGACTTTGTGCAAGAAGGTTTAATTACTTAACCACTAAGGAGGTCGTTTTAAGGTGACATTCCTGTAACTTAGCAGGAATTCCTTGGAAATGGACCCAGAGCAGTGAGAAGCGATCCAATGTATTTTGTAGTATTTGGATAAATGTCAAAAACCTGAAGGCCTGACTTTTTAATTTTTGTTTTATTTTGTTTTTGTTTTGTCCATACAATGATTATGAACTTTAAGGGAGTATAACCTGAGAGAAAACAAAACAAAACAAAACTCTGAACAGGTATATTGTTGCTTTTTTAATAGCTTATGGGATACCAAAGAGCGATGCTAGAGCTGTGTAGATCCAGAGAGAAAACCCAGAACCCAGTGGAAGACTTCGTAAGATTTTACAGGAAGGCAAGATGCGTAATAAGTCCCCCACAGCTAGAGGAACTGGCCTTGGAAGTAATGAGCTTGTGCTCGAGACAAAGGCTTGAGAACCAGACACTGGGATTTCCCAGACACTGATGATGATAGCACTTTGCATCGATGTTCATGAGAGATTTCGGTGTGTAGTTTTGTTTTTATAATGTCACTATCTTGTGTTGGTAAAAAGACAATGTTGATCTTATAGAATAGTTAAAAAGTGTTTATGTCTACATTTTGGAAGAAATTGTGTAGAACTCATGTTATTTTTAATTATATTTAATTTTGTAATTTAATATTGTAAGATTCACCAGTGAAACCATCTGGGACCGGTGTTTTTAAAAAATATATAGAAACTACTGATTTAATTTTAATGGATACAAACATATTCAGTTTACCTATTTCTCCTTATGTGAGTTTTGCTATTTTGTGTGCCCAAGTGTACCTGAAGTATCATAGTCAGCTTCATGCTATTTCTTTATTATTGTTTTAATGTCTGCAGAGTATCTGGTAATAACCCCTCTTTCATTCCTGCTATCAGTAATTATCTTTTTTAAAAATTTGTCAGTCTTGCTAGAGGTTTATCAGTTTTATTAATCCTATTATAGAACCAGCTCTGTTTCATTGATTTTTCTCTATCGTTTTACTGTTTTAATCTGTATTAATTTCTGCTCTTATCTTCATTATTTCCTTCCCTTTGCTTACCTTGTATTTTGTTCTTTTTTCTCAAGGTAGATATTTAGGCCATTGATTTAAGATTTTTCTCATTTCTAATGTAAGCATCTACTGGTATACACTTTTCTGTCAGTACTGCTTTAGTTCCATCCCACAATCATGGTCTGTTGCAGACTTGTTTTTATTCAGCCTCATGCATTAAAAAAAAATATTCTGATATTTCTTTTTTGGGTATCAGATGGTGTTATAACTTTTGCTTAAATAATTAAATACAATTAATAAAAGTTATAATAAAAGGGATAATTGTATGTACAGTCATATGTCAATGATAAAAACACATTCTAAGAAATGCATTATTAGGCAATTTCATTGTTGTGTGAACATCACAGAGTGCACTTACACAAACCTAGATGGTACAGCCTACTACACACCTGGGCTGTATGGTAGAGCCGATTGCTCCTAGGTTACAGACCTGTACAGCATGTTACTATACTGAATTCTGCAGGCAATTTATAACACAATGGCAAGTATTTATGTATCTAAACATATCTAAACATTGACAAGGTACAGAAAAAATACAATATAAATGATAAAAAGAAATGGTACACTTGTATAGGGCACTTACCATGAATGACATCTGCAGGGTGGAAGTTACTCTGGGTGAGTTAGTCAGTGAGAGGTTAAGTGAATGTGAAAATCTAGGACATTACTGCACACTACTGTAGACTTTGCAAACACTGTACACTTAAGCTGCACTGCATTTCATGAAAAATAAAGTAATTTTGCTACAGTGTTACAACAGCTATAACATCACTAAGCAACAGGAATTTTTCAGCTCCATTCTAATGTTATTGGACCACCGTCACATAAGCAGTTTGTCACTGACAGAAATTACTTTATACAGCATGTGACTGAACCTATATTTTGCTCTTTCCATTGTTCCATGTTCCTTCCTGATGCTTTTAGTTCCCCTTTTTCATCATTTTTTTTTCTGTTGGAAGAACATCCTTTAGGCAGTCTTTAAAAATAAGTCTGCCATTGAGAGATTCCCTTATTTTCTCTACATCTGAGGTTGTTTTTATTTCTCTTTCTTTCCTGAAAAATACTTTTATTGGGTATAGAAACACAGTTCACAGCTCTTTTCTTTCAGCCTTTAAAGGGTATTGTGCCATGTCCTTCTCTTTTCCTTGGTTCTAATGAGAAATCTGATGTCATTTTAATTGGCGTTCCATTGTAGGTAACATGTCGATCCTCTCTGGCTTCTTTTAATTTTTTTTATTAGTTTTAGAACTTCAATTATGATATGTCTTAGTATCTATTCATGGGGTTTTTTTTCAGTGCCTTGAATTTTTAAGTGTGTATCTTTTGCAAAATTTGTCAAGTCTTCAGCCATTAATTATTCCATTCTATATCACTTTTTTCAGTCTGTTTCTATCTGTTGTTCAGATTGGGTGAATTCTAATTTTCTGTACTCAATTTCACATATTTTATCTCTTTCATTTGCACTCTACTATTGAATCCATCCAGCAATTTTTTTCTGTTATCGTATTTATCAGTTTTATAATTTGATCCTGTTCTTTTTTATGAATCTATTTCCTTGCTGAAATTCTCCCTATTACATTTGCCTCTAATAGACTTTCATAGAATGTTTGACAGCTGTTTTAAAACCCTTGTCAGGTAGTTCCCACACCTGATTCGATTGATGTTGGCATTCCTCAAACCCATAATCTCAGCGTCTTTACTGAGGGTTGTTCAGAATAATTTTTACTGCTAAAAATAGCACCTAAAGTCAGTAAACAGAAGACGATTGCATGCTTAGCTGAGAGATAGTATAAAACTAGAGGTTATATGTTGAAAAATTGTCTTCTTAAAATTGAAAGTGGTTTTAAAAAGTCAAAACCTGATGGATAAACTGAATAATCTACAGGGAAAAAAACTCACCTCGACAAGGAATATAAAGAAATACTTTATGAGTATTCTGTTGAGTAAAAGAAAAGAATGGGTTATAGTCAGAAGTTGACAGAGAGTGTGGCCTTAAATGAATTGTGGTGATAAATTTTCAGTGAATTTCCTAGTGAGTCACCAGATGTGGAATAATTGCTGCATATATGAGGCAGAGGATCGAATAGTAAATAAAATCCATGTAGGATTTAACAGCTTGCAAGGGAGGGTATGGAACAGGCTGACACTCACAACTATTTCTAAAGGAAAATGGAAAGAAAATTCACAAGAAATTGGAAAATGGAGGTGGAGCTCACAGCTTTGTTACACCTTTTCAGTGGGAAGCGTAGTCTGGCAAGCATGATGTAAAACATCATGCATAACTGGTCATCAAAACTTTGGGAAACATAATCTACAAACAGGAAAGAGAATCAGCCTTATGTCCAGAGAGAACAACAGAATAAGAAGGAGGCAGGATGTGTCCAGTCTAAGGCAGCAGAGCCCTGATTCTACAGCACCTCTGGCTGCCAGAATGTGGTACAAGCTGACTCGGGATTGGACCTTGCACGTGCTACTGTACCAGACCACCTTTGCAGTTCCCTTTAGTTTCCTCCCATCTGAATTTCCTCAGTGGCAACGTTAATAATTTTATCTTGAAAGTTAGTCCAAAACAGCATGTGCCCAGTTTGTCCTAAGTGAGGAATAAGCATTTTGAGGGATGTTCTCTTTATTCCAGCACATTTTCCCAAGTTTCCTCAATGTTCTCCCTTTAGTTTTAACAGACATTTTCTGACCAGATTTATGCTAAACAAGGACAATAAACACCAACAGAAACTTTTCCAGCTTCCCAACATTTCACAGCAGAGCTGCAGTAAAGGCAGAGGACATGGAGAGAAGCCCCATGTGGCCAAGTCCTGCAGGAGCAGCAGCTCCTCCTGCCCATGTGTTCTGGAGCCCACCCGTCCAGGGGCAACGCTGCATGCAGACTCCTTCCCCATCTGATTTTTCAGCGGGGACTGGCTCTGACCTTCAGACAGACACGTCCAAACACCTGCCGACTGTCCTCTGGGTGGCCACCAGATACCTACAGCTCCACACTGAAAAGTTCCAAAATGGAAACATCATCTCCCCCAAACCTGCCCCCTCTGTTCTGTGTTTTCTTAGATTCTGTATGTATATTTGCCATCCATTCATCACAAGGCCCAACTCTCAGCCAAAGTGTCCACCTCTCTCCTTTTAAGTCCAATGCCTGGTATTCACTTCTCACGTGCAGATCTGCTGATTCAAGGCTGAGCCCCCACCTTCTTCCCTAACTCGCACAGCAAGCCAATATTGCCCCTACCCTAAATCATCCCAGGGCCAGGTACCAGGCAACCAGAGACCACCCTACGCTGTGTACCCATCCCTGCCTTTACTTCCCCACAGAAGCCTCAATACAGGCTCTGGCTGGGCCCTTCCTTGTGCTCCTATCTTCTGTCTCCTAGCCTCCCTGAGCTTTCTGCATGGCCCTGTGTGATGTGGTATGCCCCCTCCTCCTGGGAAATAGAAGCAATAAATTTTCTTTCAGTGGCACTGACCTCTATGTGTAGTCACTCAGTCATTTCCAGAAACTAAAATCCTTTGGCCACAAAGGAGATGCTCTCCTTTTGCCATCACAGAATGAGATTGAGGATAGGGCATATCTGAATTCGGGGAGGTAGTCTCAGCCTTAACTCTCACTACTGTGTGGTGGTGTTTAAGGATGTCTACCACTCAGCTTATCAAGAAAGCAGTGATATGTGAGGAGGTGCACTAGACTAGATGCAAAATGTATAGGAAGTGTCGCTCCCCCAGGCAGATGTGTCAGAGCACACGAGCCTCCCTCTACTGCATGCTGTACCCTTCTTCCTCCCTCTGGACACCAGTGAGGGTAAAAATGACCTGGCCTGCAAAATTCTTTGACAACTGGCACTTGTCGAGTATGTGCTGTGAACTACACACAGAGGTGAGTGGAATCGATGTGTGTGTGTTTGTGGTGGTGCATGCACTTCCTGTGACTCTCTGGAGGGTCAGTGTTTACAGATGCGCTCACCCCTGCAGGGCCAGGTCAGGGTCTGTGCTATCTCTGCTGTTTTCACAACTCCGTTCTGGCTCCCCAGGAAAACCACAATAAAAATCGGTCTTGGTTGGGTGCAGTGACTCACACCTGTAATCCCAGCAGTTTGTGAGGCCAAGGCAGGCAGATCACTTGAGGTCAGGAGTTCAAGACCAGCCTGCCAACATGGTGAAACGCTACCTCTACTAAAAATACAAAAATTAGTCGAGTGTGGTGGCACGAACCTGTAATACCAGCTACTCGGGAGGCTGAGGCAGGAGAATCGCTTGAACCTGGGAGGCATAGGTTGCAGTGAGCTGAGATCACGCCACTGCCCTCCAGCCTGAGTGACAAGAGTGGGATTCTGTCACATACACACACACACACACACACACACACACACACACACACACACACACACACCAGTCTTAGCGGAGGATTCTCTGTCCAAGAGAAAGGACAGGAAAGCAATGTGTTCACACTTGGCCTGTGGAGAAACCTCTCATTCACACCAGGACCTACGTTACCTCAATGAGTATCTAGACACTTTAAAAGCTAGAAATGTTGGGGCTTGCCAAAGTTCCTTTTCTATGTAAGTTTTTGTTTTGCCTTTTTCCTGGTTAGGTCAAGGTCAAGGTGATTTACTGTTAGCATCTGTGGCTTTCTGGAATCCCACCCTTCCCAATCACACATCATTTTAAAGAAATGGTTCCCGAAAGGTCTGAACCACATTGTTAACCCACATACCCAGTGAAAAACAAAACAATTCTAAGAAGATTTAAATTAAACTAGTAACCCATCCTCTTCTTATCTTTTTCTTGTAAATATTGCTTGATTCTTCCTGAATTCCCAAAGTGGAGTTTATTACAAAGAGCATTCATTTAGACGAGAAGTACTTGTATACAATTTTGTATGGTTTCCGTGGAAAAAGTGAATAGAACTGTGTTGCAGTATTGTGGTTTTAGGGCCTAAATTGACAATCAGCCTTTGTGAATTTGCATGAACATTTATGCCTGCATGACATCTTTTCTACTAAAGAAAGCTTTTGTTTTTCACACTTAGTACTGAACCTGGAAAGCTAATATCCATGTGGATAATCCCAAAGGAGCTGGTGTGTTTAACTGTGTTGATTTTGTATGATCAGGAATGAATAAAAATAAAGCATGTTAGAATTTCAGAGATGGAGAGGAACTTATGGTCTCCTACTTACTTTGCATTCTTGGCATTTGGGGCCCAGATCACCTAAAGACTCCCCTGCACTATCTAATTTCCTCTGCAACTCCATCTCATCCAGACACTCCCTCTCGGCTGTTGGTGTACCAGCACCCCCTTAAGAGCCCCCTGCTTCATGGTCTTTGCCCTCACTTCTATCTTCTCCTGAATCACGTTTACTTCTCCTCCCAGATGGCTGCTCAAATGTCAACCTAGAAAAAAGAACACCTCTAACCGCCCTGAAAAAACAGCCACCACCTCAGGCTCAGCACTTCCTGCACTTAAGCCTGTTTTTCTTTTTGCCAAAGCTTTCACTGTTATCTGAAAAAATATATACATTTCCATATTTAAAATGTATTATCTGACTCTCTTTGTTCTTTGCTGCATCTCTACACCCAAGAATAGTTCCAGGCACATTACTGACATTCATCAAATGTCTTTTGAATGACTAAATAAGTGAATGTGATGGGGTCCTCAGTATTCTGAACCCTAACAGAGTCATAGTTTCTCAAATTGACATGTGCCTTTACTGCAATTTCAATCCAAGCTAAAAGTTTAAAAGTGGCATAAGGGCTGCCCAGGTAATATGAATTCATCACATGAAGGAATATTATATCTTTGAAGGCAGTGACTATTGTATTTTACCTCCTTGAGTGAGAATACATCTGTCTCAAAGAAAAGAATCAAGTCACATTAGGGAGATAGTGCTGGCCAAACCAATCAGAACCGTCCTTTGGGAAAAGATGTTTTAGAACTGACTCTTCTTTGACCATCCCAATTTGAAATCTGTGTCTTTAGGGGTTTTTAACCACATTAGGTCATGACTGAGTGGTTAACTGTAGTGTCTTTGAGGCATAGGGATGGCAGGGATGAGGCAGGAGCCCTCCATCAGGAGTTTACATCTGGGGAAGACTTCTTTTCTTAATCGAACTACAAGAAGAACTCATATTTCTCATGCCTATTTTTCAACCCAAACATAAACAAATGGGAGAACATGGTGGGAGTGGGGTGTACCCCACACTCCACAGAGAAGGGTGAGGATCCAGTTGAGAAGGACATCCCTGCAGAAGGAACAGAAGACACCAACAAAAATGTGATGAGACTGTAAAGTCTCAATAAATATCCTGACTTTGCCCTCTCCCTCTGAGATGTAACAAGACTCTGTTGAAGTGGGAGTGTTAGGCCATTCTTGCTATAAATTAATACCTGAGACTGGGTAATTTATAAATAACAGGTTCAGTTGGCTCATAGTTCTGCAGGTTGTGTAGGAAGCATGGCACCGACATCTGGTCAGCTTCTGGAGAGGCCTCCAGGAGCTTATACTGATGGTGGAAGGCAAAGTAAGAGCAGGCATCGCTCACAGGGGAGGCACCACACTTTACAGCAATCAGATCTCATGGTAACTCACTCACTATCTGAGGACAGCACCAGACCATGAGGGATCACCCCCATGAGCCAAATACCTCCTACCAGGCCCCACCTCCAATACTGAGGATTATAATTCAACATGAGACTTGGGTGGGGACAAATACCAAACTATATCAGTGGGTTTTCCTTCCTATGGTAAAAAAAAAATCAGCTTCTTCTTATCCCCAGCTGTGGTGGTAATATTCTGGTAAGCCAGCCTTTAATAAGCATGCAAAGGCTGTGTTTTTCCCTTGGTGGTAGAGGCAAGGCAAGGAAAAAGACATGGGGCTAGCACACTGCCTGCATGCTGTGGATCTGGAGCCAGCCTGGGCCCAGGGACCATGAGGGGAATGAGGACTATTTCTACCATAGAGGAGCATAAGGCCTTCTTAGGGAGAAAGATATGTAAACAACACTTAATGCAATGGAAGTCACATGAGGAAGGGGACTGTAGCTTGTGGAGGAGGCGAAGGAAGATTAGACAGACTGCAATTGGCCTCATTTTAGCAGATGAGGAGATAAAATAGGAGGGAAATAACAGTCTTTAGAGTGAAAGCAGAACTCTACAGAGCTGACACTAAGGCCTGCACCCTTCCCTGTGTCACATGGCATGAGACAAAACATTCATGCACGATGCAGTGGGGCATGGTCTGTGTTACTGTCGCCTGGCTCATGCTTTAAGACACAGACTCCTACTCCTGAGGAGGAATCTGTCCAAGGGAGTGCAGGGGCCCTGTGGAACAAGAGGAGGCTCGCTGGTCTCCCTTTGGCCTTGACTGATGTTGCTGAGAAGAGAGCCCCTTCACGCAGGCGTCTTCAGGGCTCCCGCAGCTGGGGCCTCGCTCTGTGTACTGTTCTGGAGATTGCTGAGGCTAAATATTACTGCAGCTGGGAACACTCAGGAAACTTGCTCCCTTACAAATGGCAATCTTTACTCAGGTACCTGAGGAGCAAAATGGCAATCCGTGTAGCATAATGCAGAGAGAGTCCACAGGATTCTCCTGCTCTCTGGAATACCACCCCAGAACACGTCCTCCCTTCTGCTTTCTCCCATGCCCATCAGACTTGGCTGTGGGCACAAGGGAAGAAGGAGTCAGGATGGGAACCAGAGCTGTCATGGGAAGACAGCACAGGCCACGCAGCACCAGGTAAACTGGATAAATTGGAAGACGGTAGTGAATCTGCAGCCACACGATGAAGAGTTTTAAAGGGGATGAAAAGGAGACACAAGTAGAGCGTATTTCCACTGAGCACAGAAAAAGAGAACAGTAATTTCCTTTACACGTCTATTTGGAAATCATTGAGTATTTATAATATATGAGAAAGAGGTTGGAATACACTCAAGAGTATATTAAAAAATATAAAACCTGATTCTTTTTTGCAAAGGATTTACAACCCCAATAATTAACCATGATGCATTGCATGTAAAATGCCAAAAGAGTGATACAAAATATTCTACAAAGGAGGAAGACGTGTTGAAATTTGTTCAGCATCTGTTAGAGCTGTCACTTAGTATGAGCAAGTTAATTTAATCTTTACGCAACCTTAGATTATAGGTGTAATGAATATTATTTTGCAGATTAGGTAATCATGTCCCAGAAATGTCAAGTAAGTTACCAATGTCACTCAGCTAGCCCGTGGAAGAGGTAGGCTTCCCACTCTCCCTAGAGCAATTGCTCTTTCTCTTGGAAAGAAAAGTCTCCTGCATCTAAGTCAAAGCACAGGAGTTAATCATGCAGCTGATTTTAGAATCACAGGCTCCCTAAGTCAGTGTGGGTCATCTGCTTAAGACCCTGGTCATCTAACAGAGAGACATCCACGCAGGAGTGAAGGCCATGGCCTACAGTAGATTTTGTAATGAGAAGTCACTCAAGCCTGAATGATGACAGAAATCACAGAGAGGAAATGGAATACACTGTTGAGATGCTAAGTCCCAAAGAGGTCAGTCATGCCTGATGAAGTAAGTTTTGAGAGTGAATTGGTATGTGGGAAACATGTGGTCAAGACAAGGGGTTGAAAGCTGAGGCTTGAGTAAGGCCAAATGGATTCAGTGCTGAAGGCCCACATTATGATTATGTTGGCTGCACAGCACCACGACTCAGTTATCTGTTTTTTGTTTTTTTTTTTTTAGATGGAGTCTCACTCTGTCGCCAGGCTGGAGGGCAGTGGCACGAGCTCAGCTCACTGCAACCTCCGCCTCCGGGTTCAAGCGATTCTCCTGCCTCAGCATCCTGAGTAGCTGGGACTACAGGTATGTGCCACCACGCCCAGCTAATTTTTGTGTTTTTAGTAGAGATGGGGGTTTCATCATGTTGGCCAGGATGGTCTCGATCTCTTGACCTCGTGATCCGCCCGCCTCGGCCTCCCCAAAGTGCTGGGATTACAGGCGTGAGCCACTGTGCCCGGCTGACTCAGTTATCTTTTTAAAGCACCTCTGTATGCTGGATCAACCTGTGAGATGCATCTGCAGAACATCTTGAACGTGCCTGACTCAGAGTCTCTTGGAAGATGTCCAACGCTGAAACCTTGCTTGATCCAAGGCAGCATGGTTCATATTCTTATATAGTATAATTATAATGATTATATTTTAAATTAAATTCATTTGGGATAAAAAAGGTAAACTAAAAGATGTATGTTGGGAGGTAATAAATCTACAAATACATTGTTGTCCCTAGATTCAGTATTGAATAACTTTGATTTTATATGCTTTTAAAATGTACTGAAACCTCTTAATAATTGCCGGGTTTTCCAACGAGAGGCTTGATGTCAAAAATAAGCCGGGAATACCTAGTGTTCCAGCTCCATATTCTACCCTGCACATAAAAATAGCCTTTTGAGGTCCAACAGAGCCAGGTAAAGGGAAAAGATGTTGCAAATAGACTCTCAAGTCATCTACTCTGACTCCACCAAAACCCACAAGTGAAGCAATGATTTATGATCTGACTCACAATTGAAGAGTCTGCACAGAAAGAAAAAAAAAAAAAAAACAAATTAATAACCATAAAGAGGAAGTGCATATTTCCTACACTTCATTCTTTTTTCTTTTTATCTACCATCCCATCAAGCCTGGCAGTAATCGAGCAGAGTGAAATCATTGTTTCTTTTTTATAAATCAACATGGGTAATGTTTGAGTGCAGAAAGATCTGGTATTTCACTATTTATGGGTGCATAGCTCTGTCTGTACTCACAGTTCCAACAGCACGTTCACTTACTTTTAACTTCTGACTCAAAGTAACCCTGTAAAATCTGTATTCTTATCCCACTTTGCAAATTAGGAAAATGAGCCTCACATTGGTTTACACACAAGTGACAATGAAACAATTATTGCTTGGGTGAGAAGGGCAGTGAATGCTATAATAGGATAGTTTCCAAAAATTTCCAAGTTGGAAGCTTCTGGGATAGGCAAACGAGACAAAGTAAGTACATTTTCTTGAAGTTAGGACATAAGGTTCTGAAATCAGACAGTCTGGATTCAAAACCCAGTGCTGCTGCCTTACCCATTTTCTCTAAGTTCCAGTTTCTTCACCTGAAAAATAGGAATTGCATAGTACCTTTAAAAATGTAGATATAATAATATGGCAAAATAATGGAAAGAATTATGTGAGGATAAACCACAGGTGATAAAAAATTATTAAAGGAAATTTTACCTAGTATTTGATATTCTTTACACAGTTTAGTGATACAGAAATTATTTATTATTTCTCTTGTCAAGAGTGGGATTATAGATCAACAACTGGGAACACTAACTGTCCAGTAGAAGATGAAAAGTCAGAGTCCCTTGGGAGCCCTGACGCTACCAGAACTAGCAGAGACAGGAGTGTTGATCAGATGTCAGAGACAGGAGTGCTGATCAGATGTCAGAATCTGGCCAATGTAGTGAAACCATAAAAGATGCAGACATTTCCAAACACAAGCTGACACTGGGACCGAGAACCACCTCTTTCCTACAGCACCCAACCACTCTCCCAAGTCTGGGCATCAGACATTGCCATGGCTGGCTTCCCACCCAATCTTTAAGGTGCATTTCCATCTCTTCAGTTCAAATTAGCAGGAAATTCAAGAAGATGCTTGCAAGTCAAGGCAATGGATCCTTGGGGCAATGGGGACAGAGGAAGGGACTTGCATACGAGAGGCTAAACTGGGCTAAAAAGAAGAGTTCAAGAAGTGGACAGAGAGAATTTGGAAGTGGAGAAAAGAAGAGGTGACACGAGCAAAGGTACACAAGGCAGACTTTGACACCATGGTGCTGGCCTCACCGGGCCTCTATGGTGGTGTCCCCTCATAGGACTCAGGCAGGAAACATGACAGCGTAGGGAGAAAGACACAACAAATCCTTTTGTCTCCCCTCCTGCCTCTTGGGTTTCTCAGTGAAGATTCTGTTGGCAAGATAAAAAGGAATTACAACAATCAATCTTCTTTTGGTGTTTGTTTTTCTTCTCTCTCCTTTTGGGAGCATTGCTTTGTGTCTGGCTGTGAGTTCAGTCCACAGACACAGTAGGACTTTGAGTCATTCCCCTCAGGCTTTCATTCTGGCACTGGTAAATGCTACTCATGAGACAGTGGATCTTGCTTTTATCACCTTTAAAGGGAAATAACAATACATATCTCTTTCTGGGTTACTGGGAGGGATAAACTCTTGTGGAACACATTACTCAGATTGTGCTTCATAAAAGACACTTTCTAATCCTTGACATAGCTTGAGCCATAATCAAACATAGCACGGAATGGCAAATAGAGGCTCAATAAACATTTATTGGAGAAGAAAAGAAACATGAATAAACCAAATGAATAAAGTACATCGATTTGGGCTTAAATAGAGACACATCTTAAAGATAAGACTGTAAGGCAAGGATATAGGCCATGGATAAGACAAATGCCAAGCCCCTGTTTTCACTGGTAAACCAAGGCCAGCTGAAAGGACAGGAGTACACAAAACACAACAGGCAAAATCCCTATGTCCCCACCACCCTGTCCTCAGTAAAGAAAGTTTCTTGGAAACATCTGAAATCTACGCGGAGCCACGGAAGAAACATAGCAAAAAAGAAAGAAATTACACTTGAGAAGGCTTTATCTAGTTAAATAAAATTACACTAAAATTTACAAATAAATAAATAAAGGATTCAAAACTGAAATTTAGAAGAAGGCTAGATTGTTGTTGTTGTTGTTGTTGTTGTTGCTTTTTCTTCATCCAGAAGACAGAACCAGAGTCGCTGGATGGGATGACTTCATGCGCAAGACAGGGAGGAAGTGGGTCCCACAGACTCATGCCAAGAGTCTCGCAACCCCCTTAAGGGCAAACATTCCCAGCATGCCAATCCTGCCACAGCCAGGCCAGCCAACCCTCATACTGAATCCCTCATCTTCAGAAAGTCTGCTGTTTTGATGTAATCATCAAAGGCTAATGGAAAAGAATAATATTATTTCATAGTTTAAGAGTAAAGAAAGAGACATCTGGAATTAACTTTGAATGAGAAAGATACTGATCTCATAGGCTACATGGAGAAAAAAAGGGAGTAAAGCCCCCTGGGCAGTATTCAACATTGAGGACAGAACACTGAAAACATACATTATTTTAATCACTGAGGTGCAAAAAAAAAAAAAAAAGAAAAAATGTGTTCTCTAAAAATCAGGCCTTTTTATCCACCAACGTTTAGGATTTGCATTGACCTATTTCCTTTTTAGAGGAAAATGGGCTGAAAAAAATTTAAAAATAAGCTTTAGAACCAGACAAACACAGGTCAGATTCTGAGTTTTCACTGAAATAAGCTGGATGGTGTCAGGCAAAGTGGCTCTAATTGTGGCCTTGAGTGTAAGATTGCCACATAAAATACAGGGCACCCAGATCTCAGACAAGCAACAAATAATGTTTTAATATAAGGATGTCCCCATTCTTATATAAGAATTATTTATTGTTTACCTAAAATTCAAATTTAACGAGGCAGTCTCTATTTTTATTTGTACATCTAGTGACATTCATCTTTGACAGTAGGAATAAAACTATTGACCTGCACTGTCATTTGGAGATTAATAGTGATAGAGATAAATCATGTAGCAGAGGGCCTGACACGTAGTAAATACTCCAAGCAGTAACCATTAATACTTTTACTTTAATTTCATCCTGAATAAGAATCATGTGTTATAAAGCTGGATATCCCCATTTTGGTGCATGCTTTATTTGGATTCATTTTTATTAAATGTGAAGTGAAAAAATTTCATAGTAGAGGCAAGGGAATGTTTATACACTGCTAGTGGGAATGTGAATTTGTCTAGCCACTGTGGAGAGCAGTTTGGAGATTCATCAAAGAACTAAGAGAAGAATGACCATTCAACCCAGTATTCCCATTACTGGGTATATACTCAAAGGAAAATACATCTTTCTACCAAAAAGACACATGCACCCTTGTGAAAATGTGATACATACACACCATGGCATACTACACAGCCATAAAAAAATGTGTCTCTTGCAACAACATGGTGGCAGCTGGAAGCCATAATCCTAAGTGAATTAATGCAGAAACAGAAAACCAAATACCACATGTTCTCACTTACAAGTTGGGGCTAAATGTTGGGTCCATATGGACATAAAGACAGGAACAACAGACACTGGGACTACTAGAGAAGGGAGAGAAGGAGGAAGGTAAGGGCTAAAATAGTACTTATTGGGTACAATGCTCACTACCTGGGTAACGGATTCATCCATGCTCCAAACCTCACATGTACCCTTGATTTGAAAATAAAAGTTGAAAAGAAGGAAAAATTAAAACTATTTTTGAAAAAACAGAAGTATCAACCAAAAAATGAAGCAAAATCAGAGACAATTTCATAAGGAAACTTGCTGAAAAGTTCATAAGAAGTATAAGTAAATAAAATACATATATACACACTAAATGCATATCATATAATTTGCCCTCCTTTACCAATGAACTAAGTTTGCTCTTTAGGGTCATCAAAGTGTGCTCCATTCTGGGCCTTCCCATGAAAATCTGCATGTGTGAATGCACGCCTCATACAATACAATGAAGAAGATGAAGAACAAAGAATGGGCACTTGATATCCCAGGGTGTGCCTGCCTCCAGGGCACATTCAGAGGCTGAGCTTGAATGTGCTTTCCCTCACAATGCCCTTATTTTGTGACGTGATTTTAATGGTAGTGAACTTGAATAGCTTAGCACAATGTCCTCCAGACTCATCCATGTTATCTCAAATGTCAGGATTTCTTTCTTTTTAAGGCTGAATAATATTCAATTGCACGTATGTGCCACATTTTCTTTATTCATTCATCTGTCGTTGGATATTTGGGTTGTTTCCATATCTTGGCTATTGTGACTAATGCTGCAATAAACATAGAAGTACAGATATCTCTTCAAGATCCTAATTTCAATTCTTTTGGATTTATATGCAGAAGTGGGATTGCTAGATCACATGGTCACTCAGGGGTAAAAAGTGAGGAAAAATGAATAAGTTCTAGATATCTAGTCTACAACATAATGCCTATAGTTAATAATACCGTATTGTGTACTTTAAAATATGTTAAGATGGTAGATCTCATGTTGTATTCTTATTGAAAAAAGGAAAAAGTACAAGGAAATGTAGTACCTTGATTGAGGTGACGGTATCATGGGTGTATGCAGATGTCTAAACTCATCAAAATGTATGCATGAAATATGTGCAATTTTTGTATATCAATTATACCTCAAAAAAAAAACCTCTAAAAACTTGAACAGTTTTAAAAGTAATTATTTTAGAATATTTAACCTTAATATCTCCTTACTCTGATTCCTGCAGTGACAGGAAAGGAGGAGTCCAGCCCTGTGGTTTGTTTCAGTTTGCCATCCTCAGACAAGCCTGACACCTGGAATCAGGTGGTTGGTATTTGTCCTATGAGCTGCCTTCTGAAAGCCCACATAGCCCAACATGTAAGCATTATGGATGGGGTACATATTCCGTATAAGATTTTTAAGTTTTCGAAACAGAGACAGAGACAAAGAGAGGAGAAAGAAAGAGAGGAAGGGAGGGAAAGAGAAAATATTAAGTTAAATCATGAATAAACACATCCAGTAAATACTCAGCCCACAGCTGTGTTAAGTTTTCATCCCCCCATGGTAGGCACAACACTATTTGCTGGAAAGAAAAAAGGCAGATACAAGAGATCCAGATCTTATGATTTATATAATTTGAACTCTTGTTCTTATGGATCTTATGGACTAACAACAAACTAAAAATATCCAGAGAGAGAAAGGTATTTACCCATGGGCACCTGGCCAGTTGGTAGCAGGGCTAAGCTTGAGAGATGAATCTCCTCCTGGTCCCCAAACCTGGGCTCTTTCTACTTCCCAAGTCCTCTCCAGGTATCCTGCAGACAGAGCCCTTGGGTCTGGGTGAAGACGCTTCTTTGTATTACATTGGTCAAGTCTTCCTGTTCTGATGAGTCTGGCTTCAGCTCTCAACCAGGGAGTTCTTGAATTTCACTTCTTTTTACCACTATGGAAACTTTCCTCTTTCTCAAATTACAATCAATGAAGTATTGAGCTAGGCTTCTTCTAGCATCTAACTATTATTTGAAATATTTTTCTACAAAATTGATATTTGAGACCTAAGCAAGTGATAAATGAACTTTTTGAGACAACTGTGTTCACAATTTGAGGACTGACTATCAAGTCATGTGATAAT
This sequence comes from Gorilla gorilla gorilla, assembly GCF_029281585.2. Lineage (NCBI taxonomy): Eukaryota > Metazoa > Chordata > Mammalia > Primates > Hominidae > Gorilla > Gorilla gorilla. The sequence continues at coordinate 54,591,856 of NC_073230.2, forward strand.
AATTTGTATACGTGATGTGCTTTGACAGAAAGATTTTCAAGACATTCTGTCCAATGGAAGCTGTCAGCAGATGATACTTCGAGAACCTTAGGAGGCTTCATAAGTGGTGGGGAGTACAGCCATGCACTGCTTAACATACGCTTCAAGTTGGCACCCTCACTTATATGAATCTTATCACACACTGCCTTACACATTCACACACAGGCACCAATACGCAGGTTGATAAATTAATATCTTGCATTTTCCCTCATCTTCAGAAGCCTAAAATTTTGAATCTTCCTGGTTTGTGTTTTGAAAAAAAATGAATGTTAATATTTTCTTTCTTTTCCCTAATAAATGTACCTGATTAAAACTTAAAATCTAACTTGAAATATATTCATAACCAGTTGAATTTCCCTTTATATCCTTTCTTATCAATCCTTGAAATCATCAAACACCTTCCTCTGGAATTGAGTCTGAGGGGTATATGGATCTGGGGAAGGAGCAGAACTTGAGGGAGTACAGTTCTGTGATTGGTTTCTGAAAGCCCTGCTCTTTGCATTTTGCATATCTTGACATGTCACAGCCGTTGGCCTTCCTGTGGTTAGGCATTTACAAGGGACGGTGGGAAGGAAATAAGTGGAAGGAAATCGAGTCTTTGTAGTCTGTGCCCAAAAGGGTAAAACTGAAAGATCTGCCAAGGCCTTCTCCGTGGGGCACATACGTGAAAGTTACCTTACCTGCAACTTTCTTCCAAACTGACAACAGGAGGAACAACTGTATACCCACATATACTAGTGACTTCCACATGTAATTTCTGTCTTGGACCCTTCTGCTAAAGTCCAGACCCACATATCCAAGAGACTGTTGAAAGTCTCCGCCGAGATGAATGGGCCTGCCTAGAGCACCACTCCCAACACTGAGTCCATCGTCTCCACTCTTTCTCATCCATAACCCGCCCACCATCCACCTACCAAAACCCAGATGATCCGGTGGCGAGTGAAGTAGTCGGAGTCCCTGCCCTAAAGGTAGTGGCTTCCAGTCAGAGACAGCAGGCAGCCGATCCACCCCAGCCCCCGTGCTTTCTGTCCCCAGGAAGCTGCACTTTCCTATAAACTGCATGGCCCAGGTCACAAGGAGGCAAATGTCACATGATGGAAACTCGTGGATACTTCAAAGAGCCCCTTGTTTTCTTAATATTGGACATGCAACCATTCTCCATAGATGGGTATTTGGATGGTTCCCACATTTGCACTATTACAGACAGTGTCATATTTAATCAGTGTTGCTGTCAGCACAAGATGGAATAGAGGATGCGTTCACAGGCAGAAATGCTGGGCTTAGAGTGTGCCCCTTTTCAAATTTGCTGAATATTTCTAAATTGCTCTCTAAAGTCATGCCAATCTGTGGGCCCTCAAGCAAGCAAGCTATCTCTCCACATCTTCAGCAGCATTTGGTATTATGACATTGTTGTATTTTTGCCAATCTGGTTTGTGTGAAGAGGTTTCTCAGTGTTGGCTGCATGTCTGTGACTCTGATTACTAGGGAGCCTGAGAATCTTTTAAATGTTTATGAGTCACACATGCCTCTTGTGTGAACTTCTTGTTTATATTTTGGCAACTTATCTATCAGATTGTTTGTTTGCTTTCTCATTTTGATAAATTACTTTAATATTCTGGATACTGATCAGTTTATTATAGATGTTATAAATATTTTTCCCAAATGCTCTCTATCTTTTAGCTTCTGTTGTAGCATGTTTTTTTCAAAATGAGGTTTTTAGATTGATGTAGACTAATCTTTTTCTGTATGAGTTGCTCTTTTTATATTTTTTCTAATATATACTTTCCTTTTCAGATCATAAAGTATATTTTTATATGTTCTAACAATTTTCATTTGAGATATACACATATTTTCTTGATTCTCTCTTCTATTCTATTGATGTATGTATTCATTCCTAAGTTAATCTTGTTATAGCTTATGTAGCAGGCCATGTCCACCTTCCTTGTTAAACTTTTTCACAAACTTTGCTCTCTTGAGTTTTCTTACTCCAAATGCATTCTAGAATCATGTGTCAAATTCTTATTGTTATTTGGAAATAAGTTATATAGATTGATTTATGCATCAATAAAATCCTCATAACTTTGATTCTTACCACAATTAAATATGGACTATGTCATTTTAAATTAAGATATTCTTTAATACTTTAATATATTCAATATCATTTTATATATGTTCTCCATATTTTGGTAAGCACTTTGTTACCTTGATTTCCAGGTGAACCCATAGTTTTATTTCCATTACAAGTGGTGTGTTCCTGCATCTGTATTTCTTGGTTGCTTCTCACTGGTTTACACTAATGTCATCATTTTGTGCTTTGATCATATACCCAGCAATTCTGATTAACTTACATTTTAATTTTAATGGTTACTGGATTAATACACCTTTCTGAGCCTTACTTTAGTTTCTTCTATGAGAAAGTTAGAAAATATAGTATCTACATCTTACATTTTTTTCTGATTAACTGAAATATATAGTATAAAGTCATAATTCTTGGTATACATTACACATGTAATGAGTATTCATTCATTTCTCTTGATTCCTCTATCTCACAGATAAATAAATGTAGTAACAAATACAAAGACGTTTTATTCACTAACTCTAATTTATGCATTCAGGAGGTCATAAAGTATATTTATGATCTAGGCAGTGGATACTATCCAGAATTCACACTCTTTGAGAGCAGGTAGTCTATTAATCTACTGATGTGTCCCAAGGCCCAGAACTGGGTCTGGCACATAGTGGGCATTGAATAAAGGACAAATAAAGAAATTAATAAATTCAAACATGTAGTAACTGAGGAAGGTCATTATTTTTTCCCAAAACAGCATTCAAATGGGATTTGCTATTTTGAGCAACTTACTTTTAATCCAAAACTTTTAGAACCTATTTCGTTTAGTCAAGTTGTGTAGAGGCACATTTTCTTTCAGTCCCATAATCTACCCCACCCATTAACTCCATACTTAACCCTACATGGACCCTCCTTCCATTAAGATCTTCTTCCTCTTACTTCACGTTACTTATCTCTCCTTGGATCTTGCACGGCTGTTAACCTGCATGGCCCTTTGACAGTTCACCTCTGCCTCTTATGCCCTAGGTCTCCCACACAAGACTCTATGCCCCTCAGAGTGTGTCTTCAGGAGTTCCCTGGGTGTCTCTGAGCCTTCCAGTCTCATGATGACTTTCAACTACAATACAAGTACTTACCACCTAATGTGTGTTGAATGTATGTGAAAACTAATGAGTGGATACTTTCTACATTTCTTCACACATTTGGCTCCTCACGACATGTCTATATCCTCTCCAGTAGAACTCTTCAGCAACTCCCCTCACTTAGGGGTCTGTCTCCAGGACTCCTCCCATGGCCTGTGTGCCCTCATTCATCAGGCCTCTGGCCAGCTTCCTGCATCCATACTGCACATGGGTCACATCAAATATCTGTGTATTTCATCATGGAACTGCATTGTTTTCTGGGTCTCCAGTCTGTGGACATGCGTTTTTTCATATAGAATAGATTTCTTTACACCACACACTTGGGCTATTTCTTTTTGTCTTTCACACATGAGCCACGTGTTCCTTCTCTGTCTCCTGCTCATGTCCTATGTTCCTATAATACTTACTGATGTGCACAACCATTGTTTCCTCACTGGTTTAAAGGTCCCAAGAGCACATGTGCTGTGTTTATTTTATCATTAAAACCCATCAGCTACTGCAGTGTCTGGCAAAATATAGATGATCTATAAATATTAAACTTAGTGCTCCGTTAGGATAACAGATTTTGAAAGAATTTTAGAGGTGTTTCCTGAAAATGGAGGGCAGAGATTTGGCTTATCAAGATGAATAAAAAGAGCTGGGGAGATGTCATGGAGGCTCCTTCAGCAGCGAGTGGCTGATGACAGCAAATTAATGTACTAGAAAGGTTGGAAAACCAACCAACACAAGTGTATGCATCGGGGGACTAATCAACACATAGGACTAGCAACTCAGCATTTATTTTTCTTTTCCATCTCTTTTATGTATATCGTGAATGTATACATCCATGTAGAAGAAAAAAGACAAATATATTCTGGCTTTAAATTACATTAAGTTTGAAGATCATTTTGAAATCATTTTGATCAGTATACGCAGCCTAAATACTTTGACTTCATGGCATTCCTGCATCCTGTTTTCTCTGCATATGCCTAGTGTTCATAGTGGGAATCAGCTCTTCCCCAAAATAAAGCAAGAAAAAAAAGTTTTATTTATCTCAAAGTTGTAATGGGTATGCAGATTCAAAGCTATTTTCCAACCCCTCTAAAGAATAACTGTTGATGTATTTTTTTATATTATTCAAGACAAAACAATATATTTTCATTGCTGATGTTGATCAGTAGCTAGTTTTTTAGACTAGTAAATATACAAATAAATGAGAAAATACTTGTTTTTATGATTAAAATATTTTTATAGAAAACATCTAAAAATTAACGATGAAATTAATTTATGATGTCTTTTACAAGTTTTGGAGCACAAATGAGGAAATATTTAACAACTGAATTTTAAATTTACCAAAGCACTTTGCAAAGGATTTGGTTATTTAGGGAATTTTTTTTCTAACTTTGTAACAACAAAATAAATGTGGATGAAATTCAGAAACCTTAGGCAACATCCATTGTTTCACAATAACTATGGGCACCAGAGTCCCCACGGGTCACACCATGTGTAAATAATAACACCAGCTATACTGGGAAGTTGAAATGCTTCCATGTGTAACAGTGCTTGGGGGGCTTCTCTGAAAATGGAACACTCGACATGGAATCTTTTTATTCCCTAAATTGTTCCAGATAGTTGGTGACAGATTTAAAGTATAATTGTTTAACATGGACAAGTAAAAACATTATTCAGAAAGACAAAATGTTGTGGCAGTATTTTTTTCTTCTTCTGATAGAATCTTTATTTTAATCAGATACCTACTCCCCCAGTCAACCTGTTTGCCTCTGGGAAAGCATAAACTCTTTCTTAGACCCCTGGGCACAATGAATTTAACTACAGTCACAACCTGTCCCCCATCAGTGGGTCTTAGCAATGGGCTTGTAGAACAATTAAGCCCAAATAAAAGCATCAAGATATTTCCCTGTGGCCTCTAAAAAAATTATCTTTTGGTTCTCATCCTCTCTCCCTCTTCCCTTCTTTCTCCTCTCTTTTCTCCCCACTTCTTTTTTCTCTTCCTCCTCCTCCTCCTCTTCTTGTTCTTCTTGTTCTTTTTCTTCTCCTCTTTCTCCTCCTCCTCCTCCTCCTTCTCCTTCTCCTCCTCTCTCTTTCTCCATGTTTTAATGCAAAGATGTGAAATACTGAGAATGGAGGACAGAGATATGAATGGGCAATGGCCAGACCAGACATAAAAATAAAACTCTGACCAACAATCTGTGGCAAACTGCCCAGAAAGCCAACTCATACACTACAGTACCAGCCCAGGAAACCAGCCTGAGATCTATGAGTCAGACTCATAGGGAGCCAGACCACTCTAACAACTGGTTCAGGAGGCTAAACAATAACCCCTATAATAATTAGTCCCAAAGGGCTAAGACATGATTAATAACTGGCAGCTTCCCTGATATTGTCCCTGCTTTCAACTAAGGACCAACCAGAGAAAGCCAAATATGCTTCCCTAACCAATCACGTAGGCAGCCTCTCTTCTAGTGAGCCGCCTCAGCTTTCCAAGGCAGGCTGTCTGAACTGCAACAGGGCTCACCTGTTTCCCACTGTGAAGCTTCCCCTCTCCTCTGCCTGCCTGTGATTCTTGGCCAAATGCAGTGATGGTGGCTAGCCCCCTTGCTAGAGCAGCTCTGGGTGAATGGCCTTTGCCTGTTCTCATTGGGAGATCTTCATTTAGATGATACTAAACAGATCATCTCTCTGCTAGTACAGGCTTAAATGGATGTGCATAAAAGGGCAGACCTTCGAGCATCCCAGAGAATCAGAAGTGGGCCCTGACTGAGCACATCCTGAGGCCTCCCTGTCTCAGATCCCCAAGTGGCAAACTCATAAGTGTCTTTCATTATTAGTGCCAATTTCCCTTTGTGTTTCTATCACTTTCATCTCAAAAACTCCAAGTCAATACAGAACTTAAAATCGAGATTTTCAGTCAACATAGAACTTAAAATTGGGAGTGCTAACATAATAGACTAAAATGTCAAGCTAACTGAGGGAAGGGCAGCAAGGACCCCCATCTGCTAGGTTGGGAAATGGATTAAAGCACTGTGTTATGGGCCAAACAGTACCGCTGCATTTGGGAATATGGCAGGAAACCAGACATTTAGGAGAGGACTGTATTCAGGCAATTGTGAAAGGGAGAATATTTATTAATTAAAAAAGGAGGGTCCTGCCTGGCGTTTTAAGGCAGCCAAACAAGAGAGTTAAATGTAGCCTTATGAGAGCCATAAGGAAGGACAGAGGTGGCTCTTATTTGGCAATATGTGGGGGCAGGCTAAGGGGATTTCCAGGAGCACAAGGGCTCAGCTGAAGTTCAGCGTTTTCATCAGCGTGTGTTGATTTGTAGTCTTCCTCAAACCCCGAGTCAAGAAACAGCAAGGCTTTAGGCTGAAGATGACCTGTCTGAAAGTAAAATGGCAAGAAAGGCCAAAACTCTCTTTGCCAGTGGAATACATTTCAAAAGTAAGACAGAAACTTAAGCCATTTCTTGGGGTTAAAAAGATACCATTTGATCCCAAGTAAAAATCTGTGTTAGGAGACTAGGTAGGTAGGTAGTTGCAAAGTTTAGCAGGAGATAGATGAGACATGAAACAAATTTGAACCCTGCTGTATGAGTTCGTTCTCACGCTGCTAATAAAGACATACCTGAGACTGGGTGATTTATAAAGAAAAAGAGGTTTAATGGCCTCACAGTTCTACATGGCTGGGGAGACATCACAATCATAGTGGAAGCCAAAGGAAGACCAAAGGCACATCTTACATGGCAGCAGGCAAGACAGCATGTGCAGGAGAACTCCTTTTTATAAAACCATCAGCTCTCAGGAGACTTATTCACTATCACAAGGACAGCACGGGAAAAACTCACCACCATGATTCAATTACCTCCCACCAGGTCCTTCCCACAACACATGGGGATTACTACAATTCGAAATGAGATTTTGTTGGGGACACACAGCCAAAACATATCACCTGCTGAGCACCCCCTTAGGCACTGTTGACCTGCCAGAGGGCAAGGCAGTTTCTGAGAAGGTACAACTCAAATGTATCCTGATTCCAGGATCTTTTTTTCATCTAAATGCCCCAAAGCTGTGGCTGGAAGAAAGTTGAGTCTGTTAAGCTTGATCCTAGGGGGACAGTGGCAGCAGCATGTTGCTAAGAGACAGAAATTCCCAGACTCAAAGGAAAGGGGCAGACAAGACCATTACTTGACTAGAAGAAGATAGTAACCATTTAAAGGATTCAAACTGCCAAAGAAATCCAAGTCTTGGCTTGTGTACTTCTAAGGTGAGCACCCGCACAGCATCTCCTCAGCTCAATTTGCAGCAATAAGATTTAGATTATTAAAGTAGAATCGGGAAGGATATCCGGTACCTTAGCTGCAATTCAGTGGGTGAGGTGAGCCTTCCCAAGGCAGATTCGAGCTGCATGGGCCTCAGGGCAGTGGAGATTCTCAGAATGAACAGTACCAGGAGGCTAGATTTGCTGAACAAGGTGTCCACTCTGTACCTAGGCAGGGGAACTGGCAACACTGGTCATCAGAGTGTGTTTTTCATATTGCTTCATGTAAGAGTGACTTTTTGATACTGTGATCTCCCCTTTCAATACCACTACATGTTGGGTGTTGCAGGGTGAGTTTTGTGGTGATAGGAGGAACATGACAGAGCAGAAGCTGCATGAGCCAGATATTCTGGACTTGGTTTTGAATGCAGTATTGGATGAGGCTTTGGGTTTCTCTGTTTGGCTGAGAACTCAGTATGTTTTTTGTGGAGATGGGCGTTTTACATGTGAAATGAAGAGAAGGAGCATGAATCTGTGAACGCTGGGTCTCCCAGTATGAGGTGTGGGCTGTTGTATGAGTTAGGGTTGTCCTTACACTGAGCATGCCGTGAAGTCTAGGCCTTCATGCCAGGGAGTTCTGCCTCCTCTAACAGTCCCAGACATGCAACTCTATGCAGACACCTCTATGAGGCCTGTGCATGGCAAGCTGGAGCCACTCTGCGTGGATGTCCCCCTGAGGTGGGGGTTATGCAGGAAAGAACATATTGATAAGATCTGGCAATAAGGGACAGTTTCTGAACACTCTGGGAAATATTTTCTGACTCTGAACAGAAAAATAAAAAATAGCTTCTCTGAAAGTGACATTACACAGATGTGGGCTCTAATGCTGCCATAGTTATTTTCTCCCAGCCTAAGAACAGAGTCAGCAAAGAGAATCCCAACCAGAGGCACTCCTGAAGCAGAAGGGCAGCTGTGAGACTCTGCTCCTGACCCTGGGTTGCTGGCTTGTGGGAAACCATAAAGCTCATCACCCTTAGACCACTTTGACTTGGATTTCCTGTTCCTTGCAGCTCAAATTTCCTAAAAGTTCAAACTCTCAAGCCTCCAGTTATTTAATATGGTGTTTACCCAGCAAGGTTTTGGCTCTCTGAAGATCATTTTGTTCATGTATTTATATTCTTCACATTATCAAACAATATAGTAAAGACAATAAATGGCAGTTGTATTTGATTACTAGATCAAATGGGTAATGTTCATTAAACAGTATAAATACATTCATAAAACTTAATACAACTTAGTGAAACAATATTAATAAATATTAATATTATGATGAACTCATGTGTCTATCACAGCAGGGGTCATTCATTTGTTTTACTGCCCATGATCATCCCTCTCCTAACATTAAGGCTTAACCCGGCAACTGCTCAATGATCACATGGGTTTGGATGGATGAGCTGCACTGACATGAGAATGCTATGGATTTCACAACAGACGTGTACCCAGGTACTACTATGATTTCAAATTATAGTGAGGCTCAGACAGGTTCCACAGATGCTTCCACATCAGACAAACCACATAAGGTGGAATTAAAATACAAGTCATGTGATCTCAGAGCAGACCCTACAGCTGAGTGGAAGCCATCCAGATGTCCTCATATCAACACAGACCAACTGAGGCTCTCAGAAGGGCTTGGAATAATGTCCCTTTCTTTTAAAGCTAGTTTCACTGCTCTCTTATGACTTGCTCTTGAATAAAACCTGACTACAACACTAGAGAAAAGCCTCTGAAACCTTTATAGGAAGAAAGTTTAGAAAGAACAAGTGAGGAGACTGATATGAGTAACAATAAAACTCTGGTCTTGTGCACAACCAGCTCTGTGTGAATCATTATTTCTCTATTGCAATTTTCCTGTTTCGATAAATTGGCTCTGTCTAAGCAGCAGACAAGGTGAACCCACTGGGTGGTTACAAATTTTGGGAGCTCATCCAAGATTGCCCTTGTGGCTGCCTGCCCATGGTTTGGTAGCTTCCCTCCAGTAGTGGATTCAGAGGCCAGCCCAAGAGGCTGCTTAGTTTTTTTGGACTGGGGGCTGACTCTGGTACTGTATCTACTGGTGGGGTGCTGCTCACCCTGTGCATGGATTTAATTCCAATAGAGAAATTGTTCTGGGGAGATGCCCCGTAATTGTAGCCCTATCCCAGGGTGTCTGTCTGTAGCCCAGTCATGAAATGTCTGTAGCTGTAGCCCTATTATGGGATGTCTGTTTCAATGAGTATCGTAGGCATTGCCAATGCCTCCTTCCTTCTCCTGATTGATTCTGTAGCACCATGGTGGAATGTCTGTCTGTAGCCTCATTGCAGAGTGTCTGTCTTGGTTCAGCTCCTTCAGGGGTCTCAGTTGGCCCTCCCTAATTAGTAGGAAGAGTCTTGGTTCAGCAGACTTCTCCTCAATCAGGAAGATTTTGGGGAGATTTCTTAGGAGGCCAATAGGAGGAGAGTTTGGAAGGGATACTCCGGGAATTCTTGGTTAGGGATCTTAATATGGAAAGCCTTCTGTATCAGTCCATTTTCACACTGCTGTAAAGAACTGCCCAAAACTGGATAATTTATAAAGGAAAGAGGTTTAATTGACTCACAATTCTGCGGGGCTGGGGAGGCCTCAGGAAACTTATAATCATGGCAGGAGGGGAAGCAAACATGTCCTTCTTCACATGGCAGCTGGAAGAAGAAGTGCTGAGCAAAGCGGGGAAAGCCCCTTATAAAACCATCAGATTTCATGAGAACTCTCTCACTATCAAACGAGCATGCTGTAACTACCCCCATGATTCAATTATCTCCCACTGGGTCCCTCCCACAACATGTGGGGATTATGGGAACTATAATTGTAGGTGAGATTTGGGTGGGGACACCACTAAACAATATCACCTTCTCTCCATCTTGTCTTTTTGTGTGTGTTTCTATATGTGGAGCGGATCTCTGAAGGAATTTGTCAGGCCTCTGGGCCCAAGCTAAGCCATCATATCCCCTGTGACCTGCACGTATACATCCAGATGGCCTGAAGCAACTGAAGAACCACAAAAGAAGTGAAAATAGCCAGTTCCTGCCTTAACTGATGACATTCCACCATTGTGATAATTTGTTCCTGCCCCACCCTAACTGATCAATTGACCTCGTGACATTCCTTCTCCTGGACAATGAATCTCAGGAGCTCCCCACAGAGCACCTTGTGACCCCTGCCCCTGCCCACAAGAGAACAACCCACTTTAATTTTCCACTACCTACCCAAATCCTATAAAACTGTCCCACCCCTATCTCCCTTTGCCGACTCCTTTTTTGGACTCAGCCTGCCTGCACCCAGGTGATTAAAAAGCTTCATTGCTCACACAAAGCCTGTTTGGTGGTCTCTTCACATGGACTTGCATAACAGAATCGTTGATGGAAGTCCAGCAGGCCTAACTCAGAGAACCTTCCTTATTTATAAGGTCACATTCAGTGATCCCTGAAAGAAGTTTCCCAGGCTTGATTCAGGATGACCACTCTTTATCTTGCCCAGAGACCACCCATTGAATTCCTGGTTGAAGGTCACCCCCTCCCGATCTTGAGTGGATCAAAGACAGCAGGAACCAGTGGGGAAAAGTTTGAGCCTTGCCAGGTCTATATTGGGTGTTAAATGAGGTGACTAGTGTCTTTTGTTATGTGTATTTTTGCTTCTGCTGGGATGGAAAATGTTAATTTGGGTCCCTATTCAGCCCATTGGGCAGAATCTTGCAAAATTGAGAAGCTTTTGTCTATGGTTTCATAAAACAGAGGAGGATGATTTTCTTTTGAAATGTTGTTTGGCCTCCCACAATTATGGCACAGTGAACAGGGTCAACAAAAGCTGCTCCATTCTTCTAAAAGCTAGAGAGAAAGAAGATCTGGAAACCTGGTATGCTAGCAAAAAGAGTAAGAAATTCTTACTGCCAAATTTCTGGTCTCTCTCTCTCTATGCGTGTGTTGTGTATGTGTGTGTGTGTTGTGTATGTGTGTGTGTGTTGTGTATGTGTGTGTGGGGTTGGGGGGGTAAACAATAAACATCACTGTCTCCTCTGCAAGCGTTTGGTTAATAGAAAAAAAAACAGGATTTGTGAGACAGTCTTAGGCTATAGAAAATTTGGTGCACTTTGTGCTAAGAATTTGTCTTTCCGTAATGGAGAGAGAGGTATCACAGAATAGAATGTGGGAGTAATTAACAGTAATTTACTTCATCTCTCCCCCTGCTAGATACAGAAGAGAATTTTTTATTAGCTTTTCACCATGAGAACATGATAGCCTTCTTAGAGGCATGAACAATGAATCCCAGGAGAGTATGAAGGACCTCTAAGACTGTGGCCACCAGGAATTTCTCACTCTCATACTAGTTCACATTCAGCTTCCAGCAGTTTGTCAAAATTACCATCTATATACCATTCTATGAGTCTAGTGGCTCACAGGTAAGCTTATCTCAGATTTGATTCTCTATTCACCTATCTCTCTAGATTTCAAGGAGGCAGCTCACCCTATGGCCTAGAGTCTCTAATGGGTCTAAATAAAGTCATTGATTTTTATTTTATTCCACTTTTTCTTGTGTAAAGATGAGAGGGATGACTTCCAAGCTCTGTGTATGTCAAGGTGAAACCTCATTAATAACTTTTTGCTATTAGGTTTCTCCCTCATTATTACAGGACTTGATGTTTATAATAGTGAGTTTCTTTATAGAATTTCACTTTCAATAGTCACCACTCTGTTGGTTGCTCAATGATTGCTGTCTTCAATTGAGATGAACTAAAAGTTCTAGTAGATTAGAAGTCAAATAAATGTGCCATAAGGAGAAAACAACAAAAATTAAATCTTTCTAAATAGCTTTCCTTGCAATATAAATAGTTTTTTTATAATATCTAATTCTAACATGAAACTAAAATCTAGAGTTTGCTTGTAGTTAAGCTGAATTAAATTTCCCTTATATTAATAAATATTCTTAGCATTATAACCACACTTTAACTGCTCTTAATTAAGTCCTAAAACCACTCTTAAATATATATGTATTATATACATATATACAAATTCTTCATAAGTGATATGCCCACATAACAAAACAAAGTACAGAAAATAAACAAATCTGAAGAAAATGATTATAATTGGTTTTCCCACAGTTTGAGTTTTTCACATTGGAGAACAAACAATGGGTAAGTGAGATAAAAATGCCACTAGAAAGCCTAAGAAAATTATTCATTAAGCAATTCAAACTGTATTATACATATATAATGTGAAGTTAAGAACGTGTTAGGATGATATCTGAGGAGTACACTGATAAATGTATATGTATGTTTTACTTAGTTTCTAACTAGACGAGCCTTGTCAGATCACAATGAGTAAAGTTCTACAAAGAAAATGCCTGGCTTCCAAATTCACAAAATGTACTTAGAAATCTAAGAATAATAAAATCTAGCAGAGAAGATGAAACCTGCTTACATTAAAAGGGATACTTAGAAATTTTATTTCCGTCCTCAAATTTTGGTTTCCTCACATACAGGATTAAAAGTTACAGCTACTTGGTTTGCAAACTCCTTTATAACTCCTAAAATATGTGATTCTATAATTAAAATAAATTATAAGTGGTAAATAAACATCAATTAGAGAAAAACTGGTTTTCAATAAGATGACAAAGAAACTTTGGGAAGAATTAATTACAGTATCTTTAGAAAACAGTTTGGCATTAACTACTAAATTCGAATGCAAACATTTCCTAAGACTCAGTAATCTACTTCTAGATAAATGCGTGCACATTTGCATCAAGAAACATGCAAACAAATGTTCATTCAAATGTTATCTGTAACATCTCAATCTTGGAACCAACTCAAATATCTAAAGACATTTATAGAATAGATAAGTACGTTGTGGAATATTTATTATCCTGTGCAATAGGATAGTACTTGGTCACAAAAACAAACTGCCTTGATGTAAGATAATTTAGATGGGACTTAGAGAGATAATATTAAGTAAAATAATTCACACACAAAATAATGCATCCTGTATTATTCAAGTGAAATAAAGTTTAGAAACAAGCAAAACTGAACTACTGTGGTAAAACTCAGGATAAAAGAGGAGTGATCCAGAGGACACAACTAGGGGATGCAGACTGTAGGCTCTGGCAATGTGTTGATTATTTGGCCTTTGTTATGGTTATGTGAGTGTTCTCCTGTGATGATTTATTTATCAGTATATTTAGGATGTTTGGGGGATTTTTTTTACTTTATATTTTCTCTATATGGGCTTCACTTCACAATAAACAAAAAGTGTTTTGTTCATTTTTGTTTTATTTTGTGTTTCATTTTCATGGAAGTGAATAAATACGTAATACATAGTTAATGTAGCATATAACAGTCACAGAATTAAGGCTGCATGGATACAGAATTTCTGGGGAAGCCTGGATCCTAGGGCCAGGAATGCTAAAATATACTATACTTAAAACTGAGAAGCTCTGAAGCTCTAGTACCTTGTAATCCTGCTTACTCACAGTGGGAGAGAAATGAGATTGGTGTCTATAAAATGGGATGTGGTTGCTGCAGGACCATTTTCTGGGGATTTTGGACCAACCTAGTTCTCCCTTTGTTTTGCTGGTAGTTTTCAAGAATAACTATAGTATGTGCTGGGAATGCAACATTCTAAAATTAGCAAGGAGCAGGCCAGAACAATCTGTGCTCTGTTCCGGCCCCTCTTCCCCCAAGTAGGATGTCCTTCAATTCTTTAGCCCAGCTCACAAGGCCCCAGAGTATACAATCCAGGGTGAGCTGTCTTTCAGAATCCCTAAGCTGCAGTGCAAATGGGGCACATAAAGAGGAGACACCATCTGCCCTGGGCAATTTTCTCAAGCTTTGGGGGACCAGCTCACAATGGATCCTAGGCTTCTGTTGGCACATGTTGCCAATCTGTACTTAATGAATCCATTTCATGTAACTTTCTGGCTTGAGGGTTCTGTCTCACCAAACTCAGACAAGTTGGTAACCAGTGCACAGCAAATTGGCTTCACAGTTGCTCAGGTGCTCATTTATAAGCTTGCATTTAAAACATGTCTGTAATAAAATGAATGTGAGATAAATAAACTAAGCCTACAAGTGGATATTAAGTAATTGACTTAGAATTTCATTCTGAAGAAGTAGAGTGTTAACTTATGGGAGCCTCTACAGGGGGATACACCTTGACACAGCTGACTTCACACAACCATTGTTGAAACAAAGACATGTTGATTTTGCCTCAAATCAATCAATCAATAAAATATTTATAAATACCATAAAACTCCAATTTTTAAAAGAATTGTAATGCAATGTAAACAAGAGGGAGGCTCAATCCAAGCCAGCCCTTCCTCTCTCTCTCTCTCTCACTCCATAGTCAGCCTTCCAGCTGGCTGCATGGAGCTTGATAGGTGGGATCAGGGTTTGGGTAAGGGTAAAAGGTGACATTTTTAAAGGATGCTGTTTGGCAGATGGCTCACTCCTCTAGGACTGGTGAAGTGAAGCAGCAGCAGGCATGCTCAGGGTCTACACATAGGTCTGGTCTGCAATGAGGAAGCCTCTAGGATAGACATAGAGGTTACTCTTTTTTCCCTTTTGGGCTAATGGTGAAACTTCCAGAATGCGGCATGAGGCTTTTGGTACTAACTCCTCCACTTACATTAAGTCCATCTGAGGATGATGACAGAGAGACAAATATATTGAGACAAATATATGCTCTAGGTGTAGACAAACTGGAAGACATAAAGTTGTGTTAACAAATGTTCACATTACTTTTGAGGAGTGTGTGTGTGGGTGTGTGTTCTTGTGTGTCTGTGATGTATGTGTTTTAAGAGATTAAAAAAAGAATAATTGTATCAGAAAATCTAGGCTGCCCACTTGAAGCCTTCTCATAGCAAAGAGTAATGAAGGCCTTGCAAGTCTGCCTGCCTTCTTGGTTCATTGGTTCCTATAAATATATGGATTTGGAAGAAGTATCAAAGATACACATTAAATCTTTTTTACATATCATGTATTTTTCTCAATAGATTAATAATGAACAAAACTCCTTCAGTCCTTCTGTATTTTATTTAGTTACACACAACATTAAAAACCCAATAAAAAAGAAAAGAAAAATATAACTCTTCCAAAAGTCGAATTTTTGATTTGTCCACACTTGTCCTCTGTCCCAAGATCCTTTTTTCCAGGATCTAACATAATAGGTCTAGTTTTACATTCTTTTTTAGTGCACTGTTTATATTAATATTGGCTTGTAAATGCTTGGCTGTGATAGACAGCATGTGAAGCTCCCTGTGATCTCTGAGTGGCTACAGTCTTGAATCCTGGGGATGAGCACTAATTTTCATTGTCATTACTCTATTGCACAATTACTTTTCCTTGTATTGCTAATAAGCAGCTTGTCTATGGTTATACACTCTGACCTAGTTGGATTTTTTTTTTCCACTGGAGTAAGAAAAGCTACTTGAAGCAAGTAGAACAGAACAACTTATTCCCTATGTGCTGGCCATTGGCCTGCATAGGCATCCAGCCCTACCATGGAATATCTTTTCTGTAAGCAACAATAGAACATCATTACAACTGGGATGCTTATGACAGGACAAGAAGTCTCATAACTATGATTTTTTTCCTTTGTGCTACTCTTTCTACTGATCACTAGCAAACCTTCCCCCAAAATTGGGTATTGTGTCTTTCCCTAAAGTTATCCACTTATCCATAATCTTCTTGAGCCAAAAGTGACTCCAGAAATCAATGTATTCAAGCAATATCATTTGATAATGTTGTTTATTCATCTAAAGTGAACTAATTATCTATCAAGATGTGAAAGTCTTATGGTATGCCCAATTCTTTTTTTCAAAGTACAATGAATTTCTTCAAAAGACTGTAACTGTAATGAGCCCTGAATTTCTACAAACAAGCTCATCCAAGAAATCTGTATACTGTCCAACACCCACCCTCCCAAAACAAAACTGGTCATCCCAGCTGCGACTCATCTATTATTTTATACAACAAATGGGAGAGATTTCCAGTTGTCCAGGCACTATGCTGTTTGTTGGGATTATAAAAATGCACCCAGTGAAAACATCCCTGTCTTCACAGTTATATTCTAGTGAGCAAGGAACATATATAAACAAATAGTTGCAATAGGATATCAGAATGTTAATGATATAATTCAATACAGGGTAAAAATGAATACAGATTCAGCATCATCAATTATTCCCTGGAACATCAGAAAAGACTTTAGAGAGTGTTAGTCACAAACCAGTCTAAATGTTCAATAAGAGTTTTTAGTTATGAAATGGGAAAGTGATCTCAGGAGAGATGTGACTAGATAATCTATGGTAGAAATTACACGATGACCTTGGGAAACTAAACTAATTGGGCATGGTCAAAATTTAAAATCTGATCTCTATTGCTATGAGAGTTGAGATAGGAGAGACAGGCAGGGGACTGGTAATGGGGACATGCTAGGAGCTTTCGCTTCCTTCTCAAGTCCTCCTCAACCTCACACAAATAGAGATTAGAGCCTTATGTCCCTAAGCTGCTTAAGTCTTCAGCTTTGAAGACTCCATAGTATACTATTCAAATTTCATAATCATACATTACAATGTGTTTTCAAGGACTATTATTTTATTTGTCTGAAACATTCTCTCATGGCTCATTATTTCACAACTGATCTTCATGCATAAAACACTGTTTATGTGTAGCACATTCTATGAAACATAAAACCAATGTCTCCAAAGGCACTGTTTTATCATGGCTCATCTAGACTCCAAAGTCCACAATAACCCTGATGATCCATGTGGTCATATCATGCTCTTCACAAGTACATGCCTCTGCTTTATAACACTTGCAACAATATTGACTCAACTGTCCCAATTCCAATTCTTTCTGGGAGTGAGGGGTTATGCTTCTCCTTGCTCTCAAACTCCATTCTAAGTCCTGAGTTTGTTAATTCTAAGTCTAAAAAAAAAAAAATACATAAAAGAGAAACAACCCTCTTTATAACTTCAAAATACCTCGAGGACACCAAAAATCTTACCTCTAGTATGAAGGACTTGACAATAATATATAATGACTACTTAAACCACAGGACTCCTAAATTCCATCAGATTAGAGGCTGTTACGTTAACATTTGGTGCTCAATGAGCATTTACTGAATAAGGTGAATGACTGATTAATCTCCTACGTTGTTCCATGAGGGCAGGGATCATACCTGATTTATTCCTGGCACTATGTCTGGCACAAAACAAATGGTTAATAAATGATTGTTAAATGAACTTCCCCTTTTCTCATGACACAAAACACAACCTTATGTTCTTGGTACAGGATATACATTATGTTCTTCGTACATGATTATCACCACAGGACTACATTATTTTTGCTGTCTCCTACTGCCTTTATTTTATGAATACATGTCTTCTTCCTCTAACAGAAGGCAAACTTGTTCATTATTTTCTTCTGCTTATTTAATGCAGCAAACATTCACTGAGCCTACCAGTTCTGTTAAGCATTTAAAGGATACAACAATAAATAAGATGTAGTGACTCAAGGAACAAACTCATGAAACTAACATGTTAACACCTGATGAACACATTGTGTCCCAGAAAAGTTGATAGGAAAAGATGTTTAATTCTAATGAAGAGAAAATGGAAGACTCTGGAGAAAGGGTCTCTTGATTTGGCCATGTGGATGCAAGAACATCTATGAACAAAAGGGGGCAGAAAAGTTTGGGAAAGTCTAAAAAAATGAGTATAACTAGGATGTAGAATACATGAAAAAGAATAATGAGGGGAGAGGTGGAGCAAGGTGGCAGAATAGAATGCTCCACTTATCATCTCCCCAACAAGGACACCTATTTAACAACTATCTACACACAATAAAACACCTTCATAAGAACCAACAATCAGGTGAGCACTCACAGTATCTGGTTTTAACTTCATATCACTGAAAGAGGCACCGAAGAGGTAGGAAAAACAGTCTTGAATCATCTATGCCTCCCCTCCCTCATCCTTTGGCAGTGGCTTTGCAGCACGGAGAGAGAATATGTCCACTTGGGAGAGGGAGAGTGCAGCAAGTGTGAGACATTGCATTTAATTCAGTGCTGCTCTGTTATAGCAGAAAGCAAAATTGGACCAAACTCAGCTGATGCCCACCTACAGAGAAAGCCTTTCAACCAGTCCTAGCCAGAGGGGAATCACCCATCCCATCAGTCGGAACTTGAGTTCCTGCAAGCATCGCCACCTTGGGCTGGAGTGCTCTGGGGCACTAAGTAAACTTGAAAGGCATCTAGGCCACAAGGACTGCAACTCCTAGGCAAGTTCTAGTGCTGAACTCAGTTCAGAGCTAGTGGACTGGGGTGGGGAGGGGTACATGATGTACTGAGACACCAGTCAGGGCAGCTAAGGGAGTGCTGGTTCCACCCCTCCTCTATCCTGAGGCTGCAGAGCTCGTGGCTCCAATATAGACCCCTTCCTTCTGCTTAAAGAGAGGAAATGGAAGAATGGGGAGGAATTTGTCTTGCATCTGGGATATCAGCTCAGCCACAGCAGGATAGGACACTGGTCAGAGTCATGAGGCCCCCTTTTCAGGCCTTAGCTCCTGACCAACATTTTTAGCCACATTCTGGGACAAAAGAGAACCCACTCCCTTGAAGAGAAGAACCCAGTCCTGGCAAGATTCATCAGTGGCTAACTGAAGAGCCCCTGCACCCTGAATAACCAGCTGATACCTATGTAGCACGTCATGAGCTTTGAATGAGATCCTGAAACTTGTTGGCTTCAGGTGAGACTCAGAACTTTCCCAGCTGTGGTGACTATGGGGAGAGATTGTTTCTCCTTGAGAAAAACGGAGGAACAAGTAAAGGAGACTTTGTCTTGCACCTTAGGTACCATCTCTGCCACAGTGGGGTAGAACGTCAAACAGGCTGTTTGGGTACCTGAGCCAAGGTATCGAGACCTTGGCTCTTAGATGGTATTTCTAGACCTGCTCTAGGCCAAAGAGGAGCCCACTGCCCTGAACGGTGAGTCCCACATCAGTCAGCATTCACCATAACCTGACTGCAAAGCCCTTGAGTCTTAAGGAAACATTAACAGTAGCCTGGCAGTAGTCTCTATGGGCCTGTGGTGGCAACAGCCATGGGGTGAGGCTCCTCTGTCTTTGGAAATGGGAGGGAAGAGTTGGAAGGACTACATCTTGTGGTTTGAGTGCCAGCACAGCTCCAGTACAATAGAACACAAGGTAAACTTTTAAGTTTTTAAACTCTCATCCCTGGCTCCTGGACAGCATATCTGGACCTGGCCAGGGAACTCACTACCCTGAAGGAAAGGACACAGACCTGGCTGGCTTTGCCACTTGTTGGTGGTAGAGCCTCAGGGCCTTGAGAGAACATAGATGGTAGCCAACAAATGGTTCCAGCAAGCCTTGAGTGAGACCCAGTCCTGTGTTAGCTTCATGTATGACCCAACACAGTCCTAGTGCTGGTGGCCGCAGGGGTGCTTATGCCACTACACCCCTAGCTCCAGGCAGCTCAGAACAGAGAGAGACTCCATTTGTGTAGTAGAAAGTAACAGAAGAGAACAAGAGACTCTGCCTGGTAATCCAGAGATTCCTTCTAGATCTTGTCCAAGACCTTCAAGGTGATACCTCTATGAGTCGGCAAGAACCACAGCACTACTGGGCTTTGGGTGCCCCCTAATGCAGATACAGCATAGATCACAACACTTAAGTATTTTGGAGCACCTGGAAAGACTTCCCAAGAAAGATGAGTACAAACAACCCTAGACTGTGAAGACTACAGTAAATACCTAACTCTTCAATGCCCAGACACCAACAAACATCCACAAGTATCAAGTCCATTCAACATAATATGATCTCACTAAATGAGTCAAATAAGACACCAGAGACCAATCCTAGAGAAACAAAGATATGTGACCTTTCAGACAGAATTCAAAATAGCTATTTTGAGGAAACTCAAAGAAATTCAAGAAAACACAGAGAAGGAATTCAGAATTCTATCAGAGAAATTTAACAATGAAATTGAAATAATTTAAAAGAATTAAGCAGTTCTGGAACTGAAAAATGCAATTGGCATATTGAAGAATGCATCAGAGTCTTGAGAGCGGAATTGATTAGGCAGAAGAAACAATTTGTGAGTTTGAAGACTGGCTATTTGAAAATACATAGAGAAGACAAAAGAAAAAAGAATAAAAAACAATGAAGCACACCTACAGGATCTAGTAAATAGCCTCAAAAGGGCAAATCTAAGAGTTAATTGGAATTAAAGAGAAAGGAGCAGAAAGTTTATTCAACGGGATAACAACAAAGAACTTTCCAAACATAGAGAAAGATCTCAATATTCAAGTAGAAGAAGGTTATAGAATACCCAGCAGATTTAACCCACAGATGACTACCCTCAAGGCATGTAATAATCAAAATCCCAAAGGTCAAGGATAAAGAAAGGATCCCAAAACAGCAAGAAAAAAGAAACAAATTAATATACAATGGATTTCCAGTATGTCTGGTAGCTGACCCAAAAGATATTGGCATGACATATTTGAAGTGCTGAAGGAAAATATATTTTACCCTAGAATAGTATACCCAGCAAAAATATCCTTCAAATATGAAGGGAAAATAAAGACTTTCCCAGACAAACAAAAGCTGAGGGATTTCATTAACATCAGACCTGTAGTACAAGAAATGCTAAAGTGAGTATGTCAATCAGAAAGAAAAGGACTTTAATGAGCAATGAGAAATCATCTGAAGATACAAAACTCATCATTAATAGTAGGTGACCAACAACCAGAATATTATAACACTGTAACTGTGGTGTGTAAACTACTCTTAAGTAGAAAGACTAAACAATTAACTAATCGAAAATAATAATTCCAACAATGTTTCAAGACATAGACAGTACAATAAGATATAAATAGAAGTAGCAAAAAGTTAAAACTTGGGGGAAAAAGGTAAAGTGTAGAGTCTTTATTAGGTTTTTTTCTTACCTGTTTATTTATGCAAACCATGTTTCTATCAGCTTAAAATAATGGGTTATAAGATGGTATTTGCAAGCTTCATGGTAACCTCAAACCAGAAAACATTTAACAAATACAACAAAAAATAAGAAGCAAGAAATTAAATCATATAACCAGAGGAAATAACCTTCACTAAAAGGAAGACAGGAAGGAAGGAAGGAAGGAAGGAAGGAAGGAAGGAAGGAAGGAAGGAAGGAAGGAAGGAAGGAAGGGAGGGAGGGAGGAAGGGAGGGAGGGAGGGAGGGAAGGAAGAAGGAAGAGACAGCCGCAAAGCAACCAGAAAACAAATAACAAAATGGCAGGAGTAAGTCCTTACTTATCAGTAACAACACTGAATATAAATGGACTAAACTCTTTAATCAAGAGTTTAATCAGAATTTAATCAAAAGATCTTAATCTTAACATATCTCACTGTTTCAATTTAAGTGTTTAATAACCATCTCAAAATAAACTCTTTCAAAATTGAGTTTCTTGATTTTCCCCATAGGATTTCTATTCAACTAATTGTTTTGATGTCAGTGAGAAAGCATCACTGTTGCCCACTCTGTTAAAAACAAAAACTAGAAAATATCCTTTATTTCTCTCAATATCATATCCCATATCCAGTTGCCATCAAGTCCATTTGGCTCTATCTATCCATAAGTTGATCATTTTGCATAGTCTCCACGTAGACAAATTATCAAATTATCTACCATTACAAATCTCTTTGCTTTCCACTATTTTTCATATAGTCTATTCTTAGTCTTTGCAAAGCAGCCAGTATGATGTTTTTAAAACAAAACTCAAGGCACAGCCAGGCAAGGTAGCTCACGCCTGAAATCCCAGCACTTCGGGAGGTCTAGACAGGCAGATCACCTGGAGCCAGGAGTTCAAAATCAGCCTGGCCAACATGGTAAAGCCCCGTCTCTACCAAAAATACAAAAATTAGCTGGGAATAGTGGCATGTGCCTGTAATCCTAGCTACTTGGGAGGCTGAGGCAAGAGAATCACTTGAACACAGGAGGCAGAGGTTGCAGTGAGCCAAGACTGTGCCATTGCACTCCAGCCTGGGCAATAGAGTATTTGCAAGTTTCATGGTAACCTCAAACCAGAAAACATACAACATGCACACACACACACAAACTCAAGGCATATCACTTCTCTTTTTAAATCTCTTAGACTCTCCTGCACACAGGAAGGAATCTAAGGTTTCCCTATGGGCACCAGACTCCATGTAATCTAGTCTTTGGCCACCTCTGATCTCATCTGCTAAAATCATTTCAATCTCTCCTTACTCAGTCCATCCCAAGCCATCCCTGGAAGGTTTCATCCCAACTGATTCTCACATCCAGTCTTTGCACTTCAGCTGTCTGTCCCTTGAATGCTTCCACAAAACATAGCAGGGGAACTATTATTTAGGCCTCTGTTCAAGTATCACCTCCTTCAAGTGGTTTTCCTGACTGTCCACTCTAAGGAGCCTCCCTTCTGTCATCATTTAGCCGTATTTCCCTTTACTTACAGCAAAATTATAACTAGATAATGCATTACATGTTTTTCTCTTGCATGTATATTCTGTTTCTTTCTCATAAATGTAAACCCTCCTATGGCCCAAATCTTCATTTGCCTTTTTAACTCCTTTATCTCCAGCATGTGGAGCACACTTGGTACACATTAGGAGCTGAAATGCTCCATAGCTGCTGAATCAGTAGCACCAACATGTGTACCCACCATCTTCTCAAGTGTGGCTTTATAAGATGTTCATCATGGTTGAGTGAGGATAAGGGAAAGAATAGTCTGTTTCTTTTATGATATGGTTTGGCTGTGTCCCCATGCAAATCTCATCTTGAATTCCTATGTGTTGTGGGAAGGACCCTGTGGGAGGTAATTGAATCACTGGGGCAGGCCTTTCCCATGCTGTTCTGGTGATAGTGAATAAGTCTCACAAGATCTGATAGTTTTAAAAAGAGGAGTTCCCCTGTACAAGCTCTTTCTCTCTGCCTGCTGCCATCCATGTAAGACGTTACTTGCTCCTCCTTGCCTTCCACCATGCTTGTGAGATCTTCCCAGCCAAGTGGAATTGTAAGTCCATTACACCTCTTTTTCTTCCCAGTCTTGAGTATGTCTTTATCAGCACCCTGAAAATGGACTAACACATTTTATGATTGGTGCAAATTGGCTACTGATAAAAATCCTGATGATAGGAAAATTTTAAATTTCCTTATAGTGAAAATACTACTTAATTTAATTTTTAGAGACAAGGAAAAACATTTTGCAGAGTTTGGCTCCACTATTGAAAAAGGGATGCTTTAGGTTGAACCATTGTAGCCTCAGATTCTATCCTTTCCTAAATAAACACATTAAAGCCTCATGTGTGAGATTATTTTTTAAAAATATTTATCTGGATTTAAAGAATAACAGATCAACAGATACCTCTCAATGTGTTTGCTAATTAATAAAAATCAGTTTCTTACAAATAATGTTTCTAAGAAAATGTTCATTTTAAGTGCTAAATAGTGAAGAAAATTTATCACCTAAAATATACCCATCAATATAAGGCAAGAAAAAATCTTAACATGCAGCCATTCCGCTTTTGCCATGCCCTGTCCTGTTTACTTCTTAAGAGGTTTATTTTTGTACTTTTGCAGAATAAACTTTAGTAATCTAGAACTGGAAGGTACTATATATGTGTGTGTGTGTGTGTGTGTGTGTATATATATATATATAAAAGAAAAACATATATATATTTCAATTACTTGAAATGTAAAAACTTAGCGAATACAAATAGAAAAACTGATGTGTATTATATCATATTGCTTTTTGTCCATCTTTGTGATTTAATTTATTTACTCACTTCATGTTTTTCATTTACAAAATTGTCAAGCTAGCCAAAATAATTCTTGTTTTCTTAATTGGGAGAGAAGAGACCTGACAGATTATCTACACTCTTCATGTGTTAAAAGACCATTTCCTGTAAAACTGACCTAGTGGACAAACTGAATTTGAAATAGACTGTGAAGTAAACTATAACTTGTCATTTTAATTTTGTTTAACATGGTTACTGACTTACATGATGTATTGAATATCAAGATAAAGAAAAATGTGTCTAAAAGCTAATTAGAATTCTCTGGGTCACCAAGTCAAGGTGCTATTGATCTGGGTTAATCTGAGTAACTTATTGTCTAGCCTATAAATAAGTTCCAAAATATCAAATTCAAAAAAAAAAAAAAGATGATCTCCCAATCACCACTATTGGGTTCTGGAAGAAATCTTCTGTTATAAGGTTGTGAGAGGTCTTAAAAACAACTTATAAATAGTATGTGATTATAGATGTACAAATATAGACATGCGTGATAAATCTAGGTCCATGAAAACAAGTGAGGGCCGGGCGTGATGGCTCATGCCTATAATCCCAGCACTTTGGGAAGCTGAGGGGGGCGGATCACCTGAGGTCAGTTCAAGACCAGCCTGGCCAACGTGGTGAAACCTCATCTCTACTAAAAATCCACAAAATTAGTGGGTGTGGTGGCGCATGCCTGTAGTCCCAGCTACTCAGGAAACTGAGAAAGGAGAATCACTTGAACCTGGAAGGTGGAGGTTGCAGTGAGCCAAGATCACGCCACTGTACTCCAGCCTGGGCGACAGAGTAAGACTCCATCTCTAGGAGGAAAGAAAAGGCAAGATTCTGGGTCAGATTACCAGATACCAATTTTTAATCATTAGTTGTTTTACTTGAGAGGATTTTTAGAAAAACAACTTAGCCTTACATTCCTTGTGTGTCAAGGAAAAAAGCAAACAAAATACATAAAATAAAAATAAATTATGAATAAATGAATGTAGAAGGGAATGAGTTTTGAAAAAATTTGCACTGTCGATTTGCAACATCCCCCCATTGCCTTTAACATTTTATCCACATTTTGTCTGAGACGCGCACTGAAAAACATCAATATTGAAAGATTCTAGCGGAGATTCTATAAGCTTCATATTGCTATATCTGCTCCTGTTAAGCCCACCATTTTGAACTAAGCATGACCATAATATTAGCATGTAATATTATAGAATATATGCGTGACATTTCCATTCTGAAGCAGTTTCACTTGTTCTGCCAAATTACTTATAAGAAACCTAATGATAAGCAGAAATGATAGCAAAAGGAATTTAAAGCAGTAGGATTATCTATCATAATGTTTTGTATAGACAGAGATTTTCAGTGCAATTGAGTAAATTAGTAGAAATGCAATTACCATGTCATATTTAACTCTGTGCTTTAGTTTTGTAAGAAACTACCAAACTCTCTACCAAAGTGGTTGCACCATTTCACATTTCATCTGCCAAGGGATGAGAGTTTCTGTTGCTCCTTGTTAATTTAGTTTACACTGAAATTACCCAGCCTTTTAATTACTCACTATTTGTATAAGATTCGTTCTAAATAAACCTTAATTCTTTTCTGAAATATTAGAAAGGCTAATTTGTGTGACTTGCAGAGATATCCAGAAATACACATTTAGAGAATGCAAGTCCCTTTGCTCAGATGCCAAACTCAGCACCCTGACTTTCTATTGGCAGCTTGGTACTTCCATAGACAAACACACTGAGAAAGGTGCTTTCTACAAAGAAAGAGCATTGGTTCCCACAGCAAGAAGGTTGCTCCTTAACCATGAATTGGCATGTAGATGTGTGAATCAGATCCTGTAAACTTTGTTACTGTGAGTCACTCACCCAGAGCTGGTTAGTTGTAAATCAACTTCAACTTTGATTTCCTGAACTTCAACACCTGAAGTCCAGAGTCAAGACAGATGGTCATTTTCCAGCATGGGGAGTCAGCTGGACCAAATATTTCTGGTTTACCAATTGTCGCAGATAAAGCCTGTGTTATGATTCTCATACGTGATATAAGAGCAGGTATTTAGAATAATTTGGAACATGTATAATCAACTGACCTTGGAAAGGAAATACGGTATGTTTAAAACATAAATTTGAAGTTGGAACTAAATTTAAATTTTGGGTCCTTCATTTATTGGCTGTATAACCTTGGCAAAGCTCATAACTTCTACAGTCCTCGGTTTTCTCATAAAAAGGATGTGTGTGTATATATATTCACACATATATACACACACGTATCTCATTAGGATGTTGCAGGAATAAAGTGAAAAATTACTTGGTAAATTATAAAGCACTGTGTGTAAGGCACCGTGTGGATATTGGTCACTATTCAGTAGTAGTTAAACTGAGAATTACAAGATTGTGAAACAATTTCGTTATACCTGGAATTCCATAGATATCCTAGGAGCCTCAAAACAGGCTGGCCTGATTTTGAAAAATTGTAAAAGAGAAGTCAGTTTCTCTTTAAGGCAATTTCACCCAATACACATGCACATAACTGGAAAAAATAAAATGACAAATAAGTATACAGGATTCCACCATAAGCATTTGTCTCATTGGTATGAAGTTATGTTGACTAATCTTAAATTATTTTTATTGGCTATTTGGTTTTAATTATGTTATATTCACTGGATAATATATATGTTAATATATTATATATCTTAATTAGGTTATGTTATATTCACTGGATAATAGGTTCTATTAAGTCAAGGTCCCAACCTAATAAATTCTCTTTCTGTCACATTTTAAGTTATTTCATTAGTGTACTCAAAGAGAAATTATCAAGTACATTTACTATTTTTGATAATAAATACAATAATAATAACAAACAAATATTAGCTTACCCTCGTTTGATTATTTTCACAAGGTAGGCACTGTGCCGGGGCACTTCCTAAATATTTCTCCATTTTAGTTTCATATCCAACTGCAATGCAGTTTTTACTTCAAGATTGCAGATGAGGAAAAGGAGTATCTGAAAGCGTAGGGGAGTCTCTATGGCAATACACAAATGCCGGTTTAGTATGTTTTTACCTCTCTTCAGAGAAAAAAAGGGTCGTTTAGTTAGTCATGTTTACCTTTGAAAACTATGTTCTCAATAACCCAGCATCAGAAGCTTTACAAGGAGGTAGTACCAGGAAAGAGCATGCTTGACTTAGCTCTGTGGTTAACAGTAGACGTTGAACAATCCAAGGCTGTGAAATAAGCAGTTGCATGACACACAGTTCCTTGAATTGTAACTTAATACCCAACTTTCTCATGTCCTTAGGCAAATATTAAAAATTCAATTGCTCACAGCTCTCAGTAATGCATTTCTCCATAGGAGGAAACGAGATGAAAGAAGAGGGAAAGCTGGCCTTTGTAGTGAAAGCAGGTTCAAATTTGTTCAAATTAGCCAGCCGGCCAATCATCAAAGAGAGTTTTAGTCCACGGAGTTGCAGTACCACTAGCAGCCTTCTGAAGGGAATGAAAACCCGTAATAGCGTTTCTGGTCTGCCCTTATCTTATATACTTGCATTAAGGTATTATTTGTGAAAATGAGAGATGGAATAAAATTCATAAACAAATAGAAAACTCACCGCAAGTAGGATACCTTTTAAAGTTATCCAGTATTCTCCCTGAGTCTGCCAGTCTCCAGGGCCTCAGCCTGTGGACTCTTGCATGGCTGTGGTTGCTAGGGCAATATGCATGATTCCTACCAGAGTGCAAATCAAGGGAGGGCCTTCCAGCCTTGGTTTTTTCAAAGAATACATTTCATATCAATATAAGGACTAAAGATACAATTACTGCAGGGAAATCATTGCCTTAAAGAGATGTCAGAGACCAGCTAAAAAATTTTGTTGCAGAGACAGAAGGAAATTATTGGAGTCATCTACTTAGCAACAATTATTAAAAGGAAGATGAGGTGTAACAGAGCTATCTAAGAAGAACAAAATATAAAATAGGCTGATAAAGATAAGACAGAAATTTAAGAAAATTCAGATGGAGATATCAGACAGAGGGAAAACTCTCCATACTCTGGTAGAGCACACTAGTGCCTTAGTGGTCTTGGTGGAGTAGTTTCATCAGCCAGTATGCAGATCCTAAAAGAAAGCTGTAGGTGCTTAAGTCACCTCTGTCCCTGACTGGGTGATTCAGCAAAGGATAGTCATGCATGCTTTTCTTCAGTTTCCTCACTTGCAAAATAAGACAAAATATTACTTGTCTCATAGGTAAATGATGAGGAGTATAAATACTTTTTTTAAAAAAATAGATGCTTCAAGTGCTTAGCCCAGTGTCTGGTCGATCATAAATTCACAACAACAAATCTTAGCTACCATTGTCAATACAGAAGAGACCTCTCCAACAATGCAAAAGTCAAAAGCATGAAATTGATGAGAATGATGTAGAAAATAAAAATGTAATCTAAAGATAATTGGAATCTCTGTGGGAGAAAAAAAAAAAACAGCCAAAGGAGCCCAAAAATGTATTTACATCATAGACAAAAGAGAAGAACGTCTTTCCAGAGCAAAATAAAGTGACTCTTTCAGTACAAACTATACCATATTCCAACTATATTAGGAAAGTAATTCCTAGCTAAGCATTTTGTGCATTTTTAAGAACATTTTTGAAGAATAGAAGAGTTGGGTTATTTGTTTTGGCATTATGGATTGCAAGAGTACATTACTTATACAAACCTATTATCAGACTGGGTGCAGTGACTCATGCCTGTAATCCCAGTGCTTTGGGAGGCCGAAGTGAGAGGACCACTTGAGGCCAGGAGCTCAATACCAGCCTAGGCAACATAGTGAAACCTTGTCTCTGCCAAAAAAAAAAAAAAATTAAATTAGGTGGCATGGTGGTATGTGCTGTAGTCCAGCTACTTGGGAGGCTGAAGCAGGAGGATTGCTTGAGCTCAGGAATTCAAGGTTGCAGTGAACTATGATTGCACCACTGCACTTCAGCCTGGATGATAGGGCAAGTCCCCTTCTCTAAAAAACAAACCAACAAACAAAAACCAGATCTGTTATCAGATATATGATTTACAAATATTTTATTCCATTCTGTCTTTTTACTTTTTTGATGGTATCCTTTGAAACAAAAAGTTTTAAATTTTGCTGAAGTCCAGTTTTTCACGTTTAGTATTTTATCTAAGAAATCATTGCCTAAGTTTATAAGAACTTAATCCTTTCTCCTAAGAATTTTTATACTTTTAGCTCTTACATTTTCATCTGTGGTCATTTACAGTGTATTTCTGTGTATGCTATGAGGTAGGGATTCAGCTTCATTCTTTCACATGTGGATATCCAGTTGGCCACAGCACCATTTGTTGAAAAAAGTAGTTTTTTCCTATTGAATTATCTTGGCATTCTTGTTGAAAATTATTTGACCTTTTTGCAAGGATTTATTTCTGAGGTCTGAATTCTGTTCATTGATCTATATGCTTATCCTCATGCCAGTATCACACTATTTTGACGACTGTAGCTTTGTAGTAAGTTTTGAAATCAGGAAGTGAATCCTCCAGTTTTGTTCTCTTGTAAAATTGCTTTGGCTAGACAGGATCCCTTGCAATTCTATATGAATTTTAGATGAGCTGGTTGATTTATTCAAAAAAGCAGCTGGGATTTTGATAAGGATTGTGTTGGTTCTGTAGGGCAACATAGGGAGTATTGTCACCTTCACATTATTGAATCATCTGATCCATGAATATCAGATTTTTTTACATTTATTTAGGTCTTCTTTATTTCAACAATGTCATGTAGTTTCCACGGTACAAGGCTTGTACTTCTTTCATTAAATATATATTTTAATAAATATGTTCCTATATTCTTTCATTAAACATTCCTAAATATTTTCTTATATTGATATTGGTATTATTATAAACAAAACTGTTTTTTAATTAAACATGGTTTTTAAATTTAAATTTTGAATTGGGCATTGATTATTATACAGAAATGCAATAAATGTGTGTATGTTGACTTGCATCTTGGAAGCTTGCTGAACTCATTTATTGGTTCCAATAGATTTTAAAATATGCTCCTAAGGATTTTTTATATATCAGATTATATACTATGCAAATGGAGATCATTTTACTTCTTCCTTTCTATTCTCTATGCTATTTATTAATTTATCTCTGCCTAACTGCTCTGTTAGAATTTCTAATACAATGTTGATGGTTATAAAAAATTAGAAAATAACAAGTGTTGACGAGAAAGTTAAATTGGAACCCTTGTGTATTGATGTGAACGTGTAAAATGTTCAGCTCTTGTGGAAAACAGTTTAATGGTTTCTCAAAATGTTAAATGAAATTACAATATAACCTCACAATTCCACTCTTATACACAAACCCCCCAAAACTGAAAACTGGTACTCAAAGAAAACCAGGTACACAAATGTATATAGAAACACTTTTAATGTGGTGAAAACAGCCCAAATGTCCATCCAAAGACGAATGCATAAACACATATAGTAGAATGTTATTATCCAACCATCAAAAAAGGATTAAGTAGTGATAAAGGATGCAACATGGATGAATCTCAAAAGCATTTTTCTTAGCAATGGAAATAGCCAGACACAAAAGATCACATATTGTATGATTCCATTTTTATCATATATCCAGAATACATAGGTCTATAGAGTCAGAACTCAGATTAATGGTTGCCAGTGACTTGGAGGAAGAGAGAAAAAAAAACTGCTTACAGTGTGGTGGGTTTTAGTTTGGAGTGTTGGAAATGTTTTAAAGCTAGACAAATGTGATATTTGTATGACATTGAAGATATATTCAGTGCGATTAATTGTTCACTTTAAAATGGTTATTTTTCTGTTATGTGAATTTCACTTCAAGAATTGTTTTTAAATTTAGAAGCATCCAGATTCTAATAAGTATATTTTGAGCCACATCTAACACTTTATCATGAAAATTCAAGATGGATTATAAAAATTTAATTAGAAATGTTGATTCTAGTCTGTGACATTGGGTTAAACAAAGAGTAGCAAGATATACTAGGTAATGTAACAGATATAATACATAAAGCATGAGCAGTAAAAGAAAAACAATGTTAAGTTATACTTCATCAAAGTATAAAACCTTTGCTCTGTGAAAGATACTGTTTAAAAGATGAAAAGACAAACCACAGACTGGAAGAACACATTTGCAAATCACGTATCTAATCGTGAATTTGTATACAGAATATATAAAAAACTATTAAAACTCAAAACTTTTTAAAAAATGACCCAAATTTTATTAAAAATGGACAAGATTTGAACACTTTGTCAAAGAAGGTATATGAATGACCAGTAGACACAAGGAAGATAGTTAATATCCTTAGCCATAAGGAACATGTAAATTAAAACCACAATGAGATACCACTTTATCTATAAGAATGGCTTAAAAAAACCTGACAACATCAAGTGCTGATGAGGATGAAGAACATGGGAAGCGTTAATATATTGCTGGTGTACACAAAATGATCCAGTCACTTAGGAAAACTCTCAGGCAAAGAAATGCAGGGGCTGCAGCCAAAATCAAGCCACTTCCAAGAAGTAGTCAGAGCAAGAGAATACAGATGGGGCCTCATGGTGCCTGCTCCAACACCCCTGTAGCTGTATATCAGTTCTGAATTCACTGAGGGCTCTGCTGGGTTCTGGTAAGTTGGTTGGTCCAACTATAGAATCACATTGTCTTACATTTCCCATAATGTTTTTCCTCAACCCTGACTAAGAAACAAAAAAAGGCAGAGGAAGAATGAATGTTTTCCACCTGTGCCAGACACAAGCGACCCCAAAGCCTGCACACCAAAGCCCTGTGTGTTTCAGGTGAGCCTGCTCCATCCCAGAGAAGAGCACCCAGGGATGCTGAGAGCAGATGTCACTGGCTCCATGGGGAATGTCACCCATCAGATACAAAAAAAAAAAAAAAAGTGCTTCCAGTTTGAGGTCCCTGAGTGAGCATATAGTGAAGAAGAATGAGTACAAGGAGGGTGAAGGGAAGAGGTGAAGGATAAGGGGGAAGAAGGGAAGGGGGAGTGAGAGCTGAAAAAAGGGATGGGGTAAGCAAGTGGGAAAGGGAGAGGAAGGGAAAGCAAGAGAAGGAAGGGAGGGATGGGGAAGATGAAAGGAGGGAAGGAGAGGAGGGGGAAGGGAGAGAAGGAAAACAGGAAGAGGAGAGGGAAGGGGAAGGGAGGGGGAGAAGGGAGCGTGGAGTGAAGGAAGGGAGAGGGAAGAGGATGGAGGGGCAGCAAGGGGAAGGGAAAAAACAAAAGCCCTGTTTTCTGCCAGTGTCTGATCTGGGTCACAAGGTCCTCACCAGGGCAGCCCTGCTGTTCACTCATAGAAATAGGCCTAGGAATGCAGCTTTTCATGTAGATTAAGATCCCCTGGGAACTGTCTCCATATTTGCCTCTCCTTAGGCTCCCTGTGCCCAGTGCTATTTATATTTCTAGGAGATTTAAATATGGGTCACATGATTATGAGTCCTGAAGTTCTGAGGCTGGGCCCCACTTTTTCATCTCTTTCTTCAAAGAACTGAGTCTAATAAATTTTTTTTACATCAGTTTTATTAGCTGTAGTTTTCACAGAATAAAATGCACTTATTTAAAATGTTCAGCTTGATGAGTTTTGACAAATGTATGTACTCATATAAGCACTGCCTCAGTCAAGGTACAGAACAGTCCCATCATCCCCAAACATTTCTCAAGCCCTTTACGGTCCATGTCTGCCCCAACCCAAGCCCCAGAAACCAAACTCTGCTTTCTGTTAAAATTGATAAGATTTGAGAGGAAACTGATCAATTTTCTGGAATTTCATATAAATGGAATTACACAGTAAAAGAAAGAAAGCAAAATAAAGAAACCCTTAATGGTTGTCATAGGGTTTACAATATAAAATACACATTAACTTACCAGAGTGTCCTCCCTATTTCTATAAACTTAATCCAGTGTGGTATAGAAACTTCACCCTACATAGCTCCAATCACCACACTCATTTTGTTATACAGTTGTTGTTTGTTATAAAACCAACAATACATCATAATTTTTACTTTATGTAATTCTGTGCTGCTTAAAGGAGTTGAGAGATAAACAGAGTGGAAGTGTATATCTAGGGAGATTTTTATGTTAACCTCTTCACCTATCATTGCAGGCTCTTTCATCTCTTCCTGTGAAATTGACTTAGCATTTGGTATCATTTCTTTTTTCTAATATAGCTTTGTTCTCCCCACCTTCTGTGTGACAATATTTCAAATATATTATATTCATATGGATTTTGGGCCCAATAATATAATTATATACTAAGATCTTATGCAATGACTTTTAAATCAGTTAAGGCAAAAAAGTAGAAAAATATCCAATTATACTGTCTTTTATGCTTACCTATATAATTACCTTTTCTGGTGATTGTTGTTTATTCGTTTTTCTATAGTCACCCTGAAGTACATTAGATCTCCAGAATGTATTTATCCTGCATAACTGAACCCTTTGACCAATATCTCCTCATTTTCCCTATCCCCCCGCCCCAGGAAATGATCGTTTTACTCTCTGCTTTTATGAGTTTGACTATTTTAGATTTCACAAATAAGTGAGATCATGCAGTAATTGTCTTTCTGTGACTGGCTTATTTCATTCAACATAATGTCTTTCAAATTCATCCGTGTTGTCACAAATGGCAGCGCTTCGGTTTTCTGTTCATTTGTTTGTTTGTTTGTTTTTTTGAGACGGAGTTTCACTCTTGTTGCCCAGGCTGGAGTGCAATGGCATGATCTCGGCTCACTGCAACCTCTGCCTCCCGGGTTCAAGTGATTCTCCTGCCTCAGCCTCCCAAGTAGCTGGGATTACAGGTTCCCACCACCACGCCCAGCTAATTTTTCGTATTTTTAGTAGAGAAGGGGTTTCACCATGTTGGCCAGGCTGGTCGCAAACTCCTGACCTCAGGTGATCCACCCCCATCGGCCGCCCAAAGTGCTGGGATTACAGGCGTGAGCCACAGCGCCCAGTCGAGTTTCCTTTTTTAAGGAAAAAATAATATTCTACTTTCTCTCTATATCACACTTCCTTTATCAGTCCACTCACACTAGTGTTGTTTTTGTATCATGGCTATAGTGAATAACGCTGCAGTGAATGTGGCAGTGCAGACATCTTTCCAACATACCGATTTCATTTCCTTTGGATATATACCCAGAAGGGAGATTGCTGGATCACATAGAAGTTTATTTATAATTTCTGGAGAAACTTTCATCATGATTTCCATTATAGTCACACCAATTTACATTCTCACCGACAGTGTACAAAAGAGGATAGCCTCTTCTCCACATCCTCACCAACACTTGTCAATGTTGTCTTTTTGACAATAGCTATTCTAACAGGCATGAGGTGATACCTCATTATGGTTTTGATTTGTATTTCAATGATAAGGAGTAATGTTGAGCAGGTTTTTATATACCTGTTGATCATTTGTAAGTCTGCTTTGGAAGAATGTTTATTTAGGTGTTTTGCTCATCTTTTAATTTGGTTATTTGCTTTGGTGATTGCTGTAGTTCGTTTTCTGTTGCTTATAACAAAATACCTGAAGCTGGAAATTTATAAGGAAAAGAAATGTATTTCTGACTGTTACGGGTGCTGAAAAGCCCAAGGTCAAGGGGCTGCATCTGGAGAAGGCCTCTCTAAAATCCC
Source organism: Gorilla gorilla gorilla (assembly GCF_029281585.2). Classification (NCBI taxonomy): domain Eukaryota; kingdom Metazoa; phylum Chordata; class Mammalia; order Primates; family Hominidae; genus Gorilla; species Gorilla gorilla. The sequence goes on from NC_073230.2 coordinate 54,626,913, forward strand.
ATGGCAGTGTAGAGTATCACATGGCCCAGTGACTGAACGTGCTAATGCATTGGCTCAGTCTCTCTTTCTCTTCTTATGAAGCCACCAGTTCTGCTCCCATGATAACCTATTAATCCATTAAGGGATGAATCTATTCATGGGGGCAGAACCCTCATGCCCAAGTCACCTCTGACAGCCCCTACCTGTCAGTACTGCCATATTGGGGATTAAGTTTGAACATGAGTTTCAGAGGGAGCAAACATTCAAACCATAGCAGTGATCTTTGTTTATTAATCTGGATTTGAATTATTGGTGTCACTTTTCTTCATTCTGACAAAATTTCTTTAGTACTTATATAAGATGAAAGGTTTGCTAGCAATACATTCTCTCAACTTTTGTTTATCTAGAAATGATTTTATTTTGCCATCTTTTTTTCTCTATGTGTCATAACTCTTTAAATAAACACTTACCTTTTAAAGTAGTTTTTAGACCGCTTTATATCTAATACATTTATAGAAAAATAGTACAGAAACTTTCTATATACTCTGTACCTCACATTCACTATTATTAATACCCTATACTAGTATGTTACATTTGTTTAACAGATGAACCAATATGGATATTTTATTGTAAACTGAAGTCTATATGCAGATTTTCTTAGTTTTTAACCTAGTAATTTTTCTGTTCCAGGATTCCACCTGGGATGCCATGTTACATTTGGCTGTTATATCTCCTGGGATTCCTTGTGGTTGTGATGGTTCCTCAGATTTTCCTTCTTTTTGTTGACCTTCAAAGTTCTGAGGAGGACGGGTCAGGAATTTTGTGCAATGTCTCTCAGCTGACATTTGTCTGAGATGTTCCTCATAATTCCTTGGGTTACAGGTTTATAGTGGAAAACAGAGGCTAACGGGCCTTTTCATCACATCATGGAATTGGTACACGCTATCAACATGACTTACACTATTGATGTTGATTTCAGTCACATGGCTGAGGTTGTGTTGGTCAGGTTTCTTCACTGTCAAGTAGCTTTTTTTCCCTTTACAAACTATACTCTTTGGAAGAAAATTACTATGCGCAGCCCACACTTAAGAAGAAAGTGCACCTCTTTTTGACAATGGGGTATTTACATAATTTTTTTTTTTAGTTTTTCTGCATAGGATATTGGCCTCTTTTCCCCCACTTATTTATTTGATCATATCTGTATGAATGCATGGATATTTATCCTATAATTTGAGTTATAATCCAATACTACTTCACTTTCTTGCTCAAATTGTTCCAGTTTTGGCCTATGGTAGTTCTTTCAATTGACTCCCATGTCCATTTGACATACCCTAATCATGGTGGGGTTTTAAATTTTGGGAGCACTTTCTTACTTTCTTGTGCCACATGGTGTTTCAGGCTAATCTTACAGATTTCCTCCTAAAGTCCTAGAATCACCCATTTCTCCAGGTAGTCCCAGTTCTTTGTATTGGAGTAAGGGTTTTGAAAGCAAGATCTGGGCTAATGGTGTCCTCAGTGTTGGGCATCAGTGGTGGGGATAGGGGGAGAGTCTCAGCTTTTACAATCCCCAAGCTGAGAGTGAAAGAAAATAAATGTGAGTATATTCATCCCTATAAGTATGCATATCTATAAATATTTCTCTGTGTAAAAACCTGTGTCTATATTAAGTTAAACATGAATTCTTGCTGATGTCAACAACCCTAAACATTACCATATGGGTCCTCTTCACCCCGTTCCCTTGCCAGTCTGTGAATTTCCACTCCAACTGCAAGAAGCCTCCTCCCACCACCTGCCAGCCATTGACTTAATTCTTCTGTCCCAGCCGGGATACATGTTTAGTTGTCTCAGAACTGTTGACCCAGAGCCTCATGGAATACACTCTAGTTGTCTTTCATCTTACAATCTTTACTCATTTTTACAGTTACTTAGGTCAGAACTTTTTCCCTTCAACCATTCGATAAGATTATTTTATACATTTAAAATAGAGTTAGATTGTTTTCTCACAGTTTGCATTCAATTTGGGGATCTACTGACCTCTAATTTTTTTTAATTTCTATTTAATACATTTTATTCTTCGGGCTCTGAAGTTCTATGAGTTCTCACAATTGCAGTGTCATGTATCCACCATTAGAGTATTATACAGAATAGATTTACCATCCCAAAAAATGCCCTGTATTTCACCTATTCAACCCTGAAGCCCCAGGGACCACTGAATTTTTATTGTTGCTATAGTTTAGCTTTTTCCAGTCTGTTATATAATTGGAATAATATGCTATTTAGCCTTTTTGACTTGTTTTTTTTTTTACATATAAATACACTTAAGTTTCATCCATGTTTCATATATTGATAGTCCATTTCTTTTTATCATGCAATAATAGTCCACTATATGGATGCACCATAGTTTTTTTTAAATTTATTCACTTATTAAAGGACATTTTGGTTATTACCACTTTTTGTTAATTATTAATAAACTTGCAATAAGTATTCACATGAAGTTTTTATGTGGACATAAGTTTTCAAATCAGTTCAGTAAATATCTAGGGAAACAATATATGAATGATATGATATAGTAATAATTAGCTTTGTAAGCAATTCCCAAACTGTTTTCCAATGTAGCTGTACCATTTTGCATTCCCACTAACCAGTATGAATAATAATTTTCATAGAACAACAGCCTCACCAGCAACTGATAATGTCAGTTTTTTAGCCCTTCTAATAGGTATGTACTCACATCTAACTGTTGTCTTAACTTGCAATTGTCCAAGGATAAATTGGGGCATCTTTTCATATGCATATTTGCCATCTGTGTATCTTATTTGGTGCAGTCTCTGCACTATTTTGCCCATTTAAATTGGATTGTATTTTGTCTTATTATTTTAGTTTTAAGAGTGATTTGTATATTTTAGATATCAGTCCTTTACTAGGCTTATGTTTTGCAAAGATTATTTTCTAATATGTGCTATATCTTTTCATTATTTTAATAGTTTATTTTGCAGAGCAGATGTTCTTAATTTTAACAAAGTCTGACTAATCTTTTTTTCCTTTACTTTAATAATTATGCTTTTTGTGTTGTATCTAAAAACCTCATCACCAAGTTCAAGGTCACACGAATTTTATCCTGTTTCCTTTTAGGTTTTTACTTTGCATTTTTACATTAAGGTAGATGATCCATTTTAAGATAGTTTGTGTGAAAGTTGCAGATCCTATGTTTAAGCTTATTTTATTTATTTTCTTTTTGGCATAGACGAGTCCAGTGTTTTCATCAACATTTGTGGAAAAAACAGCCTACTTTCCATTGAATTGTGTTTGCTGCTTTGTCAAGACCAGGTGAACATATTTTTGTTGACACATTTCAGGGTTCTCTACTATGTTGCAGTAATCTGTGTGTGTATTCTTTTCTAATACCATGGTATCTTGATTACTGTGTCTTTGCAAGAAGTCTTGAAGTTGTGTAGTGTCAATCCTTCAATTTTTTCTCCTGCAATATTGTATTGGCTATTCTGAGTCTTTTCGTTTTTCAGATAAACTTTGAAACAACTTTTTTCAATATCTACAACATAGCTTACTGAGATTTTCATAGAGATTGCTAATGATCTATAAATCAAGTTGGAAATAATTGACATCTTAACAATACTGATTCTTTCACTCTGTGAACATAGAATGTTTCCATTTATTTAGATCTTTCTTGTTTTCTTTCACCAGAATTATGTGGCATCCTCTATATAGATGGTGTATATATTTTGTGAGATTTATAGCCAAGTATTTTATATCCTTGCTGCTAATGTAAATGCTACTATGTTTTTACTCTTTAATTTGAATTCTTTGTTGTTGGTATATAGAAAAGCAATTGACTTTCAGCGTTAATATTTGATCTTATAACAGGTTTATTTGTTCTAGGAGTATTTTTCTTAAGTCTGGGATTTGCTGCATAAACAATCATGCCCTATCTGTCCGCATTTTATATTTTCCTTTTCTTGTCTTATTTCACTAACTATGGCTTCCATGTTGAATAGGAATGGTAAGAAGGAACATCATTGCTGTATTAGTCCGTTCTCACACTACTGAAACAACATACCTGAGACTGGGCAATTTATGCATAAAAGAGGTTTAATTGACTCACAGTTCCACAGGCTGTACAGGAGGCACAGCTGGGGAGGCCTCCGAAAACTTAGAAGCATGGCGGAAAGTGAAGGGGAAGAAAGTAAGTCTTACCATGGTGGGGCAGGAGAGAGAGGGCAAGAGAGAATGACGGGGGAAGTGCTACACACTTTCAAACAACCAGATCTCATGAGGACTCACTCACTATCACAAGAACAGCCAGGGGGAAATCCGCCCCCATGATCTAATCACCTCCTACCAGGTCCCTCCCCTAACATTAGGGATTACAATTCAACATGAGATTTGGATGGGAACACAAAGCCAAACCATATAAATTGCCTTTGTCCCGATCTTAAGAGAAAAGCATCCAGTTTATCACCATCAAGTATGATGTTAACTGCAGTTTCCTTGGACATGTTCTTCCTACGTTGAGGAAGTTCTCTATTCTTAGCTTGCTGATTTTTTTTTTAATGAATACATGTTGAATTTAGTCAAATACTTTTATCCATGTCAATTGATAAGATCATAATGTTTGTTTCTTCAGGTTGTTCATGTGGTGGATTAAATTAATTCATATCTGATGTTTAAAGAAGACTTGTATACCTGAAATAAATTCCAGATGATTGTGTTGAATAATTCTTTTAAACATTGCTGGATTCAATTTGCCAGTAATTTGTTGATGATTATTAAATTTGTGTTCAAAAAAGATATTGGTCTGCAGTTTTTCTTTCTCATAATGTCTTTATCTATTTTTTGTGTTAGGATGGACTAATGCTGGCTTCAAAGAATTAGAAAGCAGTTTTTCTGCTTCAGTTTTATGAAAGATATTGAGAGGATTTGTTTTGTTTAGTTTTTCTCCCTTAAATATTTGGTAGGCCTCACCAGTGAAACAATGTAGCTTTATTTTTTCAGAGGGCTAGTATTTATTAATTTAATTTGTTTAATAGATTTAGATTATTTGGATTATCTATTTATACTTGTGTTAGTGTTGTTAGCTTGTGTCTTCATTTTATATCAGTTGCCAAATTTTGGGAAACAGTGTTGTACCCATCAATCCTTTACTTTTTTTTAATATCTAGCTGATCTGCAGGAAGCATCCTTCTCTTATTTCTGACATTGGTAATTTTAGTCTTCTTTCTTTTGATCTTGGTTAGCCTGGATAGTAGTTTATCAATTTTATCAATCTTTTTTGAAAGATCAACTTTTGATAATGATGATTTTCTCTATTGTTTTCTTGTTTTCAATCTCATTGATTCCTGCTCTAAATTTTATTATTTCTTTTCCTCTGCTTGTTTTAGGCTTAAATTTCTTCTCTTTCTCTACTTTTTAAGGAGAATCTTAGATTATGGCTTTTATATTCTTTAAATATATACATTTAATGCTATACATTTCTAATCACTGTTTTTGTTGCATCACAAAATTTTGATAGGTTATACTTTTATTTTCATTAAATCAAAGATCATGTGTAATATCTCTTCAGACTTTTTCTTTGACACATATTATTTAGAAGTGTGCTGTTTAATCTTTGAATACTTGAAGAAATTCCAGCTGTCTTTATGTGATTTATATCTAATCTAAATCTATTGTGGTCTGAGAGTACACATTGCAGGATTTCTATTATTTTAAATTTGTTTAGTTGTGTTTTATTGATCAGGATGTTGTCTACCTTGGTGAGTGTTCCAAGTGAGTCTGAGAGGAATATGTATTCTGCTGTTATTGGGTCGAGCATCCTATAAATACCAACTAGATCAAGTTGATCAATAGTGCTCTTCAGGTCAAATTTATCCGTTCCGACTTTCTAGTCTACATGATCTGTTATTTACTCTTTTTTTTTTTATTATACTTTAAGTTTTGGGGTACATGTGCACAACGTGCAGGTTAGTTACATATGTATACATGTGCCATGCTGGTGTGCTGCACCCATTAACTCGTCATTTAGCATTAGGTATATCTCCTAAAGCTATCCCTCCCCCGTCCCCCCACCCCACAACAGTCCCCAGAGTGTGATATTCCCCTTCCTGTGTCCATGTGTTCTCATTGTTCAATTCCCGCCTATGAGTGAGAATATGCGGTGTTTGGTTTTTTGTTCTTGCGATAGTTTACTGAGAATGATGATTTCCAGTTTCATCCATGTCCCTACAAAGGACATGAACTCATCATTTTTTATGGCTGCATAGTATTCCATGGTGTTATTTACTCTTAAGATGTCTTCAACTGTAAATGGTGACTTTGTCTATTTCTCTTTGCAGTTTTGTCAACTTTTCTCCTCATGTATTCTGATGCTTTGTCCTAGTTGCTTATACATTTAAAATTATTACGACTTCTTGGAGAATTGGCTCCTTATCATTATATAATGTCCCTCTTTATACCTGATAATTTTCCTTGTTTTGAGTCTGCTTTGCCTGAAATTAATATAGCTACTTGTTAGGACTGTATTTTCTTTTCCTCTCTTTTACTTTTAGTATATCAATGCCTTTGTATTTCAAGTAAATATTTGGTGCACAACACATAGATTTTGTTTTTTTTTTTCTTTTTTTTTTTTTTTGAGAGGGAGTCTAGCACTGTTGCCCAGGCTGGAGTGCAGTGGCGCGATCTCCGCTCACTGCAAGCTCCGCCTCCTGGGTTCATGCCACGCCAATCTCCTGGCTCAGCCTCCCGAGTAGCTGGGACTATAGGTGCTCGCCACCACGCCCGGCTAATTTTTTTTTTTGTATTTTAAGTAGAGACAGGGTTTCACCGTGTTAGCCAGGATGGTCTCGATCTCCTGACCTCGTGATCCACCCGCCCGCCTCGGCCTCCCAGAGTGCTGGGATTACAGGCGTGAGCCACCGCGCCCGGCCCACACATAGTTTTTAATCTACTCTGTCATTCTCTTTTAAATGGTGCTTTTAGAACATTTATATTTTAAAAAGTATTCAGGTAGTTGGAAATATATATGCCATATTTGAAACTGTTTTCTATTCATTGCTTTTATTCTTTGTTTTTTTCTCCTTAATTTGGTTTTAATTATTTTATGTAATTCCATCTTCCCTCTTATCAGATCAACTATACTTTCTTTTTTAGTGGTTTCTTTAGAGTTTGCAATATGCATTTACGAGTAATCCAAATACACTTTCAAATGAAACAATATGGGTAATTGAGGTTTGTTTTAACAGAGTATTCTCAATCTTTCCCTCCTATTCCTGATAAAATAGTTGTCTTTGGTGTCACTTATCCAATAATAGATATTGGAATCTATTATATTAATTCTGATAAACAAATATAGAAGATTTTATTATGTTATTTATACTATCTCTGGTGCTTTTCCTTTCCTTTTGTATACTTGAGCTTCTGACCTATATTATTTCCTTCTTTCTGTTGAACTTAATTTTTTTTTGGCATGGTAGTTGTGCTGATGATGAATTGTCTCAGTTTGTCAGAAAAATTATCATTTCTCTTTCGCTTTGAAGAAAAATTTTCTTCATAGAGGACTTTTTTTCTTTCAGTACTGTAAATGTTTTACTGTATTTTTTACCTGACTTCTTTCAAAACGTTCATATTGTCTTTGGTTTTTCCGGTTTGGAATATAATAGGTATTGATATTTTAGGTGTTTATTTTGGTTGGTGTTTAGTGAATTTCTTAAATCTGTGGTTTAGTATCTGACATTAAATTTGGAAAGTTGTCAGCCATTATTGTGCCAAATATTTATTCTGCTTTATTCTCTTTTGCTTCTCTTTATTGTAATTACATATATGTTCACTGATTAAATTGTTCCATTGCTCTTAATTTTTCTGTTTTTTCTCTTTGTATTTTGGTTTGGGAAGTTTCTATTCACATCTCTTTAAGGTTGCTGATTCTTTCTTTACCTATGCTCAGTCTATTGATGAGCCCATCAAAGACTTTTTTTTAAATTATACTTTAAGTTTTAGGGTACATGTGCATAACGTGCAGGTCTGTTACATATGTATACATGTGCCATGTTGGTGTGCTGCACCCATTAACTCTTCATTTAACAATAGGTATATCTCCTAATGCTATCCCTCCCCCCTCCTCCCACCCCACAACAGGCCCCGGTGTATGATGTTCCCCTTCCTGTGTCCATGTGTTCTCATTGTTTAATTGCCACCTATGAGTGAGAACATGCGGTGTTTGGTTTTTTTGTCCTTGCGATAGTTTGCTGAGAATGATGAAGCTGGAAACCAAAGACATTTTTCATTTATGTACAGTGGGTTTTTTTTTTTTTTTACTTCTGTCACTTCCTTTGAGCCTTTCTTTGAGCTTCCATCCCTCCGCTTTTATTAACTATTCATCCATTCTTGTCGTTATCTCATTTTTCCACTAGAACCCTTATTATACTTTTGTAGTTATTTTAAATTCTCCGTCTGATAATCCCTAAATCTGTGCCATATCTCAATACGGTACTAACGCTTGTTTTGTCTTTTTCACTGCATTTTTTCCTGCTTTTTACATGTCTTGTAATCATCTTGAACCCTGAAAATGATATATTGTGTGATAGGTAATGAAGTAAATTGGCCTTTAGTGTGAGGTTTTATGTTAATCTGGCTAGGAGTTCGGCTGTGTTTAATGTTTGCTGTGGCCCTGGGTGCCAGAGGCTTTAGTTTTCCCCAGTGTCTTTGTTTTTGTCTCTCTTGTTGTCTAAATGTTTTCCTGAGAACTCCTTTTTAAATAGGCTCTGGGTATTGGCAGCTTCTTCAGCTTTAATTCAATGCTATTGTACTGAAACCCTGATGATGTACGACAACATAGTATGGAGCAGAGGACACACTGTACAATTCTGTGAATAAATCTCAGGCTCTTAGTGGTCCTGTGTTCCTGGAGAGGGATTTTCATAAATGTTTCCTACATTCACTGCCCTTCTCCAGCCCCACTTCTTAAGTGGGACGGAAAGAATTGATGCTACTAGAATTGAGTAATTTTCCTTCCTCCTATGTCAGATAAGGTTATGGTAAAGTCTTTAGGCCTTTGTGATGGAGAAGGCGCTGGGCATATTCCAAATGAGTTACTTTTCCCTAGCCTCTGCCAAAGACACAAGGTGATTTTTCTTGGATCTTTCTCCATGAGAACCTGATGGCTCCTGGAGATAAAACCCACAAAAAAAAAAAAAAAAAAGAGAGAAGCCTCCCTGTCTGTGGCCCTCAGCAGTTTCTCACACTCAAGTTTGTCCACACTCAGTCTCCAGCTGTTTTACAAAATTACCACTTATGTGTTTATGGCTCTGTGGGCTTCTGCTCCTGGTAAGCTGGTGTCAGTTATGTTTCTCTGTATTTGTGTGTCACTCCAGATTTCTGGGTGGTGACGTTCTCTGGGACTTCGATTCTCTCTTAAATCTAAGAAATGTCATTGATTGATTTTCATTCTGTTCTCCATTTTATTTGTCATAATAATAGACTGATAACTTTTAAAACTTCACCTGTTAAAGCCAAAACCAGAAATACCTTTACTTTCATTTTTGAAAGATAATTTTGCTAGATATAAGATTCTACACTGACAAATGTGGTTTTCTATCCTCCATCAGCATTTTAAACATGCCATCCATTGCGTTTAACTCTTCATTGTTTCTTATTAGAAATCTACTCTTAATCATATTGGCGTTACCTTGTACATGACAGTACACACTGTCTTTTTTTTTTTTTTTTTCCTTTTTGCTTTCAAGGTTCTCTCCTATTTTTGCTTTTCAACATTTGGACTATGACATGTCTTCATGAATCTCTTTGTTTTCACCCTCTTTGAAGTTTACTAAGCTTCTCGGATGTGCAGATTACTGTTTCTCACCAAATATGGGTTATTTGTGGCCATGATTTTTCAAATTTTTTCCACTCCTTTCTCTGTCTCTTCTCCTCTGGCATTATCATTGTGTGTATATTTGTGCATACATAGTGCCTGACATATCTCTCCAAATCTGTTCATTGTTCTTTATTATTTTTTCTCTCTGTACTTCAGGTCGCATAATCTTTATTGAGTTATCTTCAAGTTCACTGATCCTTTTTTCTGCCAGTCCAAGTATATTGCTGGAACCCTTTAATGCATTTTTTTTTTTTTTTTGAGATGGAGTCTCGCTCTGTCACCAGACTGGAGTGCAGTGGCATAATCTCGGTTCACTGCAACCTCCAACTCCCTGTTTCAAGTGATTCTCCTGCCTTAGCCTCCTGAGTAACTGGGATTACAGGGACATGCCTCCACACCCAGCTAATTTTTGTATGTTTAGTAGAGATGGGATTTCACCATGTTGTCTGGGAGGGTCTCAATCTCCTGACCTTTTGATCCGCCCACCTCAGCCTCCCAAAGTGTTGGGATTACAGGCGTGAGCCACCGTGCCTGGCTTACATTTTTTTAAATTGGGGTATTTTACTTTTCAACTCCAAAATTCCCATTGCCCATTTTTTACAATTTCTATATTTTTATTATTATATTCTACTTGAGGCATTATTATCTTATCTTTAATTGTTCAAAAATAATTTTCTTTAATTTAAAACATATTTTTAATAGCTGCTTCAAAGTCTTCGCTAAGTACACTAACTGAGCCTTCTCTAAGCTTTTTTATATAGCTTGTATTTTTTTTCCTGAGTATGGGTAACACCTTCTTGTTTCTTTCCATATTTCATAATTTAGTTTTTAAAACTGAACACTTTAAATAATATGAAAATTTATTTAGTCATATTAAAATAATAACATTATAGCAATGCTATATACTAACTTACTCTATACTCTGGGGCTTTCTCTCATTGGTTTTCTTCTTTATTGACTTGAATGGATTGAGGGAAGCCTACCTCCCTTGCAGTATGCATCCTCTGATGTCCCCACTCAACATTTTTTTCCTCATTTTTAATCTTTAAACCTGGCTTCTTAGGGGCTGTACCTGGGTCAAAATCGCTTAGTGATCAGCCACTGATTGGTCAGAAGTTTTGCGTAAGCCCCCTAAACCAGTCAGGTTTTCACTTTTGCCTGTTGGATTTATGTATGGCTTAGAGGCTGCTTCCACTGTTTGGGGATATTGAGTTTGACCCATGTTTATCCAGGGACTTATAACTCAGAAGGTCCCTCTCCACTTGCTCCTCAGAGGAAGGTGCACTTGGGCATAAACACACATCCTGAGCAAAAGGAATGAATTACTGTGATTCTAGACAGGCTCTTTTATTGTTTCTTCCCTTGATTTCTTTATTAAACTTATCGGTGGTCTGCCTTTATTGGTATTACACCTACTCATTCGTCTTCACCAATTACTAGCTGATTTATCCACGTTTTGATCTCCTTTGTGGGCCCCTTGGTGGGGCCATTGTATTACCAGTCTTTGTGGCTTGCTCCTATGCTCCCCTGGGCAGAATGTGTGCATTCTAGAACAAGGGATTGGGGAAATGAGTAAATCATTCTTCACTGGCTGCCTTATTTTGATCTTTCCTATGGAGCAGGTGCTGTGTTGGGGGAAAGGGGATGACACCACCTGGTTGTCACCACCATCCAATGTCGATCTTCCACAGCCCAAAGATGGAGGGGATAAGATCTGTGTATTTTTACCAGCTACTGAATCCACTCAAAACAGCTCTTCAAAGCCCCAAAGCCAGGAATGTGGAGTATATAGGAGTTACCATTCCATTGCCAAGCCCATTGGAGCAGCTTTCATGCAGGGCAGGAGGATCTTACTCTTTATTCATTCCCCACTCAATTACACCTTACAAATGGGAGTTAGAGATAGGGGAATAGTAACTGCCTGTTCCCATTCAATATAGGCATTGCCTATCAAGGAAAAATGGAACCCATCAGTGTTAATGGGTGACTGAATTCAACTAGAACACTTATTCTACACCAGGGAGCTGAGGAGACAGGAACTGCTGAGCTTGCTGGAACAGCTCTTCCATAAGAAAGAGCTGCAGGGAAGGAGGCACTCACTAGACTGAATGTCATGGCCTCTTATATTCTTACCAAGTTTTTAGAGATTGTGTTCAACAAATGCTTCTCAGTTTCATGTAAGTTCTTTGAATAGTCTCCAAAGACCTTAAATATTTGTCCTTTTTAATTTTGGCCAGATTAGTAGATGTCTCTTTGGGAAAGAGATTTCTCCAAGCTCCTCACATCACCACTGCGGAAATCTCATCTGCAAACCACTCATTTTACTTTTGATAGTTATTCTCTGTCCTTCCTCTAGAATATAAGTTACATGAAGGCTGAATTTTATCTTTTCTTGTTCGTTTGTTTGTTTGGTTGGTTGTTTTTCACTATTAGAAGAGTAACTGGACATAGTAGACATTCAACAAATTTAAATAGGAAAATAAAAATTCCTCTCCTAATAGTGTACATAACTAGCTAATTCTACCAAATCCTTTCACTGAGAATAGTTGGAAAATATATTTTTTCAAAAATATTCTTAAAGGTATTGAAAAGCTAATAAGAATGAAGAACTATCAAATCAAGATACAGATAAAATCAAAGGGTTAATAAAGTTTCTGTTTGTTTGTTTTTGTTTTTGTTTTTTTCTCCTAGGGACATATGCCAATTCCTGAGAAGCTGGGTGGGCTTCTGAGAGTATCACAGGGTAAGAAATTGGTTACTGTAATCCATGGTTGGCTGTGTCAGGACTGGCAACCTTTTCTTCTTTTGGTTGGAACAGTTGCCTTCTATAGTAAGGTCAAAATAAGATTATGCAGAATGACAATAACCTTGCAATCAATTGCTGGTTTTTGAGAGTTTTTTTTTTTTAAATCATTTCTTTTATCTTTCATTTTAGCATTGTGTTTTTCAAATTGCCAAAATGTTAAGAGGATGCTCCACAAATCTATGACACGTCTATAACAGAAAATATAGCATAAAAATAGAAATTAGAAACCCCACTACTTTTCCAGTTTTGAGTATCTCCTGGGTGTGTGTTTCTGGCAAGCTCTGATTTATTATTGTCATGCCTTCTGTCCTTTGTAGGTGACACCCCTCAGCACTATGGCAGACAGATGTTTTCAAGGAGCCTAGGTTAGCTCTAGTTTAATTTTTCTCCGATTGTGAATTTTTATACATTGCTTCCCTACTCCATATCCCTTAGCAGCTTGGTAAACAATAGCTCCTGTGTTATTTTGTTGTCCTTGTTTTTCTCCGGGAAAACTGGATATGCATCATTTCTTTTTGAATGGGTATTGGAACTAATTTCAAGTTCTACTCATGTGGTTATTGTTGTTATTTCCCTTCCTCTTCCAGTTGTGATTTTTTTTCATTGCATAGTTTCCTGTGGTTCATTTCCATCCCACACCCTGCAAACCACTCCAACACAATCCAGAACATTTATTCTTGTTCTCCCTGGAGTGTTCCTCACCATTCTGCAGAAAGTTCCTTGGGTTTGGTGTCTCCTTATTTCCAAATGCATAACAGTGCCTTCCAATTCACAGCTACCCATTATTCCCAATTTCATCATCACTTTTGCCAGATGTCAAACCCACCAGCGGGCAGGATATTTACCTCAGGGCACTTACCATTATAAATTGCAAAGTCTGTGGTGATTTAGTGTCCAGTTTGAAAACAATCAGCAAACCTCTTTATTCAATTAAGCAGTAACAAAACAGTAAATGCATAATAGTTATGTTATTCACTCCATTATTTATATCAACAAAAAACCCAGTTATGTCAGTTAGATAAGTGCCAAATTATTGTAGAAATTTGTCCCAGGTGGAAGTGAGTTCTGGTGTTTTTTCTAAAAAGTCAGAATAGGTAATAATTCCATGATCATTAATATAAATCTGTTATGTGTTCAGACCAGTGCAAATTTTCTGGAACATTTTCATAATTTATAAGACACTCAAATTTTCTCAGAGAACCCTGTACCTACACAAGTGTTATTGTTGTAATTTGATTTTAAGGTGAAACCAGTGCATTAATAGCTTTTCAAAAAAAATGATGATGAAAAAGGCATACATCAATTGCAAAGCATACCTTTATATCAGATATATTAAAATGTAAGCCAATGTGTACTTCAGGATCAAGAACACACAATAAAACCTTCAATCTCTTATACAACAGCACGTGTTGAACATTTCTTGACTACCAGGAACTATGCTAGGAATTGGACACACTCAGGTCAGTAAAACAGCCTAGCTACTGCTCTCAAATTGTGCTCAGTGAAGTGGAGGAGAAGAGAAAGTCAATAGATAATTGAAACACAAGGTGTCAGGCAAAGGCTTAGTTCAATATCTAGTGAAGATTTTTGAGCATCGTGCCAGACTTTCACTGTTTAAAAGATTTAAAGACAAAAAGCATGTGTTTCAAGTCAAGGATACATGAAGAAAAAAAAAAGAATAAGAAAAAAAAAAAAAAGCAATCTGTAACCATAGGCTGGAAGTGAAGAAAACGGGACAAAGGAATCAATGGAGCTGAAAGGGTATGCTGGCCAGCAGGACGCTGGTAGAGGTGAAAAGCTGGGCAAAGCAGTGCACCAGGACCCCCTGTAAATGCCATGGTGGGCTTGGGGCACAGTGAACCTCTCCAAGTAGCCTGAGGATAAAACTTGAGAAGTAAAATTAATTCGAAACCTCCTTATCAACTGAACGGACCATCTTTTGGCCAGTGGGACCCCAGAGTAACCTTGAAAACTGAGTTCTCCTCCATGAACTGAGCTCAGACAGGCCTCCTCATGCCTCCTCCCTCGCTAACCACCATTAGCTTTTCTTCCTTAAGGGCTAAACAGACACCAGCCCTTTAAGAAGATTCCACCGCTGACATCCTCCAGTCTCCTGATGCTTCCCCTCCTCTTTTACCTGATTTGACACCACCAGCCGTGGAGTGGTTCTGACCAGACTACAGAGAATGCACAGTGAGGGTTTTTGCATGTTCTGCTTCACCTTTTGATGTCAGAGGGCCAAAAATTCCACCCTCTGATTTAGCATTTTTTGTACATGGAAGCTGTCTGTGAAAGGGTAAAAATGCAACTGCCTGTGCGTTCCTCCTCTCAAAAATATTCATGACTCTTTTTTATGGCTGCATAGTATTCCACTGTGTATATGAGATCATGTCTTTTTCAGAAACATGGATGGAGCTGAAGGTCATTATCCTAAGCAAACTATCACATGAACAAAAAAGCTAAATACATGTTCTCACTTATAAGTGGGAGCTAAACTTTGAATAAGTGTGAACACAAAGGGAATAGACACAGGGGCCTACTTGAGGGTGAAGGGTGGGAGGAGGAGGAGGATTCAAAAACTGTCTATTGAGTACTATGCTTATTACCTGGGTAACAAAATATTCTATACACCAAACCCTCATGACATGAAATTAACCTACGTAACAAACCTGCCCATGTAACTCTGAAACTAAAAGTTAAAAAAAAAATTATGACTTCTTCTATGACTTATTAAATATGTATATTTGGTCACCCTATTCAGCATTAATTTCTGTTCCCTTTGCCCCTTCTGGCCAGAGGCTATGCTCCCAGCCTGTCAGAATGACCACCCTGCAGGCTGCAACCCTTTAAGAGAAACAAAGCTCTCCTCTCCACATTTATGAGCCTGTCATCCTCAGTCTTCAGTTGCCACACTAAAGAAAGAGCCCTGAAGATGAAGGAGGTAAGAAGCCATCCTTTGCCCCAGTAGAGAGAAGCCAGTATTTCCAGCCTTCCTAGAATTAGGTGAAATGAGGAGAACCTTAAGTCCCCCTTTCTCCCTTCCCTTCACCACTTTCCCCTCTGCCTGTCTCATCCTCTCTCCCCTTTTCTTCTCACCTCCACTCTTCTGTCTCCCTGTGTCTCTCTTTTCTCCTTATCCATCTACGTTTGTGGAAAACATTTACATTTCAAGTGTTTGGCCTAGAAATCCTAAATAGTATATGCCCAAGCTTATGCAATGATATGAACTAACTTTGAAACCTCAGGGCTGCTTTTACCCACTCTCTTTTTGCACTTGCTCCTGGGTTCAGGGACACAGGCTAAAAGGCTTTGGTTTCCATGTTCAATTGCCAACATCTTCTGACCCGACTGAATTTATTCTTTTCCTGTTGCTGCTGGAACTCATGGCTTCTCTTGTGCATGATGAGGCTCCTAAAATGTATAAATTGTCATTTTGCTGTGTCAAGAAGTTAGTCTTATTTGACTTAAGGAAAGTAGCTCAGTCTTATTTGACTTAAGGAAAGTGCTTAAGGAAAGCAGCTTTCTCGGTTCTCTTTGGAGGGAAAAATATGTTTTTCAATTAAAATGCATCCCCGTGAGCTACATACTTCCTAAAGTTGCACTACAAGTTGTCCTCAACTGGAGGGAGCCCGATTCACCCTGATTGCCCCAGGCCTCAGCAACTCCTGGCCTGCCTGTAGACAACAGCAGCCTGAGTATAAGGAGCAGCTCAGCATGGATCTATGTCACCAGAGAAAGGGTTTGAATTTCAAAAACCCACATCAGTGCCAGTGAAGTTCAAGACAGAAGCACAACACACCTTTTCTCCAAGGATTACTGGATAATGGCTTTTAAATATAGACTTTTACAAACTCGATACCCAACAGTGTCCCTGGAGACTCTTCCTGCTGAAATGGGAGAGTTCTCTGACCCCCTCGCGGGACATGTGACAGGGGTGTGGTTTGTCTGTTCATCCACTGCCATGGACTTAAACCCCTTACCGGAAGGGGAGCACTCAGACTACCAGGTGCAGGAACCTGGTGAGCGCTTTTGGGTTCTGTCCCCACAGTAGCATCTAGGGGTGGGGCCTGTAACTCCCGAAGCCACAGTGGGCGTGTTACAGTACTCTCTTAGCTCTGCTGTCCGCAGACAGCTTAAGCGTTAACCAGCTCTGTGTCCTCTTGGTACCCAGATCCTTGTCAGGCGTTCAGGAAGAATCAGGTAACACACAGGCTTGAAGGTTGGTGAATGCAGGGGTTTTACTGAGTGGTGGAGGTGGCGCTCAGTGGGATGGATGGGGAGCTGAAGAGAAGATGGAGTGGAAAGATGATCATGTCCTGAAGTTCGACTGTCCTGTGGTCAACCTCCTCTCCAACCATCTGCAGCCAAACTCTTGTCGATGTTCAGACGCTCCTTCTTTTCTCTCCTTCTCTGTTGTGCCATTCTGTGGCTCTGCCACTCTTCTGCTTCTCTGCTTTTCTGCTTGTGGAGCCTGGAGTTTAGGGTTTATATGGTTACAGGATGGGGGAGTGTGGTGGGCCAAAAGGCAAAAATTGGGCATGAAAACAGAAACGCCTCTTCCCATATAGGGCAGCGGGTTTCCAGGCTTAAGGGTGGGGCCTTTGCCAGGGAACTGCCCTCGTCTACCCAGTATCTCCCTGCCTCCTGTTCATATCACTGCCTTTTTGGAAGGTTCAGAACTGATCAGATAAGAGACAGCTCTTCATTCATCATATAAGTGTACAGCCACAGAAAACCAAGAACATATGCTAAATTTCCCAAGAACATGTAATCCTCCTTTCCTCTAGCAATTGGCTAGAGGAAGAGTAAGACACAGAGTGAGAGAGTGTGAGACTCCATGTGGCCCTGAAATCAAGGTTGCCAGGAAGGAAGCTGCCTAGTGCCTCCTCTCATGGTGCTGTCTGGCCACGGTGACCTCAGGTACAATGTCCCCTCTGTTCAGACAAGTCAGGTTTACTGGGCTGTGGGCTCAAAAGGGCTTCTCACCCTAGAGATGCCCAAACATCCCTATTAAGCGTGGCCAGTAAGAGGCTCTCCCTCCCCATGCCCACCTTGCTCTTTTATCTATGTCTGAGGAGAGAGGAGGTTGAGGGTACCCCTCCCACTGCTCTTCACCCTCACTTCTTGCTTCAAGACAGCTGGGAAGAATGCTAAGTTAATAAAAATGTCTATTCAAAAAACCCACTGAAAGGGTGTGAGCAATTAAGCCTATTCATGACAGTGTGAGGCCAACAGACAAGCCAGTTGGCCTTGAGCTCAGGCTTGCTAATAATAGCATCATCCAGCGCATCTCAGAGCTTTGGGGTACTGCAGGATGACATCACCCAGATGGAAGCCGGAGGGATGGGCAAACCACAAGGTCCCAAGGGCTGATGATCACTGGAAGGAGCTGGAGAAAATCCATGTGTATGAGGGGCTGAGCAGCCCTGTGTACCATTCAGTTTTTTCCTCTATTATGGAGAGGTGGTGATATTGTGGGAAGGTCTGGAATTGGGGCTGCATTCAATTTCACCCTAATTAAAAGTCATGAGGCAACTGTTAACTGCAGCTTACTCACAGTAAAAGATCTACAGAACAATTACTGGTGTGGTACCTTGGAAACCCCCCTCCAATGAGATCCACATTCAGGCACCAAGAGGGGAGCAGCGGAGGCATTCTAGGAAAAGCAGATCTGTCTGGTCGGGTTGCACCTTCTGTGGAGGAGTGGGCATAATGGGTACTCTTAGAGAGTTTTCAGTGTTTTCAGGTTCCCAAAATTGGCTGCTGGTAACAAGCAGTGAGCATCTCTCTATAACCCGTCCTCACACAGGCACACAGCACATGCACCTTTATAAGGACGGGAGAGGGAGGTGTCACTTCTGAGAAACATCTGTTGGTCTGCTCACATAATACAAGCCTTTGTGAAGTTAATTAGGGAATCGTGAGAGTATTGACACTACATTAGGTTAGAAAAAAAAATCAGATACTAGGAAATCGCTTAAATCTCTTCTTAAGCTGAAAATATCGTAAGAAATGTTTCCGCTTAGACCAAGTCAGAGATAACCCTCCCACACTCCTCACTCCCTGCCAGAAACTGACTTCACTTTTATAACATAGAGAGGCTG
The DNA here is from genome assembly GCF_029281585.2 of Gorilla gorilla gorilla. Taxonomy (NCBI): domain Eukaryota; kingdom Metazoa; phylum Chordata; class Mammalia; order Primates; family Hominidae; genus Gorilla; species Gorilla gorilla. The sequence continues at coordinate 54,645,685 of NC_073230.2, forward strand.
ATGATGAATGCCTCTCGTATTCAGCTTTGACCAAGCTTAGAGCAAAATAATTTATATTGTTAAAGTTTGAAAGCATTTATTTTGTTTTGGATTCAAAAGCAAAATTTGTTGTCTTATATGTGAAGAACTCAACTCTGAGTGTGGCACATCAGCCCACAACAAATGCTAATTACTTTTATAATTGTTACTACTACTACTAAGGCTACTACCCTGGGCACGGAAACTGACAATAATGTTACATATATATTATATAATATAGATACATATATGACTGTTAAGAATATTTTTTTAGAAGATAAAGGAAGACTTTTAGTTAGGCTGGGTCTGTCTAGGACTCACACACACACACAGTTTCAAAAGAGGAAGCCTTTCCATTCTTTCCAGCAGCCTATTCTCATGATCCTGTAAAAGACAAGGGAATGGGAGGGTCAGGATCACTCAGATTCAATAATCAGCATATGTTAAAAGAGAAACATTTCTGATGAAAGCAGAAGCTTCAGGGAACATTCTGGAACTGAATGGGTCCTTAGCTTCCAGGGCTGTGATGCAGATGGTCTCGGTGATCCTGGAGGCCCTGGACTTATGGTCCCCTTGCAGACCATGCAGAGGAAGATAGCACATCCAAAGCTTCTGAACCAGCTTTTCCTTGTTGACACTGGCTCTGAGGCTTGATCTGGGCTCGACAGAAGCTCAGGCAAGACATCCAGAGAGATAGTTGTTGTTCAAGAAACCAGCAGAGCCCAGGAAGAGTAAACGTAAAAGCAACTTGATAGAAACAAGAGGAAAACCATACAATAGCTAAACAAAACCTAGAACATAACTACAGTTAGTTTTTAAGTTGGAAGTTGAGAACCCCAGGAAAAAGTCTTGCATAAAAGAAACGAAAAGGTAAAACCAGCATTCTGAGGGTGGTGGAGAAGCTTCCTCAGTTTTTCTTGGAAACTTGAGCAAAGCACTGATAGTGAGTGCATAAGCGTAAACCCTTAACTGTTGTGTGCCGTTTTCTTCTCTTAGCTTCCCACCAGCCTGGCTACCAAGACATCTTATTATAACTTGAAAATTGAGATATGTTTAAAATTAAATAATATTTGTTAGAACTCTGATGTTTCCCTTGGTGTCCTGATTTTTCCCCTGGTAAGACTAGCATGGGATTTAATAATCCTCAGGAAGAAATGTCAACAAAACCATTTTCTACCACGCCTCAACTAAAGAACACACTTTCTGACTACCCACGAATGAACTGGAGTATTCCAAACATGGAATATTTTTAAAGTGATCATTTCTTAATCTAATTAAAAGTTTGATTTATTAGTTTTTGTTAGTTTTTTTTTTCCTGATTTTTACTCCTGAACACAGGATCTTAATTATGCTTAAATTAGGCTCCCATTAAATATGGTCTGTCTTTCCTGAGCATAAACTAAGACTTAAGCTCTTGGGCATTCCAGAAATAATGCACAACACTCTCTGAAGATATACTGCCAGGAGCTGAAGTCAGAGATACTGTGGGTACAGAAGAGACACATTATTCAGACACTGGTTTCAGAAGAGATAGATCTCTGGAAGTAATAACTTTGCAAAACAGAGAATTTACAGCCAATGCCACCAGCTTGGAAAGCAAGGTCCACGGGGATCTGGACAATGCAAAGTTACAGGGAAGTGAACTCCAAAATAGGCTTAGCCCTGAGAGATACAGATGTGGCAGAAAAAAAAAAAAAAAAAGAGAAAAAAAAAAAGTGCATGTACCCGAGCACCTCATAGTAATAATAGAGGAGGAAGCCCTGGATTTGTAAAGCTGGAAAAGAGCCCTGTCCTATCCCAACCTCCCCTCAGTGTTCTCCTGGTAGTTTAGGAAAATCCATCTCATTTAAGCATGGGTAACAAAATAAGGTTACAGTCAAAACATATTTAAATTTATTATAAGGAGAAAAAAATAGTCCAGGCATGGTGGCTCACACCTGTAATCCCAGCACTTTGGAAGGCCAAGGCAGGCAGATCACCTGAGGTTAGGAGTTTGAGATCAGCCTGGCCAACATAGTGAAACCCCATATCTACTAAAAATACAAAAAATTAGCTGGGTGTGGTGGCAGGTGCCTGTAATCCCAGCTACTCAGGAGACTGAGGCAGGAGAATCACTCAAACCCAGGAGGCGGAGGTTGCAGTGAGCCGAGATCACGCCACTGCACTCCGGCCTGGGTGACAAAAGCAACACTCCTTCTAAAAAAAAAAAACAGAAAAAAGAAAAAAATTAAACAAAATACCTTCTAACAGATAATGGAAAGAAATGGCTTACATACAGTGGACATTTTTAAATTAATAAAAATGAATTAAGAAATTGAAAAAAATTGATGAATGAACAGCATAGTTAAAAAAAAAAGTTCAGAAATAATATGCCTAGACCCTCACTCTGTAAACATTAATGTGCCTAGGGATCATAATGTGGTCTTGGCAAATGCAGGTTCTGGTTCTCTAAGTCTGGGATGAGGCCTGAGATATTGTATTTCTAGCAAGCTGCCAGGTGATATGGATGTTATCTGTCTGTGGATTCCATTTTGAAACACAAAGGTTTATACAAAGAATTGGCATACTTTAACAAGCAACTATGGCTGGCTGCCTGTCTATGTAAATAAAGTTTTAATGGGACACAACCACATCCCTAAGTTTACATATTGTCTATGGCTGCTTTTGTGCTTCAATAGCAGAATTCATCTTTGTAATAGTGGTCTTATGGCCACTTACAGAAAACTTTTCCAATCCCTGATCAAAACAATAGTATATGAATAGAGAGAGAAAGAATCACAGCAAGGAACTAGAAAAATATTCAGAAATTAAGGTTCAATTTTTAAAAACTCAAGAGACAATAAATACCAATTGTTATGGAATGGCAATTGTTATGGAATGTTTGTATTCCCATGCAAATTTGTATGTCGAAGCCTTAATTCCCAATGTGGTAGTATCCAGAATGGGCCTTTGGGAGGAAATTAGGGTTAGATGAGATGATGAGGAGACAGTGCCCATGATGAGATTACTGTCCTTATAAAAAGAGAAACCAGAATGCCTGTGCTTGTTCTCTCTCTCAACGAGCCCACAGAGAGGCAGTTATATAAACATACAGCAAGATGGCAGGCACCTACCAACCAAGAAAAGAAGCTGTAGAATGAAATCTACCTTTCTGACACCTTGATCTTGGACTTCTCCACCCTCACAACTGTGAGAAAGAAACATTTGTTGTTTAAACCGCACATCCTACTGCAATTTGTTATCACAGTCCAAGGTGGCTAAGACACCATGGAAAACATGGTACAAAAAGTAGATATTTTTTTTTAAAAAGCCAGAGACAAAAGTATCAGAAATAAAGAAAGAGAAATTTTTAAAATCTTTCAGAGAAATTTAGTAAGTATAGATGTCAGGAAACTACAGATCATGAGTCAATTCTAGTTTGTATCCTGTGTTTGTATGATTACTGATTATAAAATAATTTTCTACATTTTTAAAGAGTTGTTTGAAAAAGGAAGAGGAAAAAGAAAAACTAAAAAAAGAAAAAATGAAGAAGAAGGGGAAGATAACGAGAAACAGAAGAAAAAGAAGAAATAATATATGGCCTGCAAAACCTAAAATACTTTCAGAAAATATCTGTCTATCTCTGCTATAGAAGACTGGCAAGGGACATTTAACATACAGATAATTGGCTTCCCCAGTGAAGAAAATGAAAGTGATGGAAAAAACAAGCATTTAAAACTATAGTCCAAGAAAATTTTCATGAAATAAGAGACTTGTAAATGCAAGCTGACACCTAGTGAAAGGGTCCATTGTGTACCTACAAAATTTGATGCGGTGTGGTCCACATGGAGAGAAAGTCTAGTAAACATTTTGAAATGAATATGCGTGTGTGTGTAAAGGGAGCTGTTGTCCTATTTTTATTAGTAACAGCTCCTTCTTTTACATTCTCAAGTGTCCTACTTTGAACAATAAATTATAAGGTTATCCTACTAGAAAGAGAGTAGCATTAGCCTTTCAATACCAACATTGCATAGCAGAAGTCACATAGAATTATGTTAAATATGTCAAAGGAAAGAAAATATAACCATGGAATTTAACATATTGCAAAAAGTTTTTAATTCTTAAAGACTGCAAACAAATGGGTTCAAAAATTAAAGGATAATAGAGACTATTTTTCCCATGAGCCCTTCCTATAAAACTTATTAGAGAACAAGAATGAAAAAATAATTAAGGAAAATTTGCCATAATATCTAGGGTGAGGATGGAGTATATTTAATTGTATTATTAAGACTAATATTTCAGGAAATGGGTTACAAAATATTGGGTAATATTAGATAGGCTGACAATGCAAAAAAATACAATTAACAAAAAGGAAAGTGAAATACAGAGAGTAGACTGAAAGACAAATAGGCTCATAGATTAACTCAACAGTATTAGCTAAACTTAAAAGAAATTAGTAAGAGGGAAGAAGAAGGCCGAATAAAAATAAGTTTACTATCTAAGTCCATTATCGCTCACATTAGTAAAAGAATAGAGAATGACAAAAGAAAAGCACTATGAATATTATAACTACATTGATTTAGAGGTATAAGTTGTCTTAGCATAAATTGCCTCAAAAATAGACTACTGTAAGACAAGACTGGAGAGAGGGTAGTTCTGGGGGAGGTGACCCCAGAAGATCTGGTATGGGAATGAGAAAGTAATATAAGAAAGAGAAAGACACCAATATAAGTTGCATTAATTAGCATACTAATACTGCAGGCAATTTTGGCTTAATCCCAATTGGCATCTTTGGTAGATTATGTAGAACATACCTAAGAGTTAACCTACAAAAATGGTAAGGGAGCTGGAGTATTTATCCATCTATTTCCATTCCTTCTTTGCTGAGAGCTGCTCTTGAGGGCATCACTACAATAGTGCTTCTGGTATTTTCTGTGCATGTTCCTGTAGTTAGAGAAAGCCCCTATTAACAGAGTCACAGGAGCCTGCAAGAAGTAGCCATCTAATTGTATAGAAACTGACAAAACCTGCTACACAATCCTTCCTAAATATATATATATATATATATTTTAAAAACCCAAAATGGGAAAAAAGGAGAAAAGCCCCACATATGAAAGATTTTATACATAGGGTAAATATAACTAGATACTTATATTAAAGAGGGTATATTTCTGCCTCTGGAAACATAGACTAAACATATTTTCCCTATTTTACCTGCTAAGTACAGCTGGGCACTATATATATATAGTTTACATATATATATATATATATATATATAGTTTACATATATATATATAGTTTACATATATATATAGTTTACATATATATATAGTTTACATATATATATATATATATATATATGTAAACATCAATCATGGGAAGACCCTGGAGAGTGGAGAGCAGGCAGAAAAACGAGCCAGGGACTTCCCAAGGAACAACACAGCAGAGAGTTTTATTACCTCACATATTCCAGATCGGGTGCTGGGAAAGCTGGCAAATGAAAATTTCGATAGGGGCAGACAAAAGAACCCCAAGAATAGCCACGCTACTTTCTTTACCAAAGGATGCAATAGGTCATCCTAACAAGACAGAAAATTTAGACAAGAAGTTCTCCATTCCAGCCAAACACCACAGAAGAAACTGCAGTCCCACTCACATCCTAACCAGAAAAGTTAGGGTAGGGAGGCAAATGCAATGAAGTATCCTATCCCCTGCTAGGATGGTGTCAGAGAAGGCAGAGTGGAAGCCAGAAATTTAGTAACTGCCCAGCAGTCACAATGTTCCTCCTCTCTGCACCAAGTCAGTGATGATTCCATTATGAGGCTGAATTTTCATACCTACTGAGTTGTAAGAGGATGCCCCTATCCTTCCCTGCAGGGGTGGCATCAGAGGAGGCTTAGTGGCGATGAAGACTTTGTCACCATACACAGTGCCTCCAGAGGCTACATCAGAACTAGTAAGATCATTCCTGTCCCTTCAAGTCAAAGTAGTACTAGCACAGACCTAGTGGAAAGCCAGAGCTCCCAACCCCAGCTAAGTGTAGTGAAGGGTCCCTCACCCACTGGTGTCAACAGAGGTCAAGTCACAAACCTGGACTTTCACCTCAACCTGGAAATACTAAGATAATGTTTCTCTTTATTCCCTAAAATGGTGTCAGAGGAGACCTGTGATCAAAGGTTTAAGAAAAATTAAGAGTCTCAAAACATAATACACATTTCAACTGACAATCACTAATTTTACTAAGACTCAAGAAAATCACCACTTAAATAAGAACAGACATTGACAGATGCCAAAACTCAGAAGACACAGGTCTTATAATTATCTAGCAAGAAATTTAAATGCCCATAATAAAACATGCTTCCATAAGTGTAGGGACCAGCCCTACAGGGCTTCGCAGGTGTTCCCTTCGTGTGCAGAGATGAGAGACTGCAAGAAATAAAGACACAAGACAAAGAGATAAAGAGAAAACGCTGGGCCTGGGGGACCACTACCACCAAGATGCGGAGACCGGTAGTGGCCCCAAATGGCTGGGCACACTGATATTTATTGAATACAAGACAAGGGGGCAGGGTAAGGCAGGTGAGTTGTCCAAGTGATTGATAAGGTCAAGCAAATCACGTGATCATGGGACAAGGGGCCCTTCCCTTTTAGGTAGCCAAAGCAGAGAGGAAAGGCAGCATACGTCAGCATTTTCTTCTATGCACTTATAAGAAAGATCAAAGACTTTAAGATTTTCACTATTTCTTCTACTGCTATCTACTAAGAACTTCAAGGAGGAACCAGGAGTACAGGAGGAACATAAAAGTGGACAAGGAGCGTGACTACTGAAGCACAGCACCACAGGGAGGGGTTTAGGCCTCCGGATGACTGTGGGCAGGTGTGGATAATATCTAGCCTCCCACAATAAGCTGGTGGAGCAGAGAGATACATGACTACCTGCAAGGAAAGGGAGACTCCCTTTCGCGGTCTGCTAAGCAACAGGTGCCTTCCCAGGCACTGGCATTACCGCTTGACCAAGGAGCCGTCAAGCGGCCCTTATGCAGGCGTGACAGAGGGCTCACCTCTTGCCTTCTAGGTCACTTCTCACAAATGTCCCTTCAGCACCGGACCCTATACCTGCCAGTTATTCCTAGGTTATATTAGTAATGCAACAAAGAGTAATATTAAAAGCTAATGATTAATAATGTTTATACTAATGATTGATAATTGTCCATGATCATCTCTATATCTAATTTGTTTTATAACTATTCTTTATTCTAACTATTTTCTTTATTATACTGCAACAGTTTGTGCCTTCAGTCTCTTGCCTCGGCACCTGGGTAATCCTTCGCCCACAAACAAGCAATTACAAATACCCTTGAAATAAAAGGAAAAATGTTAAATCTATACACAGAAATAAAATATCTCAGCAAATAAATAGACTATTAAAGAAAAAACTAATGACATTTAAGAACAAAAAATATAGTAATTAAAATAAACTACTCAATAGATGTGGTTAGAATGAAAGCACAGAGAAAAGAAATAGTGAACTTGAAAATACAATAATAGAAGTTACCCACTGTGAATATCAGAGAGAAAATAGACTGAAAAAAATGAACAAAGTCTCCACTAAATGTGGAACTATAACAAAATATGTAACATCAGATTTGTGTCATCAAAATCCCAAAAGGATAGAAGAGAATATGACTAAAAAACTTTTGAGAACCAATGGCTAAAATTTTTCTATATTTAGCAAAAGACTCATTAAAATATACAAAACGATAAGTGGACCCCATATAAGATAAATTCAAGAAATCCACAGCAAGACACCTCATAATCTTCTGAAAACTAAGGGGAATTAAAAAATGTTGAGAGAAGGAGGAAATTAGACCTTAATATTTACGTTTGAATGACAGCAAATTTCTCATTGGAAACCAGGAAGGCCAGAAGGAAGGGACACAACAGTTTTCGAGTACCAATAGAAAAAAATCTGCCAACCCAGAATTCTATATCCACGAAAATGTTTTGCAAAAATAAAGAGAGAATCAAGAAATTCTCAAAAAAAAATAAGGAATTTGTCATCAGCATACCTACATTAAAAGGATGGTTGACTAAAGTTCTCTGAAGATAAAGGAAAATAAAATGAAACAAATTTTGGAACACCAAGAAGGAAAAAAAAAAAACTATTTGTGAATTTCAACCATAGGGGAAATTTGGAGAGATACACAAATCCAGAGAGTAATAGCTAAGGTCAGCTTACCTGAAGCAGAAGCCACTGGTACCCTAAACTGGTAAGAACACCAAAATTGTAATATTGACCAATTTCTGGGGACTGATTTTGGACTTAGCATGAAAATGAAAAGCTCCAAATGCTGCAGTTTTAGGGTACACCTACATACCCTTGTGAATTTTGAATCTGGGAACCCCAATAAATTTAACAGTGAAGAGCCAAGAAAGACTCCCCAGTTGGCTCTGACAAAGAGATAGAATAAAGTAACTACTATTAAATATACCCAGAACATTATCCACAACATTGTCAAAACTGTTTCCCATCAGGGAAAAGGGCATTTCCCTAACTTCAGCCTGTTCAAGCCTTCCTATCTCACCTAGCAGATGTAGGAGCAACATTTTTTTATAGTAACAACCCAAGGACACAGACTCACTGAAACATGAAGATTTAATTATAACATTACAGCATGTTTCCCTTCTCAACATTTTACCACACCAATAATAGGGTTTCAGTATAAAAAACAGAATATCACAGCTGCCAGACACCTATTCTTCATGGTGAGAAGTACTGAGAGAAGCCCAAAGAAGATAAGGGCAATTTTTTAAAAAAGATACTAGAGGAATTAGAAGCTGCTGACAACTACAGCTGAAGCAAACATTAAACACATCCCAACTTCTAGCGGATTAACATAAAACTTTACATTAAAAGCCTTCGTACCTCTGTTCTGATTGCCCAAGAAAATTCTTTTGAAGAAAAACTTATGAAACAGACTAAGAGGTAAGAAAAAAACAGACAGACTAATTAAAAATGTAAGTGTCAAAAAAATTCAAATATAATACAGATTTTAGAGTTATCAGACAGGGAATTAAAAATAGCTATGGTTATATTTTAAAGGTTTTAATGGAAAAAGCAGATAAAATTTAAATATAGATGAGTAACATATACAGAGAGACAAAAACTCTAAGGTAGATACAATTCAACTTTATCAATAACTTTGAATATGAATGATCTAAATATATCAATTGAAACATGGAATTTGTCAGATAATTTATTTGTTTTTTTAAAAAAAGACAAGACCCAACAATTTGTGGCCTACAAAAACACCCATTTTAAATATAAGAATTCAGTTTTATGCCAAAAATGGCAAATAGGAGTCAGGGCTAATTTGCAGCTCCCACTTGGATGGACAGAGCAGCATGTGGAGATCCACATCATGAACTATTGCTCCAAGAACTACCACAGGGATGTATCAGGAAAGCTGAGAGAATCCACAGACCCTTTGAAGGAGGTAGACTGCCACTGCAGCCTCCGCAGGACAGTGAGACTCACAGAACTGTGAGTCTGCTTGCTTTCTCAGCCAGGTGGCTTGTAGTCTGGGGCAAGTTCCCAGCCCAGCTCATTGGCTACCTGGAAATAAACTTGGTGCTGTTGAGGGGGCACAGTCAGGGTGAGACCAGCCTTTTGGGCTGCAGGCTCCATGGGAGCTAGGTGAGGGCTGTGGCTGCTTGCTTTCCCCCCACTTCCCTACCTGTGTGATGCAGCAGAAATAGCCATAATCCCCCTGGGAACATAACTCCATTGGTCTGGAGCCACACCCTCATGTCTCACAGCAGCCACAGCAAGCCCCATCCAAGGAATTTGAGCTCAGACATGCCTAACCCTGCCCCTAACTGATGGCCTTTCTCTACCAGCCCTGATAGCCAAAGACAAAGGACATAAACTCTTGGAAGCTCTGTGGGCCCACCCACCACCAGATTCTCCCCATAAGACCACACCTGATGCACTCTTGAAAGCACCACATCCTGGCTGGAGGCCAACCAACACAAAACCAGTACACTTAACAAAAAATACAACCAAGACCCTCACAGAGTCAGTCTACTCCATCTTCCTGCTACCTGCACTGGAATAGGTGCTGGTATCCACTGCAGAGAGACCTGAAGATGGATCACATCACAGGACTCTTTGCAGACACTACCCTGTACCAGCCCACAGCCTGGTAGTTCTGCTGGGTGGCCACATCCAGAAGGGAAATTATCACAGGAAGCCCTGTCCCAAAGGGAAAGGGGAGAGCATCACATCAAGGGAGCAGCCCTGTGGAAAAAAGAATCTGAACAGCAGCCCATGAGTCCCAGATCTTCCTTCTGACATAGTCCACCCAATTGAGAAGGAACCGAAAAACAATTGTGGTAATAGGACAAAACGATGTTTTTTACCACCTGTAAAAATCACACTACCTCACCAGCAATGGATCCAAACCAATACAAAATCTCTGAATTGCCAGAAAAAGAATTTGGAAGGTCGATTATTAAGCCATTCAAGGACGCACTAGAAGAAGTTGAAGCACAGCTTAAAGAAATTAAAAACATGATACAGGATATGAGTAGAAAAATCTCCAGTAAAATAGATACAATAAATAAAAAGCAATCACAACGTCTGGAAATCAAGGACACACTTAGAGAAATGGAAAATGCACTGGAAAATCTCAGCAATAGAACTGAACAAGTAGAAGAAAGAACTTCAGAGCTCAAAGACAAGGCACTCAAATTAACCTCATCCAACAAAGACAAAGAAAAAATCATTTTAAACAATGAACGAAGCCTCCAAGAAGTTTGGGATTATGTTAAATGGCCAAACCTAAGAATAATTAGTGATCCTGAGTAAGAAGAGAAATCTAAAAGTTTGGAAAACATATTTAAAGGAATAATTGAAGAAAACTTCCCCAGTCTTGTTAGAGATCTGGATATTCAAAAACAAGAAACTCAACCAACACCTGGGAGTCATCAGGTTATCTAAAGTCTAGATGAAGGAAAGAATCTTAAGATGCTTTTGCACATCTGGTAACCTATAAATGAAAACCTATCAGATTAACAGCAGATTTCTCAGCAGAAACCATACAATCCAGAAAGAATTGGGGTCCTATCTTCAGCCTTCTGAAACAAAATAATTATCAGCAAAGAATTTTGTATCCAGCGAAATTAAGCAAAGTAAATGAAGAAAAAATATAGTTTTTTTCAGATGAACAAATGCTGAGAGAATTCATCACTACCAAGCCAGCACTACAAGAACTGCTAAAAGGAGCTCTAAATCTTGAAACAAATCTTTGAAATACACCAAAAAAGAATCTCCTTAAAATATAAATCTCACAGGATCTACAAAGCAACAGCACAACAGAAAAGTATGCAGGCAACAAATAGCATGATAAATAGAATAGTACCTCATATCTCAATACTAACACTGACTGTAAATGGCCTAAATACTCCACTAAAAAGATACAGAATGGCAGGATGGATAAGAACTCACCAACTAAGTATCTGTTGTCTTTAGGAGACTCACTGGACACACAAGGACTCACACAAACTTAAGGTAAAGGGGTGGAAAAAGATATTTCATGCAAATGGACACCAAAAGCAAGCAGGAGTAGCTATTCTTATATCAGAGAAAATAAACTTTAAAGCAACAGCAGTTTAAAAAGACAAAGAGGAGCATCATATAACGATGAAAGGACGAGTCCAACAGGAAGCTATCACAATCCTAAATATATATGCACCTAACATTGGAGCTGCTAAATTTATAAAACAATTGCTATTAGACCTAAGAAATGAGATAGAGAGCAACACAATAATAGTAGGGAACTTCTATACTTCACTGACAGCACTAGACAGGTCATAAAGACAGAAAGACAAAAACAATGGACTTAAACTATAGCCTTGAACAAATGTATGTAACAGGTATTTACAGAAGATTCTACCCAACAACTGTAGAATATACATTCTATTCATCAGCACATGGAATATTCTCCAAGACAGACCATATGATCAGCCACAAGTTATGTCTCAACAAATTTAAGAAAATCAAAATTATATCAAGCACTCTTTCAGACCACAGTGGAATAAAATGGGAAATTAACTTCAAAAGGAACCCTCAAAACCATGCAAATTCATGGAAATTAAATAACCTACTCCCGAATGATCATTGGGTCAACAATGAAATCAAGATGGAAATTTAAAAATTCTTTGAACTGAATGATCTTAGTGACACAATCTATCAAAACCTCTGAGATACAGCAAAGGTGGTGCTGAGAGGAAAGTTTATAGCACTAAATGGCTACATCAAAAAGTCTGAAACAGCACAAATAGACAATCTAAGGTCACACCTCAAGGAACTAGAGAAACAAGAACAAACCAAACCCAAACCGAGCAGAAGAAAAGAAATAACCAAGGTCAGAGCAGAACTAAATGAAATTGAAACAAAAAGAATACAAAAGATAAATGAAACCAAAAGCTAGTTCTTCAAAAAGATAAATACAATTGATCGACCATTAGCGAGATTAACCAAGAATAGAGAAGATCCAAATAAGCTCAATTATAAATGAAACAAGAAATCTTACAGCCAATACCACAGAAATACCAAAGATTATTCAAGACTACCATGAACACTTTTATGTCCATAAACTAGAAAACTTAGACAAGATGGATAAATTCCTGGAAATATACAACCCTCCTAAATTAAGCCAGGAAGAAATTAAAAACTCTGAACAGACCAATAACAAACAGTGAGATTAAAATGGTAATTAAAAAGTTACCAACAACAACAAAAAATCTGGGACCAGCTGGATTGACAGCTGAATTCTATCATTCAAAAAAGAATTGGCACCAATCCTATTGATACTATTCCAAAAGATAAAGAAAGATGGAATCCTCCCTAAGTCACTCTATGAAGCCAGTATCACCTTAACAGCAAAACCGGGAAAGGACATAACAACAAAAGAAAACTACACACCAATATCCCTGATGAACATAGATGCAAAAATCCTCAACAAAATCATGCTGCACATGCATGTTTACAGCAGCACAATTCACACTTGCAAAAATATGGAGCAAGCCCAAATGCCCATGAATCGACAACTAGATAAGGAAAATGTCATAGATGGGTAGATAGATAGATAGATAGATAGATAGATAGATAGATAGATAGACAGATAGACTCAACCATAAAAGGAAATAAAATAATGGCATTTGCAGCAACCTGTATGGAATTGGAGACCATTATTCTAACCGAAGTAACTCAGGAACAGAAAACCAAACATTGTACATTCTCCCTCTCAAGTGGAATCTAGGCTATGAGGATGCAAGGGCAGAATACTGATACAATGGACTTTGAGGACTCAGAGGAAAGGGTGGGAGGGGGGTGAGAAATAAAAGACTACACACTGAGTACAGTGTACACTATTTGGGTGATGGGTGCACCAAAATCTCAGAAATCACCGCTAAAGAACTTATCTATGTAACCAAACACCACCTGTTGCCCAAAAACCTATTGAAATAAAAAATAAAAATTAAAAATACATATATATATATGAATTCAGATTAAAGGTAAGGGGATAGAAGGAGATAGACCTAATCAAAAAAAGCTAAAGTTATATTAACACTAATTTTAGCACTAGCATTTTAACATTAATTTATACAATCTGAAGTTATGTTAATTTCAAACAAAGTAGAACAGGAAAAAATGTCAGAAGTTAAATGGGACATCATATTATAATAAAGGGGTCAATTCTGCAGGAAGATATAACAATTCTTACTGTGTATATACATTGTTAAATGTATCATAGTGTCAAAAAACATGAGGCAAAAACTGGTAAGACTGTAAAGATAGACAAACAACTATTATATTTGGAAATTTCAGTATCCCTCTGTCAGAAAATGATTGATCAATTGGACATCTACAAACTAAATAACAAATAAACCTAGGCATAGTTCTTACACACTTTCATACACACACACACACACACACCTTCCATAAGATAACATAGGAAAATGTTTAGGTGACTTTGTTGGTTTGGAGATAACTTTTGAGATAAACCATGGAAAGCATAATTCAGGAAAAAATAGTAAGCTGTACTCTATTAAAATTAAAAACTTCAATTCTGCAAAAGTCACTGTTAAGAAAATGAAGAGACAGGCCACATACTGAAAGAAAATACTTGCAAAATGTATCTGATACAAGACTTTATCCAAAATATACAGTAGTTTTTCTTATCTGTGGTTTTTCCTTTCATGGTTTTCCTACCCACAGTCAACCACAGTCCAAAAACAATAAACAAAAAATTTTAGAAATAATTCAGAAGTTTTAAATTGCATACCATTCTGAATAGTATGATAAAATCTCATGTTTTTCCTGTTTTATCCCACCTGGGATGTGAATCATTCCCTTGTCGAGCATATCCACCATGTATACACACCCACCTGTTAGTTACTGGCATCATCTGCTCTGTTGGATGTCAGACACTGACATCCAACCATTGACATTGTCATGGCTTGGTGATCTAAGATCACCCAAACAAATCATCCTCCTTCTGACATATTGTCAAAAGGCCAATAGTAGCCCAATGCTACATCACAATGTCTACTTAATTTACCTCACCTCATCTCATCACATAGGCATTTTATCATCTCACAACATCACAAGTAGAAGAAGGATGCATACAGTACAGTAAGCTATATTGAGTGAAAGAGTGAGAGAAAGACCATATTCACATAACTTATTACAGGAAATTTTTATAATTGTTCTATTTTATTATTAGTTATTGTTGTTAATATTTTGCTGTGCCCAATCTATAAATCAAATTTTAGCATAGGTATCGATGTATAGGAAAAAAATAGTATGTTATATGCAGTTTCAGGCATCCCCTGGGGACCTTGGAATGTATCTCCTGCAGATAAGGGGGAACTACTTTACAAGGAATCCTTATAACTCACCAATGAGAAAACAAGTGACCTAATTAAAAAATGGGCAAATGTTTTAATAAAAATCTCACTATAAAAGATATACGGAGGACAAATAAGCCTATGAAAAGATGTGTCACATTATTTGACATTAGGGAATTGCAAATTAAATGGCAATGAGATCTCAGTACAAAATGTTTAGAACAACCAAAATCCAAAATTTCGTGGTACCAAGTGCTGTCAAGGATTCCAATCAACAAGAGCTCTTATGCTTTGCTGGTGGGAATCCAAATGGTACAATAATTTGGAAGACAGTTTGGCACTTTCTTACAAACCTAAACATTACCTTCATATACAGTCCAGATACTGGGCTTCTGGGTAGTCAGTCAGCTGATTTAAAAACTTATGTCCACACAAAAACCTGAATCTGAATGTTGATAGTAGTTTTGTTCAAATGACCAAAAACTGGAAGCAACTGAGATGTCCTTCAGCAGATAAATGGATAAAGAAACTGAGATATATACATACAATGCAATATTATTGTGCAATAAATAGAAATGAGCTATCAAGTCATAATGAGCTATCCAACTCTATTTTATAAATGAACTTTATGTATTGCTATGTGATAAAAAGCCAGCCTGAAATGCTACATCTGGATGATTCCAATTATAAGACATTCTGAAAAAAGCATAACTATAGCAATGCTAAACAATCAGTGGCTTCCAAGAGTTAAGATGGAGGTATGGAAGGTTGAAGAGGTGAAACATAGTATGCATTAATATTTTTAGATAACACTGTTCTGTACAATAATTCTGCATACACGACACAATTCATTTGCCAAAATGTATATAACTTTACAAGTCTGAGTAGAAGTTATTGAGGAGGTAAAAATGGCTTCCCTCCACTCTTCTAGTTTATTTGGCTTTGTCAGTTAAATTGACATAAAACAGATTAACAACAGAAATACTGTTTTAATTATGTACACTGATGTGGTTTGACTGTGTCCCCACCCAAATCTCCTCTTGAGTTCCCACATGTTGTGGGACGGACCCAGTGGATGATAACGGAATCATGGGGGCAAGTCTTTCCCGTATTATTCTTGTGATAGTGAATAAGCCTCACAAGATCTGATGGTTTTATAAAAGGGAGTTTGCTTGCACAAGCTCTCATTTTTTTTTGCCTGCCATCATCCACCCTGGAGATGGAGACCCCATGATCCAAAAAGTTTATCCCCAGAGATAGACTAAGAAGTCAAAGACCTTTGTTGTCACAGTTGATAAGGAAAATGTCTGTGAGAATGATGGTTTCTGTCTTCCACAGGCATGTGGGGTGCCTCCAGTCACTGGCCCGCTAATCTGCGACACTAGGCAGGCAGTTCTAGGACTGGAGTTTCTCATCACTGACCAAGCAATCAAAAGTTGAGATGACTAAGGTTCTTATGGAATAGTTCCTCTTATTACGACAAATTCCCCTGAGAGTAGGCACATTCAGACAAAATAATGTTACCTGTCACTTTGTGTCTTAGGCTCCAGCCTATTTCAATGGCTGTATGTAAATTTACAAAACTATTTGGGAGGTGAGTGGATTTCAGGATAGAATGCAGATTGTGGCAATCTAATGTCTCTATAAATGTATGAAACAATTTCACTGAAGCAGGAGGGAAAAGATGCTGACCTAAGTAACATTGGAAATGAGTGGAATCTGTAATATCAAAGGCAATAGAAACTGTACATAAGCACCAGTTAACAATTTTTATCCCATGATGGTACTGGTGAGCAGCTTGGATACTTCTATACACAAATTGGAATTGAATGATTAAGGGAATGGATGGTAGATGATGAGAGAACCAGGCTACTTACCACTGGAGTGGGAGTATGCAAATAAGCAGGGGGAGGTGGCAGAAATGGACTAATAGCATTGAGGACATCAGTGTAAACTTATAGTTAGTTTAATATACTACAGATAGTCACATATATAAATTTTAGCTATATATGTATGCACACAGGTTGGTATACCATGTATTTTCCTTGCTCCATCAGCTGAGAGAACCAGAAGCAAGGATACTGCTGTACTAATGAGCATACCAAGTACCCAGATCTTATTTACTAATACCATTTTGCAACAGTAGACACCAAGGCCTCTCAGAGAAATGACAGATCTCTTTATTTATGGGAAATACACAAGATCAGCCTGAAACATCTCATATTTCTAGAAAGGAAAGTTCTTACCTCACCCACAGAACAAACCTACGGTGATGAGGGCACGTCCAAGGGACACAGATGCCAACTGAAAGAGCGTACAATGGTCAAAACTGAAGGAATTTGACCATGAAATAAATAAAGTAGCATTGGATTATAACCCAAAGTATAAAATAAATATCCATGAGTTCATACTAATATAAATAAAGGATTAAATAAATAAACAAATGTAGGGGAGAAGAAAAATCTCTCATGCAGAAGAAACAAACATTATTTATGTGGATGCCTACCAAACTGTTAAAACATTACTCCCCACTCCCTAAGTGTGGGGTGTGTAGAGTGACATTTCCAAAGAGTACAGTATGGAAAAGAGAGAGAGAAAAAAAAGAGTAACTTTAAATCCACTTTGTTTGTGAACTCCCTACTGAGTAAACGGTCTTTTCTCTCCATAAAAATTTTTTTAAAAAGTAACTTCAGAGCAACGAAATCTAACAAAACCTACCTCAGCCAGGTAATACAGGTCAATATCAAGAGTTACAGTTAATGCTAATCATGTTAATAGTATGTATCTGTTATTTAATAATGAACTTGTCTGATCTTTATCTGTGGTTCCTGAGAGACAATCTTCCAAACCTTTGGAATTTCATGAGTTAAAGGAATATCTTTGCTATTCATTCTAGGCTCTGGGAGCCACATCTGAATATATACTAATCAAGTGACTCATGGTGGGCCCTAGATAGCTTTCATATGGAGGCCTGGTTGTTTCAGAAAGTCAAACAATGTGATAGGGTTTTAAGCCACAAGATATCAGCTCAACCTCTGGGGAGTGGAGGAAAATTGGAGACTGAATTCAATCACATTCCATCTATCATGCCAAGATAAGGAAACTCAATGAAAACTCTGCACGCCGAAGCTGTGGGGAGCTTCCCTCTTTGGTGATACACATTAGTGTGCACAGAGGATGCCTTGTCCTAAGGACATGGAAGTTTCACATTTGGAACCTTCACAAAGGCCTTTCTATATGTCTTTCCATTGGTCCTGATTTGATACCTTTATAATAAAACTGTAACAGTATATATAGCATTTCTAGTGAATTATTGAATTTGAGGGGTTAATAAGAACCCCAAGTTTGTAGCCAGATGATCAGAAGTGAGGGTGGCTTGGAGATTCCCAAGTTTTAGGATGGTGTTTGAAGTGGGTGGTGTTTATCGGGGATTGCACCCTTAACCTATGAAGTTTAACTAATTATTGTATACCCTTAATATGATGGAAGGAAAATGGCACTTTACTTCTTTGATTTTTCTTCCAAAACCAATATCCCCAATTTAACTGTGAGAAAAATGAAATAAATCCAAATAGGGAAATATTCCACCAAAGACCTGGCCAATTCTTCTCAAAATTGTCAAGGTCATAAAAAACGAAAAGTCTGAGCCAAGAGAAGCTAAGGAGACATGCCAACTAAATGCAATGTGACATCCTGGACGAGATCCTGGGACAGGGAAAAAATATTGGTTAAAAACTGAGAAAATCTAGGCCGGCCCGGTGGCTCGTGCCTGTAATCCCAGCACTTTGGGAGGCCAAGGCGGGCAGATCACGAGGTCAAGAGATCGAGACCATCCTGGCTAACATGGTGAAACCTCGTCTCTACTAAAATTACAAAAAATTAGCCAGGCGTGGTGGCAGTTGCCCATAGTCCCAGCTACTCGGGAGGCTGAGGCAGAAGAATGGTGTGAACCCAGGAGGTGGAGCTGGCAGTGAGCCGAGATCGCGCCACTGCACTCCAGCCTGGATGACAGAGTGAGACTCCATTTCAAAAAAAAAAAACAGAAAAAACCCCATATATTTCAAGAACAAAAAAGCAAACAGTCATCTTAGAAAATGTGTAAAATGTATGAACAAGCATTTCACAGAGGATAAATATAAATAAGTATATTAAAATATACTTAAAGTGAGTAGCCATTATGGAAATGGAAATGCAAATTAAGACCACAGTGACATGTCACTATCCATCTTTTATAATGGCTAAATTCAAAAATATCAACAATGCCAAATGGCAGCAAGGATGCATAGAAATTAGATCTCCGATTTTTTCATAGGAATGTGAAGCAGAGAAGCCACCCTAGAAAATAGTTTGGCATATTCTTACAAAACTAAACATGTGCTTGCTAAAACACCCAACAAATATTCTACCAGGTGTTTAACTTAGAGAAATAAAGATGGGTGTTCACATAAATAGCTCAACATGTTTATTAATTGCTGATTTATTTGTAATAGCCGAAACTGGAACAAGCAAAATGTTTTATAATAGGTGAATGATTAAACAAACTGGAGCACACACATACTATTCAAAAAGACTCAGATATTAAAAAAAGAACTATTTATACATGCAATAATTTTTATGTCTCTCAAGGGAATTATGCTGAATGAAAAAAAAGGGGGCAATCTCAAAAGGCCCCATGGCATGTGATTCCATTTATATAACATTCTGAAAATGCAAAAGTATAGGTATGGGAGATGGCTGGTTACCATGGGTGAGGGATGGTTGTGGGGAGGGAGTGGTGGGATTCTAAAAGGGTAGCAGGAGGGGTCTTTGTGGTGTTGTAACAGTTCTATCTCAGTGGTGATGGTGGTTACATGCATCTGCACATGTGATAAAACGATATAGAACTACACACACATAATGTACCAAGGGCATGTGGGATCTCTTTGTACTATCTTTTCAACCTCCTGTGAATCTATAATTATTGCAAAATGAAAAGTTCAGAAACTGAGAGGCAATGAATGAAACTAACAATTCTAAAGACTATAATCCACAATGAGAATGTAAGTTATTGAGATCTATTCACCTAATAAAACAGCAACAGTAGAAATTGCAGGTTATGCAAGCAAAAAGATACTAATAACAGGAGATTTTAACACAGTTCTCTCAGTCCTAAAAAAATAAAATGAATTAAAGAGACCTTATAAAATTAATATATAGAAGATCTAACCAATAAATATTTATTAAAATCCATTATCAGATAACAGATTTTTCTAGTTTATATGTAACATTTTCAAAATTTAGCACTTCTTAATAATAATAATTTTTTTTTTTTTTGAGATGGAGTCTCACTCTGTTGCTCAGGCTGGAGTGCAGTGGCGCGATCTCGGCTCACTGCAACCTCCGTCTCTGGGATCAAGCAATTCTCTTGCCTCAGCCTCCCAAGTAGCTGGGACTATGGGCGCACACCATCACATCCGGCTAATTTTTTGTATTTTTAGTAGAGATGGGGTTTCACCGTGTTGCCCAGGCTGGTCGTGAACTCCTGAGCTCAGGCAATCCTCCTGCCTAGGCCTCCCAAAGTGCTGGGATTACAGGCATGAGCCACCGCACCCAGCCAATAATATTTTTTAAAAGGAAAAGACAATGAAATAATACAGTTAGCATGTTCTGACCACATGAAATAAAACTTGTGCAGCAGATGCTGTGAGTACATTCACCCTTACCCCTGGTTTCCACAGAAAGTCACCAGCAGACACGTGTGCTCAGACTGATCTGACTCTGGGTTTTGACATTTCTCTCTGCGTGAAGCCTCCAGCGAATAAGGGAGCTCCCTCTGTCAGCTGTGAGAACAGTCTGTGGTGCCTCAGGAGGAAACTTCAACCAATGAGGAGTAAAAATAAGTGAATGAATGTTGCAACTTCCTCAACTCCACAGTGGGTGGGAATGAAGGGGCCCTTCTGAGATGCATTTTCCAGAGTTTCTCGGAGGGTACCCAGTGGAACTGAGCCTCTGTTGCTTGGAGCAATAACACACTCATTATCCCTGCACCACATCCACAGTCTCTCACTGTATCTCCTTGGGATCGTCTTCCAAATATATGCATTGCACCCAAATCCCTTTGCTCAGGGTCTGCTTTAGAGGGAACGCAAACTAAGACAACTAGAAATCAATAACATACATATATGTATATACACACAAGCATACACTGGCTGAAGCACAAAGGTCCCTTTACTTGGACAATAACAACTTTTTATTTAAAAACTCTTGGGTTAAAGAGGAAATACAATGAATAGAATGAAACTGCAGCATTGCTAGAAAATAAGCATATTACCAACAAGGCAAATCATAATGTACATGATACAGACACAGCAGTATTCAGAGGAAAATACATTGCATTCATTGCCTGTCTTAATAAAAACTAAAACTAAAACATGTGAGTTAAATGTTCAATCCAAAAATCTAAAAAATAATAACTTAAAGAAAAAAATCAGAAGTCAATGACCGTAGAACAATTTAAAAATACAAAATATGTGGGTTTGCAAAATTACTTAGCAAAATTAAATAACATCTAGCTGAATTTTTGTAAAAGACAGAACACATATTTCTAAGTTAAGAAATGTTGGGGAGAAAGGGCCTTTGAGTACATTTTGTGCAATTCTATAAAAATAGAAGAGACTGATTCCTACAGGGAAGAAAAAACAAAGGAATAAGCTTGAAGGAACTCTTATGTGTGTAAAATGAAATAATTTGAGCAATAAAAAGAATAATAACTGTAAATTATTAAAATATATTGAATATATAAAAATCCATGAATCCATAATGATACAAAAGAAAGTGGGCATAACCTACTGGACACCATTGGTAGTCATCAGGGCTCACAATACCCATAAATAGTGGGAAAAGATTAAGCATCTTGCCACCTTTTGTGATGTAAATTATATTTCAGGATGAGGAAAGGCTTTGCTGTGGAGAATTCCACCTAAACAATACACAAGGAAATAACAAATTAGGAAATCATGATTCGTCAGCCTCAAATGAAATAACTGAGTCAGTTAATGATCTTAGCATTGAAAAAATAAGTTCCAGGCAACCGGAAATGGGAGAAAATGAACAAGTAAATGACATCATGGAAAGAGATTAACCACTTTAGAATGTGGGACCTTTTACTGAACAACTGATCTGGATTCTTTAAGAAGTTAATGCCAAGACAGGGAGGGAAGGAGGGAGGGACTATGAGTTGAGAACACCAATTGTAAAAAGCCATTTTGGAGAGTCTCAGGGAAACATGAGTATAGACTGGATATTCAGTGACGTTCAGAAATTATATTAGATTTATAAGGTATGGTAGTTGTTCCATGGTTAAAAAAAAATCCTTAGTGATTTTGTAAACGCATGTTGAAGGTCATGCAGACAAAACTGAATGATCCTCCAGTTATGAAAGGTGGGAGTTTAATCTATAAAAAATATGGCAAGTTATTGATGGTTTTAAAGATGAGTGGTGGGCATATAGATTTATAATATCACTGCTTTGTGAAATTTGTTATCATAAAAAGCTTTTTAAAAATCCTCTCAAAAAATGCTTAGAATATCCTGTGATCTACCTCCCTCCACACTCCACCTCTCCACCTACTCTATGTGAGAAAACATAACCAAGAAAGAGAAAGCCACTTTGGAAGTTTGCTCCAAAAGTTACTGAAAGAGCTTAGATTATAACCTGGATCTTCTGGAGTGTCTTCCTCCACAGTGAGCCGATTCCATAATAGACATCAGGCCAATCATTAGGAGCTGATATTTTATTTTAAGAGCAAGAATGCAAATATAGGGGATGGGTTTTAGATCTTACCATCATTAAATACCCACCCAGAAACCCAGCTTCACATCATGGAAGAGTCAAAGTGCTAAGTGCCTGCCTACAAATTTTGAGACTATTCATACTCATCATTGACTTTCCTCACAGAAATATGATGTACTATTGTGCCATTTTCCACTTTATAAAGATGCAAGAACTGATACAAAAGAGTTCAATGATCTTTCCCAAAGCCCAAAGCTAATGAATTGGTGAGACAGAAGTCCCAGCCCAAGTCACCTGGCCCTGACACTGGCTCTCTATGCTCTGATGAGGCAGAGAGTGAGAGAGTATGATTTCTAGGACTGACGTACATGCTCATGGCTACCATTTGTCAGTGACGGTGCATAGGTCTGCGAACCAGATGAACCATTCTAAGGACACACCTCATGGGTGCGGCTCCCCCAGACCAGGCTTTTACTTCAACATGGACAATCGCTGGGGCATGAGAGAACTAAGGCTGATGCTAGCTTAATACAAACACAACCACTCTCATGCCTGGGATAGAAGAACACCTGTACAACAAACGTTGGTGTTTACAGATAGGTAATGAAACGCATTCCAGGAACAGAATGTAAGCGTTTTGTTAAGCCCCTGCCCCCACTTAGTGATGGGAAACTAAGGCCTTAGTGAAGGGAATTTGGCCAAAGTGATGTATGAAATTAGTGCAGATGTGGTAGTGTGTATTGTTAGAGTCACAGTTCCCGGCATGCCAGCAATTCATTTGAGGATGACAGTAGGCATGTGAGAAACTGGGGGTCCCAGGAGAGTTTGGTGGAATATACTGCAGTGTTCCAAAAGCCCGCATCAGCAAACCAGGGCAAGGTCAGCTGGAATCTGAGTAATCACCATGGCTGAGCTCACAAACTGGAGAGGTGGGAGTCCCGCATATCACTCACTACAAACAGAGGAGAGCACACATTTCCTCCAGGAGGCTCCACCATGGAAGTCCCATGAAGCAAAAGTGTTACCAGTGAAGGATCCTGACTTGAGTCATCCAGGTTCTTGGCATTTTGAACAAATAATTGGACAAAATGCACAAAGCAAGCAAGAAACGAATGAAGCAACAAAAGCAGAGATTTATTGAAAGGAAAGTACACTCCGTAGAGACGGAGCTCGAGCAAGTGGCTCAAGAGTCCTTGTTACAGAATTTCTGGTGTTTGAATACCTTCTAGAGGTTCCCCATTGGTTACTTGGTTTACACGCTATGTAAATGAAGTAGTGGCCCGCAACCAGTCTGATTCGTTGCAGAAAGCAACAAATCAGAGGCTGAAGTGAAGTTATGAAGTTACACCCTATGCAAACATCTGATAGGTTGTGGGAGGGGACCAATCAGAGGCTGAAGTTACGAAGTTATACTCCTATGCAAATAAAGACTAGGCCCGAGACCGGTCTGATTGATTGCGGGAGGGGACTAATTAGAGGTACTTTCAATTTTTCATCTGCCACACAGAAAAGTGAGGGATAGGAAGGTAGCAAAGGGCATAGTCTCTGGTCCTTTTGTTACTTGGGCATGAAAAGTTGGGATTTTCCTTTTGATTTACTTCTAGGAAGTCAGTATAAATTGGCCTTAGGTTCCCTGCCTCCAGACCCTGTTCTCCTGCCTCAGTAGGGCCCATTGCTGCATTCTGGTCCCACTTTCTCATTCCTCTGTGAGAACGGAGGCTGTCGCTGTTCTCAAAAGAGGAGAAAGAAAAGAAGCCAATGTCAGGCGTCATGCAGGGACAGAGAACTTTATGTGTGGCATTTTATCTCATTCTTTTGGAAATGGTTTTCTAAAACAAACTCATTTGGAAACTGAAACTGAGGCTGGAAAGCTTTTGTTGAGGTCGGTCAGGTGCCGACAGTAGTGGGATCTCACCCCCCTCATGTCCAGCATGCCTGCTTGTCCATTCCAGTGAATTACCATGGGCCAAGTTACAGTCAATGAAAGCAGGGGGGAGAACACAACTCTTTTCTAAATGTTACATCTGAGGCTTTTATCAAAGTCAAGGACTGATAACGCATCAATTAGCACGTATGCCACTATTTTCTTCGGGGAACTGGACCTTCATCCAGCAACCCCAATAGAAATTGGCAGACAGGCTTAAAAAAAATATTTCCAAAACTGGTAAATAAACACATCAATTTCCTGCCTCCCCGTCAGTCATATTCTTTCCATAAATGAATTTCTGCATTTTTTCTCTGTCCCAAACCTCCACTCATTTTCAGGCCCAGAATTCTCCCAGATCACCAAACCATGTAGTTTCTGCCTAGCCTAAACCATGTCAATCTACCACCTGAAATAAGAGGAAACTGAGGAGATATCAAGTCTATTTTTTCACAGGTTATACAATTCACTCACAGTTTATATTTTATTTACAACGAATAAATAAATAAATGACAGAGACTTCTAAGATTTAAAAGCAACCACAGTTACAACCAGAGCAACAAAAGTTCTCAAGTGTATTATCAAAAGGAAAATTGGAGTCGAATAATTGCTATGATAGTTATACTCATCACTAATCACTATGTAAAATGATATGACATGAAAGGGACGAAAAACAGAGGTTTGCCAAATTGTCTAAGCCAACTGGGGATCAATAAATCACTGGTAATAGTGCATAAGTATGATATTTCAGGTACTTTTGAACAAATCACATAGCACTATGGAGGCATTTCAATAAGAATGTGATGCAAAAGTCACACGAGAAAGGCCAGGCACGGTGGCTCATGCCTGTAATCCCAGCACTTCAGGAGGCTGAGCCAGGCAGATCGCTTGAGCTCAGGAGTTTGAGACCAGTCTGGGCAACATGGAGAAACCCCATCTCTACCAAAAAATACTCAGATTAGCCAGGTGTGGTGGCATGTTCCTGTGATCTGAGCTACTTGGGGAGCTGAGTTGGGAGAATCACTTGAGCCCGAGAGGCAGAGGTTGCAGTCAGCCGACATCGCACCACTGCACTCCAGCCTGGGTGACTAAGCAAAACCCTATCTAAAAAAAAAAAAAAGTCACATGAGAGGCAGAGAGAGGTATAAATTCACTAATTTACTATGACCAATAGTTAAATTTGACTGTGGTATTTCTAACCAAAGCACTAGGGGAAAGCCATGGGTCACCTGACTGTCACCATCTGATGAAAGGCTATATGGTAATTCCTTAAGTGGAAATCTTTTTCTGGAATTTAATTCTAAAGAGAAGTTATCACATAGGACCTTTCACAAAGACATTAGTCTTATCACAAACGCAAAAATAATTTTCAAATGCATACAAGATGAATCTTGGAAATAGACCAGGCCCTCACATCCAACTACAACTCAATGAGGTTGCTAAGTTTGCCAGGCCCTGCTCTGTCCCTTCCTGGAGCTCTAAACTATAAACTATGCTGTGATTGGAAGAGCCCATGAGAAAGGCAGGTCCTTCATTGTCTTCTGTGAGCCTCAGCTGCCAGCTGGGCTTTCTGTAGACACCAGTGGGCAAAGCAGTGAGATTCATGCCCCCTGAGGCTTAAAATCCCAGGTTCCATTCTGCCCTGGATGCCAGATGGCCAGGCTGAGGTTAAGGTGCTGCTGGCAGACCTGTCTTCCCACCTGCAGGAATTTGCTTGAGTTGTAGCAATAAAACACCACAAACTGAGTGGCTTCAACTACAGAAATTTCTTGTTATTTATTTTTATTATTTTGTTAAGACAGGGTCTCACTTTGTCACCCAAGCTGGAGTGCAATGGTGTGATTACAGCTCATGGCAGCCTTCAATTCCTGGGCTCAAGCTATTGTCCCACCTCAGCCTCCCAAGTAGCTGGGATTACAGGCACACAACACACCACCATTCCCAACTATTTTTAAAATTTTTGTGGAGATGGGGGTCTCACTATGTTGCCCAGGCTGGTCTCAAACTCCCGGGCTCAAGTGACCTCCCACCTCAGCCTCCCAAAGTGAATTTATTGTCAAAGTTCTGGAAGCTGGAAGTCCAAGATCAAGCTGTTGGCAGGGCCATGCTCCCTCTGCAGATGTTGGGGCAGGCTCTGTTCCTGGCCTCACTCCCAGCGTCCGGTGGTTTGCAGGCCCTGCCACAATTCTGAATCATTTTGGTTTCAGGTGGGCCTGAGTATTTCTGCAGATGATTCTATTCTCATCCAGGCTTGAGAACCATTGGCTTAGATTACTCAGAATATACCTGGCACAGGATGCCAGAAACAGGAAGAGAGGAAAATATAATTTTCCCTCTGCCCCTCTAAATTCTAAGCTGGGACACCTTTAACAAAAGACAGATTAGCAATAGAGAAATGAACAGAAGTTTATTAACATGTGTATTTTATATATACATGGGAGAAAACTAAGGAAAAAAAAAACTCTCTGTGAGGTTGCAGGGTAAATGCCGCTGACAGCAATAACTTAAGCACATCCTTAGAACGACGCTGATAGATGCACCTGAATGTGTGTTCCAAGCCAGGAAATCTGGGCATGGCCAGCCCAGAGATTTGTTTCTTATCTATGAGAAACATCTGAGCCCCCCTGACCCATCTTGCATAACACAGGCTATATAGGGGATTGAAGCCGTGAGTTTTAGGTTCAATGAGGGTTGCCAGGTGGAGGTTGTTATGGGGAGGGTGTTAAGTGAAAATGCTCCATAAACTGCATGCTGTTTGCAAGCAGTTGTGGTTTTCCTGCCCAGCCCACTGCCACTGGGCCATGTGGTTATCTTGTCTAGCCCACTGCCACTGGACTGTATGTAAGGAGAATATGTTGTCCAGCCCACCACCACTGGACTGCATGTAAGGCAATATGTTGTCCGGCCCACTGTCACTGGACTGTGTGTAAGGCAGATATCTTGTTTAGCCCACTGCCCTTGGACCATTTCTGTGCATAAGGTAGTCCTCCTAGCCAGCCCTCTGCCACTGGACTCTCTCTCCTGTATGTAATCTCCTAATAAAACCCCAAGTCTTGTTTACTGTCTCTGGGTCTCTTCTTTAGCCTCTTGAACTGGGTGCCTTCCCTATTGAGGCTAATAGGGGTTCACACAACAGAGGTGGCTTTGAACTCCAACCTATACAGCATCTTCAACAAAGAACAATGCATTTTTGAGGCAAGTGACAGGGCAAAAGAAAAGCCCCTCGAGTCTTCATGGATGGCAAATTGTGGGAAGACGATACTGTATACAGAAACTCATGGTAGATAGACAAGTTAGTAAAGTCTGTGAGGTAGGCTCCTCTGGTGTCTCCAGGCTGATAAGGATCTAAGGTCATCTGGGGTGGTTGATCTTTTTCCTTTCTGGTGGAGGAGGGGAGGGACAGCTTTGTAAGTTTATGTCTTGCTTTTAGGCAAATATCTCCTTATATCTGCTTCTTTTCAATTACCTTCAGGTCTAAATGATCCTTATGCCCAAATGGCATATTTTGAGGTGACATATTTTGCTATCTTTCACTAGTATTACCTTGCCCTGAGACAGGAAGAGGAGGAGGAAATACCTGAACACAACTGAGCTAACAAGTCTTGAAAAATGGACTCTTTGCTGCATGTAGTTTCTCATCTTTGAAATGGAAAGATCAAGACCCCAATTTTCCCACGAAAACACATGGGCTATTTCATGTCAAGTGTGTTTGTGAATTTTAAGGTACAGCAAAACATTTAGTCTTATCTTGGCATGATCTACAGTGGATGGTGTCCAGGGGCCATATTGGAAACCTCCCCCTCAGCTGTGGCTTTCTTCGCCGCCCCTGCAATTAGGAACTGTATGATACTTTCCCTCTTCCTCTGCCCCCTCTCTCTCCCCCAGGCATCAGAGGCCATGAGCACACATACTACAGTTGTAAACAAATTGTTTTAAATTGATGATTTGGATACTGGTTTGGTGGGATTGGTCTAAAAATAGCCAAATGTAATTAGTTTAATTGTTTTTAAGAGATCTTTTTTTGGTAAGCCATTATAAACTCTGCTTTTGTGTTTTGTCTAGTTAATACAGTTTCTGTTGAAACTTCTTAGATGGGTCTGTCTTAAATATTTAAAACATGCTTTGCATTGGCTCTAAATTTGTGCATGTGAAATAGTTCAAGGTGATTGGTGCCTTCTGCCACTCATCTAGGAGGAACATCTGTTGTGGCTTATAAGGCATTGGTTAAAACCTAACCCTTTCTATAAAAGGGCTGTTTTATCTAAGCAGAACCTGGGAAGGTATGAGACACTAGTTAGCGGTTCCTGTCTCTGTTGATAAGTCTCTTGTGCAAAGCTGCCCCATCAGTATGCACTTGACCTCATTCTGGGGAGTGCAGTGGAGCATGGCTGCAATTCTGCCCTCTCTGATGCTCCCTGTCCCATCTTTGAAATGGGTTAACTTGGGTATCCAAGACAGGTAAAAGTAAACTGTATCCAGAAACTACCCTATTGTATATCGAATCACCCCTGGATCTGGGCTGTTCTATGGAGAGTAAAAGGACTTGATAGATGGAGAGAAGCACAAAAAAGCCCCATACAGGTCTACTTCAGTTAAGGCTTAAATACCTACAAGTTGTTGCACATCAACTGACAGGGTCTCTGCTCCAAGAGGCCAAACCAGAAATGTGGGGAATGCTGTGATTCGTGCCTTTTCTAGACCAACGTCTTCTGGGATGTCTTACAGGGCTGTCAGGGGACTAACTCCAAATCACTTCCCAAGACAGTTTTCAATTGAGTTATTCTTACTCTTAGAGTACTTATGTGGCCTATGACAATGGCAGTCAAAAGATGAGTCAACCCCTGGTGGAGAATTTGTCTATGATGGGGGAGTTTGTGTGGGTACAGATTAAGGACAGGGAAATCGCTTCCATCTTAGCGTAAATCAAGCATATCCTGTTCCCAAACAAAAGTGTTTTCTACACCCATGTTTCTCACCCTTGATGGATATTTGAATTATCTGCAGAGCTTTTAAAACATGCTATGGCCTGGGTGCCATCTGAGACTACTTAATCAAAACTGTTAGTATGTTTTGGAACCATGCTTAGAACCAGTGGCCTGCAAAATCATAGAGAATGTGGAGAACTCAGCTCAGAGAGAAACCACACAGCAATGGCCTTGCCTAGCCTCTGCAGTCTGACCAGAGAGTAGCCAGGGTCCTGCTCAAGAGATAGGAGATATATATATATACTCTTCCCATGTATCAGCACTTGTTCTAGAGAACAAAGTGTTAAATTACTTAATCTTCACAACAACCAATGGACAATGGAGAAGACAAGTTTGTTCAACTTGTACATGCAGAGCAGGAGCTGAGCTCAAATGGCAGGGTCCCAAGCCCATGCACCAGACACTGCACAGTTCTGAATGCACCAATTACGTTTTAACTTTCACCAGGTACAAAAGCAAAGACTGTTCATGAGATTATTGATACAAAAGGCCTAGGGACTTGAACAACCTGGGGCTCAGATCAGCAAAATCTTGAGTCAAGCAGAGTCTATACCTAGAAAGAGAATATCCCCTGGCTGAACATCCATCAGCTTCTCTGGGGAGGGAGAAATGGAACTTGTCAACTTCCCATACATTGGCTATGTCTTGGAAACATGTAGGTTTATATGAACTGTTCAAAGCAAACAACATATATCCTTGTGATCCTCCCAGAGGGTGGATTCTATCATTCTCAACAAATCCTTTGGTTGTTGTCACCAAGACCCAGTTCCTGAACTTCTCTGGTTTCTGTTGCATGGTTATATGGAGATCCAGGCAGTGCCTGAACAAGGGGCACCCAGCAATGGGAAGCTGCATCCCAACAGAATAGCACCCACATGGTTCGTTTCCTGTCTGGGTCTGCTGCACTTCACACTGCCTTACACATCCCTGACTGCCATAAGCAAGCAAACGCATAAGAGAGAGAGAGGAAAAAAATAAGCTCTCAATTTGGGTACTTGAGCTGTTCAGTTCATGGGTGGTGCTTGGTAGTCCTGCCAGTTACACAATCATCCTCCATTTTCTTCTGGATATACATGCGGAACCTTTGTACCTGGCTTAAATTTCTGACCTGGGCTTGACCTAGTCTTTATTCCAGCTTACTCATAATGTAGGGTTGCTAGATAAAACACAGGACACTCAGTTAAATTTGAATTTCAGCTGAAGAATTTAAAAAATAATAATATGTGTCCTAAATATTGCATGGAACATATTTATATTAAGAATTATTTGGTTTTGATCTGAAATTCAAATTTAACTAGGAATTCTGTTTTTGTTTGCCAAATCTGATAACTTTACCTAGAAGGGAAGATGTTTCTATGGTCAGGCCCTACTCTGTGGGTATCATTCGCCAGTATAGTTAGAAAACAAGATGGAGTTGTCCAAGGTGGTAAATGTTTGAAGTTCTGCTGGGACTATTTGGCGCCTTCTGAATTATGGGCCAAGTTAAAGATAATTAAGAACAGATGTATCCCCAAATGTGACACTACTTATTTGTTAGTACAATGATCTTTAAAAACTCTTTATTAGCCTCAAATTGAAGTTTAGTGAACAATTGCCAAAAAATGTGGGGTTTCCCACGCTGCATGTCACAAGGAGAACTGCTTTTAAGCAGAGTCTCTCAGGCCTGTTAGCATGCCTACAACATCCTGCAATTAGATGACACAGTTGGTTGCTGTATTTATCTTAAGGAAGTTTACAACCTCTTGGAAGGAAATTATAAACTTCCTATTTATTCAGTCTTTGGATAAGCAAAAACATAGATGCTTTGGTTTATACTGAAGGGAAAACCACTCTCCTAGAAGCTATAGTTATACCCCAACAGCATTCCTCATTTATGTAGAAGTAATTATAAAAAAAAATTAAACATTCCTGCTTACTTCACTCTCCCAGGTTGACAGCATTGGTGCTTGCTAAATTCATTACAGTCCATATTCCATCTGGATTGCTTTAATTCTAATGCCATAGCTTCACTTTTTTTTGTATTCCTCATTTTTTGGTCCTCTTTTTTTGAGACAGGATCTTGCTCTGTCACCCAGGCTGGAGTGCAGTGGTGCAATTATGGCTTACTGCAGCCTCAGCCTCCTAGGTTCAAGTGATTCTCCCTGCTTTGGTCTCTCAAAGCATTGATCCTTTTTCTTTTCTATTCTCTATTATGTTTTCTATTCTATGGGATGACTGACTGATGGGACAATATTGATTTTAGTGATCCAGCCAATGCTATTGTTCTGATAAGTACTCATTAATAACACTACTATCACTGTAAAGAATTTTTTATATTCTATTAATAAATGGTAACATATTTAGTGACTGTTATGTACTAGGCATTGTGTCAGGTGCTTGGATACTGTTCCCATTCAATTCTCACAAAAGTTCTGTAAGTTAGAAACTATACTGAGCCCAATTTCACACCTGTGGAAACCAAGGCACAGTACTTATAATTCCTGACTACACTGCAAACCATCCTAATTAAATAGACATAAAAATATAAATATCAAAATGTAAGCAAAAAAATCGCCAGCAATAATTCTTAATTTTACCTATCCTGGGCTCCTAGATCAACAGCTTCAACTGAATTAGGTTGTTCCAAATACCCAAATCATTCAGCTGGTTTGAATCCTGTAGACAAACATATATGTAAAATTCTGATTCCTGCTCAACACTTTAAAAATCACTTCTGTCACATAAGATGAAGTAACACTTTCTAAAATGAGTTTTACCAAATACTGCATGTTCTCATTAAAAGTGGAGCTAAAGATTGGATACATATGGACATAAAGATGGCAACAGTGGACGCTGGGGACTTCTTGGTGGGGAAAGGGAGTGAGGGAAGCAAAGGTTGAAAAACTAACTATTGAGTACCTGGGTGACGGGATCATTCATACTCCAAACCTCAGCATTACACAAGATACCCATGTAACAAACC
The DNA here is from genome assembly GCF_029281585.2 of Gorilla gorilla gorilla. Classification (NCBI taxonomy): domain Eukaryota; kingdom Metazoa; phylum Chordata; class Mammalia; order Primates; family Hominidae; genus Gorilla; species Gorilla gorilla. The sequence goes on from NC_073230.2 coordinate 54,678,240, forward strand.
TGTACATGCACACCCTGAATCTAAAATAAAAGCTGAAATTATTTTTAAAATGAGTTTTAGAGACTAATAGTTTTCCATAATGTTAATAAGGACCGCCTGAGAAAGGAGATCGGTAGTCGAAGGATATGCTTTATAAAATAAAGTTAAACATGTTTCTTTGCTCTAAGACTTAGAAATTTTTCTCTGTGCGTGTGTACATTCTGTTAACTATTGCTGCATAGCAAGCAATCCCAACCTTAGTCACATGCAACAGCAACCATTTGGTCATATGCATGGATGTGTGGGTTAGAAACGCAGACACAGCAGAGCAAGACGGTTTCTCTATGATTCATGATGAGTGAGGACTTGGGGGGAAGACTCAGAGGGGACTCGATGGCTGATGGCTGCATTCATCAGAGGACTCCAATATTCATCATGTGTGGTATCTGGGCTGGGAGGAGCCAGAGACTAGGAATGTCACTAGGAGCACCTATGCCTGGGCTCCCCAACAGCATTGGGTCCTCAGATATTGGCGGACTCTGGGTAGCTGGATGCCTTGCAGGGCCCTCAGGGCTCCAAGCAGGAGTGTCCAATGAGCAAGGCAGCAGCGGCTTTCTGCCCTGACTTCAGAACACATGAATATCACGTCATCCACACTCTATTGCTTACAGACATGTCACAGTCTCACCCAGATTCAAGGGAAGTGACATAAAGCCTAGCACTCCATGCGAGAAGAATCACATTCCCACATCAGAAAAAATGTGCTAAAGAAGCTATCATTGTGGCCATCTCCAGAAAATAAAATATGATCCTTTACAGATAATTCAATAACTATGCTTTCCCCATTGTACTTGGTATCAGTCCATCTTCATCCTGAGGAACAGCATCCAGCCTGTTTGTGTCCAAGAGAGTCTATATTAGGAAATTCTGGCCTAGTATGTGTAGACTGTCAGGTTGGGAGGAAGCTTAGCTTACTGAGGCAGATCCTCCTTTCACAGGTGAGAGCACACAGCCATGGAGTGCAAGCTTCTGGACCAGACCTCATGAAAGGTTGTCATAGTGAAATCAGACAATCTTTTCATTTTCTTTCCTTCCTGTAACGCTGGCAATGTTGGACAAGGGAAGATATGGTCTGGGGGTAAATGTGAGGGTCCTGTACTTCATCTCTCTACTCATTCACAGCAGACAGGATTAGAGGAGTTTATAGGTTCTCCAGTGGACTGTTTTCCCCACTGTAGAAATTCCCTCTACAGGATTTCTGATAATAATAACAACTCAGCTTTTTTTTTTTTCCATGATCTGTCACCCAGGCTGGAGTGCAGTGGCACAATCTCAGCTCACTGCAACCTCTGCCTCCCAGATTCAAGAGATCCCCCGATCTCAGCCTCTTGAGTAGATAGAACTACAGGTGTGCACCACCACACCTGACTTTTTTTTTTTTTTTTTTTTTTTTTTTTTTGAGGCGAAGTCTCGCTCTGTGGCCCAGGCAGGAGTGCAGTGGCGCAATCTCGGCTCACTGCAAGCTCCGCCTCCCGGGTTCACGCCATTCTCCTGCCTCAGCCTCCCGAGTAGCTGGGACTACAGGCGCCCGCCATCACGCCCGGCTAATTTTTTTGTATTTTTAGTAGAGACGGGGTTTCACCGTGTTAGCCAGGATGGTCTCGATCTCTTGACCTCGTGATCCGCCCGCCTCGGCCTCCCAAAGTGCTGGGATTACAAGGGTGAGCCACCGCGCCCGGCCTTAATTTTTTAAATATATATATATATATATATATATATATATATATATATATATATATATATATCTAGTAAAGACAGGGTTTCACCTATTGACCAGGCTGGTCTCAAACTCCTCACCTCAAGTAATCCACCGGCCTCAGCCTCCCAAATTGCTGGGATTATAGGCATGATCCACTATGCCCAGCTGATAACTCAGCTTTTGAGCAACTATCCTTGGGGCCAGTAAACTCTTTATATTCAAATATTATCATAAAATTACAAAACATAAAATATACCATTTTAGCCATTTTTAAGTGTCTCATTCAATGGCACTAAATCCATTCACAACATTGTGCAATCATCAGCACCATCCATCTCTGGAACCTTTTCATCTTCACAAAATGAAACGCTGTCCCCATTAAACATTAACTCCCCGTTCCCCTTCCCCCATCTCCTGGCAACCCCTATTCAACTTTCTGTCTCTATGAACTTGACTACTCTAAGGACATCATAGACGCAAATCATACAGTAGTTATTCTTTCACGACTGGTGATTTCACTTGGCATAATGTTCTCAAAGTTTATCCATATCACAAATGTCAAAATCTCCTTCCTTTTAAGGGTGTGGAATATTCTATTGTATAAATGCACCACAATTTATTTATCTGTTCATATATCCATGGACACTTGGGTTGCTTCCATCTTTTAGATATTGTGAATAATGCTGCCAAGAACATGAACTGTACCAATATCTCTTTGAAACCCTGCTTTCAATTGTTTTGGGTATAACCAGAAGTGAAATTTCTACATGGTATGGTAATTCTATTTCTACTATTTTGAGGAATCGCAATACTATTTTCCACAGTCACTGCCTCATTTTACATTTCCACTAGCAATGCACAAAAATCCCAGTTTTTCCACATCCTCTCCAACATGTATTATTTTCTTTCTTTTTGACAAAGCTACCCTTATGGGTGTAAAGTAGCATCTCTTTGTGATTTTAATTTATATTTCCCTAATGATTATGGATATTGCACCCACAGCACCAGCTCAAATGGATGCAGCCCTGGCTCGCACAACGGGAAAAGGCTTTCACTTAATTGTTAACACCACCGTCCCAGCAGACTGGCTGCATTGCCATCACCTGGGATTAGTTAGAAATGCCATAAAAGCTCAACCCACCACTCAGATGGGGGCAGGGACAGATGTGAGTGTTGTCTCCTGTCTTTTTGTGGGATGACTCACAATAAAGCTTTTGCTGTTCTCAAAAAACAGTGCCATAGGATCAGCTTCGATACACATCAAGGATAAGCCCCTTGTTTGGTCATAATAGCGAGCATCTTTTATGTGCTAATTGCCATTTGTGTATTTTCTTTAAATAAACATCTATTCAAGTCCATTTCCCATTTTTTAACCAAGCTGGTTTGTGTTGTTGAGTTGTAGAAATTATTTATATGTTCTGGATATTAATCCTGTATCTGGTATATGATTTGAAAGTATTTTCTTCCATTTTATGTGTTGCCTTTTCATTCTACTGATAATGCCCACTGATATATGAAAAATTTTAATTTTGGTGAGGTATAATTTAATCTTTCTTTCTTTCATTGCCTGTGCTTTTTGTATCATCCAAAAAAATCCAAGAAATCATTAACAAATCTAATGTCATGAAGGTTTCTCCTATTTTTTTTTCCTAAGAGTTTTAGAGTTTTCGGTTTACCTTTAAGTCTTAGGTCTATTTTAAGTTAATTTTCGCATACAGGGTGAGATAAAAGTCCAACTTTATTCTTTTGCATGTGGATATTCACTTTTCCTGGCACAATTTGGGAAAGAGCCAGTAAACTCTTAACCACACAATCTTACTGTGGCCAGAAACTCTTTTACTCCAAGTATTTACTTTCTCTGAAAATAGATCACAATTTTCAGCTGAGATTTCTACCAGATCACCAGTCTTTCTTGCAGGTAGGCATTGATGTATGACTAAAATCACGCCAGTAAGACATAAGCAAATGTGCACATGTACCTCTAGAAAGGCTGATTACAAAGAGTATACTTGGTGTGACACAAACCTGTTTATCTTTCACTCTCCTTTTGCCATCAGCCTGGAACGTGCATGTCGTGAATAGTTATAGTAGTACCTTGAACAAAGAAATGACCGTGAGCCAAAATGTTGACAGGGCTCTGGTAGCGCAGGTCCCTGCAGACAATGTGGAGCTGCCATATCAGCTTTGGATCACCCTGTGACATTAAATTCCATCATGTTTGAGCCACTCTCAATTTACATTTTCTTATTGCGCAGATGACCCTTATCTTTTCTAAGGTGCAATTTATGTGTTCTTTTTAATGCATGAATTTAAAGTACACACTTGTATGAGTTTTGGCAAGTGTATATTTCTGTGAAACTACTGCTACATTCAAATGCCCAAATCTTTTAATCATTCCCAGAATATTCTCTGTCATGATTTGCAGTTCATCTCTCCCTCTGCCCCAGGCCCCAGGCAGTCACTGAACTTGTGAATTTTTGTCACTATAAATTAGTTTGCCTTTTATAGATTTTACATAAGTAGAATCATACAGTACATATTCTTTTGCATCAGGTTTCTCTCAACTTGCATAATGATTTTGACATTTATCTATGTTGTGTAGGGGGCTGAGGAGGGTGGATCATGAGATCAGGAGATCAAGACCATCCTGGCTAACAAAAAATTAGCCAGGCATGGTGGCACACACACCTGTAGTCCCAGCTACTCAGGAGACTGAAGCAGGAGAATCGCTTGAACCCGGGAGGTGGGGGTTGCAGTGAGCCGAGATTGTGTCACTGCACTCCAGCCTGGGTGACAGAGGGAGAGTCTGTCTCAAAAAAAAAAAAAGAAGAAGAAGAATAGTTTGTTCGTTTTTAATGCTGAGAGTTGTCTATTCTATGGATATACTATAAATTATCCATTCACTTCTTGATGAATATTTGAGTTGTTTTCAGTTTCTAGCTATTATTAATAGAGCTTTTATTAATGTTTATGTAAAAACCTTTGCAGACATATAACATATTTTCCTTTCTCTTGGGATTTCTTTAGGAATGAAATAACTAAGTTTTATAATAGGTGTGTCCTTAAGCTTTTGAAAAATTATTAAAGTTTTCAAAGTGGTGGCACATTTTTCTTACCATCTGTTCACTCTCAGAAATGATGCCATCTGGAGGACGCAGTGCTTGTCTCTGCTGTTGGCAGATTAGACACTCACCAGTGACTATATCCAGGTCAGCCTTGGTGAGTGGAAGTCCGTGTTGCTGAGTCCATGCATAACTTCCACCCCTGCCACCATGGCCACTTTGTTCATAAGCCCATTGGAAGATGAGAGTGTGGCTGGGGAAAGATTCAGCTGACTGGTATCCACAAAATGAATCATCTTATCCACTGGATTATTAAATAAGTCCTTCTCTCTTAAATGCAGAAAAACAGTAGATCATGATACAAATTCTATCCTATAATTTAGAAAAACACATTTTTATCATTCTTCAAATTTTTCACTAAAGAATAAGAGATATTGCCCAAGACTGAAGCTAAATCTTATGCATCTGCCTTACACAGAGGGAGACCTGAACTGGCATGTAGGGAACCTGCCTCCCAGCAAGTTCCATCACTGTCTTGCTAAGTCCTCTGGGACAAGGCATTCACCACTCTGAATCTCCAGTTTTCCTCTGTCAAAATCCCTAGTCCCATTTGGGCCAGGGACTACTAGAGCTTACTTTGCCTTGAAAAGCATATTTACTACTCCTACTAACTTTACACTTTTTAAAGACGGATTAGAACTCTCTATTAGGAATATAAGCAAAATAACCTGTTTTCCCCTGATGAAACCTTATAGATCTACAAATCACTTGCAGCCTTTGGAATGGAAACTTCCTTCAGATTCTGAAACGCTGCAACTCATTCTTTTTTTTCTAGAATATATAAAAACAAAACCTAAGTAAGAAAACTGTGGAGAGAAAATGCTTTTTTTTCCCCACCAAAGTTGCCATTCCATTTTCACTTGAAAAAAGTACTAAAAATATAAAAATTCCAAAAGAAAACTGGTTTTTCTGCTACTCTGAAAAGTGGTGGCAGAAAGCTTGGTCTTGCAAAATGTTCACCCAGACCTGGACATCTGGTCACCTTTGGCCCTTTGCAGTTCCCTCGAGGGCACTTGTTCTGGCCCCTCCTTCCCTCATCAGATGCCTCAGGAAGCCACATACTCCCAGCTTTATTCTGGACTACAGAGAACACTGGTCAGGAGGTGGATGTAAAATCTTTCCAAAGAACCATGTCAACAAATAGTCTATCCTTCTTCAAGAAAAGCCAATCTCTATTTATAGGACAAACAGCCTTTCCAAAAATCGAGACTGCAGGGTGGCAGGGTTACAACACTCATTACTCTGATGACTTGTGGTCTTATCCTTCTGCTCTGATGTGGTTCCTCGTTGCATTCAACAAAAATGCACTGAACCACTTCTGAGCCCTTTTACCTCTGCAAGGTAATACAGATTCAGTCTACTAAATTTATAGTTCCTTCCCTTGGAGAGGCTCTTGGTTTATTGGATGAATCGGGCATTTAGAGAACAATGCAAACAAACAAAGCTGAGTACCATTTGTTCCCCCAGTTTGTTAACAGTTTTTTTCGCGGGGGAGAGTGGAATAAGGAGGGTGTGGGTACTGATCTCAGCCATGGCTCTAGTGTCTCTGGTGAACCAGCCCCTGAGGCCCACCCTTTTAGCCAGTGATGATGGGTGTTTTCCTTGTAACTGGTTAACATGTCTCTACTGCACTGGACTGAGCTTGGGCATCCTGGATGCCCATGTCCTTCTCTGACATAGCTACTCCTCTACTCTTCTACTACTGCAGGGCCTTTTCTCCATCAGTGCCAGCACATTAATCTTGGACTGAATTTTTCTATGTTTCTCTCCTCCAAAGGTGCACCCTGGCATTCTAAGCACTTCCACATCCACCTAACTTCAACCAGGATTTTCTGTGGACTAAGGTAGTTAAGATGTAGAGGGAGAAGCATGGTCCTTAAACCAGGCTGATCTAGTTCTTACTGAAACCGCTTACCAGCCCTGTCATCTTGGATAAGTCACTAAACTTTTTTGAGATGAGTTTCCTCTTTGATAAAATGGGGGACATAATATCCACCTTAGAGGGATGTTGTAAGGATTGACTTACATGGTTACTACAGAGTGCCTGGCACAGATTTGCTGTCAATCAAAGTCATTTAGTAGACACTGCCTCTTTTGACAGGCAGAAATGACCCTGCAGGTCAGGGCGGATCCACTCCTCTAGATTTAGGTACACTCTGAGTTTCCATCCTTCATTTAATACACTCAATGGTATTACCTTTTCTACTGGACTATATAAAGTCTTCGGCAAGGATTGTGTCACTTCATCTCTTAAGCATCTAGCAAAATACTTAGCACGTAGTAGCTAATTTATACAATTCTGCAAAACCAAAATATACTAAACATTCTAGGCTAGCCTTGACCGACTTGTCAGACTAGAATGAGTCAGGCCATGGTCTTTCCATTTCTACCTCCAGCTCTCTGGATATACACTTCCCCAGGCATCCTTCATGCATGGGTTTCATCATTTGCTTCAGTAGGTTGATGATTCTGTAGTCCATAGGTAATGTCCTAGAGGATATGTGCTCTCCCCCATATTTATGCAAATAACAGCAGACATAACAGACATTTATGCACATAGCAGCAGCTCTCTTTTCATAACAACTAAATACAGGTTTCCATATTGCTCACTTGTAAAACAAGCTTAGACTCTGTTCTACATTAGTTAAGTTATTCCTATTTAGATACCATACCCCTAACTTAACACCATTAAGTTGTATGTGGTAAGAATATTTAACATGAGGCTTACTCTCAACAAAATGTTAAGTATACAATATAGTATTATTAACTGTAGGTAAATGTTGTACAGCAGATCTCTAAAACTTATTCATCTTACTCAATGGAAACTTTATAACCCATTGATTAGCAACTCCAAATTTCCTTATCTGTCCAGGCCCTGGCAACCACTCTCTGCTTCCTGGGTTTTACTATTTTAGATACCTCATATATGTTCTGTATTTGTCATTCTATGACTGGCTTATTTCATTTATCGTCTTATCCTCCAGGTTTATCCAAATCCAGATGGCAGAATTTCCTTCTATTTTAAGGCTGAATAGTAATGCATTGTGTGTGTACCACATTTTCCTTATCCATTCCTCCATCGGTGGACTCGTAGGTTGTGTCCACATCTTAGCTGTTGTGAATAATGCTGTCATGAATACGGAAGTACACATATCTCTTCAAGATGTTTATTTCCATTATTGTGAATACATATCCATAAGTGGGACTGATGGATCATATGGTAGTGCTATTTTTCGCTTTTTGAGGGATTTTCATGCTGTTTTTCATAGCAACTGCACCATTCTATATTACCACCAAAAGTATGCATGGGTCCCAATTCCACATTCTTGCTAACATTTATCATTATATTATATATATTATATTATATATAATGTAATGATAAATATATATTTATATAAGTATACTATATAAAATGATAATATATAATATATAAAAATAGTTATCCTAACAAGTATAAAGCTGTATCTTATTGTGATTTTGATTTGCATTTCCTTAATGCAGATTCAATGTAATTCTTGTCAAAATTCCAATGGGATTTTGTAGAGAAATAGATGCAACAATCCTAAAATTCATATGGAATCACAAAAGATCCTGACTAGCCAAAACAATCTAGAGAAAGAAAAACAAAGCTGAAGGCATCACACTTCCTAATTTCAAAACATATATGGCACTGGTATGAAGACATCTAGAGAAATGGAACAGAGTAGAAATCCCAGAAATAAATTCATGCCTATACGGTCAACTGGTCTTTGACAACAGTGACAAAAATACATAGAAAGGATGGTCTCTTCAACATGGTGCTAGGAAAACTAGATATATACATGCAAAGGAAGGAAACTGGACCCCTCTCTTACCTGATAGACAAAAATCAACTCAAAATGCAAAACTTAAATGTAGGATCTGAAACTATAAAACTTCTAGAAGAAAACATAGGGGAAAAGCTTCATGACATTGGTCTTGGCCATGATTTCATGTGTCTGACACCAAAAGCACAAACAACAAATGCAAAAATAGATAAACGGGGCTACATCAAACTACAAACTTTCCACACAGCAAAGAATAATTAGCAGAGTGATAAGGCAATCTATAGAATGGTGGAAAATATTTGTAAGCCACATGTCTAATAAGGAATTAATATTAACAATATGTAAGGAAACTCCTGCAATTCAACAGGAAAGCAACAACAGCAACAAAAGACCAAACAGCCCATAAAAGAGTGAGACTTGAATAAATGGGACCCAATTAAGAAAGAACGTGACTAGATATCTCTCCAAAAATATATACAAATGGCTCTCGGGTATATGAAAAGACTGCTTTCCCAAGCACTGCCTCCTAAATTCTGGACTCTTGGGGAAATAGATTTAAGCTTTCTAGAACACTTTTCTATCACTGGCTGATCTTTGGCCCCTTTCAGTTCCTTCTGTTTTCTAGAAAATATCTGCATTGGGACTATTTCCTCCACTATAGCCCCAAATGTTAAAATACATTGCTATTTTTGTGGGCCCAGGAACAACTGTAGAGTAAGTAAATCTGACATTTCAAAACCAGCTGACATTAAAGCTTCTCCAAATTCCAACTCTGAAAATCTTCTGATGAATTTTAAATTTTTTTTTTCAAATTTTTTATTTTTTATTTCAATAAGTTTTTGGGGAACAGGTGGTGTTTGATCACATGAATAAGTTCTTTAGTGGTGATTTCTGAAATTTTGGTGCACCCATCACCTAAGCAGTGCACACTGTACCCAATGTGTAGTTTTTATCCATCACCACCCCCGACCCTTACTCCCAGGTTTTGGGGAAATGCAAAAATTTGTTACTAGATGTTTTCCTTTCAGAAACAAAAAGTGAAGAAAACTCCTTGGTTTGAAATTTCCTTCCGAAAGGATAACTGGGCAGCTTAAAATGAAGCAACCTTCATCTTTTGATGCATGGAAAGATGTGACCCAGCTCATTACTCATGGATATGAAATCTAATTGAAAGAGGCATACTGTCTGCTGGAATCACTTGGCAGCTGTTAATGGCTTGATTCAGGCAGCTCGTCCTCTGGGAAGCATGTCTCCTTGCCAGGAAACCTGAGCTCACTTCCTTTTCCCTGCCAGTCACCCACCCACAGCCATCCCTGTCACAGGCCCCTTCCCTCCCACTCTAGCTGCCCACCTGCTCCTTTCCCAGCTCCTCTCTCATCAAAGCTATCTTTGTTCCTCTGTCTCAGCACTGGGCATCCCCTTTAATGGCATCACTCTCTGTCCAAACCAGATAACATGTGTCCTTATTTCTCATGTCATTTCCGGGCCCTTGGCAGGCCAACTTTCCCTGACTCACACGTGCTGGCCCCTCCTTCCCATCGCCTGAGCTTTCCTTTCCCTCCCTCTCTCCTGATCCTACATTTCCCCCTCTTGTCCTGCATTACCCTGCCCTCCCATCCGTCCCTTCACTCCCTTCCCTCATGAAAGGCTCCACTTCTTTTGTAATTCTGTTAATTGTCCAATGTCTTGCTTCTCTCCCCATTCTCTTACCTTTCCGTAAACCCACCTCTGACCCATTTCCACCGGCCACAACTGCTCTTTGCTTCCTCTTCTTGATTTCATTTCAACTTTCCACTTTTCATTCTATCTGAAGTTGACAAATGGGTTCATAGTGCTCTGAATTTTAACACAGCCTTGTCCTTTGATCACCCTGGCTAAGCCTCAAACCCCCAGGCGGAGGTGCTACCACCATCTCCATTCTGCAGTGAAGGCTTCTGCACTTTCTAGAGTTTGTGAACTCCAGTGCTGGAGGCAGAGGGATCAGCACCCTGCGAGGAGCTGAGATCCTATCTGCCCCCTGCCTGCTCTGAAGTCTTTCCTCACAGCCGGCCTCTTGATGGAAGGGTTCGGTGGCAGGGATCTCATTCTCCAGCCCCACCCCTATTAGATCTCCGCCAGCAAATACAGTTTCTCATTCACCCCATTCCTCCCTCCTCCACCTCACCCTCCCTCTATGTCTTCCTTTTCTTCCCTTCATTTCTCGACAAGAGAAAAAATGCATAAAATATGCCTTTCTTCTTATTGTTTTCCTAAAGCTGCATGTTTGGGGTCTCAAAATCATGTTGTGTGGTGGGGAACTGTTCTATGCATTATAAGATGTTTAGCACTATCCCTGGTTTCTTCCATTAGAAGCCAGTAGCTGCCTCCTTGTGCACCTCCCCAACTGTGGCAGCCACAAATGTCTCCACATTGCCACATGCTCCCATCATGTGAGAACCACTGTCCAAAAGCAGCACGTGAGTTGTGAGTGGTTCCATTCTTCAGTAGGAATTAGATAACAGGTTCCTGAGGATTCTCTGTGGAGCAATTCCAGGAGGAAGTAAGTCAGCAAAGAAGCATGGGAAAAGCCTGGCTGAATACGAGCCATAGGTCTGGCCCAGCCTGCCATTACTGCCTAACGGGCACACCTGGATGTGATGTTTGCTGCCCAACCTCTGGCTCCTCCTCTGTAAGATGCTCATTGTTTTCATCCCACTAGTCCTCTTTTTGCTGAGAACAGTGCCCAGAGTGTGCTTTCACAGGGACCCAGGAAAGGGAGCATGTTGAGCGGGGAGGGAATTAAAGCCAATGAGGACTGCGGATGGGGACAGCCAACACCAATGAGAGAGCTACAGGGCTGGACGATGCAGGACAAGATGGAAGCCGAGGAGAGGCTAGAGGGAGGCCCTCTGAGAATGGCGGGGTGAGCACATTTATGCTTAAAGGGGAGGAGGCCGGTGAGAGTTAAGAGGAGGAGGGTGGTTCAGACAGATGGGCCAGGAAGGACTGGAAAAGCATAGCTCTCAGGACCGCCTGGGTGGGGAAAGGATGTCCTTCATTTCTGGGATTAAGGAGGGAAGGGAAGAAGAAAGGAGAAAGAAATGTGTGAGTACAAGAGGTGTAGGAATTTGAGGGAATTGGTCACTGACAAACCTCGGTTTTTTTATATGAGCCGAGAAGCCCAGCCCCCTTCCATGTGTTAAGGGGAGAAGGTGAGTTTTGGGGGCTTAAAGTGCACTTTGGATCCGCCCCTGAGAAAGATGAGAGAGACCAAAGAACAGGAAGGTTTTATACCAAGGGTCAGAAAGGGGCTCTGGCTGATTCTGGTCCGGGTCTCCAAAGCTGTTAATCCTTTCCCCGCAGGGGCCCGACTCAGACGGCCCCATCTAGTTTATGTCTCAAATGTAGTTTCCTACTACAGAAAAGATGGTATGGAAACACCAAGTCACTCTGTGTTCTTTCAGCTCTGCAGAACTGAAAGAGAAAGACAATTCAGTACCAGAGGCACAGTCTGTGGGTTTTGTTTTTGTTTTAGTAATTTTGTTTTTTAAAACCATTGGAATTACTAAATGTTGGTTGATGTTGGGACTATTTGAACTGAAGGGTTTAGGATGGAAAGATGAGATTTTCCTGCACATATCTGGTTCTACTTTTTAAAAATATAATCAAATGTAGACAGTCATAGTGAAGACAGGTAGAAGGAGCTAGACTCCTCTAAACAGAGACCCTGCCATTTTTGCTCATAGCTCAACATATGTCTTTGCAAACTGAGTGGCACTTCCCTGACCCCCAGGTGCACCATAGGCACAATTATCACAGTGAAAATTAGTGGGATTGCATCTAAACCCTGTGAGTGGCATGCAACATAGTATAATACATGTGTACATGCACACCCTGGGGGTGTAGTCGCCAGACACAAAGAGCCACCCACACAGTCACATGTGCATGGCCAGTCCCCCTCCCACAACAGATCTGTCTCCCAACACCCACACACCACATGATCCCCCAATGCCCACATAAGTGATGGCATCACACTCACGTGTAGTCACATCCACATCCCATATGTATACATGTGTTCACTCCCATACATGTGGATAGGTCCCACCCTCTGCAGGGCAAGGACATGCTCACCATCACCATCTCTCAGGCACAAACTCTAAATTCTGCACCCCACTCCATCTCACATTGTTTCTGTTTCTCTCTCCCATTGTCTATTCTTCTAGTATTTTCTTGTGTGTTCTCGGGCACTGCTTCTAGACACACATAGGGGCACTGCCCATCCTCCCATGTCCACATACATACTTCCACACAAGCCCTCATGTGGAGGTTCTCGCATACTTCATACACATGCCTCAGGCCTGCACACCATTCTCTCTCAGCCTAGTCCACAGCTATCCCTCACACACACACACACACACACACACCACACACTTCCTGACACCACACACCTCCCAACATGCAGCCCATGCCTATTCCCTGGACACCCCTCATATGTAGACCCACCACTTCACACACACAGAGCCCCCTTTTCCACAAGCCTCCCTAATAAGCCTTGAACATGTCACCTCTCACGCTCACACTCATCATCTAAAGCACCCACCCCCTCTTTCTCACATGGACTCACCCATTTTCCCCACACACACACTCCCTCACCCACAAAGTAGCCCAGTTCTAGGCGGTATATTAAGCTAAGACAAAAATGTGCAATAAAAACATTACATTGGACTTTCAGTTCTGGAGAGATGGAGCAGACACACTTTTCCCTATTCCTATCACTAGAGTATAAAAAACAAATGTCTGGGTATTATGGGCTGAAACATGAGAAAACACTGAAAGGAGGAGAGAAGAGTGAACTACCCAGGATCTCCAGGCCTGGGGAATGACATGGTGATGAGGCCCCGGGGTTTTATTTTTTGTCTCCTGTGTCTCAGACTTGGAGCTGGAGAAGTGAGGAACTTGGAAACTCCAATAGCCACAGGCGACAAGAGTCCCATCAAAAGCCTCCCCTTCTAACGAAAGGACCAGAAAAGGGGCAGCCTGGCAAGAGAGAAAACTTTTAGACAGTAACAGCTCTACTCTAGCCGAACACCACGGGAAAACTGGGGCCACCATCTCTACCATAGAAGCAAAGGCCAAGTGGGACTCCACACTTCCACCTGTGACAGAAAACCTGGACATGCTCAGCAGGGGTGCCAGAGAAGACCAGGGAGGGGGCTGAGACTTGCATCCCTTCCAGCTGGTGGGAGACCCTCCACCTTCACTGTGCCCTGGGAGGCCACCTGGGGAGCCAGGACTTCCATTCACATCTAGTAGTAACAAGGGGGTGACCCTTGCCCTCTGGGGTGGCCTCAGAGGGGCATAGTGGAGAATCAAGACCTTTTCCCATGCCCTGTGGCTGCCAGGGCACCCCCTACTTCCTGTGTCAGTGGAAGTCGCATGGGAACAATAGTGAGGCACCCTGTCCTTCCCGCACAGAGTGGGAGCCACAGAGGCCCAGTGAGAAACCAGAAATTTCACCCCCACCCAGCAGTAAAAAGGTGCCCTCCCCCAGCTGAATGCCCTCAGAGGCTCAGTGGGGAGCCCAGATTTCTACTCCCACCTGGCAGTAACGCAGTGCTGTCCCCAGTTCCCCACCAAAGCACTGTCAGAAGATTCATGAGAGAAGATTTAAATGAGATCCAGTGTCTCACAATATAATATCCAAATTGTCTGGGTTTCAATGGAAAATAATTCATCCAATTAAGGAACAAGAAAATCACAACTCAAATGAGAAGAGACAACCAACAGACAACACAGCTGAGATGAGCCATTGTTAGAAGAACCTGAACCTGAAGAGCATGGAAAGCAGCTATCAGAAAACACCTCAGTGAGCTATTACAAACATGCCAAAAACTAATAGAAAGCCTCTGCCAAGAACCAAAAATGTAAAGAAGAACCAAATATGAATTCTGTAGAAGTGAGAAATGTAACAGCTGAAATAAAATACTCAGAGGTTGGGATCTATCTTGGTTCATTTCGTGTTGTGATAACAGAATAGCTGAGGCTGAGTAACTCATAAAAGAGGTTTATTTGGCTCACAGTTCTGGTGGCAGGCATGTTCAAGATTGAGCAGCTGCATCTGGTGATGGTCTCAGGTTGTTTCAACTCATGGTGGAAAGCAGAGGGGAGCTAACATATGCGAAGGGATCAAATATAGAGAGAGGAAGCAAAGGAGAGAAGCCAAGGAAGCCAGACTCTTTTTAACAGCCTGCTCTTGGGGGAACTAATTCGTTGCCAAGGGAGCAAGAACATACTCACACCTGCCCAACGGCAGTAATCTATTCACAAGGAATCCTCCCACATGACCCAAATATCTCCCACCATGCCCTGCCCTCCAGCATACCAACATTGGCAATTAAACTTCAAAATGATTTTGGGCACAAATGAACCACATTTAAACCATTGCAAGATCAATAGAAAAAGTGGAGAGGACAGAGGAAAGTATCAGTGAACTTGCAGATAGAACAACAGAAATTACTCAGCCTGGACAACAGAGAGAATATAGGCCAAAGAAAAATAAAAATAAACAGAGCCTCAGAGTCACATAAGACTCTCTGTAAAAAGTTTAACATTTGCATCACTTAAGTCTCAAAAAAAGAGGAGAAGAAGAGCGAGATTAACAAGACATTTGGCAAACTAATGGCTATGCCCCAAATTTGGAGTGGAGGGATAAAAAAATTCCTAAATTTGGCAAAAGGCATAATCCTATAGATCAAAGAAGATGATTTTTGAAAGAATGAACCCCAAACAGGATAAACCCAAGATATTGCAGCCAAGACATATTTTAATCAAACACATAAAAACTAAGACAATGAAAAATCTTTAAAGTAGTGAAAGGTAGAAGAAAAGCTTACTTTTAGGGAGAAAACTGCTCAATGACAGTGGTTTTCTCATCAGAAATTAGGGAGGCCAGAAGGAAGTCACAAAACTTTTTTAAGTGCTGAAAGTAAAAAATCATCAACCCAAAATCCTATTTTCACAAAAATATCCTTCAGAAATGAAAAGGTAGTTAAATCATTCTCAGATGAAGAACACTTTTGAATAGACTTATTATAATAGAATTCTAATAGAATAGCTAAAGAAAGTTCTCTAAACTGAAAATAATTTTTTTAAAAGAAGCACCAGGATAAAAGAACACAAAAGGAGCAAAAAAAGAGTAAATATAATACATTTTTGTTTTCTCCTTTACATTTCTAATTCATGTTTAATGTTTGAAACAACAGAAATTCTAATTCTACCTCATATCTTTAATGTTTTTAAAGGACATACCTAACATAATTTTATTATTAAGGAGAGAGGATAAAACGAGGTAAAGTTTCTATACTTTACTATTAATAGAACTGTTCAAATGATGACCCAGTAGACTATGATGCTACATATATATAATATTTTTAGCAACCACTAAAAACGCTAAAGTGATACGTTAAAAGCTTTATAGATACATCAAAACAGAATTCTAAGTAATAGTCAAGTAACACACATGAAGGCAGGTAAAAGAAAACAAAGAAATGAAACACAGAGAGAACAAAAAATTTACAAGCATTGGAAAAGAGGAAAAAAGCCAGTGTTTCTTATAGTAAAGTATAATTAAAAAGAGGATATCCAGGATACCGGATATAAAAACAATATGAAGAAAAATCTATTTCTAACTATCATCAAAACATTTAAGATGAGATTTAAATAAAGACATCATTTACAGCAGCATTAAAATATCAAATATCTATGAATAAATCTAATGAGAGATGTAAAATATTTATCAGGGAAACACTGAAGATAATTTATTGAGAAAAATTAAAAGACCAACATAAATAAAGGCCTATAGCAGAGTCATGGTTTAAAAGACTCAATATTGAGAAGATGTCAATGGATCTCAAATTGATCTGTAAATTTAATACATTCACAATTCAAATCCCATTAGGTTGTATTTGTTACAGCATTTATAACACCATTATAGTACCACACAGAATGGTTTCACCGCCCAAAAAATCCTCAATATTCTGCCTATCCGTCTCTCTTTCCCCCTCTAATCCCATGGCAACCACTGATCTGTTTACTGTCTCTATAGTTTTGCCTTTTCCAGAATGTCAGTACTTAGAATCATATAGCATGTAACCTTCTCAGATTGGCTTCCTTTACTTAGTGATATGCATTTAACATCCCTCCTTGTCGTTGTCTTGTTTAATGACTCATTTAGTTTTAGCACTGAATAATATTCCATTGTCTGGATATACCACAGTTTATCCATTCACCTACTGAATGACAACTTATTTGCTTCCAAATTTTGACAATTATGAATAAAGCTGCCATAAACACCTGTGCGAGGGATTTTCTGTGGTCGTAGTTGTCAACTCTTTGGGGCAAATATCAAGGAGCACAATTGCTGGATCGTATGTTAAGAATATGCTTAGTTTTATAAGAAACTGCCTAATTGTCTCCCAAAGTGGCTGTGCCATTTTGTACTCCCACAAGCAATGATTACTGAGAGAACTTGTTCTTCCACAACTTCATCAGCATTTAATATTTTTAATTATTTGTATTTTTGCCATTCTAATATATGTGTAGTGGTTTCTCATAATAGTTTTGATTTTCAATTGCCTAACATGTGATGTTGAGTATTTTTTGATATGCTTCATTGCCATTTGTATATTCTGTCTCCTGAAGTGTTGGTTCATATATTTTCCCCACTTTTTGTTGGGACGTTTGTTTTCTTACTGTTAAGTTTTAGGAAACCTTCATATATTTTGGATACGAACTCTTTTTATCAGATATGTGTTTGGCAAATATTTTCTCCAGTCTGTGGCTTATCTTCATTGTTTTCCAGTCTTCTGTCATACATATCTTTTGCAAATACCTTCTCACAGTCTGTGGCTGATCTTTTTGTTCATTTGGCGATGTCTTTCTCAGAGTGCGAATTGTGCATCCTAATGAAGTACAGCGTATTGAATTCCTTCTTCCATGGATCATGCCTATGGTGTTGTATCTAGGGAGTCATTGTCACGCCCAAGGTCATCTACATTTTTTCTATATTATCTACTAGAAGTGTTGTAATTTTGATTTTTGCACTTAGGTCTATTAAGTATTTGGAATAAATTTTGGAAAGGGTGTAAGGTCTGTGTCTAGATTTATTATTTTGCACATGGATGTCCAGCTGTTCCAACATCATTTATTGAAAAGACTATCTTTGCACCCTTGAATTGCCTTCACTTCTTTATCAAAGATCAATTGAATATTTGTTTGGGTCCATTTTGGGGCTCTCTTTTCTGATTTGCTGATCTATTTGTCTATTCTTTCACCAATATCACACTGTCTAGGTTACTGTAACTTCTTAAAGTCTTAAATCAGGCAGTATTAGTCCTCTGGACATCCTTCTCTTTCAGTATCATGTTGGCTGTTCATGGTTTAGATTCACAATTTAACTTTAGGACATTTGTTTTACAGATAGAAGAAGAAACTGGGACTCGGAGAAATTATATACTTTGCTCAGAGTCATCCATCTGGTAAGGGACAGACCTGTACTTCTTTCCTCCTCAGACTTAAGTTGGACTTATTTTGAATCAAAGCAAGTCCTGTGAGAATGGAAGTATTCAACTCATCCCATCTAGTAAATGCCTGTTCTCTTTCTGCTTTCTCAACTCATCCATTTTGCCTTCTCGTTAATTGCACAGTCGTGGAGAAAAATGCCTTCTAAACCTTAATTGAAGAAATACAGAATGCTCTAAAACTTCAACAAGTTTGAAATTTCTACATTTCAAAACTCTCAACTAAAATGTGCTGTTATTTCTACATATTTCTGGCCTCTACTAGCCAAGAGGAAGGTCTAGAAATGAGAGAACAGACCACCCTAAATATTAAAATTCTATTTTTAAAAAGTCCTAAAAACTGAGAAACAGCATGTACCAAAATAAAGGAAACATAAATTAGAGAAGCGAACAATGAATTTTATTGTGTTTGCAAGTAACTCTTAATTCTGCACATTTTTATCATAAAATCATAGCCACTTCAGACAAACCAACCAATAAGCTAAGTCCATCTCAAGGCACAGACAGAGACATACAAACATTTCCCAAATTTATAAATCAATAGAACACTCAATTAATAACAACAATCCATACTTCTTTGCTGCCGACAAGAAACCAGAACAATTTGTGAATTGAAAAATGTTCTCATCATGATCGCCAACGTTTATGAAGTTTATGTCATTTGTCCTTGTGGATGACCATGAGAAAACAAGATGAATTAGGCATGACCATTGCCCTCAAGATATTTACCTCCAGGAGCAACACAGGCACACACAAATCACAGTAAATATGTCACAAGCCACCATGGAAGGATGAGCCAAGAGCTGATGGAACACAGTGTGAGAATACCTGTCAGAGAAGGCTTTATTGAAAGGTTGATGTCACCAAGCATTGCTTTCTGCAATACTGCTCAGCTGTAAATGTCGAGGACTTCAATCCACCAGCATAGTTTTGTTGACAGTGCAGGCAAAAGAAAGGTACTTATTAAGAATCTCATTGCTGCAAGACGCTGGGATTTTGAACTAGTCTGTGGCTTTAATTCCATAGAGGATGTGGAATAATCTGGTCATAGCCCTGAACCCAACCCCAACCCCATTCCTGCACAAGCACCTCTCTGTCCCTGTTCCCCTTGGCCTGAAGCACTAAACCCAAGCCTCATCCTGGTGGACCAGGACAGACCAGTTAGCCTCTGCCTTTCAATAACCCATCCACCTGCACCCAAATCCCCCAGCCATCAGCTCTGATCGTACTCCAAACTATTGCCCACAACATCGAGCCTGACTCACTCTGGGAGCCTTCCCATATGACTCTGGGTGTTGAACATGCACCTTAAACCATGGGTGATTCTCAGGCTGTCAGTTCACTGCTGGCTTGATCTAGGCTGCTGTTTTATCAAACACTGCTGCCCATAATTCCTCTACTTTTCCTTTTTCCAGCTGCCTCAATTCTGCATGCCTCCACACTCCCATCTAAGCATTACCACTGCCGTTCCCAGCCTGGACTCCCAGACTGTCTGGCTGGCTGTTAGACCACTGACATCAAGGTGAAGGTCACAGGTTATAGATTATTATTCAGCCTTGCTAATTTGGCCCTTTGTAGAGCTTAGGGTAATTTGTCTTCCCATCTATAAGGAAGTCAGGGTGAACAGAATTTCCTCTTTGCCTCTCCCAAACACTAATTTTATTCCCGCTTTCATTCATTCACAAGTAATTGTGGATGAGACTTCCTTGCACTGCTCTGGGCTGAGTACTGAGTATACAGTGGTGAACATTGTTGCCCTCTTTGGAGCTGCCTCCAGACTTCCACGACCCTGCCCCACACATGGACCACATTCCTAGGCTTTTGCAGATTGGGGCTGAAAGAGAAAGAGCCAGAACTCAGAGGCTCTGTGGATGCTGGACTTGGACTGAGGATTGTCCGTTTGGGGAATTCAGCTTAACCATTAGTTAGGTCTTTTCAGCTGTCCCTCAGGAAACCTGTAAGCACAGTGACCACATCTGCCTGTGTTGGTTATGCCTAGTGGTGTTTGCTCTGCATTTTGAAGGATTAGTGAAAGATCACAGAAATAAGAGGAAAACTTATTCCAGGAAGAGGAAACATCAAAGTCAAAAGCAAGATGGTACTCCATAAATACAAATGGTGGATTTGTTTGTCAATCGTAATGTTGAGAATGAGAGATAATACAGTATCTTCAGCACTAGAGTTAAAACAAGTCACTGTGCTGATTGCATTGAAGGAGAAAGGATAAGGCCTAATGTCTTTCTCCAATGTGGGTATATTTGTTTTCTATTGCTGACTTAATAAGCTCCACAAAGTTAGTGGCTTAAAACAACACAAATTGATTGACAGTGCTGTAGGTTAGCAATCTAACATGGGTCTCACTGGCCTAAGTTAAGCTGTCAGTGGGACGGTGCTTTCTTCTGAAAGCGCTAGAGGAGAATTTATATCCTTGCATTTCGAGCTTCTGAAGACCACCCACATTTCTTTGTTCATGGCCTCCTCCTCCTCGTTTGGGAAAAGACTCCTTCCTTCATATCCTATCTCCCTGACCACAGCTGGGAAATTTTCTGTGCTCTTCAGGATTAACGTGATTATATTAGGTCCAGTTGTATTATCAAGAATCATCTCCGCATTTCAAGATCCTTAATCTTTGTTACATCTGCAAATCTCTTTTTACATTTCAGTTAACTTTTACTGGCTCCAAGGTCCAGGGCATGGACATTTTGGAGATGAAGGAGATTGTTCTGCTGACCACAGCGGTGTTAAGAGCCAGGTCCAGGCCCAAATTTGTATATTTTTCTATATTAATTTTTGTTATAATATTAAAGTAAAGCATACCCTGGAGTTAACTGATTAGATCTAAATAGTTTTATAAAATAGTTTTTTCTTAGTTGCAAATTACTAGTTAGTACTTTTACTAGTGAGGATGAAGTCTTTGCTCATCTCTAACTGCACTAACTGCCTCACCATTCACCTTCATGTGAATAAAGCTGATAGGAGGTTTAAAAGTTTTAACCTTCCATGAAAATCTGTTGGGATCACTGTACTGTCTGCTCTTGTGCTTCCAAGAAACATCCAGCCATGGTTTGAATGATCACTTTCTAGTCATAATTCACGGCATCGAAAGTGGGGTCTAATACAAATAAGCCTGAATTATGCAAATGAATAAAGGAGATGCTCCACAGAGCAAAGAAATAGAAACTTCAGAAAAACTAAAGGAGCTACTATTTGACATGGTGGCAGCTGCCCTCGTCCTTCCATTTGCAGATCTGTGTGACCTTGAGGACAGACAGCAACATTCCTCAGTTACAGATCATGCTGCTGTGCCTCGGGCACAGGAGAAAATGATGTGTCTAAGTCCTTGGTCTAAGTCATATTGATCAACTTCCATTCTGCCCTGTATTGGAACAGCTACAGCTGTTTCATCAGGAGTGGGCCAGGCGTCGTGTGGGTTTGTCTGTGCATATCTCACGTCAATGTCTCACTATGGAGAAGCTGTGCAAATGGCACTTATGCTGGCCCAGTAGGTATGTGGCTTAAACACAGGCTTGGCTACAAAGCCAATTCTGTGCTCCTAACCAATTAGTTTCACTTCTCTGAGCATTATTTTCTCATTTGCAATATGTAATCATGATATCTACATCATCGTTTACTAGCTAGAATTAAGCAGGTTAATGCGAATACACACCTGCCATTCAATAGTGGATACTTAATAAATAATGAATCAGATCATCTATTTTTTAAAACGTCTACATGTTAGATACAATCTTAAGCCTTTCAAATAAAATGCAGTAGAAAAACACTAAGATAGTAATTATATAATGTCACATAATATAATTATGCATAATTGTTAATGTTTAGTTTATTTCAGAACTGGCTGGCATCTCATACTAGTATCTCCTTTTTTTACAAGACAGCTTTGAAATATTGCTGCTCAAATAAATTAACATTTTCATTTCAGTGGGCAAATCAGTTAGGGCCTGCAAGTTATTCCAATGCACAGGTTGTTCCACATAACCTGATAATAGAAAGAAATAAAATGAACTTTTATGTCTCTGCCAGAAATTTTGAAGAGCTAGTCATTTTTTTATTTTACTTGTTTTGAAAGATATATTATTTGACTCAAACCAGGCACTGTATTTTATGACTGAATTAGCAGATTAAAGAGGAGAATGTACAGAACATAAAAAGTTTGAGGATTCAGAAAAGGGTTGGAGTATATGAAGATAATAATATGGCACAAGATTTTTTACATTTGTAGATGTTTTATTCAAGAATAAAATATATATAAAAAGTACAGAATTGATTTGTGTGGAGCTCAATAATTTTTATATAAAGTAAATGCTCCCATTGATCTGCACTTTTGAGACCAACCATATGTGCCATCCCAGCCACTAATTCCTCCCACAGGCAAAAACTAATGCAACTACATCCCTGGAGATGAGATTTCCCTCACTGGGACTTTATACAAATGGGGTTACATACAGTGTGTGGTCTTTTGTGTCCGACTTGTCTTACTCTATTTTGCATTTGTGTGATTCATTCTTGTTAAATGGTACATATAATGGTAATTCTTTCTTTTTCATTTATGTATAGTCTTTATAGAATAAATATTCAACAGTTCATATATCGAATATAAAGGGGCATTTGGTTTGTCTCCAATCTACAGCTATTGCAAGTAATGATGCTATGAATATTCTTGTATGTCTCTTGTTCATATTTGTGTGAAGCATTTTTGATAGTTTTTATCTACAGGATTCCTGGGTAAAGGGAAAGTGGATGTTCTGCATTAACAAATACCACTAAAGCGTTTTCCAAATTGGCTACTCCACTTTTCACTCTCATGCATAGTTTTTGGAAGTTTCTGTTGTTTCATAAATTTGTCAACATTCGATATGTCCTGCACATGGATTTTTATAGCAGCTTTATTCATAATTGCCAAAACTTGGAAATGTTAAACAAGATGTCCTTCAGTAGGTGAGTGGATAAATAAACTGTGGTAAATCCAGATGATTAAATGTTACACACCACTACAAAGAAATGAGCCATGAAGCCATCGAAAGACATGGAGGACTCGAAAACATAAAGTAGGGAAAGGACACCCTTTTCAACAAATGGTGCTGGGATAATTGGCTAGCCACATGTAGGAGAAAGAAACTGGATCCTCATCTCTCACCTTATACAAAAATCAACTCAAGATGGATTAAGGTCTTAAACCTAAGACCTGAAACTGTAAAAATTCTAGGAGATAACATTGGAAAAACCCTTCTAGATATTGGCTCAGGCAAGGATTTCATGATCAAAAACCCAAAAGCAAATGCAATAAAACACAAAGATAAATAGTGGGGACCTAATTAAACTAAAGAGCTTTTGCACAGCAAAAGGAATAGTCAGCAGAGTAAACAGACAACCCACAGAGTGGGAGAAAATCTTCACAGTCTATATATCTGACAAAGGACTGATATCCAGAATCTACAACAAACTTAAACAAATCCTTAAGAAAAAAACAAACAATCCCATCAAAAAGTGTGCTAAGGACATGAACAGATAATTCTCATAAGAAGATATACAAATGGCCAAAAGACATATGAAAAAATGATCGACATCACTAATGATCAGGGAAATGCAAATCAAAACCACAATGCGATACCCCGTACTCCTGCAAGAATGGCCATAATCAAAAAATCAAAAAACAGTAGATGCTGGCATGGATCTAGTAATCAGGGAACACTTCTACACTGCTGGTAGGAATGTAAACTAGTACAGCCACTATGGAAAACAGTGTGGAGATTCCTTAAAGAACTAAAAGTAGAACTACCATTTGATCCAGCAATCCCACTATTGGGTATCTACCCAGAGGAAAAGAAGTCATTATTCGAAAAAGATACTTGAACACAATTGTTTACAGCAGCACAATTCACAATTGCAAACTCATGGAGCCAACCCAAATGCCCACCAATCAACGAGTGGATAAAGAAACTGATGTTTCTTTATACTACTCAGCCATAAAAAGGAACGAATTAACAGCATTTGCAATCACCTGGATGAGATGAGAGACGATTATTCTAAGAGAAGTAACTCAGGAATGAAAAACCAAACATCATACATTCTTACCGATATGTGGGAGCTAATCTATGAGGATGCAAAGGCATAAGAATGATACAATGGACTTTGGGGACTTGGGGGGAAGAATGGGAGGGGGACGAGGGATAAAAGACAACACAGATGGTGCAGTGTATACTGCTCGAGTGATGAGCATACCAGGATCTCACAAATCACCACTAAAGAACTTATGTAACCAAATACCACTTGTACCCCAATAACTTCTGGAAAAATAAAATAATAATAAAAAATAAAAGACATGGAGGAAACTTAAATGCATATTACTGAGTGAAAGAAGTCAACGTGAAGAGGCTACATACTATGTGATTCTAACCATACGACATTTTGGAAAAGGCAAAACTAAGGAGACAGTAAAAAGGTTAGTGTTTGCCAAGGGTTTTATATATGTTAATCATAGCCATCTGGTGGTTGTGTAGTAGTGTCTCATTGTGGTTTTAACTTAACTGAATGGATATGGGTCTATTTATGAGATCCCTTTTCAATTCTATTTATGCATATTGTTTTTCTTATGCCAGTACCAAAATGTCTTATTTATTATAGCTTTACAGTATGTCTTGAAATCTGGTTAAATTCTCCAAATTGGTTCAAGGTTTTCTTGGACATTATTGACATTTCCATATATATGAGGTAGAGTTACCTTGTCAAATTCTAAATGTACATAAATGCACATATATTCACAAACTTTGCTGAGTAATTAAATCTATAAATCAATTTGGGAATAATTACAATGTTATCTTTTAACTTATAAATATGAGATATCAATCTATTTATTTAGGCCTTCTTTGCTCATCCTTGTTTTCATTTGTCCCTGGAAATCTGATTAATTTCAGATAAGATTTTTAAAAATTGTATAATTTACAAATTGTAAAATTGTATAATTTTTACAATTTCATGTTTTTATTTTTGTCACAATATGTAGAATTATAATTTATTATGTTTTACTATTTCTCTGTATCTAGTGACATTACTCAACTAACTTAAATCTAAAAGTTTATTTATTGACTGTATTATATTTTTTATACATACCATCTTAGACTATGATCACTTAATTTTTTCCTTTAATTATTATATATTATATTTCCTTTTCATCATATATTGCACTAGTTGAGACATTTAGTGTAATGATAAAAAGAAGTTGGGATCACAAGACACCTTTGTCTTGTTCCCATTTTCAAGGTTAATATTTCAATATTTCATCATGTATGCGTGGTATTTGTTGTAGTGTTTTTGTAGCCACTTTGAATTAAAGATATTGCTTTTTATCTCTAAGTTGAAAATATTTTTATATAAAGAAACATTTAATTGCATTAAAGTATATCTCTATATCTATCGAGACAATCATATGTTTTCTACCTATTTGTTGTTATGTGATAAATTAAATTAATTATATTGGTTTTTTTGCATCATTGCTGTTTTATAGAACAGCTTTATTATGATTAACTATACATACCCTAAAATTTACCCTTTCAGAATATACAATTCAATAGTTGTGCAACCATCACCACATTGATTTTGGGATAATTTGTATCACCCCAATAAGAAATCCCACACCCCATTAGCAGTCACTCTCCATTTCCCACCAACCCACACAAGCATAGGCAGTCACTAAGCTACTCTGTCTCTATAGAGTTGCCCGTTCTGGGTATTCCATACAAATGGAATCACACAACATGTGGCCTTTTTCGACTCTCTTATTTCACTTAGCATAATGTTTGTAAGACTCGTGCATGTTGTAGCATGTATTGGTACTTCATTCTTTATAACCAGATAATATTCTTTTTATGGAAATGCTGCCTTTTATTTTTCCATTCGTCTGTTGAAAAGTTGTTTTCACTTTCTGACTATTGAGAATAATGCTACTATGAGCATTAGTATAGAGGTATCCAAATTTCTGTTTTCAATTCTCGTGGATATATATCTGGGGGTAGAAATTCTGAATCACATAACTCTATGTACATCTTTTTGAAGATCTGCCAAACCATTTTCCAATGGAGGATACTATTTTCCTCTCCCACAAGAGTGAGGAATAAGCATTCCATTATCTCTATATTCTCACCAGTACATGTTAGCTATAGTCTTTTTGATTATAATCATCACAGTGCCCGAGAAGTAACTCACTGTGCTTTGATTTGCATGTCCCTAGTGACTAATGATGCTGAGCATCTTTTTTATATTGACTGGCCATTTGTATATCTTCCTTGCAGAAATCATTATTCAAATACTTTTTGCATTTTTAAAAAATGGGATTTTTACTGTTGAGCTGTCAGCATTCTCTATATATTCTAGATATGTCCTTTTTCAGATATATCATTTCAAATATTTTCTCCCATTGTGGATTGTAGTTTCCCTTTACTGATAGTGTCCTTTGAAGCACAAAAGTTATTCATTTTGACTGAGGCCAGTGTATATAGTTTTTCTTTTGTCACCACCTTTGGTGGTGGGATTATACGTAAGAAGACTTTGCCTAATCCACAGTCATCAGGATTTGCTTCTATATTTTCTCCTGAGAATTTTATAGTTTTAATTTTAAATTGGGGCCTATGATTTCATTTTCAGTTAATTTTTGTGTATAGTATTAGGAAAGGGTTCAAATTTGATATGGTTTGGCTGTGTCCCCACCCAAATCTCATTTTGAGTTGTAACTCCCACAATTCCCATGTGTCGTGGGAGGAACCTGGTGGGAAGTGAATGAATTATGGGGGCAGGTCTTTCCTGCACTGTTCTCATGATAGTGAATGAGCCTCACAAGATGTGATGGTTTCAAAAATGGGGATTTCCTTGCACAAGCTCTCTTTTTGCCTGCTGCCATACATGTAAGATGTGACTTGCTCCTACTTGCCTTCCCCCATGATTGTGAGGCCTCCCCAGCCATTTATTGAGGAGTCCAATAAATCTCTTTCTTTTGTGTATTGCTCATGTCAGGTATGTCTTTATCAGCAGCATGAAAATGGACTAATACAAAGTTACTTCAAAAATGCATTGTCTGTAAATGTATGGGTTTGTTTCTAGACTGAATTGTATTCTGTTGATCTATATGTCTAGACAATGCAAACATCAATTGGTTTTTTAATGTCAAAATAACCCCACATCTATTGGATAAACCTGGATGGCTGGTGGTGTGTGACGGTTTTTATATCTAACTACTTGATTCACTAATATTTGTTCGGGAAATTTTTTTTACCTATAATCACAAGAGAGATACGCATGTAGTTTCTTTTCTTAAAATGTTCTTATATTGTTTGTGTAAATGTTTGCAAGTCTTTTAAAATAAATGCTGGGATGGGTTTTCTTTTTCTTGATACTCTGGAAGAATTTCTGTATGATTTGTGATGTATCTTTCTTAGGTATTTGGAAGAATTCAAATTTGGATGAATTTCTAAAACTGGTAATTTGGGTCTTGCATTAGTCAGAATTCTCTAGAGAAACAGAATAAACAGGATTGTGTGTGTTTATATACATATATGTATAACAATTATATGTAAAATTGCCAATTTTAGAAATAAAAAGGAGACATTTTCTGTATATATACACATGTATGTGTGTGTATATATATGTATAGAGAGAGAGAGGAAGAGAGAGAATAAGAAATTAATTTATTTTGAAGAGCTGTCTTACACAAATGTGGGGACTGGGCAAGTCTAAAATCTGCAGGACAGTCCAGCAGGCTGGAAAGCAAGGCAGAGCCAACCTTGCAGTTGGAGTCTAAAGACCTTCTGGAGGCAGAATTCCCTCTTCCTTAGAGGACTTTTGTCTTTTTATCTTAAGGCCTCAGCTGAATAAATGAGGCCCAGCCATGTTATGAACAGTAATGTGCTTTACTCAAAGAATACTTATCTAAATGTCAATCTCATCTTTGACTTATCTTCACAGCAATATTTAGACCAGTGTTAGACCAAATATCTGGGTCTCAGGGCCCTACTAAGTTGATACAAAAAATTAGCCACCAGAGGTGTTATCCTTATTTTACTTTTTCAATATTAACAGAAATTTAGTAATATTTTGGTCTTTTCAAAGTAATTCTTCAGTTTGTCAATTTTATTTTTATAATAATTTCTTACTTTGCTAATATCTGTTCTCTTTTGACTACTTTTCATTCTTCTACATTTTTTAACTTAATTTGAGACTATTTTTTGGCTTCTTAGTATAGATACTTGAAACATAAATTTTTAGTCTTTCTTTTTTCTAATATATGTATTTAATGCTACAAGTGGCTCTCTATGCACATATACATACCCTACACTTTTTGGGTGCACCCCACATGGTTAATATATATCATTTTAAATTGTATTTTCTTCAAAATATTTTCTAATTGCCATTGAGATGTTTGCTTTGACCCAAGCATTATTTAGGATCACATTGGTTAACCTCCAAACATTATCGGTAATTTCTTCCTAGGTTTCTATTTATATATTTTGCATGTTACTGGTATTTAAAGTTTGTCTGACAAAGGCCTGC
Organism: Gorilla gorilla gorilla; assembly: GCF_029281585.2. Lineage (NCBI taxonomy): Eukaryota > Metazoa > Chordata > Mammalia > Primates > Hominidae > Gorilla > Gorilla gorilla. The sequence goes on from NC_073230.2 coordinate 54,707,020, forward strand.
AGGCTGCAGCCCATCCCGGGGGGGCCTGGATGGAGACAATGGCCTCTGAGTGAGAACCAAAGAGCACAGGACTGAGCAGGCTGTTGTTCCTAAGTGGCATAGAAAAGCCAATAGTGCCTTGAATAGAGCCATGGGAAACTCCTGTTTTGAAATAAAAAACCACAGGAAAGTACATTAGATTTTGTTGTAGGTCAAGCAGCTCACAAGCCAACTGAACTAGATCTTATGCTACTCCTAGAAACCATGGTCGTATTTGTCTTTGAAAAATCATGTTTGAATGGTAGCTCACTTACAGATAGCCAGATATCAGAATGTATAATTTACCTACAAGGGAAACAAAATCTTTTGTAGGATTTCCCTGATCTGTCAAGGAATACAATTAACATGCTCAGTACTGAAAACTTAAACAAACAAACAACAAAAAAAATGAGGCATAGGCCAACATACTATAATCCAGCAGTATGCCTCTTATTTAAATAAAGTCAATGCATAACATTTTTTTAGAAAGGTAGTTAGACAAATGACTTGGCCAGGTCACAGACAAGTATTAGTGATACCCATCTATTTCTCTTCTTTCTAAAAAAAGATGAGAGAGTTGCCTGGATCCTCCATTGCACTAGAAACCTTTTAGCATCTCTGGTGATAGAAAGGCCCCCAGCCTAAGAAAGAGATAAACTTCTGATACACAGCTCTGGACATATCCCTAAAATTCTCTAATCATATATCTCAGACCGAATGACCCTTAAAGTCCTTTTTAGCGCTAAACCTCTGTGATATGAATGCTATCTCAACATAGCTTATCACATTTTTATATACACATCAAGTTGAAACAGCAAGAAACCATACATTTACCATGCCTAGGCATCAATTTCAAAGGGTTCGAATTCTGGCCAAAAACAGTTTTTAAGATTCTGGAATATGCAGATATAATAGACACATATAAGTAAATATGACACAGTTAAAACAACAAAATTCCTACGTGTAACTTCTATAGGAAATGCTGATAAGAAAAACCAGCTGGCAACCACAGAGTTATGAGGACTTTTGATGAACCAGAAAAACATTGTGAAATTGTCTTAGCACAGGATAAACATGGAGAAAGTAAGTTCTTAGTGCCACACACATGCAAATGCAAGGGGCAATTTCAAGGGCAGGAAGACACCTCTGTCTTGTGACTTCTGTGACCGTTAGTAGGAATTAGTGGCCAATGCCCTAGATGTTAAAGCAATAAGATATTTACTTAAAATTATGAACTCCACAAATTGCTGTGCTGACAGAAAGAATTATCAGCTGTTAATAAAATTTTTTTAAAGAAAACGAACCATTCAACATTAATCATATAGATTACTGTGGGATTGTAGAAAGAACTCAATGACACCAAACCAGACGGCAGAGAAAGGGCTAGAAATCAGGCAATGGCAGAATCTTGCCCCATGAATAAGGTTTACAAGGAATCCCATTTCTAGCGAAGAGAGTTTGCAGTCATTTCAAGAGCTATCCATGGTTTTATTTGCATGATAATAGTAATCTTTTGTAGATAGCTGTGCTCCTATATTCACATTTAAGCATGTATCTATATCCATCTTGGCCATCCACAAGCATCAGTTACTTCAAAATAATTTTTAAGTTGACAGTTAAAGGGCCACTTTGGATATTTTTATCTGACGAAACCAAAGCCAACATTTGCATTAAAACTTGTACCCAGAATAGGCAGAGCAGGTAAACACTATCTTACGAGAAAGGCCTGCAACGAGGCAGTTCCGGTCTTGAAAGCCACACACGTTGTTACACAGGGTTCTTCTAAGCAATGAGAAAGGGACCAAGATGCAAAAGTTATATTCCTCTCTCTAGGGAGAGAGGATAAGTCATAGATAAAATTTAAGATAACATTAAGATTAAATGACAAATATATTATCAGAAAGGTCAAAAAACTAAACCCAATTTATCAGTGCAGTATATTGATCAGTTTCTATCTGAAACCAGACACCTCTATTCTTTGGAGAGGGAGAATTCAACATAAAGAATCAACCTAAGAGTTGTTAAATAGGTAAGTGAAAATGCAAGAGAAGAGCGCTAACAAACTGTGGAGGTCACAACTGCAGAAAAACAGCTGCCACTCCTGGAGCTGGGAAAGAAAGGGAAGAGGCTGGCACGATTAAAACTTAGAAGCTTAGAAGAGGGGCTTCTTGGGTGCGACCCAGAGCTCTGGGGAAGGAGCTGCTGGTGCTGAAAAAACTGGAAGACTGCCCAAACTACCGCCAGTGCAGGACAGGCAAGTCCCAAATTGGGATTTAGCTTACCGATGGTTCTGGGCTTTTCCCAGGAAAGAATTCAATGGCCAGCCAGTAGTAGGGCAGAAAAAAATCAGCTTTCTTGAAGAGTCAGTTTACAGCACCAGCGGTGTTACAGCCCCATGGTGGCTCCTACAGAGCAAGGCTACCCCAGAGGTAGTGTGCTGAGAGAAGCAGCTCAGGGCAGAGTTGCGGTCATATTTATACTTATTTTTAATTACACGTATGTTAAGGGGCAGTTTACGCAGAAATTTATAAGAAAAGGGTGGTAGCTTTTGGGTCATTGGGTCATTCCCAAGCAAAGAAGTAGTAACTCCTGGGTGTTGCCATGGCAATGGGAAACTCACATGGTGCACTGGTGGGCGTGACTTTTGGAAAGCTGCTTCCACCCCACCCTTGTTTTAGCTAGTCCTCAATTTGATCTGGTGTCCAAGCCCTGCCTCTGGAGTGGAGTCCCGCCTCTTACCTCACTGCTACAAGAAGGAACTTCTGCTGCTTCAGGGAGGCTGTGCTGCTGAGTGAATTTCACAGGAGCGGTAAGCCCACAGGAAGCAGAGGACAGACAAGAAGTAGCAAGTCCCTGCCCCCTCCTCAGCCTTTCAATCCCCCTATAGATCTGGTCTTGGCGGAGCCTCACAGGGAGCAGATGGGAAAGAAAGGATGTGGTTTGCACAGTCTCAGCCTCGAGGTAACAGAGCAAAGGATAGAAGGTAAAGATAAGAGACAAGGACCTTATGACTAACACTCAGAGGAATGAGGAAAAGGAACTGGGTCATGATAAGATTTAAGGTCTGAAAAATATAGAAGTCAAGAGCAGATTGATTTGAAATAACAAAAAGCATTTTTTTTTTTTCAGATGGAGTCTTACTCTATCACCCAGGCTGGGGTGCAGTGGCGCGACCTCAGCTCACTGCAACCTCTGCCTCCTGGGTTCAAGCGATTCTTCTGCCTCAGCCTCCCGAGTAGCTGGGACTACAGGCGCCTGCCACCACACTTGGCTGATTTTTGTATTTTTTAGTAGAGACGAGGTTTCACCATGTTGGCCAGGCTGGTCTCGAACTTCTGACCTCAAGTGATCCGCCCACCTTGGCCTCCCAAAGTGTTGGGTTTACAGGCATGAGCCACCACGCCAGGCCAAAGCAAACTTTTGGATGACTTTTCAGACTGGCAGAGTGGCAACTGGAATATGATCATTCAATATTCTCCTAAAATATCATTTTAACAACAGATTATCATTTCATATACAGATATGCCAAAATCAGTGTGACCATCGTTTCCATTGCTCACCTCACCAGCATTGCTGCCTTGAAGACCTCTGGACCTAGGTCGTCGTGTGCACCCCTGTTACTTTATTAAGACTAGAGTAGAACTGCTAAATTAAATGATGTCAATGTTTCTTTGAAAATTTGTATACAAATGTCAAATTATCTCTAATAGGTTTTGAAAATTGTCTCCAAAAAGTTTTGAAATATTTTTTCCTATTGGAAGTATGTAAGATGCTTATTTTAAAATTGTCCATTTAGAAAGTTTCTTTTCTGATGAATAATAAAATGTGAAATGTATATACAATGGAATATTATTCAGCCTTTAAAAAGAAGGAAATACTGACATATACTACAACATGGATGAGCCTGGAAGACATTATGTTAAGTGAAATAAGACAGGCACAGAAAGACATATACTGCATGATTTCACTTATATGTGGAAGCTAAAAAGTTGAATTCCTAAAAGTGGAGAACAGAAGTGTGGATACCAGAGACTGGGTATGGAGTGGGTAACCAGGGAGATGTTGTTCAAAGGACATAAAATGTCAGTTAGAGGAGGAATAAGTTCAACCCATCTATTGTATGCCACGGTGACTATAGTTAATAACAATATATTGTATCCTTGAAATCATTAAGAGCATAGATTTGAAGTATTCTTAACACAAAAAAGTATGCGAGATAATGCATTTGCTAATTACCACTGTTTAGTCATTCCACAATGTATACATATTTCAAAACATCATGTTGTACACAATAAATATATACAACTTTTGTCAACTAAAAACAATTTTAAAAAAAGAAAAGAAAAAATCCTTTTCTGTATCAAAATACTTTATTTTTGTAACAGTTTGATACTTTTTCTCCAGCAATTATTCTTTGTAACAGTTTACCCACTGACAGACTTTTTAAATTCCTGGTTATTCCTGAGTAATTTATGCAGTGAAAATATTTCTTTTAATCAAAACAAAGATATTTGTCCTCTGAATTGTATTTTCAAAGAAGCAACCATTTTTTGAACTAAATGTATTTTGTTTAAAGTTCTAGTCGAGCAGTTTTACAGTACGTAACAAAATTCCACCACAGAATGAACGCATAACACACATTGAACAATTAATATATTTGAATATTCTCCAAAAAACCAAAACAAACAAACAAAAAAGGTTTTCTTGACTAGGAAAAGGCCGTCTCTGACACCACTTCTGGGCTTCGAAATTGAGATTGCAGAGCTCTGTTAATCCCTCAACATTTGGGCAGAATTGGTTAAGATTTGCTTTGGATTTTTTTTTCTTTTCTTTTCTTTTTTTTCTTTTTTGAGACAGGGTCTCACTGTGTTGCCCAGGCTTGAGTTCAGTGGAGCAGTAGAGTGATCATGGCTCACTGCAGCCTTGAACACCTGGGCTCAGGCAATCTGCCTGCTCCAGCCTCCCAAGTAGCTGGGACTACAGGTGTGCTCCACCATGCCTAGCTGTTATTTATTTATTTGTCTCACTATGTTGTCCAGGCTAATCTTGTACTCCTGGGTTCAGTGATCCTCCTACCTTGGCCTCCCAAAGTGCTGGGATTACAGGTGTGAGCCACCACACTTAGCCTGATTTGTGTTTTTTAAGGTCCTTACCTTTAAAAATTTATGCCATAAAACATAAAAATATGACCTTTATAATTCAGTTTTGAATATTTACTGCTTAAAGTTCCAGTTCCAGTATAAATTACACTAAAATGTATAAAAATATAACTAAGTAGAAATATTTACATCAAATATAGCAGATAAAATATTACTTACTACAATATTTAGATAACCACATTGAAATGAAGAAAAATGAATACGCTGTTAGACAAGATGACGGAAGATATCAAATCAGCAAACAACGTTAAACTATTTGGAACTCTCTATTCTCACTAATAATATATTTCAAATTAGTAAATTTTATTTTTTAATTATGTGAACTCTGTAAGGATTAATTACAAAAAATGATCATTTATAATAGTACTTAAATGCTGGCAACATGTGATGATAGGAATATATACTCATGCTTCTAGTGACAGTTTAATTTGGTCATATTTTCAAAGGCTTAATGATAAAAGTAAAAATTCTCCAGTGTAACATTTTCTAGGTATCCCATTCTTCTACCTCCATAATCATATGCTTAGAAATTTTTCTTAATATCAAGAAGCAAAACCTTATTTCAGCGTCATCTAAATGGAACCGAAAAAAGGGAAAATCTTATATATCCTGTAATTAAGTCTAATGATCTGATGAAGCAGGAGGCATTTCTAAAGATAGACTTCCATGCATTACATACTCATTATGTTCACTGTGATAAGTGAATCAAATTATGTCTACTCTAATGTTGTACAGCTTCGAATTTTTTTTTACATCTATACAAGAACAGAAAGAGAATATAAAAATATGTTTAAGATAGCAGTAGGGTGTGTTTTCTTTTGTACAGAAATGTCCTTAATAATCATATTATATAGTGCTTTTCAATGAAACCCCAGTGTGGAAAATCAGCCAGCACGTTTACCCAGTTGAATTCTGTCCTATACAGGTATTACCTGCCTCCTTCACCAAAGAGGAAATGCTGTTAGGTTGAGAGGTTACAACCTGTCTGGTGGCGTTTCAGAGGGAGGAAAACTGTTTCCCTTTGAACCTGCACAAATTTTTGGGTCAAGCGACTTAATTAGTGCTTGCTTTTCCTAAATTGCTTGTGCAGAAATCCACAAAGTTTATAATGCAAGCCAGGAAATTGATTCAAACACAGATTGTTCTGGTAGGCGCCAATAAAAGTTCCTGTCCGAGTCACGAGATTTAAACTGTACAGAAGTGGTGCCACAGAGTCTGAGAAAAGACAGCCTCATTTTATTAGTAGGATCAAGGATACCACCCTACCTTTATTTAAAGTGCTACCGTATGTTGTAGATAATATGATAAACTAAAACTAACAATCTAGCTTTATTGTCAGGCCACTAATAGGAATTAGGAAGTCCAAAGAATCCTTTTCCCAGAACAAACTTGTAAATTAGTTTTCTAACATAAAAGTCTGCATGCGCCTTTATTTTTTGCTTTTCCAGTGCATCAGAATGACTCCTCTGTGCTCTCTCTGCTCCTAAATCTCTGAATTTTATTTTCAAGAATAGTTTTGGATGGATTTTCTTGCTGTGGGTCTCATGTTTATTGGTTACTATGGGTTCTTCAAAGACTATGTTTCAATTAGGTTAATTATCAGGCACTACTCCCTCTGCACGAAGCCTCTTAGTTTACGATACTGAAATAGGTCTTAGTTTACAATGCTGAAGTAGACATAGATAGCAGCACTAGTGGGTAGATCAGGTGAATTATCTGCAGTCATTCACTTATTAAACATGACTTCTCTGGAGCTGGATCATAGCTAGGCAGAATATAAACATCTAGGATGTTAAGGACCACACATTTGCTGTTCAAGGAACATGTGGCTCAAGGAAAAAAAGAACATAATATCCAAAATTACATGATCTGAACCTCCTCAACAGAAAACTCTCTGTTCCACCCCAAGTCATAATCTTTCTGAGCCTACTTACTCACCTATAAGTGATAGTGACAAAGTACAATTTCAAAATATGCTTTTCAAGAAGAAATTCCCAGTACTGTGGCGAGGCCAAGGCAGGAGGATCACTTGAGTCTGGGAGTTCAAGCCTGGGCAACATGGCAAAACAGCATTTCTACAAAAAATTTTAATAATTAGTCCAGTGTGGTGGTGTGTGCCTGTAGTCCCAGCTACTTGGGAGGCTAAGAGGGGAGGATCCCTTGAGTCTGGGATGTCAAGGTTGAAATGGCCCAAGGTCTCACCACTGCACTCCAGCCTAGGTAACAGTGAAACCTTGTCTCAAAAATAAATCAATAAATAAGGTGTTTTTTGTGTGTACAACAAGCAATTATCCTGTGCTTTTTTGTCACACAACTGAAACTATTTGAAGTCCAAAACTTTATGCCACTAGTCAGATAGATTTTGTTTTTATCTTGTTCTTTTGCTAACACAACAGTGCAGTGTGCTTGGGGTCCTGATTCCTGCCTGTTCTTTACAATCACTCACTCCAGCCACACACAAAGGAGAGGAGGACATCTCCAGCCTGTGCATACCTTTCAGGGGATGACTAGCCAGAAGAAATAGCAGCATGGGGCGACAAATACTTATTTGGTTGTTTGCTTTTTGGCTGCCTGAGATCTGTTTGCATGATGTTCCTCATGCTTCTTGATGAAAGGAAGAGTTGGCCTGCCACTGAAATGATAAAATCAGAGAACACGCTCCTTCTCAGATGCTATCGCTGGTCAGTGACCCAGACTGGCGAGACAGCTATTTGGGAAGCCAGTGAGTGGAAGGCCAGAGGAAAGGATCTGAAAGAGCAGCGGTGGTTCTGTGGGATAGCAGCTGCCATCATGATCATACTGCTCCAACCAGACAAGGCCTGTGCTCAATGTATCTGCCACCTTCCACGCTATTTTGAGAGGTCCCTGGCATACTAATACATGAAGTGCTTTTTTACCTGTTCCATTTTTATAAAATTATTTTCCCTTTAAAAGAAATAATTAATGTTTATTGAGATATAATTCACATGGCGTAAAATTTACTTTTAAAAACATACAATTGAGTCTTTTTTTGCATATTCACAAAATTGCGTAACCATCACTACTATCTAATTTCAGAATATTTTGGTCACTCTCCCAAACATCTCATATTCATCAGCAGTTACTCTCCATCCTTTTCATATTGTTTTATCCTTTTTTCTTTCTTTTGCTCAGACTGGAGTATCTCAATTGATCTATCTTCAAGTTCACTGATTTTTCTTTTCTGGCTCACATCTGCCTTTGAGCTTAAGTGAATTTTTCCTTTCATTTATTGTACTTTTCAAATCTGGAATTTCTATTTGTTTCTTTTTTTATAATCTCTACTTCTTTATTGATAATTTTAAGGCACTATACTCACACTTTTCATTAGTTGTTTAGGCATGTTTTCCTTTTGTTCTTTACACATCTACAGGCTGGGCACAGGGACTCACTTGTAACCCCACCACTTTGGGAGGCCACAGTGGGAGGCTCACTGGAGCTCAGGAGTTCGAGACCAGCCTGGGTAGCATAGTGAGACCCATCTCTACAAAAGAAATTTAAAAAATTATCTGGGTGTTATGGTGTACCCATATGGTCCTAGCTACTCAGAAGGCTGAGGTAAGAGGATCACCTGAGCCCAGGAAGTCAAGGCTGCATTGAGCCATGATAGTACCATTGTGCTTCAACCTGGGTAACAGAACAAGAGGCTGTCTCAAAAATAAAATAAAATATAATACAAGAAACATATCTACAATAGATTATTTAAAGTCTTTGTTTAGGCTGGGTGCCGTGGCTCACACCTGTAATCCCAGCACTTTGGAAGGCCAAGGTGGGCAGATCACTTGAGGTCAGGAGTTTGAGACCAGCCTGGCCAATATGGTGAAACCCCATCTCTACTAAAAATACAAAAGTTAGCCTGACATGGTGGCACACACCTGCAGTCCCAGCTACTCGGGAGGCTGATGCAAGAGAATTGCTTGAATCCAGGAAGCAGACAGTGCAGTGAGCCAAGGTCACACCATTGCACTCTAGCCTGTGTGTCACAGCAAGTCTGTGTCTCAAATAAATAAATAAATAAATAAATAAATAAATAAATAAATAAATAATAAAGTTTTTGTTTAGTAAATTCAATATCTTAACTTCCTTGGGGACAGTTTTTATTCACTGCATTTTTTTTTCCTGTGTATATGCCATACTTTGTCATTTCTTTGCATTTACTACAATTTTGTAAAAACCGGACATTTCAAATAATATATAATGTGGTAACTCTTGAAAGGAGACCCCTCCCCATGTCCAGGATTGTTTTTGTTGTGTTGTTTTGTTTAGTGATTTGCCTGAACTAGTTCTATAAAGTTTGTTGTAGTTGTTTGTTCTCACACTGCTATAAAGAACTACCTGACAGTGGATGATTTATGAAGAAAAGAGTTGTTTACTTATAACTTGTGTATTTATTATATACAAATTGTATATTTATTATAAAGAAAAGAGAAAATTGACCACAGTTCCACAGGCTATGCAGGAAGCATGGCTGGGAAGCCTCAGGAAACTTACAATCATGGCAGAAGATGAAGGGGAAGCAAGCACACTTTACTATTGGGGAACAGGAGAGATAAAGAGAAGGGGGGAGTACCACACACTTTTAAACAACCAGATCTTGGGAGAACTCCATCATGAGAACAGCAAGGGGTAAGTCCACTCCCCAGATTCAATCACCTCCCACCAGGCCACTCCTTTAACACATGGGTATTACAATTTAACATGAGATCTGGGTGGTGACAGAGAGCCAAACTGTATCATTTGTATTCTTTGTCATGTGTGGTCACCGAAGTTTCTGCTCAATTAGCTTAGTTGCAATCTCATGATTGAACAAAGATTTTCTTAAATAGCTTGAACCAATGTCTCCTGAATAGGCTTTGTTGAGAGGCTCTGCATGCATGCTATAGCATGTCTTCAATCCTGACAGGCATTGCATGGCTATGTCTTAGCCTAAGCTTCTCGCTTGTCCAGAGCCTAAAGGTAAGCCAGAGTTGAGAGATTAGGGGCATCAAATTTTTTCCTCAGCATGCACACAGTCTTCTACATGCCATGGCTTTTTCAATTCCCAGGAACATGTTTAGGCTTTGTAAAGCCCCTTGCATACTTCTCTTTCTACAGGTTTTTGACCTGCATATCAATACTGCCTTAGGCTTATGCAATGTTAAATAATGCCACTGATGTTTTTGACAGTCAGATAAGTCAAATATTGACAATCATCTTGAGATGAAGCTTTGGGATGCTCCAATCCTGTTCTGTTCCCCCCAATAGATGCTCAGGGCTCATCTTCATGGCTACTGTGATTATGATGCTATCAGGTTTAAATGCTCTCCTGTAGTTTAGAGAAGGTCACAGGAATAGGGCAAGTTAAACAATGCCACATAGCTCTCTGTTCTTACTGATATTCATACAGTTTTCTTGAATAGGCACTCCTTGGGTTGTTGCAAGTTTTGGTCAAGTTTCAGAGTTCTGAACATATTGATTTTGACATTTTTTTTGCCAGTATTCTTGTAGCTTTTATAGATAAGTGGGTTTCTGGAAGTCCTTGCTCTAGTGTTCTGGAAGTGACCAGAACAATCATTTTCTAATGTTTGCAAATAAGAATCCTGCCTGAGACATCATAGATGGATATGAACATCTAAATGATTGATTTAGCCCAATCAGGAAACAGCTATTTTCAGAGAGCTATAATCTCCCCATCTCCTCAACATAAAGCAAGAACTTTATGTAAATTTAAACCTATAGAGAGAGAGTTAGGTATCTTTTCAAAAAATTCTGTTTTTGTTTTTATGAGTAAGAACTCTATACAATTTACTACATATTCTTGCAATTAGCAAGATGTAGAAAATAGATATTGTTGTCTGGTATTAAATCAACTCCTTACTAAGAAACTGCTAATACCCTTTAAACACTGTTTTGACTTTCACAGAACTTGTCACAACATATAATAATATTAGATGAAACACATGACTTTGCTGTATTTGAAATTCAAAAGTGATTTAATATCAGCAATTTTATACAAATCAACATAATATAAATACTTCAACATATAAACTGCATGTTCATCCACTAGATTTTACACAATTATTTACTGTTTTCCTCACTATGTTCAAGGAGCTTAACTTTCTGACAAAGAGTTATCAGTAACTAAAAATTGAGTAAGCTACAATGTGTGAGAGCTGGAAGAGGGAAAATGGGATGAAAATTGGAAAAATTCTATATGCCAATTAAAAAAGTATAGTTTATTTTTACACAAAAGTGAATTTGTCTTTTACTTTATTTTGGGGGCATTATATGTTTGTAAATATGATAATGACAGAGTTCTTTTTATGTTTTAGGAAACAAAAGGAGGCAGGGGGAAAAGACCAATTACGTGAAAACTCTTTTAAGAAAAAATGGAAGTAAGTGAACAAAGAACCTAGACCCAGAGACAGAAAATAAGGAAAACTAGAACATGGGCTTTAAAACAGGGTATTGGCAACACTGTCAGAAGACACAGGACAAGTAGGACTTCATTGAAAGGAGTTTATTAGATTGAGCAATGAACTTTTTGGTACCTTGGTTGAAAGTAGATTCAGTGCATTGATAGGGGAAGAATCCTGAGAGTGGACCTTAATCAGGTGATTCGTGGGTATGTGTGGTAGCCAGGAGTCTTCTGGGTCTGGTCCTAGTAAAAAGCAAAACAGATAATAGCGGATTGAATGAACTCATGGATTCTTCTTTTTCTAGACTATTACGATTATAAAGTTCTACGATAAAATGCTTTGTTAAATTTTTTATGCTTATTTGTGGAATTATATCAATTCTTCTCTTCCTTCATTTGAATATAGATCACCCTTAGAATTTTGTAAAAACTATGGAACCTGCTATAGACTGAGTATCTGTGTGCCCCAACCCCATAATTCACATTTTGAAACCTAATCTGTAATGTGAAAATATTTGGAAGCAGGTCTTTTAGGACGTGATTAGGTCATAAGGATGAAGCCCTTATGAATGGTATTAGTGCCCTTATGAAAGAGGCCCTAAAAAGCTGCCTGATTTCTTCTGCCTTGTGAGGATACAGTGAGAAGGCACCATCTGTGAGCAAGGAAGCAAACCCTCACCAGAGACCAAATCTGCCAGCACCTTGATCTTGGACTGCCAGACTCCAGAAATGTGAAAAATAAATCCATATTGTTTTTTAGCCACCCAGCCTGTGGGATTCTGTTACAGCCATGTGAAGACTAAGACAGAACCTCACTGCCCCCAAATGCAGGTTATTAGACATTCATAGACCTCAGGTTAAAAACTGACGGATTAAAATAATTGAAAAATGTGGTGATTAGTTGATAGCCATTGTTGTTATGTGAGATCTCTTCTTAAATCTTCTTTTCTTCGCAGTGGGATAGAGTGCTACAAGAAAATAGCATTCCAATTTCACTCAGTGGAAAGTCATATCTTGGAACTGTTCTAATCTTTCCATATTATCTTCATAGCTTTTCAATATATTTTTGTTGTCTATTTTGTTTATATGTGTCACTTTAATCTTTGAATTGTTAATTGCAATGCACATTTATTTAATGATTAATACAATTACATTTTATAATACAAAAAAATTGTAGAATAAAGAAGGAAAAAATAATTTATTTACTTCTTCTCCTTGCCATATTTCCCATTAAAATCTCCACAACTTTCACATAAATCTCTGCTTTCATTAAAATCTCCACAACTTTCACATAAATCTCTGCTTTCTTTAAAATCTCCACAACTTTCACATAAATCCCTGCTTGTGGCATTTTTTTGTTTCAAAGTTTTTATTACCAACTCAGATGAAAGTTTATTATGTAGCTTATTTTAAAAGTATCTCTGTTGTCACTCTTGTTCCTTCAAAGGTCTCCACACTAGCTATCATTTCATTCACTATCATTTATATATACGTATGTGCGTGTGCATAAATATATAATTATCTAATGGTTTAATCCAACATAAATGACCTTTTTCTTTATTATAGACATATCCCAGATTAGAAGGTGTTCATACATAGTCCATCAGATTTAGAATTAACCTTTGTGGACATCTAATGTACTGTCAACAATTCCTATATAAAGACAACTCTATAATAAGCAACATTCAATGAGATTAATGCTTAAGAGTTGTGAAGCTAATGCAAATTGAAGCAAGATTAAGGCAACTTTTGTAGCCACTAAATGAACGAACATGACGTTTTTGAAATTGTAGTAAAATTGGTACACTTAGGAACCGCTGGAAGCATTATAACAGCACAAACTTTCTGAAAAGTATTAAGAGCTTACATTTGTGGTTAACTCCTTATATTTGTGGTAAATCCACATACCATGTAACATAGGTTACATGTTGATTAATACTTTTCAAAAAAGTAATCTTCTCTGTAATTAACTTATCCTAGGCAAACTGTCGCATGTCTAAAGATTATTCACTGTAGTGTCATTTATATTAGCAGAAAACACAGTTTAGTTATATCAGGATTTGGAAGTTTTGTAAATTAAATAGGGAAATAGAATATTATACAAACATTACAATAAATATAGCAACCCATTAAATATTTACCATATTAAATTAGTTGAAAATAAATGTTACTGAAAAGCTAAATTTTAAACACTTAAAACTTTAATGGAAAAAATACACTATAATCTTTTACTTTAAATTGGTACCGAATACTATATCTCACAGATTTACAACAGCAAAACCAACACAACAATTTCTTCTTTAACTACTACCTCTATAGAGTTTTCATGGATTTATGTATCTTCCTATAACCAGAAGGAATGAATTTTCTATTCTGAAGACTGAGTCAGAGCATGCTGATGGAGAATCGGGCTGTCAGTCATTCTGCCTAAGGACAAGTACTCAGAACAAGGCCTGGCTGAGATGCCACAGGACCTCTGTGTAAATTTCTCTAAAAATGTAGGTCATAAATATGAGTCCTCCCTGGTGTTTTCCTGTTTTGGACCATTGTACAGGTCGATGTGGCTCTCCACTCCTGCTAGCATGGCCTCACTCATGCTCCCTCGGTGTGGAGGCTGCTGCACCACATGTTCTATTCACTATAACCACTGCACCTGCTGTGGCCCTGGCTGCATCCAGGAGCTCTGGGTGAGGAATGGTTATGACCCCAGGCACCTTCATGGATCAGAGAAACCATTTCCCAGAATCCCTCCACAGGGTCCACTCTGACACTTTATCTCCTGGACCAAAGCATGTGTGTTTGGTTGTGGAGGAGAGTGTTGGGATTAAGGGTCAGGCTGCTCAGGGTCAGCTCTCTGTGGGGCACTAGGAGCTCTATGAAATGGGAAAGGTTTCCTTGTCTCTCTGTACCTTAGTTTCTCCCTTTGCAATATGGAAGTGATAACAGCACCTACCTCCATGACATAGTTTTGATTAGGATTAAATGAGTTAACACCTATAAAGCACTTAGAACCCTGCACAGTGTCATGCAAGTGTTTATGGAAGAAAAGAAGGAAGGGAGATAGGGAGAAAGAGAGAGAAGCAGGGAAGGAGGGAAGATTATTTTTGGGTACTGAATTATGAAAGAGTCAAACATTCAATTTAGCATTAAAAAGATCTTATATATATATTTTTTAAAAATCTAGTAAGACAAACTTAATGGTTTAAAAAAATATGTAATTAGTTGAAAAAATCTAAATATTTATAAAAGACTGACCTAAGAAAAGTGATACACAACGGCTAAAGGTAAACAGATTGACCAATATAAGGAGACAGAGGGAGAAATGATCATAGATACACCAGGCCAATTTAACCAAAAGCAAAAGAGACAGGCCTTTTCATTTTTAAAGGCAGTGGAATGTAAGATAAAACATATTACCTATGATCGAGTTGCTAAATTTTTAATGAAGTTCCACAATAAAATTATAATGATTTAATTCTTTTCCTGCTAAATAGCACGGCATCACAATTTATAAAGCAAAGATGGTGAAACGGAAATAATAAGCAAAAGAAGACTTAAAAGTTCTTTAAGTGAAATATAAAATACAGGAAAATAAATGCAGATGTAAAAATAGCATAATTGGCCATGCTGAGGTAATGACAAACATATCCATAGATACACACTCTCATTTTTTTTCTTATTTATTTATTGTATGAGAGAGGGCCTTGCTGTGTTGCCCACACTGGTCTCGAACTCCTGGGCTCAATTGAACCTGCTCTCTTGACCTCCCAAAGTGCTGGGATTACAGGCGTGAGCCACCACACCTGGCCTAGGTATTCATTCTCAGTGATAGGCCTTGATATGGTTTATCTGTGTCCCCACCCAAATCTCACCTTGAATTGTAGCTCCCATAAATCCCATGTGTCATGGGAAGGATTCAGTGGGAGATAATTGAATCAAGGGGGTGGTTTCCCCCATACTGTTCTCAGGGTAGTAAATAAGTCTCAGGAGACCTGATGACTTTATAAGGGGTTTCCCTTTTCACTTGGCTCTTATTCTCTCTTTTCTGCCTCCACGTAAGATGTGCCTTTTGCCTTCCATCATGGTTGTGAGGCCTCCCCAGCCCATGTAGAACTGTGAATTCATTAAACCTCTTTTTCTTTATAAATTGCCTAGTCTCAGGTATGTCTTCATCAGCAGCATGAAAACAGACTAATACAGGCCTTAATATATATTTTTTAAATTTCAACTTTTAGATAAAGGGAACACATGTACAAGTTTGTTGCATGGATATATTGTACTCAGGTAATGAGCAAAGTACCCAACAGGTAGTTTTTCAGCCCAGGCCCCCTCCCTCCTTTCCCCCTTCTGTCCATGCGTGCTCAATGTTTAGCTCCCACTTGTAAGCGAGAACATGCAGTATTTGGTTAGCTGTTCCTGCATTAACTCATTTAGGATTATGGTCTCCAGCTCCATACACATTGCTGCAAAGGATATGATTTTGTTGTTTTCATGGTTATATAGCACCCCATGGTGTATCTGTACTACATTTTCTTCATCCAGTCCAGCCTTGATGGGCATCTAGGTTGATTCCATCTCTTTGCTATTGTGAATAACATGATGATGAGCATATAAGTGCATGTGTCTTTTTGGTATAATCTATTTTCCTCCGGGTATGTACACAGTAATGGGATTGCTGGGTGGAATGGTAGCTCTGTTTTAAGTTTGTTGAGAAATTTCCTCACTGCTTTGCACAGTGGCCGAACTAATTTACATGCCCATCAGCAATGTATAACCATTCCCTTTTTTCTACAGCCTCTCCAGCATCTGCTGTTTTTTGACTTTTTAATAAAAACATTCTGACAGGTATGAGATGGTCGCTTGTGTTGGTTTTGATTTGCATTTCTCTGATAATGAGTGGTGATGACCATTTTTTAACATTTATTTGTTGCTTGTGTGTCATCTTTTGAAAAGTGTCTATTCTTATCCTTTGACCATTTTTTAATTTGGTTATTTGTTTTTTGCTCATTGATTTGTTTAAACTCCTCGTAGATTCTGTATATTAGAGCTTTGTTGGATGTATAGTTTGTGAGTATTTTCTCCATTCTTTAGGTTGTCTATTTACTCTATCAATAGTTTCTTTTGCTGTGCAGAAGCTCTTTAGTTTCATTAGGTCCCACTTGTCAATTTTTGTTTTTATTGTAATTGCCTTGGGGAACTTAGTCAAAAATTATTTGCCAAGGCCAGTGTTGAGAGGGTATTTCCTAGGTTTTCTTCGAGGATCTGTATAGTTGGAGGTCTTATATTTAAACCTTTAATCCATCTTGAGTTAATTTTTGTATATACTGAAAGGTGAGAATCCAGTTTCATTCTTCTGCATGTAGATAGGCATTAGTAATAATGATGGTTAACAATCTATAGATGAGAAAACTGGGCTTAAATAACTTGCTTAAAAAATCATACAGATGATAATGGGCAGAGGTGGAATTTAAATCCATTGATAAATGACACAATGCTAACCACAATCCTAGGATAAATGGGAAAGAAAAACTGAGCCAACACTGGAAGGAGATAGCAGAGATATGATATCCAATACCTTTCTCTTTCCTTTTTCTTCCTCCTTCCTTTCTTCTCCTCCTTCTTTCCTCCTTTATTTCTTGCTTTCTCTGATATTTTCATTTTTTTAAAATCCAGACTGCTTATTAACCTGGCTTTCTTATTTTAAATGGTGGAGAGTAGAATCTCCATCTCAAACATGTTTGTATCACCCCAGGGGCTGTTAGGTGTCAATAGATACTTGTTTGATTGAATTGAAACAGAAAAAAAGAAGCTTGAAAAAGAAAACATAGATGCAAATCACTAGGTAAACACTAAAATCTGGGTATGGTGTACCTTAATGTGAATACTTTTGAAATTTTAACGACAAAGTTGCAATAATTTGCAGAATATTATTTTTCGCTTTTTGTCAAAGAGGACTGTCAAGGCCGGGCGCGGCAGCTCATGCCTGTAATCCCAGCACTTTGGGAGGCCGAGGCCAGCAGATCACGAGGTCAGCAGATCGAGACCATTCTGGCTAACACGGTGAAACCCTGTCTCTACTAAAAGTACAAAAAATAAAAAAAATTAGCCGGGCGTGGTGGTGGGCACCTGTAGTCCCAGCTACTTGGGAGGCTGAGGCAGGAGAATAGCTTGAACCCAGGAGGCGGAGCTTGCAGTGAGCCGAGGTCGCGCCACTGCACCCCAGCCTGGGCGACAAAGTGAGACTCCATTTCAAAAAAAAAAAAAAAAAAAAAGAGGACTTTCAAATTGAATTGACCTTTCAAGGTAATTTTTTCAAACTTTCAAACTTAGGAGAGAAAGAGAACACAAAACAAAAATGAAAACGTTTCCTAACTCCTTCTCTTGAGATGTTTATCACCACCTTCTGTTCATCTACAAAGCTGGTGTAGATGGAATACTCTCCCTCCCTGGGGTTTCAGATCACAGGAAGAAGACATTATTATCATCCTCCTTATCACAAAAGAAAACTCTCGTTAGGATGATCTATGATAGAAACGTCCAGGGAAGATGCTGCTCTCGGTGCCCTGGTGCTTCCTGTTCCTTGACCCGATTCTTCCCAGTTAAATGGGAAAATGAACAAGAGAATCTAGAGAGAGCCAAGCATAATACTCCATTCTCTTAACCTGTATTCATGTCTATCTTAATTTTTTTCTATCTTGCTTAGTTAAAAAGAGAGAGAGACAGAGAGAGCACTCACCCCTAGCCCAGAGTCATATGTGGGGCGCTTTGTCTGAGAGTTTGAGGAAAGGCCAATGCCACCAGCTCCCTGTCTTTTGGAATGGGATCTCTGGGGTGCATTAGCACTTCAGGCGAGACCCAGGCTTCCTGAGCTGCTCTCTTTACCATGGGCCCACCTCTGGCTGAAAGCCTTCTGAGAGCTTGTTAGACTGCAGGAAGTTGAGAATCCTTCAGCAAGCCAATGAGATCACTGCTGCACCCACCTGGGTCTAGGCTGGAGGTCTCTACATGAGGGCTGTCATGGAAAGGCTCGATCCCAAGACACTGAGGTCACCCTGGTAAGCAGGTGTGGAGAAGGGAGCCAGGCCCGGGAGGAGGAAGACTGACTTAATGGAAATGTTTAAGTTTTTCTTTGTAAGAAAAATAAAAAGCCAGTCCACAAATTTACATTTGTCAATACTCACGTTATCTAAATAATATGATCTAGGATTAAGTTTTTGATAAACCTGCCAACCAGTGAATCTGGAAATGAAGATTTTAAGAGGAACAATTGCCACTAGTGCTTTACATGATTTTATTACCTACGCATGCTGTAAAGTATGACACTTAACAGCAATTTAAAATTATTGAATAAATTAATGAGGAATCAAAAACAATTTGTTGTCAGGAGATTTGAAAATAATTCTCTTTTTATCCTTATTAGTAGTCATTCAGTATGTGGATTCCGTTTTCCAAGCACAATGTACTTCATTAAAATATTATCTATGTTATAATGGCCTATAAACTGGGCAGAATATATAATTATAATGAGGAATTTCAGAAAACAGTGCTGCTTCTGAATATTTTAATAATATAAAATAATAATTTGGGGTTATGTTTTTGTTTTTGTTTTGTTTTGTTTTCTGGCCAGACACAGTATCTCACACCTGTATTTTCAGCATTTTGGGAGGCTGAGGCAAGAGGAACCCTTGAGGACAGAAATTTGACACTAGTCTGGGCAACACAGGGAGATCCTAACTCTATAAAATAAAATGAATACTTAAAAAATATATTTTTTTAAATTAGCAAAAAACTAAGGAACTCAATGGGCTTTCATGTCAGGGATTGGCTAAATAATTTTTATAATTTACAGAATTATGAGATGCACTTTTAAGTAATGCAAAATGATTATAAATTATATTTCTTCTGATGTGTTTACCCCTACTTTTACATTTTAGGTTAATAATCTACCTTAGCTATTTTGGAAATAGATGGGGAGTAAATATTAACCAAGTAAAACAAGATAAATTACATATTTAATTAACTTTCCACATTCTATTAACAACCTTTAAAACTTTATATATCACATGCACTGGATTTGAATGCTAAATAATAATTGTTTAGACTATTTAAGTCTAAAATTCAAAAATCTTGGGGTGAGAGGGGGCTTAAAGTTTGTAAAGTGAAAAACTGATATTTGAGGATTGAATTACCATGTGGTAGTCCAGGTTATTCTTGAACATCTCCACTGACAGGAAATGGTGTCTCTCATAACAGCTTATTGCATCTTTAGACTGTTTAACTGTGCTGAAATCCTTCCTTACATTGGCTGCTTCCAAGCAAGTTCCCACTAATTAATTGATAGGTCTTTGTTTTGTTGATGTATATACTGACTCAGTTTATGTTTCCCGTGACAGGCTGCAGGATGCCTGGAAAAGTTTTCATCTATTATGTTGAGTCTTATGAAATTACCAACTTTTAGGTCAAAATGGTTGAATATCATCAATTTCATATGCTTCAACCCATGACTCCCTGGGCCTTCTCTTATGCAGGTAAGACTCCCCAAGTCCTTCAACTCTTCCTGCATGGCAGGCCTTCACCATCCTTTTCAGGCTGGAGGCCACTCTCTGTGGAATCTTGGACAATTATTTACTGTGAAAAGATCCATTACATGGATATGAATAGTAAACTAACTTCTGTGGCCTACACATTCGGACAAAATCCAGAGGAAAAATTGGAAAAATGTAAGAAGTGTAAGATGCTTAACAACAAGTTATACTGCTGTTTATTGAGGACTTATAATAATCTTTTAGATGTGATACCCCCTTTTTACAGCTAAGAAAACAAATTCCCCAGTAGGCTAAGTAGCTTGCTCCAGATAATATAACTATAAACTCTAGCATCCAGATTTGACTCAGATATTCTGGCCCCACATTCTATGCATGCCCTTTCCCCTAAAAATGACTCCATGAGGCCAGATGTGGGTTGAACATTGGAAAATGTCAAGCTGCAAGAAGATTACCCTGACTAACTCCCCCAGTTCTCCCAGGTATGTGTGCATTGGCTTCAACTTCCCTCAGTTAACATTTCCATACAAGCCCTTCCAATTTGACGCAGGAAGACAAAACTTAGAAAAACTTTAGAAAGATCCATCATTTATTGTCTCAGTGCCAACACTTATCGGAGTCACCTACCCTTTGATATCTAAAAGTAATTAATATTTTATTCAAGTCACAATGTAAGTGTGAGGGTCCAAAACACTGAAAAGGTGGGACCTTGTGGGCCTGTTGTCTTCAAGTCAAATGTAATAAAATGGATATTTTTGTTTAAATTATGTAGCTAAATCTTTATGTCACTTTCACTACCTGCAACAGCGTTCTCATTTCTAACTCCTCCGAATTCCCTGTTTTTATTCTCCAGGACTGTATGTGCTTTCATCTCCATCTCTTTCCTCCTCCCCCCAAAGATGCCCACATCCCACTCTGTAGAATGTATGAATTACCACAGTGCATGGCAAGATGGGCTTTGCAGATGTGAGTTAAGTTATGGCCCTTAAAATTGAGACACTACCCTGGATTTTCTGGGTATGCCTAACCTAATCCATGAGCCCTCACAAAGAACTGTCTCCAGCTATCTGGGAAAAGAAGAGATGGCAGAAGAATTAAGGAAGAAGGGAAAAATAATTGAAATGTGAGGACTTCACCATCATTGCTGGCTTTGAACCTGGAGGAGGAAGGCCACAAACCAAAGAACACAGGTGGCACCTGGATGCTGAAGATCACCTCCAGCTGACAGCTAGCAAGGAAACAGGGGCGCAATCCTACAACCACAAGGAACTGGCTTCTGCTAACCTGCAGGAACTTGGAGGCAGAATCATCCCGAGACCCCAGAAAAAAACAGTGTCCTTCTGACACCTGGATTTTAGCCTGGAAGCCCAGATGAGCCATGCTCCTCCCAGACTTCTGATTTACAGGACAGTGAATTGGATGTTGTTTTAAGCAGCTCCATTTGCAAATATTTGTTATGGCAGCAAAAGGAAACAAATACAGTCTTTGATATATTTGCTAAGCCTCTATTTCTAAATGTCCTCAGTTTTTGTTTTCTGTATGTGTCTGTGGATCTCTGTACAGAATTGTGATTTTGTCAGCTTCATAGCATTCATTGCTCCAGCCAGCCATTGGCAGAGGCAATGGGATGAGACACAGTGATCAAGAGCACGGGCTTCAGAGACAGTGTCACCCCAGTGCCCATCTCCAGAGCTCCATTTATGAGAAGACCAGGTGACTAGAACTAGAATCACATGATGGGACTATGGATCTGAGTGAGCAGAACATGCAGATAGGAACAAGAGCTGGCCTAAGGCCATAGTACAAAACAGGAAGTGTCTGCAAGTGCAGAATCCAACTTCTATATCCCATTTGCTGTTTTATGTACATTTTGGACCAGATCTTCGTGTGCTGGGGGCAGAGTGCAACTTAGTGGCAACAGTATAGTGAAAGTCTGTGGATTCCAAACCTTTCTGCAGAACTCAGATATATGATGCTGAAGCCTCTGGCTGCTCTCTTATCCTTTATCCCATGACTCACAATGGATGCCTGTAGGAGGGGTTTGACAAGGTGCTGCTGGCACAATTTTATCTCCACCACTTTCTCTGTGACAGATGAGGGATGCAAGAACCTTGGCAAGCATGGCACAGAGATTCTGCAAGCTCTTCAACCTGTCAAGTAGCAAAGCAAAATCAATCACAGAAGCAACCCCTCGCTGTGGTTGGAGATTAACATCTTTACAAGATAATAAAGGCAACAAATTACATCTGCCAGCACTCAAGGCAGGAGGCTCATAAAGAGATTCTTCAATAAGCAATGAGACTCTTTGCCCTGGCCCAGTAGATTTAGAGAGACAGCTGGAACCTGGGCTGCAGGCAGTTATAGATCAACTGCAAGACCTGCATGCTTATAGAGATGGACTGCCCGTGAATGCCCCGATGGTTGGATCCAGCAGCTGGCAGGATTCTGTCATGAGGAGTCACAGAACTGGGCAGCAGACATTTGAATCACCACAGCTATTCCCTGTCCTACCTCCTGCCCATCTGTGGTAGCCATAGTTTTACACCCTCAGATCTTCAAGAAAACCTGCCATGGGGAGCACAGCTTACTGGCAGCCTGCAAGGCAATGTCTTTGGATCTGCCATTGTGTTCCTGCTGGGGCCCTGATTCCCCAGGGCTGCTCCAGCCAAAGACTGGACACAGGGCTACCAACACCAGGCCATTTCTGTCTGATGCGAGTCTCCTGCAACAGGCACTATTTGCTTCAGTTCTTCCTGTCAACCTGGGCAAGACTCTTTCAAAGCTGCATTTCAATCAGAAGCTTTCTACCTAATCCTTCCTGTCCTCTCTGCTGTCACAAGTGTCAGGCGGCATCATGGTAGGAAGTCTCTCCTCTTCTCCTGCTATTTCTTTACCTTTCACAGATACTTTTCCCAAAATCTCCTTTATATCTATCTTGAGATGGTGTCTGCTTCTTGAAGCACCCAGAGTGTAATGCACTGTCACTCCAAAATGTCCCTCAGATACTAGCCAATGTCTGATAACTATAATTTCACAAATTTCTTTCCATTCATTTATTCATCCTTTCAAAAAATATTTACTAAAACCAACTCTGTTCATAAGTGGAAGAAATGTTAGAGATGAATAAGACACAATTCTGTGCCTGCAAGGAGCTGAGAGTTCACTGAAGATGATGAACACATCATTAAGCAGAGTGAAAATGACTATACACCACAGTGGTAAGGGAAAATCAAACGGGAAAGAGACATTTGGGGATGAGTAATAAACGAGGGCAATGCATTATAAAGAGAGGGATGAACATGTGGGTCTTTTGTGTTACAGAACTGTGAGAACAGAATGAAAGAAAATGAGTGTTATAGAGTAATCTGCAATCTTTCCGAAAAATTAGCCTGTGTTAAAATGCAAACAAGAGAGACATCCACTTAGGTCAAGATTGAGCAACAAGAATTAAATTTACCTTTCTGCCTGAACAACTACAAAACAAAAAACAAACAGAAAAAAAGATATTTGAAACAATACCTTTCAAGACACTGCCTATCAAACAGCAACCCCTGAAAGGAAACACGAGAGGTGAGCCTTGCAACTGCTTCCACCTAGAGCCGTCACAGAGTTTAGGGGGCATGTCCCAGGGAGTGAACCTATGCAGAGCCAAGTAGGGTTGAGATGGTGCTAGACAGAGAGAGACCAAGGTGGTTAGAGTTCCCAGGAGTGGGTATTAGGGCTTAGAGGTCTGCATAGAGAACCCTAGAGACCACAGAGGGTCATCTTTGAGTACACAGAAGAGTTCTGATAAACTCATCCAGGTATGGAAAACACTGGAGGCCACAAAAACACGGCCATTAAATCATCTGGCCATTAAACCAGAACCATTAAACCATCACATAAAAGAGTAAGAGAAAACAGTGTCTGGTACTCCTACACACAGCTAAAAGTGGTGCCTGTTCCCACTAACCAGAATGGAAAACTTAATAATTCAAAGGGAATTGGGCAGGATACTCAGACGGATCTAGCCTTATGATTGAGGAATAATTGACATTATAATGAGATTTTCAAATATTAAACATCCTACTGTGTTAAGCCATTCTTTGCATTGCTACAGAGAAACACCAGAGGCTCAGTACTTTATAAAGAAAAGAGGTTTACTTGGCTCACATTTTGGCAGGGTATAAAAGCATGACACCAGCATCTGCTCGGGTTCAAGGGAGACCTCATGGAGTTTTACTCATGGCAGGAGGCAAAGCAGGAGCAGGCACATTACAAGGCAAGAGCAGGAAAAGAGAGAGAGAGAGGTAGGGGAAGTACCAGACACTTTTAAACAACCAGATCTCACAAGAACTCACTATCACAAGTACAGCACTAAGCCATGAAGGATCTGCCCCCATGACCCAAACACCTCCTCCAGGCCTCACCTCCAACACTAGGGATTAGATTTCCACATAAGATTTGGGCAGGGCAAATATCCAAACTTGATCACCTGCCTAACGAACATTAAAGATAAGTCCCAAAAGCTTCAAAGTGTTTCCAAGTAACCTAAGGAATTCCAGAACAAAGCTCAAGAATATTTAAGAAAATACAAAAACGTTCAGCACCAGAAAGGTAAAATTCTCAATGCCTGACATTCAATCAAATGTTTCCAGGAAGGAGAGAGGAAATCTACATGAGTATTTAAGCCATTTTGAGAAGAAAAACTAATCAATTTAAGCCAATTCAGAACTATCACAGATGTTAGAGTGATCAGACAAGGACATCAAAACAGTTGTAACTGCAGTCTCTGGGCAAACTAGAAAAACCATTAAACAAGTAGAAGGATGGAAAATATTTTAAAAATCAAACTGCTAAAGATAAAAATTAACATGTCTATGAAGTAAAATACAATGATGGAATTAATGGCATATGAGATATTGTAGGAAAAAAGATTTGTGAACTTGACAACATAGCAAGAGAAAATACTTAAAATGCAACAAAGAAAAAAATAATTTCAGAAATAAATAAATAGACCATCAACAAGCCATGGATCAACTTCAAAATGACCTAATATGTGTGTATCTGGAATCTCCAAGAAAGAAGGGACAGAAAAATTATTTGAATTAATAATGGCCAAAATTTCCAAATTTGATGAAAACTGTAAGCTCACTTATTCAAAAAGATCAATGAACCTCAAGCAAAAGAAATATAAATAAATCACATCAAGAATATTTTAAACAAATTGCTTAGAATGAGAATACAAAACTCCTAAAGGCAAAGAAAAAAATCCCACATTATATACGGAAAAACAAAGATAAAATGATAGCAGATTTATCATCAGAAAAAATGCAAGAAGACAGTGAGGTGATATATGTAAAATATTGAAAGAAAAGCACTGTCAATCTAAAATTATTTGGCCATCAAAAATAACTTTTAAAAGCAAATGTAAAATAAAGTCTTTCTCAGATATACAAAAGCTGAAAAAAAAAATCATCCCTAGCCATCCCAAACTACAAGAAATAATAAAAGAAGATCTGTAGGCATGAAAAATAATAACAGGTGAGAATCTACATGTCGATTCCAAATAATGAAAGGTAAATATATAATATGTTCTCTTATTTAAATATCATAAATTATTAACTGTTTAAACAAAACTTTAAAAAAGAAACCTGAGCCAGGTGCAGTGGCTCACGCCTGCAATCCTAGCACTTTGGGAGGCTGAGGGGGGTGGATTGCCTGACCTCAGGAGTTCGAGACCAGCCCAGGCAACATGGTGAATCCCCGTCTCTACTAAAATACAAAAAATTAGCTGAGCATGGCAGCATGCACCTGTAGTCCCAGCTGCTCGGGAGGCTGAGGCAGAAGAATTGCTTGAACCCCAGAGATGGAGGTTGCAGTGAGCCAAGATTGCACCACTGCACTCCAGCCTGGTGACAGAGCAAGACTCCATCTCCAGAATAAATAAATAAATTAAATAAATAAATAAAATAAATAAACCTGAACAAAATACTAGCAAACCAATTCAAAATCTAGCAACGTATTAAAAGGATTATACATCATGACCAAGTGAGTTTTATTACATGAATGCAAGTTTGTTCCAACATACAAAAAGTAATCAATGTATACACTATATTAACACAATAAAGGGGAAAAAGAAACACACGATCATCTCAATAGATGCAGAAAGAACATTTGATAATATCCAACAACCTTTCATAATAACAACACTCACAAACTAGGATTAGGAGTGAACTTCTTCAACCTAATGAAGCACATGTGTGAAAAACCCATGAAAACATCATACTTAATGGTGAAACACTAAGAACTTTCCTCTAAGATCAGGACTAAAAGTCTAATCTCTTAGGATGTCTACTCTTGCCACCTCTGCTCAATGCCGTACTAGAGTTTCCAGCATGGGCAATTAGGCAAGACAAAGAAATAAAAGGATTCCACACATACAGATTGAAAAAAATAAAATTATCACTATTTGCAGATTACATAATCTTTTCTATAGAAAACCTTAAAGGATCCACACATAGACCCTTCATACACACACACAAAATCTATTTGAGAGAGAAAACAAGTTCAGCAAAGTTGCAAGATAAACAAATATATGAAAACCAGTTTCTATATACTAGCAATAAATAATGTAAAATTAAAATTAATTAAAAAAATTTTAAAATAACACCCAAAATAATAAAATAGTTATGACTAAATGCAACCAAAAAAAGTGTATGACTTGTACACTGAAAACTGCTAAACATGTTGAAAGAAACCAAAGAAAACCTAATAATATGGAGTGGCATACTAATTTCATGGACAGAAAGACATAATACTATTAAAATTGGAATACCCTGAATTTGATCTACAGATTCAGTATATAATCCCTATCAAAATTCCAAACGTGATTTTGGCAGAGATGGAGAAATCAATTCTAAAATTCATTTTGAAACACTAGTTATCTTGAATATCCAAAACTGTCTTGAAAAAAATAACAAAGTTGGAGAACTGAGATTTCCCAATTTTGAAACATACTCCAAACCTAAAATAATTAGGACACTGTGGTACTGGCATAAGGATAGACATATAGATTAATGAAATAGATTGAGAGTACAGAATAAACCCAAACATATATGGTAAACTGATATTTGACAAGGATGGCAAGGAAATTCAATAGGAAAAAAATAGTCTTATCAACAAATGGAGACAACACTGGATGTATCGACATGCAAAAGAATGAATTGAACCCTAAATCACACCAAATGCAAAAATCATCTCAAAATAAATCAAAGACTTAAATATGAGCTAAACTCTTAGAAGGAAACAGGTATAAAACTGTGTGACCTTAGATTAGGCAATAGCTTCGTATATACAACATAAAATGCACACACCAACAAGCAAACGAAAAAGAGATTGATTTCCTCAAAGCTAAAAACTTTCACTTCAAAGAACACCATTAATAAAGGGAAAAGACAATCCACAGAATGGGGGAAAATAACTGTAAATCATATAGCTGATAAGAGTCTAGTATCTAGAATACATAAAGAATTCTTACAATGTAATATTTGTTTTAAAAAACAAAAACCCAATTAAATATGGGCAACAGATTTGAATAGCCATTTCTTCAAAGAAGATATACAAATGGCCAAAAACTCATAAAAACATGTGCAGCATCATTCGTGATTAGGGAATTGCAAATCAAAATCATAATGAGATACGATTTCATACCCAGTAAGATGACTATAACAATTATTTTAATGAAAATAAAAAATGTTGGCCAGGCACAGTGACTCATGCTGCCAGCACTTTGGGAGACTAAGTCAGGCGGATCACTTGAGGTCAAGAGTTCGAGACCAGCCTGGCCAACATGGCAAAACCTCATCTCTACTAAAAATACAAAAATTAGCTGGGCATGGGCTGAGCTGGGTACAGTAGTCCCAGCTCAGGAGGCTGAGGCAGGAGAATTGCTTGAACCCAGGAGGTGGAGGTGGCAGGGAGCCGAAATCGCACCACTGCGCTCCAGCCTGGTGACAGAGCAAGACTCCATCTCAAAAAAAAAAAAAAAAAATGTGTTGGCTGAGCGTGTGGAGAAATTGGAAACTTCAAACGCTGCTGGTAGGAATATAAAATGGTGCAGTCACAGTCACAGTGGCAAACAGTTGTGGAAAACAGTTTGGCAGTTCCTCCAAAAGATAAACATAGAAATTATTATATTACCCAGCAATTATTGATCTGTTGTATGAAAAGTTGTGATTATTTAACTCAAAAAGTCTTTTCCAGATTGATATTATTACAGGAAAATTAGATCAGTTATTACATGCCATACTCCCAGCCCATAGTAAGTGGTCAATGTATATTTCCCCTGTGATGAACATGCTTAGAAAAAAGTGAACTCTGATAGGGGTTAGATGAGTTAGGCAGAGGAGTTGCTCAACTCTGCATTGACATCCTGATCAAACTTATAGGGCAGGTGGTCCTAGATGTAGGATTGAGGAAAGGAGAATAAGTAACTGGAAACTGGAGAAGGAGTAACTGAAAAATAATGAGTAACTTTTTTATGGAGTTAAAAAAAAAAAGACAGTTTGAAGTTAGATCTGGATCATGTAACTGGATTTTAGTTTATTTATCTATACAGTGGTAGCAATTTTTCTATCTGCCTCATAATATTGGTGAGGGGGAAAGGTGGTAAAATTTTTAATGTATACATTGAAAAGTGGAAGAAGAGCAGCCGTGGGGTTGAGCTTCTCCTCCTCACATGTTACCCCCGCCTGTTGATGCTTTAACTCAGGCTCCTGTCCTACGGAAGTTTGCTACAAATCCGAGGAGAGCTTTCTACATTGTATACGGTAGAGCAATTTGGAGCCATGGTCCAAACTTCCAGTGCAGAGAATTAGAAATGGATGTCTTTCCAGTCATCTGTGGGCAGCAATCACACAGAGAAACCAAGAGCACAGAGGCGTGGGAGGCTTGCGTGTGGCCCAAACACCAGGTGAGAAGGGAAGAGGTCTTCAGGTGTTTGGATCTTTTGTTCACAGATTTACTTCATTTCCAGGACTTCCGAGTTGATGATTGCTTCCACAGCTCCTCCTTACCCACCTTAGACATCCTGTTTCTTTTATTCTGTCTCCCAATATTTCCTCTCCACCTTCCCACTCATTTATTGTCCCTCATAGAACAGCATTTAGTAGCATTTCCTATTTGCCTGGTGATGCATCCATGAGTTTGAGAAGGGGCAGTGTGTGCCTGTGTGCAGAGGGGAGAAAGTCAGCGCGGGGGCTGCAGGGGGCAGGTCGGAGGGCTTACCTGAGAGGACCGCACCAAAAAGAGATGAGGAGTGCAGGGGAAGGCATGTGGAGGCCTATCCTTCATCTTGATGTTCAAGCAAATAATGTAATCTTAGCTCACTAGTAACAAGGGAATCTCCAAGGGTCTTCACACTCTTTGGCTTCTCTCCCTCTCTTCCTTTCCTCACCTCTTTCTTCCCTTCCCACAGTGTTGGTCTCCCCCTACAATTCTCTCCTATTTCCACACTTGGCCCCTCCCCCTTCACCTGAACCTTTTACCTTTTCATCTCCCAGGGTTGGATCATTACCCTGCAGTTTCCCCTGGAATGTCGACACCATAGACCACTCACTGGCCTAACAGCCCCCACAGGCAATTTTTGTTTGTTTGTTTGTTTGTTTATTAAAACTGAACATTACTTTTAAAATAAAAAAAAATTACTAACAGTGGATTATGTATGTGAAAGCTAAC
Organism: Gorilla gorilla gorilla; assembly: GCF_029281585.2. Lineage (NCBI taxonomy): Eukaryota > Metazoa > Chordata > Mammalia > Primates > Hominidae > Gorilla > Gorilla gorilla. The sequence goes on from NC_073230.2 coordinate 54,736,872, forward strand.
AATGCTAAATAGTGGCTCCCCACTTTAGTAGGGACAGAAGTTCTCCCCATCACCCCTATCAAGACCCCTATTCTCTTCTTATAAAAAGCTCATATCTACATTCTGCATGGCTTGCCTAGTCCTTGTTAGCATGTGAGCTTGTAGCTCCTGGTCCAGATCCTCATCATGCTGGAAAAGTTGGGGACCCAGGGCCCATGCAGCCAGATCTTGGCCCAAGGGGACCCTTACTGACAGCAGAGAACTTAGTCAAGCCCCAAGACCATGGACTGTAACTCAGGAGGCCTGGTCTCCAAAGCTGCACCCTGTTTGAAATGTGTAAAGGGCAATTCATATGACCTTTCTTAGCTGGGCAATGAGGAGGGGACATCTGAGGTTTTCAAGAAGGGCTCCTCCAACCCCTAGGGTGCCACAATTTCTGCCATAACTTAAATGAAGCATGTAAGGAAAAGAACGAAGGAGAGCAGAGGTCAGCAATGCAGGATGTGGTTAAAAATAAATAAATAAAAGATTTTATTGTAAGAACAATGAGAACCACTGGAATGTGTTAGGCAGAGAGTAATGTGATCCAATTTCCAGCTTTAAGAGCCTAGTGGGTTGTAAGGAAACACAGGTCCAAAAAAAAACTAAACAAAAAACAAAAACAAACAAACAAAAAAAAAGGAGACTAGTCAGGGAGCTGATGCAGTTGTCCAGGAGAGAGCACTGGACTGTGAGTCAGAAGACTGTATGGGGGTGTCAGGTGGTGGTCTGGACAAGGTGTTCATAGAAAAGTTGATGATAAATGGAAAAGACAAAATCAACAGAACATACCAATAGATAAGATGTGGGGAAGAGAAAAGAATAATCAATAAGGACACGTAGATATGTGTTCCGAGCACCAGGGTTGAGAGTGGTGCATTTAACAGAGTTTAGAAGGGAGCACAGATTTGTGAAACCATGTTGAGTCTGGGGAGCAATGCATAGCTCAATATTGCTGAAATAGACCATACAAGGGATTGGGAAATGGGGCAGAAAATGAAGGAAGAGATAGGTTATAGAAGGTGTGGTACATCTGGATTTTATCTTGAAAGTGTCTTGACACCCCCCATGCCTTCTTTTTCTCATAGAAATGTTGGCATGACATTTAGAATGTTCTCTCTGGCAATGGTGGGGAGTTTAGATTATAGGCAAAAAAGCTAAAGGGAAGAAGACAAATGAAGAGGCCGGAGCAAGTCAGAGGATGACTAAATCCTCCCTGCTAGCTACTTCCCTGAAATAAAATTACCCATTCCCTGACATCAGCATTCTTTCTGCCAATTCTCTTCATTTTGAATGCAAATTCCAAAGCGTGCTTTCAGCTAGGGATAATTATCTAATTATCTATTATCCGGGGTGTATCGTTTCATTTTCCCCTCTTCCTCCCCCTTTATTCAGTGTGTGGCTTTTGGCGGGCTTGAGAAAGATATGACTCAACTGGCTGTCAGCACAGCTTGGGTGAGGAGAGAACATCATGGAAAAAAAGGAATCGAGCTTGTCTAGGGAGCAGAGAGGTAATTGATTACTAATTACTGAAACATTATGTCTGAAGGAGGCAAGGCACAAGCCTATTTTCCAAGGCTCCAGGTAATTAGCAAACATGTTTAAGATACTCGCGATGGCTCCAGGGGAGAAACTCTGAGAAGGAGGTTTCTTCGCCTCCTTATAAGGTCCATTTATGGCTTTTGCGTGATGAGCTTCACACTCCCAAGCATGAAGGAAGGAATTGGGGTTGGGACCAAGGGCTTCCTTCAATATTGCCATCCAAAGGCAGGTATTCCAGAGTCAGCCCCTAGGGTTATCTAATGGCAAGGGTAAGAAAAAAGCAGCAAGGAAAGGAAGTTAAATAACTGAGCTCTTCACTTTCAAAAAAATGTTGAGGGTAATCTTTCAAAAACACAAGTCTAATCATGCCACTCCTCTGCCTGAAAGTCTCCAGTGACTTCCCTTTGTCTGAAGAGTTCTAGATTCTCAATGTTGCTTACATGGCCCTCAGCCTCCTGTCCCATTGCTCCTGGAGAAAGAAATGGCTGAGGATGATGTGTGGGCCACCTGTCTTGCAGTGCTCCCCGAGGACCATTCTTCCTCTCAAACCCGAATGTGTGCATCAGCTGTTTCTTATGACAAGCACTGTCTCCTCTTTTGCTGTCAATTCTTCCTCACCCTCTTTGTAGCTCAAATATCCCTCTTCCAGCAAGGTTTCCCTATACCCTAATTGTTGTGAACTTCAACCCCCTTTTTTTAATGAACTCTATTTTTTTAGAACAGTTTTAGATGCAAAGGAAAAATGCAAAGATGGTACACGGTGTCCTCATATTTTCCATACTCAATTTTTTCTATTATTAACACTTTACATTTGTATGGCATGTTTGTTACAATTAATGAATCCATGGTGATATATGTTTATGAACTAAAGTCTACCATTTATTCAGATTTTCTTCATTTTCACCAGATGTTATTTTTCTCTTCCAAGATCCCATCCAGGATACCTATTACGTTAGGCACAATGTCTGTTTTTAGGTCCCTTGTGGCTATGACAGCTTCTCAGAGGTTCCTTGTTTTTGATGACCTTGACAGTTTCGAGGGGTCAGGTATTATATTGTATAATTCTCCTCTGTTGGAATTTGTCTGATGTTCTTCTCATGATTAGAATGGGGTAATGAGCTTGTCAGAGGAAGACCACACCGGTAAAGTGCCATTTGCATCACATCACATCAAGGGTACATACAATCAATAGAATGCATGACTCTTAATGTTGACCTTGGTCACCTGGCTAATGTAGTGGATTTTGTTTGTTTGTTTTAGTAGAGACAGGGTCTCGATATGTTGCCCAGGCTGGTTTCAAACTCCTGTGCTCAAGCAATCCTCCTGCCTCAGCCTCCTCAGTCACTGGAATTACAGTCATGAGCCACTGTGCCAAGCTCCTAACATAGTGTTTATCATGTTTCTCCACTGCAAAGTTTCTCTTTTTCCCTCTTTTCATGCTCATTCCTTTTGATTTAAAAAGGAAATCATTATGCAGGGGCACACTTAGGAGTGGAGTGTTATGCATCATCTCCTTGAATGTAGAGTAACTACATAAATTACTTGGGACTTTCCTGGATGGACGTTTATTTCTTCTCTCTACTCATTTATTTATGCAAGTATTTATTTATATCAGTATATCAATACTGATATATATTTATTTTATTCATTAACTTATGGTCCAATACTGCTTCATTTATTTTGTTGCTCAAATTGTTCAAGCATTGGCAACTGGAAAGTTTTTTTTTAGTTAACTTCTGTGTCCCATTGACATACCCCATTATGGGACATTTGCTTGCTTGCTTGTTTTTCTTTGAGCACTTCCCCACTTTCCAGTGCTAAAGGATAGATTCCACAGGCTCAATTTGTAAGACAGACTTCCTGTCTTAGTCCTAACACCAGCCACTTCTCCAAGAACCTCTATTTTCTTACAGTAGAAAAAGACGTTAGAAACAAAAGGTAGGCATGTTTGTTGCCACTGGGATGCAGTTATATCTAGGCTTCTTGGTTGAAATAGCAAGAAAATAGATGAGTACATACTAGCCCGTGTATAGACACATATCTGTGAATATTTCTATATGTATCATCTTTGACTATATCCTGAACATGAGTTCATACTGCTATCTCCAATTCTTAATTACCACAAAGATCATTCTAGCCTCCTCTGTATGTTTATCTATAAACTCTCACTTTAACAGTAAGAAATCTGGCTCACATCTTCCACTATCCACTCATTTAACTGTTCCTTTCCAGTATACACGGATAGCAGTATCAGAGTGTTAACCCATATTCCTGTGGAAATCAACTTTATCAATAAAGTATAGTTCTTCTTGCATTTTTTTGGCCTGTAGTCTAACATACTCTATTCATTTCCAAAGTTAATTAAGTCGGCAGCTTTTTCATTACCTCTTTCTATAAGGTTGATTAATACATTTGTAATGAAGTTACATTGTTTTGTCATATTCTGAATTTCATTCTGGAATCCCTCAATCTCTTAGAATTTTACTATTTTGACTGTAAAGGTCAATGGACTCATAGAATCCACCATCACAGTACCATAAATGATAGTTTTCCATCCTAAAATATCTGTTCTGCTTCACCTACTTAGCCTTCTTTACTCCCTGAACCCCTAGAAAGCACTGATCTTCTCATTGTTGCTACTGTTTTACATTTTCCAAAATGTTATGTATTTGTTGTCATATTGTGTAATCTTTCAAACTGGCTTCTTTCATTTAAACACACATCTACTATTTATCCTTGTCTTTTTGGTTTGATAGCTTATTTATTTTTACTGCTGAATAATATTCTGTTGTATAGATGTACCACAGTTTATTTACGTATTCACTTATTGAAAGACATCTTGGTTTCTTCCAAGTTTGGGCAATTATGAATATACCTACTATAAACATCTGTATGCAGATTTTTGTGTAGAAATAAGTTGTTAAATCCACTCAGCAAATATCAAGGGTTGTAATTGCTGCATTATATGGTAAGAATATAGTTAGCTTTGTAAGAAATAGTCAAACCGTCTTCCAAAGTGACTGTATCATTTTGGATTCTCAACAGCAATGAATGAGAGTTCTATTATTCCATATTCTCACCAGCAATCAGTATGTCATTTGTTTTGTTGTTGTTTAATTTTAACCCTTCTAATATATGTGTGATGGTATCTCATTTATTGTTTTAAATTTCGATTTCCTAGTAACAATTGATGTCTATCATTTCTTCATGTGCTCATTTGCAATCCTTGTATCTTCTTCAGTGAGATGTCTGTTCAGATCTTTGGTTCACTTTTTAATTGGCTTGTTTGTTTTCTTATTGCTAAATTTTAAAAGTCCTTTCTATATTTTGGAGACAGGCCCTTAAAGCCAACTGGGCTTGTTTTTTTTTTCTTTTGAAGTTTATTAATTATTGATTAAATTTATTTTGTGTGTATAAGCCAATTCAGATTATTTTATTTCTTCTTTTGTGAGTTTTGGTAGTATGTATCTTTCAAAGAATTGGACTATTTAATTTGTCAAATTTGTGGGCACAGTTTTTCAAAGCACTCCTTTATTTTATTTATTTATTTTTTTCATAAGATCAGTAATGATGATCCTTACTTTATTTCTGATGTTGGTGATTTTGTATTCTCTCTTAGGTTAAGTTAGTCTAGCTAGAGATGTATTAATATTATTGATCTTTGCAAAGAATAAACTTATGATTTTGTTGATCATCTCTATTATTTCCTTATTTTCATTTCATGAGTTTCTGTTCTCATTTTTATTATTTATTTTGTTCTCCTTAATTTAGATTTAATTTGCTATTCTTTTCCTAGTTTCCTAAGATGGAAGCCTATATTACTGATTTTAGATGTTTCTTCTTCTATAGCATAATGCTATAAGTTTCCCTCTAAGCAATACTTTGCTGCATCCAACACACTAAAACAAATTGTACTTTTATTTTTGTCACAATATTTTAATGTATTAGTGATTTTGTCTATGTCTCTGCTGTTTTTTTGAGTTCTGCCTCACGTTTTAACATGAGCTTTCTAGTGCGTACAAATTTAGGATTGCTATGTCTTTTTTGAGGAATTTACCCCTTTATCATTACGTAAGCCATTTTATATCCCTGATAATTTTTCTTTTTCGTAGGTCCTTTTTGTCCAAAATTAAAATATCTATTCTAGTTTTCTTTTGGCTAGAATTAGCATAGTATATCTTTTTCCATCTCTTTTCTTTTAACCTGAGAAATATTTAAAATGGATTTCTTGAAGACAACACACAGTTCGATTTTGTGGGTTTGTTTTTTTTTAATTCACTCTGAAAATCTGTGTGTTTTACTTGGTGTATTTAGATCATTCACATTTAAGGTGATTATTGAAATAGTGATAATATCCTGAGTGCTGAGATTGCAGACATGAGCCATCAAGCCTGGCCCTGCCTTCTCTGATTTTCATTGAGAATTTTATATGATTCCATTTTCTCTCGTATCTTAACATATCAGTTAGATTTTTTAAAAAGGTTTTTGTTGTTGTTGTCATAGAGTTTGCAATATACATTTAAAACTAATATAAGTTTGTTAACTAACTTTAAAAACAATATACTGATTCATGTGCAGTGAAGGTAGAATTCCAGAATTTTGTTTTTGTTTCTGTTTTCTTGTTTGACTTTAAATATTTCACTCTACTTTGTCTGACCTGCATGGTCTGATGAGATGCCCACTATAATTCTTATCCTTTTTCCTCTCTTGCTAAGGTTTCCCCCACCTTACCCGTGGCTTCTTTCAATTTGTTTAATGCTTTGTTTTATGTAATTTGAATATGATGTTTCCAATATTTAGGGGGTTTTTGTTTGCTTTTCTTTTTAGTGTTCTGTAAGCTTCTTCTATCTCTGCTTTTGTTTATGTCATTGATTTTGAAAAATTCTCAACCATTTTTACTTTAAATACTTTTTCTATTCCATTCCATCTTTCTATACCTCCTGATATTCCCATTAATTGTGCATTGCACTTTTTAAAATTATTTTACTTTTTATGAGTACTCTATTTGGTTTTTCCTTTCTTTTTTATGCTTACATTTCTGTTTGGGAAATTCCTGTTGACATATATTCAACAGTATTAATTCTTTTGTTGGCCTCATCCAGTCTACTGAAGAACCCTTCAAAGGCATTCTTTATTTCTGTTACACTGTTTTAATTTCTAGGATTTTCTATTTTTGTTTGTTAATTTGTTTTTGTTTTTGAAACAGGATCTCACTCTGTCACCCAGGCTGGAGTGCAGTGGCATGATCTCGGATCACTGCAACCTCCACCTCCTGGGCTCAAGTGATCCTCCTGCCTCAGCCTCTTGAGTAGCTGAGACTACAGGTGCAAGCCGCCACACCTGGATAATTTTTGTATTTCTTGTAGAGACGGGGTTTTGCAATGTTTCCTAGGCTGGTCTCAAACACTTGGGCTCAAGTGATCTGCCTGCCCTGGCCTCCCAAACTGCTGGGATTACAGGCATGACCTTCGGATATTCTTTCAATTCTTTCTGGGAGCTTCCATCTTTCTCGTTACACACCCAATCTGTTCTTGCATGTTGTTGATTATTTCCAATAGAACCCTTAACATATTAATCATAATTATTTTAAATTCCTTGTCTCATAATTCAATATCTGTGTCATATCTGATTCTGGTTCTGACGCTTGCCTTGTTTCTTCAGACTATGAGGCTTTTTTTCGCCTTTTAGCATGCCTTACAATTTTTTACTGAAACCCAGACATGATTTATTGGCTAATGAGATCTGGAGTTGATAGGTATGCCTTAGTCAGCTTGGGCTGTTATAACAGAATTTCATAGATTGGGTGGCTTAAACAACCAGCATTTATTTCTCAGGGTTCTGGAGCCTGGTAAGTCCAAGATCATGGCAGCATCAGTTTTAGTGTCTGGTGAGGGCTCCCTTCCTGGTTTGAAAATGGCCATTTTCTCTTTGTGTCTTCACATAATAAAGAGAGAGATCATCTGTCTTGTGTCTCTTCTTACAGTGAAACTATTGTCATTCATATAAAGGCTCTACCCCCCTGAACTAACAACCTCCCAAATGCCCGACGTCCTTATACCACCATGTTGGGGATTAGACTTTAACATGTGAATTTGGGGGTGAAGGGAGACACAAGCATTCAACCCGTAATAAGGCCTTTGGTGTGAGGCTTTATGTTTACTGGGCTAGACATTAGGCTGTCTTTAATGTTTGCTGCATCAGTAGGCATCAGAGGATTCAAATTCCTCCAGTGTCTTTTTTTTTTTTTTCCTCAGTTATCATTGCATTTCCCTTAGATTTTTCCTCAGGAAAAGACTGAATTTCAGCTCCTTCAGCTTCAATCCACTGTTGTTATACTGGGGCCCTCTTGACGTGGACTGAAGGGAAGGAAACATTCTATAATATTGTGATTAATTTCCAATCTTTAACGTGCTCCTGGGCTGTAATATTCTCCCACCCCAACACTCTCTCATGCCATTAGTTGATACAGAAAAGCTAGAAGAGGCTGGAGTCTGAAAAATCTCCTCCCCTGCCCCTGCTCCATAAGATAAGCCCCTGATAAAAGTGTTTTCCCCTGCAGAGTAGGCTTTTGCTGTGGAGGATCCTTTGCGGATTTCACAATAGTGTTCTCCTCTCTGCCTGAGGCATGTGGAGATCTTGGATCTTCAAGGGGTAAAACCCACTGGAGTGTGGGGCTCCATGAAGACTGTAGCTCCTGGAGTGTCTCACTCTCACACTAGCCAACACTCAGCCTCAGACAGTTGGTCCAAATCACCACTGAAGTGTTCCTCGCAGTTCATGGCTCCAGCAGCTTTGGTTCCAGGCAAGCAGATTTTAGCTGTGCCTCTCAAGATTCCTTCATCTCTCCAGATTTCTTCAGAGTGCAGAGATGGTTTGCCCTATGACCTCTTACGGATCCAAGAAAAGTTGTCGATTTTCAGTTTGACATATTTTTAAAATTTTATTTTTGTAAGGGTGGCATTGTCAGTTTCCAAGAACTTTATCTGTCAAAGGTGAAAGTGGAAATCTATCAGCTCCTTTTCATGTTTTTTCATAACCCTCCTGACACTTGAAGGCCATGGAAATGTATTGAGTTATTGGGTCTCATTTTACTTTACACTACGTGTCTAAAAGCCATCTCAGACTCTTCCTGGAAAAAAATATAGAGTTAAATGAATACAAATTTTTATAATACTCTAAAAAGAAATACACAATTATATAACTGTGTTTTAGGCACTCTGCTAGCATCTGGGAAATCACTGTAACTAAAATATGGTGCCAGACCATCAGGCTATGACTGCTGAGGCATTCAAGAGAGAAAACTGGCCGGGCACAATGGCTCACACCCGTAATCCCAGCACTTTGGGAGGTTGAGATGGGAGGATCATGAGGTCAGGAGATCAAGACCATCTTGGCCAATATGGTGAAACCACATCTCTACTAAATTGCAAAAAATTACCCAAGCATGGTGGTGCACGCCTGTAGTCCCAGCTACGCAGGAGGCTGAAGCAGGAGAATCTCTTGAACCCAGAAGGCAGAGGTTGCAATGAGCCAAGATCACGCCGCTGCACTCCAGCCTGGCGACAGGGCAAGACTCGATCTCAAAATCAAACAAACAAAACAAACAACAACAACAACAACAAAACAAAAACGAGAGAAAACCAATGGGGTATGATGAGCATTTCAATAGAAAACTCAATAAGACTACAGCAGAGGGAGACATTAATTGTGCCTAGGGAATCAGAAATTGCTTAAAAAAAAGCTGGTTTTTCAAAATAAATGAAAAATTAGCAAGAAACATGTTACATTTTTATTGTTTCTCTTATACTATTCATTACTAGTAACTCAGTTCTTCCTTAGAGCTCCAATATCCACATATGCAAACAATAACAGCTTTAATGATGCTACCTTTAAATACACAGTAGGACCTGTTGCTTTCTTGGGTCACGGGTGCTAGAATATATTTATTGCTCTTAAGTCCAAGTCGCAAACACCGCAATAAGTCCTACTCACAAAGCACTTTCTCCTCCAAGACATAGCAGATCTTGTTAACTCGTGACACAGCTAAAAAGGACAGTACTAAGAGGAAGCATTTGTGGTGTTCTGGGCCTGAGGGAGACAGAGATTGTCACGGCTAACATTTAAGCTCTCCTCTTTTGCCTCCAGGACTGTTGTTCCATCAACTAATGGGACTCCTTGACCCTGCATGTCTCCCAAAGCATCCTTTATACAGAGGTGTTGTCACCTTCTTGTTGTATTGATTTTATATAATCATTTTTAATTTTCTGTAGTTTCAAATGCTTCTCAACAAGTATGCCATATCTATGCAGTAGTAAATGTGTAAGATTTCTAATATATAAATATAGATAAAATCAGAGAGCTAAAAATTTATTGATGGAGAGCCTGAGTTTTAAAAAAATGAAGACCAACCACAGATCCACATCTCTACCTCTCTCTGTTGCATAAAATTCTCAGCAGTCTCACCAGCCCCTTATGCTGCTCCACACAATGAGGACGACCTGAGCTGAGGGAAGAGCAGGCAGAGATGTCTCCCTGTGTACATGGGAGAATGTGTGCGAACCTAGAGAATGATGGCTGAGCAAATCCCTGGCAAGTCTCCTATTACTTGTCCCTGGGGACAGACCCCTGGGTTAACATCTAAAATAAAACAGTATTCTGAGCCTTTGCTCTGCTGGTTTTTATTTGGCTTCATATGGGCCATTTAACCTCTCTGAGCTTCTGTTTTTCCCTTCGAGCACCGGAGCGAGAATGCCTGCCTCACATCATAAGGGTGCGTCTGAACAAGTAACGGATAGAAAAACTGAGGCTTCATACCAGCAATTAATGTTATTACCCTGGAATTCCACATTTATAAGTTGTAACAACATAACTTGTTTCATGTCATTTTTTAACCAAGAGTACTTCTGATGGAAGATTTTATTAGAATGTAGAATCATTGGATAAAAAATGATTTTTCACTTGTAAAACAGTCTACCCAAGACAGGACTCCTGTCTACAGAATTCCTGGAAGATGATCACCCAACTTTTCTTGATTATGACTAGTAACTAGGAGCTCACAACTTTGAAAGAAAAGGGATTTCTTTTCTTTTCTTTGTGAAATGATACTATATTAAGTAAAAATATCCCCTCTGGTATGCTTTCTTTTTGAGTCTGCATCCTTGGGAAGCTCAAAATATTTCACTCACCTCTAATCACAATAGTGATAAGTCTTCATAAAGCCATCTGTGTGCACACCACTGAATTTCCTTTTCATGGGTAAACAGGCCCAGATCTCTCAGGATATTATAGTAGGATACAATTTTCAGACACCTTATGTCTCAGTTTGTTCAAGCTGCTATTTAAAAATACCATAGACTGGCTTATAAACAAGAGAAATTCATTTCTTATAGTTCTCGAGGTTGGAAATCCAAGGCCAGCAGTTTCAGTGTCTGATGAAAGCCTGTTCCTCATAGATGGCACATTCTTCATGTCTTCATATTGCGGACGGAGAGCCATAGAGCTCTCTGGAGTTTCTTTGATAAGGGCACGAATCTCATTCATGAGGGCTCTGCCTGAAGGCCCTTCCACTCAATACCATCACTTTCAGGATTTCAATGTTTGCATTTTGGGGGGACATTGAGACCATAGCATCTCACATGCATCTTCCTCTTGAGGCATCTTATGCATCTATCTGCTTTTCAATTACTTATAAGTGGCACCTAGAACCAAGTGTAATATGATCTACATGTACTATAACTTGTTTGCTTCTATTTTAATGATGCTGTGTTACACTAATAATGAACCGTGTAGCTAACAGAACACAGTCATACCTAATGTCTCACCAAACACCGAAGAATCCCTTTTTATAGATGTGGAAACAAAACAAAGACCCTTAGAAGTTAAGAGGTTTGTTCACTATCTCACAGATAACCCAGGATTAGAACACAGGCATACCAGCTGTCATTGACTACATTGCTCAGTTAAGGGTAGATTAAATTGACAGGTCTCCAATAGCTTGGGTCCACTAACTCTCTCAGCCTTTTTTCCACATTGAATGATGCCAAAAAAGTGTTGTTCTTTATGAAATTGTCTATTTATTTTTAACATTAATACAGTTATATAAAATTTAGAAATATGGAATGTTTAGTGTAAGAAGCCTTACAGATTATGTTAAACATACAACACATTTATGAATAAGCAACTGGCAAACTAATCAAACATCACATAGTTAATCTATGGGCAAAAATGATATAATTGAGATCTTCAAAGACATATTAATTGTCTTCATGCCATAGCATTAGCAGACAGGTAGGTAGCCTTTACATTCTTTTTAGAGGGGTTCCTCATCACTGACAATCCTATCAAAAAATCTAGATTTATCTTATTGCATCCCACTTAATAAAACCATTAAACTCAACTTGTCTTTGTATAATCACTGTAAATCCACTTGTGGCTAGAGGATGGACACTTAGACTGATGGGACATGGGACAAGAAATGAGCACGTCCGTTTGTGTAAAAGCCAATGTTTCCATTAACACATGCTTGGTGCAGTCACAAATGGCAGCTGCTACTGTGGATTTCAGTTGCTATTTCTCTGGGGACCCCATGGAAGACTGTAAAGAGTGCCTGAGGACTGGAAAATGTGCCCACTCTTTTAGCCCTGGGAACAAACTACTCAATATGGCTATTTGGAAACACAGTGTGGCAATTCAGGAATAAGAATCACTAAAATTGATTGTTCTCTTTGGCCTCATTTAACTGATCACAACTCCACAGAAGTCAAGAGCTTTTTGCATAATAATTTTCATTACCATATTATGTAACACTGAAAAATTGTTAGTTCTTTCATAAATTATCTGATTTTAAAAAGTAGCACACATTATCAAACAAGAAATTTTGAGAAGTGGTCATGGCTGGTGTCTGGTACAACCTCTTCTTCCACTTTGAAAGCGCTCACTGTTACTGTTTGTGTCTGTTACTTGGTACCTCACAAAATGAGATGGCACAATCTTTTATTACAGTGAGACATTTATAAAATTATTTATGCATTTTTTTCAAAATGTACCTTAATAAATACCAAAATGTTGCTAAATTGTAGGTTATGTTTTTGTCCTTAATGCAATCAAGTAGAAATGAAAATAAGAGCAAAACATCACCATCAAAAATAAAAACATGGAACTGATTAAAGAAAACTATTAAAAATTCTTGGAATCCAAAAGGACTTCAACTCTGAAATTAAGATTATTTTATAATAAAAACAAGGAAAAAGCTTTATATTAAAACCCATTGGATGTTTCCAATCTTTAACCTTTAAAAAATTTTATGTTAAATAAAAATATTGAGAATAAATAAACTAAGCATTTTTTTTCTGGTAATAAAAAAGCTTTCAATTTAAAAAGTGAGATTGAAAAATAAAATGGAAAAAAAACAGAATAAAACAAAATTTAAAAAACAAAAAAGTGAGATTGAAATAGTTAAGAAATAGCAACAAGAAATTGAAACTTATTAAGATAAAGAATCTATTGATAAAATAAAATTTTATTTTTATAAGACAAAAAATTTAAAACATAAAGAATCTGAAAAATAAAATTAAATATATGTGTATCTGCAATCATGAAAAAGAAAATTTATGAGAAACTCAGGAGAAAATAAAGAATTGAAAGAAATATCCCAAGCAATTTTATATCAAAAGCTGAAAACCTACATAACCATCGAAGATACCTTTTGAAAATATAAATATACAAAATTGAGTAACAAAACAGGATATGGTTGGCAGAGGTGTCAGGAGGGAAAGAAGAAAAGGAAAAGGAGGAAGGGGAAGAAGTGGAAAAGAGAGAGCAGAGAAGTGAGAAGAGAAGAGAAAAATTATTTGGTCACTTTAATACATGACTATGATAACAAAAATACTAAGAAACTCTCAAAGTAGTGCTCATAATAGAATTCAGTGTGGTAGATAGAAATAATATAAACTAACAAATTCAATATTTTTAAAACCAGTAATGACAAGCTTGAATATTTTTAAAACCAGTAATAACAAGCTTGAATAAGCAACTCAATATACTTACACAAAAATACATTTTCCTTATATATTATTACCTGATAAATACAAGTTAAACAACATGTAATATAATTACATTTGTGTTAAGGAAAGTAGCATAGAGAGGAATATGTTTATTTTCTGTGTGTTTATATATGTATTAATGTATGTGTTTGTATGTTGACATGAATGTATGAATACTGTATATTTGCATGTGTGGGTGTGTCTGTGTATTTAGAAAGACATGCCCCAAATTATAAACAGCATTTTACTGAGGGATTCAGGTTGGAGATGAACACAAGGGGTTTCCTATATGTTGCATTTTATAATTTTATACGATGAAAAATACTGTGTTTTTTTCTTTTTATGTTTTGCTCTATTTTTCAAACATACTGTTTTTTATTTTTGTAATTGATATTATTTTTAATGGACAAATTATAATTGTATGCACTTACAGAGCACAATGTGGAATGATTAAATCAAGTTAAATAACATACACATCATCTTTCTCACTTATCATTTTTTGTGGTAAGACATTTGACATTTACTCTTAGTAATTTTGAAATATACAATACATGAATATTGACTATAGGTCACCCTGATGTGCAATAGATCTCAAAACTTATTTCTCCTGTCTATCTGAAATTTTGTGCCATTAGATCAACAACTCCCCATTCTTTCCCCACTCCCAGCCTCTGATAACCACTATTCTATTCTCTACTTCTGTGAATTCAACTTCTTTAGATTCTACGTTTAAGTGAGATTATATGGTATTTGTCTTTCAGTGTCTGGCTTATTTCACTTAGCATAATATCCTCCAGTTTCATCCACATTGTTGCAAATGGCAGATTTTTTTTTCTTTTTAAGGCCTAAAGAGTATTCTATCTTAATAGTATTTCACATTTTCTTTATCTGTTCATACATTGACAGACACTTTGGTTGATTCTATATCTTGACTGCTGTGAATTCACACTGTGTGAATAATGCTGCAATGAGCAAGGTAGTGCAGTTATCCCTTCAATATATTGATTTCAATTCCTTTGAATGTATACCCAGAATCATGATAGTTCTGTTCTGAGTTTTTTGAGGCACCTCCGTACTGTTTTCCACAATTGCTACACTAATTTACATTCCCACCACAACACTCAAGAGTTTCCTTGTCTCCATAATCTCACCAACACTCGTTATCATTCATCTATTTTATAAAAGCCATTCCAACAGGTGTGAGGTGATATCTCATTGTGGTTTTATTTTGCATTTCTCTAATGATTAATGATGTTGAATATTTTTTCATGCACTTGTTAGCTATTTATTGTCTTCTCTGATAAATGTCTGTTCAAGTCCTTTGCCCATTTTTTAGTTGGATTGTTTGTTTTCTTGTTATTGAGTTCTTTCTTATACATTTTGGATTAACCTCTTATCCGATGTATGCTTTGCAAAAATTTTCTCCCACTATTGAGTTGTTTCTTTACTTTATTGTTGTTTTTTTTTTTTTTTTTTTTGCTGTACAGAAATCTTTTAGTTTAATGTAATCCCATTTGTCCATTTTTGCTTTTCTTGAATGAACTTTTGGGGTCATATCTAAAATGTTATTGAACAGAGGTCAGTTTCATGAAGCTTTTACCCTACATTTGCTTCTAGTAGTTTTACAGTTTCAGGTCTTATATTTAAGTTTTTAATTCATTTGAGTTGATTTTTGCATATGGTGTGAGATAAGGATTCAATATCATAACTCTGCATGCGGATAGCCAGTTTTCCTAATACAATTTACTGAAGAGATTGTTTTTTCCCCACTGTGTGTTCTTGGCAACTTTATTGAAGATTAATTGACTATAAAGGCATAAGTTTATTTCTGGGCTTTCTGTACAATCTTTTCAATTGATGCAGAAAAAGCATCTGACAAAATTTAATACCATTTCATGATTAAAAGTCTCAACAGATTAGGTATAGAGGAAATGTACCTCAACACAATAAAGATTATGTATGAAAACCTGTAGCTAACATTATATTCAACAGTGGAAAGTTGAAAGCTTTTCCTCTAAGATCAGGGACAAGATAAAGATTCCCACTCTCACCACTTCTTTTCTTTCTTTTTTTTTTCTTTAATTATACTTTAAGTTCTGGGACACATGTGCAGAACGTTCAGGTTTGTTACATAGGTATACATATGCCGTGGTGGCTTGCTGCGCCCATCAACCCGTCATCTACATTAGGTATTTCTCCTAATGCTCTCCCTCCCTTTGTTCCCCCACCTCCTGAAAGACTCTGGTGATGTTTCGCTCCCTGTGTCCATATGTTCTCATTGCTCAATTCCCACTTATGAGTGAGAACATATGGTGTTTAGTTTTCTGTTCCTGTGTTAGCTTGCTGAGAATGATGGTTTCCAGCTTCATCCATGTCCTGGCAAAGGACATGAACTCATTCTTTTTTATGGCTGCCTAGTATTCCATGGTAAATATGAGCCACATTTTCTTTATCCAGTCTAACATTGATGGGCATTTGGGTTGGTTCCAAGCCTTTGCTATTGTGAATAGTGCTACAATAAACATGCGTGGGCATGTGTCTTTATAGTAGAATGATTTATAATACTTTTGGTATATACCCAGTAATGGGATTGCTGGGTCAAATGGCATTTCTGGTTCTAGATCCTTGAGGAATTGCCATACTGTCTTCCACAATGGTTGAACTAATTTACACTCCCACCAACAGTGTAAAAGCATTCCTATTTCTCCACATCCTCTCCAGCATCTGTTGTTTCCTGACTTTTTAATATTACCATTCTAACTGGCGTGAGATGGTATCTCATTGTGGTTTTGATGTGCATTTCTGTAATGACCAGTGATGATGGCTTTTTTTAATGTCTGTTGGCCACATAAATGTCTTCTTTTCAGAAGTGTCTGTTCATATCCTTCACCCACTTTTTGATAGGGTTTTTTTTTTCTTGTAAATTTGTTTAAGTTCCTTATAGATTCTGGATATTAGCCCTTTGTGAGATGGATAGATTGCAAACATTTATTCCCATTCTGTAGGTTTTCTGTGCACTCTGATGATAGTTTGTTTTGCTGTGCAGAAGCTCTTTAGTTTAATTCGATCCCATTTGTCAATTTGGGCTTTTATTGCCATTGCTTTTGGTGTTTTAGTCATGAAGTCTTTGCCCATGCCTATGTCCTGAATGGTATTGCCTAGGTTTTCTTCTAGGGTTTTTATGGTTTTAGGTCTTATGTTTAAGTCTTCAATCCATCTTGAGGTAATTTTTGTGTAAGGTGTAAGGAAGGGATCCAGTTTCAGTTTTCTGCATATGGCTAGCCAGTTTTCCCAGCACCATTTATGAAATAGAGAGTCCTTTCCCCATTGGTTGTTTTTGTCAGGTTAGTCAAAGATCAGATAGTAGATGTGTGGTGTTATTTCTGAGGCCTCTGTTCTGTTCCATTGGTCTATATATCTGTTTTGGTACCAGTACCACGCTGTTTTGGTTACTGTAGCCTTGTAATATAGTTTGAAGTCAGGTAGCATGATGCCTCCAGCTTCATTCTTTTTGCTTAGAATTGTCTTGGCTATACCAGCTCTTTTTTGGTTCCATATGAAATTTAAAGTAACCACGACTTCTTTTCAACATCACAAAAGAACTCTCACCCAGAGCAATTATCAAGAGAGGGAAATAAAAACCATCCTAATGGGAAAGAAAGAAGTACAATTGTTTCTGTTTGCTGATGACATACCTTATACCTAGAAAGAAAACTTAGACTCCACCGAAAACCTGTCAGAACTGACAAAGTCAATAAAGTTGAAGGACACAAAATCAACATAAAATAACAGTAGCATTTCTATATACTAATAATGTACTATCCAAAAAGGAAATAAAGAAAACAATCCCACTTACAATAGCAATAAGTAAATTAAATAATGTAAATAAGTGTAAATTTAACCACAGGGATAAAAGTTCTGTATACTGAAAACTAATGAAATATTGATTACAGAAATTGTAGAAAACAAATTAATTAAAGCATAGCCCATGTTTATGGCTTGGAAGAATTAATGTTGTTAAAATGTCCACACCACCCAAAGGAAATCTACAGATTCAATGCAATTCTTGTAAAAATTCCAACGTAATTTTTCACAGAAATTTTTTTAAAATCCTAAACTTTGTATGCAACCACAAAAGACCCTGAATAGCCAAAACAATCTTGAGCAAAAGGAAGAAACCTGGAGGCATCACATTCCTTCAAAATATATTATAAAGCTATAGTAATCAAAATACTATGAAACTGGCATAAAAACACACATGGTTCAAACATATTTTAAATCTTTATCTCAAAAATCAAAATACTCAGTTTTATCATAAATTTAAAATTATAATTCAAAATGTAAAAATAATTCTACACATAGGGGAATAAAAGATAAAATGTGAAAAATAAAAATAATATTTGAAAACAGAGAGAGTTATCTTTCAATATTCTACTAATTAGTTTCATTATTATGCATTTTTCTCAATACGAAATGAAACTATGCAATGGGAGGTGCCTAGGTAATGTTTCTAATTGTATAATAGAAACTTAAAGTGCTTTGTATTCATAGAAGAAAAGTACTATGACAGATAACAGCATTGAACACAAATGCTCTACAACAGTAGAAAAATGGGACATGATTCAAACTATTGTCAGGCTAATCATTTAAATGTTACTCAATCTAATTTTTAAAGAACTATAAAGATCAGTATTATTATTGCAAATACATCTAAAATTGAGAAGTTGGTAAGCCAATTCAATATATACAGGCACATCCCATACATTTTAATTATGTGATTTAAAACCATGTGGTGAAAAATACTTTCCGAGACTCACTTCATGAAGAAAATTAGAAAAGAAAATGTAAATCCAAAGATACCTTTTACCAACAACCACATACTTTCAGGACAGGGGCCATAAGTGACTTGTGAACTGTGTTTACACCATGGGCATGTGGCAGAACCAGTTAAGCTGGGAAAGAGATCTGTCCGTCATTCCTTGTACCTGAACCATGTTTAAGAGCTTCAATGATGCTATGAACTATCATGCAATTATTTTAACGTATGGGGTACTTTGATGACAATATGAAGCCTAAGCCAAATTCAGCCTGACGCTTGAATTTGCTTTGTAAATAATTTTTATTGGAGGACAGCTGTGCCCATATGTTTACGGATTGTCTATAGACACTTTTGTCCTACAATGTCAGAGTTCAGTATGATTGTACGGCTTGCAAAACCTAAAATATTTACTATGTGACTCTCTACAGAAAAAGTTTGCCAACCTTGTCCAATAGCAATGTATCCACTTGCTCTTAAACCTGCTAGGCTATTGTTAACCCACTTATGCCAGAGGTTGCAATTTTTTTGTGTGAAAAATCAGACTTTGGCGATGACCTTGAGCAGTAGGATATACATGACTCCCACAGTTTAGTGTTCCAATGATGGAACACTAGGCATAAATGGGTTAATGCACAGCCACTAACAAATCCATAACTTTGGAATGGAAGCTACATTAAGAAGGCCAACCACATCAAATAAAATATGTTGTTAACCTATGGACAACTATTCTACATATATTAGAAATAATGCTGAGAAAATTGTAAAACAAAAATAGATTTTCTTGTCAAATTATACATGGCATACTGACATACATATAATTTGACTAAATGAATGGTTTTTAATAATCCAGAATTAAATTTCTTTGTTAAAGCTATTTCCTCTCCATGGAATTCATTCCCAACCTTCTCCACTTAGAGAGATCCATAAAGCATTCAGACTTAGCTCAGGTTTCCTGCCTGGAAGGCTTGTAACAGCCCATTATGGCCCAAACACAGATTCTAGTTTCCTCTTCCAACTCACTGCCCTATGAAGTGCTGCTTCCGACCCACTTCTGCCTGCTCCCCTGAGCCCTGGGGACCTCCACATGTGGATCTGGCATTTCTGTATAGGGTCATGATCTAGCTCAGTATCTAGTGTTTAGAGTATGCTAAGTATGAGTTGCCTAAATTAATTACTTTAATAATATTTCAAATTCCTAAGGGAACCATGTCCAAAAAGTGCCTTTTAATATTACCTCATCAACAATGCAAATAATCTTAAAATGTGAATCTTAACTGTTGATTTGTCTTTTTTATGAGAATATTTAAATATTTTTACTTTTTAAAAAATCCACTTTGTAGTAAAAAAGAATTGATTTCATTTTTTTGCAGTTATTAAGAAAGTAATTGTAAGATATTTGGAAATGCAAAAAAATTTAAAAAATTATTTAAGTTCTACCATCCCAAATCAGTGGTGTTCACACCTGACTATGCTATTAATAGGAATCTCCTGTTCCTTCTTTAAAGTCTAATCATTTGCAGTCATGGACTTCAGAGGTTTGCTAACAGAATATACCATGCTAAGAGTCACAATGGTAGCATTGCTGTATTTATGTTAAACAGCAAATCTGCTAGATGTCTTTTTAATCAGACTAAGTGGTCATGTTGCATTTAGTCAAAAGCTGTCACTGATTGTCTTTCTCAAGATTTCCAAGCTTCAAGTTGCAGGTTTACATTAGTCTGTTTTGATTTTTAGCGAAGTTAGCAACTCATTAACCAAATGAGTTGCTATGATAGAGTAAGTCCTCAATGCCAATTTACCTAACATGCACATTTTGGGGATGTGGGAGGGAACTGGACTACACGAAGAAAACCCAGACACGAGGAGAATGTGCAATCTCCAAACAGACAGTGGTCCTGGCCAGGAATCATTTATTTTTTTCTTACCAATGTTATAACAAAACAACATTTTTCAAGATCGTGCTGTATGCCATATACCCACAAAAGGAGCATTTACAGCTTTATTTTGTAATCTTGGATTATCAGATAACATTCTTTTTTGCATGTCAGTCTTTTCTTCTGCCTAAAATGTCCCTCTTTAGAAAGTAATCCTTTAGAAGTTGATTTAGAGAGGGTTTGCTGGTCATAAATATTGTTATTGTGTGTTTAAAATATTACTATTATTTTAAAATGTTAATCTCCCAAAGAAGAGAATTCCAGATGATCAGTTATAATCTCTTAGTTTCTTAAAAATATTTAAAGTATAAAGTATACTAGAAATTGGAATTTATAAAAATGCATCCACTTTGCTGTTACTACTAATTTTGCAGTTGGTATACTTGTTTCTTTACAGGCAATGTTTATTTTATCTTCCATTGTTTTTGAGATCTTATCTTTGCCTGTGATATTCTGTGTGTCCAGCTGTGATTGTCTTTTTTTTCTTTTTATTCATTCTCCTTGGAATTCATTATACTCTCTAAATCTGAAAATTTTTGTTCTTCATTAATTCTAGACAACTCTCAGCATTTAGCACTTTTACTATTGCCTCCTCTCATGCTCCTTATGTTTAAAGATCCAATTAGATGAATATTTGCCCCCTTACTATTTTCTATGTCTCTTAATCTCTCCTTTATACTTCCATATTTCCTCTTTTCTCTACATGTGTCCAACTCCTGGTAAATGTTTCAGGTCTATTTTCTAGTTACCGATTCTTTTTCATGTATCTCTTATCTGCCACTGAACACATCATTGGTGAGGTATTTAATTTTAATGACTTTTTTTTATTTTAGCCGTTACATTTGGTTATATTCTAGTCTTCCTAACATATTTTGGAGCATATTATTCTTTTTCATCTTGTATTTCTTTGAAAAATCTAAATAATTTTTTTTGTGCTCTATGATTCTGTTACCTGAAGATCCTGGTTTCTGCTGGCTTTCTCGTGGTGGCTTGTTTCTTTGTGTACTTGGTGATTTTCAAATGTGAGCTCATATTTCATGTTTTTCTGGATTTTATTTGCTGGAATCCTGGAAAGCATGGGTTGAAGGAGCAAACCTTCAGAAAGTCAGAGCCAAATACAGTTTGTTTCTGCCAGTTACCCTAGGGCATTCTTACCCATGTGTGACTACATAATGTTAATTTCTAGGATTGGTATTCTCTGTGCCATGAAAGTAATGTAAATCTGAATTCCTGGGGACATCGAAAGCCTATGATTTAGAAGTTTTGAAGAGAGAGTATTATTTTTTCAATGAAAGCACAGGTTAAGACAAACAAGTGCCAGTACAGTCCAGGGCTGAGTCAATCCCAGAGCCCGCAGATGAGTCAACTCCATCCAGCAGTAATCCAGATGCTCAGCTGCACACAAGGAAGAGAGAGAGAGACATGAAGAAATCAGGCATAGACTCTAACCTTTAAGAACTCACATAAAAGTGAGGCTGATGGAAATGTACACTGCTAGTAGTGATGCAAGGATTTAAGATTCACCCTCTGTGGCAGCATAAGCAAAAGTCTACTTGTGGCTGATTAAGGAAGCAGTGAAGCAAAAATCTAAGCATGTGGTATTTGCACTGAACCTTGAAAAATGGCGACTGTATTCACAGGCCCCCAGAAATGAAAAGGCATTCTAGATACAGGAAAACATCAGCAAAGCATGGACGGCGAGGCCATGTGGTAGATTTTAGAGGTAGAGCCTGAAGTAAAATGAGAGTTGCACAGGAATGTCATGAGAGCCAAGATCAGAGCAGTCTTGTGCTTTACCTGCCATCTAAGGCATGTAGATTTCACTAAGTAAATAAAAGTGAGCCAACACAAATCTACAACCAGTGAACTTCCATGTCAAATCCTCCTACACATCCATAAACAGCAACCATTCCACCCTGTTCCTCAACCTGAGCCTTAGTTGGTTTTAGATGGTACCAAAATAAGTCGTTTGATAGAGCAATATTCAGTAAACTTTTTAAAACATAAATATGATGTGAACAATTCAAATTACATTGACATTTTTCCTGAGTTTCCATGTTTGGGGCAATCTTTAAGTAACCTACAAGTGTTTGATATCATGATACATCCAGCCTACGTTTATATTAAATCAAAACGGACAGGAGAGGAAAAAATGTTAAGGATCCCAGTGTTTGATGTACCTAATGCAAATGATATATGTCAATGTCATAACTTTGTAAGTAGACCCTCCTATGAGCACTTTTCTACATTTCTGTGGACAGCCAGTCAGAATAGACTAAGTGGTAGCTCTATCTACTAGGAACATTCGCCCACTAATATCTTCAATAGGACGTAAAAGACAGGTAAACAGAGGCCATAGAGCAAGGCCGTGTCAATAAAGCAAAGGATTGTGAAGTCAGATTTTTAGAGATGTTAAGTGGCTGAAAGAAAGGGCTGAAACTAGTGAGGCAGTGTTTCATGGGGTAAAAACATTTACCTTTGATTCTCTCACTTCAACTAGACCCAAGAAGAAGGGAACTTATTTAAACAGCAGTTCGTGGAAGAAAAGCCATCATAGGCTACATCATCAACTCAAAAATGAAATACCCGTGAAAGCTCTGCCTAAACATCTAAACTCAACATAGGCAGCTTTAATGTAAATGAATAGTGGAAACCTAAGGACACGATGTTTTGTTGCACTTGCCATTGGATTACTGTGCTTGACTTTGAGTCACTGCAAACTGCCATGTGTTTAGAGGTGATCCTGGATGTTGCAGGGGTCCAGGACCCAGGAGATCCTGGATAATTTAAGTGGCAAGTAGCAGACTTCATGGAGGACATTTAGTGTAAGAAAGGAGAAAACTTAGGTCCGACATGTAGAAGTTTCAAATAGAAAAGTTTTGATGTGTCACAGCAGGAAGTAAAAAAGTATCACTTCCACTCAAGGAGGATTTCCTATCAATTTGAGCTCTTCTAGTTTAATCACAGATTTTGTAAAATAATGAGGTCCGCAACGGAGTTTAAACAGGGACTACGCAACCACTTGATGGGATATTGGGAATATCTACATCGTGCTGGACAAAAATATAAATGGTTCCTTGTGTGGCTTTGGAACCCAGATTCTCCTGCATCATCATTCTACATTGGTGCCATGAGGGCTAGACACTCTCACAACACTGCCTTTCTTGCTGAAAATATCAGTAATCTCCTTCAAACAGATAACTTGACTTCACCAGACTTTTTTCAGCACTTGGCAGCTCTGTAAACTTTTTATTAGTCCATTTATTGTTTATTTTGCACTGTTTTGTTTTAAGCACAAAGGGGTGAAGTACTAAAATATGTTTAGGACCCATATCCCATTAAATCACAGATACTCATTATGGCTGAGCAAATGTTTACTTCCCAGGGTCAGCCTAAACAAAATGAAAACAGCAGTCCCAAATATTTCCTTTGCAGAATAATCACAAAGGCTGTCTCTCCTGAAATCTTAATCCTAATCTTAAATATTTGCTGTCCTAAAATGAGGAAAGTCCTGTCAGTAATTGTATTATCTGTTCTTCTTCATGCTCATCATAAATGCCAAAGGGTAATTCTTCCTAGAAAAATCAGTCTTCAGTGATAACACGCAATGTGTTTTTAATTAATGAAGCTGCTTGATGCTGGCAGACTGGAAGTATCTTATCATCACATGCTGGGGAATTCACACAGGGTCCTGTCTGTGCATGCCGATCCCTGGAGCCAAAGAAAAATCTCCTGTCATTAAATCCTCTGCTGAACTAGCCTACATACTAAATAGGCAGAGGATCACGCCAGCCATCATGCTGGATAAGTGTATCAAGATATAACGCATGCCAGAAGCTGATGAAATACTTTGGCAAGAGCAGTGACCAGTTTTGTTATAATAAGTTGTGGTTTATCTCCAGTGTGGAGGGGAGAAAACTCATTTATGATTGCTCAATATTCTTGAGCAAAATACGACTGTCATCTGAATCCAGAGTAGAAGAGAGGATTTTTGTTTCTTTGTTTCTACGTTTATTTTGTTTTTAAGAGGAAAAGCAGCTTCTCAGTTGATGGGCAGTGGGAACAACACTGGATTTGTGAAGAGGGCTCACTGTGATTGAGTCACTTCACTTTTTTCCTTGCTCCTATACTTGGTACAAGTCCCCTACCCTCTCCAAGACTCATTTCCTCCTTTCTAAAATGAGGCCAAGAGCACCCACTTCAGGATGAACACACAAGTTAAAGCGTTGAAGCACATTGTAGGCTATACAGATAAAGACATTGTTATTCTTTCTAGAAATAATAATTATTTGTTTCTTACAGACTCCACTAAACTGAGAGTTGGAACTAAACATTCTCCAACATTCCTTTTAAAAAATTATCAAATTATTAGTTTTTAATTCCAAAATTTTAGGTTTTAGTTTGTAGGCCTGATTAACAAAAGCTACTTTTATTTTTTTATTTATTTTTTTCCGTGTGTAGCCAAAATTGAATGTAGGCATGAAATGCAGGGAATTTTTTGATAATGGGACAGAGAGGTATTTATTGTTTCAGAAAGCACTTCCTGAAAACATTTATAACCAAAGAGCCAATAAAATGATCGGTTCAGAGATAAGTATACTGGAAGGAAATAATGACCATTGCAACACATGGCTAAACACCCTGGAATCATTCTTCCTTGTATTATTAAGCATAATTTTTACATTAACACAAAAAGTCAAAATAAAAGTTCCCTGCTGTGCTTACACAATACTGTGCAGCTGAGCAATAAGAACTTCGAGTGAAGTAAGGAGCAATTAGAGCAAAAGACAACTCAAACTAATTATTTTTAATCATATAAGTATAGCTTAGATCGACTCATCTGTAAAACAGGGTAATTACCTAGGTACTGGATACTCTTTAAATGTTTGTAGGATTAAATTGACATTTCAGTTATAAGCTATTATTGAGTATTGGAACCAAACAAGCATGGAATACAATAGGGATAAATCAAATAATGTAACTACAGATAAATTATAATATAATAGAAGGATAATATTATTATTACAATATTATAACAATTATATCTACAGATCAAGGAATTTTGTAAAGATAATTGAGACGAACCAGATGGAAAAAACTTGTAAAGATGCTAAAAAACAAACAAAAAACATATTGCCCTTGCTCACTTTCTTGGGCCCGGTATAGAAAAGACTAACTTCTGTATCATTTCCACCTTAGTTTCTAGGTGGAACAGTTGAACTACTGACCTCTGTGTAATTATTTCATAATCTGCTTCCTCTTCATGAAACGTTTAGTCCAAATCTCTGTATGACCAAGCTTTTCCCATCTTCCAAAGCCCAGATGAAAGAGGTCATCCTCAGAACTCCCCTGTTCCTCTACTCCACCATATTTCTCTCTCCTGCAAAGGAGTTCTCTCTAGCATTGACCTTGCAGTGGTCTATTCCATGAGGGCCAAATCTAAAGCATACAGTCATGCACCACACAATGGTGTTTCCATCAACAACAGGCTGTGTATTCAACAGCTGTCTCATAAGATTATAATGAAGCTGAAAAATTCCTACTGCCTAGTGATATCATAGTGCAATGCATTACCCGGGTGTTTGTGGTGATGCTGGTGTAAACAAAACTACTATGCTGCCAGTTGTTTAAAAGTATAGTGCATACAATTATGTACAGAATATATTACTTGATAAGATAATAAGCGACTATGTTACCACTTTATGCATGTAGCATACTATATTCTTGTTGATATTTTTTATTGTATTTTTATACTCATAAAAAAAGTTAACTGTAAAACAACCTCAGGCAGGTCTTAGACATTGTCATCATAGGAGATGGCAGCTCCATGCACGTTATTACTCCTGAAGACCTCCCAGTGGGACAAGCTGTGGAGATGGAAGACTGATATTGATGATCCTGACCCTGTGTAACCCTAAGCTAATTTATGTGCTTCTGTCTTAGTTTTGGACAAAAATGTTTAAAAAGTAAGAAAAATAAAAATAGATACATGCCTATAGAATAAGGATATAAAGAAAGAATATGTTTTTGTAGCAGGTATATAGTGTGTTTTTATTTTAAGCTACACGTTATTGCAAAAAAGCCAAAAATTTAAATAATTTAAAAGTTTATAAAGTAAAATATTGCAGTAGGCTACAATTACTTTGTTACTCAAGAAAGAAAAAATACTCTTTTGTAAATTCAGTGTAGCCTAAATGCACAGTGTTCATAAAATCTATCATAGTGTTGAGTAATTGACTCACTGGGCTTTCATATTCACTCACCACTCACTCACTGACTTACCCAGGGCAACTTCCAGTTCTACAAACTCCATTCATGGTAAGTTCTCCATATATATGCACCCTTTTAAAAAATATTTTATCCTCTATTTTTACTTTACCTTTTTGATGTTTAGATATCTTTAGATACAAAAGTATGGAACCATTGTGTATACTCGTCTACTGTATCAAGTTCAGTGACATGCTGCACAGGTTTGCAGCCTAGGAGAAACAGGCTATACATATAGCCTAGCTGTGTAGTAAGCTCTACCATCTGGGTTTGGGTAAGTACAGTCTATGATGTTCACACAAAGACAAAATTGCCTAATAGTGCAATTTTAATTTCTCAGAATGTATCCCCATTGTTAAGCAATGCACGACTGTATTCACACTTATATTTCCTGGTATCTTCCAACAGTGCTTACTTATGTCTGGTGTGGCCCACATAAAATTGATCAAATGACAAAAGAGTGATACTCTTAAAATAAGGTAAGTGGGTGTGTCTTGCAGGGTGTGGAAGAGGAAATGTCGATAATACTGACCATTCAATGTATGAAAATTTGATTTGGGACACTGTCAAGATATTACTCTCCCTTAATAAGAGTTGGCAGACTAAACAAGAACATATAGGAGAATGATCTCCAGCACTAACTGTTATTTTGCAGTG
Source organism: Gorilla gorilla gorilla (assembly GCF_029281585.2). Taxonomy (NCBI): domain Eukaryota; kingdom Metazoa; phylum Chordata; class Mammalia; order Primates; family Hominidae; genus Gorilla; species Gorilla gorilla. Next base: position 54,764,150 of record NC_073230.2, read on the forward strand.
TACTAAATAAAAAATAACTTTCTTATACAGAATAAGAGACAAATTGTATTTAGAAATTGAATTTACAATTCACAAGAAGCTGAAAGAGTAATTTACACTCTGCAAAAGGATAGAGGCTTAAGAAAAGCATAGACACCCAGTTCTATGTCAGAACCCGACAGGCACAGGCTCAAAGGAGCCCCATCTGCTCTAGAACACGAACCACTTCTTACTTAAGGCTTCTCACCAACATTCTTTTGAGAAGGGAAGGAGAATGTAACAGGAAAACTGTGCTATGTTATGTATGTAATTTTCTGTGAATTAAAATGAAAAAGCTCTAGTCAAATGCAAGTAATTATTTCATTTTGTGGGTTTGATAAATCTTTATTAAAAGTTGTATTGAACCTATACCAAGTTTAAAAAAAAAACTTCTTTAGATATTATCCATTTATTCTTACATGCATTCATCTATTTAGTGTAGGATTGTTGAGTGCACACCGTTGGATGATGTCTACATGTCAGGGATACCGAAAGGAAAGAAAAACAAATGTCCCTATCCACAGTTAACTGACTTCCATAAAGGTGGAGGATATTAAACTAATGTTCCCATTACTCGTGTATGTTTTTGGAGGAGTAATGTTAATGAAGGAAGATAATATGGTTTGGCTGTGTCCCCACCCAAATCTCATCTTGAATTGTAGCTCCCATAATTCCCACATGTTGTGGGAGGGACCCAGTGGGAGATAATTGAATCCTGGGGGCGGTTTCCCCCATACTGTTCCCATGGTAGTGTATAAGTCTCACAAGATCTGATGATTTTATAAGATGTTTCCCCTTTCACTTGGTTCTCTCATTCTCCCCTGCCTGCCGCCATGTAAGACATGCCTTTCACCTTCTGCCATGATTGTGAGGCTGTCCAGCCATGTGGAACTGTGTGTCCATGAAACTTCTTTTTCTTTATAAATTAACCAGTCTTTGGTATGCAGTGTGAAAATGAACTGATAGAGAAGATAACCATATTCAGCAGTGTGGAAACAAACTGATAGAGAAGATAACCATATTCAGCTACACAGTGTTAGTGGATTAACCATCAGTAGGTCATGGAAACAGGAGTTGAGGATATGATGGAGTGTGGGATGGAGAAACAGGTGTTTTGCTTGGACATGGTCCTGCCCCCCATTCCCACTACACTACCCACCACATTTAGAGAGCATAAGTCTTAGGTATGAAGTAGTATATTTTTGATACCAGAAACAGCATAAAAGAGGAAACTGGAGCTTTTAACAGCCAGAAGCCATGTTACCCAAGAAATCGGAAAAACATGCTTGATGTTGTGCTCCACCCCACCATCCCCAAAATCATACCCTCTCCTTCTATCCCAGAAGCAGCAAAAAGTGTGCTTACTCACAGATGATCAGTGATTTCTTTTATGCTGTAGAAATTCACTCACATGGCCTCCTCAAACTAATTTCCTATATCCAAATAAAAAGAAAAAAATCAAGAATCAGCATAAAAGTATTAAATAAGGAAAATCAACTCAACCAGTAAAACTTTGTGAAATATTTAAGTAAATAATAGATTAATAAATATATTAATAGAAGCATAAAATGCTTCAATAGATTCAAGAGGGTATTATATTTATTCTATAATCTTTAGTAAAAAGTATCAGTATTTATAAATATAAATATAATTAGCGAAATTGAAAAGGACAAAAATAAACAAGCAAAAAACCTTCAACAAATGACCAAAATAGCCATATCAACTCCTTATAAATTGGTTAAGAAATATGAATTATGTGAAATGAGTAATAAAACAAGTAATTAAATAATAAAGCTAAATAAAGTGTCATGTGTGATGAATGTGACAGAGACTAAAACCATGTAAAAAACTTTAAGAGATAAGGAGTAGCTCCTCTTGGGACATGATCTTGGAGCCTGTAGCCACAATGTAAGCCCAGCTACACAGAGGCTGTGATGTGTAAAGAATGTGTGAAGAGATCACGTGGAGAGAGACAAAGATAGACAGAGCTGCGGAGAGAGGGCAGGAGACAGAGAGAGAGGGACAGACCAGTAGAGAGCTCAAGCTCAAGGAAGCCCAGAGTTCCAGCCTCTAGATGCGTGATGTGCCCCAGTCCAGACACCAGACATGGGAGTGAAGAAGCCTGAAAGACAGCCCTAGCCACCATCTCACTACAAAAGCATAAGAGACCCCAAGTGAGAACCACCTGGCTGAGCCCCACTGATCTGCAGATTCTAAGCAAGATACACAATGGTCATCGTTTGAAGCCCCTGCATATGGATTGCTTGTCACAGAGCTGAAGACAGCCAGAGCAGACTTGCATACCTGGGAGTGGAGTGCTAATTCACAAAGCCCAAGACTTGTGAGTGAGATGGTGGCTCTGCAAGCAGGTGGCCTTCAAGGTTGGAAGAATACTGGTGGTGACAGGGGGATAAGGGCTGGGAGGAAAGTGAGGGAAATGTTGGAAGGTGAAGGAGACAAAAGGGCACCCTGTTAGTTAGTGGCAGAAACTCAACCAATATGGCCCCACACAGTGACATAGGAAAGAGTAAATGTAATAAATAATCTGGGGAAATCTGCGAGGCTTGTCAAAAGTGACAATTGGTGTATTTTGGCTATGTATGATTAAATGAGGATAAAGAGAGGAGTTGAAAAAAAAAAGGCCACTTAATTTTCACACAAAATTTATAGGAAAGACAAATAAGCCGCCAGGTCTCAGAAGTTTGAAAGTAAAGCTCAGGGCCAGGCGCAGTGACTCAAACCTGTAATCCCAGCACTTTGGGAGGCCAAGGCAGGAAGATCACTTGAGGTCAGGTGTTCAGGACCAGCCTGGTCAACATGGTGAAACCCTGTCTCTACTAAAAATACAAAAATTAGCCAGGCATGGTGGCACAGGCCTGTAGTCCCAGCTACTTGGGAGGCTGAGGCAGCAGAATCACTTGAATCCAGGAGGCAGAGAGTGTAGTGAGCTGAGATCACAGCACTGCACCCAGCCTGGGTGACAGAGTGAGACTCCATCCCAAACCAAAAATAGAGAAAATAAAGCTCTGTTATTCTTAGCATGTCCAGATGGCAAACAATGCTAAAATGAAGAAAGAACCTAAAATCCAGTGTCAGAGATGACCTGTTAAGATCTCAGGAAGATCTAAGGTGGGCCTCATAGATCCTTTCAGAGAGACAGAAGAACTTTTGAGACTTGAAAGTCCGGGCCTCTCAGATTCTGCTAGAAATAGGGTTTCTCAGAAGCTTAAGATCACAGTCTTACTGGGAGCGTCAAGTAGAGACAGGCTTATCTCAGAGATGTGTGGTTGCAGCCTTTGCGTAGTGGAAGGCACCCTCATCTCACAGGAGATCCCCAAAGTTCTTAAGAGAATTGTTCTGTGGAAACATGACCCACTTAGGCTAAAAGGAACAAAGATAGACACAATAAAATGATAACTATGGACCCCTGAACTGCCAGGAGTGGTGTGGTGGGCAGAATTTGAAGACGGCTGCCAAATCTCTGGGGGAAACACGCCAACCTCCAGTTGTTTCATCCAATGTTAATCTAGGGACCGCTGTGAAGGGATTATGTGAATGTAATTAAGGTCCTGAATCATCTGACCTTGAGATGGGTAGATGATCAGGTGAGCCTGATTTGATCACACGAGTCTCTTAAAAGCAGGAGGTTCTCTCCAGCTGATGGCAGAAGAGGAAGTTGGAGGGATGCGCTCTGGTGAGCCTGGCAGAACGCCCATATCTGTGCTGCAAACTTCCCTCCAGGGCCACTTGACAAGGAACCGTGGGCGTCATTCAAGGAGCTGAGAGCTAATGGAAGAATAGACACTTCAGCCCCACACCCACGCAGAGATGAATTCTGCCAGCAACACTGCACTTGGAAGAGGACTCTGATCCCCCATGAGAACCTGGCCCTGGCCCCATGAGTCCCTGTGCAGAGAACCTGTCAGCCTGGGCCTGGACTCAGGACCCAAGGAGACTGTGCAATAATAAATAGGTGTTGTTCTAAGCCACTAATTTGTTGTAATTTGTTCCAAAGCAGAAATTGGACTGAGGACACTATTCAGCTCCAGAAACGTGTCACTCCCTGTGGAAAAAGAAGGGTTACTCCGAGCCCAGAGGGTGAAGCCAGAAGCCATGGAGACCTGCCAGGGCAGTAGGCTGGGCCCTAGTCTGTGGACTGTGAGTGTCTGATGCATCTCCACATGGTATGGACCAGGAACTGCTGTGCCCACTCCCCCATTTCTCCCTTTTTCAGCTTGAGAGTTTATTGGGGCCATCTTATTTCTGCCCTGCAGTTCTAAGTTAAGTGAGTGAGGGACAGAGACACTGCCTCTTCTGTGGTTTTCGTTTCTCTCCAGACGGAGAGAAACTAGATCTGAGGAACCTCAAGCCAGAAACCTCACCTGTATCGCAAACTGATTCAGGCAATAATGAGGCTTTGGGGGAATTTGGCAGGGGTGGATACCATTTCCATGCAGGAGGAACGTACATGATTTGTGGCCAGATGTCTGACTCTGGTGACTTAAAATCCTGTCTGGAAATTCTCTAACATCCCACCCAATATGAGGTGGTCTCTGTCTCCTCCCTCAGCTCTAGAGGTTGGGGGGCCTCGTAACTGCTCCCAGATAAAAGAAATGGTGCTGTGTTTGAGGAGGCCACATCCCTGCCAGCTTCCCTTGTCACCCTCTCTCTCTTTTAGCCATGCAAGAAGCATCCCCAGTCTGAGTTCACCAAATGGAGAGGTTACCTGGGGTCCCTGGAGAGAGAGAGAGTAAGGAGGCCCCTCTACCTCAGCAGCCCTGAGCCTTCCTAATCCAGGATGAGACTGGGGGGTTAGGGTGACATTGAGAAGACCCTGACCCCAGCCACCGTCTTATGCAACAGCGAATGAAGAATGAAAACAGCCTCGCTGAGCCTTGCTAGGCCTCACACTCAAGAGCAAAATCAGTGATCTCTATTTTTTAAATGAAAAATCAAAGTCGAGGAGTGACAATTAGACAATTGAACTGTCACCTAAGAGGATTTCCAGCATATCAAAGACATGGAAGGGGAGGATCCCATTGAACAGGAGAAAGACCTACTGCTTAAACTGAAATGACATTCAAAGTGTAAGCCAAAAAAAAAAAAAATTCGGGGGGACATGTTGAGCTATATTTCGGTGAGAATTCTGGTCTCTAAGGACAAAAGAAAACATCCTTTGCTCCCTGGCTCCATCAGGAACAAGGAGGCAGACAGCTGTGCCATTCCTTCTTCACTGGCACCTGTTCCCATGCCACACCTCCGTCCTGAGCAGGTTTTGTTTAATGGGGGACATCATCAATTATTTTGGATAGGATATAGTTGCAGAAATCTCCTTTCAGTCTTTGCATCTTCATTCATGCTTTAAAAACAAGACAGGCTCAATCACTGGTAGAAAAATAGAGCAATAAGAAAATGAAAATTGGATAAAATTAATTTCCCTTATTGGAGGCACCTGGGCATGGCCACCAGGTTTTCCCCAGAAACGCTGGGAGAGGGTCTCTGCCCAGACCCCAGGCGAAGAGCAGAGCCAAACCTTCTCTGCATTGCATTTGCCTCCTTATCTCTCAGGTCTTTCCCTGTGGCTAAGCCTAGAGCCCCCCTGACTTCTCCCCCATTTGTGGGGCCTCAAGGGCTGGGCTTTCCTCTCCCTTTACTCCATTTCCTAATTTTCTATCCTGTGTTATAGTAAAACTATGATAGGCGTAAGCAGATTTTATCTTAAAATCCTATTAGAGCCAAGAAATTTAGAATACCTCTCTCTCTCTCTCTCTCTCTCTCTCTCTCTCTGTGTGTGTGTGTGTGTGTGTGTGTGTGTGTGTGTGTGGTGTGTGTATACCAGTGCTTGTTTTTTTTTGTTTGTTTTTTTTTTTTTTTTTGAGACGGAGTGCTCTTGTCATCCAGGCTGGAGTGCAGTGGCACAATCTCAGCTCGCTGCAACCTCCGCCTCCTGGGTTCAAGCAATTATTCTGCCTCAGCCTCCCAAGTAGCTGGGATTACAGGCTCCCACCACCACACCCAGCTAACTTTTTGTATTTTTAGTAGAGATGGGGTTTCACCATGTTGGCCATACTGGTCTCAAACTCCTGACCTCAGGTGATCCACCCACCTCAGCCTCCCAAAGTGCTGGGATTACAGGCAAGAGCCACTGTGTCCAGCCTAATTTTTGAACCTTTACTCACTAAAGTGGTGGAAATAGATTGTTGCAATCTACAGGGAAGAATGCCTAACTGAAAGTGTTTAATAAAATCATCAAAACATTTGCTATTTCTTATAACAGAAAATGTGGATGAACCCATGGCTTTTAGTTCCGACGCAGACGCTGGCCTAATCCTTTTAAGAGATGATTTCCTGCTTCAAAGACTGCTCTTTGTTGCAAGGTAGCCACACAGATTTAGTCATGGTGTCCCCATCCAGCTACATTCAAAGGGAGTTTTGTTTTCCTTCTGTAGAGAATAAGAGACACCTTCCCAGACCACCTGGGACCCTTACAAGGACCTGGGACAGGTCTCCTGTGCTAGCTGCAAGGAGCCAGCTCTTCCAGGAGAGGCCTCGGTGGACGAGAATAGCTGTGAGTTGGCCAGCAACAGTGTCATTCAGAGATAGAGAAACTCTCAGGATTGCTCACCGTCTCCTTCCCTGGAGTGCCAGCCAGCATGGTTCAGCCACAGAAGAGAGAAATCAAAATATGTGGATTCAAGAATTTTAAATCACTATCCCTGTGAGTTCTGCAATGGATAGTGTGCTACCCTGGGACCTGCTGGCCTGTGAGGGTATGACCAGCAGCCTGCATCCACCTAGGGGAACTTAGGGGAGCAGCCTCCAGATCTGCACAGTTGGGAGAGCAGGCAAATGACAAACCATGAAGCAAAGACGCACACTTTGGGAGGAGTGGATGCTGGAAGAGGACCTCAGACACTGGCTCCTCAGAGCCATGCTGAAACAGGTATCCAGCAAGCCGTCTCTTTTTAGGTCACTTTGCACCCGATGGAAAACCATAGCATTTTTCATAAAACAAAATAAAAAAATTAGGCCGGGCACGGTGGCTCATGCCTGTAATCCCAGCACTTTGGGAGGCCAAGGTGGGCGGATCACTTGAGGCCAGGAGTTCGACATCAGCCTGGCCAACATGACAAAACCTGTCTCTACTAAAAATACAAAAAAATAGCCGGGCCTGGTGGCTGGCACCTGTATTCCCAGCTACTGGGAGGCTGAGGCAAGAGAATTGCTTGAAACTTGGAGGCAGGGGTTGCAGTGAGCCAAGATCGCACCACTGCACTCTAGCCTGGGCAACAGAGCGAGACTCCGTCTCAAAAAATAAGAAAATAAAATCAATAGAGCCTAGAACAATCATGTTTATATGGACATTTTGAGAACTGATAGTCTTTGTGAAGTTGTCTCAAAACTAACAGTCCCTCCATGTATGTAAGAAATTAAAACAAATGACCACAAAATTCTGTACAACCTCGAAGCTTTGATGAATTGGAGGCAGTTAGGAAATGCCCCAAAGTAGAAAACATACAAATATTTGTGTTTTTCCTGAACACATGAGTAATATAAAGGAACTCTCTTCACTTAAAAAGCAGTGTTCGTGCCTCATCTGGTCTTCTTTTCTGGGAACTGCCCGCCATGCACACGGGTCTTTCCCATCTTCAGTTTGTGGCCTGTAACTCAAGGGAGTTGGTCTGTTTTCTGTCTGCTAAGTGAATTTGGTAATCACGAAGCCACAGCGGTTGTTTAATGAAATGTAGGTGAAAGAGCTTTGTACATTTGACAGTAATTACAAAAATATAAGTGCCTGTCACCAACCAAACCGCACTCGGCGTGCAATCGGAGCTCTGTGTGCCGAATCCCGTCTGGCTTTGTCCTGCTCTCAGCAATTTTCTAAAATTACGATCCCTCCTTGTAGCTGACTTGATACTTAAGTTTGATTCCCCTTCTTTCTTTTCCTACTAAATCCGCCATTCATGAAGCCCTTCCCACTGGGCTTCATAGCTGCCCTCTACCCCAGCCTACCTGGAGCTCTGTACGAGGTGCTGGGAATGGATCCAGATAACTCTGGTTCCAAAAGGATCTTTGCTTGTCTTATCACAGCAGGGTCCAGGCCTCAGGATTTGGACTTCTGGCTCTCTGTTCCTCTCTTCAACTGCCAAAAAAACTACGTGTTCCCAGAGAGAAGGCTAACCATGCACTTCTGTCACCCATTGACACTGCGCAGGATAGACAGTCACCATGGCATTGTTAAGGACACAGTGGAATAAGATGCTGGACGAGCTCCCCACCAAAGCAGGTGAATCTCTATTGCAGCATGGATGGCTCACACAGGCCTGCTCACTTCTGTTTCCACTGCTGTAAAATGGATGAGCTGAATAAAATATTTCACAAAATCTCTAATACAACACTGATATGGCAAACAAAAATATAATTTCACTAGTTCCTGAGGGACCATAAGAGACCACATTTCAAGTTGCAAGAAATAAACATATTAGAAACACAGAAATGCACAAAATAAAACTGCTGGAATCTTTGACTTTTTTTATTTTTATTTATGTTTTTTAGGCAGAGTCTCACTCTGTCACCCATGCTGGAGTGCAGTGGCACAATATCGGCTCACTGCAATCTCTGCCTTCCCAGTTCAAGCAATTCTATCCCTCAGCCTCCTGAGTAGCTGGGATTACAGGCCCCCACCACCACACCCAGCTAATTTTTTTGTATTTTTAGCAGAGATGGGGTTTCACTATCTTGGCCAGGCTGGTCTTGAATTCCTGACCTCAGGTGATCCACTGGCCTCCGCCTCCCAAAGTGCTGGGCTTACAGACATGAGCCACCGCACCCGGCTGAATCTTTGACTTTTATAAGCAACTGCATTCGTTTACTAGGATTATCATTAAAAAAAAAAAAAAAAAAACACACACACTGAGTAGTAGCTTAAACAACAGAAATGTATTTCCTCCCATTCCTGGAGGCTGGAAGTATGAGATCAAGGTGTGGGCAGGGCCAGTTTCTGCTGAGGCCTCTCTCCTTAGCTTGTAGGTGGCCTTCCTCTCCGTGTGTCCTCACATAGTCTTCCTCTATGTGTGTGCGTGTGTGTGTGTATGTGTGTGTGTCTGTTCTAATCACCTCTTTTTATAAGGACACCAATTATTCTGGATTAAGGCCCACCCTAACAGCCTCATTTTAACTTAATTATCTCTTTGAAGACACTGTCTCTAAATACAGCCACATCCTGAGGTCCTAAGAGTTGGGGCTTCAACACACAAATTCTGGAGGGACACAATTCATCCCCCTCACAGTGACAATCTTTTGTTTTAGTGGAGTGTACAGGAAAAACCAAGAGCAACTTATGATTCAGGAAAATTTTTTTTATCTCTGTATAAAAAGTAAAAGCGAGCATTTATCCCTAGCAACAAACTGTGAGACATTCCAGTGGCCTTGATGCAATCAACTGGGAAAAGCTTTATTAACTCCAGCCCCACAGATCAGAGGGAAAACATAATTCCCTTAAGCCTCAATCCTTAGCAATCATCTGCTTGCTCAGATGAGTCCCTGGTCACACCCTGGAGAGGGGAGAAATGCACCCAGGGTATAGATGGGAAGCACCTGCTAGAGGCTGGGCCTGCCCAGCACTGTCTGGGCACTGGAAATGCAGCAGGCATGAGAGAGAGGTGAAGTCCCCCTGTTCCTGAGACCTATACTCCAGGGTGGGGGCAGGAGCACAAACAAGAAAGGAGTAAATAAGTAACTTAACAACATAGTCCCAGGGAACATCAATGGGATGGCTGTAACAAAGTGACTGGGGGGGTCATAAGAGGAATCAGGAAAGGACTCAGTGACAGAGTGTCCAGGTAGAGGGAGGAGGAGGAACAGGCTCCAGATCTTAGGAGCATGGAGTGCTCTCCAATAGGACAGCAAGGAAGATGGAAACCACTCAGGAGCTCAGGGGGTTCTATGGGAAACCACACCATGGAGGGCTTCAAGAAAGGGGACAGTGTGATCTGAAAAAGAATAGCAAGGGAGCAAGAGCTTATGGAGAGGGCAGGGGGAGCTGGGGCAGAGGCCCAGAGAGGTCACAGGGAAGGGGCAGAGAGGGATCGAGGCTGTGCCTGCAAGGTCCACTCTGTACTCCTTACCACTGTCCAGGGTGTAAGAAAGACTTTGTGAGAAGACAACACAGGTAAGTATGAAACAGTCATGTCACTATGCACTTATTCATGGCAACATCTGCAATTTTACCCTTGGCACTTCCTAAGAAAGGAGCATGCTCTCGTATCAGAGGCTGAGAGAGAATGAGAAAAATGTTCATTCAGACCCATGCATTCATTGTGTTGGCCTACACAGATATTTTAATTTAAATTTGTTTCCAAAATTTACAAAAAAATGTAATGCCATCCCCAAATCTGCATCTCATGTTTCCCTTAAGGAATTGTAAGACTGCACAAGGCTGAGCATCAGGTGGGCCCTGCAGAGTGCGTCCCTATTTTCCAGGCTGCTGTAGGCATCACTGGGCTCCACGCAGGCTGCGGACCACCCTGAGCAGCCAGGCGGGCCTCCGGGCTGCATCCCTGCTCCACAGGATGCCCTCAGTCATTCTGAGCATTCATGTGGCCCTGCAGCCTCTCCCAGTCTTTGGAAGGTCCTCTCAGTCACAGGGAGCAGTGCATGGTTCCTAGAGAGTACAACCTTGGCCTCCAGGCTGCTACGGGCCCTTCTCACCAGCACCTGACTCCTGGCCTCCTTTGCTCTTTCAGCTGCCATTGACCTTACCCAGCAGCAGGTCTTTGCTACCCACACCTGCTTGTGGCATCCCACAGTGCCTTCCAAGCTGCTCCTGCCCTGCCGGCCATGTCCTGTTCCCCTTGCTGTGCAGGCTGTGCTGAGCATGGGCATCTCCTGCCCACAGCACTCACTCTCTCCAGGCTCCTACTTTTTTCTGCCAAGTCCCACAAGCCTTACACAAGGTGCACGGCTGCTTTGCAGGCGCTGCAAGCCACGCTCAGTAGTGTGTGGCTCATGTAGATGAGGTTCGTGTTCTTGGACTGCTGCATTCCCTGCTGAGCAGCATGCATGTCCTGCAAGCACTATCCTTGTTCTCCCCATCACTGGACCAGTCAGGTCTTTGGGTTCCATCAGTGAGGCCAATTTTCAACGCCACTTCCAATGTTAGAGTTATGCGACGTCCTACATTGTTCTATTTCTCTGTCCCTTTTAACCATTTATTATACATACTTCATGTACATATTTTCATGAAGCTAATATAAAATTTAAAACAGTGGCCGGGAGCAGTGGCTCACTCCTGCAACCCCAGCATTTTGAGAGGCTGAGGCAGGTGGATCACTTGAGGTCAGGAGTTCGAGACCAGCCTGGCCAATATGGTGAAAGCTTGTCTCTACTAAAAATACACAAATTAGCTGGGTATGGTGGTGCACACCTGAAAGGAGGCTGAGGCAGGAGAATCGCTTGAACCCAGGAGGCAGAGGTTGCAGTGAGCCAAGATCACGCCACTGCACTCTAGCCTGGGCAACACAGGGAGACTTGTCTCAAAAAAAAAAAAATTAAAACAGTAATATTATTTAAGTTGTCCTAATAATTAATACAAATTACTTCAATACACATATGCTAAGGCAGCACATCGGTAATGAAGAAAATTTTTAAAATGGGGAAATGATACACAGTCAAAGGAAGGTTACAACAGAAAGTGCATGCAACTAGGTTAGCACAATGGGTAGAGGGATCATCAGTTTGTCTCAGCATTTTTTGAAAAGAAAACAAAGTGTAAGCAAACAATTGCCTTTTCCATCAAAAGAAGAAGATAGAAAAAGATTGTTCAGCCTAAGCACAGACCCAGAAGGAGATGTTTCCAATGTGACAAAAGGGGAAGTGTGTATGATACACTTCACTTCAAAACACCTTGTCCTTAAACTGACATCCTTAGAAGAATGTAAATGACTCATCAGAGCCCACATGATACTGGCCTTTAATCTGAAAATGCCATCACCATTTACAGACATTAACAAATGTTCATCTCTCCCTTGAGAAAATAATTCTAAGTTGAAAATGAATCACAGTTTTGGGTTTCAGTAAAGATATTATTGAATACTAACTACTACTAAGCTCTCTGCTAAACCTTTTACATAGGTTATTTCAAGCAAAGCAGATACTATCGTTGTCCTAAATGAACAGGTATTAGAATCCAATACGTTTTGGAACGGTTCCATAATCCCAACCACAGAAGTATAAAAAAAGAAGCTTCTGTTTTAATTTAATCTGTTCACCATGGTGTCCATCTGCTTCACTACATAATAGATAATCTGTGGTGCTGCATCCGAAATTCAAAATATTATAAATATTTTTGGTAATATGATTATTATAAGCATTTCTAGTAGAATATATAGAAAAATATAGGTCTATAGGTTATGCTTGGGGGAAATAAATTCCTTCTCTGTCCATTTTGGTCCTTATTGAACTGAAACTGGGGGACAGATGACATTGCGAGGTCATTTTCTGACCTGATCCCTTCCTTGCAATAAGTCAGGTTTGAGTACAACTGTACATGTGATATTGCCTGGAAAGAAGGGACTTCCTAGAATAACACACATCTCAATAAGCCACTGCTTCCTAGAAATGAAGTAGCAGGCATCAAATTCCTCTATGGAGAGGCTGTTTGATTCAGGTGGAACTCCACCCACCACGTCCTGCCACTGCACTATGCTAGATTTCACTGCACTACCAACTAATGTGAATAAACCACCTGTCCGCTGTGTCACACTGAAATTGTCTCTGGTTTAGCTCCCAACCTCACCCCTCCGCCCGCCGCTGGACTGTGACGGTGAGCTTTCTGAAGACGGCCATGCATCTTTTCTTCTTTGTCTTCCATGCTTGGCTCAGGCCCAGCATGTGAGAGCTACACTATAAATAATCTGTAGAGCTTTACCAAACAAACAAAGAATTATATGCCAGGCCCTAAGCTAGCTCATTACATAACATCCCCTCACTTTATTTCTCTCCAAGCATTCGGAAGAGGGCATTGTTAGCCGCCGGGTACAGATTTTAAACATGAGCACAAGTCACATGTTTTATTGCTAATCAAATCACAAAACACAGATTCCAACTTAGGCCCATCTAAACATAACATTTTGGTTTTCTCTGGAAGAAAAGAAATTAATTTTTACTCAGTGGCCACAGGCTTAATACAAATTTAGCAAATCTCACTATGCTTATGTTTTTTTTCCCCTCATAGTGTTAAAGATGCATGAGCTTCCAGGACCCCAAATATGAGGTGACACTAGTTTCTACCCACCTGCAGCTAAGAATCTGTATTCCTGCTGCTTGGGTTTTAAACCAGAATAGTGTGTTCACTGAAATTCTCACTGTGCTTAATCCAACCTCACCTCCAGCAGAGGGAGGGAGACTGCCTCTCTGACTGCCTGTGGCACACTCTGCCCCTCGACACCCACCTCGTGAGTCCTCTGCCTCTTCCGCTCATAGGCTTGCTTCTGAAATGAGTTCCTTTGCCCCTGCAGCTTTCAACAGCAGCCCCTTTCTGCAGCGGGATGAGAACACTGAGATATCCTCATGTTCGGCCCATCCCAGGATTCTGCTGGGGGCACAGGTGCACAGAATTCTATCTACCTTTGTCATTTCACTCTGTGAATAAAGGTCAATAAAGTACAAATGCCTTGCCTCATTGTCCATGGAACAGTTCAACAGCTGCGCCCAGAGACAGCCTGTTCTCAGCAGAGCTTCAAGTGGGGCCCTATCTGCCTTCTTGGAACAAAGTGGCCCTGAGTTTTGATTCAGGAATCAGAGTAGTATTTACATGCACATGTGTAGGTTTATATTAACACATAAGTGCATAGAGCTTGAAAATGGTAGTCCATTTATTTGAGCATTATGTTATTCTTCAGTGATTTTCTAACACTGACAAACACTTTTATTTGACATATTTAAAAGAGAATGTCCTTTATTTCCAGAGAAGAATGGGTGAGTGTGGCTGGAAGATAGAAGAGGCACCTGCTGGGGTTTAAAGCATTTGCCATCCCGAGTTTACTACGTGACACTCCGTTTTTCTTTGGACGTTTTAAGGTTACACTTGCAAAAAGTAATGGCAGGATACATCCATGTAATCAGTGCCAAAGAACACCCAGGAACCGGAGAAACTGCCGCGTCTTTGTTCTATTTTCTTTTCTCCACGCATTGACAAAATTTTAAAACTCATATTAAATAATGTGGACCTTGACTGTACAGTGACTGCATAAATATCAAAGCTAAACCACCAACATCCCAGCTCCTAACACCAAGAAAATTGTGCATCTCCATTTTGACCAATGTGTGCTTACAAGGAAAAATGTTCTCATTGAAGTCAGAATATACTAGAGAAGATATTGGGGGTGTTCAAGAATGTGACCAAATAGTCGCTATAGCTTAAGTATTATCCTCTGTGTAGTAACAAAGTCAAAACCAGGTGTCTAGGTGCATGTGTGTGTGCGGAGAGGAGAGACAGAGATTACACACTGGAACACACATCTGCACTCTTCTATTTCCCTCAGAGCAATGTGATGGCACGTTCATCTGAACAAATTAATATTTCTATTATAATTGATTTATTTGGTGGAAACACCAAGTTCACCTGCTAGTGGTGACTAAAAAGACGGAAAGACTTGAAGGAAGAGCAAAGGGTGAGATTGCATGTGCGGCATCTAAGGGGCATCTACACTGGAGCCAGCAGACCTGGCTCAGAACCCAGAACTTTCATTCATTGCTCAAATCACGCACCTGTCTAAAAGCAAAAGGATAAGAGTCAGCATTTTGCTCATTCACATGCTCATTCACATGCTGGCACGCAGTAAGCACACCAGAAATGGTAGCTATTATTTTGTAAAGAGGGTAAGTTATGTGGAAAAGCTATGTGAAAAATAAGGCATCGTATAAGCAAATAGCAGGGTGTGACCAACATCAAAGCAGGAGGTGAGAAGGAAAAGACCTCCCAGGAAGATGCAAGTGCCACTCCATCTGAGTCTCAGGGACAAATCAAGAAATGTAAAGATGTTCCATTATGCATCATATTTTGGCCCCCTTCTGTTGCCATCCCAGGTCATTTTTGATTAAACTTGGTTCAGATTTTCTTGCAAAAGTATCTAAGGTCTTCAAGCATTGCTTGGCTCAGCATCCATACTTGGGCTAGTTAGTGTCCAGGTACTTGAGACCTTCTGCTAGCCAGCTTCTCCACACCGCTTTGGCAAGACTGAGGCTTTGTGGGCCATCTCCCTACATACATTACAAACTACAAATGGAGGTTTTATTTTTTAGTTTCTGCCAATCACACACAAAACATTTAATACATATTCGTGTAAAGGATGATGCAGTGAATGACAAGGGCTTACTACATCACAAACACAAAATTAATTACTTTTTCCTTGAATCACAGTAGCGTATATAGAAACTCATAGGCTGGGCACGGTGGCTCACGCCTGTAATCCCAGCACTTTGAGAGGCCAAGGTGGGCGGATCACCTGGGATCAGGAGTTTGAGACCAGTATGGCCAACTTGGTGAAACCCCACCTCTACTAAAAATACAAAAATTAGCCGGGCATCCCAGCTACTTGGGAGGCTGAGGCAGGAAAATTGCTTGAACCTGAGAGGGGGAAGTTGCAGTGAGCCAAGATCATGCCATTGCACTCCAGCCTGGGCGACAGAGCAAGACTCCATCACAAAAAAAAAATAAAAAAGGAAGGAAGGACGGAAGGGAGGGAGGGAGGGAAAGAAAAAGAAAGAAGGAAAGAAGGAAGGAAGAAAGAAGAAAAAAGAAAGAAAGAAAGAAAGAAAGAAAGAAAGAAAGAAAGAAAGGAAGGAAGGAAGGAAGGAAGGAAGGAAGGAAGGAAGGAAGGAAGGAAAAGAAAAGAAAAAAGGAAAGGAAAGGAAAGGAAAGAAAGAAACACATGAGCATGTTCGTGTTTTTGGCACAGTCAGGTTGGTACAAATGACATTTTTTTTTTTTTCTGAGACAGAGTCTCAGTCTGTCACCCAGGCTGTAGTGCAGTGGTGTGATCTCAGTTCACTGCAACCTTCGCCTCCCAGGCTGAAGCCATTCTCCTGCCTCAGCCTCCGGAGTAGCTGGGATTACAGGCACCTGCCACCATGCCCAGCTAATTTTTGTATTTTTTAGTAAAGATGGGGTTTCACCATCTTGGCCGGGCTGATCTCAATCTCATGACCTCAGGTGATCTACCCCCCTCAGTCTCCCAAAATGCTAGGATTACTGGCATGAGCCACCTTGCCCAGCCTACAAATGACTTGTTTTTAATGTCTTCATATTTTATGCTAAGAACTTTGCTGATTCCTGAAATCTGAGGAAACATGACATTAGATTTTAAATTCTATCTGGGCATACAGGAGTACTTAAATTTTTCAGAGATATGGATGTTTTGTAGTAAAAATCTATTCACTCCCTCTGCTTAGTTAGACCCTCAATCATCACTGCTCAACCAAAACTGCAACCACACATGTGGTTTCTTGTGGGTCTTTTGCATGTTTCTTGGAGTGAGCAAGAGTTCAGCCATGATGTTCCTGTGTTTAATCAGAACTATATGCATTCTCTGCATCATCTCAACTATCTTCCTTTTACGCCATTCTTGCTGTAGTGACCAGTTCCAACTTGTACTTGGGCACAGCTTCTCCACAGTTGATCCTATTCATAAATGATTATTCTAGCAGTCTGAAGACCTGGGCTCATTCCCAGCTCTACTCCCCATGGGCAATGTGAACAAAGATGGCAGCCACTGCCCCACTAGGTCTCACCTGCCACTGCAGGATCCGAGACAGAAGGAATCAGCACTTATGGACCGTCTCAGTACACTCATTGTACATTCATTGTACATAAGTTCATCTCTCTGCACATAATAAGATTGTGGACATGATTTACTGGCCTATGCTCAGCATCAAAGAATGGCCCAGGTGTGGCATGAAATAGACCTGCATCTCTCCAACCTGGCTACTCTTCTCCGGCCATGGCTGACATCTCCCTAGGTCCCTGGAGGAAACAAGGGACAATGAAGTCATTGGCATATGAACAATATGTACTCATTATTTCTCCTATGTCTTGACTCTCTAAGCCACATGCTCTTCTTTTTTTTTTCCTTTAAGCACATGTTAATAACATTATACCATGATTTACTAATACAGTCTTCATGGAATTGACACTGAAAAATGTTTTGGAAAAACTAGAAAGCTAATTTTAGAATGATAAAGGAACTACTTGTCCATTTAAGATGCATCCTTTCATTGAGTTACCTTTATGAACAAACTTAGACTCATAAAGTAGAAAAAGATCTTAAAACATTGGAGCATGACAACCTAGGGTTAAAAATTTGATTCCAGCAATATTCCTAACTTGCTTAAATGAAGGTTACCTGAGGCAAAGCCTGGAGAAAACACAGTTAGGTATCACTATGAGCCTTCATGATCTACGCAAGCCACACTTGTAGTCCCCTCCTCCCACCTGTATGGCACAGAATACCACATGGCACTATCTCTTAAAGGATCTGGAAGGAGGTTATTTCGTTCTAGAAGCAATGGGAACCATTCTGTGTCTCTCAGACAGATAGCAAACTTACATGCACAGCATTCTGTACATACCAGAACACATCAAAAGGAACACATCAAAAGGATCACATCTGGTTTGCCCTTTAATTGTCACCATATCCTAATGTAAGAAGACCCAGAGGAATATAAACACATTCAACACAAGCTGGTTCTATCACAGATTATTAAAAGTTAGAAATCTGTTTGATGTTATGTGCATATAGACAGATATAGCTTGGTGTCAAGTCACTATCACATCTCCTTTTTAAATTCTCTGCATGACAATTACTATATGTTAATAGTCTGTATGAGTGTGTGTGTGTGCGTGTGTGTGTTAGTATGTTTATTATTAATCTCTTTAACAAGTCTGTATTTCATGAGAATACAGATCAACTGAGAAATGAGTTGATCGTCAAGTTCATTTGAGGTATAAATGATTATGGGATCTAAGGAGGAATTTCATGCTCTGATCTATACCTCCCAGTTATATCTGCAGACCCAGATTGATGCAGCACCCAGGGCAGTCCCTGGTGTAGAGCGAGTGTTTCATAAACAAAGGCCTGCTGATGTAGCCAGTAGGTTACCAGAGTTTGCAAACCCTTCCTTGGGCTTCATAATAATTTATGTCTCAAATTAACTTGAGGGTTGACTTGTTGCTTTATCCCAGAAAATTCACATTAGCTTTTTTGCTCAGTTTTTCTGGAAGAAAGTCAAATTTGAAACTTCAAAGACGGAGCTCCCTTGACCCTGTCGAGACAGAGAGAGAAAAATCATTCAAGCATTGGTGTGCCACATGACAGCATTGTTCAAATCAGAGAGATAAAAATTCGGCTGAGGAATTTTATCTACACTTGCTATAAATGGCTTATAAATGTAGAGAAAACTGTAGTGCAGGAGCACTCAGCTATGATAAGAAGTAAAGAGGGGCAGGAAAGAGGGCATATTCACTTCAATTTTTAGGCATCAAAATGAGTCCTAATATCTAGGGCTATCTGGAGGCCAAGTCTAAATTCTGTGTTTCCTTCAGATGAGCTAATTTCCTCACCACTAATTAAAATAGTTGTCTGACAGCTTCCATGTTGTCCATAAAACTCCCAATTTTCTGTGTTTGTTGTTCAGTCATGCCTCAGCTAACCTCCATTTACAAAACACTGAGGCAAGCTTCCAAGGAACGCAGGACAAAATGCCCACTACCTTTTCCTCTGTTATCACTAGGATACTGTAATAGTCAAGCCCCAGCACAGCGGTGGAGTGAGATTTGAAGCTAGAGATAACATTACCACCTTTTTTTTTGTTTGTTTCTTTTGATCGTAAGAAAGAAAAACAAAAACAAAAACAAACAAACAAAAAAACAGGATTTTAATGGAGGGGGAGAGTAATGGGCCTGATTCTTCTCTTCTATTCCTAATCCTCTTTGCTATTATCTTTGATGGTAAAGGCAGTTCCTTTCTCAGCATCATTTCTGACATCTTACTCAATACCTAGTGAGGCCAAAACCTGGTGCATGCAGATTAAGATTGGGAGAAGGGCCACATGCAGGGCTGGAATCCAGGCCCTTTTAGTCAAATGCCACATTATTTTCCAAATTGTTGCATCTTACCAGAAGTTCCTGTGATCCATGTTGGCACTGCTGCCCATATTAACTTTTGCCAATCAAGTCAGCATAAAACTTTATCTCATGGTGTTTGATTCACATATCTGTGATCACTAGGAAGTAGACCAACTTTTCATTTTTATATTGGCCATTCATGTTTTCGTCTTCAGTGAAATGTTATTTGTGGTTTTTGTCCACTTTTTTGAGTGGTTTGTCTTTTGCTCTTTATTTTTACAGACAGATGATTGATAGACAGATGATAGATAGGTAGATGCTGATCACATTGTAGTATATGTAATATGTGTTACAAATATTTTCTCCGCATTTTTAGCTTTTTTTTTTTTTTTACTTTTTCTAAGACAGTCTGTGATAACCAGATGTTTGTAATCTCAACATAGTGGGCTCATCAATCACGTCTTTTGTGATTTAGCACTTTTTGTGTCTTGCTTATGAAATCCTTCTTAACCCTAAGGTCAGAATGATTTTCATCTACATTGATTCTACCAATTTTAGAGCTTTGCTTCTGACATTTAAATTCCTAATCCATCTGGACTTAATTTTCCTACAGTGAGAGGTAGAAACTGATTTAATTAATTCCACATAGAAACACATTTTCTTAGCTGCATACATTATGTAGCTCTTCCTTTAGACAATGAACTGCCATAGCATATCATCATTTATCAACATTCCAAATGGTTTTCAGTCTCTTTCTATATTCTACACTATTTCTATATAGTCTCTTTCTATATTCTTCACTATTTCTGTTATAAAAATATAATAATTGCTAGAGTAACATAACTTGATCAACCTCAGTAGTGTCTGCCTTTGTTTCTTTATAACTGAGAGTTCTTTGAAGATAGGAGCCTGTGGTTCACCAGGTAGCGCCTCCCCTGATTGACTCCGCATCTCACTTCACTGCTCTCAGTTTTCCCCTGCAAAGCTGTTGCATTGTACTCAGTAACTTACAAGTTTTCTTCTTAGCTCAATTGTCTCTTATTACAAATTAATTCAATCTAATAATCCTGTAATTGAAAGCCAAATTAGACTTATTAACTCAGAACTTCCATTCCCAGGATTTGCCAAGTGGTTGCGTGTTAATGGTTACTATTATTGTATGTTATTTACTGGATGTGTAACATTCACAACTTAAATTTTTTGATAAAAATGATTCATTATTCATAATATATACTCTGACCACATTTAAAAGGTTTGGAGACTCTGCATACATTTACTAGAATTTAAAACACAAAAAAGGTATCATACACCAAAATTCATATTGATATAGCTACCATATGGTAACAAACTGACAATGCCCATAATAATCATTACATTCAGTTTGACTATTCTAGAAGCAAAGACAAAACATTATAGACTCTCCAACTTAATTGTTTGATAAAATTTAGCCGGTAAACTTCTGAGCAAAGATCAAAGATGTAGTGATAAAGTGCTGAAGTGAGGGTTGTCATGAAAAAAAATAAAGCTTACAAAATCTAAAAACATACTCTTATTAATACAACACCCTTTCAGTTAGACACCAAAGTATTGTCATTTTACAGATGAAACAACTGAGGATAAGAGAGGCCAATTACAATTACTTAAAATTATTCACCTTCCAAGTGCCCGAGCAAGGTCTCAAACATAGATTCACTGGAATCTTAAAATTTCAATCTCTTTCCACTGTGCTTATAATAAATTCAAAATTCAGTTTAATATTAGTACCTTATCCCAGGACATTGGCCAGCCTGTGAGCAATGCCGGTGATAGCATTTATTCAAAAATGTAGTGACTTTTCCATATTAACTTTACGTAAAACACTCATAGAAATGATGCAAGTACGTTGCTTATGTTAGGGGAATGAGGGAGACTGAGCAAATGAAACTCAAAGTTCATAAAAATGTGCCCCAGAGAAGATGGAAGAATAGATAGTTGACCTGTTCCTGCCTTTATCTCTCTCAAATATCAGTCTCCTCAACCAGGTCTCTGATAGGAACTGGAAAGCAACCCATCCAAAATTGGTCTTCCTTGGCAAGCTGAAGTAATAAACACCGTTAAATAAACTTATTGTGCGCTGTTGCAACATGCTGTAACCTGCATGTGTGATAGCAGAAGTGCTGTGTGGTCCAGTAATTTTGGTTAATGTTTTCATCAGAAAAGGGCAGGTACCTTCCAGTTTCGTCTCATGAGTTACTGTTAATAAGTTTTAACTTCAGGAAATATTAAGCTTTGAATTGTAAAAAAATCTCCACTAAATACTGTGATTGTAGTCGGTCTTTACCTAACACCCTGTAGAAGACCCGCTGCTGAGGCTCATTATGGTCCAAATGAAGCCAGAGTGACCCTACCGTCTTCTTCATCTTCCTCATCAATGAGTTACTAAAACACTCTTCCAGCCCTGGACTTTGTTTCCATGGGTGAATTTCCTGGACACGTCGAACTGTTTTAACCTCAGGTGTTTACTGGCAATTTTATGTTGCACATCTTCCCAATTCTTTTAGGCCTTTTAATTTATGTGACCTTGTGTAAATGCTCACTGGTGGCACAACATTCCTATAAATCAAAGTTACCCACAAGCTGTACAAAAAAAAAATTTCCCTCTTAAAAGTTAGAAATAAAAATGCTAAGAAAGATTTAGAAATGGCCTTGGATCTAAATTTGGAGTGGACTTTCTTTTCAAAATGTGCCTTGATTTAGAATTTTTATATTTTCAGTCTGTCAGTGAGTAATTTACACACGTCCCTTTGTTCTAGGCATTTTAACAGGTTTTATAGGAATCATAGGAATAATAACTGGGCTCTTGGCTGAATCCTTTCATTTTTTAAAAAATTTCTTTCCTTTTCCTGGAATATTCTTTCCTTCTCCTGCCTGCTGAAATCAGGAGCTTTGGATACCTCTGTTTTTAGCCTCTTTTAGAAATCTTCTCCAATTCTTCAGACAGAACTGGGGATCTTATAAGTTTTTAAGACAGCTGTGTTCTTATAGTAGCAATCTGGACTTTTCATTTATTCAACAAAAGTCACCAGTATGAAAAAATTACATATTGCTTGCCTGCCATGTACCAGGCACTGCTCTAAGCCTAAGGGGAGATTAGTAAGAAGACAGAGCAACTCCTCAATCTGATGGAAGCTACATTGGAGTTCCAACAAACAAACAATAAACACATCTATAACATCACACCTTATACCTACAAGAAGTAAAGCAGGGGTAGGCTGTATACTCAGAAAGATCAGGGATGAGGCCTTATGAAGTAAAGTTTTTTGTTTGTTTGTTTCTTTGTTTGTTTGTTTTTGGGACAGAATTTCACTCTTGTTGCCCAGGCTGGAGTGCAATGGCATGATCTCAGCTCACTGCAACTTCTGCCTCCCAGGTTCAAGCAATTCTCCTGCCTCAGCCTCCCTAGCAGCCGGGATTACTGGCACCAGCCACCACTCCTCACTAATATTTTGTATTTCTAGTAGAGACCTGGGTTTCACCATGTTGGCCTGGCTGGTCTCGAACTCCTGATCTCAGATGATATATCCACCTCAGCTTCCCAAAGTGCTGGGATTAC
Source organism: Gorilla gorilla gorilla (assembly GCF_029281585.2). Classification (NCBI taxonomy): domain Eukaryota; kingdom Metazoa; phylum Chordata; class Mammalia; order Primates; family Hominidae; genus Gorilla; species Gorilla gorilla. Next base: position 54,786,883 of record NC_073230.2, read on the forward strand.
AGGTGTGAGCCACCATGCCTGGCCAAAGTGAAGTTTAAACAGACACTTCTGTCACCCTCTAGGAAAGATTGTCCCAGGAAGAGGAAAGAACAAATTCAGAGTGTCTAAGGTGCACTGTACATAGCCTGTTTCAAGGAACAGCAGCAAGAGGCCAGCAGGGCTGGAGCTTAAGGAGTGAAGGGAAATGTGGAAGAAGCCTGTCTGGGGAGTGAATCTGGGGTCAGTCACGCAGGATCCTGTTGAACACGGTCAACACTTTGGATTCTCTCCTAAACCGTCAGATGGTGTCAAGCAGGGGAGTGACATGATCTAACTTACATGGTAAAAGCATCCATATGGCCACTTCGTGGCTACAACATTTAGCATTGCAGCCACTCCTTCATCTTTACTTACTCTCTCATATTATTTCTGTACAATTTTTTCTCTCTGTTTGTAATACAAAACAATGGTGTTATATGAAGTAGAAATCTATGGGAATTTTTGTTTTGTTTTGTTTTGTTTTGTTTTTGCAGATGGACTCTCTCTATGTTGCCCAGGCTGGTCTCAAACTCTTGGCTCAAGTGATCCTCCCACCTCAGCTTCTCAAGTAGCTGGGATTACAGACAAGCACTACCAGATGAATTAGAAATCTAAAAACATAAGCAGAAACCCTCTAAGAGGCAGAGAGGAGTTAGAAGAGTTTTTTTGTTTTGTTTTGTTTTGTTTTGGCAGTAAGCAACGTAAAGATTATAGTTCAAAAGGGTCCAGGGTAATGGCCCAAAGGAATTCACAGATTCTTCATTAAAAACCCTGAATGCCAGTGGTGATGAGGCCTTTGGAAATGCAACTCCATTTGTACTAAGCGTAATCCCTAATTGGATTAAAATAATCATTTTCCACCTGACCAATGAAGGGAAGAGTAAATCTTCTTTAGAGGAATACATTATCTGAAGACTTTCCAATTTTAAATTATACAATAAGTTGCATTCAAAAAAATACTATTTAGTCTGAAAGATAGGATTACATAAGCTATAGTTGAGGACAAAAATAGATAATACAAACATACCCATGGACCAACCAGATGTGGAAGTTAGCTGGCCAAAATATTAAAATACTTGTGCTTAATGTGCTCAAAAAAATGATAAACAAAATTAGCCAAAAAAAAATGGAAAATTAATCAAATGAGAATTGTAATCTTTAAAAATAACCAAATAATTTTAGGGAAAAAAAACAAGAAAACATGATATCTGAAATAAGAACTTATAAGATAGATTTAACAGCAGATGAACAAAACAGAAATAGGGTTATATATGAGTGAAAAACAATCAGAAACTATCCAATATCCAGTAGAAAATATCTAATCTAAAGCATAGAGAAAAAAAGTGTAAATATGAAGGAGAATGTTAAAGAAATATGAAACTTAATGAAAAAATGTAACCTAGTGTGGGAGGCAGTCTTTAAAATGGGTCTCAATTATCTATACCTCCTGCTACACACACACCCTTTTGTGATCACATCCCTTTGATACGGGCTGCACCTAGTTATAATTTCTAATAAGTAGAATATTTGAAAAGAAATGATATTTTTTAAGATAAAGCAATTGAGGCACTAAGAATTTATGTAACTTACCACAGGTCATCCATATAACAATGGGAGAGCCAAAATTTAAGCCAGGTTTGGTTTAAGAGTCCATTTTCATAGCACCTCTCCTAAGATGTTTTTCATGATTAGAAACAGTCATAAACTGGGTGTGGAAGAGAGCCTTATTGACTTGATACGAAGTCTTCAGTTAGACTTACAGCACACATCAAAACTGAGTGTGACATTCCAGAAGAATAACCATTTAATCACAACTATCACAGCTAATTTTTTGATGGTGCTCAGTTGCTACCAATTGCAGTAAAGCAATACATAAAAGCAAAGAACACCTGATTTTATTATGAGATGATATGGGTATTTATCTAGAAGTTCAAGGGAATTTCTAGGTGATGGCATTGAAAATAGCAGAGTAAGAAACTGAAAAAAAAATGACTCTTAAAAAGTAACAAAAATACTGGCAAAAGTGTCAGTCAAATTTTAGTAACTTTGGAAACTAACTAAAACTTCAGAAACCAGAGGAACCCTTATTTAAGAAACATGGATCTTATTTCAGTAAAAACATTGAGCTTTGTGGTAAATTAATTTCTCCTACTCTCAGCCTCCACTCCCCAGCTTAGCAGTAGCTTTGAAAATTACAGTCTGCATTCACAGCATCAGTACTAGAGAGGGCAGAATTAATTTCACTCACAAATGATTGTAATTGTTGGCCAATCATGTGGCTCAGGCTTGTAATCCTAGCACTCTGGAGAACTAGGTGTGAGGATCTCTCGTGTCTGGGAAGCCAAGGCTGCAATGAGCTATGTTTGTGTCTCTGCACTCTAGCCTGGGTGACCAGAGTGAAACCACGTCTCAAAATAAAATAAGATAAAATAAATTGTAATTGTCTGGTAGCTTCCTGGAAAACTAGCACAAAAGGCTCAACTTGATCTTGCCTAACTCAGAGCTCACCCAGTGCTGTAACTGTTACTTAAGGAATATTTTTTCAAAATTTTACCAAAAAAAAAAAACTTATGTTTTGGTTGTTTTTCCTAAGGCAATGGATAAAAATTGAGAAAAAAACAATATTTTAAAAATTTGGAAGTAAGGGTTGCGGAATAAAATGGTTTGAAAAATAAGGGCTTTGAAAAGCTCTATATATTTTATATACATATATAAATCTAGAAGGCCACATACATGCCTAGAGCTGTGCACTTGCCCAGGAGAGACCTGAGAAGACTCTAATCTCTCATCTCTGCTGACCTTTGGGCTGTAAAAGCAGGAAGTCAAGCCTAAAGCATGGTTGCAGTCTTCTTGAGTATGGGCTGAGGGCATGCCCACTGTACACATAAAGCCCCTCTGCAAAGAATATGATAAGTTTTTGGTTTTGTTTTTGTTTTGGCATCAAGATAACTTTTGCTCAATAATTAGTTGACCACTAAGCTACTGTAACAGAGACTTTAGTGGTCACACACAACAAAGAATACAATCTATACAAAATTACTTCAGAGAAGTCATGAAACAAACAAGCAGAAAAATAATAATTACAATAAGCAGCAACAACAAATTCTTGTGAAAAAAAACAAGGAACCTGATTGTCAGAGTTTCCTCCTTATATTATACAAAATGTGCTGGTTTTTAACAAAATATTACAAGACATTCAAGGAAATAAGAAACATAAACAGAAAAACATCTATTAATATACATTGCCCCTCAAAGGACATGAATAACCACTTTTCAAAAAAAGATATACAAGCAGCCAACAAATATGGAAAAATGCTCAACATTACCAATCATGAGAGAGATGAAAATCAAAACCACAATGAAATACCATCTGACACCAATCAGAATGGCTATTATTAAAAAGTCAAAAAATGGCCAGGCATGGTGGCTCACACCTGTAATCCCAGCACTTTGGGAGGCCGAGGCAGGCAGATCATGAGGTCAGGAGATTGAGACCATCCTGGCTAACACAGTGAAACCCCGTCTCTACTAAAAATACAAAAAAATTAGCCGGGCATGGTGGCGGGCACCTGTGGTCCCAGCTACTCGTGAGGCTGAGGAGGAGAATGGCGTGAACCCAGGAGGCGGAGCTTGCAGTGAGCTGAGATTGCACCACTGCACTCCAGCCTGGGTGACAGAGTGAGACTCTAACAAAAAAAAAAAAAAAAAGGTCAAAAAATAACAGATATTGACAAGGTTTGGGAAAAAAGAGAGTGCTTATTAGTTGAAAAGATAATGCTACACTGCTGGTGGGAATGCAAATTAGTTCAGCCCCTGTAGAGTTTTCAAAAATCTCTGAGGAGATTTCTCAAAGAACTAAAAATGAATTACCGTTCACTATCAATTCCATTACCGGGTATATATCTGAAGGAAAATAAATTGTTCTACCAAAAAGACACCTGCACTTGTATGTTCATCACAGCACTGTGCGCAATAGCAAAAACACAGAATCAACCCAGGTGCCCATCAATGGTGGACTGGATAAAGAAAGTGTACATATATATCATGGAATACTAGGCAGACATAAAAATAATGAAATCATGTCCTTTGTAGCAAGGTGGATGCAGCTGGAAGCCATTATCCTAAGCAAATTAACACAGAAACAGAAAACCAAATAATACATGTTCTCACTTATAAATGGGAACTAAACCTTGAGTACACAAGGACACAATGATGAGAACAAAAAACACTGGAGATTCCAAAAGTAGGGAGGGAAGGGGGAAGGTGGCAAGGATTGAAAAATTACCTATCAGGTACTATGTTCACTACTTGGGTGATAGGATCACTAAAAGCCCAAGCCTCAGTGTCATGCAATTTACCCATCACAAACCTGCACATGTACCTCCTCAGTCTAGAAAAAAATTAATAGAAATTGTCTCTGAGGAAGACCAGAGAGTGAATTTACTAGACAAAGACTTAAAGTCAGCTAATTTAAATATGTTCAATGTACTAAAAAGAAAACATGTCTAAAAACCTACGCTATAAAATCCTTTCTCACCAAAAAGGAATTATATCAATAAGGAGATATAAATATTACAAATATTTCTATATTTTACAAATAGAAAGCGATAGCAATTATAAAAAAGACCAGACTACAGATCTTAAGAATAACTGAAATGGAAAATTCACTAGAGGGGTTCAACAGCAGATAAGAGAAGACAAAAAGAGCCAGTAAATTTGGAGATAGGGCAAAGAAAATTTTCTAGTCTGGAGAACAGAAAAACAGAAAATTGAACAGAGCCTAAAGTACTTGTAGAAAGCCACTAAGCATACCAACATATCCAACATATGCATAATGGAATTTCCAGAATCAGAGAAGAGAATAAAAGGTGCAACAAGAATACTTAAAAAAAATTGGCAAAAAAATTCCTAAATTTGATGAAATGCACTAATCTACACATCCAAGGAGCTTAAAAACTATAGGTAGTATCAAATGAAGAAGATCCACACATCATAAACTGACAAAAACCAAAGACAGAAATGACACAGCAAATACAAGGGATCCTCCAAAAATTAACAGCTGATTTCTCATTTGAAAACTATGAAGACCAGAAGATAATAGGATGACATATTCAAAGTGCTGTGGGGGAAAAAAAAAACTGTCAAGTAAGCTTGTTATATTCAGAAAAAAAAACTATCCTTCAAAAATTAAGGAGAAATAAAGACATTTCCAGAATAATAAAATACTATAAAGTTCATTGCTAGCAGAACTGTATGAAAAGAAACACTAATGGGAGAGAGAAAGAAATGGCACACAGTGGGAGGCAAGAGTCTGTGGACATTTTTGGAATGTTTTGGTTCTGTTTTGTTTTAAAACTGGGCAATACTGTGTTCAGTTCAAGCAGAGAAGAAAAATATATATCAATGCTTTTCAATAAAATACAGTGACTACCTATAAAAAAAAAAGGAAAAAGAAACATTAAAGGACATTCTTTAGGATGAAATGAAAGGATACCAGACATTAACTTAAAGTCACACAAAGAAGTGATAAACATTGGCAAAGATCACTATGAAAAATCAAACTATGTCCTATTTAAAACAAACTCATTTTAGACACAATAGGTTAAAAGTACAATGATAGAAAAAGATATTTCATACAATTACCAAAAGAGGTAAAATGGACATTAGACATAATTTTCCAGAGTGACAAAGAAAAATATTTTATAATGGAAAAAACTGATTCATCAAGAAGATATAATGATTATAAACATATATAAACCAAATAGCAATACCCTACTATGCATGAAGCAAAACTAATAGAATTGAAGGGAGAAATAGTCATATAGTAATAGTTGGAGAGTTCAATACACAACTCTCAATAATAGATAAAACAACCGGACAGAAGATCAATAAGAAGATAGAGCATTTAACAACACTATCAATCAACTAAACCTAACAGACATCTATGGAACACTCCACCAAGCAAAATCACATATGCATGCACATGGAACATTCTCTGGGATAGACTATATGTTACACCACAACACAAGTCTCACTAAATTTTAAAAGATTGAAATCACACAAAGTATCTTTTCTGACCAGAATAAAATGAAATTGGAAATCAACAACAGAAGGCAATATGGGATATTTTAAAATATTTGAAAATAAGATAATCCACCCCTAAATAATCAATGAACCAAAGAAGAAATCACAAGAAACTCATGGGATACAGTGAAGGCAGTACACAAAGGAAAATTTACATCTGTAAATGCCTACATTAAAAAGGTAAGATCTCAAATCACTAACATAACCATTCACCTTAAAAAAGTAGAAAAAGAGCAGTAAACTAAGCCCAAAGGGAAAAAAATCAATAAAATAATAAAGATGAGAGCAGAAATGAGCAAACTAAGTTGTTTGAAATCAATAAAGAAAATCAGTAAAAACAAAAGCTAGTTATCTGAAAAAAATCTACGAAATTGACAAAACTTTAACTAGATTGATGAAAAAAGAGAGACAGAAGAATCAAATTACTAAACCAGAAATGGAAATGGAAATTTTATTATAGACCTTATAAAAATAAAAGAGATTATAGGAGAATTCTATGAAAAACTGAATGCCAAAAAATTCAATAACTTACATGAAATAAACAAATGTTTTAAACCATGCAAGTTACCAAAACAGACTGAAGAAGAAACAGAAAATCTGTTATTACAGCAGGTTGTTCGATTAGCAATAAAAAGAAAAAAAAAAGAAAAGAAACAAAGAAAAAGAAAACAATCCAACAAAATAACAAAATAAATCTTAGGACCAGGTGGCTTCACTAGTGAATTCTACCAAATGTGTCAAGGACAAAATTAGCATCAATCCTTATTAAACAATTCCATAAAATAAAAAAGGAGGGACCATTTTTAGCTCACTTTATAAGGGCTTTATTTTCCTGACACCAAAGTCAGACAAAGATATTATAAGAAAATCACAGTACAATATTTCCTATGAATATGATGTCTAAATCCTCAACAAAATACTAGCCAATCAAATCCAGCAGCTTATTAAAAAGACTGTAGACTATGAAATGTATTGTGCAGGGTCTTTTAGAGGACTAGAATCAATAGGATGTGGGTATATGTAGAAACAAATATTTATTTTTAAGGAATTTACGCACATAATTGTGAATCTAGCAAGTTCAAAATCTGCCCAATAGGCCCACCAGCTGGAGACTCGAGGTTAACATAACTTTGCAGCTCCAGTCCAAAGACACTATGGAAGAAAAATTTCTTCTTCCTCATAAAATCTCAACCTTTTTTCTCTTATGGCCTTTACTTTATTAGGTGAGGCCCACACCATTATGGAAGGTAATCTTTACTCAAGTTTCTGATTTAAATATTATCTCAAGTAAAAAATACCTTCATATTAGCATCTATACCAGTGTTTGATCAAACATCTGGATACCACGACCTAGCCAAATTGACACCAAAAATTATTCATCATGATGACTAAGTGGGATTCAGCCTAGGAATGCAAGGATAGTTCAATACACAAATGATCAGTCATTATAATATAAAATATTAATAGAATGAAGAAAAAGGATACCATCATCTCAACTGATGCAAAAGTCATTTGACAAAATCTCACACCCCTACATGATAAAAAGTACTTTAAAAATAAGAATAGAAAGAATCTTTCTCAACCTAATGAAGGGCATCTACTCAAAAATGTACAGCTAACATTATAATTAAGGGTGAAAGACCAAAAGCTTTCCCTCCTAATATCTGCAACTAGAAAATTTCTCCTCTTGCTCTTTCTATTGAACATTGCATGGAAATAATTCTAACCAGGCAAGAAAAAGAAATAGAAGACATCCAAATTGGAAAGAAAGAAGTAAAACTATCTCATTTTACAGATGATGAGTTACATATAAGAACAACTAATTTATACACAATAAAAAACTATTACAGGAAAGAAATGAGTTCAGCATACTTAAGAGAAACAAGAGTGACATGTAAAAGTTGTATTTCTAATCACTAGCAATGAACACTTTAAAAATAAAATTATAAGAACAACTCCATTTAAAATAGCATCAAGATTAAAAAATACTTAAAAATGAATTTTTAAGCAGCTAAAATACTTACACTGAAGACTACGAAACATTGATGAAAGAAAAAATAAGTAAAACCTAAGTAAATGGAAAGTTATCCATGTTCATAGGTTGAAAGATGGCAATATTCCCCACGTTTATCTACTATCAAAATTCCAACAATTTATTGATGAAGAAATTGACTAACTCGTCCTAAAATTCACATGGAATTTCAAGGGACCCGAAATAACCAAATGATCTAGAAAAAACAATTTTGAGGACTCAAACCCATAGGTATAAATCTTTGCGACCTTGGGTTAGGCAATGGTTTCTTAAATAAGACAGCAAACATGCAAGCAAGTAAAGAAAAAAAAAGATAAATTGAACTTCATCAAAACTAAAAATTTATACATCAAAAGACACTATTAGTCAAGTGAAAAGGCAACTCACAGAATGGACAAAAATGTTGGCAAATAATGTATCTTATAAGAGTCTAGTACCCAGAATATAAAAAGAACTGTTACAACTTAACAACAAAAAGACAAACACCTCAATTTTAAAGTGGCAAAGGACTTGAATATAAATGTTTCCAAAGAAGATGTACAAATGGCTGATTAAACTCCTGAAAGGATGCTAATCATCACTAGCCATTAGTAAGATTCAAATTAAAATCACAACAAGATATTGCCTAACAGCCACAAGAGTGGCTGCAAAAAATATAAAATAATAAATGTTGGCAAGAATGTAATGGAATTGGAACACTCATATGTTTCTGGCAGGAAAGTAAAATGGTACAGCTTCTGTGGACAACAGTTTGGTAGTTCCTCAAAAAGTTAAATACAGAATTATCATATGACAAAGCAGATTCACTTCTAAGAGAATTGAAAACAAATGTTGAAATAAAAACCTGTACATGAACATTTATAGTAACATTATTCCTAGTAGTCAAAAAGTAGAAGGAATCTCCATGTCTGTTAACTGATGAAAGAATAAATAAGATGTAGTGTAGCCATGCAATGGCTACATCATAAATGAATGAAGTACTGACACATGCTAAATGAACCGTGAAAATGTTTTGCTAAGTAAAAGAACCCAGACACAAAATGGCACATATTATATGATTTCATTTATATGAGATGTTCAGAATAGACAAATCCATAAAAATAGAAAACATATTGGTGGTTTCCATGTACTGGGAGAGAGGGAAATAGGGAGGAATTGCTCAATGGGTATAGGGTTTCTTTTAGGGGTGATGAAAATATTCTAAAATTAGGTAATGGTGGTGATTATACAACATTGTGCATATGCCAAAAGCACTAAACTGTACATTTCAAAATGGTTAGAATGGTGAAATTCTGTGAATTTTACCTGCATTTAAAAATTAATACATTGGTTGAAATGCATTGACTGGAAGAGCCAATTAACATATAGAGAAGATTTACAAATAAGATGCTTTGACTTAGTGAATATGAAAGTTTATTTATATGCTATATTAAATTTGTTAACTATATAAATGATATTAATTAGACAATATGAAGATGGTATAGAAATAGACAAATGTATCAATGACACACAAATTGACCCATGAAATAATGGGTTCTTGGTGCCCAATAGCAAAGGCATTACAAATCACACAAAGAGGAATTCCTTTATTAAACAGTGCTTGGGACAACTGGCTTTCCATAATGGAAACAATAAATTTGCAGCAATAGCACCATACCTCAAAATTAGTTCCAGGTGTGTTACAGAAGACTAAATATCAAGAGAAAACTCTTTTAAAGTCTTTGAAGAATATCTTCATAAAGTAAGAGCTAGAATTCTTAAATGAGACCCCAGAAGCAATAATAAGGGAAAAAGTCTCATTAAAAGAGCACAACACATTATACCATAAATAGTTTAAAACTAGGCTTCAGACTTGTAGACTGAAGCTTAAGCTCTTAAGGGTTTAAAGCTCTAAAAATTTACCCAAGACAGAACAAAAATGAGCAACGTGGAGATTCCAGTCTCGCTAATTCAGCAGAGAAATGCTAATTAAATTATAGTAACTTGAATTTCTTAACTGTGAGATTGAAAATATTAACAAGTGTGACTATTAAGTCAGAATTCTTTCAGCTTAATAGAAAATTAAAAGAAAATTGACTTAACAGCTGGAAAGGAAATGTCTTATAGAATTGGAAGTTTCAAGATAGTCCAAGCTTCAACTTCTTGATCTATTGGTTGTGGCTCCATTTTTCTCTGGTTTCCTCATTTGTATGTTGCTTTCATCTTAAGGCTGTCTCTCATTCATTAGCTTGAACTACACACTGTATTTTCTTTAAATCATTCTTCATACTAACTTATTCATCTCACAACATCACAAGATCATTTCTATTACTGTACTTATTTTGCAGATGAGGGGCCTGATGCACCAAGAGGTTAACCATGCCTAAGGTTACTCAGCACGCAAGAGGCAGTTAGTTGTATTGCAGAACCCACACCCTTAAATGCCGTGGTGCATTGCATTTATAATTGATTAAAACTTAATAGAGCATTTTTCACATGACAAACACTGCCAGAAATCTGGGAGTCAATGCTTACCTAACCACAAGCCCTGCCCTTGTGCAACTTAACAAAATGGGGAGGAGGCCAAAAAGTGAAATCGTAATTAAAATACACTGTGATGTGTGCTAAAGTCATAAAACAACAGAAAATATAACAGCTTCCTGGTAGAGAAACTACTCACTCTTCGGTGACTGGCAATGCTTCCTGAATGAAAGAAACATCTACTTGACCTCCTCACTGTCTCCCTTTCTATAGTGCAAGCTCGACTAGACAGTTTTGACAATAGTGATATTAAGGCTCTGCTTGGTGCCATGCAATCTGCATTTGGGGTGCCAGCTAGCCACAGGACTCATCTGGAAAAAAACAACCGCCCAACCCTGAGAACTTTGGGATTCATGGGAAATTACAGTTCCCCTGATGATGCAGGACCGGTAAGGCCCCAAAGTTCTTGACTTAGCCCAGGAAACAATTCAAGGGCTAGTGAGTGGTGTTAAACAGAAACTTTTATTGAAGCGGCGGTGTACAGTAGCAGCAGCGGTACTGCTCTTTACAAAGCAAGGGTACCCGCTAGGCAGGGTGCCCAGAATAGCAGCTCACAGACAGTACAGCAGTCATATTTATACCCACTTTTAATTACATGCAAATTAAGGGATGATTTATGTAGAAATTTCTAGGGAAAGGGTGGTAACTTCTGGGTGTTGCTGTGGTAATGGTAAAGTGACATGGCACACCCGTGCGCATGTCTTATGGAAAGGTGCTTCTGCCCCAGCCTTGTTTTATCTAGTCCTCAATTTGGTCTTGTGTCCAGGACCCTTCTGGAGTTGACTCCCATGCCCTACCTCGCTATCACAAGAAGGAAAAAAGCTTAGTTCCAGAGAAGCTGAGCTTTACTGCAGCCCTCCAAGTAAGACACCCAATCCTGCTCAAACAGCTCCTCCTTCTAGCTGTCTAATTATCGAATCAACTAAATTTAGTCTAATTGAACACTTCTAGGCAATCCTGCTTAATGTATCACAGTGAATTGTATTTTGTGAGGTTTCACTTCAAACTTTACTTATTCTTGTCAAATTTTAATCTACAGAATTAGGAATATAGACTTTAATATGGTAACTCTACTACATCTCTCCAATAGCACTCACAAGAAATTGCTCTTCTGAATAATTCAAGAGGCTCTACTCTGGGGAATGCCCAATGCACTGCCCACTTTGTGGTTTTCCTGCTGTATATTATTTGCTCAGTGTTTTCCAGGGTCTACTGAAGGAATTTAGTGGCCGCAAATATTCAGACAAGCAATACATATTTATCAGCAAACTAAGAAATAAAAATTCTCAGCAAGAGGAAAAGAGGAAATATTAATAATAACTTCCAGAAAAATATCAGAAACCATCAACCAGAAACAGTGCAATTTTTATATGGATGGAATATAAAATTCCTCAAGGGAAGGGATGGGTGTTATTCATCTTTGGGATGTCAGAAGTTGACCAGGTGCCTGCAGTAAAATAGATTTCTAATAAATTTTGGAGGCATAAATTAAATTAATTGGATAATTTTTTATTTATGCTATGAATTCAGAATTGGAAACATTTGCATAATATTTTAGATAGCGTGTCCTAGGAATCACTGTCTACATTAATCCTGTAAACAAATAGCCTGAACAAGATTGCTGAAATATTACACTGGGGCAAGAGAAGGATGTAGTAAAGAGGACACAGATTTAAAACCGGGTAACTGTGTGATATCCTGGGTCCACTCCTTCTTGTTATGTTCAAACCCAGGAGAGGCACGATTGGCAGAGCCATCCAAACCAGGTTCTCCATGTGGACAGTCTGAGTGTGGTTATACCTTGTGACCCAAGCCAAAACCAATGCTTAGCCAAAAAAGTGGAGCCAGGGAAATTCTAGGTAAGTTTGAAGGAAAGAAAAAATATTTTGGAGGAACTGTCCAATGATGGGAGCAAATGAACATCATTTTAGTATTAAGTTGAACTGGAAAAGACTACAGCCTTCTTATCAGTATCATGCTGTATCTATTTTGGAATCACAGAGAGTTGTTTGAACACACTTGACTTCAGACAAGTTGTCCCATTTCCTCAGTTTCTACCGTGTGCAAAATGGGCTGATTACAGCCGTTCTTCTGTAGGTGGTTGGGAAGATTAAATGCAATGAAATGCATATGTAAAAAATGCTTGGCTGACCATAAGTTATCGTAAAATATAAGTCATTAGTTAAGGCCTGTAGCATTTCAGACCACTTTCTGCTACTATCAGTGGATATGACTTACTCCTTTGTTAGAGATTTTTAGTGTGAGTTTTCTTTCATTCCCAAATCCCATTTTCTGTAACTATGAGATATTTTTGTTTTTACCACTATTTTCAATTATAATGTGGATACCCGTTGTCATCTTTTTATAATGAAATTTTACTGGTCTACTTATGCAATAAAGTCTATTTGATATTTTCCATTCACAGATCTTGTTCTAAGTTTGGGACATTTTTACACACTGAGGTTTACACTATGCTTTCATAGGATGTTTGAAGTCATATTAATATTACCTGCAGTCATTTATGATTACTTTTAAAAAGGAAGGCAATTTGGCAGTTAACAAGGGACATTGGTGAAGAAAACTTTCCACACTGCTCAAAGAGGCTGAGTCAGTATCTGTGGCCTTTTTCACCATAGATGTTTCTGTTTGTTTGAAAAAGTAGTTTGTATTAGCACAGTCCTCAGAAAAAAACTACAGTTTTTTGGCAGACACTGTTATTGACTACAATGCTCCCTTCTTTACCAATAGGACCAGGATTTCACTCATCAACTGGCCTAGATTAAGGAGAAAGAAATCTACATTTCTGAACCTGGTAATGTCTGAGCATAGTCATGGAAGAAAGAGCTGGCCTATGAGCGTGAGTCATTCAACAAACATTTCTGAGTTTTTACAATGTGCTGGATACTCTTTACATGCTGAATGAGATAGCAAAACTAAGTCTGCTCGGGATAATTGAGAAATTATCGCTTTCTTCCTGTAGGCACCCCCTGCTTTTCACTAACACTTTTTTCTTCTTGTTGGAAGGGTGGATATTATGGCTGGAGCTGCAGCAGCCATCATGCCAACATGAGGGAAAAGCTGACGGAACTGCGGAGACTTTGGCCTTGTGATTCAGCCCTGGATGAGTTGTCTCCACATTGCTTATCATATAAGAGAAAAACCAATCTATATCTTTTGTTGAAAGCCATGATTATGTAGGTTTTATATATATATATGTAATTTTTTATTTTTAGTGGCTTTCCAGCAAAAAAAAAAAAACATAAAGACCACTAAGCAAATTCTAAAAGAGCTGTAACACTAATGTAGGTATTATTTTTAATAAGCAGAATAAAAAATTCTGAAACTGATTTCTGTTTCTTTCACATACTTTTAGGAGCCTTTTATTTACATTGAATAAACATTGTGCCCTCCCTGCCTTATGATAATAACTGAGATGCAGGAAATTTGAAAAAGCCCATGTCTTTGAAAAGCAGGATAAAATATACATTAAGGAATAACAAAACAGAGATTTAGAAAAGAATTCCAGAGTATTTTATAATATACTTGTTGTATCAGTGAGTACATTGAGACTCATAGGGATTGGATAACTTAAAATCAAACTGCCTCTTGGCAGCAGAACATAATGTAATTCAGTTTTGGTGACACCTACTTCAGTGCTATTTTCAAAAATCCACACAAACAACCTGAATTACAAAGAAAACGACAAAAAGGAATTCAACTTATAAGTCTATGCCCTTTAGAATAAGTTTCGAGGATGCTATTTCTAAGTAGTTATTTTGCTATTATTATGTGTTTCATTGTGCAAACAATTTGGAAAACACTGTAATAGATTTAACAGGTTTGCTTCCTTAAGACTCTTCAGAGCCCCCAATTTATGAAAGTGCACAATAAGTCTTGAAAAGAGAAATAGTGTACAGAATTTCTCAATTTATTTAGATTGTGGAACCTGCTTTACTTGGAGCATTTTAAGAAACTGGTGTTCTGAAGAATATACTCCAAAAAACATAAGAAGTTATTAATTAACTCAAACTGTTTGTGAAATAATTTAATATTTATATATGGCAAATAATACTAGAAGGTATCATTCCATGAATACTCTAAAAATTATAACAAAGTTCTTTATGATATTCAAGAAAACTTAAGTACTAAAAAAAATTTTTTAATCTAAATATTCTGGCCTGGTGCAATAGCTCACACCTGTAATCCCAGCAATTTCGGAGGCCGAGGTGGGTGGATCACTTGAGGCCAGAAGTTCTAGACTGGCCTGGCTAACATGGTGAAATCCTGGCTTTACCAAAAACACTTATTTGTACCTAAATATATATATATATATTTGTACTTAAATATATATATTTTTAAGTACAAAACCTACTTGAACAAAAACGTTATGATAATTTGAAATTTTCAAAAGAGAAAATGTGACTATTTCATTTCATACATGCTATATTACTATTTACTATTTCATAACATGGCCAAATACTTAGAAATGTTTAACCCTCAATGTAATATAAAATACTATTACTATTTACTATTTACTATTTACTATTTACTATTACTATTTACTATTTACTATTTCATAACATGGCCAAATACTTAGAAATGTTTAACCCTCAATGTAATATAAAATACATCAATTTACATTACATTATATTAATGTTAAAATTTGAAAAGCCAGATAGATTTAAAAAACTCAAATTTTTAGCAATTAATAATTTGGTTTCAGGACAAGGCAAAATATTCACAGAAGCATATTTTAACTGTGATGATTTTTATTTAACGCTCTACAACATTTTGTTATTTACTATGCAGTAACCAATATATGATGATGTTAGTTCTCTATTTCTCAGTGTGACATTAGAAGAATGTGTCTTATTTTAAGAACACTTAGCATGGTGGCAAAGTATTTTATGACTTTGCCACCATCATGTGGAATTTAGGTTTATTAAATGTCAGAAAAGCACAAGCCTTTAAAAAAAAAAAAAAGAAAAGTGTGTTGAGTGTTTAGGTTTAAGGACTTCTTGTCCTGGGGCCCATAGACTCACTAACATGTCTCCATAAGATTCAAGAGTCTCCTGAAAGTGTATTTAAGGTTTTCTGGGGTATGACATGGTTCTGGGAAGCTTTCATCATTGCCTAAAAAGGTAGAGACCAAGCAAGGGTTAGAAACCATTTACATGATTTACACAACCAAAAATATGAATTCTGGCCAGGCACGTTGGCTCACGCCTGTAATTCCAGCACTTGGGAGGCCTAGATGGGTGGATCGCTTGAAGCCAGGAGTTCAAAACCAACCTGGGCAACACGGTGCAACCCATCTCTACTAAAAATACAAAAATTACGCAGGCTTGGTGGTGTGCACCTGTAGTCCCAGCTATTGGGGAGGCTGAGGCACAAGAATCACTGGAACCCAGGAGGCGGAGGTTGCAGTGAGCCGAGATTGCGCCGCTGTACTCCAGCCTGGGAAACAGAGCAAGATTCTGTCTAAAAACAAAAAAAGTAAATTCAAAATACATAAATGAACTTTCCTTTTGGTAGAAATGCCCTCCTCCCAAGAGAACATACCACATAACAATAAGAAAAAATAGATATGTATATGTGTAGATGCGTATACAAACACAAGTTGCATAACAGAAATAACTTCCTTGATATGGCCTAGCACTGATATTGAGGCCAACACACTAATACACTAATACAAATTTTTGTTTCTGCAATCTTCACCAAAACGTTTTCTTTTAGATATTGGTGTCTAACATCTGTTAGATGTTGTAAGCTTTTCCCAAGATTTTGTACAAAAGAAAGAGACATTTAAACGTTAATTTGCAAAGTGAATGCTCAGCTGGCAATAAGACTTGGTCTTCAAGATAGTGACCTCTTGCGCATTAAAGAAAGAGTTCTATCATGTCTAATATTCGTTAGAATCAAAAGTAATATTTTTTCAGTGTTCTGCAACAACCAAATTCAACAGGGTGTCTTTCACTTCCTACTGAAACTAAAAATTCAAATAACTAGTGAACTACTTTCTTTCAATAAAATTCTAACTCTTTATAGTAGAGATTCTAATGCCAAATAGTAAAGATTGTCTACAAACTCATAGGAAGTTTTTTAATTGGAGTTTGCTCAACAGCTGGCAGGGTTCTCCACTTATTGTCTTTGTGCTAAAATTCAGATATTGGATCTACAAGATGAACTTAATCCAAGCATGGTAATTATTTGAGGCAGCTTGGCTGTTGTCCCAAGTCATGGTCCTACGTGACAATATGTATATGGCCACTGGCCATCAAAAACAGGCCAGGTAGGAGAAAAATCGGGCACAGGTCATGTCTCCTCTAGAACAAAGAGATTCCAAAATACCCTGATGAAGCCTTCACGGTGTTCCCAGTCTGTTCAATTTTGATTTTCACTTAGTAAATCACATACAGATTAACTCTCAGATTAAACTTGACTAATTTCGGTCTCCACTGATATTACAATGTCAGGAGCAGATTCAGAAAATATTGTCTGTGCAAATTTCTATTTGGGAGATTTTCTAAGGAGCTCAATTGAGAAAGCAAATTAAGTTGTAAGTAAAACATGTTAGAATAGGTCTGTACGTAAAATATGTATTTTTAATTACCAACTGCATGATTCTTTTTTTTTTGCCCCATCTTTCAACTTTGTTTATTTTTATTTATTTCTTTTTTCTTTTTTATTTTACTTTAAGTTCCAGGATACAGGTGCAGAACGTGCAGGTTTGTTACATAGGTATACATGTTCCATGGTGGTTTGCTGCACCCATCAACCCATCATCTAGGTTTTAAGCCCCGCATGCATTGGGTGGTATTTGTCCTAATGCTCTCTCCCTCCCCTTGCCCCCCACCCCCCAACAGGCCCTGGTGTGTGATGTTCCCCTCCCTGTGTCCATGTGTTCTCATTGTTCAACTCCCACTTATGAGTAAGAGCATGCGGTGTTTGGTTTTCCATTCCTTTGTTAGGTTGCTGAGGATGATGGTTTCCAGCTTCATCCATGTCCCTGCAAAGGACATGATTTCATTCATTTTTATGGCTGCAACTGCATGATTCTTTAACCCAGTGGATCTTCTTACACCTAAACAACTCTAGAGAATACTAAGATAACTTTCTAGAAAAATGAAAAGTCTCCATCCCTGCCTTGCCTAATCCTGGCCACCTGGGGCTATTGAGCACTGGAATGGGGTTAGAGTAACTGAGAAACTGGACTTTAGTTTGATTTACTTTAAATTAACTCAATTTAAATAGGCACATGTGGTCAGTGATTACTGTATTGAACATCTTGGCTCTAAAGAATCAGTTGTAAAAGTACAACATTGTATTTAGTCCAGTCATTTACTTATTAAGATCACCCTGATTTATTAAGTGCAATAACATGGAAAGGGGGTTAGGGGCTGAAGTCTTTTTCCCTTCTCGGCATCCTCTAGTGGTGTCTGGAAATAGATTGACCTGAGCTCCATTCTCTGGTTTCCTGCATAGCGTAGAGCCTGGGTTAAATCTACGTTTCAATAGACAGCAGGTTTTAACATGAAAACCATTTCACAGATACTTTATTCTGTGGTAAACAGTTAAATTGCCATTTGGAAGTCATCCTCAAAAAGCAGCAAGCTAATATAAAGACACCTGGTAGGATAAACAAGACAAACATCTCAGCTAGCCCAGCACACCGAGAAAGGGGAGGGAGGTGTGTGCCCAGTGTCAGGGACGAACTCACGGTCTCCAGTGCTTGGCTGACCAGCTCAAGACCACCAGTCACAGCCCGGTGGGAAATGAGGGGCCTATGATCCCAGTCTGATCCAGGCAGTTCACACCAAATGTGTGGAAATACTGAATGCAAATTTGGAATATCAATGGCAAATAAACTTTGATGTGGCCAGAAGCTATCAAGTATAGTACTCAAGTTATTTTAGTTCAGAAATTCTAACATGTGAAATGAAGAGAAAATTTATGTTCATCGTAGGTACCATGACAGGGTGTCAAAGTACCAAGACCAAACTTTGCAGCCATTATGTGTGGATCTTCATCAGCTGGACTCAATGGCAAATGATACCCATCCAAAAACTGTTTCTGTCTTCCTCCTACTTTTAAAATCCTTTATTTTCTCTTCCATTAACAGACTCATCATGTTTTCCTTAACTCTGAGATAACAAGATAAGTTTTCAAACCTCAGTTTATTGTAAAGTACCCATGAAGAAAAGGATGCTGTTGTTTCTTTTTTCTTTTCTTTCTTTTTTCTTTATTTTTCTTTTCTTTCCTTTTCTTTCTTCCTTTCTTCCTTTTTCTCTTTTTCTTTCTCTCTTTTCTTCCTTCCTTCCTTTCTTTTTTATATATTTATTTCTTTCTTTTCTTCACAAAGAATTACAGCTGAGGAGATTTGAGCTATATTGACTTAGATAAAAACAGCTAACAGTTATTTTAAGAGTTACCTCAATGCTTTTACTCCTTCAACAATTTTAAGATTTTTGTTCATCTCTGAGTTTTATTCTGAAAATAACACTTATTTTTAAAATGTTTTATATTTTTATTTAAATTATATCTTTTATTTAAATTTTATACATGTATGTGAAAATAACTGCAACTGCACATGAATAGATAGATAAACACTCAGAAATCCATCAGCACACCCTTAATGAGTAGCTCATATGCTTCAGTTTAAGATATTCAGTTGCAGAGACAAGAATGAAAGAATCACATTACTATTACTGCTTTTAATTCTATATATATGAAAAATCACGGTAGTTTTCCATCGGAAACATATTTTGCTTTAAATCGTCAAGGTTATTCAAGGCAAATTTTAAAATATATGCGTATATATATTAGCCTTAGTCTAAAGACCTAAAAAATATGAAACAGTTTTATAATAAAAAGTGAGTATTTTCAACATTTAAAACACTTGACATATCACTTCAGTCTTTTTAGTGGCATGTTTGCTGCATAAATAAACATTCATTTAATTCGATTCAGGCCCTGTAATTATACTCGAAATTATTAAATAGATCATTAGATAGTTTTAGGATTTGACTTTGAAAGCAGCATCCAAAACTTGGAGGTCAGAAAATGGTAGCTGGCCATAACTTTGCTATTTCCTGTTTGATTGGAACTCAGACACTGTGAAGCTAGTCAATTTGTAGATTTCTGCCTAGAACAGAATATAATTTCTTTTTTTGAGTCAGGGTCTCACTCTGTTGCCAAGGCTGGAGTGTAGTGGCACAATCTTGGTTCACTGTAGCCTTGACCTCCTGGGCTCAAGTGGTCCTCCTCCCTCAGCCTCCCAAGTAGCTGGGTCTACAGGCATGCACCACCACACCGAGCTAATTCTTATATTTTTGTAGAGACGGGGTTTCGCAGTGCTGCCCAGGCTGGTCTCGAACTCCTGGTCTCAAAGAATGTAATTTAACATTAAAGGTTTTTCTATCTTGTAGGACATCAATAAGTTTGTATCTAACCTATCAATCTTACTCTAATTTTTTCCAAAGTGACAAATATTCAGTTCCTGAAAATGCTCATTAAATCTTTTTTTTCAATTAGTGACTCTCTTATTTATTATTTGAATGGAATCTTGACACCTTTTCACTCTTCTCACTCTAAAACTTTTTTAACTTTTGAAAATTATACTTTTATACTTTGATGCAATATTTGATCATACTGTAACATAGAAATCATATGTTGACCAAATGGAAATAAGGGACTGAACCGTTATCAAACTAAAGACAGTGTTCTTGAATATAGACCATTATGTGTTCTCTCCCTTCCCCCAGATACTTAGTAGGTACCATGATTTTCTGTATTGTTCCTATAAAAATGCCATTAATGCTTTCCTGAGTTATGAGTTTAAAAGTCTGTGTTTTCTTATGACTAAAAGCTTAATGTGTTTCAAGAATTTAGTTAGCTGTTGATAGTACTTACAAGCAGTAAAGTTGATAGGGTTTGCATAATATTTTTATTAAGTTATAAGCCCATTGCTGCACTGTCAAAAATAGTTCTAACTAGAGGTTACTTCTGCTTAACAAAGTTAATCCACCTTCCAAGCACAGTTCAAGTATAAGCTCCTCAAGTATAAGCACAATGCACTATTTGCTGTCTGAAAACAGTCAAAGCAGTGGAGCTCAAAGAGCCAACTGTTAGAATTCTCATTCCAAGCCAGAATCCTGTCTCTGCCATTAAATGTGTTAGACCACACACTAGATCCATCATCTGCAAAGTGATAACAATTTGTGACCCTTATCATCAAGGTCACGGTGTGATGTGATGGAAAGAAAATGAAGTTCTGGAGTTAGACCTAAGTTGCAATCCTGGCACTTCCATATAATGACTGTTTCCTGCTTATAAAATAGAAACAAATACCATCAACTTTTATATTACGAAAATTTAATTAGATGACTCAATTAAAGCGTCATTTTCAAATAAGTGTAGTTATTAACCTACAAATGTAGCTTCAAGCCAGATTCACAGGTAGCAAAATGAATTAGCACACATACTTTTACTGACTATTAAACATAAATTGAATCTTTAACATTACTTTGGTGGATAACTACTTACAAATCTATTTTAAAGTTTTTCATATGTGATACACGTTTTCTAAATTTTAGTGAGAGAGGCTTTTAAAATAGTACATTAACGGACAATTATTATTGTTTCTTAATCAAAATTATCTGATGTACATGATTGCATTCATTTGGCAAGATTTAGAAGCATTTATTGTTTTACCTTCAGTGTAACAAGATCACATGATGAAATATGAACATTCAGGTTAATTATATAGGTTTTTGTCCACATGGCATGATCCATCCAGGCATTTGAAACATCGGGGAAAAGATGTGAATTATCATTTATCCAGATGCATGTCATCTCTAGGAGAAAGTCCGTGAAAGCACAACTGAGAGGGTTGCATTGTAGTATGCATTAATCTTTTGATGTAGTGGTGTAACAGTGCAATGGAAAGCATCATTTTTAGTGGCTAGTACCTAGTAGGTTTTCACTGGATATTCATGATCTGCTCACAAAACATCTTCCAGGCTCTCTGACCATGGTCACAAGAACCAGAGTAAATCCAAAATCACAGGAAACAGGTAGAATCCTGAGAATCCTACCTCACAAACTTTACGTAGAAAGATTGGAATAGTGGAAACTGACATAGATCTGACTACACTCACCAATCCCATGACTCCATCTCCAACTTGCCTCACCCAGCGCCCAAGTCCAGTTTCTGTTCCTATTACTCCACTGAGCATGGAATCCCTGAGGCTGCAAATAACCCTAAGTTCTCCCCCAAGATACATCCCGTGAGCACTTATCCAACCACATCGCAGTGCATCTCTCTTTTGCAGCTCTTCTTCTGACATCTCCTTCCTTGTTGAAACTCTTAACTGTAACTCTTGATTCTACGAGTTACTTTCTTTCTTCCTCTGTCATTCAAATGCTCCTGCCCCTTGGCCCATTGCTTCTCCTGTTCTTTACACTTTCCTAGACAATTTCATTAATCAACTCTATCCCACCTCCTTTCTATATGAATGATAAATCCCTAATGCACATCTTTCTCATGGACCTCCCTCCTGACCTTGGGAAGCCTAGGAACAAATTGCTCTGAATAACTGCAAGTAAGTGCTCTGAAGTTCCCCAAAATTCAACGTGTTGAAAGGGAAACTTTTCATTCAATCTTTAACATGAACTTTCTCAGACATTCTTTATTTCGGTTGTTACAACCAATAGTTCCTTCATCTCCAAAGCTAGAAACCTGGTCACCAAAGGTTCAAATGAGGAGAATTTATTAAAGGATTAAAGGATCTACTTGTTAGAGGTATGGGCAAGGTTAAGATAAGATGAAACTTTCAGAGACTTGCAAAAGTGGAAAGCTGTTTTACCAAGCCTAGGGATGAAGAGAAGAAACAGGTGTCAGTGGATCTGCGTTCCTTATGGGTTAGTGTCCCTTCTGGGACCAATAAGAATTGGGAAATCAAAATAGAGTTGACTTCACTCAACAGTCCAATGAGAGCTGGGCCTGGAAAGGACACTTCCCACAGGGAACACAGATGAAAGACTTTCATAACATGTCAGTGAATTTTCTGAACAAATGTACACTGCACAATTTCAAACAACAGGTGTCTTTCTCTGGAATTTGATCTAATATTAGGAATGAATTGTTTCATTCTGATAAGAATTCCTGTCATCAATCACGCTTTCTGGATGACATGTCTCTCATCTCTTCACAGTTTTGCATACCGAGTCCAAAAAAGTCAGTCAGTGAAAATTCATTATTTCTTCTGGAGACACTCAGAGGGGGTCATTGCTTGCTAACCCTGTAAATCCTTGAAGGGGAACATAGTTCTGAGACTTTTCACGTCATCTGAACTAAGTCTTTAGGACCCCAATGTAATCGGACTCCCCACTTTCTTCAGGCTATTCCCAAAGGAGGGATATGAGGAAACTCCTCTTCACGGTTAGTGCTGGCCTTGTTTGTTTTTGTAGTGTCAGAAAATATATTCTTAAAATGGGCCCTGTTAAAGTTTGGCAATATATTGTTCTGACTAGAGTCACCAAAACAAATGTTTTTGTCAAAAACTTTTCATTTATCTTGTGTGAAGGAAGAAATGTCATTGAATTTCCTCCTAAAACCTAAACAGATTTTGGAAATTGAAGCTTTAATACGCTGAAGGTGGTATTTCAGTGGCAACAACACCCTTGACCTTGATAGATGTTTGTCTTGGATGTTGAGAGAGGAAACTCGAGGTTGTTAAGCCCACATAAATCTCTGGATTCTTCTCAAAGGTCCATTAAGAACACGATAAAATATCTTCATGAATGATCCTCCATTTGGAAACAAATGCATTTGGATGAGGGACCATCTCTCGAAGCTAAGGTGGGTACGCGCGTCAGAATATATGTGTGCAGAGTGTGTATTCCTCACAAGGTCTCAGGAAACTAAACACACAAAAGGCAGAAAGTATGTTCTGTTTTTGGTTCCCTTGGAAACTAGCACAAGGGTGGGCACCTATCAGTTGCTAGATAAATGTTACCTATTGAAAAAAAAAGGTCCTCACAAAATCTGGCAGCTACATTATTAGTTTTAATCTACAAGCCTTCTAATTTCAAATTCGGCATCATTTGTGCCTGTTTTTCATAACTTTAGTCCCCCCTGTCTTTCATGCATAGTGACAAAGATTGAAGCATTCTCAGTATTATGTGCTGCTACTTTTAGATTTTTAATGACTTACCTGGATAATATCATAGTACTGAACAAAAGACTGTTTTAATCTCTCGTATTAGATTGCTACACTTTAGTTCTAAGGTGTTAAACTAAATTTGAGATTATAGCAGAATTGTTTAGGAAACTGTTTATATATTTTCCCATCTTTTTAAGTTCTAGACCAAAGTTTGCAAGGAAAAGGAAAGTGTTGAGACAAATTCACCCAGCTATTTCTGGATTGTTTTATATTTATAGAAGCCATTGGTAACTTTAAAAGGATCTGAGAAAGTACGAATTGTTTCAAGAGCTTGAGAGGCAAGGTAATAACATCGCTGGGCCATTATTCAATAACTGAACCTTATACTTGTTTACTTAGGATTAAAATATCGCTTCAGTACCACACAGAAATTAGGCTGTTCCTTTTGGAGTGTTTTAATGGTTAGCTGAGTGCTCCTCAGGAAGAAGCCACATACCCAGAGCGTAACCAGGAGACAGTCATGGAACCGTAACGCAGACCATGGACTGCAGCAGCTTAGTTTGGAGCTGGGTCAAACCTCACAGCAAGGCTCCATCTCAGGCCTGGCTGCAAAGTCAACATCTCTCTGCATCCATGTTTTCACATTTACCTTTCTGGAGTGGCAATAGGAAAATGTTTCCCTAAAAGAAAAGACAGTGATGCTTTCATCGAAAGAAAAAGTAAAGAACTATTGTGTGTGCCTAACCAATCTTACAGGGGAGAAAAGATTTATATTATCTTGAAAACATAATTTGGTCTTGTTCAGGCCATTGGGGGAGAGGGGGACTCAAAACAGTGGTAAATAATTCTTTGCTCAAAGTAGACTTCAGCATTTTTGTTCAATGTGAGCCATGACCCAGGTGTGAGGCTGAGGACAGGGTTTGACCCAGACCAATGAACTGCTTAGAAAGGTTTTTTTTTTTTTTTTTTTTTCCTAATGCTGTGGTAACAGCAACCCAGGAGTGGAATGTACTAAGGAAGAGGAAATGTTAAACTCAGCCTAATCAAACATTTTCTTATCCAAAATTGAATATAATTTGGTTTTACGGGACCAAGAGGTTCATTGAGTGGATAAATTACTTACCATATCCACAGTCAACTAAGTAGAGTGTTTGTAAGTCATAAGACAAAATATTAGGTACAGCCAAGGATCACTAGTGCCTCTCATTTAACATAAAACAGTTTGAGAAATTAGTTTACATAATACACTTCTTCTACTGTGCACAGTTATAGCCGTGGTACAGGGGAAAGAGCTCTTAACATCTGTAACTTGGGCTCACATCCTTGCCATCTGTGTATGACTGAGCATTCTTGGATAAATTATATCTCTAAGACTCTTGTTTTGCACATGGACAAAGAAGGCGAAAGGATAACAATAGTTATAAACACAGAATTTTTATGATAACTACAAATATTCTTGGCAGTACCTAGAAATCTGCACTCAAAATATAGATCCTCTACCTAATAGTCCTGTAAACCGATTTTTTGACTAAAAATTTAGTCGCGATGCATTGATTCTATATGGCTTTGAGGAGCATTATGAAGGACCATGAATGTGAAGTGCCTGGACCATTGTAAGCTCTAGGTAAGTATTAGTCACACAACGAAGATATAGTAAGGAGAAGGAAAAGGAGAAGAATAAGTAGAAAGAGAAGAAACCCTCTCACCAATAAAGATTTCTAGAACTTCCACCAAAATTTTGTTTTGTTTCGTGACATATCAAATTGTAGTTTTGACATCTAGCTAAGTAAACTAAACCTCAAAAGAGAATTATAATGCTTACCAAAAAATATTGCTGCACAGAATATATAAAATCATTTACAAAAAGTATTTTGCTTGATACGACAGGTAAAAATAGCCAATAATAACTAGTAGCTGGTATTATTATTGTTATTACTATTAATGGTTTTATATTATGAAAGCATGATCATGTGGACAAATTTTAAAATAAAAATAAGCAAAAATGATAATAAGAACCCATCCCTCAGAAACAATCATTGTTAACATTTTCATGCCTATCTCTTCTTATAAAATAAGAAGGAGGCAGGGCACGATGGCTCATTCCTGTAATCCCAGCACTTCGGGAGGCCTAGGCAGGTGAATCACTTGAGGTCAGGGGTTTGGGATCAGCCTGGCCGACACGGCGAAAACCCATCTTTACTAAAAATGTTAAAATTAGCTGGGCATGGTGGTGCACACCTGTAGTCCCAGCTACTCGGGAGGCTGAGGCAGGAGAATTGCTTGAACACGGGAGGTGGAGGTCGCAGTGAGCCGAGATTGTGCCACTGCACTCCAGTCTGGGCGACAGAGTAAGACTCCATCTCAAAAAAAAAAAAAAAAAAAAGAAGGAAGATGTGCCTATTGGCAATGAAGTGGTGAAGGAGCAAAGACAAATTTCGATCCTGCAAGATAAAAAGGACAACTCCAAATCGGGGGACTCCCAATCCATCCCCACCATCCAAACAAACCAAGAAGACTCCCTAAGATACCTGTATTTTGCTAGACTGATTGAAAAGCCATGATATGCTATATGTACTAGTTACACTAGATCCTGATAAGATACACAATATTTTTTAAAGGAACAAAAGTCCATAGAGAACTGTACAGAAAATGAGAAAACAAAATGTCATAAAAATCAATGTAGGTAAATTTCCCCTGGGAAAAACAACTGTGAAGCAGTGGAAAAATGTATGCCTATATCTGTATTCTATTTCTACTGTGAATAGGAAACTGTCACAAACATACTTGTTTCAATCAATGCTTGTTTATTATCTCACAGTATCAGGGGTCAGTAGTCAAAGCAAGGGTTATCTGGGTTCCATTACTGCATTAGCTCAAAATGACCAAAATCTCATCATCTAATCTATATCTCTTCATCTCGGCTCAGAGTCTAAATTCCTGTGATTGTTATCATCTCAATCCAATTTGTGCGAGACTCCTGGGTATAATCTATTAAGTACAGCTCTTGAAACACAAGTCCTTCCCATCTGTTGACATGTAAAAGGAGAGAAAAGTCCCGGGTTCTCAAAACTCTCAACATACACTGGCATATGATAAAAGCTAAAGACATTCCAGTTTAATAAATGCAATGATAAAAAGGGTTTCCCTAGTCCACAGTAGTTCTGAAATCCAACTGGAAAAATGGGAGTTCTTGACTAAGTTTCAGAGCCTGAGAATAATTCTTTCCAGCTCTCAGCTCTGCCCTCTGGGCTCTTGGTCCCATTCTCTAAGCCATCCATCCTTTTTCATGAAAGGTAGCGTGTGCTTTTTGCTGACGAGTTTTATTAGCCTACTTCTTGCCAGTAGAGTTTTAGAGGTCCAACAGCCTTCTCCCTTTTGCTCTCTCTCTGTCCCTTGTAGTTTAAGCTGGCTGTGTTACTGATGAAACAATTTTCTAAAGAATTTTGTAGGTTTTCCACGGATTATACTCCATTAAAAAAAAACACGTCCACAGATTTTTTCAAGATAATCCTTACTCGGCTGGGCACAGTGGCTCACGCCTGTAATCCCAGCACTTTGGGAGGCCAAGGCGGGTGGATCACGAGGTCAGGAGATCGAGACCATCCTGGCTAACACGGTGAAACCCCATCTCTACTAAAAATACAAAAAATTAGCCAGACGTGGTGGCGGGCGCCTGTAGTTCCAGCTACTCGAGAGGCTGAGGCAGGAGAATGGCGTGAACCCGGGAGGCAGAGCTTGCAGTGAGCCGAGATCATGCCACTGCACTCCAGCCTGGGCGACAGAGCGAAACTCTGTCTCAAAAAGAAAAAAAAAGAAAAAAAACATAATCCTTACTCAATGTTTGGTGCCTGCTGAGGTAATTGAGAGACAAGGTCATTAAATCTCCTAAGAGGATCACATCCTTAATCTCTTGAAAAGGTCTTTTGTGTGAGTGAATACACTAATCTTTTGATTTTTCTAATGTTTTTATTTTATTTTATTTATTAATTGAGACCCGGTCTTGCTCTGTCACCCAGGCTGGAGTGCAGTGTCCGGATTACAGCTCACTGCAACCTCCGCCTCCTGGGCTCAAGCAATCCTCCTGCCTCAGCCTCCTGGGTGGCTGGGACCACAGGTGCATACCACCACTCCCAGCTAATTTTTGAATTTTTAGTAAACACATGGTTTCACCACGTTGTCCAGGCTGGTCACAAACTCCTGGGCTCAAGCGATCTGCCTGCCTCGGCCTCCCAAAGTGCTGGGATTAGAGGCATGAGCCACCACACCTGGCCTTTAAAGTTTTAGCAAAAAATTTTACTCACATAAACTCAGCCTTTTCTTGATGAAAGGTTTCAGCAGTTATTTCTTACTTTAAAGATTTTGTGCCATCTGGAGGAGCTAAGAATTATCAAAAATCATCTGGTTCTTGTTCTTTTTTGTTTAATGTTCTTCCCTCAATTTATCTTTCTCTTCTTGCATCTTACAGTAAGCAGCAAAAAGAAACCAGGCAGCACTTTCAATATTTTGCTTGCAAATCTCTTAGATATATATCCAAATTCTTTGCTTATATCTCCTGCTTTTCACATAAATTCAGAAGACAGTTTTGCAAAGGTTTCTGCTACTGTGTAACAAAAAACCCCTTCCTCCAGTATGCAGTATCGTAGACCTCATTTCCTTCTGAGCCATCGCTGGTAGTGTATTCAAAATGGAGATTCCTACCAGCAGTCTGATCACAGAAATCTGGGCTTTCTCTAACATGCTGTGCCAAATTCTTCCATCTTCTGCCCACCGTCCAGTCCGAAAGCTACTCACGTATTTTCGGTAACTCACTTCCAAGTATTAAAATATGTATTTGTTTTCTATGGCCGCATGACCAATCACCACAAACTTCCTGCCTTAAAGCAGCACCATGGCCAGGCAAGGTGGCTCATGCCTTTAATCTCAGCACTTTGGGAGGCAGGATAATCACTTGAGGCCCAGAGTTTGAGGCCAGATCTAGCAAGACTTTTTCTCTACAAAAAATATTTTTTTTTAATTAGCCAGATGTGGTGGCATGTGCCTGTAGTCCCAGCTACTCAGGAGGCTGATGCAGAAGGATCACTTGTGCCCAGGAATGTGAAGCTACAGTGAGCTATGGTCATGCCACTGCACTCCAGCCTGAGCAACAGAGTGAGAACTTGTCTCAAAATTTAAAACAAAAATAATTTAAAATAATGTAAATTTATAAAAAAATAAACATTTTTTATCAATAAAAATAAAAGAATAAAAATAAGTGAACTAAAATCCACTTCAAAAAAACAGGAAAAGAATAACAAAATAATTCAAAAGAAAGCTCAAGTAATGAAATAATAAAGAAAAAAGCAGAAATTAATTAGGAAACAGAATTATTAAACTAAAAAAACAGAATTATTAAACTAAAATTATGTTTTTAAATTAACAAAATAGACACACAACTACCTAACTTAATTAAGAAGCAAAGGGGGAAATCACAAACTCAAGTAAAAAATGACATGATGAAAATAATCACTGAAAGAGCAGAGTTTAAACAATAAAAATAAAACAACAGAAAAAAAAACAAAACAACAACAACAGCCAACAGTAATCAGACCAATTTGCAGAACTTTATACAAAGAAACTAGAAAATATAAATGAAATGGAAAATGTCTTAGGGAAATATAAATTACCAAAATGTTTCCATTAGAGTGAGAAAGCTTATACAGAATGATTTCCATAGAAGAAATTAAGAAAGATATGAAGAAACTACCACTAAAAAAGCACTGGGCCCAGATAGTTTCACAGGGAACTTCTGTCAGTCCTTCAGAGGCCGGGTAGTCCTGATGCTCTATAAACTATCCCATAGCATTGAAAGAAAGGAAGAACTTCCCGGCCTCCTGGCCAGGCGCAGTGGCTGATGCCTGTAATCCCAGCACTTTGAGAGGCTGAGGCAGGTGGATCACCTGGGGTCAGGAGTTCAAGACCAGCCTGGCCAACATGGTGAAACCCCATCTCTATTAAAAATACAGAAATTAGCCAGGCTTGGTGGTGCAACCCTGCCTGTAATCCCAGCTACTTGGGAGGCTGAGGTGGGAGAATCACTTGAATCCTAATGGTCAACACTGGAACAATTAGAGCAAAAAAGTCATCACAATGGAGGATTCTAATCCATAGAATGAAGTAAACACCCACAAGTTCGTACTTAAGTTAATGAATAATCAAATAAATAAAAAGGAAAGGAACAGCTCTATGCTACATCTCTAATTTAAAAATGTAGCAGGAAAGAGGGATATGGTAAATCATCATCAGGCACACAGCTCAGTAATAATTATTATAAATGGATGGATGTTAAAATTCACAGGAAAAATGTGAGGAAAAAGAGGATTTGCCTAGTCTCAAAGTACTCCCTCCCCAAGATGTGTATTAATGACAGACAGATAGATAGATGGTAACTTTACTAGAGGAGCCCATCCAACACTACCTGAACCACATGATCAAAGTCAACCTCACCCATCCTGAGGCATATCAAGGTCATGTACCTCCTGATGTGATGCACTGGGAAGGGCGCATTGATCCTGTGGTACTCCTGCCAAAGATGCATAACCTTTTTTGCCTTTATGCAAAACTTAAATTAAGGGACATTCTACAAAATGCATGATGGAACATACAAAAGCATTGCTCTGTCTGTGGTGTGAGGGACAGGCTGCAGGGGAACAAGTGGGGAAACAGAGACACCAACGTAGAAATTTTTGCAATAGCCTGGATGAGACATGTCCATGGCTTGCCAGAAGGTAGTGAGGTGGGAGAAGAGTGGGATGTGGCCAAATTGGGAAAGTTACTGATGGAGAAATACACAGGAATGTCTAATAGATAAGATGTGGGCTTCAGAGAAAGAGAGAAGTCAAGAATGCTTCCAAACTGTGGGCATGAGCAACTGGAAGAAATGGGTCTTCTTTTTACTGAAAATGGAGAAGACTAGATGAGAACTCTGTGTGTTGGGAAAAAATAAGGACTTGTCTCTGGACATGTTAAGTGTGAGTTGTCAAACATGTACCTAAGTGGAGATGTCAGAGGGGAAGTCTAAGGTCGGGAATTCAAAGGAGATGTTAAGGCTGGAGAGACATATTTGGATTTTTGAAGTCATGAAAGTGGAAGGTATCAGCTAGGAAATCAGCGTGGAGAGAGGAGGAAAGTCTGAGAACTGGCATTAAGAAAGTAAAGACTTGGAGGTCAGCAAGATGAGAAGAACCAGAAGAGGCCATTGAAGAGAGGCAGAGTGGCTTAAAGAAAAGTGAGATTAAAATGCAGTGTTTCAAGAATGCGGCTATCCTTCAGTGACTGGCTTACTTCACTCAACATAATACCACTTACATGGATAAACAGCCAAGTTCATCCATGTTGCATATAGGGCAGGATTTCTTCTGTTTTTAAGGCTGAATAACATTCTACTGCATGTATATACCACATATTCTTTATCCGTTTGTCTGTTGATGAACGTTTTGCTTATTTTCACTTCTTGACTATTGTGAAAAATGCTGCAGCGAACATGGGGGTGCAAATATCTCCTGGTGGCCTTGATTTTAATTCTTTTGAATAAATATACAGAAGTGGGGTTGCCTATGCTATGCTTTGAGTGTGTCCTCTCCAAAATTCAGATGTTGCTAATGCAATAGTATTAAGAGGTGAGACCGTGTGTGTGTGTGTGTGTGTGTGTGAGAGAGAGAGAGAGAGAGAGAGACAGAGAGAAAGAAAGAAAGAGACAGAGACTAGGTCATGCACGCTCCTCCCTCATAAATGGGATTGGGGCTCTTAGAAAGGGGCTTGACAGAGGGAATTCATTCTCTCTTGCCATTCTGCCTTCTACCATGTAAGGACACAGTAAAAAGGCTAGCACTTGGATCTTGGACTTCTCCAGAGCTGTGATAAATAAATTTTTGTTTTTTAGAAATTAACCAGACTCAAGTATTCTGTTATAGCAGCACAAAAGGGACAGAGATAGCCAGTTACATAAGAATCTAAAATCATCAAGCTCACAGAAACAGAGAACTGAATAAGGTTCCCCAGGGGCTGGGGAGGGAAAATGGAGGGTTGATGTTTGATGGGGATAACGTTTAAGTTATGCAAGATGAATGTATCTGTGATACAACATTGTGCCTGTAGCTACCAATAGCATGTTGTACACTTAACCATTTTTTACAAAGGTAGATCTCATGTTGAGTGTTTCTACCACAATACAATAATAATACAAAGAATAAGGCAGTGATCAGGCATGACAATGCAGCTGCCAGGGCTAAGCTAGGCGCATGAAGAATGCTCATGGGATTCCTCACCACAAAGGTCATTGCTGACCTCAAAAGAAGCATCTCCAGTGGGAAGTAAAACATGAGTGGCCAGGGTCCAAGGATACTGGAAGAAGGGAATGATAGAATGGTAAGTAACAAACATTCTTTTGAGAGGTTTTGCTCTAAAGGATAAACAGATAAATGAGATAGCTGCTGGAGGAGTTTATAGGATCAATAAGGGCCTTTTTCCTTTGATTTTTAAGAAAAAAGAAATAATGGTATGCTTGTAGCTTGATGTAAATGACTCAGAGAGGAAAACGTGCAGAAGATCGATATCTGTGAGTAGGATGCAAAAGCGGAGCCTACAAATTTAAAAACTTTGGCATTGGAAGGACTTAAAATATTGAAACAACCAAAGATGTGGCTGGAGTCACGCTGGGAAACAAAGATTCTTACAAAAAGTACTTACCTTAGAAAATACAGATGGAACATAGCCTGTTGCTAACTGCAAAACAGAGACAGACAGACAGACACACATATACACAAACAGATACAGACAGACAGACACACATATACACAAACAGATACAGACAGACAGACACACATATACACAAACAGATACAGACAGACAGAAAGAAAGGCAGAGACAGAAACAGAAACAAAGATTGAGAAGGTAGAAATAGTATACTCATATAAGTATAGACATATATACGTATGTATAAGTCCACATGCAAGCATAACCACAAGAAATGTGTGTAGAATCTATATTAAGAAAAATAAAGTGTTACTGAAAAATAGAAAGGTCAGTTACCAATGGTTACATCTTGCTCCTAAGTTGGAATGCTAAATATTTTAAACATATTAATTTCTTCCCAAATTAATTTGCTCAAAAGTATGTTCATTCACTTATTGCACAAACATTTGTTGAGTCTCTACACTACATGACAGGCACTGTACTAAATACTGGCCAAACAGACAAACCAAGCACAGATCTTCCCCTAACGGAGCTTCTAGTCCAGTAAGGGACATAAACAATAAAAAGTGGGCAAACATATAGATATATAGTTACAATAAGAACCAAGAAGACAGTGACTAGGATAGGGTGACAGAGAATAATGTGTGTAGGTTGGAAAGACTGCTCTTTGGCAAAATGACTCCAAAGTTAATATGGGAGACTGACTGGGCAAAGTCAGACAGCAACTATGGAAAGGCCCTCTGAAAGAAGTTTGGAAAGGAAAACAAAAGGAAAGACCCCTACTATATTCATAAATTATAATTTACCATAAAGCTATTACAATTAAATTTATTTGATCTCAGAAAAGGACAGAGAAAGTATAATATAGGATCCAACAAATCCCATATATACATGTACAAATGGATAATGGATATCTATTTATCTATTTATATAAACACATACACACACACATCTATCCACACACAAATATCTACAGCAGAAAGTAGGGGAGAGTCACATAAACCATGTGTGCCTAAGCCACAAGCTCTGGGACCTTGAACAAATTATCTACCTTTGCTAAAACTCAGCTTCCTCAATCACATGTCGTGAAGATGAAATAAGATGATGTAAAATGTTTGGCAGATGTATCTGGAACTCAGCGCATACTTAGCTGAAGGTGGTACATCATTTTCTGTCATCATCATCATCGTCACCACGGACATCCTCAATCTATTTCTTGTCCAGCTGAATGTGACATGTCTGGACGTATTTGTCAAATAGTGTGGGATGGGTGTAGTGGAAATCTACGGTTAGGAGAGACTGAGAGGCTCTTTAACGTAAAATAAGCTTTAAAAGGTCAGTTGACCCAGTTAAATAACATCAGTCATTAGATGGAAGCAATTATTTTGAGTTCCTATGGGGTAGTTACTACACAGGTATGACCATAGCCTGGATACCCTTGCCAAAATGGTTTATGTTTGGATGCCAAGGAGAGGGCAAGTGTGGTTATGAACTCAAAGAACTTATGGTGACTTTCTTGAGCCCTCTGGCACATTAGGCCACCCATCAGCAGTGCCTTTGGAACCCAGAATGATGAAGCTCTAACATGTAAAGGGGGAATGGATGCTTCCTTGACCCTGAAGTAAACGCAGCTCTGGCGTCTAGAAGGTTCCAGCACACAAGAAAACGGCAACCGAGAGGAGCAACATCCTCCAGTGGATGCCACAATGATGTCCAAGGAGTGCCCAAGTGGTATCCTAAAAATAAAAGCCCATTTGCCAGATGACACTGCTGTGACACCTGGTTGAAATGGTCACGGTGCCTAGTAAAGGAAGTTATTCCCAGGATGAGCCAGGACGCAGGTAGTGCCCAGTGGAAACCCTGGGGCTGGAGAGGGGGAAGCAGTGAGAGGTTATCCAGAGTAGAAGATGTGAGAGCAGGTCGCTCACATTCACGTAACCTGTTCCCTCCTTTGTAACGTGGGACTGCTAACACCACCAGGTTGTCAGGGACGAAATGAAGCCGCACACTTCATTCACATAACAACGTGGATTCCTGGGTAGTCTGGTGAGGGCCACAGATTCTCTATGTTCAAATATATCCTGAATCATATTGTTCCCACCTTTTGCAGCCTCTCTTTTTATACATTCATCTCTCTTTAGGTAGAAGTATTTCCAGTCATGTTTAAACGGACCATTTTTACTTGGTCAGCTTCCAAGGCTGGGCTGAGCCCACATTGAGCAACGATGCTGAGGGCCTCTCTCTGTGCAGGAAAAGCAGGCTCCCAAGCTGAAATGCACAATCAGAATTCCATGTGCAGGAGAAGATGTGCAGCACAGCACGAGAGAGTTCTGGAAGCCTTCATTCCTCAGATCTCCAGGCTTAGGGAGCATATAAATGTCATCGGCCCCTTGGTGTAGATCTAACTTTCTCAGTCAGCAGCAACTTAAAATAGAATGTGGAAGCTACTCCTTCACTTACTTTCTATGCGATCTTCAGCAAAGTTCCCTAACCTCACCAGGGTTAGAAGAAGGAGAATAATGGAGTGCCTGTGAAGACCTGTGTAGGATTTAGCCTGATGGTCAGGAACACATCCGAATACTTTATATCTCTGTTAGCCTATTCGACCCTCTAAAACATCTTCTGAGATTGAGGGTCTAATTAAATTCTACCATTATTCCCATAATAATAATATAATAGTAATAATAGTTATTGGAATATAATAGCATTTATGTCATAGGATTATGGGGAAGATTCTAAAAACACAAACAGCTTACCTGGCAGACAGTTAATGAATATTTGCTCCATTAAGAAGTTGCTGCAATTAGCTTTGTTTCTTTTTTCTTTTTTCTTTTCTTTTTTGGAGTCAGAGTCTTACTCTATTGCCCAGAATGGAATGCAGTGGCGCTATCTCAGCTCACTGCAACCTCTGCATCTCCAGTTCAAGAGATTCTCCTGCCTCAGCCTCCCAAGTAGCTGGGATTACAGATGTGTGCCACCATGTCCGGCTAATTTTTGTATTTTAAGTAGAGACAGGGTTTCACCATGTTGGCCAGGCTGGTCTTGAACTCTTGACCTCAGGTGATCCACCCACCTTGGCTTCCCAAAGTTCCAGAATTACAGGCATGAGCCACCATGCCAGGCTAAGCTTTGTTATTTTTTAAAGATGGCTCAAGCTCTTCTTGCTGTTGGCCCTCCCCTGACTATGCCAGTCTACATTCATCCCTCCCTTCTCACCTTCCTTTGATAACTGAAAGCCTTTTTGATTATATGCCTCAGAGACATTGATGCTCCTTGCAGACTGGCCTGACTTTCCAGAGCCCACCTGGCCCAGTGAAAGCTAAAGACATAAAGCTTTGAGGACACAGCTTCCCTACACCCGGGGGCCATGCAGCCCATGGAAGACCTCCTAACTCAGATTTGAGAACCCCCCCTCCATTCCACGCCAGAGTGGAGGGTGTATGTTCTCACAGCCTCCTCTTCATCCCAAGTCTTTGCTGGAAAAGTATATCTTCCATTTTCTACTTCCAACTACCAATTCACTTTATTTACTACAGGCTCCCAACACAAGCAGCATTATAATGAAACTAAAGTTTTCACGTCTGATAAATGCTTTACATACGAGTATATAGAGAAATACTCCATATTTTGTTATACACATGAGTATATAAAGGAACCCTTGTACATTGTTAGTAGAAGTGTAAATTTGTGCAGCCATTATGGAAAATAGTATGAAAGTTCCTCATAAAATTAAAAATAGAAATACCATATAATCCAGAAACCTCATTTCTAGCTATATATCTGAAAAAAATGAAACCTGAGTCTCAAAGATATATCTGTACTCCCATGTGCAATGCTAAATAGATAAAGAACATGTGTTATATACACACAATGGAATATTAGCCACCTTTAAAAAAAGGAAATCTTGCTATTTGTGACAACATGGATGAACCTGGAGGGAATTATGCTTAGTGAAATAAGTCAGACACAGAAAAATAAATACTGCATGATCTCACTTATACGTGGAATCTAAAAAAGTTAAAGTCATAGAAACCAAACAGAATGGTGGTTGCTGAACGTTGGTGTGGTGGATTGGCAAGATGTTGGTCAAGGATATAAACTTTCAGTTATAAGATGAATAAGTTCTGGAGATTAGGGTGACCATAATTAAGAATGATGTAGGCCAGGTGCAGTGGCTCATGATTGTAATCCCAACACTTTGGAAGGCCAAGGCAGGAGGATTGCTTAAGGCCAGGAGTTCGAGACAAGCGTGAGCAGCATAGTGAAACCCCAACTTTACAAAAAAAAATTTTGTTAATTATTCACGTGTGGTCACACACATCTGTGGGCTCAGCTACTCAGGATACTGAGGCAGGTGGACTGCTGGAGCCCAGGAGGTTGAGGCTGCAGTAAGCCATGATTATACCACTGCCTTCCAGATGGGATGACAGAGTGAGACCTTGTCTCAAAAAAAGAAAAAGAAAGAAAGAAAAATGTATTTTATACTTGAATTTGTCTGAGAATAGATCTTAAATAGTCTCACAACACACAAAAATATGAAACTGTGAGATGTGAGATGATGGATATGTCAATTAGCTTGATGGTGGTAATCATTTCACAACAAATACATGTATTGCAATATCATGCTGCATACCTTAAAAATTATTTGTTAGCTATACCTCAATAAAGCCAGAAAAAATTAAATCAGTTGGTAGAGAAACAATAAAAAAAAAAAGAACCAGGAAATCTTGCATGCAGAAATCTCTGAATAGAGATGAAGAAGGAGGAAGAAACCCTGCTGCTTCAGGTTCCCAGGGTTCTGTCCCTGATTCAGAGACTTGGGGAACACCTGCCTTCCTCCACAGACCACTGGCCCCAGGGAACGACTAATGCCTGAAGCTTTTGTTCCAGCTGGAACCCAACCTTAAGATCTTAAAAACATCGGTGAAAAGGCCAAAGTAGGAACTAAAAGCTGACATTTCTAAGATGGTTCCATACTTAAGATGTGTCTTTTGAAAAATAAGGAGAGAAATTCTAGCTGTGGTGTAGCCTTCTCCTTGGTTCTGGGAAATGTCACACAAATGGATCATAGTTATCTAATATAGAAATGTCAAGGCCAGTGCATTCCACTCACAAGTCTGATCTCTATTCTGAGATTCTTTCTTGTTTGGGGGCTAAAAGGTGTCCTTTCTTTTACTATCTTTTTAAATACTTTGGTAATTTGATCATACATTGGTGGAGGCAGATGACATGCATTAATAATTGGTTGGGTGCCTGGAATATGAAGGGAGAATGACAAGCACTTGGAGATGAGAGTATTAAATTAGTCTTGGGAGTTAAACTATTATATCCACATGTGTGGCTTGAGGCCGAACACCTCCATAGGAACCGATCTAAAAAAATCATATAACTAGAAATAATCCTTCAGCAGGAGCTGAATTTGGCACTCTGTTATGCTTTGCCTCATTTAATCCTCCTATCAACCTTAGGAAAAAGGGAATATCAGCAAATCTATTTTCTGCATGGGGAACGTAGCCACTAAGAGGTTAAGAATTCCAAGAAAATGTGTGACCCATCAGAGGTCATTGTCAGCAAAAGCACATAAAAAGGGCAAATAAAGATGGCAATTTAAGCATCTTTATATCTCCCTTCACTGTTTAGGAGAAACAAAATTGTATGTAGAAGATCACGGCATCTTGGGTATGGGACAGTTGTTCTCTATTCTGACTATCTCCAAGGTCACCATGACATGGCGAATCACCTCCCAGTTCACTTCCTTCTATAACCTCATTAATCCAACAAGTTTCTGGGCCCTGTAGTCTGAGTGGGGAAGGGCAGGAAAACTAGGAAGCTGGAGTGGACCCAGGGGACCAACCAGGAGATGACTGCCAAAGTCCAGATAAGAGGTGGCTGATGCGAGGCCTGTTTGAAAAGCTTGCTTGCAGGAGAGACCAAGTGTGGCACTGAGGCTGTGGACCTCAGCAACCGGGTGACTTGTGTTACTCTCATGAATAAGTTTGGAGCTTGCTAAATGTGGATGTCTATTGGAGAACCAAACAGAAGTATTAAATGAGAATTTGGGAATGTAACACTAGGCCTCAAAGGAGAAGTTAGAGCTTCAGATATAAATATGAGAAGCTATGTGGATTGCTGGTATTTACAGGCTCTGAGTGGAGGAGCATATCTAGAAAGAGCGTTGATTTAAAAAAAAAGAGAAATAGCAAAAATAGAAGACTACTGTGGCTCATAAACCAAATGAAAAAGAAAAGCATTTTTTAAAAGTAGGGAATGGGCATCTCTGTTGCTGAGAGTCTAAGTAATAGAATTGACCAAGGATTTGATAGGTCATATGATTTGCAATTACTTTGGAAATTATACTGATTGGCAGAAAGAATCAGGATCGTTTTTCATCTTTTCTAATGCTTTATGCTTTTCATAACTTTCAAATGTTTTGGCTTGGCATTGGTGACTTTTCCTGTTTTGACTTTATGGCCCCATTTAATTTTCAGAACATTTTCTAAATTTCAAAATATGCTAACCATTGAAGGATTTTAACACTGAGCAATGAGAAAACAAAGCTAGAATTGTATATTCTCACTCTTATACATGTTCTATTACTGTGAGATAACCACATCTCTCTTCTAATTATATAGTATACAACCTGAGTTAAAAAAGAATTTTGACTGATAATGTGTTTTTGGGGTTTAATAATTAAAATTCAGTTTCTTACTATAGTTTAGAATACCATTGCAATTCTATTTTTATTGCCTGTATTATTCTTTATCCTGCCTCATTTGAGAAGTGACACTGGGCTACTTATGTTTCCATTTGCTAAGCTACCAGGCTGCCATTGAATTAGCTCTCTTTGGCATTATTAGTGCTATGCACTGAATTGTGCACTCTGCCAAATTCATACGCTGAAGCCCTAACTCTCTAACTGATTGCATTTGGTGACAGGGCCTATCAAGAAGTAATTAAGGTTAAATGAGGTCATAAAGGCAGAGCCTGGATATGATAGGATTTGTGTTCTTATAAAAGGCACCACAGTTCTTCCTGAAAACCAAGAAAAGAGTTCTCGCCAGAAACCAAACTCTTCAAGAGCCTTGATCTTGAATTTTATAGCCTCCAGAACTGTAAGAAATAAATTTCTGTTGTTAAAGCTACCTATTCTGTGGGATTTTGTTATAGTAGCCCAAGAAGAATACATGTGAAAATAAGATAATTATGTTCTAATTCCACCACCACTTACCCCCATATTTATAAGATATTTTATATTCACCAGATCTTTTTACTTTGTAAATCTTGTGCTGTTTCGCCCATTCAACAAATGTATTAACAAATATTTATTGTGCACTTATTATGTGCCAGGCACTTTTCTGGTGCTAGAGGTATAGAAGTGAGCAAAACTTATGTGGCATTTATGTTGTAACACACATAGAAAACAAATGAGGAAACAAAGGCAACGATTTAATTAAGGTCACACATCTCTACCTACAGAACCAGAATTCAAACCTGGGATTTTGATGTCTAGTCCGATGTTCTTTCCGTTTCAATCAGTCTTTCTTTCATGCTTAGGGAAGATTTTCCACAAATGACTGCTCAAACTTCACCCTCCAATAAACACAACAACCAAAAATTCCTTCACTAGGGCTACATTTACTCAACTTCTTTTTACTTTATCTTATATTCTGTCAGAGTCCAATATAAAAATCACTTAATAATTTTTTAGAAATTTTGTTTAGAAAATAGAAGAGTATGTTTTTGTCTCCTTTGATCATTTGGCATACTATCTTATTTCAGATACTTACAAACATACATGTTGGTAGTCAGGCCTTTTTTTGATTTTCATAAAGCTTGAAACCAAGTTTTAGAATCACTTATGGCAAATACTCTCACCCTATATAGTGTGTATAATTTCATTGTTCCTATTTTGACCTGATTTTCTTCTTGTGCTTTAATTTCCTCTGGTCCAGGGTATTTATTTCCATGTGTTGAGGCACCTTTAGTTAGAATCTTGTAACTGGTACTGTCACCCCTGCTTGGAATAGTGGTGATAAAAGTCGAATCTTCATTATAATAGAATGTTATAGTTCTCATGTTTACAGAGTTGACACACTTACAAATGAAATTTTTATATTGTCTAATCTATCAATGCTGGTAGAGGAACTAACAGTGCCATTGCAGTCAAGATGATGAATAAAGACAACATTCGTGTTTGCAGACAGAGAGTAGACCAAATAAAAAAGAAATGCTAAAAGCTTTCAAGGAGGAGCATGGAGGAGATGATCTCTCAGGGTAATCATCCAGCCTCATATGACTGAGTTTTCATATGTCTTTTAGAAACATTGCTCCAAACCCAGCCATTTGGTGTGGATTTGTAGGTATCTGGAGGCAGAGAGTGAAATGAACTATTGAAGAGATTGCAAAATTTTGCACTAGGGAAAGGGGCTTTCTTTCTTGTCCAGAGCTCTACTTTGGAGTTGAAGTGGAGACAGCTACGCCCTAGTTCCACACACTCTAGCCAAACCTCACAGCCACAGTGAAATTTCCCAAGCTTCTACAAGTCAGTGCCATCTTGATTTTATTAAAGTTGCCTCAGGACCAATAGTGCCATGGCAACAAATAAGAACATCTCAGCAAGATCACAGGGTTGTCTTGATTACATGTTGAGTTGTTGAGTAAACCTATACTGGGCTGGTATGGCAGGGTAACAGGTGCTCACCAAGAAGACACCTGGAGGGCCAGCCCTCTGTTCTTTAGAATTGGCCCTTTTCCTTTTACAGTCCTTTCATTTGTTTTTCCCAGGCATCCTCTCCCCACCAGAAGGATGTTGAATCAGTTAAGAGCAGTCCCTAAGAGTTAGTAGGTATCTTTAAAAGAGGAAGGATAATATTTACCCCCTTGAATTATAGTAAGGATAAAGATGGAAAGCAAATGAGGTTGTTTTTTGGCAAACAGTAAGTGTCTGATAAGTGGCTAAGGCTTATGAATCCAATTGCCCTTTCCATTTGCAAACCAAAATTCCCTTTCAGACTAGAGCTAGAAAAGTGAGTTCCGGGCTCAAGCATCCATCTGAACTGGAACTGAGGAAAAGCTGGAGAATAGCAGCAGTTGAGAATAGCACAGATTTCCCCAGTGCACATACTGTTTTCCTTTGGACCAATAATTATCTCTTGATTTATAAGCCTCAGGGCAAACACAGGCACAGATACAGACACGAGTATATCCAATTTGTGACTAAGGCACTAATGAGCCCCCAAATAAAAACGCATTTATTATATTCAATTTTTATGAATAAAAATTGTGGTCTTTTATTATTTTAGTTACTGTACAGAGGAAATACTCTAACTCTTGAAACTTCTCTACAACTCACTAGGGCTCTGAGATA
The DNA here is from genome assembly GCF_029281585.2 of Gorilla gorilla gorilla. Classification (NCBI taxonomy): domain Eukaryota; kingdom Metazoa; phylum Chordata; class Mammalia; order Primates; family Hominidae; genus Gorilla; species Gorilla gorilla. The sequence continues at coordinate 54,828,800 of NC_073230.2, forward strand.
TGGGCGTGGCAGCTGCTTGCAGAAGACATCTATGTTTCACAACAGAAGCCTGCAGGGGAACAGAAATTAGAAAAATTATTAAGAGCCTTTATGTGGTTTTAGGCCTGACATTTTGTACTTGGCTTTTCTCATTGAGTTTACATATTGCAACCCATTATAAACATTGGGGAGAATGGTCAATATAATTAAAGTTGTGAAACAGTTTCCACTATAAGCTTTAATTTGAAGACACTTGAATTTTATGAATAATTTTCCTTTGGTTGAAATTTTCCATTGTCAGTTTTTACCCAAAGGCGATTTCTTTGTTTATTTGTTTGTTTTTGTTTGTTTGTTTTGGAAAAATTTGACATTTAACTGTTTACAGATCAGGACATGAAAATATTCATTCTCTAATTGATTTTTTTGGATACTTTTATAAATATGTTCCAAAGGATTTAAACTGCCTGAATTTAAAATTACAAACTTAGAAAGTAAAGCAAGCTTTAGTGACAAATCTTAGAAACTAAACATTATTAATGAATGATTAAGATCTTAGAGAAACAAATATATAGAAAGCATTTAGAAAAAAATAATTTCAACTCACATTCTCTCTTTTGCATCTATGAAATTTAAAGAACATGCTGTCTTGGGTTATGTCAAACTTCTGTAAGTGAAAGACAAGTTAATTCTATGCTGTTGCAATTTCCCTACCTGCTTATCTTCAGATGGAAAATAGATCTGATCTTCTGAAATATTAGTTCTTGATTTTCAAGAACAAAGCAACAACAACAAAAAAATTTTTTCCTCCCTCCTTTTATCAATGTAACTTGTAGAGAAATTGGTGACATGAACATTTTTTAAATGAAACTATAGAAGACTTCTGGTTTCAGTTCCTATAAAATGCTTGAATTTAATCACCCTAATCCTTATAATTAAAAAAATCAGAATAAATTAAACATCAATAACTTTTCTTGTTACCATCAACAAAATGAGCTGTAGAGCAAACTGCCACCCCAAAATCCAAAGAAACAGGGGAATCCAGAGAATCATGGCTGAGGCCTGTTGGCCAAGATCTGAAATCTCTGAAGCCACTGGAAGCGCTGGAGCCAAAACTGGTAGGAATATCTCAATAACAATTTTGACAAATTGCTGGAGGCTTTGTGGACTGCTGGGGAGTGTTTAAAGTCCTGGATGTTGCAGCGTGAGGGCTCCTTCAAGCTTTCTTGAGTTTTACCTCCAAGCATCTCATGAGGTTCCCATAGTAAAGATTAAAAAGAAAAAAAACTCCTCATGTCTCTGACAGGAGAAAGTGATTTGTAAAATTATTGTGAAATAATCCCAGAGCATTCTCCATAACAATAGACTGCTCCCCAAGGTGAAAAACTTTGCTAAAGCATCATCCCAGGTGGAGAAGGGGCATTGCTCCCACTCTAGCCCCCTCCAGCCTTGCTGTCTCAGCTAGGAAGACAAAAAAGATTGTGAAGGTCACAGCCCAGGGACACGGACACAGTAAAAGGCTGAGACTTAGTCATAGGATTATAGATTCCAATGCTTGCCCATCTCTACTCCTCACCACTGCACCAACAGGGTTCCTGTGTAATAACAGTGGACTACAGCTTGAAGAGCTACAGACTCCCCCTAAGAAAAGCATCCAGGAGAGCCCAGAGTCAGGAGGGGAGACAAAGATAAGGACAGAGGAGCAATTTAAAGCCTCTAGCATCTGCAGTTAAAAGGTAAATACACTGGGGTGGATTTAAGTGTTACAGCCTTCTTCTTGGGAGGCCAAGGAGATTAACACAAATCCTTACACTAATAGCCTATGTTCTTTAGTGACTATTACTCAATACAACATGTCTAGTGTTCAGTGAAAAAGGTATAAGACGTGCCAAAAATTAATGAAAAAAATAAAGAACAGAAATGAACATCCAAGAATTATAGAATAATATCCAAATATGTGAGATAGACACACCAGGAATATCTGGAATACCGGGAGGAAAAAGTAGAGAACAGAGCAGGAAAAATATTAAATTATAATGCCAAGAATTTTCATTAAATTTTTCTTTGAGACAGGGTCTCACTCTGTCACCCAGGCTGCAGTGTTGTGGAACCATCATAGCTCACTGCACCCTTGAACTCCTAGGCTCAGGCAATCCTCCCATCTCAGCCTCCCTAGCAGGTCCAACTAAAGGTGGGCACCACCATGTCTCTCTAATTGTTTTTTTTTTTAGATGGCGTCTCACAATGTTGCCCAGGCTGGTCTCAAATTCCTGGCCTTAAGTGATTCTTCTGTCTTGGCCTCCAAAAGTTCTAGGATTACAGGCATGAGCCACCATGCCCAGCCAAGAGTTTTCCAAAGTTACAATAGACATCAAACCACAGGTCGAGCTAACTCGGAAAGCATCAAACAGATTAAATACTGAAAACCTTCATTTAGAAGTATCATAATCAAACTACATAAAATCAAAGGCAAAGAAAATAAATCTCAAAAGAAGCCAGAAAAAATAAATACCCTATCTATAGAGGAATAAAGAAAAGAATTACAGTAGGTTTTCTGTCAAAATCCATGCAAAAAAGAGGAATGCAGTCAAACATTTAAAATGTTGAAATAAAAAAATTCAGCCTGGAATTTTATACCTATCTGTACTAGAATGGAATAATAACTCCCCACTAAACACCCACCAGCTCTACATGAGGGCCCCCATGTTACTATACCTTTACAATCCTCCTAACACTTTTATTATGCCTGGAAAGTTGATTTAAAAAATTGTGTTTGTTTTTATTTAGTTAGTTATGGATAAGGCTGAGTATCTTTTCACATGTATGTAAGCTGTCTATGTGCCTTTTTCCATTAAGTTATTTGTGAGTTTGTGTCTCTATTTTGCTTTAATATTCTCTCCCATGCTAAGATTATTTATGTAAGTATATGTATAAGCATATTTAAAATGTTTTATTATAGTAATTTAGTTTTTTAAATATTTATATTATGAAGTCTTTTAGTATACAAAAATGTTTAGACCTTCACTGTCTAATACAGTAACCTCAAGCCATGTATGACTACTGAGCACTTGAAATACAGGTAGTATAAACTAACATGGGCTGTGAGTGTAAAATAAACAACAGATATCAAAGAACTAATATCAATAAAAGAAATATAATATACTATATAATTTATAATTCTATATTGATTACATGGTTAAATGATAATATTTAAATATATTGAGTCAAACTATATTACTAAAATTAATTTTACTTTTAAATATTTAATTGACAAGTAAAAATTGTATATATTCAAGCTGTACAATGTGATGATTTGATATGCGTATATATTGTGCACTGATTACCACTGTCAAATTAACTAATATAGACATAATCACCCATATTTACCATTACTTTTAGCTTTTTAAACATGGGAATTAAAACATTTAAAATTACATATAGTCCACATTACATTTCTATTGGATAACTCTACGCTTACCATTTAATTTACAAATTTTAATTTTCTGTGAAATTTATTTCATATCTTTATAGAATGCTCAAAAAACATCAAGCAGGATAAATGTCAGAATGTCTACACCTAAACATATCATGTTCAAATCATGAAAAATCAAAGATAAAGAAATCCTCAAAGAAGCCAGAGGGGAAAAAAAATTTACCTATATAGGAACAGGGGCAAAAATTATATCAGACTTTGTCTTAAAAATTATACAAGCAAGAAGAGAATGCAATAAAATATTTAAGGTGTTGAGAGAAAATAACCACCAACGTAAAATCCCATATCCAGTAAAATTATCTTTCAAACGTGAAAAAGAAATAAAGACTTTCAGACAACAAAAACTTAAGGGAATTTATTGCCAATAGAGTCTTCCTGAGGGATATGTTAAAGGAAATTATTTGAGAAAAGGATAGATAGAGAAAAGGATAGAAAATCAGATCTATATAAAGAAAGGAAGAGTATTAAGGAAGGAATAAGCAAAAGTAAAATTTTGAAAATTTGCTTTTTTAAATTCTTAATCTGACAGATAATAGTTGTTAAAAATAATAGTAGTAACAATGCATTCATTGATTATAGTTTAAGAATAAGTAAAATTAATGCCAGCAATGATACAAAGGACAAGCAAGAGATATTAGAAAAGCTTTATTATATGAACTTTTACTACCTAGAAAGTAGTATAGTGTTATGTGAAGATGGAGTTGGATTAGTTGTAAATATGTATTGCAAACACTAGGGTTACCACTAAAAGAATGGGGGGAGGGGAGAGGTATAATTGATGTGCGAAGAAAGGAAAGAAAATAAAGTCATATAAAATGCCCAATTTAAACCACAGAAAGCAGAAACAAAGACAAAGAGAGTCAATAGAAAAGAGTAACAAATAGGGTAGATATTAATTCAACTACATCAATAATCACCTTTAATCCCACTGGTCTAAATATACAATCAAAAGACAGAGACTGTCAGAGTGAAACAACAACCAACTATATGTCATCTAAAAGAAATCAACTTCAAATATAAAAATACAGATAGGTTGAAAATAAGGGGATGGAGGAAGATACATCATGCTAACACTAATCAAATGAAAGGTGGAGTTGTTATATTGATGTCAGAGCCGACTTCAGAGCAAGGAAAATTGGCAAAGATAAAGAAGGGCATCACATAATGATAAATTAGTCAAGTCTCCAAGAAGACATAGCAATCCTTAATGTGTATGTACCTTGCAACAGAGTGTCAATACATGTGAGGCACGAAGTGAAATAACTTCAATGGGAAACAGATAAATTTACTATTACACTGGAGAATTCAACACCCCTCCATCCGTTAGACCAGCAGGCAGAAAATCAGTAAGGCCACAGTTGAACTCAATAGCATCATTAATTAACTCACTTTAATTAACATGTATAAAATTATGCACATTGTCTTCAAGCCTACATGAAATACTAACCAAGATAAACTGTATTCTGAAAAAAAAAAAACTACTTAACAAATTTAAAAGAATAGCAATCATGCAATGTTTGCTCTCAGGCCATTCAGGCCACAGAGGAATTAAACTGGAAATCAACAATAGGAAGATAGTGGAAAATCCCAACTTGGAAGTTAAACAACACATTTCTAGGAAACACAAGGGAAATCTTAAGAGAAATTTAAAAATTTTTGAAATAAATAAAAATTCAACTTTTCAAAATTTGTGGAAGGCAGTGAAAGCAGAGGAAAATTTATAGCACTGAATGCATATATTAAAGAAGAAAATCTGAACTCAATAACCTAAGTTTCCACTTAGGAAACTAGAAAAAGAAGAGCAAATTAAATTTGAAGTAAGCAGAAGAAAACAAGTAATAAAAATTGGAACTGAAATCAATAAAACTGAAAATAGGATACCAGTTAAAAAAATCAGTGAAACCAAAAGATGACTCTTTTAAAAATTCAATAAAATTAGTAACACTCTAGACAGAGTAACTAAGAAAAATAGAGATATAACAAATTACTAATATCAGAAATGAAAGAGGTCATCACCACATATTCTGTGGATATTAAAAGGATAATAATGAGCTACTCAGGATGCTGAGGCAGGAGAATCGCTTGAACCCAAGGAAGCGGAGGTTGTGGTGAGCCGAGATCACGCCACTGCACTCCAGCCTGGGCGACAGAGCAAGACTCTGTCTCAAAAAATAAATATATATATATATATGTGTAGAACAATCTTATGCTCACAAATTCAAAAACCTAGATGAAATTGAACAATTTTTGAAAGACACAATCTGCCAAAACTCACACAAGAAGAAATAGACAATCTGAATAGTCATATATATTTATATATATATATATTTAATCAAATCAATTTCGGCAAAGAATAATGGGATTTTGAGAAAAAAACAAAATATCATTTATAATAGCACCCCCAAAATAAAATAGTTATAAATTTAACAAAGTATTTATAAGATTTAGCTGAGGAAAACCATTAAACTCTGATGAAAGAAATCAAAGAACTAAATAAATGGAGATATGATCAATTTCTGGAAAGACTCAGCATTAGTAAGATGTCAGCTCTTCCCAACTTGACCTATAGATTCAATGCCATCCCAATGAAACTCCCAGAAATTTATTTTGAGGATATAGGCAAACTTGTTCTAAAGTTTATTTGAAGAGACAAAAGACCAAGAACAGCCAATACAATACTGAAGCTACAGTAATCAAGACAGTGTGGCATAAGATAAATAGATTAAAGGAACAGAATAGAAACCAGAGATAGAACCACAAACATGAAGTCAACTGATCTTTGATGAAGGAGAAAAGACAATACAGTGGAGAAAGAATTATTTTTACAACAAATGATGCTAGAACAACTAGACACCCACATATAGAAAAGTGAACCTAGACACTGAACTTACATCCTTAATTCAAAATGAGTCATAGGCCTAAATGCAAAATGCAAAATTATGAAACATACAGAAGATAATATAGATAAAAGTTAGATGACCTTAAGCTTGATCATAATTTTTAACTCTACACCAAAAACGTGATCCATGAAATAAATAATTTATAAACTGGAGTTCACTAAAATTACAAAATTTTTTCTCTAAAAGGCAGTATCAAGAGAATAAAAAGATAAGCCACAGACTGGGAGAATATATTTGCAAATACATACCTTGTATATCATAAATAACCCACATAATCCAAAATATGTTCTTAAAAAAACTCTTAAAATTCAACAAGGAGCAACAAATGGAATCGATTTGAAGACATCTCATCAAAGAAGATATATAGATGACAAACAAGAATGTGAAAAGATACTCAACATCATATGTCATTTGAGAATTGCAAATTAAAACAATGGCAGGCGTGCATGTGGTTAAAATAAAAAACCCTAACACCATCAAAAGCTGTAGAGAATGGGAAACGAGTAAATGCTCGTGGGAATGCAAAATGGTGCAGCTGTTAAGCTATTTCTTACAAAACTAAACATATGTTGTCATATGATCCAGAAATTGCACCCCTTGCTATTTACTGAAATGAATTGAAAATGTACGTCTACGTAATAACCTATACATAGATATCTGTAACAGCTTTATTCATAATTGCCAGAATTTGGAAGCAACTTAGATGTCTTTCCATAGGAGAGTAGGTAAATGATCTGGCACATCTAAATAATGGAATATTACTTAGGGCTAAAAAGAAATGAGCCATCAAGCCATGGGAAGACATAGAGAAAAATTAAATGTGTATGAGAGGGAAGCCAATCTGAAAACAGTAATATACTGTATGATTTTAGTTATATGCATTCCAGAAAAGGAAAAACTATGCACACAGTAAAAAGATCAGGTTGCCAGGGGTTTGGATATAGGGGACAAAAAATAGGTTGAGCACAGGGGATTTTTAGGCCAGTGAAACTACTCTGTATGATACTGCAATGATGGATACTAGACATTATGCATTTGTCAAAACCCATAGGACTGTACTGCACAAAGTGTGAACCCTAATGTAAACTATATACTTTAGTTAATAATAATAATGTGTCAATGTTGATTCATCAAATGTAACAAATGCTACCTACTAATTCAAGACGAAAACTGTCAGGTGGGAGAGGTTGATGCATGAGAATTCTTTGTACTTTTGCACCATTTTGCTGTGAACCTAAAACTGCTCTTAAAAAAATCATAGTTTTTAAAAAATAAAATAGTTCATTACAAATTGTGATAGATTAGATTATTTTTCAAAAATATTTGTCTTTCCTGCATGGGTAGAGAATAATTTGCCCTCACCTGACTTTGGACTTGGACGAATGACTTGTTTTGGCCAATGGAATGTTAGCAGGCACTGCTTTTTAAGGCTTAAAAAGCACTCATATGATTGGACTTTTACTCTTAACACTTCTGCCATTGTCATGAGAAAAATATGCCCTGACTATTCTCAGGAGGGGATGAGCATGAAACAGAGTTGCCCTGGCCAAGTTAGTCCAGCTGAGCCTAACCACTCACATCTGACCTGCAGATGTATGAATAAGCCCAGGATCCACAGAACCACCTAGGTGAACCCAGTCTAGACCAACTGGCACTCAGCTGACCCACAGATTTGTGAACTAAATAAGTTTATATTGTTGTATGCCACTGCAATATTCTCATTTTTCATTATGTAGCAATATTTAATAAAGACAAATAGGTACATGGAAGTGGGATGATACCATAATAAAACCTCGAAGATGTAAGTTTGGTTTGAGAACCAGAAAACGGGTAGTAAGAAAACTATTATAGGAGGCTGAAAATGGTGTTACGTAGCCATGAAATATTTAGTAAAACTATTGCCTGAAGTAAATTGGAAGAAATATTTATTTGCATTTACACCAAATTTTAGAAATACTGTGTCAATTTCTGCACATGCACACACACAACAAAACTTGTCTAGAGTTCGACCAATATTGCATTAAACTATGATAATTTTAAGAGAATTGAGTTCTGTACAATAATGTGTCTCCCATTTCACGAACATAGTACGTTCTTTCATTTATTTTGGTCTTTTAAAAACATTTTTTTTCTCAAGGCCAGGCACACTGGCTCACACCTATAATGCCAGCACCTTGGGAGGCTGAGATGGGTGGATCAGATTGGACCAGGAATTTGAGAACAGCTGGGCAACATGGCAAACCCTGCCTCTACATAAAATACAAAAAATTAGTCGGGCATAGTGGCACATGCCTGTAGGCCCCACTGTGGCAGGCCAGGTCTCACTAATGCAGGCCTCCATAACAACTGTTTCAGTACTGACTGGGTGGTTAAGTTAAATATTAAAAGCCAGTCCCCTTATACAAAGGCTGGGATGTAACAAAAGCCCACCAAGAGTTTTGCCAAGGCCTTTCCTGGGCCTTAAAGCATGACAAAATAATGAAGGAATTCTTAGCAGGACCCATTTAGAATTAAACAAGCTTATTGTGGGTCTGAAGGAACTCCCCAAACCTCTGTGATTTAGCAGGAGACAAGGGTAATCACCCCAGCACCTGGATCCATTTAGATTAAGTACATTTACTGAGGCTGCAGAGGAAGATCTTCAGGACTCAGACCTTAGTTACAGATTAAAAGAAGTTAATCACTTATGTCTTTAGATGAATGCACACTTATATGTAGACATATAGCTTAGAAGGTATACAAGTTCTGGAAAACTTTGTAATTTTGAGTTGGTCTGGTGATAATTTCCAGGCTTTCTCCCTGTAACCAGTTGCAGAAATAAAAACTATCTTCCTCCCCAGTTCATCTGCATCTTATTTTGGGGCCACGAGAAATAGCAGCCTGACCCTCAGTTTGGTCCGGGACACCACTACTTAGGAGGCTGACGTGGGAGGTGCTTGAGCCCGGCAGGTTAAGGCTGCAGTGAGTCATGATTGCGCCACTGCAATCTAGCCTGGGCAACAGAGCAAGACCTTGTCTCAAATATAAATTAATATATATATTTATAAAACATATCTATTCTCAACTACCTTTTATACTTTTCGGTATAAATATTTTACATCTTTTTTATAGATTTCTTCTTAGTTATTTGATTTTTTAATGTTAAATTAAATATTTTTAAATATTCATTTTCTTTTTGTTTGCCACTCATGTATCAAATACAACTGGTTTTTATATGATGGTGTTGAACTGGGTGGCCTTGCTAAATTCACTTACCTAATAGTTTATCTGTAATGCTGAAAAGATTTTTTATAATTACAATTATGTTGAATTAGAATAATTACACTTTTACTTTTTCTGTTATAATCTTCTTACCTTTATTTTCTTGTCTTCCCTTATTGTACTAGCTCCAGTAAAATGGCCCTCAACAAACAAGAGATCGAGAAGATCATACAATTCAAAATTCATGTAAAAGTCTAACTAGCTCTAAGCCAATGCTTTCTTTTGCATGTTTTTTTTAAAGTTCAGTTTAACTTCACAGCACATTTTTCATAACTTTGTCTGCTATACAAATTGTTCTGAGTCTCACTGAAATGAACAGCTATGTGAACATCAAACACAAACTGTTTTATTGGAAATTACCAATTACATCATTAGGAAAACCAAGAGACCAAAGAAAGACTTGGGAGTAATGAAACAAATGCACTTCTAGCCAGCTTCTATGTTAGATTTTTTTGGCCAAATCCATGGGCAAATCATAAAGATTGACACCAAAATGCTGCAACAATCAATTACAAGTTCTCTTGAAACAAACGGAAAAATTTTTTAAAAAACTGCAAATAAATAGTTTCTAAAAAAAAAAAAAAAAAGAAACAAGTGGAAATTATAGAAGTAAAAAATACAATAATATAATATTTTTTGTTTCCAGTTGACACCATGCTCTTACTAGTAAAGACAGGGGATACAATGAGTGAATTTGAAGACAGAACAATTTAATTTACCTAACCTGAACAACCAAAAGAAAATAGTCTGGAAAGAAAAAACAAGAGTGAACAGAGCCTAAGAAACCTCAGGGACAACAACAAAAGATGCAACACCTATAAACTAAGAGTCCAGATGTAGGCCCTAACATATCAATAATTACCTTAAATACACCAATTAAAAGATTGGTGAGGTGGTAAAAACAAATACAGATAGCCCAACTGCGTGCTACTTACAAGAAACTCACTTCAAATTCCACAACATAGGTTAGTTGAAAGTAAAAGGATGGAGAAAGATATGCTGGTAAATTTTATAACTTAGAAAGTATAGACCAACTCCTCAAAACCCCAAACTACCAAAACTCACCTGAGATGAAATGATAATCTTAATAAAACTATAACCACCAAATTCATAATTTAAAAGCTCCCTAAAAGGAAATGTCCAGGCCCAAAAGGTTGACCTGAAGAGCTCTTCAAAACATTTTTTACAAAACATAATAGCCATTTTACACAGTGTCTGGCAGAAAATAGGAAACAGGGAAATCTTGTCAACTCATTTTATGAGGCCAACATTACCTTTCTATCAACACTGGACACAGTCAATGCTAGAAATACTGCTACAGGTCAATATTTCTTATGGACTTAGACACAAAAGCTATCTACAACATATTAGCAAACTAAATTCTGCAGTGTCCAATCAAACCACCATAACCAAGTAAGATTTATTCCAAGTACACAAGACTGGTTTGACATCTGAAAATTAATCCACATAATTTACCATACAAACAAGAGGAAGACAAGCCGTATGATCTTATCAATTGATGCAGGAAAAGCTTTTCAAGAAAATATAACACCCATTCCTAATAAAAACTCTCAAAAAGATAGAAATAGAAGAGAATTACTTCAAATTTATAGGAGTATCTACAAAAAAAACACCTACCTCTAACATCATAGTTAATGGTGAAAGACTGAAGGTTTTCTCCCTAAGAAGGGAGCAGGCAGAGATGTCCACTCTCACCACTCGTATTCAACACAGTGCTGGAAGTTCTTGCCATTGCATGAAGGCAAGAAAAATAAAGACATACAGATTGGAAAGGAAGAAACAAAAGTATCTCTATTTGCAGAAGAAAATTGTCCACGTAGAAATTCCCAAGGAATTCACTTAAAATGAAAAATCCAAAAACCTCCCAGTAATAATAAATGAGTTGAGTAAAGTCACAGGATACAGAATCAATTATCTCATCTCTATCTACTAACAATGCACATGTAGAAATGGAAATTTAATCAAAGGTTACCTACTGTATGATTTCATTTATATAACATTTTCAAGTTGACAAAATTTTAAGAATAGAGAACAGATTAGTGATTGCCAGAGTGGGGCATTGGGTGAAGGGAAGGAGGTGTGCAGGTGTGGTTGTAAAAGGGTAACACAGGGATCCTTTTGGTGTTGGAACTATTCAGATATTGACTATGTTGAATACATGAGCCTACACAAGTGACAAAATGTACAGAACTTAATACACACATACAGAATGAATACAGGTAAAACTGGGGAAATCTTAATAAGATTAGTGGATTATGTCAATACCTATATCCTGGCTGTAATACTAGAGTTTTGCAAAAATGCTACCTTTGTGGGGAACAGGACAATGAGTGCAATGGATCTCTCCATATAAATTCTTTTTTAAATGTTTCATTTTTTTAATTTTTTAATTGACAGATAAAATTATATGTATTTCCCATGTACAACATGATGTTTTGTAGTGGTTATACATTGTGGAATGACTAAATCTAGCCAATTAACATATGCAATATCTCACATAGTTATCATTTTTGTGAGAATAATTTATATCCACCCAGCATTTTTCAAGAATGTAATTTATTATAAACTATAGTAACCATGTTGTATGATAGATGTCTCTGTTAATTCTTACAATTGCATGTGAATCTACAATTATCCCAATTTAATAATTGATCATGTTATACTTCTACACTTTCTTATTCACAATTCTAGAATCTGGAATTTTTTAAAAACAAACAAAAAATTATAATTTATTCAGTCTTAAGGTTTGACTTGATTTGAAAACATTTAGCTGTGAATGCTAAACTGAAGAGAGAATATTTATAGTCTTTATCCCATGTAACAGGCATACATTATATACATATCTTATAAGGTTCTGAAAATTTGTAAATTCTGAAATAGAGCTTTGTCTCAAAATTTTCAATGAAGGACTGTGTGGTCTTTGTTGATTACTGAGCTGTAATCAACCCAAATCAATAGCTATTGAGTACAGTAGGGTTTGGCTGTTGACCAGGGTTAGAACCCCGTAAAGTCCATTCAAACCTTTTTATGACCAAGACACAGAAAGACTAAAAGTATCAAAATTGCATGTTTCCTTTAAAAAAGCAATAAAAAACTTTATTCATTCTTCTCTGTTCACTCACGCACTCATTTATTCATTCAACAAGGATTCACTGAATGTTGATTGTGTTCGGTTATGAGCTGTGTCCTTTGATGAACATTAAATTATTTCATATTCTTAGCAGAACTCCTCAAAATGAGCATCATGCCTCCATTTTATAGAAGAGGAGACTGAAACCCAGACAATTTAAATATCACCCTAGGTCAGATAGCAGATACTTAAAGCCAGGACTCTATCTCATGTCTGTCTGGCTCTGAAGCCTTCTTTTTTTATCTTCACCAAAGGGAAAATTCAGACATGTAAGACTAATCTAGTATCTCTAACTCTTACCTGTTTCAAAAGGTCTGGAATGATACACAAAGGCACCAAGTAGCAATTTTACAAGAATTGAATTAATCTTGAAAAAGAATGTAACTCAATGCAGGTTAGAAATTTGAATACACATTTTTCAAAAAGTAGAAAACTTAAAATGAATACCTTAGATGAAAGTGAATATTTTTAGGAAAAAGAAATATAAGTGAAGTTGAGACTAAAAGAAATTTGTAGCAAATAACAAGAAAGAGTCTACAGTAAAATTACTATCTGATTTGGGTAATTTTTCAGTAACAGTGTGATTATTACTTAAAAGGCAAGATTTTCTTCGTTGTGTAGAGAAGGATATTATCTACCTCTTCTTTGAATTGGCAGGATATCAGTATAGCTTGACATGTGAAAGGTAGCATCCTATCAGTTAACATAACGCAATGTGATTCAATGCACTGCAATGAAAATAAAGTTAAGGTCCAGGTATTTGTATCTATTCCTCCTCTTTTTTCTTCTCAGGATCCTTCTCCTTGGTGTTTGTTGGGCTGCCCAGCATTTATTTAACTGTGCAGGTAACCTCACTCAAGAAACTGAGGAAAGCTAAACCCCCTCCACAGTGGCAAAAATGAGGGACACACTCTGAGAAAAAGAACCAGGATTGTGAAAGAGGCCACAGGATGATCCAGTAAGATAGGAGGGGAGCATGAGGAAGAAGGCTCCCTGAGGGCTGGGGTGAGGGTGAAACAGATGTGGGCAGGACCCCTGGTAGCCGCCTTCAAGGCTGGAACACGAGGGAGGCGGCGGTACACTATAGTAGGGTTTCTGAAGGTTTCTTTCAGATACATTATATAACCCATTCTTCAGTGACCCAGAACTTCTCTCAGGACCTGTAATGCTATTGCTTGTATCTGGCAATAAGTAAGTGTTTACTTGTCTAGGGAAATTTTTTTTGGATGGATTTTCTAGATCATATGTGTTGTTTTTTTGAAGCTGTGATGTGCTGCTATTGGCCATAAAGCAAAAGAACAAATTTTTGGTTTTATTTGGGTCTCTAAAGATCTGCCATTGAAAGAATCATCTCCTACAAAAGTTTCAAACAATGATTATTCTGTTTAATAAGAATTTTCAAGGCATAACCTTTAGAGTAGACAGTTTATTCTAACCCCTCCCTCAGTCTATTTCCCAAAGTATTGCTTGGTTGAATGAACACTAATTGTGTAATAGAAACAACATTTTGAGAAGTTCTAGTAGTCGGGTTATAAGAAATGGTTAGGAAAGGAAGTCACTAACCATGTGCACAAGAACAATAATTAGCTGGATAGCATGAAGCTGCCGGGTTCTCACACAAAAGCTTTCAGGCTCATCTTTTCCCTCTTACTTCCTCTCTTAAGGTGTCACCAACATACATATAGTCTCCTTTAAAAAGATTTGGCATCCTAAAGTGAGTTATTATTTTTAAAGTCAAGTAAAAATACAGTAACCCAGAATGAGAAAGACTCTGTAATAAGTCATTCAGGCATTTACATACAGACTAAGCATAATAGGATGACATCTATAATCTTACTAAGAGTGTGAATCTGCTGGGCGCGGTGGCTCATGCCTGTAATCCCAGCACTTTGAGAGGGTGAGGCGGGTGGATTGCTTGAGGTCAGGAGTTCGAAACCAGCCTGGCCAACATGGCAAAACACTGTCTCTACTAAAAATACAAAAAAAAATTAAACAGGCATGGTGGTGCCTGTAGTCCCAGCTACTCAAGAGGTTGAGGCAGGAGAATCTCTTGAACCCAGGAGACGAGGTTGCAGTGAGCTGAGATCACGCCACTGCACTCCAGCCTGGGTGACAGAGTGAGACTCCGTTTCAAAGAAAAAAAGAGTGTGAATCTTTTCTCCCCTTGCTTTATAGCATAAGAGAAAGGCCATCAAGTTGGGGGCACATTTCTCATTCTGAGTGAGGCTGACTTTTCCTTCACAGTGTAAATCATGGACACACATGGGAGATGAGGTCTTCCCACACAACCGTAGGTAGTTTTCAATCTCACGACAATAATCACGCAACATCCTAGAGAATAATTATAAGTGGATTTGTTGGAAGTAGGAGGGAGAATGAAGCTTCATCATGCATAAAACCAGTTTGTCTTGTGTAATGTAAGATGCATCCTAGTTATTCTGAAACAGTATTTAAAGATTTAAAGCAAAAGGTTTGATCAAGATAGAAAAAAATAGATAAAGCTTAGTCTCATGGAATGATCTGTGGGTTACTCATCCAAGCTCTCACTTTCTCCCCTTCTCTATCCATATTAACTACATATGTGGGCTTGATAGTGCACAAGATAGCCTCAATTCACAAGATAACTTTCTTTCTTTTAGCAAACCCTCAGCCTTCTCACACTCTTCTCATATCTAGAAGATTGACCTAAAATCTCAGTTAATCAACTTATGCCTAAAAGCAGGTATCAGTGCAAAAACCTTAGCAATGTCTAGGAGGAAATAATCAATTAGATGACAATGGAAAGAAAGCCTATATATCCTACTGTAAACTAAAAAGTACCTGAGACAAGTCTCAATCAGTTTAAAAGCTTATTTTGCCAAAGCTAAGGAAATGCCTGTGACACAGCCTCGGGAGGTTCTGATGACATGTGCCTAAGGTGACTGGGTTACAACTAGGTTTTATACATTTCAGGGAGACAAGACATTAATCAATACATGCAAGATGTACATTGCTTTGGTCCAGAAACGTGGGAAAACTGGAAACGGGGGCTTCCACATCATAGATGGATTCAAAGATTTTCTTATTGACAATTGGTTGAAAGAGTTATTATCTAAAGACCTGGAATCAGGCCAGGCGCAGTGGCTCATGCCTGTAATCTAAACACTTCGGGAGGCCGAGGCAGGAGAATAAGTTGAGGTCAGGAGTTCAAGACCTGCCCGGCTAATATAATGAAATCCCGTCTCTACTAGAAATACAAAAATTAGCTGGGCATGGTGGTGCACACCTGTAGTCCCAGCTACTTGGGAGGCTGAGGCAGGAGAATTGCTTAAACTCAGGAGGCAGGGGTAGTAGTGAACCAAGATTGCACCACTGCACTCCAGCCTGGGTGATGAGTGAGACGCTGTGTCAAAAATAAAGTAAAATAAAATAAGACCTGGAATTAATAGAAAGAATAGTCTGGGCTACGATAAGGGGTTGTGGAGGTCAATGTTTTATCATGCAGATGAAGACTTCAGATAGCAGGCTTCAGAGAGAATGGATTGTAAATGTTTCTTATCAGACTTAAAGAGTCTGTTCTATCAGTCTTCAGGCTTGTGTTGATTTTAATGCTGGTCAGCTGTGCCTGAATAACAAAAGGGAGGATGGTATAATGAGACATGCCCAACTTCCCCTTTCCATCATGGCCTGAACAAGTTTTTCTGGTTACCTTTGGAATGCTCTTGGCTAAAAGGAGGGGTCTGATCCATTCAGATGGTTAGAGGCTTAAAATTTTATTTTTGGTTTTTACTACCAAGAGTTGCCTTATTCTTTCAGACAAGAAAACAAAGACCCAAGAATAAAATGAAACATGACAGTGGTCAAATAAATATCTGTATTGAAAAAAATGTAACTTATGACATCAGTAAGAAGATATTATAGAAGTATTATAGATATAAATATGAAAGATGAAATAATAAACTTGCAGATAATACGTAGGAGACTAGCTTCATGACCTTGGTGAGGTGAAAACATACTAAGCAGGGGAAAAAGAGCAATACATAGGAAAAGAGAAATAATTTTGACCATATTAAATTAAGGGCTTCTATTCATCAAAAGACACCAAAAAGAGTACGGAAAAGGAAGCCACAAACTGGGATAATTTCTTCTTGTTAAGCCATATAACCAGCAATGATAACAATTTCTAAAACATAAAGCAAATGCCTATGAATCAATAATAAAAGAGAGGAAAAGAAAAATGAGCAGGAGACCTGAACTAACATGTCAAATGAAGAAGATGATCAGCTCAAAAATGAACTTCCTAGCACAAACCCAAACTCATTAGTCATTAGGAAATGCAGATTAAAATTGTATGGGATACACATACAGCCAAAACAATGGTTAAATCTAAAGACGGAAAATATAAGTGTTGACAAGGACTTGGAACAGTGCGAGTTTTATTATAATCTTTAAGGAAGTGTGGCATGGTGTAGCCACTTTGAAAAGTCTTTGGAATTATCTGCTGTCATGAAAGATGTGCTTCATTTTCTGGGCCATGGACCCCAACACAACGTTGGATAGAAGAGATAATTTTAGGTATCATTTTTGGTTTCCTAATTTTAGGAAAATTTTTATACCTTTAAGGATGATGTGTGCTGTAGAATTTTTGTGAATACATTTTTTATGTTAAAAATATTTTGTTTTTTTAATTTTTAATTCACCACAAGTTTTTATCCTTAACACATGTATTAGTCTGTTCTCATGCTGCTAATAAAAACATACCTGAGACTGTGTAATTTATAAAGAAAAAAGGTTTAACTGACTCACAGTTCCACATGGCTGGGGAGGCCTCACAACCATGGCAGAAGGCAAATGAGGTGCAAAGTCATGTCTTACATGGTAACAGGTAAGAGAAAGCATGTGCAGGGCAACTTCCCTTTATAAAACCATCATATGTCATGAGACTTATTCACTATCATGAGAATAGCATGGGAAAGACCTGCCCCCATGATTCAATTACCTTCCACCAGGTCCCTCCCATGACACATGGGAATTATGGGAGCTACAATTCAAGGTAAGATTTGGGTGGGGACACAGCCAAACCATATCAATACACAATGTATATTGATTTTTATCAAATGCCTTTTACTCCTTTTTTGAGATCATATTTTTTCTCCTTTTTCTCTTAATGTTTGAATCAGATTGATTGATTTTTGAATGTCAATTCCAAACTTCAATTCCTAGAATGACTTCAATTCGGTTATGACATTTTGTTATTTGTGTATATTTGCCATGGTAATATTTTCTTTCATGTTTTTTATATGTTTCTTGCATTGTCTTTGTCAAGAGTATTCTTGTCCTCAAAATACAAGTTGGTTTTATTTCAATTAATACAAAAATTTGGATTTTTATACAAAAGCTTAAATAGCTAAGAGGTCCATGGTTTTATCATTTGGAATTGTTTTTAATGTCTTTTTTAAAAAGTACTCAAAAATAATGATACCTGAATTGATACTAAAAAATACATAAATGTGTTATAAGCACAGATATGTGAAAGGTAAAAGACAATGGGACATGAATAGTGCTGGGGTGAGGTGTTAATATTTCCACCAAAAGGGATAAGAGCTCCAGGGGTTACTACTTTTCACTATTTATTGAAATAAGACTAAGTCTAAGATGATCTTATAATATCTGGTAATTTCCAAAAAGCAAATTTTTTTTTTACTCTTTCTGAAATAGTTTTGAAATAATATAGGACCTGCATTTTCAAGTTTGACAATTTTACATTAAAAACAGGTAAATCGTTAATTGAGCCAATTCCACCCCCACTCTGAATCTTAGATTCAGCCATCTGAAAAGAGTAAAATGCTCTCTACTGTGTCAGAGTCTGTGTGTCCAGGGAAGGTATAGAAATAGGACAGAATAGGATGCTAACTCAAATTAAACCGATAGAATTAATGCTTTTGAGTTGCATTGATTAACAGGTAAATTTCCAATCAATACTACCATTCGTGTGTGGTTTTTTTCTTATTCAAGGTGAGTGAAGTGTTTATGAGAATCTAACCATGTTGCTGGGTCTCCCTCCATTTTTTGATGTTGGACTGCTGCTGACATCTATTAAGCCCCAATCTTTCTTCTTCTCCTTGTGCCCCACATCTGAGCAAGATAAGATGCCTGGGCACTCCTTCCTTTGGCACCAGTGCAAGATTAAAACCATGCAAGTGCCTGTCTGCTTGAGAGAACTTTCATCCCAGCCCCAGCCCTGGCCACAGCCCTACACAGCAGGAGCCATGTAGGACCTGCTTGAGAAACCTGCTCTGCTCTCCCCAGAGATCTCGATTATGACTTTTTCATACTCTCTTGGTGCATGTGTGTGTGTGTGTGTGTATTCATTTACCTTCCACCAGGTCCCTCCTATGACACATGGGAATTATGGGAGCTACAATTCAAGGTGAGATTTGGGTAGGGACACAGCCAAACCATATCAATACACAATGTATATTGATTCTTATCAAATGCCTTTTATTCCTTTTTTGAGATCATATGTGTGTGTAGTACCAACAGTCTTGACATCCAAACCAAATTTTGGATGGAGTCCATCTGCCTCTGAAGGTGGCCATAACACTGACATAATAGAAAACCTGTTATTTAAATTCTTGGTTATAATTTGAAATGTTTAATAGAAACTGACATCACAGAATGGTACTGCAATTTAAAAATGTGACTGAATACAATTGTTTATAAACAGTATCTAAATGCTTAGTCCAGTATTGTTGTTATAATTGTAAGCTCAGGTGCACTAGGCTGGTAACAGTGTTACTGGTAGAAGGTGTCCAGGTTCTTGGCATCTCGAACAAAGAATTGGACAAAATGCACAAACAAAGCAAGGAAAGCAAATACAGGGATTTACTGAGAATGAAAGTACACTCCACAATGTGGGGGTGGGCCTGAGCGTAGAGGCTCATGGGCCCTGCTTACAGAATTTTCTGGGGTTTGAATACTCTAGAGGTTTCCCATTGGTTACTTGGCATACATTCTATGTACATGAAGAGAATGAAGTGAAGTCACAGAGTCATTTACTTGGAATGCACCCTATTGTAAATGGAGAGGACATTACTTGGTTTGTGTGATCTAGGTAAATGGAGAGGATGAATGTGAAGTTACAAAGTGTAAATGGAGAGGATGTTACTTGGTGTGTGTGGTCTACTTCAACGGAGAGGATGAAGTGAAGTTACAAAGCTATTCACGTTCCTGTCATGGCTGAGGAGCTTTCACTTGATTTAGTTCTAGGAAGTCAGCGTGCATCGGCCTTATGTTCCCTACCTCCAAGCCCTATTCTCCTGCCTCAGTAGCACTGCAACCTAGAGAGCATTTGTCTGTTTGACTGTTAAGGCTTCCATGTTCGGGATGTGTGGTGAGTCGACCAGAAACATTGTTGTAATTTCAGTTTGATAAAGTTGAAGAAGTACATATGCTTGCAGATGAAGGTAAATTTTTAGGGGTTCAATCTGTAATTGAATATTAAACAAATAACACAAAATTGACTAGATTCATATGTAAAGTAAAATATGCCCTAAAAAATAAGAAATGCTGTTTTTAAAACTGCAGGCTAGCTAATAAACTGGATATTATTTTAAACTCAAATACCTATAAACAGTCTCATCTATAAACATCCTCCCCACCCTAACTGAAACCCAACTGACATAAGGAAGAGCCTAGAGAGGAAGGAGAGGAGGAAGAAGCTTGAGAGAGAAGAAGCTGTAGGGAAGACAAGCTTGAGAGAAGAGAAGTTTGAGAAAGAAGAAGCTGAGGGAGGAGAAACTTGAGAGTGGGCGGAAGATCACTGAGATGGTGGAGAGTCACAGGTGTGTGAGTAAGGAGAAGATAGGGAGACAGTGGGCAAAGGAGACTTGTGAATCAAGGAGGTTGCAAACATGATAAAAAAGACCTGTGGAGCATCTTCATGAGCAACAGAAACAGCAGTCGTGCTGTCCATGTATGTCTAGAAAGAGAGGGAGTTGAACCATCCTCAAGGTTTCCAGTAGCCTTAGGCAGTATACAAGAGCATTTGAGAATATTCTTGTCTTGAAAGAGACAAACAAGTTACTGATACTGCTCGAACTAAGGAGCTCTGACATTGGAAGAGATGGCAAGACCCCTGGGAAGACCTGATGATAGGGACAAAGAAGGCACCAAAAACACCAAAAGAGACTCCCAACCAAGGCCAGCACAGATGAGTTACACCTCAGCTGGTGATAGTAGAAGACAGAGGGTGCCCACAAAAATATCTCCAATGCCTTAATACTCCACCAGCAGCCCGATGACATCTTTCAGAGAAGAAAGGGCAATTCTAAAGTGTTGAAGAAATCCCTGTTGTATCTGAGATTAGCCTGAATTGGTAAGATCAGGTAATTGGCCACTAGGTTGTTTGGGACTCTAAATAGGTTAGTCATATAAACAATAGAAAGTTTATTTGACCTTTATGCCCATCTGAAAAGCCAAAGCCCACATATAATTCTTGGCAATGAGTTATGACTTAATAAAAGTTATTTCCATTATACTGATCATAAAAGTCTTTTTCCAGTGTGAAGTACTGAGTACCATAAAGTATTAAGCAGCTTTGTCATCAACAGCAGCATTCTGAATTTCCAGGCTCTTGATAAGTTGTGGTTACACACCTTGAAACAATCACATCTGGAACCTGTCCTAGGAGTTAGGGCAGTTGGACTTATCTCCAATAATAATCCTTCCTGAATTAATTCAACATCCACAATGCTTGTCATCAATTAATCAAAGGAAACACAGAATTAAATAAATCCCACATGGCAATTATGAGAAAGGCCATAAAAGGAAAACATATTATTTTCTAAGAAACAAAGAAATACAGAATGCCTCTTATGTTATAAGCACAGATATGTGAAAGATAAAAGATAATGGGACATGAATAGTGCTGGGGTGAGGTGTTAACATTTCTACCAAAGGGATAAGAGCTCCATGGGAGTACTACTTTTCACTATTTATTGAAATAAGACAGTCTAAGATGATCTTCTAATATATGGTAGTTTCCAAAAAGCAATTTTTTTTTTTTACTATTTCTGAAATAGTTTTGAAATAATATAGGACGAGACTGCATGGCCACTGGCTGGTTGGGAAGGAATTCCTCTCTCCTGCGATGTGCTCAGATACAGATGCTTTTACATTTCTTTATCCACAGTCTGGCCACAGTGGATAAAGAAATGCAAAAGCATCTGTATCTGAGCACATTGCAGGAGAGAGGAATTCCTTCCCAACCAGCTAGTGGCCCTACAGTCTTGTCCCTTACGTCCCCAGGAGAGCTCATCTGGTGAACTCGGCTTATGCACATTTCAAGCTTCCCCAAGAAAGGGAAAGGTCAAGAATATTCTTGAGGCAAAAGATCCTGATTAGGAGCAAGTATTTCAGAAAAAGCTGTGAGGTCTGAAATACACTGTCAGAAAGTATAAGAAGTTTGTGTCCCGTTTCTATCACTGACAAGCTATGTAAGTTTGTACAATTCTCTTAGGTCATTCAAACCTAGGTTTCCCCATCTGTAAAACAGAAAAAAATGATAATGGTCCCTTCCTGGCAGACATGGCTTATTGGCTCATTCTCTGATGAAGCACTTCCTACCATCATCATTTTGTCACTGTCCACTCTCCAGAAAACAAAAGCAAATATTCACTTCACAGCTGAGAGTGGCCAAGAAATATGGAGGAAAAGTGCATGGGTGCTTCTGATAGGCTTTAAACTGAGCCTTTTCTCCCTTTTACCCATCTTGTGCCCAGTAATTATTTCAAAATCCAAAGCAATCACGTTGCAACCGTGAGTGAGGCATCAGTGTGAGCACAATTGGTCAACATGATAAGAACGGTTTAGAAAGTCCAGCTTCTGAATGGCACTGCTGAGCAGCTCCAGCAACAGCAGGCACTGCTATTCTTCAGATTTCCTGTTGTAGATTAAAAATGAATTCATATTTGTTTAAGTCACTATAAAGTAAATTTTTAATTACTTGCAGCTAAAAGCATTCCTAACCACCAAGCCATGTTAAAATTGTTTTTAATTAATAAGAATTTTAGAAATATTATTTATCCTTTTTATACTTAAAAATACATACCATATGATAGCATATACATTTTATTTAATTTTTACTGAATGAAATTAAATGGTATTTATTCACTCATCAGATGAATCACATATATTAGAAATAAAGGAGAATCATGTAAAAATTGCATTGCTAAAAAGAATAAAAAGATGAATTTCTCCCAAAGTTTTTGAACCACAGGCAGTACATCAACAAAATGATTATTTTATTTAAAATGTATGATTTATTATTTATTATTAAGTAGATTATTTATTTTTATTTAAAATTTTTAAAAAATTAGTCTTGTTGGAGCCATGGAGTAGAAAAAATGATATTTTGTACTGTCATTGTATCTCTTCTCAGGGAACTTGCCCTGGAAAAACAAAGGCCCACCTTAGGAGAAGAACACGGGCCAGAGGCACCCTGCTTCTGAGCTACCCTCAACCAGCCACCTCTGGAAGCACTGGCAACTCATCCCCAGGGGCTGTTGCCCAGCGACTGGGTTTGGCACACCAAGTGAAATCCACTAGAGGCTGGCTCAGCTGACCTATCCACTCCATTTTCTGTCATTTCCCTCAGCACTACCTGTACTCCAGCCACAGAGAACTATGCAATCATCTCTGAACAGATAGTTCAGCTGTCTGCTTATTTTCCCTACAGAGCACCCTTCCCCTGTGTCTGCCAGGAATACCCCTCTTACCCAGCAAGGTCCTACTAGAACATTTACTCCTCACTGACACTCTTACCCGCAAAATATATGGACCCACCTATGATTTCCTTATGATGGTCAGCACATATCTCTGTTGTAGGCACCGGCCAAAATGTTACTTTTTATCTGATTGTGTAGCTTTTTCCCCATTTAAATGTGAATCCAGACCCTATCCCCTTGGTATCCTGAAAATTAGGTGGATCATGATCGTCTAATTGACTGGGATTGGCTTTCAAGTGGATAGATTTAGCTTTATCCAAGTGCTAATGGATGGCAGGTTGCAAAGAGGTCATAGGGGGAGCATTTGGAAGATTGGGGCAGAGGTTTCAAACACTTTTTTTTAACAATTATTTTGACCTGTCTGCACACTGGTTTTATTTACCAGTTATATATACTTTACTTCACTGAAGAAAGAACTTTTGTCTGTTCACTATGGATGGAGAGCAAAGATTTGATTCAGCTGAACAACAGCCCCCAGTATTTGCACATATAAAATCTCCTGAGAAGAGATTCAGGAACTGTCTTCCATATTTAGAAACAGCTCAAAGGTTCAATTGATCTTGGATGCCCAGTGGGCTCCAGGATAAATAAAAACCTTTGATTCCCCTAGGGCTTTCTGGTTTCCATTTTTATCCCTTAGTGTTTGACTAAACACCACATGAAAATGAAAAACCTATACCAACTTTCCTAATTGAAGCTGTGTCTGATTATGGAAACACTTAAAACATAAAAATGGGTTGCACATGGCTTGCTCCTGGCACTGAGTTCAGGAACTACTTCCTGCTGTCAATCCACTGAATTCAACACTGCACTATGGATGGTAACAATATTCATCTTCAACTGACAATACTTCACAATATTCAGTTTAAAATCATTTTCCTGGCTAGGTCACTTTAACTTTGTAAGTAAACACTGCCAAAATTCCCACGGTCTAGCTAAGACTTTGAGTTTATATATAAACTGAATTTATACAAGAGGCTGAAGGATATGGTCACAGACTCTTTTTTCTACTAGCAGAAGGAAGTTGGCTTCAGCCTGAAGCTTTCTCAATAATTAGAACTATAGGACTATCATGTCCTATTTTCTGCAATTTTCAAGTACGGAAACCTAAAATCTAAAAACAAAACAAAACACAAGGATAACAACGCTGGGTTAGGCCATACCCGTACTTTGTACTCATATCCAGACCATACTTCATTTGGAGGGTCATGGGAAGCTGTTTTTGTTCATATTGATGTTCTACTGGAAATTAAAATTTTATGAAAATTACAGTTCAAGGTATTGACTCTGATAAGGCTAATGAAGATAATCAGAAAATATCAACTTTAGAACCCTAAATGGCTTAGTTAATCTTAAATTACCCGTAAGAGGTAAGGGAAGGTATTTCAGCCACAATGGGGATCTGTGGAATCATGCTTTCTATGCATGTCAGTCAGCTAATACTATTGAAAGTCTTCCCAGTACCGGGGAAACACTTCTCCTGACTTTGCATCCTGGGCCAGCATCTCCCTGGTCTCAGCCTGTGAAGAGCAGAGGCAGAATGTGTGCTCCATAATACAGAGAATAAGCCCTTTAGAAGCACCCAAATGGGTTTCAAATCTCAGCTCTGCTGCTTACTAGAATTTTGCATCTGGAATTTGCATCTTCTTTTTTTAAAATATATGAAAATACATTTTATTATTATTTCAATGTATAATATATTAGTGAATACACCAGATTGCATTTTCTCAAATGGCCCATAAATTACATGATAACATTTCTCTTTGATTCCTGAGATCTTCAATATTATTTGTCTTTCAGACCATCTACATTCTTACCATGACTGTGAGACTGATACTGCCCACAAGGATACCAGTACTGAGTGATAAAGAACATTTTGCTAAGTTGTTCTATCGTGGTCCTTGCTTAAGGTACTGACATTTTTTTTGCTAATCTATTTTTCAGCACTTGAGCATGTGTTTCTTCATTGTCACATACAGGATCTGGTTGAGGGAGAGGTTTTATGTGTTCATCTGCAATGTCCACAGAAGCGGTGCAGCTTACTATTGTGCTGCCATCAGATGTCAAGAAAAGCTCTACTTTGTGGCCTAACAGTGAAGAATACATAGATTTATAAAAAACAATACAGAGCTCCATCATAATTTATGTATCCCTTTTGATTGGCATCCAAGTTTTCTCCCCTTTTCCACTATTGCAATCTCCTTTTGGTTTGGAAATACACGTTTCAAGATAGTTTGCTATCACTTGTTTTACTGCTGCTGATCACTGACACACAGAAGTTAATGTGTGTCAGATAATGTTCTATGTGCTGATGTATATCACCCCTAAATCTTCACAAAACCCCATCAAGTACATATTTTTATTACCGCTGTTTCATGCCTGTGAAAACAGGTGCAGAGAGGTCCAATGGTGTGAGCAAGGTCACAGAACAGGTTACAGTGGAGTGGAGCAAAAGCTGCAGCGCTTCTGCTCCAGAGCCAGGCTCTTAACAAGGGCACCTGCTGTCCCTGCCTCGAGCAGGTTCCAAGGTTTTGCTGTTGTTGGGGTGTTTTGTTTGTTGTGCTGTTCCAGCATCGTAATAATATCAGACACAAGAGCTGCCTGGCTGTCTTCCCGGGATTAGAGGTAAACACTGAGGCTACATTTTGTGAGTGAAGATAACTAGTCCTTTGGGGAGAAGGCAAGCCAATGGCCCTGGCCTCATTTGTTAGCCATCTAATTTTCGAGCATGAGTTTGCTTGAGTAGGACCACCTGGTATTAGAACATTTCCTGTGTTCATAGAAATTTAAAATTGTATATTTATAAAACATTTATCAAACTGAGTGACATCATTCAACAATTTGGTACTTTCAGGGGATTGTTGGACGGATGTTGTGGGAACTGAACTTGAAGAAGAAAGAGCCCATCATTTGGACACATCTTAGGGCTTCCCAGCTGCACCAGGTTATGGACAAGGGACCTGGAACCCCAACCCTTCCAGTCACTAACCACATGGCCTGAGATGTCATTTCATGCAGCTGGGCTCTTTGTGCTCATCAGCAAGTGATGTAAATAAAGCATGTGAGGTTAGCACACCGTACATTCTCAAATCCTGGAGCTACTGGTCCTCTTGTGACTATTATTATTATTAATATTATAATGAACTTTTGAAAAAATTATTTAGTGTGTTGCAAAGTTTCTCTACACCTGGAAGTAAATGCAGTCAAATTTGGGTGAGGCAGGAATTTCCAATCTTGAGTCTGCCCCTTTGCAGACCCTTCCTAGAGGCTGAGACCCTATAGCTGTGGCCTGAGCCCACCGGATATGCAGCCAAGTATGGGCATCTGTCAACTACAGCAATGCATAAGGATGCCACCCAAATAGCTGCACTTTTCTGAAAATCATCACTTCTGTTCTGCAAAGAGCTACACATTCCTCTCCCTTTTTCCCTGCTTTTGAGTTCTTTATTTTCCAATATGCATGACACCAAGGGGCCATGAGGATTTGTGAGCATGCAACACCCCTGGGAGAAGGTAGTCTTTTGTGCCACAATCAGTCGAAGGACCAGACCTAGAACCACTGATTCCCAAGCTGTTGACTGCGGAGTCACCACCAGCTCCTTGAGAATCTGATGGTTGATTCAGCTCCTCTTGGATGGGTTGATGGAAAATGCATTTATATTTGGCAAATGCCAATATAATTGGGCTTTTTAAAATTCCAGAAGATTTTAATTGCAGAAAATTACTTAAGTCTTTATTGTCTTTTTTTTTTTTTTTTTTTGCTCTTAAAGCTGAGCAATGAAATGAGACCAAACTAGAGTTTAATAAAAACTAATTCCCACTAGAATTTAGAGCACATCTTTAAACCTTAAATCTTCTGTTCATGAAACTTTGCCTAGTTAACTGCTAGAGTCTGCAGGCTGTTTTTAATTTACAGTTTTTACTCCCATCAGAAGATGGAAGGAAAAATAACTGAAAATAATGTCTGCAGAATAGTCCCAGTGCCTAGCTGTCCTGCACAACTGCCAGGCTCTGTTCAACTTGTGAGAGAGGAGAAATTTCTCTCTGAAAGAAGGGCATTAGGATCCCCAAGGGCTTCTGTGCAAAAGAGGAGAAATGCCTGGTTAGGCACCTCCTATATGACCAGGATGCATAAGCATGATCTCCCTCAGACCTCAGGGCAGCATCTTGATACATGAGCAAGCATCCCTGTGCTGCTGAGAAGACATTTAGAGAGGTGCGGCCATCACACACTAATAAAGTGCAAATCCAATGCATTGTGCAATTCAAATTGGATCTGCCTCTTTCCCGAATCAATTATCTTGCCTTGAGGGGTTGCCAGATAAAATACTGAATGCTGAGTTCTGTTTAAGTTTCAGGTAACCAAGAGTCATGTTTCCATGTAAGTATGTCCTAGATATTGCATGGAACTTGGATATACTGAAAAATTATTGATTTTTTTAATCTGAAATTTTGATTGAAGTGGGCTTTCTATAATTTTATTTGTTAAATCTGGAACACTAGGTGATTTCTCCTCATAAGAACCAAATGTTGACTATCTGTTCTTTTATTGGTGTAGATCCCAATTCAATTTTCATTAAAATTAATGTATATTTGCAAAAAATTAGCCAGGAGTGGTGGTGGGCACCTGTGGTCCCAGCTGCTCCGGAGGCTGAAGCAGAAGAATGGCGTGAACCGGGGAGGCGGAGCTTGCAGTGAGCTGAGATGGCGCCACTGCACTCCAGCCCGGGCAACAGAGTGAGACTCTATCTCAAAAAAAAAAAAAAAAATTAATGTATATTCGGCAGCATGTTTGGGACATTGATGCCTAGCCTTTTATTTCAGGCCTATGAGAAGAAAGGGGAAAAGGATGGAAGAGGATAAAGAAGGAGGGAGAGCAGGAGGGAAGAGTGGGAATGAAGGAAGAAGGAAAGAAAAACTTAAAGTAGAAGAAAAAGGAAGAAATCAATATTTTTCTGAACATTTTCTATTTTTATTTTTTATTTTAATTTATTTTATTTTATTTTTTTTATTTTTTATTCTTGGAGATGGAGTTTCGCTCTTGTTGCCCAGGTTGGAGTGCAATGGCACGATCTTGGCTCACTGCAACCTCCCCTCCTGGGTTCAAGCAGTTCTCCTACCTTGGCCTCCCGAGTAGCTGAGATTACAGGCACCTGCCACCACGCCTAGCTAATTTTGACGTTTTTAGTAGAGACAGGGTTTCACCATGTTGGCCAGGCTGGTCTCAAACTTCTGACCTCAGGTGATCCACCTGCCTCAACCTCCCAAAGTCCTGGGATTGCAGGGGGTGAGCCATGGCACCTGGCCCATTTTCTATTTTTAAAAAAGAGCACCCCTGCTATATCAGAATCACAGACAATTATAAAGTAATTTAACTTAAAACTGAAATGAATAATAATTCCCTACAGGGGACATCTCTTTAGGAAGACAACTTGTAAAATATTACATTATTACACTTCAATTTGCATATGTGTACATTTCATTAACTAAATTATAAGTATTAATGTCAGATTTATCAACCAATTATCAGCCAATTATTATCACCAAGGAGATCTAGAATAATTAGATGACAGTTAACCACCTAAATCATATGCAAATAAATTCAGTTTTTATCCACTGAAAATCAGATCCTGCAAGACTCAAAACATCTGGATATCTGTAAGCATCTAAAACTTTGGCATTTTTATAGGCAAAATAATTCACTGGTTTATTTTTATTTGTAATATTTAATCAGAGGTTTTATCTCTATACACACACAGTCACATTTCTCATTAATTTAAAAAGTCATCTGACCTCTCCAGACCCTGGCTGCTGCCCACACTTGGGCCACAGGACCCTGACAGATCTTCTCACTCTGAGGTTGAATGACTCTCAGAATCAGCCATTAAATGGGTAACTGCAAGTAAGAGATTTAAACATTGCCTTTCTCTGTTGAAAGGTAGGCACAGAATACAAATATACACATCCTTCTTTCTTATTTAGGCTTCCAGGAATATAATACACGGTATTTTGTACCCCACATACGTGACGACTAATCCCAAGTAAGCACAAGGTGAGAGAGTTTTAACTGACGTGGGGCTAGGAGACAGTAAGATCACACCACAGTCTTCTCTGGTTACTTAAAGCTTCTTGCATTTATTTGAAAATACTAAGATATATTCCAATGGGAACAGGGACTTGGGAAAATAAAATTTCACGTCAGGGCTGACTTCACAAAGAATTAACAATAAAATCTTTTCCTTGTCATCCTTTAATTCTTGATCTGTGTGCCTCTGTGCTTAAGAGGAATGGCTGTATGACAGGGGTGGATAGCATTCCTATATCCCAGGGACATTTGCTGGCTCTGGGGCCCTCACGTCTGGAAAGACATAGTTCCTACCTTCAATCAGTAGGTTACACATGAGCATACCCAAGCACTGCACAACACAGCTGGTTTTATAATAGCCATCATGGAGAGGCAGAAGACAGAGAGAGAAAATCCTTCCAAGGACCTGGTTAGGATCCTCAGAGGAGGAGGTAAAAGATCTTGGGAACATTAGAGATGCTGGCAAAGCAAAACTGGCGCTAGGGTAGTGTTGCTTCAGGGACCATGCACCACGGGGCTCTGCTGCTGTGTCTAGGGCGAGCGTGTTTGAAAATGCAGTGTATTGATAGAAAATGTGATGCATGGTGAAGCCAACAGATCAGGAAATGATTGCCTTTGAAAAGACAGCTTGAGAGGAGTGGGGATCCTCAGGCCACGGGGAGCCACACAAGGCAGTACCAGGATCGCCAGGAGGCAGAGGGAGAATAGGAAATGTGGGCAAGAGCCTTTACCATCGCTTCTGCAGAAATGCACGGGAGAGGCCGGGTAGGCAGGTTCAGGATCGGCTGGTCCGAATATCTTCCAGGCTCTGGGGCAGAAGGGCTGTCTCTAATTGTCTGATATCTGGCCCTGAGGGTGATAGCCCCATAAGTGGAGGGGGCTTGGAGCTGTGGGATGCAGAGACACACACAGAGGGAAGACTATGAGAAAAGACACAGGGAGAAGATGGCCATCCGCAAGCCAAGGAGAGAGGCCTCAGAAGACGCCAACCCTGACAACACCTTTCTCTCAGACTCTGGGCCTCCAGCACAGTGAAGTAATCAGTTCCTATGGCTTATGCCACCCAGTTTGTGGTTCCTTGTCACAGCAGCCCTAGCAAACGGACACAGACACATATCCAACATATGAGGCACTCTTTTACATCCACTACTCACTTATACTGTATCTCACCCAAAGCTGTGAAGTGTGGTCGGTGGGCACAGCATAGTAGGAGACAAATTTGTCCTATGAGAAAAAAATGTTTCTAAATGTATAGTGAGCAAACAGGTTAGATTTCATAGCCTTCAATTAAAGCATTATGATGTTAATCAAGCATGACATTGTTTATATAGCCACACAAAATAAAAATTCAAGTGATTTTTCATCTATTGACAAATATTCATCTAAATATTTGAGACTGCATAAATAGGTTTTACCTAAGTAGAATATTCCATATTCTGTTATCATCTTAGGCTTACTTATTATTGAGAAAGGAGTATACAGGGGATAAAGAGCTGGGGGAGTAAACCAGTTAAGTTCCTCATTACTTCATAAAACGTACAGATGTGAAAACTGATGTACATCCAAGAGACCCGACCCTTGCTTTACCCTCGGGAACCCACAAGTGGTACAATATCAGGATTACAAGTTTGTATTTTTGCACTGTTATGAAGCTATTCTTTAACACACACCCTTCTTATGAAAAAGCAAAATAAAAATCTGAAGGTGTACCAGTATAATTCCTCTATTTACTGACTTTTACTCTAATATTTTTCATTTGGAGTGAGAAGAATAACTTTTATAAGATGTTCTATGGCAAAAGTTCTTCCTTGGAATCTTTTCAGAATGAAGCATCGAGAAAGAATCCGCCGGGGGACCTCCTCTTTCAGCTTTGGAGCCCCCCTCCCTCTGTCTCTGTAAGGGGGAGCTTCTTCCTTCTGTCTTCTCCCTTCACTTCTTGCCTATTAAACTCTCCACTCCTTAAAACCAAAAAAAAAAAAACAAAAACAAAAAAAAGAGAATCTGCCAAACAAACAGCTGTAAGGTTTACACAGTAGAGCAATATGGATATTTTTGGAAGGAAACACATGGGAACCATCTCTGAAGCACTTCTGGAGAGTGATTCACATTAAAACAATAAAATATTAACCATAAAAACTTAAGAAGGTACAAATCATGGGGATAAAAAATCTCTTTAGTTCGGCCACACACTTTAAGAGAGGGTGTTAGGTAGATTACGAGGCACTGGATTCCCATTCCATAAAATCTAGGACACAGTTTGGGACAAAAAAACAGTGTGTTTGACTGATGGAGGTTAGAGGGTTGGCCCGCAAGCATGCAGATCCTAACACTCAGAGCACAGCAGCCGTCACGTGTGCTTTATCCAGATCCATCAGTTCTACAGAAAGAGGTTGGTGATGGAGATCAAAACCAAAAAACTCACAAAGCCAAGCTACAACAAAGATCATGAAAATAATGATGAGAGCTACCACTAGGCATCAGCCACAACTCCCCTCTCCCCTAACAAGGCATAGCTGGCTTTTGAAAAGTAACTTTGATCTGTATCTTATTCCAGCTAAGATTTTTTTTTTTTCTTTTTGAAACAGAGTCTTGCTCTGTCGCCCAGGCTAGAGAGCAGTGGCAGGATCATAGCTCACTGCAGCCTGAAACTCCTGGCCTCAAGCAATCTTACCACTCCAGCCTCTGAAGTAGCTGAGATTATAGGCATATGCTGCCACCACACTTAGCTAATTTTTTTTTCTTTTTTTTTTGAGACAGAGTTTCACTTTTGTTGCCCAGGCTGGAGTGCAATGGCTCCATCTTGGCTCACTGCAACCTCCACCTCCTCGGTTCAAGCGATTCTCCTGCCTCAGCCTCCTGAGTAGTTGGGATTACAAGCATGGGCCACCATGCCCGGTTAATTTTTTTGTATTTTTAGTAGAGATGGGATTTCTCCATGTTGGTCAGGCTGGTCTCAAACTCCCGACCTCAGGTGATCCGCCCGCCTTGGCCTCCCAAAGTGCTGGGATTACAGGCATGAGCCATCGTGCCTGGTCAATTTTTATTTTTATTTTTTGTACGGTCAGGGTTTTGCTGTATTGCTCAGGCTGGTCTCGAACTCCTGACTTCAAGTGCTCCTCTTGCGTTGGCTTCCCAAAGCACTGGGATTACAGACGTAAGCCATCACACCCAACCAGATGTTTTCTAAAGATCACAAATTGTTGTATTTGCTCATCTGCTGGGAAGACTGGGCTCAAACTATGGCATGATAATGGTTAACAATATAACTCCCCTATGTAACAATTCCCTTACGACTTCCTCTTGACCTTGGGCAAGGCTCAAAGCCCTTAGCCTAGCTGTTAAGGCACTTTGAAACCTGACCTTGAAGGCCCAGGGTGCAGGAGAGAGAAGGAACTTGAAGAGGACACACTTGGGCTGAAGTGTACATTCTGAATCACAGAATTTGTGTTCTAAATCCCGGAAATCAGAACCAGAAATCTTAGGCAGTATCTCAGCTGGATCAATAAAAGAATAGATGAATGAGCATATTACTTCGAGCTATGGAGTTGCTGAAAAACTAAACCAGATTGTTAAGAGAATAAAACTTGCTTCCCTCTGCAGAGTGAAACTGTAAGTGGAAAGAATGAGGCAGAAATTTTGCTTTTTATTACTAGCTCTTCATTACTATCTTTAAAATCATAAATATGTATTACCTTGACAAATTTCTAAAATATGGCACAAAAAGCAAACCGAAAACAGGTTTTTGAGTATTTTATGATATGTGAGACTCTCAAGTCTTTGTGCCATGTACAACCTTAAATGATTATGAAAGAACCTCAAAAAGCAGCGCAGTGGCAGATGCCACTTCTCAGATTAGGACGCCCAACAACTGGCATAAAGTCCCAGAGTTCAGCAACTGTCCAAGCCCAAAGCTGAGGCAGCTGCACTAGACCACACTGAATCCTCATATGTGGCCTTTTCCTGGGGCTGTCTCACACTCATCCTGCCTCCATCACACCCAGCCCCAGACATTCACTGCCACAAGGATGAATCGCTCACTACTGTGTCCTGGGCTGGTAGGACATGGACACTGGGAAACAGGGATGGAAGGAACGCCACCCCCATGTCAGGGGGCCTTAGTTCTCCCTGCACGCCTGGTTCCAGGGCACTCCCAACCCAGACTCCACCCTGACTTTAGGTGATGTTGCTGTGAATACCTCCATAGCGGGTTTGAACCATTTTCAGATGACTTCCAGCAAGTGTGGCTCCTATAAAATAAAGCTCACACTTCCACATGAGTACCATCTGCAGCCCCCAAACACGTATACCCTCATGTGGGAGCAACTCAGGAAAGTGCTGGAGGGATGCAGCAAATCAGCATCTATTTATTTAATTTTAATTTTTGAGGTAGAGTTTTGCTCTGTCACCCAGGCTGGAGTGCAGTGGCACAATCTCGGCTCACTGAAACCTCCGCCTCCTGGGTTCAAGCGATTCTCCTGCCTCAGACTCCTGAGTAGCTGGGATTACAGGTGCCCGCCACCACACCCAGCTAATTTCGGTATTTTTAGTAGAGATGGGTTTTCACCATGTTGGCCAGGCTGGTCTCAAATCCTGACCTCAGGTGATCTGCCCACCTCAGCCTCCCAAAGTGCTGGGACTACAATTGTGAGCCACCAGGTCCAGCCATTTATTAAATAACCTCTATGTGCCAGGCACTGAACCCAATTTTCACCTGCATTAATTCATTTCATCTCACAACAACTTTATTCACTAGATTCTTATTACTATTCATAGTTTTACTGGTAAGAAAAGAGAGCCTCAGAGAAACTAAGGAAAATGGCCAGAGTCCCAGAGCCACTTCGCTGGAGGATTGGACTTTAATTCCAGATTATTCTAATCTCAAGTTTATTCTACCACGTCAGATGACATCTAAAAAGAGACACTTTGGAAAGATAGGCTCTTCTATACGGCTCTGGAGAACTGACTGTTCTTTTTTCATTTGAAAACTTGTCTTCCCAAGAGTCGGAGGTTCCCCGTGAATACAGAGAATTCCCTTAGATGTGTGACCCTTGGTGATCTCTAGCTAAGCACCAATGCACGGGAAAGTGAACTGCCCAAACTCTGATGCCTTGTGTTGGGTTTATGCAACAGAATGCTTTTGTTCTATAATCTGCACTCCCAGGAGAAAAAAAAAGACCAAACAAAATCCTGTCTTCTTTAACCTGCAAAAGCCATGACTTGCAGCAGTATTCCATCTACAATATGAGACCTTGAAATGTAGGCTTTAGAAAAATGTGTTTTCCATTCTTCTTCATAGCCAAGTCATTACAACATGTCCATTCTCTAAATGAGATGAAACAGGAAACTTCCTGTTGGAAAATTTTCTGCATCCTTGACCCTGCCCCTGGATTTCAGAGTTCACAGAAGGCTAAAGCTGGCGGAAGCCATGAAGATGTCCCATTGCCCCTCTCACTTCTCACTGACCTTCATCATTTATGTCTTCATTTTACAGTTTGTGTTGTCTCTGCATTTGTTCATATCCCAGGATATACTGCTACACACCTCCAGGTATGTCATCCTAGGAAACAAACGGGCTCAAGCCATTTCCAAACCTTCAACACCCCAAGGCAATTAAAACAAGACAAAACAAAGTCCCTGGTAACTCCTGCATGGTACAGAGCCGGTTGTTTCCAGCATGGTTCACAAGCCCTTAACATGACCACAGTTTTGCTACCTTACACACCTCCGCTTTCCTCCTGGCCTCAAAATTTTTGGTTCTAACTTCTTGCCCTTCACCAAGTACTGTGTCATTTTTCATGTGCCTAAGTCCTTACATGCGCTCTTTTCTCTGCCTAGATTGTCCTTCCCCTTATATTGTGCTCAAGAAATAACAAAATGCATGAATGAGTCAGAGCACAGGGTATCTAAGAGCTTCCCCAATAGTTGGCTCCAGGCTTCCTACGTGTGCCCATTGGAGGCCAACCATACATCATTCTGCAGGACTCACACACTGTGTGCTACTTCCCCTGACTTGCTGTGTCATCCATCCCTGCTGGACCCTGAAGTACAGAAGGGCCACCAATCTTTAATCAAACACATATATTGAAATGTGGCCGGGCACGGTGGCTCACGCCTGTAATCCCAGCACTTTGGGAGGCCGAGGCGGGCGGATCACGAGGTCAGGAGATTGAGACCATCCTGGCTAACACAGTGAAACCCCGTCTCTACTAAAAAATACAAAAAATTAGCCGGGCGTGGTGGTGGGCACCTGTAGTCCCAGCTACGCGGGAGGCTGAGGCAGGAGAATGGCGTGAACCCGGGAGGCGGAGCTTGCAGTGAGCCGAGATCGCGCCACTGCACTCCAGCCTGGGGGACAGAGCGAGACTCCGTCTCAAAAAAAAAAATAAAATAAAATCAAACACATATATTGAAATGTGCTCCTCTTTATTAACGGGAGAGCTTTGATTCTGATGATGGGCTCTGACTTGTATCAGCTGGACGAGCTTAGGCTAGTTGCCTAACAATATCTGCCTTCATGTTCTCCTCTATGAACCAGGAACAATAACACACCTGGCAAAGGGCTGTAGTGAGGATTGATATTTGTAAATACTTAGCACTGTCTGTCATAAAGAAGCTCTTCCATGAGTGAGTGATCAAAGGGTATGGCCCTGGGGTTAGAGCACAATTGAACTAACTGGAGGCCCTAATGCTTAGTGACTGGATAAACTTGTCAAAGTAAACAATTTAAGCCTCAGTTTCCCCACCTATTAAATAGGAGTGAGGTGGTTTCATTTTCCTTGGGATTATGCATATTAGACACATAGCACTTACAAGGTACTTTGAGTGGAAGCTAACATGCAACAATAATAGCAGCTGCAGCATGCACCGTGCTTATCAGCATAGGAGCTGCTCCATGCAGTCTCACTTCAGTCTGTGCTCAGGAATGCTTACTCTTAGTAGCACCAATTCTGCTGTCATCACCGTCATTGTCATCATTATTCCTTTCCTAATCATCATTGTCACTGTCATCAACAGCAGCATTACCACCATTGCCATCATCATCTTCATCATCATCGTTGTCATCGTCAACATCAACATCCTCATCATCACACATTCACCCTGACTCCTCAGTCTTCTCATCTTCGTTCCTCACCTCATTACTACACTTTGGTAATGTGTGGTAGGCCCCAGAGAATCCAGCCTTGGCCCCTCCAGCCGTGATAAGCACAGTTTGAAGGATCCTGGCCACTCTGCACCACAATTTATGACACCATTCCTTCGAATCAGGATAGGTGGTTGGGCTCGTCACATCTAGCTCACTCTCCTCTAATTCTCCCACAAAATACTAGTCTTATGAGATGCTTTAAAAATTAAAAAATAATACCCTTTGGACATAATATGAACTATATATTATATCTTTTCCTTGAGATATGTTAATTCCTTTTAGCACATTAAAGGACTGGAGAAATCCCACAGTAAAGAAATATATTAACTAGTTAATCTATTTAACTGAAATAAATCAAATAACCTTTATCATCAATGATTTCCTAAACCGACTATGAACCTTTCCCCGTGTTTGTGTACATGTGTGTAAAATGCAACAAGAAGGGCTGTGTGCATGCTCTCCCCTTTCCATGTAGACGTGTGTGTGTGCATATGTGTGGGGTGCTACATGCCTTTTTTCTCAGTGTGTGCATGCATGTAATTATGTACTAAGACATACCGAGTGTGTGCCACGTGCTTTCCTTCTGTACATGTGCATGCACATATATACATGTGCTAAGCCATGGGAAGGAGGTATTACACGCCTTTTTCGTTCTGTGCAGTCATGTGGGTGTGTGTATGTGCATGTGTGCTATACTCCATGCCGTTTCCTTTATAACATTTCTTCCACCCTCACCTCTTTGCTTTCTGTGCTTAGAGTTTCTTTCTTGTTTCAAATGGTTGAATATCAACGTTTCTGTTCTTTCTGACTCTTTCCATCTTTTTCTTCTATTCTATTAGCAGAAGAAAAGTTACCACAAGGGATGGGAACAAGAAAGACAACATTGTGTGCCGAATTGTTTTCCTGCTCTGTTTTTACTCTGTGGGCTCATCTGGATGTCAGTTTTGTTGTTGAACTCATAGGGTTAATTACCTTCCCCTGTCCCTCTTATCTCTTTAAAATCTCCTGAAATCTTTCCATTCTTGGAAAATGCACACACACACATACACACACTCACTCTTACTCACATACATGTCCTTAGATGTCATGTCCATGGGCCCCAGGTTAAGTGAGATGCTTCACAAGTACAGCGGCTGCCACATTGGTCCCTGAATCCTCAATGCCAGCACAGGGCCAGGCAGACAGTAGGTGAATGTGGAATGAATATGTGAATTAATCAGGAGGGCCAGTGGGGGTCCATTTATCTTTAAGATCATGTGTTGTGTTACTTGGTCAGCAACATGTTTAGGTGGAAAAAGTTAATCTGCTTCAAGTTTCTTGAAACATCCAGGAATACTTTCCCTCAGTCTCTTTTAAAAATGTTTGTTATTATTCACATAAATTCATCCTGCTTCTTTTAATAATTCAGGCTTCTACCACCTAAGGTCAGTATGTACAGTTGCATAGGCTGTGCACTGTTTTTGTTCAGGGTGTCTGGCCAAAGAGAGGAGAGAGAGCTAAAATTCAAGCTTCTTTGCTGGGGCAGGGTAGGTCTGCCTTGAGGAGGAAGCACCTGCCTGCAGTGCTGTGCTTCCCCAGGGGGATGCTTGCTGTAATCTGCACAAAGAAGCAGCGTGGATTCGCCGTGAGCCGCCTACAGGTTACGTAAATCCCTGGGCTACCGTTCTCCAAACTCTAGGTCAAGTTGAGGAAGATGGACACATGCCACCTTTTCATTATGACTTGCTGCATAGATCAGAATGGGAAAATATTCTGGAAAGAACATCAGCAACAGACACTAGATTTAAGTAGACTATTTCAATCTCCTTTGGTGCTTTCCTACCTGAGCACAGAGTGGGTGAGATGTGGATTTGTGTTGAGGACAGAGAGCCTGAGAGCAATGAAAAGGAAATCAGGAACAGAGGCTGAGCCAGCCACGGGTGGCCCCAGGGGACATCATCATGAACATGAAGCTTTCTGGAAGGCTAGAAGTCGCACTCAGTGGGTGTTTGGGTCTTTATTGCACATCTGTAGTTCCAACCCTTTTCCCTCCCAGGAACTCATGGTGTCCTGTAGTTCTTGTTTACTTTTTCCAAGTGAGAAATCATTCTGCCTTTCTGCCTGCTAACTCCTTTCCTGATGTGAAAGCTCTTTCCCCAATATCAGATTCTCGCTGGCCTTTGTCTTAAAGCAGCCACCATGGAGAACAGGTAGGAACTCGGCTCCCATTCACATGGCCCCTAGCCTCAAAGAAGTAAATTATATCTGTGGGAATCCCTGCTCAGGAGCCCTGCTGACCACACATCTCGCATCTCAGGGCTCTGTTGTGGAAAGGCCCCTCGCAGGCATGACCCACCAAGAATGTTGCCTTTGTTAATTACACCAGTTAACATTGTTAAATGTTTACCATGCCCCAGGCATTGAAATGGGCATTTTACCTGCATTCTTTCATTTGTCACCACAACCCTCTCAGAAGTTACTTAGCATCAGTCTACCTCAGCTTTCTCTTTTATAAAAGAAGAAAACAACACCTGTATTGTGTTGCAAGATTGCTATGATAATAAAAACACCGCATTAAAAATACCCAGCAGGGCACCTGGGGTGCACCCAGCTCTCAACGAGCTGTAGGAACTTCTTTGCTATTACTGGGGCCCTCTGTAAAGTCACATAAGCACAAAATGCAGACATCTGGGCTATATTCAAACAACAGCAAAAGATTGTTCAACATTGGAAGAGCTGGGTTTAGGTGATTTTTTGATATTTTCCTCTTGTGGCCAAATCATATTTGCTG
Organism: Gorilla gorilla gorilla; assembly: GCF_029281585.2. Lineage (NCBI taxonomy): Eukaryota > Metazoa > Chordata > Mammalia > Primates > Hominidae > Gorilla > Gorilla gorilla. Next base: position 54,868,346 of record NC_073230.2, read on the forward strand.
GGTTAATTTTCAAAACTTAGAACAAATTGTCATCTAGTAACTTATAATGATCTCAGCTTGAGTGTGTTTCCTGCTGTTAGTTCACTCGGAATGTTCTGGGCTGTGTATCAAATGCATTCTCATTGTGTGGCTGCCAGAGAGGAAAAATGCCCATTGTCTTGGCTGTGGCTATTTTTATTTAAATTGCAGTCCAACTTTTAGAAAGTCTTAAGGGTCATAAATGTGAAATGGTGGACAAAGTGCTTTTGAAAAAAATACATTGTTTTTATTTAAAACAAAAAGTAATGCATGCCCATAAGAGCAAATTTAGGAGACACATAGTATAAAAGAAAAAAAATTAGTTCCATATAGGCCTTTTTCTAAACACAACCACTATTAACTTTTTGGTGAGTTTTTTAATGCAGTTGTATAGACAGATATATAGATAGACAACCGATATACAAACAGATTAGATATATATATATATGTGCATGGGTATATGCATATAAATGACAATATATCTCTGGGTAGCTAGTTAGTTATAAATTACTTGCTATGTATAACTGGGGATATGCATATACGTGTGTTGTCAGTGTCATCTGTGTATATATGCTTCTTACAGAAGGTAGTTAGGCATGAGAAGGGCAGGAGAGGCCCCCCACCACCACCCACCAGGAATGTCAGGTGATAGGCGGTTGTTAAACTATCTTTCTAAAATCATAATTGGCCGAAGCCAATGCTCTGTGGTTGTTAAAACTGTTTCTCTAAAATAACAATTGGCCGAAGCCAATGCCAGGGAAAGGCAGTCTCCTAACAGATAGAAAACACCTGAAACAGGTGATCAGCAGCTTCCCGATAAGATCTCAGGAGTTGGGCGAGCGTGCTCAAGCATGTGCATTAAGAGGCAGAATGGCAGACTTTAACTGGAATATGACCTTCCTCTGGGAACTCTCGACTGGTGAGGGAAAGACGCCTCAAGTGAGCATGTGCATAACTTCAGTAAACACACTGCACATGCGCCCCCTCCCAAGTGCTGGCAGGCCACTGCACGTGCAGACAGTCCACGAAGGGGAAGAATCAGGGGAGAAGTAATGCAACCCCAGAAGAATTGCTAACATATAAGACCCGAAGTCAAAGGTCAAACCATGCTTTTGAATCTCTCAAGTCATCCACTTGGCCCTCTTCCAAGGGTACTTCCTTCCGTTCCAGCTCTAAAACTTTTTAGTAAGCTTTCACTCTTGCTCTAAAACTTGCCTGGGTCTCTAACTCTGCCTTATGCCCCTTAAGTTGAATTCTTTTTTCTGAGGAGGCAAGAATTGAGATTGCTGCAGACTCATACAGATTCGCAACTGCTAACATGCACACACACACAAATATAAATAATATAAATGACTGGATGTTTGGAGATAGAGATGTAGGGCTAGATGTGTTGAATTACCTTATGAACCTATGTTTTTAAACCTAAAGTTCTAGCAAAAGCATTATTTTATATATTATAATGCTTTTCACGATTGTCATTTCAACATCTGCAATAATAAATGCAATATCCAAAATAATAATATTTCATAGATTGGAAAAATCACAATTCCAATGACACCTTTTTCTACAAGTGGAACTTGAAGTATTTCTCTGGCCAATATTTCTTTAAAGTGCAGAAATAACATCTCTTGCACAAAGGTTTTTAAACTGTTTCTTCTTTAGTACCTAAGTTGCTGGATGAAAGAACATGGTCACTTTGGGGGATCCTAGATACATCATAATAAACACTGATTAATCATTGATTTCATTGTTTCTAATATTGTTTGACTATTCTCGTCAGTACACTGACACTTCATTTCCTGCATTCTCCCAAATGCAATTCCTATAATTTTCAAATGAGAATGCTTTTGTGTTTACAATATTAATATATATTCAGTAGGGTTTAAATGGAGTAAAGTAGAGTCAAGCAGTCGAGAAAGATTTACTGATAATCTATGTCATGCAAGCCACTTTGCACCTTAAGAAAGAATTCAAGGAAGTGTTGCAGGCATACCTCTTCCACTCAAGATTACGGTCTTGCAAGAAGTTTGCCACATAGCCATACCCCATGACGGAAGGGCATTCACAGTACTTACCAGCATCACAGTCTCTTCAAGTTTTCAGAGTCAGAGAATATTCCCTGAAAGACCCCAAACCCAAATGGTGGGTTTTCAAAGACTGGAGAATGTGACAACAAAAATTGCCTACAGAAGTTCATGGAGAGCGACCATGAACTTCATGAGGAGTGACCTCATGAGCTGAGGATTGACAGGAAGGTTTAAACAGCAATGGATAAGGACAGGTGGCCGAGGGATCAGCACACCCAGGAAGGGTGTAGACTCTATCATTTGGGCTGCAGGGAAGGATGGGGAGCAGCATCTTGAGGGGCTTCCTGAGGGTACTGGGAGCCTGAGAACTTCTGTGGGGCTGCGATGTCAGGGGACTGTCAGAGCAGGAGCTACAGAACAGGCTTTAGCTCAAAGAGCACCACTGGTCACAGTCCACAAGTCCCCAGTTAGGAACGTGGAGGGAGGAACCAGTGTGGTAAGTGACACATCCAGGACAGGAGGAAAGAGAAGGCTAGAGAGGCAAAGTGTAGAGCACAAGGGAGTTGAGCTTCCCTGGGCCCCAGCATGAGGAGGCATCCAGCATGGGTCCCAACATGGACGTGTCAGAACACAGTCCACCGGCAGATGATCTGGTGAGTTTCCTGAAGTGATTTTCCCTCACAGACTTAACTACAGGGTATTTAAGAACTCACAGAAACTCTTGGCCTCCTGCTTCCCTGTTACCAGCTAAGCCCTGAATCACTGGGCTCATGAACCTGCTTGGTCAGAATCACATCTGGGTGATGCAGAACAGCAGTCCCCAGCCCGGAAAATTAGACCTTAGCCTCTTTAGTCACTGCATTGCAAGCCATCCTACAGGCCACCCCTGTTTGTCCAGAACGAGCAGGTCCCTGGTGTGGAGGACTTGGAGGACTGACCTGTCCTGAGCACCATTACCAGGATGAGGTGGCTGTATCCCCAGTTCCTCATCTAGGTAAATGGACTATGGGACTTACTATACAGGGTTATGGTGAGCATTAAAGCATAGAAGGTTTGAAGTGGTTCAGAGTGGAGCTAAATGGAAGTCCATTCCTTTCTTTATCTTTCACAGAAATCTGTTGTTATTTTAGTCATAGCAGCAAGGAATAAAAGCATCTTTTTTCCCACCCTGTCTGGGAAGAAAAATTAAATGTGGCTGAAGAAAAGAGGCCAAGAGTGGATAACTAAAATGATTGTCACAGTTACTTCTTTCCTGAGCAATTCTCCTAGTTCTGCTTAGGAAGTTAATTGTATCCCAACCACCTAAAAACCTCTTGCGTATTCAAGTTGCAACAAGGTTGCCGTAAGCAACATGTTTTTTGAGACTGTCAAGTGTGTGACCCATTGGCCACTAGGATTCTCAAAGAGCTTGCTGGAGACACCAGAGGGATGGCAGGAGAGGCTGCTGCAATCTACATCTGAGTGCATAGAAGAGTTCAGTAGAGTCACTCCCTAATTGCAACAAGGAAACCAGAGAGCATGCGTCATTCGCGGGAGAATATGAATACAGTTGTAGGAGGAGTCACAGCAATGTTAAATATTTGTGAATGATAAAGGAGTCACTTTGAGTTATTCCCAGGACAGAGCAAGCTTTCTTCCTATCCAAATCCTGTCAGATGTGCCCCATCCTCTGGTGTTGGTGCCCGCCTGGACCTAAGGTGCATTACGCTGATGCCACCTGTGCACTTTCTTCTTCACTGGACCTAAGGTAGAAAGGCTGTGCTTGTCCACTGATGTGCCCTCCAGGCCACGCACCCTGCACTCTTCCAAAGACGGGTCCCATGAATCTTTGTTGAGAGAAGGAGCAAACAGATAGCCTGGCAATACATCCTGAGTCTCTTTCTCTGCTGCACAGAAAAGTTGGGGAGTCAAGGAGGAAAGGGGAAATGTACTAGGCATTTCATAGACTATATGAGAGAGGAGGTGGTTGTCTGCAAGACACAAGGATGTAGCCTTTAGCAAATCAGGGAAGGAAGAGCTAAAGATATAGACTCTTCTATGAGCAATGATGGAGAAGTTGAGATTATGCTATAGGTAAGAAATTAATCTGTCCAGTGGGAACCACTATACTCCTGCCTGGAATGCTCCATACAAGGAGACCCGGTGAGATACAAAAGAAAAAAATAATAACATAGAGAATCTGCAAAGAAACACCAAAGCAAATATATCTGTTCCTCTTGTAGGTACACATGTATGCACACACACATACTCACAAACATACATGCATACAAACACACATAAAAACATACCCACAAACATGCATAAAAATATACAGAAATTCAAAAACACAGGCATACATGTACACACTCACATATGCACATATCTGTGAACACACACACGTGCATGCATACATACATATACAAATATATGGTTTATCCTACACTTTGCCTTCTGTTCTTTTCAGCTAATTTTTTTATTGTTGTTTAAGAAAAACAAAGGGTAAACAACAAATACTAATTTCATTTAAAACACTTAGAAGTGTTACGAAGAAAAAGGGCCCTAGTTTGGGGCACCAAGTGAAAGGTAGGAAAAGTTCACTGTTTCCCTGAGTGGGAAGACCAGGTGAGCTGCCTCACTCACAGTCAGGCCTGCGGATGTCCTCTTCCATTAAAAGGGTCAAGATAATTGTCGTTACTTAACAATAAGCCAGGGATGATCATGTTAATGGATTTGCACTTTCAAGTCTTTCACTGTGGTCTGTGATTTAACTCCTAGGCCAGGACCAGTGGTGGCTGTGACTTAGCAAGGGCCTCTGATGCAGAAGACAGCACCAGCTGGCTCCATTAGACCTTAGATCACCTGCCAGCCATGTTTCTGTGCAGCAAACGTTCAGTTGTTATGTGGAATTAGTTTTGCTTTTTTCACTTGGCTGTTGTGAACATCAAGTAAGATCATCCACAAAATGGTCCAATAAAACATAATGATGCTGAACAATCATTTTGAACAATGTATGCATATTTGATGCATCAACATGCATTGGCCAGGTATGTGTAAAGTGCTGTGTCACTTATTTTTAAATGAATAATCACAAAAAGAAAACTTCTGGAATAAAATATCATGATACAAAATAAATATCTAGAACAAAATATGGGATAGGATAAAGTCTGCTTTATCATCAAATGTCCAATTTCTTGGGAAAATGAGAGACAGAAAGCCTGCAGCCAGGGCAGGATGTCACATGTATAATTAGTGCTTGGCCCAAGTTCCAGAGCCTCTGCCCTTTGACACAGGGGCCAGTGCTCTCTTGAGCGACTCTCCAGCTTTCTGCTTCCCAGAAACAACCCTGGGAGGCAGAAGCAGATACAGAAGGTCACAGAAGAACATATGAGAAAGTAAACACAGCGAGATTCTCTGCCAGGCCCTGGCAGCCGGACTTGCAGCCTTCTTGGCTCCAAGGGATTAATTTTGAAGGGCAGGGGGAAGGAGGAGAGTAGACTGCATAAAATCACATTATCTCTGTCCCTTTTCCTTCAATTCCTGTGAGGAATAAACCTGAATTATATATTACAAGTAGGGCATCGTATTATCTAAGTGGATGCAATGGTGCAGCATTTACTAGGGCTTCTGTTTATCCATGCACCATGACACACGGCCCTGACATGCCAGAGCCCTCGAAGTGCTTGCTGATTGTTAGTAGGATAGAAAATGGAATTCAGGCAGACACAGCTTCCAAGCACAGCTCTGACTTCTGCACCCAAGTTTGGATTCTGAATTCCACCTCGTACTTGGTGCCTGAGATTACTTCACCTTCTCAAGCCTGTTTCCTCACTTGCAAAATGAGGATGGTAACCGCAGTGCCCTGGGGATTAAATAAGATAATACAGGAAAACGCCTTAACCCCTGTAGCACTCAGTGTATGAGCTGTCGCTCTTGTGACTCCATGCTGTCTGCCTAGGAAAAATGCAGAGCTGGCTGGAAAACACCGATTATCAGAGAAACCAAATGCAATTTCTAAACACAGGGGCCAGTGCAAGGTTGAGTTTAGGAGTCATAGAAACAGAGGGTTAGACTGAGGAAGTCATGGACAGAGAGAGAGAATTTTGCATGCATTTGAGAACATGTAAGTTTCTGGGGCTGGAGGAAAATCTTCCCTACCTTGAACCCATTTTCAATCGTACTTGACCATTGAAAGTAATCTCATTACAGAAAATGGTTGTTAAGATGCTTATAATCAATCAAAAAGAAAACTATATACCAAAACTTGGGGTAGATGACACCCTACCCTGCTAACTGGTAAAGTTTCAGCTAATTTGGAGTGAGGAGGAAGAAAGTTGCAATGAAAGAAACAGGGAACCCAAACGCTCTTGCTGATGAAAGAGCCTCAGTCATTGACTGCAGCACATCAAAGAGCACGAGATGGGTTCTGCATCTTCGTCTCCCACTTTGTTTTGTGCTGATTTCTCACAGGGCCTGTGTCTGACAAGTTTTGCACACTTAGCTGACAAAGGGGAAGGCCAGTCAGAGCCAAGAATTTTGGGCAAAAATAGGCATAATAATGAGACGGACACCTCAAGTCCTTCCAGGTATCAAGAAAAGTATCAAATCCATTTTAAAATATATTTTCAGACAGATAAAATATTAAGTCCAGATGAGGAAGCTGCAGTAGAGGGTGCAAGGAGCTGAGGCAGGGCAGGCTGATTACAGGTCAGGAAAACATGATTTCTTGCTTGATTTTTATGCCCTTGTTTAAAAAGAAAAAAGAAAAAGAAAGCAGAGTCTCAGGTCTTGTGAAATCAGCCATCCTACTCAAGGAATACACAGCTACTGGGTGCTTTTGCCATTTGCAGAATGGTACACATATGCACTTATAATATTTTGTTTTTAAATATCAATAAACTAAATGTTGAATATTCTTACAATAATTCTGTAAGAAAGGTGATTCTCAAGACATGAAATAAATGAGGAGCTGAGGCTCACAAGTTGTGTGACCTTTCTGGAGTCTCAAAAAGAGCCAGGCTCTGGCAGGGAAGGAGGCTCTGCAGCCAAAATCCTTGAGAAGCAAAAAGTATGAACTTGGCGTCAGAGGCTGAGTGGGAACATGGGCAGGAGCTGTGGGCTGGGCAGAAGAGGCAGTCACGCTGGAAAGGCTGGATCGCAAGAGCACACTGCCACACAGGGACCAGGCAGGAGGAGCCGCTGCAGCTAGCTCACCTGCTTCACGCTCAGCACCAGGACTTGTCCCAGAGGGGCCAACCCCCAGCAGAAACACTCAAGTGCCCTTTACGAAAAACATCAGAAGGGGCTAATCTCCCATGAAGGCAATTTGCAAACAAACAAACAAACAAACAAACAAAAACAAGGTTTCAAAATATACTCAGAGACCATCGGTAAGATTATCTCTGCTGCACAGCTAAATAATTTCTTACTGTTTCTCCTGTCTCAGCCTGTGTGCCTCCAGAGATAGCTATAGAGTCTTGGCTGAGCTAAGACTGAACTGATAGGAGCTTGCTGCCAAAAAATTAATAAAATACTTACACTCATCCCACAGGGGAACCTCAACAAGGAAGGTTAGGCAAATGATTTATTTGGCTTTCTGGACTGAGCCCCAGGAAAGCACATAAAAATGCTAATTAGAAGCTGAGAGAACATAACGAGTTCTTGAGAAACCAGGAACGTGTCACCCTGCTTAGGCAAGACTTAGCTCTAAACCATCAGAGGCAAAAAATGACCCTTCCTTTTAAAAAGGACCCAGAGAAAGTGATTCTGCAGGTACCTCTTGATGCCTCGTCATTGTATACATTTATAGTACAAGCGTTATCTTGTTACATGCAAATACTGTGTAGTGGTCAAGTCGAGGCTTTTAGGGCATCCATCACCTGAACAACATACATTGTACCCACTAAGTCATTTCTCAACATCCATTCCCCACCCCCTCAATACCTGGCTTTTTTCGGCTAACTTAGCCCATCTGTCTCTCTCTCTTTTTTTTTTTTTTTTTGTTGTTGTTGTCGTTGTCATTGCTGTTGTTGAGATGGAGTCTCTCCCTGTCGCCCAGGCTGGAGTGCAATGGCGGGATCTCGGCTCACCACGACCTCTGCCTCCCAGGTTCAAGGGATTTTCCTGCCTCATCTTCCCGAGTAGCTGGGATTACAGTCACGCATCTCCACGCCCAGCTAATTTTTGTATCATTAGTAGAGACGGGGTTTCACCATGTTGGCCAGGCTGGTCTCAAACTCCTGACCTCATGATCCACCCGTCTCAGCCTCCCAAAGTGCTGGGACTACAGGCGTGAGTCACACTGCCCGGCCCATCTCTTTCTTGTATGTAACCTTTCTCTTGTATGTAACCCTCACATCAGTTTCTTTCTGTTTCTTTTACAGACTGAAACACCCCACAGGATGAAGGATGGAAGAGCAGGATAAAGTTGTGTTAGGAAACAAGACACAGCCAGGACAGAGCAGTGATAACAGCTCCCCCATGTCTGGTCAAAGCTAGGAGTAACATGAAACCATTCAGAAGCCCATGTGAGGGCAAGGTCACCAAATTCATGTGACCACAGGAAGAAAGATGAGGTCTTCTTCATCACAGGGAATGCATGGGCTGGGCTATTGGAGGCTGAAGGCTGTCTCAAGTGCCCAGCTGACACACTTGCTGGAGCTGTGGGAGCCCAAAGACGTGGCAATTGTGCGTCTGTAGAAATCTGCTCAAACTCCCTTTGGCTTCCTGGCCAGGGTCCCTGCCCTCCCTCCTGTCCCAGACATCCAGTGCCTTCCTTGATCCTCCCCACAGCTTCATTCCCTGACTCTCAGAGTTGCTCCCACCAGGATACTGTACTCATGCCTGACTCTCAAAACTTATTTCTACCTTTGGGCTCTTCAGTGTTACAGATTCTTTCAGACACATTTTAGCGCTAACTGCCTATATTTGACACAATGTATGAAAAAGAAGTTTTATTAACTGCAGTGGGATACAATAAAAGCTACATAGGTTTGAATCCTGGCTCTGACACCATCTGTGCTAGTCAGAACCTCTGAGCATCTGGCCCTCCCTGTCCTCTTCTGTAAAATGTAATAAGCTGACCTCACAGAGTTGGGTTCAGAAAAAGACATAAGATTATACCTGAAAAGACTCTGGCATGTAGTAAACACAGAAACTTGACTAATTCCTTTATTCTTCTTCTTATTCACCTTTCCACAGAAGTGACTTTTCAAGTAGGAGCGAGCCAATTCTCCTGGCAGGGACACCCTGAACACCACAAACCTCCCCTACTATGCTGATCTGAACCTGTTAATTCTAACATCCAGATTTCCCAGGGCCCAGAAAGCCATGCTGATGGTTCCAGAAGTTCTTCTATTAGGCTCTCGGTCACAGGCAAAAACATCACCATCTTAAGTCATGCAAAGATGAGCAGAATGAGCACTTACGCAATTGCAAGAGCAGGACCCCAAAAGGACAGTCCTGAAGTTTACATGAGATCAGTTCAGGAGTCTGGGGTTTGGACTGGGGCTCCTATCACAGTGAGCAGTGGAGCAATGAAAGGGCTTGGCAAAGAACTGTGTTTACGAGGATTGGGGTCAGCGAGCTGGCAGAGAACTTCCAAGGGAGTCAGGCTCCACAATTCCTGAGGATTGTCACCCAACCCAGTGCCAGCCTAACACAAACCTCAAGAGCTTGCAACCCCGGACATTCGTTTGCTTCTTCTACTAGTGTTCCAAAGGGTTGTATGACAGCAATAGGAATTACGTTCATACAAAAGATAACACAGCTTCTTAAAGTATCTAAAACCAAGTAGTAGCAGATTAAAATTCTGAGGAAATCTTGAAAAAATATGGGTTATCTTACTACTTAATGCTTAGTCAATATCAGGTACCTTCTAAGTATTTCAACTATATTAACTCATTTAATCTTCAAAATAATTCTGCAGGTAGGCACCACTATACGGAACCATATTACAGAAGAGGAAAGCTTGATAGGTAAAGGAGTTTTCCCAAGGTCACAAAGCCAGTAGTAAGTCATAGAATCTAGAATGAAACCCAGACAGCCTGGCTTCTAAGTCCTTGCTCTTAATCATCTCTTACAGAATATTCACATTTTTAAAAGTGTGCCTTATATTTGGCAATAAAAAAAATTGCGGGTTTCTGCAAAGTCACTTTAGCTTTAAAATATTTAAATGACAACTCAACTTTGAGTTCACCTAATGTTAACTGTTAAAAAAATTATTCAAGGGTCAAACACACTTTAATTCAAATTACTATTATATAATTATAGATTTAAATGAAGTTATAAGGAACAATACAGAGAGATCCCTAGTAGCTTTTACTTAGTTTCTCCCATACATAACATTTGCAAAACTATAACACAATATCACAGCCAGAATACTGACATTGACATAATCCACCAACCAGAGTTCCCCAGTTTTATTTGCACTCATTTGTGTGTGTATGTGTTTAGTTCTACACAATTCTATCACATGTATAAATTTGTGTGACTGCCACCACAGTCCAGATACAGAACAGCTCCATCACCACAAAGATCCCGCATTTTGCCATTTAACACCCACACTCATAATCACTCTTCCCTCATTCAACCCTCATTCATGGCAACAACTAATATATTCTCCATTTCTAAAACTGCCATTTTGAAAACATTATATAAATGCAATGCTCAAAATCTTTTGAGATTGGCTCTTTTCGCTCAGTGTAATTTCCTGGAGATTTACAGAAGTTGTATTCACTCCTTGTATTGCTGAGTGGCATTCTATGATGTGGATGTACTAGAGTTTGTTCAGTTATTCACCCACTGAAGGACATCTAGATTGTATCCAGTTCTGGACTATTAAGAATAAAGATGCTATAAAGATTTGTACACAAGTTTTTATGTGAACATAAGTTTTTCTCACTCTGGAATAAATGCCCAAGGGTACAATAGCTGGGTTATATGATAGTCAAATGTTCACTTTTATAAGCAAGTATCAAACTGTTTTCTAGGGTTTCTACACCAGTATACATTACCACTACTAATAAATGAATGATCCAGTCTCTCTACATCCTCATCAGCATTTGGTGCTATCACTGTTTTTTATTTTAATAATTCTAATGGATGTGCAGTGATATCCCATTGTGGTTTTAATTTGCATTTTTAATAATTAATGATGTTGAACACTTTTCACTTGCCATCTGTATATCCTCTTTGGTGAAATATCTCTTTGTGTATTTTGCCCATTTTCTAATTGAATAGTTTGGGGTTTTTTACTGTTGAGTTTTGAGATTTTTAACATATTCTAGATACTAGTCCTACATTGAACACATGATTTGTGAATATTTTTCCCAGTCTGTATCTTGTATCTTTATCCTCTTTTTATCAGCTTCTGCAGAGCAAAAGTTTTAGGTTTTAATGAGGTCCAAAATATAAATTTTCACTTTCATGACTTGTACTTTTTGTGACAACTCTAAGAATTCTGCCTAGCTGTGAACCCTGAAGATTTGTTCCTATTTTTTCATAAAAAGTATCCTAATTTTATGTTTTAAAGCTAAGTACATGATCCAATTTGAGGGTTTTTAAAAATAAATTATGGGCCGGGCGCAGTGGCTCACGCTTGTAATTCCAGCACTGTGGAAGGCTGAGGCGGGCGGATCATGAGGTCAGGAGTTCAAGACCAGCCTGGCTAACATGGTGAAACCCCATCTCTACTAAAAATACAAAAATTAGCCGGGCGTGGTGGCACGTGCCTGTAATCCCAGCTACTTGGGAGGCTGAGGCAGGAGAATCACTTGAACCCAGGAGGCGGAGACTGCAGTGAGCCGAGACGGTGCCACTGCACCCCAGCCTGGCAACAGAGCGAGACTCTGTCTCAAAAAATAAATAAATAAATAAATAAATAATGAAGTTTACATCAAGGTTCATTCTCTTTGCCAGTGAATGTTCAGTAGCTCAAGAACCACTTGTTGAAAAGTCCCTTCCTCATTGAATTGGTTTTGCACCTTTGTCAAAAATCTGTTGAGCACATTTGTGTGGGTTTATTTTTGTATCCTGAATTCTGGCCAAGTAAACTGTGTGTCTGTTCCTCCACCAGCATAAAACTATCTTGAAAAACCAACATCTCCTATGATGATTGCAGACTTTTCAGTTTTACCATCTAAGTCTGAGTCTTGGCTCTCTATGTGTCAGTGCCATGTGGTTAGGTGCATAAAGTTCATTACTGTAATATTGTAATATTTTCCTATGAAATTTCTTTTCATTAACTATAAAATGTGCTCCTTTGATCCTATCAATACACTGGATATTAATATTGCTACCCTAGGTTTCTTTTGTTTAATATTTGTCTGGATTGCCTGTTCCCATAAATTGACTTTTAATCTCTTAGCGTTGTTCTAAGATTGATTTAAAATGTAGAATAAAAGGGAAGGTTATGGGAGGGTGGGACGTCTAATGTAAACCCAGCCCAGTGATTACATTAGCTGGGCGCTGATTAGGTTAGGATGTTGCCCAGGTATAAAGCCAGGATCTTCGGGACCTGGCTTCATTTGGAGTTCAGCTACCAAAAGGAAACCTTCCTCTGGGTCCTGGAGTATTTGGCCTGAAATTGGGAATTTGGGAATTGCTGCTCTAGAGCGCTCCCTGCGGAGCTCGGCCGCCCGCCTCTCCCCCAGGTCTCTCCCGACGTCCCCACGCGGGGCGCCACCGCGAGAGAGGAACGCAGGTCGCCCCGCCAGCGCCCAGTGCAGCGCCAGTTTCCGGGCCCGGGCTACTCTCGGAGCCATGAGCTGCGGCCGCCCCCCTCCCGACGTGGATGGCATGATCACCCTCAAGGTGGACAACCTGACCTACCGCACCTCTCCCGACAGCTTGAGGCCCGTGTTCGAGAAGTACGGGCGCGTGGGCGACGTGTACATCCCGCGGGAGCCCCACACCAAGGCGCCCCGGGGCTTCGCCTTCGTCCGGTTTCACTACCGGAGCGACGCGCAAGACGCCGAGGCCGCCATGGACGGGGCGGTGCTGGACGGACGCGAGCTGCGGGTGCAGATGGCGCGCTATGGCCGCCGGGACCTGCCTCGCAGCAGCCAGGAAGAGCCAAGCGGCAGGTCCTGGGGCGGCCGCTACGGACGGCGGAGCCGCAGCCCCAGGGGGCGACACCGCAGCCAATCCCGGGGTCCCAGCTACTCTAGGTCCCGCAGCAGATCTCACTATGGGGGGTCTCGCTATAGCCCGTCTCCCTACAGGACATCTCGCTACAGCCGATTTCCCTACAGACGATCTCATTACAGGGGATCTCGCTACGGCGGATCTCCCTACAGTCGATCTTACAGCTGGCATCACTACAGCCGATCTCCCTACAGGGAATCTCACTACAGGGAATCTCGCTACAGGAGGTCTCCCTACATCCGGTCTTCCCGCAACAGGTCTCCCTACCGCCGCTCTCACTCGAAGTCTGGGTCTCGCTCTCGATCTCCATCAACCTCCAAATCCAGCTCTCCACGAAGATCCAAGTCCTCCTCCGTCTCCAGATCCTGCTCACGGTCCAGGTCTAGATCTACGTCCGGGAGTCCTCCCCCCACATCCAAGAGGGAATCCAAGTCCAGGTCGCGATCCAAGAGTCCTCCCAAGTCTCCTGAAGGGGAAAAAGGACAAGTGCCCTCCTAGGAAAATGATCATCAGCTAACGCGTGATGGAGGACTTGGGGAAAAGGACTCCATACTCAGTCCATGGAAGCAGAGTCACTGGAAGAAGCGACTGCCTAATGAAACGGTTGGGTGACATTTGTCTACCATTTTTACCAGTTTGAAGCGTTGCATCAGATGGCAAGATTCATTTTATGTGCCATTTTGTTGTTTTCAAATTTTCTTGTAATTTAGTGAGGTGAACGACTTTAGATTGGATATGGATATTTGAGGGGAAATTTTATATTTGTCTTTTTTGTTTGTTTTTTATTTTTGAGATGTAGTCTAGCTCTGCTGCCCACGCTGGAGTGCAGTGGCGCCATCTGCATCTTCCACCTCCTGGGTTCAAGCAATTCTCAGGCCTCAGCCTCTGGAGTAGCTGGAATTACAGACGCCAGCCACCACGGAGGGCTAATTTTTGGATTTTTGGATTTTTGGTAGAGACAGGGTTTCGCCATGTTGGCCAGCCTGCCCTCAAACTCCTGGGCTCAAGTGATCTGCTCACCTTGGCCTCCTAAAGTTCTGCGATTACAGGTGTGAGCCCCTTCGCCCAGCATATATTTGATTCTATAGTGCTGATATTTTTGGTTTGAAATGAACAGGTTGGTAACCTAATTTGTGGCCTCCTGTCTCTTAAGAAATGTGTGCAGCCATTACACACAGCCCAACGCTGTCACCACATTGCCTCAAAACTGCCTTCATTCCTTAAAGTTAAAAACTTACAAAAGGCGGTATAAATGTATATGTGTAATGTTATTACCTTTAAATCTAACTGGTAATATGACCCAAATTTGTATAAAGATTTTTCAGGTGAAAAGACCGGGTTTTGAGCAAACACAATTCTAATCTCTTCTGTGTTTTTGTGTACCAGGCCCGGCTGCATAGCAGTTGAGTGATGCTGGTTAGCTGTTAAGGTGGCCTGTTGCAGTGCAGAGTGCTGAGCTGTTTCCTGTTTTCTTCTGATTGCTCCTGAAAAAAGAAGCCCTGTCCTGAAGAACAAACGGCTGTTCAGTTTATTAAAATGCCTGTCAACTTCCCTTCCAGTCACCCAGGCCTGAAAGAGAAATAATAGAGCATGCAGTGAGCACATCTAGCTGATATGATAATCACACCTCTTCCCCCTCCCTATTCTGTTAAATGGCAAATCTGATCGTGTCAACATACATGAACTTAAAATATGGGGAATGTTGTTGAAGAAATGGTTTGTAAGTGTGGGTACTTATAACATGGTGTATGTTTTTGATTATGAATATTTCTTACTATAACCATGTTTCTATCATTGAATTAAAATGTTTTCTTGGTGTTACCTTTTCTCAAAATAAAACTAGAAATATTTTGTAGAAAAAAAACTATCTTGACTACTGTAGTTATATAGTAAGCCTTAGTAATGTATAAATTTATTTTTCCTCTTTACTCTTCCTTATCAAGAATGTTTTAGCTATTTTAGGACCTGTGCCTTTCCACATACATTTTAGAATAATCTTATCTATGTTTACAAAAAAACTTTGCTAGGATATTGGCAGGAACTGCATTCAACTTATAGATTAATTTGAAGTGAATTGACCTTTATAATAAGTTGAGGTTTTGATTCATGAACATGGTATGTCTATTTATTATAGTTAGGTCTTCTTTGATTTATTTCTCTCTTTCTTCTTCTTCTACTCCTCTCTCTTGCTGCGCCTCCTCCTCCTCCTCCTTCTCCTTCCCCTTCTCCTACTCCTTCATCTTCATCTTCTTCTTTTTACAAGACCAGGTCTCCTTCTGCCACCCAGGCTGGAGTGCAGTGGTGCAATCATGACTTACTGTGGCTGCCTCAAATCCCTGAGCTCAACGGATCCTCCTGCCTCAGCCTCCTGAGTAGCTGAGACTACAGGCACATGCCACTGTGCCCAGCTAACTTATTTATTTGCTTTTTTGATAGAGGCAGAGTCTTGCTATGTTGCCCAGGCTGGACTTCCTGGCTTCAAGTCATCCTCCCACCTCGGGCTTCCAAAGTGCTGAGATTACAGGTTGATTTCTTTCATCAACATTTTATAATTTTCACCACACAGATGCTATATATTACACATTTTGTCAAGTGTATAGCTAAGTATTTCATTCTATTTGGAGAGATTATAGATTATATTTTGTTTTAAATTTCCATTGCCAGTTATTGTCAGTAAAGTGTGATTTAATTTGTATGTGTGTGTGGATCTTGCATCTCACAACCTTGTTGAACTCATTTATTACTTCTAAGAATTTTTTAGTAGACCCTTTGGGATTTTCTGTTGACAACCCTGTCATCTGTAAATGGAGTCACTTTTCTTGTTTTCTTTCCAACACATATGCCTTTTTTTCTTATCCTTCTCTTATTGATGTATTACCTTATTACTAAAACTTCCAATACTTTATTTAGTAAGAGTTGTGAGAGCAGATATCTTTGTCTCATTCCGGATCTTAAAGGTAAATCATTGTTTTCATTAGCAAGTATGATGTTAGCTGTAGGTATTGTATAGATGCTCTTTTACAAGTTGAGAGAGTTCCCTGTATTCCTAGCTTGCTGAGAGTGTTTATCATGATGGATGTTGGACATTTTTAAGTGATTTTTCTGAATTAAATAATTTTTTTATGTTGGACTTTCTTGCATATTTCAAATAAATTCCACTTGATCACAGTGCATAATTCTCTTTACACACTATTAAACTCAATTTGCTAATAGTTCATTGATAATTTTTGTGCCTAAGTTCATGAAAGATACTGTTGTGGAGTTTACGTGTGTGTGTGTGTGTGCTGTCTTTGTCAGGTTTTCACTTCATAAAGTAACTTGTGAGTGTTTATGCCTCTTCTATTTTTGGAAAAGAATGTATTAAATCGTTGGTCATTCTTCCTTAAATATTTCATAAAATTCTCTTGTACACATTTCTGAGCCAGGAAGTTTCTTCTTCGGGAGATTTGGGCAGGAGTCTGTGGGCAGGAGTGGGGAAATCTCCCCCGTCCGTTTTTATTTGCTTGATGTAGTCTACAGGGTTCCCATTTAGTCAGAGATAAGAGTGGGCTTCACTGGCCCCCCTCTACTGCTAGGCTGTGTTTTAAGAAACACCAGACCTGGATCCTCTTCTTCTGTTGGCTGAGGAGACATAAGATGCCCTTTCACTATGTCTTTAGTCAGGGTCCCAGACCAGTTTGCCTTCTTCTTACTATCTTTCAGAGCCCTCTTTTGGTTATCTTTGCTATGATTTTCAGTGTTTATCGTTGTACTTAGTTGGGGTGGAGGGAGCAGGGAGAAACAGGTCTAGCAACTTCTCCATTGAAAGCCTCCAGAACACACTTTTGACTTTATAATGTTTTACCATGCAAGACAAAAATGAGAAACTTGGCTATAATTTAATGAAATAACCAATAACATGTTCAGACAGTGGGATCTATTTGCCCCATTTTCTTCAGCAATTATTTTCTGAGTACCCAATGTGTGCCAATAACAGGTCTAGGAATCTGTGTGTGCAGCTATGAACAAGACAGACAGTGTGCCCTTTGGAGCTAATACTTTAGTGGAGAAGCCAGCCAATAAGCAAGCACAAAATATATGTAAAAGATGAATTTTGGGTCATACTGAATGTCATTATGAAAAAAAAAAACAATTTCAGAAGCTGGTATAAGGCAGGAGCAAGGGGTGAGCAACTGGGTACAAATTTTATATTCTGCCATTTCTCACTGATGAGGCCTATGGATACATCTCACTGTCTCACCATGCTTCAGAAAATGTGATATCCGGCTGGGCGCAGTGGCTCACACTTGTAATCCCAGCACTTTGGGAGGCCGAGGCGGGCGGATCACGAGCTCAGGAGATCGAGACCACGGTGAAACCCCGTCTCTACTAAAAATATAAAAAATTAGCCGGGCATGGCGGCGGGCGCCTGTAGTCCCAGCTATTCGGAGACGCTGAGGCAGGAGAATGGCGTGAACCCGGGAGGCGGAGCTTGCAGTGAGCTGAGGTCGCGCCACTGCACTCCAGCCTGGGCGACAGAGCGAGACTCCGTCTCAAAAACAAAAAACAAAGAAGAAAATGTGATATCCTTGGGAACTGTACTATGACAGAAATATAAATCCTAAGGTAGCAAAGATTTGGGTGTCTAATCCTGGCCTTGCCATTTAACAACTATGGAGCTTAGGCAAATCACTTCCTTAACTACAGTTTTCTCTGTAATATGAGTATAATCATGAAACATGATGTGAATATTTCCATAAATTCTAAAGCATGAGATACAGATTATATTCCTTTGAAGCAAGCTGGTAAAAGATCATATTGGTATTGGATAGAAAATGTTTAATTCAACACTCTGTGATTTGTTCTAATTAAATATCATCCAATATTTCAGCCATTATACTCCACAGGAATCCTATACATTACCCTAAGGCCAAAGGGTACAGTTATCAAAAAAAAAAGTCAGTTTACTTCAATAAAATAATCAAACCTGTATTATTTTGAATGCTTCGTTAAAGAAAGACAAATTACACATATAGAATTAATAATATCAAGAAGAAAACTCTATGGGAAGAGCAGGGTCTCAAACATCCTATATGCAGAACACATGCTCGGTTGGTGTGAATATAAGAGTGAGTGAGGCTTAATGCCTCCCTCAAAGAAGGGGAAAAAGTGGGGAAAAGGGGAAAAAGGGTAATTCGTATTCCTTAAGTTAGGGTTCAGGAAGAAAGACTGGCCTTAGGGAGCCCACAGTGGAAAGGTAAGGTAGGAGTAAACAGAGAGACTAAGGCCAACACAGGCTACATTATCATAGCTTGACCAATGGGTGAAATGTCTCACCTGGGGATACACAAATGGGAAACAGAAAGGATGAAATTCAAATGCATGTCTGCCAGAAGCCAAGAACTGTATTCTTTCTCCTTGCAACTCAATAGAAGAGAAAAGAACAAGCAAAGCTATCTGTATAAGTAACAATAATGTAAGATGTAGTGGTTGGTGGCGTAAGAAAGTGATGCTATTACACTTTACCTATGTCTGCTCCTGGAAAACTGCAAATGTGGTACATATACACCATAGAATACTAGGCAGCCATAAAAAAAAGAATGAGGTCATGTCCGTTGCAGGGATATGGATGAAGCCAGAGGCCGTTATCCTTAGCAAACTAATGGAGGATCAGAAAACCAAATACCGCATGTTCTCATTTATAAGTGGGAGCTAAATGATGAGAACACCTGAACATATAGAGGGGAACAACACACACTGGGGCCTATCAGAGAGTGGAGGGTGGGACAAGGGAGAGGATCAGGAAAAATAACTAATAGGTAATAGACTTAATACCCAGGTAATGAAATAATCTGCACACCAATCCCCCATGACACACGTTTACCTATGCAACAAACCTGCACATGTACCCCTGAGCTTAAAACTTAAATAGATAGATAAATAAATAAATAAATAAATAAATAAATAAATAAATAAATAAAATTGTCACCATGGAAAGAAATTCCTCCATCCACCCTTCTTGTTCCAGAAAATGGCTCATTGTGTTCCTGGAAATGAACATTCTTCTGTGACCCCACTGACCAAACTAGACACAATGCCTGCTAAAGTGACTTAACCAACTTCAGTCAGGACCTCCTTCCCCAGGTCCCTAAACTTTGGCCCACCAGCTTTGAACATTGGAATGAGAAACAGACCCCCTTTAATAACCTCTCTCAACAATTGGCTGATCTCAGGGAAATACATTCCCCGATCAACTGTTCAATCACTTGCTCATCCTACGTACCCACGTCAGGTTCTTTCAAGCCTCATTAATCCTCCCTGTAAAAGACAGCTCCCTTCTGCCTGACCTTTAAGACTCTTGCAGACCTTATAATCAAAATCTTTCCTATTCAAATGGCTCCCCACTCCTACCACAATTGCTCACTCCCCCTATTGTAACAGTTCCCTTCTCCCATTACAATAGTCCCTCCACCTATTTTAATAATCCCCTTTCTCTTTTGCAACAATCCTCTTGAATACGGTTTTTTGTTGTCTAAGACTGGATTTAATTTTTATTTGATGAAAGTTATAAGGTAGAGCTAAGAACACACCCAGCCAGCAGGGCCAGGAAGGTGAAAGGAAGCACTTGAATTTTAGCGAGAACTGAAGACATTTCACTGGAGAAACCAAAGGAAAATGCTTTGGCAGATAGGTGTGATAGTACATGGGGATGAGTTTTGAAGCTGTTGTAAATGGTTAGTGAGAACGTTCAGGAGGCTTGATTTTCAGGTTTGTAAGGGAGCAGTAAGGGCTGACCACTGCAGTGATAAAGGGCCAGGACATCTTGGCAGAACCAGTCTTTACTAAAAATTAGAAATAAGTAAGAATCAGTTAAATGCTTGAAATATCCAACAGTACATCTAATGATGCAGCAGCACTGCAAACAATGTAGTGGAGTCTACTGGAAATTTTCCCCACTAGGTGAATGTTTTCAGTAGTTAAATGAACAAATGCAGAGAAAGAGATGCATGAAAAGAAACGAACAAATATTGACAAATAAGGTAATTCAATACCACAATAACAAAAATCACATTTGTACTTAAACGTAAAATGGATATTGCCTGGCCTAAATGTTTGTGTACCCCTAAAATTCATATGTTAAAATTCTAACTGCTTAGCTGATGATATTAGGTGGTGGGGTGTTTTAGAGGTGACTAGTTCGTATGGGCTCTGCCTAGATACGTAAATATCTAAAAAGTGGAAGCAGTTTTGAAAGGGAGTAATTGGCAGAGGCTGGAAGCCTTTTCAAGTGTATGCTAGAAGAGCCTGTATTGCTGTAAATGACACAGCACAGGCCATGGTCTCATCCGACCAGGAAGCACAAGTGGTAAACACAGGTAGCATTATGTGGGGCCATCTCCACCAGTACACATAGTGGATGAGTCATAAGATCATAGTGGCCTCCACCCAGATTTTGAAGATGGAACTTCCGGGAGCTTTGGGTGGATGATCCAGGCAGAGGGACACCACGAGGATGGGGTTACCAGAGAGAGCCCCCACTAGAGCAATGCCCAATGGAGCCGTAGGGGCAGGACCAACCTCACAGTGGGATTAGTCTCCTTCTAAAAGAGACTTCAGAGAGCTGCCTTGCCTTTTCCACCATATGAGGACACAGGGAGAATACTCAGTCTATGAACCAGGAAGCAGGCCCTCATTAGACATCAAATCTGTCTGTGTCTTCATCTAGTATTTCCCAGGCTCCAGAACTGTGGGAAATAAGGCTCTGTTGTTTGTAAGCCACCCAGTCTATGGTATTTTCTTATAGTAGCCCAAACAAATTAAAAAGAAAATTGGTGCCAAGAAGTGGGCATGCTGCTGCAACAAATACCTAAAACATGGATGCAGTTTTGGAACTGGGTAATAGGTAGAGGCTGGAAGAGTTTTGAAGCATATGCTAGAAAAGCCTGTATTGATGTTAATGAACTGTAAAGGGCAATTTTGGTGAGGGTGCAGAAGAGGAGTGCTGTAGAGAAAGCCTCAGCCTTCTTAGAGATTACTGAAGTGGTTAAGAATGGAATGTTAGTAGAAATATGGTCAGTAAAGATCATTCTGATGAGGTCTCAGACGGAAAAGAGAAACATATTATTGGGAACTGGAGGAAAGGCGATCCTTGCTATGAAGCCACAGATAGTTTGGTTTACTCGTCTTTGTGTCCTTGTGTTTTGTAGAAGATAGAGCTTTGAAGCAATGATATACGATATTTGGCTGAAGAAATGTCTAAACAAAGTGTTCAAGGTATGGCTTAGCTTCTCTTAAGTTCTTCTAATAAAATGTGAGAAGTGAGAAATGATTTAAAAATGAAATTTTAATTAATTTAGTTATTTTACTTTTAATGTTTTAGAGACAGGGTCTCACTCTTTCACTCACCAGAGTGTGGTTCCAGCCTGGAAGAGTCACAGGCACCCAGCTGCAACTAATGAGAATTGTGGCTTGGGCTGCACCAGCAAAGTTCTGAGGGTGGTGATGCCTGGAGCCTTCAGGGCCAACGCCAACCCCAGTGCATCCAGAAGATGGGATATTGAGTCAAAGAAGGTTATTCTTGAGCTTTACAATTTCATGTTGTTTGCCCTGTTGGATTTTGGACTTGGAACTTGTTAACCCTTTATTTTTTTCTCTCTTTTGGAATGAGAATGCCTATCCGATGTCCACCCCACCATTGTATTTTGGAAGCACATAACTTGTTTGATTTCACAGATTCGCAGCTGGAGAGCAGCTTGACTCAGGAAGAATAGTTCCTGGAGTCTCACCCGTATCTGATTTAGATGACGCTTCAATGAGAATTTGGACTTAGACTTTAAAGCTGTTGCTGGAATGAGTTATGACATGGGGGCTATCAGGATGAAATAAATGCATTTTGCATGTAAAAAGAACATGCATACTGGGGAGCCAGGGATGGAATGCTATGATTTGACTATTTGTATCCCCTAAAAATTCACCAATCACCAATATGAAATATTAGAAGTTGGGGCCTTTGGGAGGTAATTAGGTCATGAAGGCAGAGCCTTCATGAATGGAAGATGAATTAGCACCTTTATAAAAGCAGTCCCAGAAAGTTGCCTTGCCCCTTCCACCACGTGAGTACATCGCGAGAAGGTGCTGCCTATGAACCCTCACCAGGGGAAATGAGCCCTCACCAGACACCCAAACCAAACTGCTGACATCTTGATCTTGGACTTCCCAGCCTCCAGAACTCTGAGAAGTAAATTTCTGTTTTTTATAAGCCACTTAGTTTACCGTATTTTCTTAGAGACACCCAAATGGACTAAGGCAGATATATTTGTGAAGAAGGGAAACATTTAAAAACGATAATAAAATAAATGAAAAATAATTTTTAAAATAATAGGTTTTTTTAAAACAAGAAAAGAATCAAATATTAAGAATGGAGAAAATAGCAGCAAGTCTTAAAGAGAAGAATGTAGCTTCTAAAAGAAAGAGTTTTAGGAAGGCAAGGAGGAATTTGCTCCATATTTGTCATCCAGACTGTCATCCAAATACACATTCTTTCTTTTCAGTGTAACCCTCTGTAATTTGGAATAAAATTTAAAAAAAAAACATATTTTGCCAAAAAAATTCCACCAATTAATTTTTGCTTCTGAAATCTTGAATAAAATCTGGATCTTTTCATATTTAGTTATTTGTTTTTGGCAAAACATAACTTCTATTTAAAATAGAATATTTAAAGAAACATTAAAAAGCTCAAAAAAGTTAAAGTTTTCCTTAAATTAGTAAGCTCATTCAAGTGCAAATAAATAAGAAAAACATAGCTAAAGTTTTGCTTTATGTCACATTTCTTTAAAATTTCAGGGAAGGAATGAATTCAGGCATATTGATTAGTGTAACACAAATCCCGAAAATAATGAATCCTGAAAGATTTTAAATGCACTCATATATGCTATTATATTGAGAAGAAGGCTATCTGTACTTAAATTACGTGTTGTAGATTTTGAAATTTTGTATTTCTAGTTTTCTTTTAACTCTTCAAAATGAGTACCAGTAGGATGAAATAAAATAAATATGAATTAATGGAGATAGAGGGCATGGGAAATATCTTATTTCTAAATATTCTATGCTGATCTTTTTAAAATCTGCCTTAACATGTGTGTCTCTGCTCATCATCATATTTTCAACATCCATAATTTGTTTAGCCAAACACATTTATTTCATATTCTGTATTTAAAAATGACAAAATCTTGACTTTTCCACAGCTATCATTCTATGAATTGATGTTTCTCTTGACACTTGCTTATGGTGATTTCTTTCTTCCTCCTTATAATTTTTTTAATTGTAAAACCATATTCTTTAGTTTAGAATTCTATGTGTAAAAATCCTGTGAATCTTGTAAGGCCAATGTCTTCCTTCGAAGAGAATATGTTTTTTACCAAGAAACTACTAGCACAGGACAATCTTAAATTGAATTTTAGTTTAGTTTTCAGGATGCACAGAGAATGAATGTGGGCACTAGCCTACACAAAATCAGAATGGAATTTCTTGACGACTAATTTTTTTCCCCACCCGGTTTGAAAGTCAAGACCAAATCAAGCATGCATCCCATATCTCCCTCTGAAGGGTGGACCATTTCTATAATTTGACCCCTGCAACTGTTACTCTTCTGGCAGCCTGGCCTGTATGGGGTATCTGGTTTCTCATTCTACTCAGGCAAGTCTTGGGTTTTTCTTGCCTCCCTCCCCCTCCTCCTCTCCCTCCACCTCCTCCTCTCCCTCCACCTCCTCCTCCTCTTCCTCTACTCCCCCTCTCCCTCCACCTCCTCCTCCTCTTCCTCTACTCCCCCTCTCCCTCCACCTCCTCCCCCTCTACTCCTCCTCTCCCTCCACCTCCTCCTCCTCTTCCTCTACTCCCCCTCTCCCTCCACCTCCTCCTCCTCTACTCCTCCTCTCCCTCCACCTCTTCCTCCTCCTCCTCTACTCCTCCTCTCCCTCCACCTCTTCCTCCTCCTCCACTCCTCCTCTCCCTCCACCTCCTCCTCCCCCTCTACTCCTCCTCTCTCTCCACCTCCTCCTCTTCCCCCTCTACTCCTCCTCTCCCTCCACCTCCTCCTCCTCTACTTCTGCTCTCTTTACTCCTCTCCTCCTCCTCTCCCTCCTTCTCTCCTCCTCCACCTCTTCATCTTCTTCTTCTTCTCTCTCTCTCTGTCTCTCTTTCTCTCTCTCTCTCTCTCCATCCCCCCCCCCCCAATTCTTGAATGATTATATTCCTTCTCATGGCTTTGGAGATAGGGCCATGTGTATAGCATGTTAACCCAGAATCAAGAGTTCTTACTAAAGTAAACTCCCAGCACTGTTCACATTTCACTACCCTAGATCCTATTTTTCTCATCGCCTTTAGCATCTGAGGATTTACTTAACATTCCCACCTATTCAGACATTATTTTAAAATAAGTATGTGTATTCCACAAGTATTTTAGGTATTCTGTACTAGCAGTGTTTTCACATGTCCAATCTACCATATCTTTGCACAATGTTCATCCTTTTAATCTTTTTGTGTCCACTGTCCTATAGGAAGTGTTCTTGCCAAAGCAGCAATTACTTCCATGCTACTAAATCCATGAAACTTTTCTAGACTTCCTGGCAGAATTCGACACGGTTGTCCAATAGCACTTTCTCAGAGCATTCTCTTGGATTTCTCTGAGGCTTCTCTTGCACTTCATGGCACAACATTTCCACTTGTCTACCTTCTATATCTCTGGTTGTTCCTCTTTTGTCTGTGAGTGGAGACCCTCTTTCTTTACCTGATAGTAAAGTTCATAAAGAATGATAAATAATGCTTACAAAAGATCATAATTATATTATAAGGGCATAAGTAAACTCTTGGAGCTTTCCTTCTCCTCCTCCTCCTCCTCTATGCCTCCTCTCCCTCCACCTCCTCCTCCTCCTCTACTTCTCTTCTCCTCCTCCTCCTCTTCTTCTTCTTCTCTCTCTCTTTCTCTCTCTGTTTCTCTCTCTCTCTCTCTCCACCCCCCATTCTTGAATGATTATATTCCTCCTCATGGCTTTGGAGATAGGGCCTTTAAGGTTGAGACTAACTTAAAATGAGGTTGTTAGGGTGGGCCCTAATCTAATATCACTGGCATCCTTATAACAAGAGGAGATTTGGGCACACATAGAGACACAGAAATGGGCGTGCAAAGAGGAATGACCATGTGAAGACACAGAGAAAAGACGACCATCTGCATTCCATGGCCAGAGGCCTCAGAAGGAGCCAACACTGCCCACACCTTGATCTCAGAATTCCAGCCTCCAGAACTATGCAAAAATAAATTTATGTTGTTTAAGCCACACAGTCTGTGCTATTTTGTTATGGCAGCCTGAGCTGACTAACACAAGGTCCAACTGTCTATTTGACATCTACATTGGAGATCCCTCCGGCATCTCAAAACAAACTTGCCTCAAACTGAGCTTCTCCCAAACCTGTTCTTTCTCAATCTTTGGCAGAGGAGTAGATAATGGAAGAGTGATATTATTCCGCCTTTAAAAAAAGGTATATCCTGCCATTTGACACAGCATGGATGGTCCTGGAGGACATTATGCTAAGTGAAATAAGCCAGACACAGAAAGAAAAATACCACATAATTGCACTTACGTGTGGAATCTAACAGAGTTGATCTCAGAGACAGAGAGTAGAATAGAGGTTACCACAGGTAAGGAGGTAGGAGAAGGTGAAATGTAGGTTGAAGAGCATAGAGTTGCAGCTGTGTAGGAGGAATAAGTCTAGGAATCTGATGTACAGGAGGACTATAGTTCATAATATCGTATTGCATTCTGGCGCTCTTACCACACTCACATACAAAGAGTAACTCTGTGAGAAGATGGAGAAGTTAATTTGCTTAACTGTAGTAATCATTTCAGTGTGTCTAGGTATTTTAAAACATCATGTTGTGAACCTTAAAAATGTACGGTAAATTAGAAGTAAAAAAAGATCCTCTCCCTATTAAATGTCCCCACCATTCAACTATGTGACCAAAATTAAAAATCAGGAGTAATTCTTACTCTGCTTACTCTCCATTCAGTGTTAGCAAACCCTGACAATTATTTCTCAAATATTTATTTTCATTGCTACCATTATGGTTCAAGTCACTGTTATTTCTTGCCTGGCCTAGTAAATAAGCCCATACATTACCACTTTGCTTCCATTCTTCTTTCACTACAGCATATTCTCCACTCAGCAGCTGGAGTGACCTGGTTAAGGATTTTGTGCAGCCTTTCTATTGTCCTCCAAGGGAAAGTTCATCCAAATTTTCTATCCTGACATCATGTTCAAATCCAGAGTCCCAACATAGTGACTTTTTACCTCTTTTCCTTCTGTCTTTTGACTTTGCCTCTGTCTTCATCTTCTCCTTATCTCTTTCCAGTGATATACTTCTTAGAAATTTAATTTCCCCATTACACCAAATTCCTGGGCTGAGGATGTTCCTGATCAGCACTCTTGGCGATGGGGATGGGTTAGTCTTGGTCATGGATCCGTCAGCCTCAAAAGTGAGCATGAGCTTCAGTACTTCTGGAAGCAACAGGGGACTTGTCCCTGAAGTATTCTCCCCTAGTATTCAAGTCCTGGATGCTTTGAAGTCTGACACATGGACTTCACAGGTACGGGGACCTTGTAATTGAAGGCAAAGGGAGAGGAAGAAACATGCTTTTCTGCCCCTGTTCTCCTCTTCCTCTTTTGTCTTCCTATGTTTTACCCCCACTACACTTCCTGACTGCTACCCCTTTCTATAACATTCCTACATGGAAATAATGCTTCCCTTGCCTACCTTTGCACTACACTAGGAGGCAAGGGAGGGTTAGAAATATGCCTCGATCATCCAGTTGTCCTCAGGCTTCAGCACTGAGCACAGACCTTGATGATAAGCACCACAACATGTGCTTAAGGATTTTTTGTTCACTTGAAAACGATGCCTTGACAAAATTTAAGGATTTCTGCAAGATTAAAAATACTGCCAGGCATGAAGTCAAGCTCACAACGCGGTGCCAGATTAGAGAAGAAGAGCAGTCTTCTGAGCATGCAAACCACAGGGCTGCACACAGAGCCCAGCTTACCCTTCTTACCCTTCCATGGTCCAGCCCCTGCATGAATGGGGACCCTCCCTGCCTGTGCCTCGAGCCGCTTGCAGGGCCAAGTGGCTGTGGGATTTAACACTCATACAGCACTCTTTATACAAAGGGGCCTTTTACTTAACAACTCCTGGAAGCTGCTCGGGGGCCCCATAAAACTCCTTGCACAAAGGAAGAAACTGAGAAAGAGGATGAGTAACATGTCACAATCACACTGCTGATAAGGGGTTGATCACAAATTCAAGCTCTGGCCATCTGGCTCCTGTGACTATGCTGTTAGCCACTATTCTAGGGGGTGTCATAAATCCACCAACTCATAGCCCCAGGAGTGGAGCTTCGAGCTCCTCTGGCCTCACTCGCCTCAGCACTGCTGAGCGAGGAGATCAAGATCTTAATTGATCCAGGCACTTAATTAACTCTTCTGTTACTTGCCTTTCAAGACAGGCTTACAGATGGAATGACTGCACTATTATTACCAGCTGACCCATTGTATAAGACAAGGGCGGGCCTGAGGTCATTTCCCATCTCATGCCCCTTGCTGTACACATCACACATTCTTTGTCCAGAGAAGGCTATGAGAGTAAATCAGAATAGGATTTATAAATAGTAATAAATAAGTAAATGAAATATCTTTAAAATATTAGGATGTTCACCTAGAAGCAAAACTATTTTAACTTTTATTTATAGAATAAGTTAATCTAGAAAAAAATATGGAAAAATGGCTGATCTATCAGAAGCTTTAAAAAATATATTTGAAAATTTTTTCTATTTTTTCTAGATTGTCTATGAAACGAGAAAATTAAATTACATATAACTCTTCTGAAATTCGTTAACCCCCCTGCAACTGAGTTAGATGGAAGGAAAGAACCTTGGGCACTTCACAGCTCATGCTGTGTAAGGATCTCAATGTGTAAATAAATTCCCGACAAACCCTCATATCAGCAATCAAGTCTTTGTTCACATATCAATAAACTGAAGTGTACAATTGAGTTTACACTCCACATATAAACCGTATCCAGGACACAATTAACAAAATAACAAGAAGCAAACCATAGAGTTCTTGAAGTGTTTAAGAATTACAGGAACTTCCTAAGAAAGAAACAAAAATATTATGCTTTGTAAAACATCACTAAAAGTTGCTTTTAGAGTTGTTTTGTTTGGTGCGTAAACGTGATAATATTTTAATTCTGAAGACGTTGGCTCAAATCCTAAGTGTGACTGAGTTGCAAAATTTTTAATGAAGAGGTTCTGCATAAGGCTGCCTACTCTGTACCTGTGTGAACCACAGTGAAAATGGGGAGAGAGGGTGCATGCAGCTCATAGGTGCTGGGCGCTTACTACAGGCCAACCATTGAAAACTTGTCCCCACATAAGTAAGTCAAAAGAAATGTCTTGGTTGCACTATTTACATTAACGTCAATATGAACAAGAAGGCAGAGATCATGAGTATGGGGATTAGGCACTCCCTAAAGCATCCTGTCTTGCTCCCCCTTCTTTAGCATGGTAAGCATTTGTGCCAGGACTGCTGGAGTTTTTGTTTTGAGTGATTTTAACAGGCACTCCATGAGGCATACTTTTTTTCATTCATCAACTCATGTTGAGTACCAGCGGGTGTTGTGCACAGTGCGCTTATAAATAAGCTGGTGCTCAAAGACCTTGTATGATCTTCTGAAGGTCACACAGCTAGCGGAGCAATGAGAAACTGATCTCAGATGGTATTGACTGACTGTGTCTCCCTCCTCAATTTCGTATGCGGAAATCCTAACCCCCAATATGATGGTGTTAGGAGGTGAGGCTTTTGGGAGGTGATTAGGTCATTAGGATGGAGCCCGACTAATGGTATTAGCGCCTTTATAAAAGGGCCCCCAGAAAGCCCTCTCACCTTCTTTCCACCACATGAGGACACAGCCAGAAGACGGCAGTCTACAAAGTGGAAGAAAACCCTCACCAGAAACCGACCCTGCGGACTCCCTGATCTCGGATTTCCAGCCTTCAGAACTGTGAGAAACAAACATCTGTGGTTTATAAGCCACCCTGTCTAGATTACTTTATTACAACAGCTTGAACTGGTTGAGATCATCTGACTTCAAATTATGTGCTCTTTAGGCTACTACAGAGAACCGTTAAGCAATGTCAACTTTAAATGAGTGCATGTGATAGAAGTCATTGATCATGGTATTAGGAAAAGCTGCTCAAGAAGCTGTGAAAGACTCTGGTACCCCCAAAAAGGTCTCCCTGGCATGTAGGATTGAGCAGCACAGGAAGCCATTCAAGAAGACAAGGCTTTCTGGGAGGGATGACCCCCTTGCCGGAGTCTCTGCTGACCAATATGCACAGGCATTGCTTTCCATTACTGCATTTCCAATCCGCAAAGCTTCCCCTGCCTTTGCCCAACCTCAGCCCATGTTCAGCAATGATGCGCCATGAGAAAACAATGGCCTTGCCCAGGAAATTTCTGGTCGCAACCCTTTGGGAGAGTTGTGAAAAGCTGTCTGACCACAGTGGTTTTCTATGGCAAGTAAAAACTAGAATGCTGTGGAAAATGCCAAGAGAAGAAATCCAGAAAAAGTTGCAGACAGAACTTCTGACTTAGGAGAAAAATATTGGGAATTGCCAACAACATATCTGGGAAATGGGCCACTTAGTTTGAAGCCTCAGACACAACAAATGCCTGGGAGAACTTAGACCAACCCCATGAAACAGGACCAGATCGTTCACACGGGAACAAGCCTGCGGCCACCGCTCCTGGGAGCTGTGCTCACTCGTGGCAACATCAGGGAAACATTCTGCACGATTCAGAAAGGCTTGGAAGGAAACTTCACTACGATCAAGAATGTACTGTTCTTTGAGCTATTTCCTTTAACAACTTGGAAGAAATAATAATTAATATAAACAGTAGCCACTGGACTGGGCTGGATGCAGGAGAAACGAGGGCAGGTTTTGCAGTCAAAAGATTCAGCTTCATGCACCAGTTTTCCTCAACTGTTCTCTATGAACAAGTCATTAAAGCTCTCTCAGCCTCAGTTTTCTCATCTGTAACATAAGCAGATACTTGCATTACAGGGCTATGAATTAGCTTAAATTCCCTATGGGTATAGAAATAATGTTTGTGCTTCCCCATTATTCTAAATAGCTTTATAATTTGCAATTATATGATTCTCAAAGACCTAGAAGAAATCATAATCAAAACTAAGAAGGGGGACCAAGAAGAAATTTCTAGTCTCCAAAGTGATTTTAGTCACTAGGAGTTCAAAACATTAAATTCACCTATATTTTTTAAAAACATAAAAACTCTTCCAGAATATAATAGAACATCAAAAAACACTTATTTTTCCAAGCAAACTTAACCCTGATATCAAACTATAATCAATGTAGACCAGAAAGGAAAACCTGTAGAACCAGTCTCACAAAATAGTGATTGAGATGCTAAATTAATAGTAAACAGAATTCAAACATCAAGACTAGGAACAAAATGACATTTTGCCTAACACAAAGAAGAATACCCATTTCAAAGCCGTTGCTCTTAACTTGGAAACATTAGATGATTCTCACTAATGTGAAGAATATGAGAGAAAGAGAGACATGCCCAATGCCACCATGATGATTCAACACTGTTGAGGAAGTTATTGTCATATAGTGGGACATTAAATATCAATGTTTGACTGGAAAAAAATAAAACAATTTATCTGTATATTTGATTATATAGATAAAAATACAAAGATAAGAACTGAAAACATTTTGGGGACAGATCAGAATCACAGGAAACAGCAGCAATGACAAGTTCTTGGATTTCCTGGAGGCCCCCTAAGAACACATCCAGTGGGACTCGACAGCAAACCTAAAAACCACAGACTATGTGCCCAACAAAACAGATAAGCCCTGACACAGAAGCAGGAGAGGACACTGCCCAACATAGCAGACCCCTGAGCCAGGGAAACAAGAGAGGAGAGGGGGTTCTTGAAGGGCCTGAGAAGCAGAGAACCCACCATCTATCAGTTTCTCTTTGGAGAAAAGGGGTGCAGGCCTGCCAAGAGCAGTCCAAAGGAATGAGGTTCCCTGCTCGGATATGTGGGTGAAATGAGAGACATCCCTACCATTTAGATAGGCTACTGCAGTCCCTGCCTGTGAATCCTGCAATCTCACAAATCAGTGACACTCAGGACAATGCCAGAAGACACTGAGCCAAGGCCTCTGGGAATAGGAGCCCAGTGGAGCCCAGCAGGGAAAGTGGCGGACAAGAAAGTCTAGATTAAAACAAAATTGACTAGCACTGAATGATCGTGAAAATGGAGAGGAGAGTACAGAGTGCTCTGAGCTCTAGCAACTCTCATAAATGGGGGGCTCATGGGAGGGCTCCGGGAAGGTCAAACTGGCTCTCAGATGCCTTGTGGCATTCACTGAGAATAAAAGGAAGGGAGCCAAGACGCAAGGAGGTAGAAGCACTAGTTATTTTCAACACTGTTCATAGTAGAAAATTATAGTCATCCCCAGACAAACCATGACAGAGAGAGCTCAGAGATAGCAGACCCACCTAGAAGGAACACTAAATGAAGTCCTTCAAGTGAAAAGGAAAGGACCCCAGAAAGACAGCAGTCCAAACCACAAAGAGAAGAAGAGCACCATCAGGAGTTATGCAGGTACATCCAACGGACTGAAAAAATGTGTAGATTTTTTTCTCTTCATAAGTATGTGCTTTAGAAAGCATAAGATTGCTTAAAATATTCCTAATGATTATTACATGGTATTGTTGGGTTTATAACACATAGGTGTATTGTATATACATCTATCACTATAATAGAGCATTGAGGGAAAGGAAATGGAATGCATTGAGCATCCTCATTCAGCATAGAGCACATCAGATGCAGACTCTCACAGCCGCACGTGGCAGAAGGCAGCAGTAGCAGATGTCACTGCCCTAGCATCAGTACACCACCAAGAGCAGCAGCAAGAACAGAAGCCAAGCCAGTGCCTCTGAGCCCCAAGAGGCAAGTAGGCATCTCCCACGATTGGAAAGCTTTTCCTTTTAGCCAAAAACATATGGCAGGCATTAAATGAGAAGTGACTGAGAGCAGGTACCACCCTCTTATTATTGACAATTTGTCCACATTTGAATTACTGTAGCAACTGTTGATGTTTCCCAGATATAAGAAACTAATAGCATCTCAGAATGATTGCACAAGCTTGGGGTTGTCAGGCGCATACCTGGACCACAACAGAAGCTGATCTCTGGTTCACACAGGAAAAGGGCTCCCACAGGGCCTCAAGGAGGGCCAGAGTATCGAGGTCCTCTTCTTATCATGAGGTATTCATTGATTCAGCCTGGGCTGACCATATTGTGCAGATAAACATTCAAGACTCAAGATCATGGGGTCCCACTGAGGTCATTCTTTTCTTTCTTTCTTTCTTTCTTCTTTCTCTTTCTTCCTTTTTTCTTCCTTCCTTCCTTCCTTTCTTTCTTTCTTTCTTTCTATTTTTCTTGTCTTCATTAAGTCTTAAATTAAACCCTCTTCCAATTGTGGTTATGGGTAGACATGTGGGCCCAGAGGTTGCTTCGTGATGCCTAAATCATAAGTCCAGAAAGAGCCTGATCTTTTTTGTTTTTTTTAAGGTGGAGTTTCACTCTTGTCACCCAGTCTGCAGTGCAATGGTGCAATCTCGGCTCACTGCAACCTCCGCCTCCTCAGTTAAAGCAATTGTCCTGCCTCAGCCTCCCTAGTAGCTAGGATTACAGACATGCCCCACCAAGCCCAGCTAATTTTTTGTATTTTTAGCAGAGATAGGGTTTTGCCATGTTGGCCAGGCTGGTCTCAAACTCCTGACCTCAGGTGATCTGCCCACCTCGGCCTCCCAAAGTGCTGGGATTACAGGCATGAGCCACTGCACCTGGCCAAGAGCCTGATCTTTACCTGGGCCATGGAGGGACCCACAATGAGGCCCAAGATCTCCCTGGTAAAGAGCCTGATCTTTACCGGGGGGATCCTGGGCCTTGCTGTGTGTTCCTATTTTTAGTTTTGTTATGATGCCAGGCATCATAAAGTACATGAAATGGACATATCTTCATTGAAAGATTTGTAAAAATTTGGTAATTTTTTATTTTGTTCTTTTGGTTCTGTTTCACTTAAAATCCAATAAAAATGATACTAAAGTCTAGTTTGATATTTTATGCTCCCCCAAGTGTTTTCCTTGATAGCTCATGGGAAGCATATTCTGTGGTATGGCACACCGGCCGCTCCTGACACTCAGTGCTGGGGAGGGGCTGCTGTGTCGGGGGCTGCCTCATCCTCTCTTCTCCACCACCCCTGACACTTGCAGACACAGGGAAGTCACAGGCTCCCTGATTCCCCTGGGGTGTCACCGAGGCCCAGCATGGGTAACGCACGTGGATCTATAAGTCAAGTGGCAGACCGTGATGTTTCTACTCTCAGTCCAGCACTTGTCTTCCCTCTCACATTTAAACTGAGCATTTGATTTGAGAGGTCACGCAATTTTAAAACTTATCTGAAGACATAGACAAAGTCTCATAAATATTTTCTCCTATTTTTAATTGGCAAATTAAAAGTTTAGATTTTCTTTTTAGTTCTATGACTGCCATGGACCAAAAGTGCCCTCACGTCCTGAGAGAGTTAACTTGCCTTGCTGATCAGGAAACCACCTGCAGTGGGCTTGCGGCAGATGAGAAACTGGCTTTGATCCCCACAGAGGGCTGCCTTACTACATGCAAATGTTGGATGTTGGCAGGATACTGGGCTTGGAGCATGGGCAGGATCTTGGAACCTTGA
This sequence comes from Gorilla gorilla gorilla, assembly GCF_029281585.2. NCBI lineage: Eukaryota > Metazoa > Chordata > Mammalia > Primates > Hominidae > Gorilla > Gorilla gorilla. Next base: position 54,902,378 of record NC_073230.2, read on the forward strand.
CTCTGAGATCTGTGGAGCCCCTAACTTCCTGACTCCGTACTCAGTGATCTAACAGCCTGACGTGGGCAGCTTTGGGGAAAGTACTAGAGGACTTCAGGCTCTGAAGAATAAGGTAAGCATGCAATGTCCTTTCTTCTGCCTGAAGAATGAATATTGCCAGATGTGACGGATTCACCCAAAGGCAGCTTCTTCAACTAGTCTTCTTGAAAAAAGAAAGATTTGACTGTAGGTGAGCTATTTCTTCAATTAAGACTTAAAAAAATAAACAGTCTGAATTAGTGCATTTTAATGGAAACTGGTAGATTCTATTATTTGGGCAGAGTGATAATTGGCATCATATTGTAGGAAAGTAAAAAGGCATCACTCAAGTTCATTTTCAAACATGAAAAACCAAGTTAATTTGTCAACGGCATAATGCTTAGCCACTTAGAGATTCAGATTGCAGCTCCTGCATTTTATGGTCATTTTACTTTAATTAAAAACTGAATCTGAGAGGATAGAACAATTTTCCTTGGATTTTTTCCTATCTGGTGTTGGCTTCCCAATCACTGGCTCTGTGCTAATGTGGCTGATTCCAGGCCTGTTGACCACCAATGCACCTCTGATCTCTCTCCTCATCTGTAAAGTGGACATTCTATTAGAACCTACTTTACAAGCGTTTTCGAAAAATTAAATTAAAGAACTACATGATGAACATTTGCTGAGGGCTTGCACACCATAAGCAGTTGCCAAATTTCAGTCCTCATTCTCTCCTCTCTACACTCCTGGCACTTAAAGGCACAGGGAAGTCAGAGGCTCTCTGGTTCTCCTGGGGAGTCACCAAGGTCCAGCGTGGGTGAAGGACTTGCTAACAGCCACCTGAAGCCCACACTTTATCTCCTATGCTCTGTGATCAGGCCTCTTGCAATGATATTACAGCTGCTTTGTATGCCCTCCCCCACACACACACAAAAAATTGTTTGAGAAAAGACAGAGGCAACTTTGTATGACTCTAATCTTTGCTCCACTTAAAAATCCCAGCTAGTCTCTGTGTGTTAAGATAAACTCTCCTGGAAGGCGTCTGAAGGAAAAGCAAATATTTTGACCATTAAAAGAAACTCTAAATAACAAATGTCAAAGACAGGGCATGTGTTAGGCAACTTCACTTATCTCAGGGTTTGCAGGCTACTTTGCTTCACTTTTTCAGTCTGTTTATAAGTGATTATATTATAGGAATCTTTGACAGTAAGATTTGGTCTGCTAAGAGGCAATAATAAGATGCATATGAAAGTCTCCCTTAAATAGAATTGACGTCTGGCTAAAATTAACTGCAATGTTTTAAATGTGTCTTCTGTTGGAACCTTTATACAGGGTAGGTTGTGTAAAGGAAAGGGCAGTTTAGTGTGGGAGAAGCCTATTTTAAGGACAATATTCTGCAGGTAATTTGAGATAGTCCTGAGCATGTTTACCATCTTCATCACTCAGGTCTGTATTTTCAGAGGGTTTTGGCTGCCTCGTATAAACAGCTATTGAAATTTTAAATGAATATTTATAGAATTCAGCTTAATTGCCTACTTAGAATGATAGAATTTAGTCATTCCACAAAGATAATGAGGGTTTAATGTACTGCAGGAATTGACCACATTAATTCTCTGAACACTTCCTCGCTCCTGCTATGTGCCAGGCATTCCTCTATGAATTGGAAGATGCCCAACAGAATAATCTATGTCCCTGATACTTGAATCTAATTTTAATATAAGCTGTAGCTAAGAGTTTTTAAATGTGTACTATGTGTGAGGCACTGTGCTAATTTATTTCTCAACACATTCCTGTGAAGTTGATGTATATGTTTTTCTGTATTACAGATAAGGAAACTGAGTCACAAAGTGTTTGTCTCCTGGCCCTCATCACCCAGCTCATGATTGGGTTATACTTTTAGGCTGCCTTGAATGTCAACACCACAACAGGAAGTGCGGAGGTGAGCACTTCCATCTACACTTCTCATGTATTTCTTAGAAAACATAGATGCCAATTAACGTCATGTCATCTGTCCTAGATGAGTTACAGTAAGTTGGTATGATTTCTGTGCATTTTCTAAGATTTTTGCCACTTCCTAGTTGTTTATGTTATTTAGTTCCAATTTCATTTTTTTAAAAACTGGAGTTTTACCTACTTTTGTCTCTCAGGTGGTGGTGCTTCTCTTTTGCCCACCAAAAAAAAAAAAAAAAAAAAAGGAGAGAGAGAGGGAAAGACAGAAAGAGAGGGAGAGAGATACAGAAAGAGAGAGAGGGAGAGAATGAGCACACACACTTAAACCTGAGTACTAGATATCCCTCTATTTTTTGTTCCTTTCCTCACATCAAGAATGGAATGTCTCTTGGGCTTCTATGGTGCTTAATCCTCTTCTATCCCTCATTTCATTACTGTCTACCTCCAAATCTGTATTTATTTATTATGCAGGTCAGGATATAGATAATATTATTTTGCTTTCTCCTTTTAAACCAGGCCCTATGGGCTTTGTCTTTCATTTATAAAATGGCACATCAAAGCACTATGATGAACACATGGATTTCTATTTCAAAGTGGAATGAAGTCTGCCAAGGAGGATGGAAGCACCAATAATTAGTTACATGTCAAATAGAATTTGAGTTGTTCTGGTTCCACTGAGGTAAATATTAATCCCCACCTTAGATTCAGTGCCTTGCCCAGGATCCAGCCAGGAGGAGGGAAAGGCAAGACCTGAGTCCACATATTCCCACTCCTAGCACAGGCCTCCTTACAGCTCCTCCTCCCCACTAAGATGCCCATCTTTGAGTATACAAAAAACAGAATGAATAATGGTGCAAATCCACAAAACACATAGAAACAGAAATAAAAATGCAATTTATAAATGCTAAGAGAAAGGAAATACTTAGGTGTAAACCTAGCAAACATGTACAGGACTAGTATGTTGAAAGCGACAAAATGCTGATGAAATAAATGAAGAAAAACCTAAATGAATGAAGACCATACCATGTTCATGGATTGGAAAATTCAGTATAATAAAGATGAAAATTCCCCCAAAATCAGCTTATAGTCTTAATGCAATTTCTATTAAAATCTTTGCAAAGTGTTTTATACATATAGACAAGTTTATTCTAAAATGTATATGGGCCAGGCACGGTGGCTCACACCTGTAATCCCAGCACTTTTGGAGGCTGAGGCAGGTAGATCACAAATTCAAGAGATCAAGACCATCCTGACCAACATGGTGAAACCCCATCTCTACTAAAAACACAAAAATTAGCTGGGCATGGTGGCGCACTCCTGTAGTCCCAGCTACTTGGGAGGCTAAGGCAGGAGAATCTCTTTAACCAGGGAGGTAGAGGTTGCAGGGAGCCAAGATCGTGCCACTGCACTCCAGCCTGGCGACAGAGTAAGATTCCGGCTAAAAAAAAAACAAAAAAAACTGTATATGAACAGGTACAGACCCTGAAAGTTAAAACAATCTTGACAAAGAATAATAAAGTGAAGGAAGCTTTCTTCCTGATATTAAGGTTTATCATACCATTACATAATCAAGACAGTGTGGTATTGGTAGCGGAGTTAACACAGATCAATAGAACATGATGTTCAACATCATTGGCTTTTGGAAAATGCAAATCAAAATCACAATGATATATCACTACACACCCATTAGGATGGCTGTAATTAAAAAGATGGATTATGACAAGTATTAGTGAGGATATAGAGAAACTGAAGCTCTTAAACATTGCTGGTGGGAATAAAAAATGGTGCAACCACAAGGAAAAAGAGTTTACAATTTTTTTTAAACATTAAACATAAATTTATGATCTAGCAATTGTACTCCACACCAAAAAGAAATGAAAACATGAACACACAAAACTTGTATGCAAACAATCAGAGTAGCATTAGTCATAATAGCTAAAGAGGGAAACAATCCAAATGTCCATTAACTGGTGAATAGATAAACAAAATAAGATAAGGTATATCCATTCAATGAAATGTAAAGGAATACTATTTAACAACAAAATAGAAATGGGTTACTGATGCATGTAACAACATGGATGACCCTCTAAAACATTTTGCTAGATGTCAAACACAAAACCACATGTTATATAATTCTTTTTACAACAAATGACAAGAAAAGGTGAATAGAGGTATACTGCCACCAAGCACAGGGTTTATTTATAAGGTATCAGAAGTACTGTAAAACACTTGTGTTTAGATTGTTCTGATGGTTGCACAACTCCATGAATTCACTAAAATCATCACATTGTACACTTGGATGTACAAAATGGGTGAATTTTTTGGCAAGTAAATTATGTCTCAACAAATCTATTTTTTAAATCAACTTATTACAGTTTTCTGTCAAAAGGTAGTACAATATCTTGAGGAAAAAGTGCCTTTTCTAATTCTCAGAAGGGTTGGATGAATCATTGGAATGTGAGGGTGAAAGAGTCAGTTAAGAACCAGATCACAAAGGGCCCTGTTGGCCACATTGTATCATATGGGCTTCCTTCTTCAGGCCATGGGAAACAATTCATGGTTTTTAGGCCAAGGATGGGCCTGATGAGAGCATTGATTTAAAAAACTAATTTGAGCATAAATACAAACACGAAGGATGGATTCAAAGATAAATTTAGAAATGTAAGCCCCATAAAAAATGGTTTATTATGAATTATTGACAATGCATCTAATATGCACACAAGCACACACACAGACACATGCACACACACACTACCCTAACACTTTTTTTAGTTTCTGAAATTTCACTGGATTGCTGGATTTGAAGCCAAAGGACATACAATTGAATCTTCTCCTTCTATGATTACCAGCTTCAGGGCCTTGGAAATGTTCCTCAATCTTACTGTAAAATGAAGATAAGAGTTGTGGATTTGTGGAGAGAATATCAGATCATGAAAAACAGAGGTTTTAAGTAGAAGCGTCCTTCCATGTATGTCCCCTACATCTTGTGCTTCTGCCCTGGCATGCCTCATCTCAGAAGTCAGTGTCTTCCTGCCTCAGGCTGTTCCTTACACAGTTTCTGTGTCCTTGGGACTTTGACCCTACCCAACCACTCACCCGTCTTCCACTTTGTCAACAGTTACTTCCTTGCTTCTGGTGCATCCCCTCAAGATATAAAAATGTTCAAAATAGCCACCTTAAAAAAATAAAATAAATAAAGCTGTTAAACACTTCTATTAACCTTAGTTGTTGTCTAGTGATTCAACTTCTTTTGCTTCAGAGAAAAGCTTTGCATTAACTCTTCATGACCTCACTCCTCACCCAGCTCTCCACCTACTGCATCTTTTTCTCCACTTCTCCAATGAAATGATCCTTACTTGGTGAAACATGACTCTTTCCCTTTCTGGGTCTGGTTTCCCAGCTACCCCTTCCACCTCTGAGCTACCTGAGATTTTGCATCCAATTCCGTTGATGCTTGTAACTTAGGGGATCAAGAAAACCAAACTGACCCATTATTCCCTCGACCTTTGAAAGTGTCTTCTCTTGTTTTTCTCTTATTTCCTAGACTGTTTCTTGACAGATTTTTAGGGATGCTCCAATTTTCCTGCTTACTCCTAAGTCTAAAACTTCCACCCACTTCTTAGTCTGAGCTATTTTCTTTCATGCTTTCCTCTCCGAGTTTGCCTACAAATACCACCCCATGTTAGAGGTTCCTCATTTCTGATCTCCAAAACAGAGATCAGTAAGTCCTACCCCCGCTGCACTTTCAACTCTATGTTTTCTCACATTATTTTATTTCCCAGCATACCTGATCTTCATATATTTTCTGCAGCTGATATTCCTCTATTCCTGCAACAAATTCTAAGTTCCAACTGTGAGCCAAGCATTATGATGGAACAAGGGCCCCAAGGGTTGACAAAACTGTCCTTGTTCTCCAAGCACTTCACTGTGCAACAGACCATGAACAGGGATCTAGACAGGATCACTGCCTGACCCAATCAGCCTTCCATTGAGTTGAGTCAACGTAGCACTCTCAGGATCTCTCAAATTTGCCCTTTCCCTATTTTCTTCCTACCTTCACCCTAGTTCAAGCACGTCTCGTTTTTTGGTCGATACTGCAATATGAATGCTCCTCCTTCATAAAATGCATGTCCTAAAATGCATTGGCCTATTTGAAATTCTACAAATTCTACAGCTACATCTTCCATCACCCTCAGGATAAACTTAAAGTTCTTTGGCATGATAGTCAATATTTTATGATGGTTCTTGGCATGGAAATCCTCTCCAAATGTACTGTGTGTTCCTTGGATACCAGGGTCCCGAACATCCCTGAACTTGCCTTACTCCATGGTCTCAAATCCCTGTGCATTTGTACCTGCTCTTCTTCTAATATCCTCACCTCTTCCTCTTTCCTCCCTTATCTAATGCCTACTGTTCTTTGAAACTCAGTCCTTGAGTTCTATTTGGGAGCTTCCCCAAACCCTGGGCAGTTGGTAGTTTTGTGTTTTAGACATATCATCGCTTTCAAATGCAGCACTATCTGCTACGTCTGTCTTACACGCCATCATTGGAGCTACTTGAGGAGAGAGACATTGAATCTCCTGCTTGCAGCCTGGGGTCCGGCACGTAGGAGATACACAAGAAGAGTGGGCTAAGTCAGAGGACTGATCATTCGTATAAAAGGGCTTTTTAAAATCTAAATCTTGAAGGTAAAGAAAGTAAAATTATCAGATAAGTTTATGCTGTCCATCTATGTAAGAAATCTTAAAAATGTAGTTAATCTTAGTTGCAACATGATTTTTCCTTCTGTTTAAAGACATGACTCTATTTTATTCTGGTATAAAAGGTCTTTTTGGCCAAAAAACATCTTTCTCCTTATGAGGAATTGGAAATAGGGCTGAGTGTCCTGGTTAGAGCAGAGGAAAAGGCAGGAAAAGCCCCAACCAGCTGCTGCCTGTCTTGGTCCCCTCATCAAGTGCCGCCAATGCTGTAAAAGTAAATAAACACTGGAGGAGCCGAGCATTCGTCTAGCGAGGTTTGACCTTTCCTGAACCTCAGCATCTTACCCTGCAGTCTTGCTTATATCCTTCTCCATCTGTTTGGTCTGGGGCTGGAGCTGGATGACTCCTGACTCCAGAGGATCATGATGACACATGAGCTTGGGCTCTTGCAGAGGGGACAGGACAGCTCTGGTGTGGCTCAGCCTGGAGCTATGCTCCCAAGCAGCATCCTAGCCATTTTTGTTTTCAGTCCATGAAGCATAGCTTCCCTATTTGACTTTGGAGCCCAAAACTCAAGGTGCTCCATGATATAGAGCCTGAAAAAAACAATGTTAAAAATGCAAAAATCACTACTAAAGGGTTGGTGTATTACACTGTGAGGGCAAAGTGCCCCTGCTGCAACTCTGCTGCTGATGTGGGCCCTCCTCAGTGGAGGACTGCACCAGGGCAGTCGGGTGAGAGTAACACAGAAGATGGTCCTCTGGAGAAATAGCACGATACCACACAGCCTGGGTGACAGGCGCCTCTGAAGCCTGCGGGCTTCAGGACCAAGGGGATAATTATTTAAATTTCATATTCACCGTATATCAGACCCTGAGCTAGATGCTCCCACCTACCTAATTTTGTACCCATATTGGTACAGGAAGAAATCATGGAAGGCTTAGAATGTGAGAATGACTTGCTCAAAATCACAGGCCAGGGAGAGGCAGAGCTGCACGGCAGTGTAGCATTTCCCTCCTGTCATTACTTCACCTAATCTTAAGGATAAAACTGGCCCTGGATTTATAAACATTGGAATTCCAGTTTAAATTTCCAAAAAAATATAACTACTCCTCACTCTAACCCTCTGTGCATGCACACAGAGACTGGAGGGAATGAAGAGAGTGCAGAGGGGAGACACCGGGAGGAAGGTAGTCTGGAACATGACAGGAAGACTCAGGGATCAGGGGCCAGTGGTGAGGTAGGTCGAGCAGTGAGGAAGGCCAAGAAATAGCAGGAGCAATATGCAAACTTCAAATGATTCTCAGTTATTCATTGTATGTTCCCTTCTGAGGAAGGCAGGAAGAATAAAACATTAAAATGCTCTATGTTAACATCTTAAATTTTAAAAAATGAAGCTGAGCTTGAGTTTACCACACTTGGCTTTAAGGACCTTACAGTGATCTTGCATTCTCAACCCCATTAGTTCCCCTGTGTCTCAGGCTTTCTACCCTGAGTGGGTTTATTACTGAAATAATTGTCATGAAGATGCCCTACCGGACACATCATGAGCTTTGGTTACTATTTCCTGTTATCATCATGAGTGTTATTTTCTACAGATCCACATCAACTAATATCAATTAGCCTCGGGCTCAGAGGTGGTTTTCCTGGGTCCTGCCGCCCCTAAATGAAATTCAACCTCCTCATTCTAAAAAATCAACATTAGGGAGAAAAAACATCCAAGCTCTTTTTGAAACTTGTTATTGACCTGCAAAAGAAGAGTCCCTCATTTGATCTACAGAGCTTGGGCGGTGGGGCCGGGTGGCAAAGGGGATGCACATTTGAGGAAGCAAGGAGGCTGCAGGGACAGAAAGCAGATAGGAGACAGGGAGCGAGGGCTTCAACAGGTCTCTAAGCTAAGGCATGGGGCCTTAGACAAACCACCTTTCCCTCTTCAGTGGGGGGCTATATTCTCAGAGAGTTAATGTCTTTTTTTCATCTTGCAGAACCTGACTCATTAGTGAGTTGTAAATTCAATATAATGGGTTGTAACTCATATTTTAAAATAGAATAAACAGAAGACGAGAGGTCAAGTTGGGATAGGATGTGGAGGAGAAGGGATGGGAAAACATCAGAATGTACTGCATGGAGCGAAGGTAAATCCTCTTCCATGATGATTTTACTTCTATTGTATGTGTGGCAACAGAAGCACTGGATTGTGGTATAAAATATATTTCCTGTAAAATTATACACCGTGTTTTATGGTAAACAGGAGTTTTGAAGTTGCTGGTTCAGCACACACATTGCCAACCAAGTATTCACCTCAGAAAAGTGCAACATGTTTATCCTCTCTCGCAGAATGTCAGCTCCAGAGAAGACTGAACTTGATAATCTGAACATGCGCAGCCACTACTGTGGATTGAATGTTTTGTCCCCTCCAAAACTCATGTTGAAATTTACTCCCCAGTGCAACAGTCTTTGGGAGGTGGGGCCTGACGGGAGGTGTGTAGGTGGTGAGGGCTCCACTCAGGCATGGGCCTGTGGCATCATAACAGGGCTGGCAGGAGTGCTTAGCTTTTTTCAGCTCTTCTGCCATGCAACAAAGAGTGCTCCTCCCCTCCAGAGGATGTCACGGTCAAGGTGCCATCCTGGAAACAGACAGCAGCCCTCGCCAGACACCCAACCTGCCAGTGCCTAATCTTGGACTTTCCAGCCTCCAGAACTGTGAAAAATAAGTGTATATGCTTTATAAATTACCCAGTCTCAGGTATTCTCTTATAGCAGCACAGAATGGACTAAGGCAGCCAACTTCCTTCCCACCTAAAAAGCTCATTATGAAAGAAAAATATTTTTAAAGCTCTACTAGCACTGGGAAATAAAAGCTAAAAGCCTTTAGCCAAGCAGAACATTTACAGCACTCCCGGAAGTCAACAACAAACAGATCTACGGAGAAACAAGTCCAGAGCAATCACAGGCCAACAGCCAGGCCACGTGGTGGTGTTGCGTATTTGACACACTCAAAACTCAGGCTCAACAGACATTGGCAGTGGGGTTGTGGGGACAGTTTTAATGGGTAAGGATTGGGAATAAGTGTTTAGGAGAGATATACTATCATTTCATTACCCCTACCACTTAAGGCCAACCACATTTATTCCCACACTAAACCAGCAAAGTGGGCACGGAAGCCAGCTAGGCATAGCCACGCCCCAGGTAACTTGCAAAACTCAAAAGGGACAAGAGCACAGTCCCTCTTCCTAGAGGACAAGCTATCATGGAAATTATTGGCAGATACACAAACACAAAAAATAAAGTGAAAATATTTGCTGCAAATGTGACAAAGGAGTAAGCTCTAGAAGAGCCTGATTCACCGTGAAACATTTAATGACACTAAAGCTCTGGGCCACCCACTTGTGTGGTTCATCCTAGGGTGGTGGCAAAGGCCTAACAAAGAATGGTCACATTCTTATTTAATTTTGCATTATTTCTCCTGCAGCTGACGCCTCAAATTTTATAAGCTTCAAAGACCACAAAAGATAATTCATCCTAGATATTCAGAGTTAAAATAGTTAAGAGTTAAGATAATATAAATCACTCAGAAAAAATACATACAGTACAATATGTGGGGAAAAGATATAAACAATTTATAGAAGAAAATATATAAATGGTAAATAAGCATAAAACATAATCTCTATCTTGTTTATAATTAGAAATATGCAGATTAAAATAAAAACGAAAATTTTTCCCTCAGATATTCAAAAAAATAATTTTTTTTTGAGATGGAGTTTCACTCTGTAGCCAGGCTAGAGTGCAGTAGTGCAATCTCGGTTCACTGCAACCTCCGCCTCCCGGGTTCGAGCAATTCTCCTGCCTCAGCCTCCCGAGTAGCTCGGACTACAGGCACACGCCACCACACCCAGCTAATTTTTGTATTTTTAGTAGAGATAGGGTTTCACCATGTTGGCCAGGATGATCTCAATCTCTTGACCTCGTGATCCACCCGCCTCAGCCTCCCTAAGTGCTGGGATTACAGGCATGAGCCACCGCACCTGGCCACAAAAATTTAAGTGATTGATAATATTAATCCATGGTGGGAATGTATACTTATATGTTTTAATTAAAGTAGAAATTATCAAAAATTACTAGAACAGCAAATTGGCAAGACCTATCAAAATACACATTATCATTAACTCAATAATTGAGCTTCTAGGCATTTGTCCAACACAAACACACATTCCCTGTTAGAGATATGCACAAGGAGGTTATATTATGGAAGTCAAACTATAAGAAACCTCAGTGTCCATCAGTAGGGTAGGTATGTCCACACATACTGTCTCTAAAAAGAATGAAAAGATTTATATGGCCTACTAAGACAAAGACTCCCAAGTTAGAATATATTTTACAGGTAAAATTCAGAAGTTAAAAAACATAACCAACTGCCATCTTCTATGTTGGAACCTTGTGGGAAGAGTGTGGAGCTCGACAAAATTACAAGATTCATGAAAGATTAAACATTTTCATATATCTTAGACTGTAAATGTCAATCCCTCCCTTTGGCACACCTACAGTGGAATTCCAGTTTCTTCTGGGCCCTTATTCAAAGTTAGTTTTCTGAACTCATTTTTATATGGTCTTCCTTTTTCCTTTGGCCTATACTGCCCTTTTGGCTAAAAGGATTTTATTTTTCCCATGTCCTGAAGTTTCCCCATATCCTGAATACTGGCATTTAGTACAAGTGATCGTTTGTTGTTCATCATGCAACATGATTTCACTTTTCAGTATGTTTCTTTACAAGAGATTCTCTGGTTGTTTGATTTACAATCTAGTCCTGCTGTGTATAGCATGGTCTTTGTTCAATTTCATGAACACCATGAGAGTCTGTTTTTTCATGTGGATCCCATTCTTCTCGAGAAGTGCTTGCTCTTCACAGATAGATTTTCACACCTCCCTATAGCTGCTTCCATGAACATGGAAAATATTCAAATTACTCTTTGAGATAGAGGCACTTTGAGTTCAAGCCCCATTTCCTCCCCACTGACTCATCTACCTCTTGTGTTACAATAAATAAGTTAGTGAGTCCTTGAGAAGTAGTCAGTGCACAAAAGCTGTGGTTGTTTAAATTGATATTTTTGTTAGAATTACCTTCTCTGTGCAGATAACAAACTGATGCTTGGTACATTTTCCAAGAGTACTTACATAGTAAAGGTAGAGTGAAACTGGACTTCACAGCCTTAATCCCAAATCCCTCCACTCCATGAGAGCCTCCTCAGTCCTTCCTGATTGCCACAAGCCCTGTGAATTCTGCTCACCTGCAGAAACTCCTCTTGGGTTATGTGCAACGATTCCTTGACTCATTCATACAAATTGTGTTTGTACATAGCACAAGCTTGCAGTTATTTTTACTAAGTCTATTAAAATTAAAACTATGTAAAGTAGAACCTGAAATCCTGAACATGACCACATAGGGATTTTTCCATCTCAGGGGAGAAGGTAGAATGAAGGGATTAGATATTAACAAGGCCTGTAGAGGTTCTAGCACCTATTCCTGCAAGACTGGCTGCATATTTTCATTGAACAAAAAGGAGTAACAGTGGAAATCTGCTGCTTGAACTTTCTTTATTTACAAGTCTTGCTTGTTTGTCCTTTTGGATATAGGTGCCTCCATAGAAAGATTACAGAAAAACTCATCACTTCATATTTCAAGTAGGGCAAAAGAAATGTGTAATGAGATTTCCCCAGGGTCCCACAGTTTCTTTTCTTGAGAAAGGATTTAAAACGCTGCCTTGAAACAGTCCACCGGAATCCCTCAGAGAACTCATCCGTTAGCTGTGGGCAAGACCCTCTGTGTTTTTCCACCTACCCAGGGAGTGATGCCCATTCTGGGGATGGTCTAAGCTCTTCTGGCAATTAGGAATATCCCACTTTTGAGCAGAAAACTTGCAATCATGAGCACTTTGATGCTGCCTAACATTACATTTGGTAGGTGCTGTGGTCTGAATGTTCATATCCCCAAAATTCATACATTGAAATAACCCCCAAAGTGACAGTATTAGAGGTGGGGCCTTTGGGAGGTGATCAGGTCAGGGTAGGGGACAGGAGAGGCCTCATGATGGGATCAGCGCCCTTATCAAGGAGCCCCAGGGAGCTCCCTCATCTCTTCCACCATGTGAAGACACCAAGGTAAGGCACCCTCTGTGAACCAGGAAGTGGGCTCCCACCAGACACCAAATCTGCCAGGGCTTTGATCTTGGATTTTGCAGCCTCCTGATCTGTAAAAAATATATTTCTATTGTTTAGACGCCACTCAGCAGCCTAAACAAACTGAGACACTAGAGATAGAGTGCAGGGAAAACAAAACAAAGCAAAACAGAACCAGACATTTGAGAGATCTCTTCCCATTAGGATTCTTTAATTGTCATCTAATTGCTGTTCAAAAGAATTGATACAGAGTCAGAACAGAAAACGAAAGCATGTGACGATCCTTTAACAGCTTCGTAACCGTCAGCCATCCAACAAAACACTGAAGTTCATGCCTATCTAATTAATTTTCTGGCCATCTAAAAATTTAAAAGATTTGAACTCAAGACTACAAACAAATACAAATTTTCTTTGAAATGGCATACTATATAAAAGAAGAAAGAATGATTTGCCAAGTAGACTATTAGACTCATAACATGCTGACATTCATAGAGAGAAGGCGGAGCAAAGAGACAGGCTTTATTTTATTAGATTTTGTCTTCCCAGCCCTCGCTGGAGCCATTGGAGAGAACTCCATCTAGCTGAAAGACCTGAAACTTAGAACCAAAGCAGCCAATGACTACACAGCCCGACTCCTTCCCAACCCATAGCTAGATCCTGGATTACCCATATGTGAACCAAGGCCAGTGTGGGAAGGGCACTGTGGAAAGCGAACGTACCAGGTTCCCAGGGAACAGCCAGATGAGGCTACCTGCTCCAGGCCAAAGAGAGGGAGCAATGCCACACCTCCTTCCAAGGGGAAGCAGCTCAGGCCTCATGTAAGTGAAGAAAGACCTAGACATTTGCCTAAGGACCAGGTTTCTGGATCTCCTCACACTTAGGAGGAGCACAGCCCCACCCTTCTCAATCCAACTTCTGTAGAAGGAGGTAGGCCCCACAAGCCAGAAGAAATTCTGAAGAAGGAGAAAGAGGGGGTGCGTGGACCTTCTCTCAAGCCTGGTGGATGCCTGTGGGTCCTTCTATCTACCAAATTGCACCTTTCCCCAAGTCCCAGATGGAGCAATCATCCTCCCTCTGCCTCCCCACCTCCCGTGGACTTCAACCCTTATATTCATGTTAGAATGTCTCTGCCTCTTCCTCTGACTTGATTGTTTGCCCTGGAAGGCATGAATCAGACATTCACATCACATAGCCAGGATGTGGTGCAGTCTCTGGAACAGTGAGCCACTGAGGGAGTGGGTATTGGAAAGGTTCATAGACTAACAAACACCTCAACGACTGCTGCTAACTTGGGTGCTTCAGGGCATGCGCCTGAATCCCACCCAGAGATCCCAGCTGCAGAGTCCAAGGCCCTGAGCCCAGCCACACAGCTCAGGAGTGATTTCTTCAGGGCAGAAAGGCCAGGGAGACTCCTCCAGCAGCTGTGCCAAATGCTGTGCCCAACTGTGAGGAAACAGTGGCAAAGAGGTATAGGTTAGATGTGTCTGGTAGTGGGCAGGCGAGGAATGAATTGAGGTGGGGAGAAGGCCAGCAGCTCAGCATGCCGGGGAAGGCACGCTGCCACCTGCTTGAAGCCATCCATTTGGTTGACCCTCTGGATGTCTGCACTCAGCCAGAAGCACACGGATAAATGTCCTACATGGCTCACAAGCTCTGTGGATGAGTCTGTGTCTGTGGACAGAATCCTCAGTCGTCCAGGGTGCTGGCCAGCTGTCCTGCTCAGTGGCTCTATGGCCATGAGCAATACCCCTCTACCAGGCTGGCTGGCCAGCTCTGATGGGCCTGGACACACCACACTCCCCAACACAGGGCACAGAAAAAGTCAAGAAATAAGGATTGATCAAATCTCTATCTGGGGACGATAGGTGACATTAGTCTTTGGAGGGAGCCATTGCTAGTTTTTCAAGCAGGGTGGAATGTGAGGAGAGCTGGGCTTCAGAGGTGTATAGAACCAATTAGGAGTTTTGACCCCCCATGGTTTATTTTAGGATCAGGGAACAGGTGCTTGCTGGCTGGCTGGCCCAACCTTCTGAGGCGCCATCCCAGGCCGCATGTCAGGCGCCCTGTGGAATGTTGGTGCCCACCGCGCTGAGCCTGGACTCTACGCTCAGATGTTGCCATCTAGTGGTGACAAGGTGCAAATCTCACCCTTTGCCCTAATGCATAAAGGATCAGGAATTTTAAAAGAAATACTTTTCTAATAAAGCAGATTAAGGAATACTTTTTATTCACTTTTAAACAATACATAGAAAAGATTGCATTTTTGGTTTTGGCCTCTTTAGCCTCCTAAATATATACAAAAATCACATCAAGAATGTAAACTACCAGAAGTCAAGGAGTTGGAGTTGCCCAAGTGCCTTTATTGAGACTACCGTTTCCCCATGGAGTAAATCTCAGTTCGTTATTTTAATTAAGCACATGTCAAGAGATATTTGTGATATGAAGGAATGAAATTTAAATTTTCCCTGCATTTCCTCATTCTGATTCCAACTTGGTTACTTACCAGGTAAATGGCACATAAATTCTCTGAGGCTCATACTCTTCACTGGCAAAATGGGAACGCATGACACGATAATAGGAAAAAGTGATGTGAAAAGAGGATAAAATCCTGAAGGCACAACTCTGGGTGTGTCCTGACTGCTCAGACGTCTCCCAGGGCGGCCCATCTGATGACACAGCCATGGTTTCCTCTCTTGAACAGGGGGTCTGTGTCCACTTACTTTACCTAAGAGCACACTCACCAGCAGCCCCTGCCAAGAGTGTTCAGTTCGTGTTCTGCGCAGTGTCTAAGATATTCCTAATACTTAACAGATGTCAAAAATGGAATATTCATGATAAAAATACTCTTTAGTTTTCCATAAGCTCCAGTGACTAGAATGAGCCTTTCAACCCATAAAAGGATCCAGTCCTGGCTGGGTCCAGAATTCAGGGAGTTCTGAATTTTGTGATTTCAAAGTGCTGATTGGTTAAGGTACAGGTTACGTTTCTCCTGCACTACCTACCCAGGCACCTTCCTCAGTGATGAGACTTTACTCCTACAGCCCATCTCTTCCTAAATGGATGGCCAGCTCACCTAGAATCTCTCAGAAATTTTGCACTTAGTCTTACTTCCTGCTCCTAATTTTTAGTTTCTGTCTCTCCTTTTCCACTATGAGCAAACACCCTTTTGTCCCTTGGCTGAAGTCGATCATTCTGTGAGAGTGCTGCCCCTTTGGGTTATGGTTCTACTTGAAATTGATCCATAACAAACACCTCTATGTCCTCATTGTCATTTCCTGAAACGAGGTGTAAGTCAGGTGCAGGAGACTGAGAAGAGTAAGGCTGAGCCTCACTCACAGGCACACACTGTGGTGGGACAGAGACATCCCACAGTATAGCCGCAGGCCAAGAGTGAGTCCCCCTCAGGGCCCCAGAAAAAGGCAGAGTGGAAATGCCTTCAGCAGGCTTACCCCAGCCCCACATCTTCTCCCAGCCCCTTCTTGCCCATCCCCTGGCTGGGGCTCCCACACCTGTTCCTTTCATATAATGGCCCTCTCTTGGTTCCCCAGACATGCAATGGTTCTGGATGTCCCTGAACCTCTGGCCACAAACTGCTCACTGCCCTTTATTGTTGTTTTTCCTCCTCCTGTCCCAAACCACGACAGTTTCCCAGGGCTGTATAATCTTTCCTCTCCTTCCCTTCTCTTCTCCATGGCCCACTCACCAAACCTATATTTTGAACTGTAGCCACCCATAGCTGGCCCTCCTTGGTGGCCAGGCATGACACCTCACATTTGCAATAAACACTGTTCCTGACTTCTCCATGGCAGTGGCACCCTCAGCTCAGGCTGCCCCATTGTTGTCTTTCATCAATAAGTCCCAAACCCAGGAATTTCTCTCCTGAGAAATGGGCCCTGGATCCCCACTTCCCCCAGATCCCCCCAGCTGCCCACACTTGCTCTGAATTCTCCTGGAGTTAACACCCACTGCCACCTTCATCTTCCTTGGAGAACAATCATGCCAGGAAGGTCACAGGAGCCGGAGCTGAAATCCCAGCTCTGACATGACACTTCTCTAACCTGTTTCTCATCTACAAAGTGGAGACAATCTCCCAGAGCTGTGGTTCCAATGAAAGATACTGTGGGAGAGCAAACCCCCAATGTGGAATGAGTGGGAGACTTCCCTAGAAAAGAGGTCTAGGCATCAGCTCACTTCTACTTATTCTCTTTGTAACCAGAACAAGGATTTAAACCTTCAGGCCTCAGTTTTCCCATCTGTGAAGTGATCACCTCAGCACCTGTCTCACTCGAGGGTGGTGAGGATTAAACCTAATCCTACACATAAAGTTCTCTGGGATAAACCCCCCAGACCATGTATGTTATTATTATTTCCAATTCTTCTTCATCTGAACTCCTCACCCCAGCATCAAACGTCTACCATACTTTAAATTCTTTCTTCCCTGGCCCTGTCTCTCAACACAGCAAGCATTTCAACACCCATGCAATCATTTGACAAATATACACACTTTGCCTCTCCTCTGCCTGCATGACTTGGTGCTCTGTGGCACAGAACGCTGTGGGTAGTGACTTCTGCACTGGGCCTGTGACAGGAGGGGTCTGGGCATCAAGCACAGCATCACTAACCCTTCAGTGGGGTCTTCTCCTTCCAGGCTTGGCTGAAAGGTAGCCTCAGCCCTGATCTCTCCCTCAATATCCCCAGGAGGAGACACCAGTCCTTCTTCACTTCCAAGGTTTGCAACTAATGTGTATAGGTAAACAGGGGTTTATAAAAACTCCAAAAGCTCCTCACTCCCATTTTGATCTTAGAGCTGCAATTAGGGGCTGCAGCTCTGATCTTCTCAAGATGGCACCTAGAATGTCACTGGGCCCCAGTCACCTCCTACATTCTGCATTGTTGGGTTTGGGGGAGTTAGCCAGAGCTCCTGATGCACCCACTTCTCTGAGAGGCAACTGAGGAGTGAATACAGCATCACAGCAGGTTGACCATGAGCCACCTGTTTCTAAACAATCCATTTGGTTGACCCCCTGGACGTCTGCACTCAGTCAAGAGTACACTGATGAATGTCCTACATGGCTCATGAGCTCTATGAATGAGTCTGTGCTGGGAAAACTGGATATTCATATGCAGAATGACATTAGACCCCCGCCTCTCTCCATATACAAAAATCAGCTAAAAATGGAAGACATAAATGCAAGACCTGAAATAATAAACCTACTAGAAGAAAACATAGGAAAATACTTCAGGACATTGGTCTAGGAAATTACATGAATAAGACCTCAAAAGCACAAGCAACAAAAACAAAAATAAACAGATGAGTTTACTTCAAAGCAAAAAGCTTCTGTCCAGCAAAGGAAATAATCAACAGAGTGAAAATACAACCTACAGAATGGGAGAAAATATTTGCAAACTACTTATTCAACTGAGGATTAATAGCCAAGGTATACAAGGAACTCAAACACCTCAATGGCAAAAAAAAAAAAAAAAAAAAAAATCTAATTTTAAACTGGGAAAATGATCTTGAAGAGATATTTATCAAAAGAAGACATACAAATGGCCAAGACATATGTGAAAAAAGGCTTAACATTACTAATCATTAGAAAAATGCAAATCAAAACCACAATGAGGTATCATCTCATTCCAGTTAGCATGACCATTATCAAAAATACAAAAACTAGCAAATGCTGGTGAGGATGCAGACAAAACAGAACTCTTACACACTATTGGTGGCAATGTAAATTAGTACAGCCATAATAGAGAACCACACGGAGAGTCCTCAAAAAACTACAAATAGAACCACCATATAATCCAGCAATCCCACCACTGGTAATTTTTTATCCAAAGGAAAGGAAATCATGGTATCAAAGAGACATCTGCATCCCCACATTTATTGCAGCACTATTTGCAATAGCCGAGATATGGAATCAACTTTTGTGTCCAACAACAAATAAATTGATTTTTAAAATATGGTATATATCACAAGGGAATACTATTCAGCTATAAAAAAGAATTATTGTTATTCACAGCAATAACGATATGGAACTGGAAGGCATTATGCTAAGTGAAAAAAGCCAGGAACAGAAATTTAAACACCATATATTCTCATTCTCATTCATATGTGGAAGCTAAAAAAAATGATCTTATAGAAGTAAAAAAAAGGACACAGGATACTAGAAGCTGGGAAGGGTAGGAGGAAAGGAGGGATAGGGAGAGATTTGGTGACAGACACAAAATTGCAGCTAGGTAGGTGGAATAAGTTCTAGTGCTCTATAACACTGTAGGATGACTATAGTTAACAATAGTATTTTATCATGTTACAAAGAGCTAAAAGGAGGATATTGAAAGTTTCCAAAACAAAGAAATAATAAATGTTTCAGATGATGGGTATACTAAGTACTCTGACCTGATCACTATACGTTGTATGTATCAAAACATCACTCTGTAACCCATGAACATGTACAACTATTATTTGTCAATTAAACAATAAAATTTTAAAAACGCAAGTGGAGACTCACTGGGGATTCTGGAATGTTCTAAGCTTTACAGTGAGCATACTTAAGGCACCGCTCAGAAGATTGTTTATGTAACAATTCCAGAACTATAAGTACATTAAATATGTGATGATAAATTGAGTGATGAGAGGCTACACATTTTTAACTGTAGGCATGGAGATTTGCTCTTGAATAATTCAGCTTGAGATCTCCTCTCTCCTCTCAACAGTAGCAATTTGCTATTGACAAACTCCCTGGACATGCATTATACCCTTGACTCCTACAACACTCCTAAAAATGAAGATGGCAAGTACTATGAAATCCATATTACAAATGAGTAAGTGGAGATTTGGTGAAATTAAGGGACTTGCTCCCAGTCACTCAGCTGGTAAAGGTTCACAGATCTTGGCTTAGAAATTCAAAGAACAGGGCTCTGGCTCCTCTCCCCAAGATAGACACTGAAACTTTCCGCCCAACCATCGCTCAGTGATGTCCATGATATATTCAACTTTGGTTCATTTTGAATTTTCAGAGTTCTCTTTCCCCCATGAAATCAATTTTCTGTTTTATTGCAAACATATGACTGGAAGGTCCTTGGAAAGATAGAGTTTAAAATAGAAACATCTGACGAAAACTGTCACTTGATTATTACTTCTAAAAGAGCTGAGCTGACAAAATACAAAAAAAAACCACATGTATTTGAAAAACTCATAACGGTGGAAATGGGATGCCTGGTCTCAGCCTGACTTTTGACAGTGACTGTGTCTTCTGTGTGTGTGTCCTGACTTTTGACAGTGACCGTGTCATATGTGTGTGTGTGTGTGTGTCTGTGTGTGTATGAGAGAGAGAGAATGTGCGAGAATGTGTACGAGTATGCTTTTATGATTTTGTGTGTTGTGTGAGTATATAGGAGTGTACTGAGTGTGTATAATTGTGTGTGATTATGTGTGCATGTCACGCACATATGTGTGAGTGTGCACAAGTGTGCAATGTGTATACATGTAAGTATTTTTGTGAGTGCATTGTGTGCATGTGTGAGCATGCATATGACTGTGCATATGTATGATCTGAGCAAATGTGTGTGGGTATGTGTGTTTGAGTTTGTGTGAGAGTGTGTGAGTGAGTTTATACTTGTGAATGTGTGTGAGTGTATGTGTAAGTATGTGTGTGTTAGATTTGTATATGTATGTGTGTGTGAGAGCAAATTTGTGAATGTGAATGTGTGTGAACGAGTGTGCATGTATGAATGTGTATGTATATGCGAAAGAGTATGTATATTTGTGTGAGTGTCTCTGTGTGTGTGAACTGTGTATATGTATACACATTTGCACACCTGGGTAGCATCCGACAAATGATACTTACAATCAGGAGTCTTCCTGCCATTTATCCAGTGTATCTACGTAAGAAACAACTAACTTGAGCACTTTCCAGCACGTTATTTCATACACCCTCTACCATTTAAGTCTACGAAAGAAAATGTCACTATGCCTGGTGGCCATGAGGCACCACAAACTAGCACACTTCAAAGAAAGTCTAAAATAGACTCAGACATATGTGAAAAATGACCTGGGGCAGTTTCATTTCAAAGCATCCCTAATTAACTAATTAGTGAATTAGATAATTCATCAGAATAGCAAAAGTTATTTCTCCCTTAGGGCTTCAGAATTTCTCTTAAACCAGGCACACAGGCATACACACAGGCACAAGCACACATGCACACATGGTTTGCTGGTCAAATCCTGGGTGCTAAGCATTGGTAACCACTTTCTATTCTGAACAATATTGACTACCTCTCTTCTCTGGTTTCTGCTGCCTCCAGTTCTTTCTTTGGTAACCAAGTAGGCTTCATTTTTTCAGAGAAAAACCATGATTCCTTTTGAAGCAGTCACAGGTCTTCCCCCCCTTACTTCAAGACACCCCCAAAGGTAACCATGGGGCCTCAGAAGCCTGAAGCCTGAAGATGTCAAGTGCATGTGTTTATAGGGCACCAACATTGGTGGGGGCACCTAAGCCCTGCCTGTATTCACACTAGGTGACATGGCCTTGCCACCATCTCCAGCAAGTATAAAGGGAAATTCTTGACTACCCAGGAATTCAGTGGCCAAATGTTGGATCTTCCAATGAGCAAACTGCTTCACAGAACATAGAGGATGTGTACCCTCAAATTGAACACAGAGCTGCTGGGATTGTGCAAAGCACGAGATTGTGGTCAGAAGACCTGGGTGTTAAGAACCTCTTTTACCTGGTAAAAATGTGGGCACCTGGGCAAGCCACAACTGCTCCAGGCCCAGGTCTCTTCATCTCTAAGATAAAAGAATCAATAATACCTAAGGTCCTTTAAGGATATAATGTTCGGGATTACACAAGTAAATAGGAATTACAATAATTCATGTTAGAATATATATATATATACACACACACACTATGTTAGGAAGAGGAAACATTCTGTAAAGGAAAATTAAAGCAACTAAGAACAAAATCTGAAATTTTGACAACATTTCTGCATTTAGATCATCATCCCAATTTTCTAAAAATGTCAATTAAGTGATCAGGAAAGAGAGTTTGCAGGAAGTAAAAGCAAAGGAGTCCTATGGGGAGTTACTGTAAAAACACGATTTAAGTGGTCCATCTCTGTTGCCCAGAGCCCTGTGGGGTGGTGAGGACCACATGGTAGTGCAAGAGGCAGGAAACATGGAGTGCTGGGGTTTGTGAGTTGAGAATAAAGGGGAAGTGAGCAAATTTCTGGTGGAGTCTCTGTGGAATGTGAGAATCCTTTCTGGCACTCTGGCAAAATGCTGACTTACACCAGGAATTGTGTATGCTCCTTGGGGCCTTAATAAAAAAGAAAAGCAGATGCTGGAGGGGCTGGTTATCGTACGGATCTTGGCAGGCATATGGAATTTAACAGCTAAATAGAGAACTCAATAGTTTAAAATGGATATGGCTCTCACCAGCAGGCTTCCATATTAGGCACACACACACACACACACACTCTCTCTCTCTCTCTCTCTCTCCAAAAGGACTCAAAAGGAGAAATTTCAGCCAGGCATGGTGCCTCACGCCTGTAATCCCAGCACTTTGGGAATCCGAAGCGAGTGGATCACTTGAGGTCAGGAGGTTGAGACCAGCCTGGCCAACATGGTGAAACTCTGTCTCTACTAAAAATACAAAATTAGCTGGACGTGGTGGCGGGCACCTATAATCCCAACTACTCAGGAAGCTGAGGCAGTAGAATCATGTGAACCCGGGAGGCAGAGGCTGCAGTGAGCCAAGATCATGCCACTGTACTCCAGACTGGGTGACAGAGTGAGACTCTGTCTCAAAAGAAAAAAAAAAGGGAAATTTCAAAGTATGTCTAACCACAAGGTTAGAACCCACCTTGTGCCCCCTGGGCTTCCTTCTCACCTTCGTGAAATTCCTCACCAATTTCTGTTAATGGCGCCTTCTTAGTTTCCAACACTTGAAACCCATATGGCCACACCTATTCACTGACTCCTGCAGCCATGATTCTTGCTTCTAGACTCTCTTTAATTTAGTTCCTTTCTCTGCTGCAAAGAGATCCTTGTAAAATACACACCAGAGAGTCTGTCTGCCAGATTAAAATCCCTAATGTCTCCCTGTGTCTGGCACTGGTTCTCCAGCTTAGGTGCACCTTGGAATCACTAGCGGAATTACAAAAAGTATTTACATCTCAGTCCCACTTGGAGATTCTGATTGAATTAGTGTGGGTGTGACCTGGCAGCTGAGGGTGTGGGTATAAAAGTGACCAGGTCATTCTAACATGCAACAAAGTAGGAGGACCCCGGGTCTCCAGTATTCTAAGGGCTTTACCCTCTGCCTGCTACTCAGCCTCATATTCCACACCTCCAACCCTGGGAGTAGCCAGAGTATTCCATATTTTTAAGGTTTCTGTTTTTGTCTATACCGTTCCCTATTTATAGATATAAATATAAATATAGATTATACAGATATAGATAGATGCAATATGCATCATTTATAATAGCAAAAATCTACACAAAGCCTAAATGTCCAAAAAGAGGACACACTAGCCTATTGTAATATCTCCAACTTGTTGACCATTCTATCCATGTTTTGCAACTCACTTCAGATGCAAACACTTCAGCGTGGAAGCTCTGAAACATTTGTGGCAGAATCAGATGCTTTTCCTCCCAACACTGCTCAAATATATTTGTGCATTTCTTATAGAACTTGCCATGTTCTGCCAAAATGTGTTTGGCTCCTCCCCACATAGGACCATAAGCTTTTTGGAAAAAGAACTACATCTTAGTAAGTCATATGCCAGCATATATGATCAGAATGCCTTTTACAAAACATAAGATTTGTCATTGCTTGTGGGATAAATGAGCAAATTAAAACCTACACCTCCTGGGTTCAAGTGATTCTCCTTTCTCAGCCTGCCAAGTAGCTGGGATTACAGGCATGTGCCACCATACCCTCTGGTATTGTATTTGTAAATACAAAATTACATACCCAGCTAATTTTGTATTTTTAGTAGAGACAAGGGTTTCTCCATGTTGGTCAGGCTGGTCTTGAACTCCCAACCTCAGGTGATTCGCCCTCCTCAGCCTCCCCAAATCCTGGGATTACAGGCGTGAGCCACCACACCTGCCCAATCCCCACACTTTCAAACACAGAAGCTGAAGGTCTGAGAGATGTAGTGACTCACGAGGTGTCAGCACCATCCCCTGAGCCTTGCCCAGCCCATTCCTTCTGTTCTAGGAGTGGAGCATTCACACTTTTTATTGCACAGGAGACACTGATGGATGAGAGCCCTGCATCCATCCTCAGAGGGGACGAGGGATGGTCCTAGAGCCCATGAGGTGAGAAGTGAGGGCAGTCCTGCCAAGGTCATGGGGCAAAGGTCACCCACTGCTCATTGTCGTGCTTTTCCCTGTCACACACCTTCTGTCAAAAACTAGTTATCTAAGACTATAAAAACTCTGGAAGAGGCCGGGCTGTAATCCCAACACTTTGGAAGACCAAGGCAGGAAGATCACTTGAGCCCAGGAGTTTGAGATCAGTCTGGGCAACAGAGTGAGACCTTGTCTCTACAAATAATCAAAAATTAGCCTGGTGTGGTGTTGTACACCTGTAATTCCCAGTTACTCAGAAGGCTGAGGCAGGAGAATTTCTTGAGCCCAGGAAGTTGTGGCTGCAGTGAGCCATGATCATGCCACAGCACTCAGCTTGGGCAACAGAGCAAGACCCTGTCTCAAAATACAAACAAACAAACTCCGGAAGACAACCTAGGTAATACCATTCAGGACACAGGCACAATCAAAGAGTTCATGATGAAGATCCCAAAAGCAATTGCAACAAAAGCAAAAATTGACAAGTGGGATCTAATTAAACTAAAAAGCTTCTGCACAGCAAAATAAACTATCAACAAAGTAAACAGACAACCTACAAAATGGGAGAAAATTCTTGGAAACTATGCATCCAACAAAGATCTAATATTCACCGTCTATAAGGAACTTAACAAATTTACAAGCAAAAACAAACAACTTCATTTTTAAAAAGTGGGCAAAGGACATGAACAGACACTTTTCAAAAGAAGACATACATATGACAAACAATCATAAGAAGAAAAACTCAATATCACTGATCATTAGGGAAATGCAAATCAAAACCACAATGAGACAACATCTCACACCAGTCAGAATGGCTATTATTTAAAAAGTCAAAAAATAACAGATGCTGGCAAGGTTATGGAGAAAAAGAAACACTTATACTCTGTTCGTGGGAGTGTAAATTAGTTCAACCATTGTGGAAGACAGTGTGGTGATCCCACAAAGACCTAAAGAGAGAAATACCATCTGACCCAGCAATCCCATTACTGGATATATACCCAAAGGAATATAAATCATTCTATTATAAAGATACATGCACGGATATGTTCATTGCAGCACTATTCACAATAGCAAAGACATGGAATCAACCTAAATCCCATCAGTGATAGACTGGATAAAGAAAATGTAGCATATACACCATGGAATACTATGCAGCTGTAAAAAAGAATGAGATAATGTCCCTTGCAGGAACATGGATGGAGCCGGAGGCCGTTATCTTTAGCAAACTAACACAGAAACAGAAAAACATATACCACATGTTCTCACTTTTAAGTGGGAGCTAAATGATGAGAACACGTGGACACACAGAGGGGAACAACACACACTGGGGCCTTTTGGAGGCTGGGGGTGGGAGCAGCGAAAAGATCAGGAAAAATAACTAATGGGTATTAGGCTTAATACCAGGGTGTTGAAATAAACTGTACAACAAACTCCCATGACACACGTTTACCCATGTAACAAACCTGCACTTGCACTCCTGAACTTAAAATAAATGTTTGAAAAAGAGGAGCCCATGGGTTCAGGAAGCAAAAATATGTACAAGATAAAATAAAGGAGAAGAATTGCTCTGTTTTCATAGGAGTGCTAATTTCCAGGAGAAGGCACAACACAGAATTTTTCCTAAAACATAGCCCTGTGAAATGCAGCAAACAACTGCCAACCGCAGTGGGGTCTGAGTTCCCCAGATCTCCCTCAAAAGAGGTTTTTTTGAGCAAAAATAAATATTGAAGCAAATGTGGTAATGCTTGCATTGAAGGACTTCTCCAAGAGCACTATTTTTGCACCTTGATTTCTTTGTTCTAGCCATGACATTTCTGATGTGGGTATTTATGGACGTTCTCAATGTAAGGGCTAAACATTTCAAAGACTGCTAAATCAATTCCAGAAAGCCCATGCAGTTGCCTTGAAAATGAGATCAGGTTTTTGATACTATTTCAAGCTGTTTTATAGGAAATTTATTGTTCATCACAGTTCGACATGCCACGTCTCCATTTATATTTTAAGCTAAAGTAGCTTTTTTCCTCAAAACTCCATAAGCAAATCACCAAATTTTAAAACGTGTTTTGTGTCAAATATGCTGACAACCACAATATAATTTGATGCAGTGATTAAAGGGTATGAAATAAAAATAACATCTCAAGATTATTTGTAGAAAATGTTTAAGTACATAACAGGTTCCTTTGATAGGTGGCCAATAACTAGACTTCAAAATTTTAGTTTCATAAAAGCCTTTCTTTAAATTTAGTAATCAATGATTTATACTTAGTTTACTGACTAAATTAACAAAACGCTCTAAAAATGGAATACTCGCAGCTGACAAGGGTATGGTGGAAGTGGCACTTCATACATTGCAGACTGGATGGCAGGGTAAATTGGCACCAACTACCCTGAAAGCAACTGGACAATAACTCTGAAGGATGACACAATTTAACCATCTTCTGGGGCTCTATTCTAAGACAAGCAAATTGTGGAAAATGTATATGCACAAAGATGTTTACTCACGACATTATGGTTAATGTAGAAGAATCTGTAGTAAAAGCAGCTTAAGAACCTAATATAAAATTACTTAGAATGATGATTATAAGACTATATACCTCAGGAAAACACTTATTTATTCAAGAACAGCTTTGACTTTATGTATAGCCAAGACAAAATAAAAATCCTTGTTTCACTTTGCAAGGAAACGATCTCCCTGTCTTTCTGCCAATTCAGCGTGTCTCTAGACGGTGGTCCACTTCTGAGCGCCCTCTGCAGGGCGCCGCCTCATGTTACAGTGGAAACTGGCTCTGCTTTGAGGAAGCTCAGTAGGTCTTGGAGATGGGAATGGGGCAGGGCCTGCAGTGGTGGAAGCAGAAGATGTGCCCTGAGCACCTGGGACCTCCTGATTTAAGGACAGGGAGGAGGCAGATCTGATGCAGGCCCAGGTCTATGACAAAAGAGAGGGTATGAGGAGCACGCTGGCCCGACCTTAGAGGCTGCGTCTAAGCTCTCAGGTGCATTCAGGGTGTTGGGGTGGGCCCCAAGCCAGGGAAGGATGTGCCCTAGAGCCAGTGCTGGGCTCCCAAGCACATAGGAGGACAAGCAGCGCTTAGCAAGGACCTTCCCAGCACCAGGAACCAGGTCTGTCAGCAGCAGGCCCTTGAAGGCCTCTAGCTCCATCCATGTTCCTGTAAAGGACATGATCTCATTCTTTTTTATGGCTGCACAGTATTCCATGGTGTATATGTACCACATTTTCTTTATCCAGTCTATCACTGATGGGCATTTAGGTTGATTCCATGTCTTTGCTATTGTGAATAATGCTGCAAGGAACATGTCCTTGAGGAGAGGAGGAAGCACAAACGGGTGTTCTGACTCTCCTGGCTCACACAGATGCAGGCCAGGTGAGGCGGAGCCCATGGAAGCAGGTAGTGAGCTGGCACAGGGTGGAGTTGGGGCATACCACAGGAGGGCTGCCGGGACTGCGTGCCATGGGCTCATGTCTTATTGATCACAGTGAATATGACTGTGGTGGTGACATTCACAGCAGGGCGCCAGCCTCCCTGGGCCTGTCCCTTACACGAAGCCTGGGCTGGGAACCCTCCAGGCCAGGTCCTTGCCTGCAGTGCCAGTGGCCAGCAGCAGGGACAAGCCCACCTGTATTCTGAAGAGGCTTGAATCTGCAAGCTGTGACAACCTTCATAACGTTCACAACTTGATTCCCATCACAGCGTCGGTAAGGTTCTATCCTAGGATACTTCCTGAGCAAAGAAAAAGAAAAAATGTACATGCATAATAGTGAACGATTGAAAAAGCATAAATGTTCCACATAAGAGGAAAGGTTCAACCCACTGTAGTCCATATAACAATGTGCCGCTGTTACATGGCAGGCAAAATATATTCTAGCAAATATTTTATAATAATGTGAAAAATTAATACCATGTATTTGTAGAAAATTAGAATATAGATTATATATGTGATAAAACATATAGAAATGTGTTTTACGTAATTTTAACTAACTATATAGTTCACATTTGTAGATACATGTGGAATAAAACTATATAGATATACAAATAACTATTCCAAAACATTCATAGCAGAGATACTAGAAGAAGGTTCACCAAAAAGGTACTTATTTATGAGTTATTTACGAGTTACTACTAGAGTAATTTTTAAGCTACATATTTTTTAAAAAGAGGAAGAAAGTGATCAATAACCGGCTTGCAATTCCTCTTTTCCCTGGTAGAAATTAAGCAAGCAGCATTAAACACAAGCAACTTTTAAAAACCCCACCTGGCTCCATTCCAGCACTTGATTTCCATCCCATCTCCTGCAGCTCCGTGGCCTGGCCAGACCCACCTCAGAGGCCACTGGCTCCTCTTTTGCTCATGGTCTCTGTGCCCCATGCCTGACACCCCTTGAGTGTGGACCCTGCAGTCCGCCACCTCTAGACAGGTCACTCAGCTACCACCAATAACTCAGAGCCTCCTTAGGACCTAACGAGCGTGTCTCTTATGAATAAAATTACCTATTTCTGGCTGGGCACAGTGGTTCATACCTGTAATCCCAGGACTTTCGGAAGCTGAGGCGGGTGGATCACCTGAGGTCAGGTGTTCGAGACCAGCTTGGCCAACATGGTGAAATCCCATCTCCACTAAAAATACAAAAATTAGCTGGATGTGGTGGCACATGCCTATAGACCCATCTACTTGGGAGGCTGAGGCAGGACAATTGCTTGAACCCGGGAGGCAGAGGTTGCAGTGAGCCAAGATTGCTCCATAGCACTCCAGGGTGGGCAACAGAGCAAGACTCCATCTCAAAAAAAAAAAAAATTACCTATTTCTGCTACATATAAATAAAGGTGTGGGTTTTTCTTGGTTTGTTTTTTTTTTTTTTTTTGGCTTTTTTTTTTGAGATGGAGTCTCGCTCTGTCACCCAGGCTGGAGTGCAGTGACCCGATCTCGGCTCACTGCAAGATCCACCTCCCGGGTTCACACCATTCTCCTGCCTCAGCCTCCCAAGTAGCTGGGACTACAGGCGCCTACCACCACGCCCGGCTAATTTTTTATATTTTTAGTAGA
The DNA here is from genome assembly GCF_029281585.2 of Gorilla gorilla gorilla. Classification (NCBI taxonomy): domain Eukaryota; kingdom Metazoa; phylum Chordata; class Mammalia; order Primates; family Hominidae; genus Gorilla; species Gorilla gorilla. The sequence continues at coordinate 54,931,639 of NC_073230.2, forward strand.
GATGGGGCTTCACCGTGTTAGCCAGGATGGTCTTGATCTCCTGACCTCGTGATCTGCCTGCCTCGGCCTCCCAAAGTGATGGGATTACAGGTGCGAGCCACCGTGCCCAGCCAAATATAGGTATTTAATTCAAATTTTGGTGAGATACATTCTCGTCAAATATTTAATAGGTGTTAACCCTGTTAAATATTCGGAAGCAATTATAAAAATAATATTGCGCACCTACCATTTTAAAATTCAGCACATATTTTACATCTATTAAAATGCACAGGTATTGATAACAGCAATAGCTACTGACGTGAACTGAGTACCTCACCTGTGCCCATACTGAGGGTTAGGGCAGGGATTCCCTCATCCTCATGCTCCCCATGAACTGCGTGCTGCCCACGACTGAGGCTCAGGGCTGCGGGCTTACGTGCATTCACTCACACAGCCTCCAAACAACCCCAGCAACCTCTGATGCCAGCATCGCTGAGATGCCGGAGTGCTGGTCTTTACCAGGGTCATACCTCTGATGAGGGAAGACCAGGACTAAACACAAGCAGGTTGCTTCCCGAGCTTCACCAATGGGCCACACCACTCCACAGAGCCCTCAGTGGAAGGAGTTTCTGCTCTCCTGCCTGCAGGGTTGTGTGGTAGGTGGAGCGAGTATCCATCTTCCTCATCTTGGTCACGCCCCTAGAGGAAGAGCAGCAGCCAATGAGATTGATGAGCCCATGACACCCACAGGCCACGGCTGCGGCCTCTGTGGACAGCCTCAGTCAGAGGTCGCTCCTTAACCGGGGTGCCCTGGGGATCAGGGTGTGCTTTCTCCCTCTTGTCTCCCCACGCGGAAGGGGAGAGGGCAGCAGAAGGAAGCCCACCCTCTCCTACATCTGCCCACAGCCGAAACCCCGCATCCAGGGAAAGGGGCTGTAGGACTTTACTCTGCCTCTTGCTCACACCTCTGGTTGGAGGAGGGAGGGAGCCTAGATCCCTGGGAGCCTACGGGCAGCAGTCAGGAGCTCTGCCTCCCTCCCCCAGCACTCTGCCGTGTGAACACTGCCAGCTCCACTGTCAGGATGAAGCAATGGAGACCCAGAGTGAAAAATCATGCTGAGGACATGGCAGATCAACCTGGGTCCTCATGACTCCAATGCCTTTGATATACATTTACCCTCTGGAATAACAGAATTATAAAACCTAACAAATTTGCTATAAATAGATTAATTCTTCCCCTTTCCCCTGATAGACAAGACTATTGATAATAAGTCATTTTTAAAACCAATAAAAATTTTGTATCTTTAAAATATATTCTAAAAATTGAATTAAAACCAAAACAAATCTTTAAGAAAAATCAGTATTTTCTTTTCTGGAATCTCCTGGCTATTCCCACGTATCACCTCCAATTGCACACACAGACTCAGATTCTTTTGTTTTTGTTTTTGTTTTTGTTTTTGTTTTTGAGCCGGGGTCTCACTCTATGGCTCAGGCTGAAGTGCAGTGGCATGATCATGGCTCACCGCAGTCTCCATTTCCTGGGCTCAGGTGATTCTCCCTCCTCAGCCTTCTGAGTAGCTGGGAGTACAGGCACACACCACCATGCCCTGCTAATTTTTTTTTTTTTTTTTTTTTTTAGACACAGCATCTCACTATGTTGCCCAGACTGGTCTCAAACTCCTGGTCTCAAGTGATCCACCCACCTTGGCCTCCCAAAGTGCTAGGATTACAGGCATGAGCCACTGCTCATGGCCTCAGATTCATTTATGTGAAGTTCAGCTCAGAGACCTAAGGTACAGAATACAGTCTTGGAGCCTCACGGAACACATCCTCTTTCAATATCAAATTAAGGCTGTGGAGCTCACGTTCACCTGAACAGTTTATTTCACAGTGCTAAATTTCTATCTGTGTTACAAAACCTTGCAATTATTAAATTGCCTGCTCTAATTTTGTTGAAGTAAAATAAATCCATGTCATTTTTAGCCTGTGCCAACCTTTCAGTTGTTTTAAAATCCTGCACTTAAACATTCATTTCTACTTTTCTCTAAAAGAAAACAATTGCAAATGTCTTTTATGAAGAATTCAGCTCAATATTTCAAATAAAAATATAAAATTTCCCCATTTAATTATTTTAGAAATTGCATTGTGATAAAAAAGCTAATGATTTGGGCAGAGACTTTAAAATTATAAGTAATGTTTATGCATGAATAGTGATGTATGATTTAAAAAATTATAAATCTAACAAGAAACATTTAACTTTGAATATGCCTCTATTTTCTTTTCTTATTCATATTCTTTTATCAAACACATGCATTGAACACCTCCTACATCGAGAACAAATAAAAATGAACTAGACTTCTTTCTAGACTCCAGAACATTCACTGGCTAGTTCTTCCTTTCCTAGAGAATGTAGGAGCCTCATTCTACCAGGAGAAGGAGAGGGATGCTTGCATTGAAATAGACATTTGCTGAGTCTTATAAACCGAATGAGGAAGCATCCCCGGCAATTGTGTACAAAGACGTGTGAGCATTGCTAGTCTGGGAACATAATGAGTGTGTCTTTTCTGCATAGTGGGTGGGTGCAGAGTGGCTGAAGTTGGAGCAGAGGCGGAAAGGTGGTGGCTCTCTAAGGCCATGAATCTCCTACGGAGGATGTGGCCAGACCATCAACTCCCTCCCTCCAGCTCTCCTGCAAGGACCCTGGACATTTTAGCACCCTGTGGCTGACAGGGTGAGCAGTGCTCACACAGCTGGTATTGTGACTGCTGCCGGGTTTGTCTACTCTTTGGCTCCCTAATTCATTTCCTGCTCAAGTCACCTGATACACAACATCTCTTTGCTGAGGCTACTCTTTCAGGTTTATTGAATTCTAGGGAGTCTAAGAAGGGTCCTCATTCCAGAAATGCCCTATGAACTCGTGATTCTCTAGTAGACATCAGTTTGTTATAACTCTACAGCCTGATCTCCCATCATGCTTCATGGTTCACTAACCATGAACTCTGTGTTTCATGCCTTCCATGAACCAGACACAGGCTCTTTTGGGCAGCCCCATGGCTCCACCACTCCAATGGTAGACGTTAGCAAGTTGCCCTGTGTTGTGTGAACATTGCATGACTGAGTCATCAAAGGAATGGCCAGAGGAATATGAAAGTTCCCAGGGAAATTTCAGACCACATGAAGTCCCTTGCCGCTTTTAGGCCCCTAAATACGGACCTATCCTTTTAGCCTATTAATTTTATTTAAATATTTTGAAGAAAGGCATATTTTTCTTCTTTATTGAAATATAACATGTAACAGAAAACAATAGCCTTTCTAGACTATCAGCAGCACCCCAAAAGGCCTCTCCACAGCCCCTCCCTGTCATTAGCTCCATGTTCCCAAAGAGAACCACCCTCCTGACTTCTAGCACCACGCATTGCCTTACTGCTTTTTGAGCTTTCTACAAAATGAATCAATATGTTTTTTTTGATGTCTGGCTTCTTTCCTCAGCATCATATGAGGTTCAACCATGTGGTTCAACCTTACGAGTAGACCAGAAGTTACTTATTAATCCTCCATATGAAGATGGCTTCTTTCCAATTTTTGACTGTAAACATTCCATCCATGTCTTTTGTTGAACATATGCACACATCTCTGTGCTTATATACCTAGCAGTGGAACTGCTGGCCCGTACGATATAAAAATACCCCGTTTAAGTAGATGTTTCCAAGCAATTTTCCAGTGTGTTCCTGCTAATTTACACTCCCACCAGCCATACAGGAGAGTTCCAGTTGCTCCACATCTCCATCAATGCTTAGTTTTTTTTTCATCTTTTTTATTTTGGTATTCTGGTTTTGTGAATGGATTCCACATTTTACTTTAATTATGAATTTTTTGATAAATTATAAAGGATTCATATCATGTGCTTATTGAATATTTGAATATCCTCATATAAAATGTGTACTTGTCTATTCTCTAGTTTTCTATTTATGTGTCTTCCTTATTAATTTGCAGATATACTTTACGTATTTTGAATATAAACCATTTATTGTACCTCTTCACTTACTTATAGATGTCTTTTGGTACACAAACATTCTTAATTTTAATGTACTCAATTTTTATATTTTTATCATTTATACTTAGCAAAATGTATTTATCAAGAAATTTTTCCTTGCCCAAAGAACATGAAGATACCTTGCTATATTGCCTTCTAGAAGCCTTTATTTTTAACCATTCGTATAGACCTGCAGTCCACCTGGAATTTATTTTCATGTAATGTAAGAAGAGAGTTTCTTTATTTTCCATGTGGATATAAAATTGAATCTAGTTCTTTGTTTTTTGTTTTTTAAAAGAAAAACATGTTTTTCTCCACTGTTCTTTAGGCTCACTTTTGTTACAAACAACAAAAAGCATCTGCAAAGCAAAACACACACACACATTCTTATGTATGTGCATTTTGTCTTTTCTGCTGTAATTTCAGGAATGCAACACTGCTGAAACTACTGCAACCGTATGTTGTAAATCTGCATGTTTATGGAGTAAGTCCTCCTGATGCACTGGCTCTTTTTAACATTCTCTTGACAGCTCTAGGCCTTGTGTATTTCTACTCAAATTATAAAATCATTTTGTCAGTTTATACCCCAAAAAGACCTACTGAGATATTGAATCTGCATATCAACTTGTGAATAACTTCAAAATATTCCAATATTTCAATCTTTAAAATAATCCAATTCATAAATATAGACCATCCCTATTTTGTTAGTATGCATTAGTTAATAGCAATCACATTTTATAGTTTTCTGTGTAGAGACATTTATATCACCGATTTTTTTCCTGGGAAAGTGGTATGTTTATGGTGTTATGTAGGTCATCTAAATTTTAATTTGTCTTTTTGTAGTTGATTTTCTTATATTGACTTCTATCCAGTGATGTGAAGCAAATATTCCTAAGTTCACTTATTAATTCTCATAATTTACCTGAAGATTCCTCTAGAGTTTCTATATCCATAATTGTGTTATCTCAGAATAAGAATTGCTTTGTTTCTTCCTTTTCAATCCATGCACCTATCGTTTCTTTTACTTACCTTACTACAGTTGTTAGAGGCCCCAGTAAAATGTTGAGAAGTTCAGTGCTAGAAGGCAGCCTTGTCTCCCTCCCAGTACCCAAGGGAAAGCTTTGAACATTTCACCAGTAACTATGATGGTTGCTGTAAAATTTTTGTAAGCTTCTTTTATCAAATAAAGTTTCATTTTTTCTCTAGTTTCTAAGATTTTTATCATAAACAATTATTGAATTTTATGAAAATTTTTTCTCCATTGATAAAAATGATAATTCATAATTCCTCCTTTATTACGTTAATATGGTGAATCACTGATTTTCTAATATAGAATTGTCTTTTATTGTAATGAATCAAATGGGTATGGCGTATTAACTACATCAGTAGTTATCAATGTTTTCTTTATGAAAATCTCCTCAAATTACCTAATTTGAATCTACAATCCATTTCCAAGTATTCAACAAGACTGCAGCTTTTTTCAGTTTTTTACTTGCAATCTTAGAAGAAAGCAGCATATAGTTAGGTTTCATCTAAGCATAGATAGGCATTTTAAAGATTTAGAGTATTTATAATTAGTGTGTTTACTGATATGGTTGATTTTACCTCTGCCATCTTACTATTTGCTTTATATTACTATTTCCACCCACTCTGTCTTACTTTCAGTTTCTCTTCTTGCCTTATTTTGAATTGAAGGAGTGGTTTTTATCCCATTTTCACCTCTACTATTTTTGTAATTAGATATTCTTTTCTATCTTTTTAGTGGTTACCCTAGAGATTGTAGCAGGTATTCTTGACTTGGTAAAAGTCTCATAGTAATTTGTACCTCACCGCTTGCTAGATAGTGCAAGAGACCTTTGCACAATTTAAGGACATTTATCATCTCCTGACATCTTTTTTTTCCGTAGGTTTTTTGGGGAACGGATGGTGTTTGGTTACATGAGTAAGCTTTTTAGTGGTGATTTGTGAGATTTTGGTGCTCCCATCACCCAAGCAGTATACACTGTACCCAATCTGTAGCCTTTTATCCCTCACCACACCCCCCAGTCACCCCTTCCCCCAAGTCCCCAAAGTCCATTGTATCATTCCTATGCCTTTTCATCCTCATAGCTTAGCTCCCATTTATGAGTGACCATGGAATACTATTCAGCCATAAAAATGAACACATTCACAGCAACCTCTCCTGACTTCTATGTCATTGTTGAAGAGAAATTTACTTCCTGTCTGTAACTTTTTAACTTTAAAAATAATTTCAAACATACATACTAAAAAGGTGCATACTAGTACAGAGAAATATTGTATTCCTTTTACTTTAAACATTTTTGCCACATTAGTTTTATCATTTGTTTCCTTGTCTTTGTAGATATTTTTTCATGAGCAATTTAAAAGTACTTGCATTCATTATGCCCCTCAACTCAATACCTCGGTATATATTTTTAATGAGGATGTTTTCTTACGTAGCTAAAATAAAGTTTACAAATTCAGGAAATTTGTCACAGATATACAATTTTAAATAATCTACATTTAATATTTTAATATTGTCAATTATCCTTTATAGCATATTTTCCCCCACCACAGGATTCAGTCTGCAATGCCATATCCCATTTATCTTTTGTCTTTGGTCTTCTTTAATCTAGAATAGTTTCTTGTCATAAGGTTGACAATTTGAACAATACAGATATGATATTTCATATCTTCTCAGGGTATCCTGATCCAAAGATGCATGATATCCATCTTCCCTTGGTCAATTTTGAGCAATTTATAATGAGAAATCTGACTCCCAAAAATATTAACACTTGTAATCATTTGCTCTAATCTACATTAAAATAGTTTCAGAATTGCTATAAACACATCATGCAAAACATAAACCTACTACTGAGAGCGCAAGATTTGATTAAAGGTTTTATTCTGAAGAATGCAGTCTTGTAATCAAACTACCATCTTTGAGTTATTTGCAATTGATGTTTCCCCTTTACTGAGATTCTGAAGTAGAGTTGCATTCATTTTTATTTTTTCTTAAAATTGTCAATTTAATGTACTTTTGGAATATATAGAATATGAACATATTTCCCAAACTCAAAACTCGATGACATACCTAGAAAATTAACTCTACTCTGGCCCTTCAACACCATTGATCCTACATCTTTTAATAATCAATTGTCTTGTTTTCTGGTTTATCCTTCCAGTGTTTTGTTAAAATTGGAAGATATCGTATATTTTATAATTTCCCTCTCTTTCTTTACAAAGGTAGCATACTACATGTAGTCTTTGACACTTTGCCTATTTTAATTAACAGTATCTCTCAGAAAACACTATGAAGTCATTCATAGAGATCATTCTTATTCTCTTATCCAACTGCGTATTTTTCTTTTTGTGTAAGTGCCATTTTTTAGCTACTCTTCTATATTTGGACATTTAGGTAATTTCCAGTATTTTGCAATACAAGCAATGCTTTTAATAATCTGTGCATATGTACTTTTGTATTGTTAAAGGTATGTTTTTAGGGTGTATTTCTAGAAATTGGATTGCTGGATCAAAGGATAAATACATATTTTTTCTTTTTTACATATTGCCAAATCCCCCTCCATAAGCATTGTTCACTTAGCTTTTCCACCAGTAAAGTATAAGAGTACCCACTTCACTAGAGACTTGCTAACAATTTATTGTCAAGCTTTTGAAATCTTGCCTATCTGTGCAGTTGTGCATTGGTATTGTTATAATGTACATTTCTCTTAATATGCATGAAGTTTGAGCATCTTCTCATGTTTTAAAAAATCTAGTTTTACATCAACTGTATATATACATATAAATATATATGTATATATCTATATATACATAAAAATATATATGTATATATACATATATATGTATATCTATATATCTATAGATATATATGTATGTATGTATATGTATGTATCTATATATCTATAAATATATATGTATATCTATATATCTATATCTATATATGTATATCTATATATACATATACATATAAATATATATGTATTATATACACACACACACACACACACACACGTACAAGACTATCCAGGCCTGATGTTTTTATGCAAAATATTCCTTGATAATTTTCTCTAGTTTACTGTGGAGATAGGCCTGTTTAAACATTCCATTACTGTTGGAATTGATTTTGGTAAACTCCGTTTTCCAAAAAATGATCAATTTCACCAAAATTTCCAATTGTACTTGCATAGATGCAAGCAAAGTAGTCTCTTGTGATGTCATATATATATATATATCTATATCTTGCCCATTTTATAGGACTTTTGGATTTTTTTCACAATTTTAAAATGTCCTTTATACATCAGGGATATTAGTTTCCTTATCTGTGATATATATTATAAAGATTGATTCAAGAGTATTCTTGATATCATTTGCCATGAACACATTTTTCTTTATAAGAAGTCAAATTAATTAAACCCTCACTGTTTTGTTGCCTGTGGGTTAAGTTATTGCTAGAAAGTCTTTCCCTATGCTGAGGTTTTGAAGTTTTTCACACATTATTTTCTTTTATTGTATCTTTTCACTCATATTATTATCTCTGAAACTTTTGGAGTTCATCTCATATGTATAGAATGAAGAATGGATATAATTTTATCTGTTTCCTAATGACTGTCCTACTGGCCCAGCACCTTTAATGAAGTGGTTCAATTTTGTCCAGTAATTTGACATGCCACCATTGTCACATTCTGAATGTCCATCTGTAATTGGACCAGTGTCTACAGTTTTCAGTCTTACCCACCAGTCTGCCACTCTGCATGCACCAGTGTCATGACATTTTCATTCTGTGGCTTTGTAGTAATGTTTGGTGAAGTAATAATCCCTTATAATTCTTCTCTTTCAGTACTTGCCTAGTTATTCAAGTGTATTTATTTTTCAATACAAATGTTAGTATCAACTTGCCTAAATCCAGGGACAAAAGCTTATTAGTATTTTTGTTGGGATTACATTAAATTTATAAGGAAACAGGGAGTGTCATTTTTATGATATTTCCACATCACAGGAAAATACAATGATGTCTGTTTTTCAAATCTGTTTTCTATTTTTCAAGAGCGTTTCCCATTTTTCTTCACAGGGATTTTGAGCATTTCTGGTTTCTACAAGTTTGGTTGAATTCCCCTGAAAGACTATCCATGCCTGATGTTTTTAGGCAAAATATTCCTTGATAATTTTCTCTAGTTTACTGTGGAGATGGGCCTGTTTAAACATTCAATTACTGTTGGAATTGATTTTGGTAAACTCCGTTTTCCAAAAAATGATCAATTTCACCAAAATTTCCAATTGTACTTGCATAGATGCAAGCAAAGTAGTCTCTTGTGATTCTTACATTTATTCTAGGCATTCTTTCTCTCCCACTCTCCCTCTGGCACTTCACCTCTCCTATTTATCTTTCCTTTCTCTCTCTCCCTTCATTGTGTGAGTCCCATTACAAGTATGTTAGATCTTTTTCACATAACCAGTATGTCTCCCACGTTCTTTTCTCTACTTTTTAATCCTTTTTTGCTCAAACTGTATCTAACTTATTGCTAAGCTCATCCTTTGAGTTAGTGTTTCTTCTGGATTTGTTAAATAACAGAATGTCCCCTTGGGACTTTCTTCAAATATTCTGTTCTCAGTTTTGTTTTTTATTTTCTTGAGCATATTAGCATAGTTATTTTTAGTCAATATATTATGATAACATTCCATAAGTTCCCTGTATGACTTTTGCTCTTTTCTGTGATGTCTTTTTTTCTTTTAGATCTCATAGTTTTCTGCCTGCTTATACCTGGTTGTTTATGATTGAGTGACTATCATTGTATATGAAAGACTGTACAATAATCTCCTTTCTCAGATGTTATTTGCCTCCACTTCTGGCAGCTGGCCAGCATGCTAGCAACCTGCAGACACTTTTACTTCAATCAAGGATTGAGATGATTCAAAGACGAGTTTCAGTCCCAGGGATAACTGGACCATTTTGAGTTTGCCCTCACCCCTAAGGCCCAGACTTTCAGAGCTCACCCCAAGCTTGGGGTTGGAGGACTGCCCAGCCACGGTCAGGCTCTTCACCACCTCCACCCTCCAGCCCTTCTAGAATTGACAGAAACTGAAGAGGAATAACATCCCTAACTCCAGCTCACCTTCCTTGTCTACTTCTTCCCTGGGTGCTGGCTTTCTATTCTCCACTGATTCATTAGTCCTCCAGTGCCTTTCATAAAGTGTTTTTTTGTTTGGTTGGTTTGGTTTGTTTGTTTTGTTTTGTTTTGTTTTTTTGTTTTTTGTTTTTTGTTTTTTGTTTTTTTGAGATGGAGTCTTGCCCTGTCACCCAGGCTGGAGTGCAATGGCATGATCTCAGCTCACTGCAACCTCCACCTCCCGGGTTCAAATGATTCTCCTGCTTCAGCCTCCGAGTAGCTGGGATTACAGGTGCCTGCCAACACGCCCATCTAATTTTTGTATTTATAGTAGAGATGGGGTTCCACCATGTTGGCCGGGCTGGTCTCAAACTCATGATCTCATGATCTGCCTGCCTTGGCTTCCCAAAGTTCTGGGATTTCAGGCATGAGCCACCGAGCCCGGCCAAGTGTTTCTTATATTTTGCCCAGGAGGACCCATCTGAATTACTTAGTTTCCCAATATTGCAAGTAGAAATAAATTTACATTTTGAATCAAACATGCCTATGCTTTGCAGTAACATGGGATTTTAAAAATTCAAAACACTGAGCTTCAGAGCAACATAATGCTTGAGGCCCAGACCTTAAGGGTAAAAACCCAAAATGGCACATTATGCCTGCTCACCTCTCAGTGGGGATACTGCTGTAGAAAAGTGTCAGAACCACTGATGTCTCCAGAGGCTGAGGATCACCAGCTGACTCTAGGACTTTTGTCTGAAGTGAGAAGTAGGAGCTTCTGTTGCAGAGATGGCAAAGGCATCATCTTGATCCGTCTGTGAGGAATGATCTAGGGCTGGCAAGATCAGGGCAGCTGTCTAGGAGTCTAGAGGAGACAACTGGCTGGCCCCTGGACATAGGGTTTCTGAGAGATAATTCTGGAAGCTCAAGTGAACACCGTCTCCAAAAGAGTTCAGTTTAGGAAATGTTGAGTCTGCACATATAGGAAGTGTATGGTTGAGAGATCAACTCCTATGACAACAAAACTGTGAGAATGAGTTTGGAGAAGGAAACAAGGCTTCCCTGCCTTGGAACTCCCTGTAAGCTCCCTTCAGGTAAAGCTATGGACCTGACACATTCTAACTTGTGTTACTTTATTTAGGCCAACTGCAAATGTGAGCTGTAGCTCTGGAGAAAGGACACAGACATGAAGAATCAGGGCATGGCAGGTGTGGGCTGGCTCACCCCACACACCTGCCACGGGGCTGCATCACCCTGTTCAGCTCCCCAGCATCATCCTGTCCTGATTCAACACACTTTTCCACTTCTCAGCTCATTAACTAACCGTACTATGAGCTCAAGAGAATGGAGTTCATCGCAATGCCAAGCAGTGGCACAGTTTTATAGAGTGCACATGAAAAACACCTCATCAGAACTCAATATCCTCTGCTGCAAACTGGGGATACCTAGAACCCTCCGTCACTTGTCTCACAGAGCTGGTGGGGACTCGGGTGATGGAGCAGAGAAGTGATTGATACTTGGGTCAGGACTAAAGAAGTTACCTAATACTACCAGTGGCATGAAACCATTCGTGACTGAGCTACTTCTCATAAATATTATAAGTAACCTCTTGGTCCACCTAATTTTGTAACAATAAATGCCTTATTATAGCCATTCTTTTCTGGAAATTATCTATTTGAGGTTCAGGAAATATGTATTCAATTTAAAGGAGCCAAATTTTATTATATTCCCAAGTCTGCTCTCTACTTTTCTATTAAATGATTTTTAAGGATGATAAAGAGAGAACAATTGTCATATAATTGGCTCATACACAACTTTGGCCTTGGAAAATCCCTAAAAGTCCCTAAAATAAGCAAACTGCAGTTTGTAACCCAAAATCCAAAGGAACAAAACAACTGTAGTGTTTATACACATTGTGACCCCACTAGCCAATTAAACTCCTGATCGCCAGCAAATCTATTTATTTTTCTTTTTGTATTTGAGTAGAATGTAAACTGTGAAATGGCTTTGCTTTTTCATCTGCATGAAAAAAATGATATGTCCCTTGAAGCACATGGCATGTGGTGGTTCACCCTCAATCCATCCTGGCCACCTATGTCAATCCAAATCACCCACCCCACATTAAGTGAGGGATTGGGATCACCTCCCCAGGGGAATTCAGTATCAGTGCAGGTGACACAGCCAAGATCCCCAGGACACGTCCCTGGATTGTCTCACCTACAATGATCTTTATTCCCCTCCGTTAAGACTTTAGAAACCCCCATGCCTCAGGGCAGAAATTACAATTTGAAGTATCCGCAGCCCAAACAGATTGATTAGTCCCTCCCATTGGGTGAGGAGTGCACTGCAGGTTGAACATAGCCCAGGAGGCAGAAACTATGCTCTCCGGGGAGGGGAGAGTTGTGAGCAAGGACCCTTCTGCCAACTGCTGCCCCATGTGAAGGAGCCCACCAGGACTGATCTTCTGGCTTACTAAAGAAGAGATATCCAGACTTTTTTGTACACAAAACCTGTTTATTCAAGCCTGGTTCCATTAAAAGGCAAAACAACCTAGACAGCAGTAAAAGTGTGCTATGGTCCCAACTAAATAAATGGGCCCTGATTCTCAACTTCCAACCTCTGCTTTCAGCCTCTTCTCATCTCAGGGCTGCCCCATTCATGAAATTCAGAACTCTGCCGTCCTTCTTGGGTGGCCACTGCCTGTCCTTCTTGCCCAGTTGCTCTGTTCGTTCTTAAGCCTCATCCAGACAGAGGCTTTGGCTCTGCCTCCTTCCCAGTCTCTCTGCCACCTGTCTCCACCTGGCCCCCCCCAGGCCTTACACTTGGAGGCATCACTTCAGTATCTCCTGGGCCCTCCCTCTCTCCCAGATCTGTCCTAACCTGTGTACCTGTCCACTGACAACAGCCTTCCAGGAACTTTACCCTGCTGTGCTCCTTGGCTGGAGCTCTCTCAAGGACAGATATGTATGCTTCAGTGTCTGCCAGGCCCAGGCTCAGGAATTGTAGAAGGAATGTACTGTGTTCTGGATGTCTGTGTCCCCCCAGAATTCATATATTAACATCCTTACTCCCCAGGTGATGGCATTAGAAGGTGGGGCCTCTGGGGGTGATTAAGTCATGAAGATGGAGCCTCATGAATGGGTCAACATCCTTATAAAAGAGACCCCAGAGAGCTTCCTCACCCCTTCCACCATGGGACAACACAGCGAGAAGGCACTGTCTATGAACCAAGAGTCCTTGCCAGATGCTAAATCTGCTAGTGTCTTGATCTTGAACTTCTCAGTCTTCAGAGCTGTAAGAAATATATTTCTGTTGTTTATAAACCACCCCATTTATAGTAATTTGTTTTAGCAGACCAAATGGACTAAAAGCATGAAGGAAGATATTTTCCAATTTTTCTAAAAAATAAGATTTAAGATCAGACCAACCACCCACTAACCTGTTAACCAATGACAAGTTACTTAATCTCTAAACCTCAGTTTTCTCATCTATAAATGGGAGCAATATGACATAGCCCAGAGTTGCTATGAAGAGCAAATGATCTATGGCAGGCCCTAGGCACAGAACATAAAGCATAGAAGCATCCAGCCACTTTTTACTGTTATTACTATTGTTGTTGTTATCTTAAATTTAATCAGTGAGGGACATCTTGCTTTCTCACCCTGTGATTTCACATTGGCAAACTTTGGTCTGCTACAATCTCTTCTCTCAGTAATGGGCTGTGGATGTGCAATACCAGCAGGAAGCAGCTTCCCTAGGGCTCTACTACAAGGTGGGCACCAGGGGCACAGCTGGGATGTAGCACTCTTCCTCCCTCAGGTTTTCAGGCTAGTGGGGACCAGCTATCTCACACACAGCCCATCAGAAAGATATACAAAGTGGCCTGCTGGCCCATTCTCTTGCTGGTCCAGCCAACAAGAGGCTGGGGAACTACTTAAAGAAGATTGGGATTGATTCTCTTGGCCCACACCATAAAATGAGAAGTCATCACTGCGTGGATATCAAAGCACACAGGGGCCAGGTGCTTCTCAACTACATAATTCTCTATGTCCCTCCATGTTTGAAAGAGGTGCAGGAGTGAATCCAAGGATGGATGACCAGGGTCTTTATGAGAGAGGGGAGGGCGTGTGAATGCAAAGATGGGTAAGGCCTGAACCCGCCTTGGGCTCAGGGAGCACAGAGTCCTGGGAGCAGGCAGGATGGCAGGAAAGCATCGAGCCTCTAGAGCCAGACTGCCTGGGTTTGTTTTATTTTTCCCAGCCCAATTGAGATCCAATTGACAGAAGGAAACAGTATATATTGAAGGCATATATGTGATGATTTGATATATGTACACACTGTGAATTGATCACTACAATCAAGCTACTTAACATATCCATAACCTCACACAGTTGCCTTTTGTGTGGGGTGGGGGTTGGTGGGAACACTTAAGATCTACTCTCTTAGCAAATTTCAAGCATACAATACATTATTATTAACCATAGTCACCATGCTGTACATTAGATCCCCAGCATTTATTCATCTTATAACTGCAACTTGGTACCCTTTGACCAACATCTCCCCAGCCCCAGCCCCAACCCCAGCCCCTGGCAACTACCATTCTACTCTCTGTGTCTGTGAGTTCCATTTATTTCCATTTCAAATATAAGTGAGATCATTGACTGCTTGGGTTTAAATTCTGGCTCTGACCCTTCCATATGTGTGACCCTTGGCAAGTGCATACCTAGCTGTCAATTTCTCATCTGTCAAGTGGTGACAATGTGGATAGCACTGCCTGAAAATATTGTTGCAAGAATTAGGTAAAATAATACAAACAATATGCTTAGCACTGCGCCCAGTACATAGCAAGTTCTGGATCGATGTTCTCTATTTTTATTAGTAAAGATGTACATGAATGCAGAATTAGAGCACAAATGATAATGACCATGGGACTGCACCAAACAATGTATTAATAGAATAAAAAGGGAGCAAGTGCATTGAGGATGAGATGATTCAGTTGGAGATGCAGATGGTGGTGCATAAGAATGAGAATTTGCCAAGTGACAAATAACAGAGAATGTTCCAGGGGGAGAAGGGAGCACGCACAAAGTACAGAAATATGAACGGTTGTTCTTCTCCACCTCACCCTGTGAGTTTTAACAAAGGAAACAATCCCCTGACAGCTTGGCAGATGGAAAGCAGCAACTATCAGCCAAGATTAGCCAGGAGTTGGTTACAAGGCCTCTATAAGACTTTAAGAGAGGGATCCAAGCCTTGTCATTTGTGCAGTTGAGCTATTTAAAAAATAGCTACTTTCATAATACGGCATGTGGTGAGGTCACTTCCATTTTTCACTAGCTGAGTTAATGTTATTTGTTGGATGTTAGGCCTGGTTTTCCCCCAAGCCCTGCAGAAAGGAAGGCTGAGTCCACACTCAACCCACACTCAAGGGGCCACTGTCTGGCTATGAAAGCAGTCTGAGGCATAGCAGTCTCTCCTAGAATCATTGTGTGTTGGCTCTGTCCTGGTGTGCCCCCGACTGATTAGGGTACCTTCAGCTTCCTTGAAAACACCAGGACACAGACCAAAGCTTTGAGAAAACATATGACTTTTTAATTATCTTGCTTTTATTCTTACCTGCATTTAAACTCCAGGTGCCCTAATCTTATTTTTGTCTTTTTTCTTTCCCCATTATTATGATTCCATAACCCATACTTATTAAACCAACTTATCCATCTCACATCAGACTAGATGTTTTTCCTTTCCCATAAGCTTTGCAATGAGTTACTAGAAAGTGCACCTTGGTCAGGTGACATGGAAGGTGTGGGTGGGTGTAACCACAGACTCGCACACGAGTGCCTGCCATGAGAGACATCAGGCCCAGATGCTCTTCTCCCTGGGAGTCCTGGGCCCACAGGAGTTGAGAAATTCTCTCTCCAGGGGTGAGACTGCAACATATCAAGGTTCAGTCCATTCCCACGCAAGGGATGAGGAGCAGCAAATTTAGGGGTCTTTGGCAATGTCCTCTGTATTCCTAATTCCTTCCAACAGGTTTTCATCAAGGATAGAGCCATTTCAGCCAACCAGTCAGGCCAGATGGGCAGAAGTTCCCAGTGGCTGCATCGTAACTGCTGAACCCAAAGCTGCTCCCTTGTGACGAGCCTGCTCCCCTGTTCAGGCCACCTGCAGGTGTCTCTGACCTCTGTTGGGACTCAGGCAGTGTGGGGCAGCCCTAAGCAAAAGGTTTGAATTCAGAGTCCACCAATTCTTAGCTGTGACCCCTAGAGAAAGTTCATCACAGTGCTGTCAATTTCTTCACTTGAAAGGGGAAATTTTCTGCATCACAGGATTTCTGTAAAATGCATGTGAAAATACATACAGAGTAGGTGGCACATTTTTATGATTTACAAATTTTATCCAACTACCATATTCAGTTAAACTGTGATCCCAGTGGGTGTCTTAGCCAGCTCAGGTTGCTATAACAAAACATCACAGACTGGGTAACTTCAACGACAGAAATTTATTCCTTACAGTTTGGGAGGCTGGAAGTTCAAGATCAAGGTATTGGATAACTCGGTTCCTAGTGAGGGCTCCCTGCCCAGTTTATAGAAGGCTGCCTTTTCACTGAGCCCTCACACAATGGAGAGAGAGATCATGTCTCTTGTGTCTCTTTTTATAAGGGCACTAATCTCATTCATGAGGACTCCACCTTCAGGAAATAATTACTTCCTGTAAGCCTCACCTCCTGATATCATCATATTGGTGAGTACGGCTTCAAATGTGAATTTTGGAAGGACACAAACATTTGGTCCATAGCAGTGGCCAGAAAGTAGAAGGGGGTGGGAAAGAATGAGCCTCAAAAAGAATGCCGACTCCTGTGAATCTATTCTTGACATTACTTCCTTCTCTCTCAGCAGTATTATTCAACCCCACGACTTCTAAATTGTTTGCCAGCCCAGATTTCCCTCCCAGAGATGAAAATCACATGCTAAAGGGACCCTCAAGCCTCTGGTGAGTGAAACCAGAAACACAGACCATCCTTGGCACTGTTTCCATATGGCCAGCATGGCAATGACCGGAGCCCCCATCCCCAAGCAGTGAAACAAGCCAGGGCAGACAAAGGACACAGCAAGGCATAGGCAGGTCTCATTTCATATGAGCGCCTCAGGGTCAAGGTTAGGGCTTGCTTCCTATGCACACTGCACTTGGAATCTGGAATATATTTGGTGCTCAGTAAACTTGGATTTTCTATGTGAACGATTTAAATGAGTCCCTGCTGCAAGAGCACAGTGTTTCCACGCTTGCTGTTCTTTTGAACAACCACTGTTCACTTTCACATCTCCCTGGGCTGTCATTGCCTTAGGAGGCCTGCCCTGGTCCCTGACATAGAGAGACCCTCACTGTTAGGGTCCTGGAGCACTGGAACCCTCCTCTCATAGGACCCATCAAACTCTAGTGAAATGACATAGGACCTCTGTTTCCATTGGGACAGGAGCTCCATGGCAGGCTTCCCTTGTGGGATGATGGATCACTGTGGGCTAACGGAATATTATACAAGGGAAGAAGCCACTGATTCTGTTTGAGCTGATCAGGGGAATGTTTGCGGAGACACCCTTGAGGGGCTTATCAAGTCAGAATGAGTTTTCCAAACAGACCAGAAAGATAGGAAAGTCCTGTGGAAGAAAACGCAGGCGTAAAGAGCCAGCGGTGTGCCATGGCCCCTGCATTTGGAGACCAGTGGAAGTTTAATGTGGCTGGAGTAGCAGGCAAATGTGCCAAAGCAGATTTGCACAGGAGGCGGTACAGGACTAGTCACATTCATCATGCCTAACGTGGTTCTGACCCAGGGCCAATCCCAGCAGACACCTGGCAATGACCAGAGACATTCTTGGTCATCACAACTGGGGAAGTGCTACTGGTATCCAGGGAGTGTTTTTCAGGGATGCTGTTAACAGGCTACAATGCACAGAGCAGCCTCCCACAGTAAAGTTACCCTGCCCCAAATGTCTATGCTGCTCAGGTTGAGAAACCCTCCACTCCTGCAAGGCAGGATTAACACAGGACTGACCTCGCCATGGCCACTTGGGGCCTTCGTGACCCCAGCTGTGAAGGCCAGAGGACAGGAGAAAAAAAATGCAATGGGGACCAGTAGAGCCAAAATAAGACTTGTGCTTTCTGGGCTCTGGCCCAGTGTTGAGCCACTGCGTCCTCTGCCTCACCTGAAGGGGCTGCATCAGGAGCAAGAAGCCTGGCCACAGCCTTCTGGTCAGGTCTTGGCTATGGCTGCAGTCCATTTAAAACATTTTGTGACCCTAACTTTCCTCAGTGCCACTGACCTTCCTGCATCCCTCATGAAGCATAAACTCTGTGTCTGTGCTCTGCTGAGTTCAGTGTTGGCCCTGCAGGCACCAAGGGGCCTATTGTGGAGGCCCTGGGGGGCAGGCACAGTGGGGAGGAGAGACGTGATGGCAGGGCCCAGCTCACTCAGAGTGCTGACAGTTAACAGACTCTCCTACAACCCAAGAGGCATCCGTTCCCATTCAGAAGCAAGGATGCTGAGGACTTGGCCACACCAATGGCTGGTTGAGGGTCACCCATGGTAAGGGATGAAGCCAGAGGCCCAAACACCAACACCAATTCAAAGGTGGTCTTTGAATCACTTGGGGCCACTCATGATGCCCTGTAACAGCCTGAGCAAACTCATTCTTCATTTGGTTGGTAGAAAAAGATTCTGAACTGTAGCAAGATAGAGAATTGTTCTCACATTTGATTAAAATACAATTGCTAGCTGAAATCTGCAGTAGAGTTTTCGAACTCTTATATGGACATGGGAAGAGAAAGAAAGGCCAACAGAATAGTAAAAAGACTCTGGGATGCATGAAAACAAATTGTAAACATATTTAATTTTTATTTAATTTGATAAGCAGTCCTCTAATTCTTGGAACTTCAGAAAGTCACTCCTGGGAGCAATCGTGTTTGCAGAATAGGTAGTAACTCACCTTTAGTTGTTATTTCTTCTGATAACAAATCACATTTTTGAGTCACAAACCAATGTGTCTCTAACTCATTAGTGTGTGCTATTTTGTCTTTAAAAGACCCAGAGATCTTCCCTGCATACCCAGTTGGAGTGTCTGCTTATTGATGAGAACATTGATGATGACTCGGAGGAGTTCATTTTACCTTTGAAGGATTGGACAATAGAAGCAATTTAAATGTGAGTTGTTCTCACTCCATTTAGTTAACACTTGTTTCATAAGGACTAAGATTACAAAGCTGACATTTATTTTATGTCAAATAACCACAGAAACCTGTGCACTAATAGCTGCCTTCACGCTGCTACAGTTGAATGATGGTGAAGAATGCCAGCAAAAAAATCTCTCTTGGAGATTATGTGGGGATGTAATGAATGTAAGACTAGGCCCCTGAAAAATAAGATAATTAAGTTGTGGCTTTTTATTGTGCTTTCATTCTGATTGCGGCCTGGATCAATGTCAAAAAATTATGAATAAGCATAATGCCTGGCACATAAAAGGTGTTTAATAAATGCCTATGAATAAATAAATAATATAAACACATGAGGTATTGAAAGCCTTGGATTTGGATGTCCTGGATTTTTACACTAGCTAGCACGGGGACTGGCTGACTAAGTCAATTTAGGGGACCTACTTCACTGTTCTGAGTCTCAATTGTGCAGTTGTGTACCAAGAACTTCAGACTTGGTTAAACCACCATCAAGTTTATTGAGAGCCTCCTACGTGTATGAGCCTAATGGTATCCACTTTAAATATATATAATGGTATCCACTTATTTAAATATAAATATAAGTATCCAAATATTTAAATGGTATCCACTTTAAATATATATAAATACATCCACCTTAAATATATATATTATCTTCACCTTTTCTAATTGTTTGCTACAAAAATAAAAATGTCTTCCTTCTTCTAATACAGTTATGATTCTCAATGAAAGTAGAAATCAAGATGCAGCTACTAGCTGTGCCCAATGGAAAAATGTATTCAAACATAAAATTCAGCCATAAGGGTTTGACTTGCAGAAACCTCACCTGAGGATACAAAAATGCAGAACTAGAAACAGAAGTTTTTTGCTGAGAAGTGAATGAACTGAAAGAATCAAGGAATTGCTCCCACCCTTGTACACAGACACACACACACACACACATACACACACACCTTCAGGGGAAGTATAGTTGTCTCCACTCTCTTCCCACTGCTTTATGCCCTAGCCACTTTGCCATGGTAGTCTTTCTAAAATTATCTTTAAAAACTGTAAAATTACTCCCTAACCACCCCCTAGCATGAGGCTCCTCTTTGCCTCTGCATTTTGGGGAGGGAGTTTTTTTCCTCTTCTTGCCACCTATCAAAACTCCATCAGAAACTTTTTCTCCCCCTACGACTCCCTCTCTCATACTCCCATACACACAGTTTCTGCTGTTCTTTATGAGAAAGCTGTCGTTGCTTTGTAGGAGAGATTTGAGGTCTCAGTGGGAAGGCCGCCACTATTCAGCTTTGTATTCCTTGAACCAAGCAAGAAGTTGGGCTCATGGCAAGTGTTCATGGAATGCATACATTAAGTGGACTGTGTGGCAAGTCCACACTGGTATTTCCCATGCCTGGTAATAGTTATGGGGTGATTGAAAGGTCTTGGGATTGCCTGTGTGCCCAGTGAGAGTCTGACCCATTTCACAGAGCAAAGAAAATATCCATTATCTGTCCTCCCACCTTCCTCTCTGCAAGATTTTGGAGGGAGGACAGAGGTATAAAGAATATAGATGTTTTAAAACCATGACTTTGAACAGGACAGAGAGAAGAGAGTCTTTTTAAGTCAGAAACTTGTTAAATTACAGCCGCTGGTTCTCAGTACTGAGCTTTGGATTTCATTCATTCATTCAGCCATTCAGCAAGATTTATTAAGCACAGTCTGGGACAGGGTTTATATTAGTTGTTAGGGCGAAGGGATGACTAAAATATGGTTCGCCAAAAACATATCTACCAGAAGACAAAAAATGAGAATGAGGCAAATGTGGTGAGATTGAGCACGATCAGAGCTTGAGAGGGAATAGTCAGCACTGTAAGCGGAGCAACACAATGGACACATGAGCAACAAAGATCTATCCTACCTGTGTTATTTTTAAACTGTACGAATAGATTATTCTAACATTATCAGGTTTACATAGCATTATTATCTAATATTAAGCAAATTAATTGGCTAAAGAACAAAAGAAATCTTGGCCTCACTGAAAGGAAGAGTTCCCTTGTCCCCCTGGCAAGGCGTGCGACAGCGGGTGTGGCTCACTTTTTCGGTGCCCTGCTGCTCAAACCTCTAGAGGGGAGCATGCAGACCGGCAGGTTGTGGGGCTCCAACCCCACGGCAGTGTCTAGGGGTGGATGTTTACAGCTCTTGAAGCCCCAGTGGGCGTGTGTTACAGAGTGCTCTTTTAGTTTTGCCGTCGGTGGGCGGCTGGTGTTAACCAGCTCAATTAGACACTCTAGCTTATCGCAAGGACAGAGAGCTTTCTGTACCCCGGGGTTCTTGCCTTGGTGTACCAGGAGAATTAGATCACACATGGGCTTGGAGAATAAGTGCAAGGTTTTATTCAGTGGAAGTAGCCCTCAGCCCATGGGGGAGTCAGAAGGGAGATGGAGTGGGAAGGTGGTTTTCCCCTCGAGTCGGTCCACTCAGTGGCCAGGATCTCCTCCGAACACCCTGGCCAAACTTAGTGTCGTTCTGCCAGTTGATGGCCTGCCAGTCTGCTGGGGCTGTCAATGTGCTCTTACGCCGGTGCGTTCCTCTCGACATCCAGCCGCTTGTGTCTTCTTCCGCTGGTGTGTTCCTATCAGTGTCCAGCTGCTTGTGTCTGTGCCCACTAAGGTCTCGGGGTTTTCACAGGCACAGGATGGGGCATGGCGGGCCAGGGTGGTCTTGGGAAATGCAACATGTGGACGCTAAGGCAGGAGTGCCTGTCCTTACCTATGTCCTTGGGCCCAGGCCCAGGGCTGGAGCCCTCACCAGGGACCCACCCTTCTCCTCCCAGCACTTCCCTGCCGTCCTCCCGTATCGTCATGACACCATCAGATGGTGTTGAACCACACTCAGCACTTCCAGTAGCAGCCAGCTCCAGCCACCACTTGCAACCAAGAAGTCTAACACCTCCTCAGCTTCTCCTTTGACAACACTGGATCATACGTGGTCATCTGGTATGCTGGTTTCATATGCTGAAGGGCCTAGAGCAGGAAAGAACAGAAGCCCCAGACAGAATTTCTAATAACTATGCTGCCAAACCCAAACCACACCAGAGAAAGGATTTGTTTTTCACATGGAGCTCTAAAGCATTTTTCTCAATGCTTATGACTACCCTTTCATCTAAAAGCCTCATTTGGCCACATCAGATGGTGATTCCCGAGTAGTTGAGACTATTGACCGTGGATTGTACTGGGACATCTCCCCGGAAGGTCTTCTGTCCTGGGAGCTTCCTGACTCACCTTCTCAAGAAAACAAGCTCCCATGACTATACCCTCATCTATTTTGGTGCACTGTCTTATGGTGACTATATTCAATGGAGAAACTGCCTGAGGAGTTGGACGATGTCTCAAGATGTCCTCGACACATATCAGTAAGGGAGGTGGGTTATTACTGCAGGTGGAAAAAGACAGGCACTTCCCTCCCCACCTTCCCAGGAGGTGACATGGTCTTTTTCTCTATGGAGAAACTAAAAGTAATCACAAAATGTCTTGCCTTCCTTGTCCTCATCATTTTATTATTCTTTATGAATATATCTTCTATATAAATTTTAGAATCATCTTATCAATTTAAATAAAGAACACTGAGAATACTGATACATGAATCTAGGGAGAGATCAATATATTGGTAAATATCCTGCATATTTTTGCTAGACGTTTTCCTGGTATTTGATATGATACTAGACTATTATCAATGATGATTTATCTTCACCTTTTCTAATTGTTTGCTACAAATATAAAAATGCAAATAATTGGCTCTCTCTCCTTTCTCTCCTGTTTGCCTCCTTCGCATCTTCAACCCTCACTAGAAAGGGGCCAACTAGTCTCCACCTCTTCTATAACCCATTGACATTTCTCTCTCCCGAATCATTCTTCAGAAACAGCTGTCTGTCTCTACAAGCCCTAATGATATCTCCATCATCAAGTTCAGTGGCCTCATGTCAGCTCATGTCCATGCCTTCCTCACTTTCTCTGACTTATCTGATATTGTTGACTGGTCTCTTCTCTTGTCTTCTGGTAATCCATTCTCAATTTTGCCACTTATCTCTCTGATTGCCTTTCACGAGTCTTTACTCTCTTTCTTAAGCATAGTTCAACCCAGGAGCTCATCCTCTCTCCTGTTCTGGTGCTCAAGTCTTGAGTGTTGATTGTTATAAATGATTTGGATGAGACTGCAATGGTTTTAACTGGTATTTGTGCTATAACAATGTTTTTACATTCAACCAAGCATATATTATAGAGTGTAAAAGCTGAATTTCAAAATAAGGTCTTCAAGGAGATTTTGCACTTGGAGTAAACATCTGCACTTCATGTTACCAATTCACACTCCAGTTCTATTTAGATATATTTTGGTGGGAAGTTTTCAGAAGCATCCTAGACAATCAAATTTTCATTTTTCAAGTTGTAATAGGAAATCCAGACTCAACACTCCCCTTCCGCAATTCTATTCCTTCTATATTCATGCTACTTTCAATCAAACTGAACTTGGGCATATCCAACATGAGCCTGACTGGAGTCATGAATGTTGAGAAAGAACCATAACAGTCTAAACCGGGTGGTCTGAAACATGTCATTCATATGTATGAATACATAGATTTGATTCCCTTTTAGCCAATTTTTGAAACTAAATGAAATGTCAAAGAGCAAGGTCTTGCTGTGGACTCCCATGGGGGTGAAATAAGCATAAGAGAATCAAGCTAGGATAGAATTGGAGAGACACATTCAATTAATTTTTAAATGGTTTCATTTGCCTATTATACTTGTAAATAACATATTTAAACTCAGAATGCTTATGAGGAAAACTTGCCTTCTAATTAATAACTCACATTGGGATAATATTCATGCTTGGAATTTAAAACTTTCTCTCTTGGACTATTACCAAACATAGGAAATTTTATTCCAAGAGATAATTTTTGCATAATGATCTATTTCCAAAGAAATACAATAATACTCATTACATCTCTTCCAGATGCAATATGCCAGCACCAGCACCATCATTTCAGAGTGATACTGTCACATGCCCATTCAAACAAAATAAAATTTCCATCTGGGCAGATAATTTGGTTAAAATAAGAACTTTACGGATGAGTGCTTGCTTTATGTCTGCAAACTCTTTCCAGAAATCTACAAAGGGGAATGTTACATTTTAGTGCTTATAAATAGAGAGAGCCATCTTCTTTGATTTGTTGCTTGTTTGCAATGTTGTTATGTTTACTTGCTAGAAATGACAGGACTTACTGGACATCCTGGATAGTGTCTGTGCCAGCAATTTCACATCCATTAGTCAGGGCTAAAGAAAGTATGAGATACGTGGGAATGTCTTAATTGAACTCCAACACAATCATTCTATTGCTGTTGTCATTTTAACTTTTTCTTCACTCAAAAATATATGAGTGTTATCATTTTATTACAACCAGATTTTTTTCCATTTTATCTGTGATGAGGTCATTAAGGCTGGCTAGCTCTAACCTCATTTTCAACTATGAATTCAATAATATTTTAGAAATTCTAAATTTTTAAATTATTGAACTATAACTAAGCCTTCAAAAATATTTTCAACTTTTTAAATTTTAATCAATTTTCAGAAAATCAAAAGTCAAAAAAACGTTCCAGTATGAGTTCCCAAAGCTGGAATTCCATCCAGACTGGCATAAACTAAAGTAACTAATGAACTCGAAGTAGAACAGAGCTGAAAAATGCACTGGTTCAACTCCACGGCACAGCTCCTCTATTTTGTTTTGGGCTCTCTGTTATAAAATAAAATAAAATGCTGAATTTGACTTCAGAATCTATTTTTATTTAGCATTTCACAAACTTACACACACACACACACACACACACACACACACACACTCTCTATTGGGCTAGAAATAAAATCCTGCTTCGGTTTGATTTCATGTTGACAAATCCTCACCCATTTATCCCCTAGTCTTTCCCCTATCAATCTGAAAGAGATATTTTCTCTGTCTCTGTCTCTGTCTCTCTTTCTGTCTCTTTCCCCACCTACTTCCATCAGAATAACCATCACTCTAACCCCCGTGTTAATCAATTTTTGTCATTTTCATATTATTTTAATTTTATTTATATATTTCATATTATTTATGTAGTATACATTCCTAATTTATCATAGTTTTTAAATATTATCAAAAAAGAATTTATATTTAATATTTTAGCTTTTTTAACTTCCTATGATTCATCCATATTGTATATAGTTTAGTTTATTTATCTTTCTCCTTTTTAAGATTCATTTGTGTGACTATACTAGTTTATTCATTCATTCTTCTGGAAGAACATTTGAGTTATGCCCAACACTTCTCTATGAATTTTCTCATACACTGTATTGTGTACAAGGCTTTCTCTTGGGTAGATATGGAATTCCTATGTGGTAGGATATGTCGATGTCCAGCCCTAGGAAGTGACATTAACCTGTTTTCTAGAAAGTCTCTATGATGTACAAACCTAACAGCAGTGAATAATAGGTCCTCTCCATCCTTCATAAGGAGACACTTTCCAGCTTTGCCAGTCAGATGAATGTTAAATAGGGTCACATTGTGGGTTTGACTTGCATTTTCTTTATCAACAGTTATGTTGATTTTTTTCAGACATCTATTAGAAATTGGTACTTTCTCTTCTGTGTGTTGAATACTAATGGCTTTTTTGTGTGTGGTTTGTAATTTCTCTAGTGATGCTCAGAATTTTTAAAATTTATTTTCAATACTGACTTTTCATTAGTTATGTGTTTGTTGAGAATATCTTCTCCCAGCTTTTAGAGGGTCTTTTCATGTTTTTTAATTTTAAAAAATCTTATTTTGAGACAGGGTCTCACTATGTTGCCCAGGCTGGCCTTGAACTCCTGGGCTCAAGCATTCCTCCCGCCTCAGTCCCCATTATAGCTGGGATTACAGGTAGGTAATGCCATACCCAGCAGTCTTCATGTTTTGGGAGTGGTTCATGAAAGTTTTCATTTTCAGTACAGTCAATTTTATTAAGTATTATATAGCCTATATTTAAGTATTTTGTTTAAAATGACTTTTGCTACGTAAGGACTAAAATATCCATATTTTCTTGTAAAACTTTTACAGCTTTACTTCTTCTCTTAACTTTTAATTTTGAAATGACTATAAATTCACAGGAAATTGAAAACTTTATAGATAAGTCCTCTCACCCAGTACCTCTCATCCAATTTCTCCCAATGTTTACTTCTTCCAAAGCTCTAGTACAATATCAAAACCAGGAAATTGGAATTAGTATAGCATAAATATGCTGTTCTGTGTCATTTTATGACATGTGTAAGTTCACATAACCCCACAACATTCAAGGTGCAGGCTGACCCACCACCAGCAAGGTCTCTGTGCCACCTCTTTATGGCCATACCCATCACGTCTCACCCATCTCTTTCCCCACCTAAGCATCCCTAATTTCTGGCAAATGCTAATTTATTCTTGTTTCTCATCCTGTCACTTTAAAAATGTTACATAAATGCAGTCATACAGTGTATGATATTTTAAGATCAACCTTTTTTAGTCTCAGCATAGTGCCCTTTAGTTCCATCCTAACTGTATGTATCAATGATTTGTTGCTTTTTATTTCAAAATAGTATGCTATGCTACTAATGTACACAGTTTCTTTAACTATTGATCTATCATAGGATGTATTGGTTGTTTTCAGGTTTGAGCTATCACAAATACAGCTGCAATGAACATTCATGGACAGGTTTTTGTATGGACATAAGATTTCATTTTTCTAGGATAAATGTACCAGAATGTGAATTCTAGGTTGAATGGTAAGGGCATATACATGTTGGTTTTTTGGGGTTTTTTTTTTTTTGCTGTTGGTGTTGTTTTGTTTTTTTTTTGAGACTGAGTCTTGCTCTGTCACCAGGCTGTAGTGCAGTGGCGTGATCTTGGCTCACTGCAACCTCCAACTCCCTGGTTCAAGTGATTCTCCTGCCTCAGCCTCCCAAGTAATTGGGATTACAGGCACGCACCAGTACACCCAGCTAATTTTTATATTTTTATTTTTAGTAGAGATGGGGTTTCACCATGTTGGCCAGGATGGTCTTGATCTCCTGAACTCATGATCCACCCGCCTCAACCTCCCAAAGTGCTGGGATTACAGGTGTGAGCCACCGTGCCTGGCCTATACATGTTTTAAAGAAACTGTCAAATGATTTTCCAGAATGGCTGTAGGATTTTAAATTTGCACCAACAATATACTATAGGACCCAGTTTCTAACACATCCTTACCAGTGCTTGGTAACTAGTCTGCTGGTATCAACATTTTAGCACTCGTAGTGAAGTTTGGAACACGTACCATTATGATCCTTTACCCTGCCCCAATTATAATTAACTGAAATATTTCCTCTACATGCATTGAGGACCACATCAGACTGTGGTGAGATGTTTGCTTTAGCTGTCATAAACAATTTTGAAAACTCAAAAGGAGAGAAAAAGTCCATTATATTGACCCTCTTGCTCTTTCTTATATGCTTTCATCTGCTCTAATGTCCCAAGAGTCCTTTTATTAAATCATTTTCTTTCTGTTTAGAGAACTTCATTTAGCCATTGCTTTAGGGCAGGTCTGTTGGCAACAAAGTCTCTTAGATTTCCTCATCAGAGAATGTCTTGATTTCCTCTTTATACTTAAAGTGTATTTTCACTGGGTATAAATTGACAATTCTCTTCCTTCAGCAACTGAAGAATACTGTGTCGCTTTTTTCCTGACTTCCTTGATTTATGATTTAAAAAAATCTGCTTGCCTTTGAGTTGTGTTTCACCTGTAGGTAATGTGTCATTTCTCGCTGATGTTCAAAATTTTTTCTTTGTCTTTAATTTTCAGAAATTTAGTTATGATGGGTCTTGGAGAGGATTTCCTTAGGGTTATCCTGTTTGAGGTTTACTCAGATTATTGAATCTGTAAGTATATGTCCTTTTGCCAAATTTCAGAAATGTTTCGCTGTTACTTTTTCAGTACTTTTTCTAACCATCCTCTTTGTTCTCTCTTTCCAGGGCTCTGATGATACAAATGCCATGTCTTTTGTTAGAGTGAGTCACCAGTCCCTGAGGCTTGGCTCAATGTTTTCAGTGTCTTCTCTCTCTGTTGTTCAGATTGAATAATTTCTGTATTATTCAATCCACTTTCTTATCCACTGAACTGCTTTTTTAAGTAATTGTATGCCGATTTTGGTTTATCTTTATGTCTCTATTTCTTTAATACTTTTTTGTTTGGGGAGAGCCTTTTTAAATTTGTTTCAAGACTGTTCATGATAGCACATTGAAGAATATTTACCACAGCTACTTCAAAATCTTGGTCAGATCATTCTAACATCCTTGTCACCTCATTTTTGTTATATTCATTGTATTTTATTCTCCAAGTTGAGATCTTCCTGGTTTTTTAAATGACCAGTGATTTTTTTGTTGAAACCTAAATATTTTCTTGTTATGGCATGAGAGTCTGGATCTTACTGAAACCTTCTTTTTGGCAGGCTTTCTCCAACACAGCTGCAGCAGAAGTAGAGGGAATTGCTACCTCATTACTGCCAGGTGGAGCTCCATTGACACCTGAGCCAAGCAGGGGGCTCCTTCTTATTGCTGGGCAGGGTTGGAAGTTCCTGCTCCCCATATGGTCTTCACTGAAATACAGTAGGAATGGTCTGGTTACCACTGGGCAAAAGTTTAAGTCCTGAGCCTCTAGTCAGCCTCATCAGATACCACCCTGTGAGTAGAGAAGGGTCCCTCAATCCTGATGGGTTGATGGGGAAGCCCAGGCCCCTTGTAGCCTCCATCAACACCAAGGAGGAGAGTGGCTACTGGCCAGGAGGGTGAAATACTGGCTCCTTATATAGCCTTTTCAGATACCATCCCCGAGGAGCAGGTGTTGAAAGGCCCCAGCACAGCCTCTTGAGGGAGAAAGTCTAGGATCCTCCCAGCCTTTGTTGGTGGAGGAGGGGACAGTGCCATAGTTTTTCCTGTGATGTTCAGCTGCAGTCAAGCAGTTATTGCCTTTCCTGATCCTTTGACTAAAGGGGTCAGGATTTTCTTGAGACCTTTTGTCTGCGATGGTTGGCATTCTGGGTTCCTGGCTTCTTCAACACCCAGTCTGGGTCATATGAAGGGCAAAAGAGAACCCAGGGAACTCACCAGCAGGCTGTTCTTTGGGGCTCGTGGTCCCCAGCCAGTCTGTCTCTTCTCTCCATCTTTCAGAATCTTCTTATGTTTGTTTTATATATAATGTCTAGAATTGTTAAGTCCCAATAGAAAAATGGTGTCTACTCCATTTTCCCAGAAGTACAGTCTATAACTTTAGATTCAACAATCAAATCCTTATTTTACTAGAGTTAACTTTTGTATTAATATATAAAGTGAGATAGAGCTCCAATTTTAATTTTTTTATGAATAACATATTTTCCAAGTTTATTTATTGAGCTCTTACTCTTTTATCTACTAATATTTGCAATGTCTATCATATTTTGGGACTCTTTTTCCATTATTGGTTTGTCTATACCTACATCTTTACCAAACCATCTAAATTGCTACAAAATACATGGTAAGTTCTGGTTTCTGGAAGTTCAAGTCCTCATGTAGTGTTTTCCTTCACAGCTGGCCACTGTAATCTTGGTCCTTTATTCTTCTGTACAAAATTTAGAATCTTGTCAATTTGATAGAAGAATACTAACTCTGATAGCTTTCTAATCTATACATAAATTTAGAAATAGTTTCAATATATCATTAGCTATCTTACACATATTGTTAGTTTTTTCCTGAATATTTGATATTTTATGAACCTATTGTAAATGATGACTTCTCTTCATTGTTTTTAATTGTTCACAACAAATATAAAAATCTGTCTTTTATAGTTGTTTTATACACAGCCAATTTGCTCAATACAACTATTATGTTTGATAATGTTTTGTAATTAGATAATTTAGAGGTTTCTATATAAATGTATATCATATGCAAATAACATTCCTTGTCCCTCCTTTCCAATCTCTAAAGCATTTTACTTACATGGTTGCACTGACTAGAAGTTCCAACACAATGTTGAATAAAATTTGTGATATTAGGCATCCTTAACTCATTCTAAAATTCAAAGGGAAGCTTTCTAAAATTTCCCCATTTAGAAATATGTGTGCTTTTTTTTTTAATATCCTCTACCTGGTTAAGAAAGTTTCCTTATATTTCTAAATTACTAAGATTTAATTTTGATGAAAATCCTACATTTGATTATTAATTCATGGAGAGTCATATAAAAAAACTTTTTTCCGTATATTCAAATTATCATATTGTTTATCTTCTTAAATCTATAAATGGAATGAATTACATTTATAAATGAATTTTTCAATGAATATTAGACAAAATACAATTTGATCATGAGTATTACCTTTTTACAAAAATTGGTGGAAATATCCATATAGATTTATATAAGTATATGCACACACAAAATTATAAAATTTAAGAGAAAAATGATTCTGTGTGACCATTTCTCATAATATTTTTGTCTGGCTTTGATACTAGGATTCATTGGCCTCAAAGGATTAGGTAAGTTTTCCATCTTTTCCAGTTGTCTATAAAAATCTGTATAAAACTGATCTCTACCTTGAAAGCTTCACAGGCCATATGGTCTGATTTATGGAAAGGTTATTGCTTCATATTCTTAGTTATATAAATACTCAAGTCTTTGATACTTCTCAAATAAATTTTGCTAAGTTATATTATTTTAGAACTTCTTCCATTGCCTCTAAGTTTTTGACACTGGTGACACACATTTATTGTTAAAATTTTTCTTATATGACCTTTGAAATCACTTAAGGTTCTACAGTTCTGTGCTCCTGTTCCTTCCTCTTTCCTTTTCTTCTCTTGGTCTATCTTGTCATAGGTGTTCTGTTTTACAAGTCTTTTCAAATAATCAACTTGTAGCTTTCTTCTTTGTTATAATCTTGGTTTCTATTTTAATTATTTTACTGTTTTATTATTATCTTGTTCCTTCAAATTTTTAGTTTTTTTGTTCTTTCTTTTCTTAAATTCATCAATTGCTTATTTATTTTTACAATTTCTATTTTTATATATAAATATTTATGAATATAAATCACCTCAAAATGCCACTTTTGCTTTCCCTAACATATTTGATATGTAGTAACTATATTATTTGGTTATAGGTATTTTTAAATTTCTGATATGATTTATTGTTTAATCCAAGGGGCTTTAGAAGGATGCATGGTTTTTTATTTAAATTTGTAAATATAACTGCATCTTTCACTAATACTTAGAGTTAAATTCTTATTTAATTATGATTTGATGAGAGAATGCAGGAAGTATAATCCTTTTTATTTTTGAACTGAGACTCCTCTGTAATTATATCTGATGAACTTTCTAAATTATCTATATGCCTTAAAGAAAAATTAGACATTTTATACTTTTTGAATTTTTTACTTTAACTATAAAGCTATATTAGTTCTTATGTTTTTATACATGCCATTGAATTTTTTCAAATTAATGAACTTATCATCTATGAATAAAGAATGCTTTCCTTTCTTCCTTTCCAGCATAAATACCTTTTATTTCTTTTTCTTGCCTATTGCACTGGCTAGATCTTTCAATACCATGTTGAAGTGGTAAGAGATATTTATCTTGTTGTTGATCTTTTGATTATTGATCTATAGTCTATAATGTTAGTGGCAGGTTGTTTATAAATCCCCCTTAGCAGGCTGAGAAAGATTCCCTTTATACTTGTATTGGTGAGAACTATTGTAAAGAACAGATGCTGTGTTTCATAAAAGGCCTTTATAGTGACTGTTAAGATAATTATGTTTTCCTTTTTTAGTGTGCTAGTATACTAAATGATATTGATTTCCCAATGTCAATCCAATCTTCCAGTCCTTAGATAAATCCCACTTAGTTTACACACTATATATCATTGTATTCAATTTCCTAACATTTTTATTAAGTTTTTTGCATCTATATTCATGAGAGATATTGATTTGCAGGTTTTTTTCCTGCAATGTCTTTGTTGGTTATCAGGTTAATGATGGACACATAAAATGAGTTGTGACATCATCCTTTCTTTTTAATATTCTGGAAGAGTTTACATAAATTTGTTATTTTTTCTTCCTTAAATTTTGGTACACTTCACCAGTAAAGCCATATGGACCTGGAGTAGTATTTGTGAGAAGGTTTTTAACTATAAATTTAATGTATTTAATAGACATGGCTTTTTAGAGTATCTGTTTCTTTTTGAGTAAACTCAATAGTATGTGTCTTTCAAGGGATTTGTTTATTTCATCAAAGCTGTTGAGTATATCTGCATAAAGTTGTTGATAGTATTCCTTTGTTATGCTTGTTATATCTTTAGATTTCATGTGATGCTGCCACTCTCATTCCTCATATTTTTATTTTATGTCTTCTTTATTACTTTCTTCATCAGGCTGGCTGCATATTTATAAATGTATTGATCTTCTCATAGAACAATATTTTTTGCATTGATCGTCTCTATTGTTTTCCTGTTTTCTATTTCATTGATATCTATCCTTATCCTTACTTTTTCTTTTCTTCTATTTAGTTTAATACCATTTGTACTTCTTTTTCCAGTTTTCTAAAATGAAAATTAAGAGCAATGATTTGAGATACATTCTTTTTGCTTATAAAGGTGCTTAGTGTTACAAATTTTCTATGAAGTACTGCTTTAGCAGCACTCTCCAAATTTGGATATATTGATTTTTCATTTTTATTTAATTGAAAATACACTCCGCTTTCCTTTTCAATTTCAGCTTTCACCTATGAATTATTTAGCAATGTGTTTTTCATTCCAAATACTTAAAGGTTTTCCAGAGATCTTTTCTTTATAGATTTGCAAATTTATTCTATTTTAGTCATAAAAATATACTTTAAGTGATGAATTATTTCAAAGTTATGAAGACTTATGTCACAGCCCAGAATATGGTCTATCTTTGAAAACATGTTACGTGTTTTGGAAAAATGTGTATTACATTGTTTTATGGTAAAATGTTCTGTAAATGTCAAATAGGTCAAGTTGATTGATGGTTAATTGTTAAATTCTCTCTATCCTCACTTATTTTCTGTCTATTTGCTTCATCAGGTACTGAAAGTGTATATTGAAATATTCAAGTATGATTGTGGATATGTCTATTTCATCTTTAATAAGTTTTGCCTTTTGAAGCATTTTTTGTCAATTTAAACCTGCTGTATTCTCTTGACAAATCTGCTCTTTCATCATTAAAAATGGCCTTCTTTGTTCCTGGCAATGTTCTTTGCTCTAAAATCTATTTAGCCATTTCAGTTTTCTCTTAATTAGTGTTACTTTAACTTGTTTGTATCTTTATATTTCAAGCATGTTTTCTCTATGCAACATAAGGATAAGTTTTACTTTTCACATATAACCCAAAAATCTCCATGTTTTAGTTGAGGCTTGCACAATTTACATTTGGTGTAATATTACCAATGGTTAGGCTTCAGTCTACTGTCTCACTGTCGTCATTTATTATCCCCTTTCTTGTTTTGCGTTCTTTGGAGTTAATTGAATGCTTTTATGATTTTATTTTATCTTCTTTACTGGATTATTAGCTAAAGATCTTTGTTTTATATTTTAATGGTTTCTTTAAGGTTTGTGGTATACATCTTTAACTTACTACAGTCTACCATCACATATTATACCACTTCGTGTATAGTATATAACCTTCCAGCAATATACTATTCTCCACTCCCAACCTGTGTGTTTTTAATGTCAAACATTTTATTTTAAAATGCTATGAATCCCTCACTAAATTGCTACTATTTCTGTTTAGGCAATTATATTTTTAACTATTTCTTTTTAATTGACAAATAATAATTATGTATATTTATAGAGTACAATGTGATATTTTCATCTATGTATACACTGTAGAAAGATTCAATCAAGCTAGTTGACATATTCATCGCCTCATCAACATCATTTTTTGGGGTGAGAGTGTTAAAAATTAATTCTTTTAGTTACTTGGAAATACGAAATATATTATTATTAATTGGGGTCACCACGTAACACAATAGATCACTAAAACTTATTCTTCCAGTCTAACTGAGCTTGTACTCTTTGATTAACATCTTCCCTTTCCTCATCCCTCCTCCTCCTCTAGCGTCCACTAACCATCCTTCTGTTCTGTTTCTATCAGATAAACTTTTTTAGATTCCACATGTAAGTGAGGTCATATTTGTCTTTTTGTGCCTGTTTTATTTGACTTAGCATAGTGTTCTTCACTTTCATCAATGTTGCTGCGAATGACAGAATCTCCTCCTTTTTTAATACTGTAGAGTATTCCATTGGGTATAAATGCCACATTTTCTTTATACATTCTTTCATTAACAAACACTTAGGTTGCTTTTATATCTTGGCTATTGTGAGTAATGCTGAAATGAACATGGGCATGCAGATATCTCTTGGACACACCAATTTCAATTCCTTTGGTTATATCTTTATACACTGAACAAACTATCTGAAAAAAATTAAGATACCTATCTCACAATAGCATCAAAGAATAAATAAAATATTTAGGAGTAAACTTAAGAAGATGCTTTTACTGTACAAAAAAATTATAAAACATTTATGAAAGAATTGAAGAAGACACAAATACATGAAAACATATTCCATGTTCATGAGTTGAAAACATTAATATTGTGAAAATGTACATACTGTCCACAGCAAGCTACATATTCAACACAATTCCTATCAAAATTTCAATGTTATTTTTACAGAAATAAAAAATATTCTAAAACTGATATGGAACTCAAATAGCCAAAGCAATCTTGAGCAAAAACAATAAAACTGGAGGCATCACACTCCCTGATTTCAAAATATAAACCTATTGTAATCAAAACAGCATAGTACTGCATAAAAACAGACACATCAACCAATAGAATAGAATAGTAAGACCAGAAGTATTTACAATCAATTGATTTTTTACAAGTGTACAAAGAGCATACAATGGAGAAAGAACAGTGTTTTAACAAATTATATTGGGAAAACTGAGTATTCACATGTAGAAGAACAAAATTGGACTCTTATCTCACACCATATACAAAAGTCAACTCAAACTGGATAAAAGACTTAAACATAACACCGGAAACTCTAAAACTAGTAGAAGAAAACATAGGGGAAAATCTCCACAACAATGGTATTGGCAATAATTTCTTGGAAAGTATTGCAAAAGCACAGACAACAAAGGCCAAAACAGAGAAATCAGATTGCATAAAACTAAAAAGCTTTTTCACAGCAAAAGAAACAACAGATTGAAGAGACAACCCATGGACTGGGAGAAAATATTTGTAAATCATACATCTAACAAGGGACTAATATCCAACATATATGAGAAACTCAAACAACTTGATAGCAAGAAAATAGAACACCTTTTTAAAAAACAGACAAAGGATCTAAACAGACTCTTCTCAAAAGAAAAGATACAAATGGCCAAAAGATTTATGAAAGAAGCTCAACATCTCTAATCACCAGGGAAATGCAAATTAAAACCACAGTGAAAAATCACCCCATAGAATGGCTAATATAAAAAAGATGAAAGATAACAAGCGGTGGTGAGGATGTAGAAGAAAGGGAAACTTGCACACTATTCGTGGAAATATAAATTAGTACAGCCATTTTGGAAAATAGTATGGAGGTACCTCAAAAAAATAGAATTCTATAAATAGAATCACTATATAATTCAGCAATTTTACTTCTGGAAAACTGTCAATCATATTTCAAAGAGACTTAAGTAATAAGTGGAAAATTCCATGTATTTATTCATGTAATTCCAATTTCAATAGTTTTTTATTAATTTCATAGATCCGTATTTCCATCTGGTAGAATATTCCTCCTGCCTGAAGGATTTTCTTTAACATTTCTTATGTGTCTGCTGGTAATAGATACTTTCTGCTTTTGTATGTCTGAAAAAGTCTTTAGTTAGCTTCATTTTTGACATATTTTCACCAAGTATAGGATTCTCACTTGGCATGTTGGACTTTTGTTGTTGTTGTACTTTAAAAATGTTACCATGCTGTCTTCTTACTTACATGGTTTCCAATAAGAAATCTGCTGTCTTCCTTATCACTGCTAGTCTGAACATAATGCACCTTTTTTCCAAGCTGTTTTTCCTAGCTTTTATTAGCAGCTAGTGAAAAAGGTGCATCGTGTGTATTATTTTTCCTTTATCGCTGGTTTTGAGCAAATTGGTTATGATATACCGTAGTTTTGTTTTCTTCATTTTTCTTATACTTAAAGTTATTTAGCTTCTTAAATGTGTGGATTTATAGTTTCTATCAAACTTGGAAAATTCTTGACTATTCAATATTTTTAAGCTCTTCCCCTCTGTCCTCTCCTTCAGGCACTTCAATCACACATATATTTGGCTACTTGCAGTTGTCCCACAGTTCTCTGAGGCTCTGTTTATTTCCTCGATACAGGTCATATTTTCTTGCTTATTTGCATGCCTTGTAATTTTTATTGAATTTCATATACTGTGAATTTTGCTTTGTTGGGAACTGGATATTTATGTATTCCTATACATATTCTTGAGCTTTGATCAGTTAAATCATGTGGAAACAGTTTGAAACTCTGGGGTTTAATATTCATTAGTTGTGACCAGAATAGTGCCCAATTTAGGGCTAAATATTTCCCTCTGTTGAGGCAAAGCCTTCCTGTGTACTCTACCTAATTCTTAATGAATCTCACACCTTTGCAGGCTGTCTGATGGAATAGACATTCTTTGCAGCCAAGTGTGAGTATTGGGTACTTTTGCTTTTCATCCTTCCAGATGCTTCTCTCCTTGGCCTTGGGTAGTTTTCTGCAATCAGGGATTTATGTGAACACATTGTATACCATCTGCAAGTTGCCAGAGTTCTTTCTGTGTGCCCTTTCTTCTCTCAAGAACCAAGTTGAGCAAATTCTAGCCACTTTGTTACCACTGACTCTCAGCTTCATCTCTTCAACTCAGAACTCCACCAGGCTGTCTGGGTTCCCTCTTCCTGCCCCTGATCCTGGAAACCCTCTCAAGGCAGTAAGCTAGAGAAATTATAGGGCTCACCTTGTTCTATTCCTGTCTCTCAGAGATGATGGTCCTTTACTGCCTGATATTCAGTGTCTTAATTAAAACATATTGTTTTATATGTTTTGCTAATTTGTTTTGTTTCAGGCAAGAGGCAAACATACACTCCATTAATTTGCCCTGCCCCAAAACAAAATTCAATACATCCTCACTATATTTTTGATCTTGGATTTTTAATAAGATTTAAAATATATATTTAACGCATTTTGTTTGTTGTCCTTTGCAAGAAAGTTATTTCCCAAAAATGTGATTTATTTTATCCACTATGTCAAATAATTGCTTTAAGTTCTATGTATAAAAGGTTACAGAATCTCATTGGATTCAAACAAATCCCATGGCAGAATATATTTTATTAGATATATATTCTACTAGATACTATTTCAAATATATACATAAAATATATATGACTAAATATAAGATAAAGATATATGTATGAAACAAAATGACATGGAAAATGTAAAATATAACAAAGATACAGAAAAAGAAAATTAAGGAGATAATAAGCAGTGATCATGATGAGACAGGCAGAAATTTAACGAAAGATTGCTTGATAGTGTGAAGAACAATATCTTGTTTTGATAAAAGTATGACACAGATATACCAGTCATGAACCAGGTGCTTGGAATGAGAAGAACCAAAAGATCTTGTTGAGCATCAAGAAAGCTCTAAAATTAAGAATCTGACAAAGAGGAATGAGGCTGTCATTTCTAGTCATAACGAGTCCAAATCAATCATGATGCATTGCCTGGGGGCTGGGCATGTTCCTGTCTCTCACAGAATGAAAGTTCTTCAGCAAAGAGTAGTGAGAAAATTAGAAAGGCAACCAACAGTGCCACAGGAGCAAAGCCCTCAGCGTCCAAACTGCATGTGGATAGTGATAAGGGGGACTCCTCCCACCCTCTGAAACACTGTCTGGTTAGTGTTGTCACAAAAATATTCTTTTTGCCTCAAATGCACTACACATTTTTTAAGTTCAAGTGTTCTTATTATAGGTTTTTCTCATGTTGCTCCACCCTGCACTCCACAGCACTCAGAGTCGTCGAGTGTCATACGGCTGGTCTGGCAGATAGTCCTGCACTCATAATCGTCTTCTCTCCAAAGATCAGCACTACTTTCTGCAGGGCTGTGCTCGTTTCGAAGCTTCTTTTTCCTTCCAGAAGCTTCTAAGCCCCTCACACAGTTACTTCTAATCTACTAAGTGGATGTCAGCCTTAATGGAGTTTAAAGGACATCAATCTTAGATTTAGCAAACTGGGTTTAAACCTTGCTTGCATCATCTCCCAGCTGGTGAACTGGCACAAATAACCTGTCAGACCGTTAGTTTCCTCACATAAAACTAAGATAATAAGATCTATCCTTTAGACATGCCTGATACATAGGTGCAAAAATGGATAAGTGTTGGCAATGATTGTTAGAAAAATATCCACCTGACTCCAGTGCCTGAGTTCTATCCACAACGTGCATTGTGCATCTTAGCTTTTATGATTTGTTTCAGAACATATTCAAATTAGATGTTCTTTTAAGTATATGTATTTTGCCACAGAATGGGAGTGGAGAAGGCAAATAAAATTTGGAATGACATGAACAGAAAAATTTGTCAATAAGTATTTCAAAAAATTGAATCGTAATGTCTTCATGAAAATTTCAGTCAAAATAGCCAGTGGTAAGAATTAGAGTTGAAAGCACCTACCTATTACACACAGGAGAAGAACGCTCACTTAAGGAGACAATGCAAAGCCAAATGAAATAAATAAATGTGCAAGTTATCACAGTCCCTAGGGTTTTAAAAAATCCTTCTTTTTTTCCAAATTAAATCTTGTTTATGTCCTTGGGAATGAGTCAAACACACAATGCTGAGACAAGTAAAAAGAATTCAGTGTTTTTTTCCCACTGGTATGTGTTGAGTCATTACCAGTGGTAAATAACTCTTTTACATGAATTATCCATTAAAGATAGAGGAAAATTAAGTACTGACAAGGTTTCAATTACCAATCATTAAATCAAGAAAAATGTTTCTATTATTCCATTTCTTCTTAATTAACTCTATCATATGTGACTTAATGGTTCTCAACTTTGTGCCTCCAAGATAACAAACAAGGGGTTCCTCTGTGCTCCTGATGAAGTCAAATGTTATTCTGTATATCCTACTATTTTGTTCCTACTGATTTCTGAGATGTTAGATTTAGAATTCATAAATATCTGGTGTTAGAATTATTACTCCCATATTACAGATAATAAACTGAAGGTCTTCAATCTCAGCAGCAACACAGGACACATAGCTAATACTTAGAGGGCTGGCATTTGTATCCAGGTGCGCTTAATTACTCCACCTCACTATTCACAAGGTAGTGGTTCCCTTTATTATGAACAAAACATGAGTCTATTTTTTTCTTACACTAGATGCTATGGGTTAAATTGTGCTCCTCACCAAAAAATGCATACATTAAATTTATAACCACCAGTACCTCAGAATAGGATCTTATATGGATATAGGGTCTTCGAAGAGGTAATCAAGTTAAATGAGATCATTAGGCTTTGCCTTAATCCAATATGACTAGTATGTTTATTAAAATAAGAGACTTAGACACATATGCATAGAGAGAAAATGTGAAAAGAACTAGAAGATGGCCATCTACAAACCAAGAACAGAGGCTTTACAAGGAACCAACCCTGCCAGCACCTTGATCTTGGAGCTTTCAGCCTCCAAAACTGAAAGAGAATAAATTTCTGTTGCGGCAGTCACCCAGGCCATGGTACTTTGTTAAGTACCTAGCAAGCTAATATATTTCCATCATATTTACTACAAGCTTATACACTTCCATTGTATTTACTACAGCATCTTGATATGCATGTATTCAAGTCATTGATTTAAAAAACACTGCATGCCACAGGGACCAGGAGAGCCCCAAATCTCACCTCTAGAGACTCAGTCATTAGACTGATGTGGGTGTACAAAGAGATGTCCTCTGAGAATGGCTCATTTCTCATCCTTGCTCTGCCATCTCAGCTGGCTCCTTTCTGGGTTTGTGTGTGCCTGGTATATCACCCACCACAATCTACCCTCTATGAGGGAATATAATATGTATGTGCCATTCTCCCTCGCTACAGGGTGGTTACTTGAAGGTAAAAGACCCAAGATTCATTTGTCTCTGAATCTCAGGCAGATATTAGTCCTGAGTGCATCAGTTACTAGAGACACACTGCATTGAATTAGGTTAATACTCATTGTATGTTAAAGCTGAAATAATACTTAGAGATCTTCTAGTTTTTGGAGAGCAAAACTGGGTCCAAGTGGGCTGAAATGGTATATTTCTTTAGC
Source organism: Gorilla gorilla gorilla (assembly GCF_029281585.2). Classification (NCBI taxonomy): domain Eukaryota; kingdom Metazoa; phylum Chordata; class Mammalia; order Primates; family Hominidae; genus Gorilla; species Gorilla gorilla. The sequence continues at coordinate 54,972,416 of NC_073230.2, forward strand.
AACTGGCCAAAAGAAATCTGACCCTCAGAATATCTGCTTCCATTTTCCTCTTACTCTCTATATGCATCTCTCTCAAATTTAGCATACTATTTTGCATTTAGGTTTAGTTGACTTGTTCTTACAAATTTGTTGGTTTTTACATTTGTTTACGGATGATAAACTTCTCCCTTTTCCCATTTGTCTGTTTCTATGAGTTATTTTTAAACCTGGATTGCAGTAAGGGAAATTCCTTAGAAAATAACTCTTAGGAAAACTGGCTCTGATTATTTTCTATTTAGAATTCTATTGACAACAGCAATCCCCACGGCTGTGCTCAAAGATGCATTGTATAACAAAAGATATTCCATTTCACATGGTCATATTAAGGAACATTGGTTTTGCCATTCTCTATCATTTCCCTCCGTTTTCATGTTACTCAATGGTGTTCCTTGCTTTCCCCCACAGGAACAGCTAACAAATATCATGAGATAGTTTTTCTTAAGAAAGTAGTTTGCAATTCCAGGAATTGTCAAATGTCTGAATCAGCATATTAAATACACTCAGCCTGCATTCCCTCAGTACCAGTATTTCTTTGGTCCCCAGTTGACTGCTTTAGGTCAAGAAGGGTTGAATTGGATTAGAAGAAGTAGGAAAAGGAGGAAAAAGGAAATGGCATTTTTAGTACAGGGAAGAACACGAGCAATGGGATGGGGTGACAAAGTTGCACACAAGTGAAGGAGCAACACAGGAGGGGTGGGGAGTGGGGTAGGGCACCAGCAGAAAGAGCTCTGAAGGAGGGCCCAGCTAGAGTTTATGCTATATATTACAGGTAACAGGGAACCAGAAAAGTGTGTGGGAAGAGTGATATGATTGGGCCTTGTGTGGGAAATATATTGGAGCAATTGCACTTCTCATTTGAGGAGGGAGTACAGGGTAGGCAGAAAGATGAAACCAAAGGCTTTAATAGTAATCCAGATGAAAACAGGTAATGGTTAGAAATAGGGCTTGGTAATGAGCAAAGAAGCAGATAAAACCAGGAGCATATCAGAAGTAAAATGAACCAGAGTTAGTGAAAAGATGAGGTTGTAAGAGAGATGGCTGTGGGATGTTTTCAGCAGGAGGGATGCCTCAGGGTGGGGGTGCCATTGGCTGAGATAGTGACTGTGAGCAAAGCAAAACATTTCTAGGGAGGGTGACAGATCTATTCTGAGCTGTGATGGAATGTCCTGGTAGAAATGTCATGCAGGCAAATGAAAGTTTTCACCTGGTGTCACAAGAAAGCTTGGGTGACAGGTGTATACTTGTCACTTATGAGATGAAGATGGAAGTTGAAGTGAAGAGAGAGGCTGAGCTAACCCGAAGAGATATACAATACGGAAAGGGAAGAAGCTAGAGACAGAAATCTAAGGACAGTACCATTTAAAGGGTATGTTGAAAAGAAGGACGGGGAAAAGGGAAGAGGAGAAGAACTGAAAAACAAACCAGAGTTTTGTACACCAAAGTAAAGAGAGTTTCATGAAGAAAAGTATGATCATAATTGTAAGTCGATATGGGAAAGTTGAATATGAGAAAGAATGAAAAGAAGCGGAATAATCAGAAAGTCATTAGTTACCTTTGAGGGAGCACTTTCAGTCCCGTGGTCATGTGATAGGGTATAGAGATCGGCCTCAGTTTTGTTGAGAATTCAGGAAGAAATCAGCAGAGGCAGCACATGCAGGGAATTCTTTCAGAAGTTTTGTATAAATAGAGATAAAAGCAAATTGCCACAAAATGTGTTCAATGTAGGGAGACCAAAGCAAATATAGATACCACCATATAAAGGAGTGAATGGTAGCACCACATGATGTACCTGAGTCAAACTTGGGAGAACTTCCTTTCTCTTGTTCTGTATGTGTTCTTTCAAAAAATCTTCAAAGATTATTACACTATTAAAGTTTTGCTACAATCTTCAGGAGTTCTTCAGCTAATCAATAGCATTTTCCTTTGCAAGTCACGTGTCAGAAAATTTACGCTTTGTTAACACAAGTAATATTCTTCACTGGGGGATAACTTAATCCAGCTTCTCTCACTTGCCCCTTTGCCATCCTCAGAAATATCTGGTCATGAGTCACTTTTTGCTCATGCAGTACTCCTAATAGGTTCAAGAGATTTTTCTACATAAAATGTCTCTATGTATTGAGAGACTGTGGCCAAATCTACCTTTTCCTTACCCATGACCAACTCTAAATAGGAGCACCTACTGTCTGTTGCAGGGCCCTGGCGGGGAGGGGGGGTGGCAGCAAGTGAGGACAAAGCTGCCAAGGGCTAGCAGTAACCAGTCAACGGGTCCTACCATCTGAGTTCCTATGACAAGTTCCCCACCTACATGATGAGGTGTTTTAGAGCTGTGGTCAAACGTTTTATATAAACAAGAGCTGAGACCACAAACTATTAAGTGCAACATGTCAGTTAATAATTATTTAGTGTCCAGTGCCAAGAAAGTACTTCTCACACAGAGTGTCCTTGAAAAGAGAACCATGATATTTACAATGCCAAGAGGACTTTTGTGAAGCGAGGCTATGTGTGAAGCAAGTATGCAAGTGCAGACTGGGCTAGGCCAAGTTTGGCTCCATTTGGAATAAAAGCTTTCTTTTTCTCTGCTTCTATTACATGCAACAACTATTTTATTTGGTTGCTTTATTAGCAAGTAAGTGGAGCTGCAGAAAAGATTAATACAAATAAGTAAATTTTATTTAGCAAGTAAGTGGAGCTGCAGAAAAGATTAATGCCATTTGTATGACTTTTCTTGATTTCAGTTATTAAGAACAATTCTTTCCTTATCTTTAGTGGTATTTGTATTTTTATGTTACTTTTTTTAATTTTAAAACTACAGAAAATATTATCTGTAGTGTAATAAATACATTAAGATTAGTTAAAATCCCATCATGGGAGAAAAGCACTTTTAACATTATGTTCCAGTATTGATACATAGGGAAAAGATACAAAAATATAAACCAAAGAGATTTCCATAGAAATTATTTAGTGGCTATACAGCATTTCATTGTTTGGATGTGTCATATTTTATTTTAAAAATCCTCTGTTGCTGGATATTTATGCTGAATTCAACTTATTACTGTTTTTAACAATACTGAGAAAAATCTTACACATATATATTCATATATGGCACAAAATTTCCTTGACATACCATTGATAAATTAGATTGTTCAAATGGGTTAGCAATATTTCAAATCAGATAATAAATGGTGTTTGTAAAGCACTTACTGATAAGATACAATTCCTAAAGTGTATTTTCAAACTCAAAGTAGAGATATATTTAACTACCCTCCATCTATGAAACAAAACAGAAAACGGAGTGGAAAATCATGATAAGATTAAACATATTTCTTATTTATTGCCTGACCTAATTTGGTCAGTCACCTCTAGTTACCTTTAACAGTTTGAAGTCTGTGAGAAAGGCCTTTGACTTATGCTTCTTTCTTTAATGGAATGATTTTTTTCCCTTTTTAAATAGTAAGGCTTGTGTGATGATAGAGCAAAGGTTTTTCTAGAGGAAGACATTTGCTCACCAATGTCACTGATCCTGGTTCTCTTTTCTAGCATAAGGGGCAGTTATTAAAAAGAATTCACCACAAAGAGTCTATTTTTCTTATTAATCCACTTCCACGGGGTGGGGAAATAAAGATAAACTAAGGATGAATCTATAAATTATTTACATTTTTCTTCTTTATTAGGACAGAATCCATGACCAAATCATCTTGGAATCCTGCAGAGTTCCTGATGCTTAACACTAACTCCATTTGGACCTTAATCACTTCATTTGACCATTGCAATAACCATATAATATTGGAAAAGGCAGATGTCATTTTCCCCATTTTGCCAATGAAAATGAAAGACTGACAGGGCAGAAATGCAATGAGGCTAGCCAGGCTAAGAAGCGGGGGCACTTTTTTTGTAAGAAAGGAACAGAGAATTCTCTCTGGCTGGGAAAGAAGAGCGTATAAATAAGAGCCAGGAAACTGTTGCTTATCAGATCCGCGAAGCCCAGAGGATTCAATTCAGGCCAGTGCTACTACTGCAGGTCAGATTACAAGGAAGAGTGTCAAGAGGGAAAAGATGTTGAAGTCTTTGCCCTAGCTATTTGTGTAATGTCCACACGAAGATGTGATTAAGCACTATACATGTGGCACTAGCTGTTACTGTACAATCAAAACTTCAATCAGAGTCATCATGAAGCATCTGTCTTGATGGTATGACTTTTAAGTCTAGGTGTAATGAAGCTGGAATGATCTATGGCAGGGGTTCCCAACCCCCAGGCCACAGCATTGGTCCATGGCCTGTTAGGAACCGGTCTGGGACCGCTGCTCTATAGTGTCAGCTGTCATACACCTGGTGTGGTGGGCAGTATGGTGGCGTTAGGGGAAAAGAAACCAAATTTGAGAAGTTCATGTTTATTTCAGTTAATGTTTATTTCAAATTACACATCTTATATGTAACTTCCTCTTCTTTCTCTTTCTCTGCCTTTTTTATTTTTGTCTCTCTCATCTTTCTCACTGTTATTCAGAGAGAACTTAAAGGGGCAATAACTTCAAACACATGGACTGTGACCAATTGACAAATATGGGTGCTATGGGAGCTACACTCAAGTTTATCTTATTTCCTCCATGTCTTCCCATCCACCCTATCACTAAAATAGACTTCCATGGACACACGGGGCCCACATGAGCACCCGCACAGCCTTCCCTGAGAGCTCCATAGGACCCTTCTCCTGGGCCTCTCTTCCACTGCTGTCTGCAGTCCAGGGGCTGGCACCACCAGTCAAGAGGCTGATGACTTACCTAAAACCACACAGGTAATGGCTAATTATTGTACAACAGAGATGTGTAACAAACAACTGAAATACCCTAGCAGCATACAACAAGCATTTCATTTTACTAGCCACCTGTGGGCCAGCTGGGCAGTTACGGTCTCAACTGAGCAGTTCTACTGGTCTGAGCTGGGATCACGGGGTTCACTTAGGTGTTGTGAGATTTTTTAAATAATAAAATAGAATTCCAAATACAATTGCATTTATGGAAAATATTGTATTTACTCCAAACAAATTGATGCACACATGTTTTGGCGATAAGGAAAGATTTTACATTTGTTGTTTGTGATAAAATTAAGAATATTATTTATTTTTTTAAAGGTGCATAAACCCATCACCCTTCTGCAATTATTTCCATGTTTGTGTATTCTCTTGTACACAAGAGAATTTTTGTAAAAAACAAAGCGTTGTTATAATATATATCCCATTTTATATTCTGCTTTTTCATATTTTCAAATCTCCCTATTATCAATTGTGAGTTGACTAGAGATTGGATGTGTGGCTTTACTGATCTGGGCTGGGCTCTCACACATGTCTGGGCCCAGCAAAGACAGCTGGTCAAAGCAGAGAAGCAAGGGATACCACAAACACGTGCACAGCCTCTTAATGCCTAGTGCTCAAGGGTTGCACAGCATCACTTCCTCACATTCTATGTTCAGACTTTGGAAATGGGGAAATTCGTTCGATCTCTTGATTAAAGGGACTCCACAGTCGCATTGCAAACAATTAGGATGCAGGAAAGGCTGGAGAAAAGAACCCATATTTGCAATCAATCCCCCACTCCATGAAACATACCTGGTCTAGCTTGCTGGAGGAAGAGCCATTTGTCTACAATGGGGCCATATTTAATAAGCCAATACCCAGCCAGCCACCAGGCATACATAAGAGATCCACAAGAGCAGAAGAACCTCCCTGACAAGCCCAGCCCAGATTGTCACAGTAGGCTTGTGAGGAATGTGTCAATCACTAATACACACAGTAAGTGGTTTGATTCAGGGCAGAATTCTACGTCTTTTGCCTACCAATTAAATGTTCCTACCCTGAGCTATGTTATCCTTTGTAATATTTGAATGAGTTAAGAAATGAAAGAACACATGAATCAACATGAATAATCTAAGGTTAAGGTTCTAAAATAGTCTAGATTTAGTTGTCTAGTGTGCCATCATTTTTATTAAGAAGTAAGCTCTATATGGTCAGTGATTTTATTATTTTCTGCCTTCAGCTCCTAGAACAGTGAAAGCCACACACTAAATATTTGTGTTTATATTATAGGTTTCCAGCTGTCATGAATGAACTCCTCTCAAAACACATTTGCTTTAATTATTTTATTCAAAATAGATTCACATTAAATTGCTCTCTTATATAGATCAGAGTGGAAGAGCACAGTGAAGTGAGTAGGGAACACACCCCAAGGCCCTCCTGAATTCCCAGACCTGCCAGCACCAGGCTTCTCACAGGATCACCCCAAAAAGGAACATGAGGCGTGGAGATCAGGCCAGGCAGAACTGACAAAGTGGGTGACTGATTCCTAAAAACCCCTTTCAGAGAGAAAAACATGAATTTAGGGGCTTAACCACAACTGCTAACAGTGATTATGAAAAATACAGCAGCTACTACCTGTATATAATAAATGACAAACTTATTTATTCCAACTTTTATTTACTAAGAAATTTTCCTTGAACCCATATATTAAAAAGAAAAAAATTCAGAAAGTTATTTCAGATATTCAGTATTATGCCTCTATACTTAGTATTTATTTAAAGCTTATAAACATTTGGTCAAAACATTTGACAAAATCGGAGTAAGGATTTCTAAATTTGTAAGGGGAAAATTCTTTCCGTTCCTGTTGTAGATTTCACTGACCATTAGTCTTTTAACTGCCGTATTTCCTCCTGTTTACGATGACACTCTGTTATGGCATATGGACCATCTTAAAAATTAGCATCACATTACCCTTACTAATCCTGAGAGAGTAGGAACTCTTCATCAGTCTTACTTATTGGTCGTGTAGGGAAAAAAAGAGATCCATTTTTAGATGCCGAGAGTTTTACTAGATTCTGGTTTTAAGTATAGCAATAAAAATTGTTTTTGACCCACACCACAAAAATGTCCAAATTTCTTTCATTGCCAAACACACACACACATGCACACGCACGCATGTATGTGCTCACACATACATTTGAGTGTGCATGAGTTAAAACATGGAGTTAAAATGTGTGAAATTATAGGAACTCAAGTATTTAAAATTATGCGAACTACTAAAAGGAACAGTGTCATTCCTGTGTAAGAGACTCACGTGGTTGATCTAGAGTTTAAAATGAACAGGAGTTTACAGAAATATAAACACATATTTAATATTAAATAATAATAAACAATAAGTAATAATAATAATAAACAATAATATTATAACTAAATTCCATATCTCAAAAAATTCCATAAGAAATTCCATACCTGAGAAAAAGAAATGGAATATCCATAGAAGAATTATATACTTTTACAATTTTAGCATCTAAAGGGTGCTCAACCCCTGCCCACTCTACTCTGCCACTTTATTAATGAACTTTGAGGACAGTCAAGTATATACCTCACCCAAAGCTACCCAGCCCAGAGATAAGAGGCCTGGTTCTCAAACCCAGGAGTCAAGTGTTTTCTACTTTCTCCCAGTGTATTTCTTTATAGAAAATTTTAAGTCTTAAAACTAGGAGCTTGATTATAGGTTGTCTAGTTGAACTTCATCTTTTAACTGGAGAGAGAATTAAAATGTCCAAAATGAAGATCGCATGGCTGGGCATTGACAGATCTTGAATCCAGGAACCCCAATGTTAAACCATTATTTTTCCCACTTTACTAAACTCTCTCTTTTTTAATTTTATTAGATTCTGGGTATAATTTTGCCTCACATGCTATGATGTGTTTCCATTTTTAAAAAGCTTCATAATGTGCTGAGAATAAAAAGAAGGGAACATATCTTTAAGCTTAGTAGCAAAGTTATGAAAACATAAATTTGTTAATGATAGTATGACATCGATTTCAGCATCCCCAGATCTCATTCTTTGTATGCGAACATCTGTGAGCAAATGCACTTAGTATTTGGACACAGGAACCACATAACAGCTATTAACAGCAAGTGAAAAATATTTCAAGCACTACGTACCCCAACTGACATTTGAGTAGCAGTTAAGTTCTTGGAACTCTGCCATTTTGATCTGTTACGTAACAGCTCATTGTAAACAGGATGAAATAGGGCAGTTAAAAGACTAATGGTCAGTGAAATCTACAACAGGAATGGAAAGAATTTTTCCCCTTAAAAATTTGGAAATCCTTATTCAGATTTTGTCAAATTATTAATTAAAAATAAAACTCACAAGGTCAAAGTATAAAAATAACAGCCAACCAATTTGCTCTCCTCTGGAGAACATATATCACAGGATGCTTTACTCAGCCCCATACTGTTTAAACATAGTTTTACAGTCTCTCCTGCTTGAAAACCCAGATATGCTCTTTGCAGATATGTTAAAACCACACATACAGGTAAACACGCGCCACGTGGGAGGTAGCTCTGTTCCTGTGCACGGGTCCCGCATACAGGGTAGCCCATCTGCATCACCATAACAACAGCCAGGAATGCAGCTCACAGGCCACTACTGCAGGCCTTGGAGCCAGGCAGACCTGGGGCCAAAGCCAGCTGCACCAGCTACCTGTGCTGTTTGGTTACTTATTTAACCTCTCTCAGGCTGTGAAAATAAATTAATTAACCCATGTGAAGCATTCAGACAATGGCTGGCACACAGGAAAGTGGTAGCACGTGTTATTTTTGTAATCATTATATGAAAAGCCAGCTCGAGCACCTGAGCCTCTGCAGGTACACAGAAATGGAATCCACTATTATTTTAACCATTTTCCTGATAGTTGCTAGTCCACATTACTTACAATTCAGAGCAAGTGATTTTCCCTTGGTCTAAACTTTCCCCTTCATTTTTATGGCTGTTTCACCGTTTCTCAGAATTTCTGTTGCCCTCCACTTACAACAACTTTCCACACACACTCACCCCATCTCAGGAATAAAAATAGTGACACATTAAAAAAAATTCAAAAACATCATTTCAATCTAAGTCACATTCTTCATGCATGGCTTATTTGAACTTTCTGTGTCCTTCGTTCTCATGATTGTATGTCACACTGTGCATTTTAATGTTCTAATTATCCATAGGTCGAAACAGCAGCCACTATTTTAGAGCTGTAGCAATCCACTTGAAAAATCTGGAGGAAAAATGTTTTTCATATTAACCAAAGCACATTTCCTTCCTGATATTTCCTTATTACCCCCTTTTGACATTCAAGTGAAGGTGATTGCCAAGAAAAGATTTTGATGGTAGAACACTGAACGTAAAAGAGCCAGTTCTTGGTTTTTAAATCTCAAAAGTCAGCAAGTATGTGATAACTTTCCCCATCCTTCAGAATAGAAAAAAAAAAAAAACCCCAAATCGTGGGAGGAACAGAGAATTGCGGAAGGACAGGAAGCTTGATTATTCAGCAGCATCTCTGACTTGAGGTCTGAGCTCCAGGTCCACTCCAAGGCAGGTCTAGTGTGAGAAGAGAACATTCTAGACAGGCCTGGGGAACCTGAGGGCATAGTAGACCTTCACATGTCCCTCTTGTTGAAGCCCCAGGAAGCAGCGCAACCTCAAGCCCCGCAAAGGAGCAGCAGGCTAGAACGGTCTGGGACAACCTCCATCCAACAATTCCCTATAGCCCAGATTGCTGCAAAAACATCAGTTTCCCATCTCCCCCAAATAGCATGAAACTATAAAGAAAATTAGTCAGATGCAGAGATAATTAAAACTGAGGATGAGATCACTGAAAAACATAGTTGTGAAAATGCATGCCAACAACTAAATAACAGGCAGAATTAAGGATGGCTCAGTGGCTACCAGCCCAGAGAAGCACTGCAAAAATCACAAGCCATTAAACCTCGGGCATCCTCTGAGAAATAAAGGAGAGAGTGAGGTCATCTAGAGTTGTCAAGCATTAGGTTTCAGAAATTAAGGAACTCAACATAGAAATTGTGATCAGGTACCAAAAAATAAAGTTACATTTCTTGCACACCTAAATTTTTATATATGTCAATTCATATCTACAACATAAACAGACACTTTTAAAAAAATATCAGGATGTCGGAGAGGCAGTTCTCTCAACTCACAATTATTTTACTATTTGAGTTCATGAGCATGAGCTTTAGAAAAATCAAAGGGCAGAGCACAGCATTAGGACCGGAGGTGCTGGGCAGATTTTGGCTCCCAATCCCGCATACAGACACTTGTCTGGTGCTTCTTCATTTGTCCATTCGACTTCACCATGCAGAGCTGGTCTTCTCTTTTTTATCTTCAGTTTCTAGGGTTTTACCAAATTTAAAATGCCAGGGGCATATCTTAACACCACACCAGAAGGGCTCTAGCAACATAACAGTGGGATTCATCCTGTTGACCTTACTTCTGATTTACCTTCTAACAACAAGAAAAATGACAAAGCATGAAAAAGGCAAGAAAAAACACTTCTTACGAGACAAAGCAAACATTAGAACTAGGCTTAAGTAATACAGAGTGTATTCGTCAGGGTTCTCCTGAGGAACAAAACTAATAGAATAGATGTGTATATGAAGGGGAGTTTATTAAGGAGTATTGACTCACATGATCACAAGGTGAAGTACTGCAATAGGCCATCTGCAAGCTGAGGAGCAAGGAAGACAGTCCAAGTCCCAAAACCTCAAAAGCAAGGAAACCGACAGTGCAGCCTTCAGTCTGTGGGTGAAGGCCCAGGAGCCCCTGGCAAACCACAGTGTAAGTCCAAGAGTCCAAAAGCCGAGGAACTTGGAGTCAGATGTTTGGAGGCAGGAAGCATCCAGCACAGGAAAGAGATGAAGGCTGGAAGATTCAGCAAGTTCACTCCTTCCACCTTCTTCTGCCTGTTTTAGCCATGCTGGTATCTGATTAGACGGCGCCCACCCAGATTGAGGGTGGGTCTGCCTCTCCCAGTCCACTGACTCAAATGTTAATCTCCTTTGGCAACACCCTCACAGACACACCCAGGAACAATACTTTGCATCCTTCAATCCAGTGAAGTTGATACTTTATATTAGTCATCATACAGATTTAAAAACTATCAGACAGCATGTTTAAAATAACTATAATTAATATGCTAAGAACTCTCATAGAAAAAGGAGGCAATGTGTAACAGATAACTAATGGAAGCAGAGATGAAAACTTGAAGAAAGAACTAGAAAGAAATGCTTCTAGCCACCAAAAGAGGACTAGTGTATGATTTCATTTATATGAGGTATCTAAAGTACTCAGATTCATAAAAGCACAAAGTAGAATGGTGGCCACCAGGGACTGGAGGAAAGGGGAAAAGGCATGTTGTTGTTTAGTGGGTACAGCATTTCAGTTCGGAATGATGAAAAAGTTCTGGATATCTGTTGCACAACAATGTAAATATCATTAACAACACTGAATTGTACACTTAAAAATGGTCTAGATGGAAATTTTACATTATGTGGTAGTTTTTTTTCTAATCACAACTTTTTAAAATGTTGAGGCTTCAGAAAATCAAGACCTGTCTTGATATCCTACAGGCTGGGGTGGAAATTGGCACCCCATGCTGGAATGAACTTAATAGTGTCTAGTCTAATTGAAATTTGTATGCACATAACTCAACAAATCTACTTCTATGTATATGCCCTAGAAAAACTCCTTTGTTTGCACAAGAGACTCAAAGCTGTTCATTAAATCACTATTTTTATTGCAGAAATTTTTTAAAAGAAAAATATTTCTTGTGTTGGTAATGGATATGTAAATGTTATAAGTTAATATGGCAGAATACTATATATAGCAATTAAAAATATGATTAAAGTATTTAGCAGCTAGTCATTGAGCAGTTACTATATGTCAGATAGTGTCTGTCAATAAACCTTTTCTTATTTAATTAAAAGAAAAGAATCAGTGATTTTAAAGACAGCCAAATAGAAACTTCCTAAGCTGAAATGCAAAGAGAAAAAAAGTAAAAAAAAAAAAAACCAGAATATTCAAGAATTGTAGGACAATTTCTACAGATATAAGATATTCATAATTGAAATACCAGAAGGAAAGATAAAAGAAAATGGATCAGAAGAAAATTTAAAGTAACAATAGCTGAGAATTTCCAAAATTAATGACAGGGACCAAACCACTGATCTAGGAAACTCAGAGAACAATGAGCAAGGTAAATATCATCCCATATTCAAACTTTAGAAAATCAAAGACAAAGAGGAAAATCTTGAAATAAACTTTGGGGTGGCACAGAATGTTTTACTTATAGAGGAATACAAGTAAGAATTTCAGAAGACTTTTTAGAAGCTATGAAAGAAAAAAGACAAAGTGAAACATTTAAAATGTTGAAAAGGGCTGGGCACAGTGGCTCACGCCTGTAATCCCAGCACTTTGGCAGGCTGAGGCATGAAGATCTCCTGAGGTCAGGAGTTCAAGACCAGCCTGGCCAATGTGGTGAAACCCTGTCTCTACTAAAAATACAAAAATTAGCCTGGTGTGGTGGCACATGCTTGTAGTCCCAGCTACTTGGGAGGCTAAGGCAGGAGAATCACTTGAACCCGGGAGGTGGAGGTTGCAGTGAGCTGAGATCGCACCATTGCACTCTAGCCTGGGTGACAAGAGTGAAACTCCAACTCAAAATAAAATAAAATAAAATGTTGAAAAGAAAAAAAAATACCAACCTATAGGATTTTAGGTTGGCGAAATTATCCTTCAAAAAGGACAGATAAATTAAGACTTTCTCAGACAAACCAGAACTGAGATAATTCACGGCAAGCAGACCTGCCCTGCAAGAAGTGTTCAAAGAGGTTCTTTAGGCAGTGAGATAATGGTACAGGCCAGAAACTAGAATCTGCCTTAGAAAGAAAGTTCATCATAGAAGGAATAAATGAGGGTAAAACAAAATACTTCATTTTTCTCATTCTTAATTGATCTGAAAAATAACTTTGTTACCGCATGTTCTCATTCATAAGTGGGAGTTGAACAATGAGAACACATGGCCACAGGGAGGGGAACATCACACACCTGGGCCTGTTTGGGGGTGTGGGACAAGGGGAGGCAGAGCATTAGAACAAATACCTAATGCATGCGGGGCTAAAAACCTAGATGACAGGTTGATAGGTGCAGCAAACCACCATGGCACACATATACCTATATAACAAACCTGCACATTCTGCACATGTATCCCAGAACTCAAAGTAAAATAAAATAAATAAATAAATAAATAATAACTGTTTAATCATAGTAACAATGTACTGGATTTTTATAGTATATGGAAAAAATGAAATGTATGACAACAATGTTATAAGGAACAGGAGGGAGGAATTGGAAGAATTCTGTTACAAGACACCTGTGCCTGAATCAGTATGGTGTTATTTGAAGGGGGACTTAGGTTAGTTAAAAATGTGTATTATACACTTTTGGGCAACAACAACAAAAAATTTCAGTGTAATTGTTATGCTGGTAGAGGAGATAAAATAGAGTCATAGAAAATGTGCAATTAAAACCAGAGAAAGCAGAAAAAGAGGAGAGGTTTTAAAAACCACAATAAATAGAAAACAGTAACAAACATGGCAGATATTAATCCAACTATACTGTATCAATAATCACTTGATTGAGAATGATTTTAATACACCAATTAAAAGACTGAGATTGTCAGAGTGGATTGAAAACAAACCTAACTCTGTATTGCTTACAAAAAAACCCCCACACATTAAATATAATCAGAAATGTGAAAAGCAAAAGGCAAGAGGAAAAATAAACCATGCTTACTCTAAGCAAAATGAATTTCAAGTGGCTGTATTAGTTTCAGACAAATCAGACTTCAGACAAGAAATTTTTCATGGGTAAAGAATGGTGTTACATAATGATAAAGAGGTCAGTTCTCCAAGAAGACATAAAAATCCTAAACATCTATCCACTGAAAAACAAGGCATCAAAATCCATGAATTACAACTGATGGAAATGAAGGGAGAAATGGACAACTCTACCTATACAGTTGTGGACTTTAACACCCCTCATTCAGTAATTAGTAGGTCAGGCAGGCAGAATGTCGGTAAAGACACAATTTACTGGCAAAGAACTATCCATCATCTTGATCTAACTGACATTCTAGACTACTCCATCCAACAACAGAAAACACATTATTTTTAAGTTGTTATGGAACATTTACCATGATTAACCACATAATGGATCATAAAACACAATTTAGGTAATTGAAAAGAACAGAAATCATACAAAGGATATTTCCAGGCGACAATGAATTAAGCTAGAAAGATAGCTGCAAAACACTCAGATATTTGGATATAAAACAGCATACTTTTAAATAACACAAGGGTCAAAAGAACTCAAGGGAAATTAAAAATATTTTGAACTAGTTGCAAACGAAAATATAATTTATCAAAATATTTGGGAAACAGCAAAGTAATGCTTAGAGGGAAATTTATGGCACTAAATTTGTATGTTAGAAAATAAGAAAACCGGGAGGCGGTTCCAAGATGGCTCCAGGAGGAACAGGTCCATCTACAGCTCCCAGAGTGAGCAACGCAGAAGACGGGTGATTTCTGCATTTCCAACTGAGGTACTGGGTTCATCTCACTGGGGCTCATCGGACAGTGAGGGCAGGACAGTGGGTGCAGCCCACCAAGTGTAAGCCAAAGCAGGGTGAGGCATTGCCTCACCCAGGAAGCCCAAGGGGTCAGGGAATTCCCTTTCCTAGCCAAGGGAAGGGGTGACAGATGGCACCTAGAAAATCAGGTCACTCCCACCCTAATACTGTGCTTTTCCAACAGTCTTAGCAAATGGCACACCAGGAGATTATATCCCACACATGGCTCGGAGGGTCCCACGCTCACGGAGCCTCGCTCATTGCTAGCACAGCAGTCTGAAATCAAACTGCAAGGCGGCAGCGAGGCTGGGGGAGGGGCGCCCGCCATTGCTGAGGCTTGAGTAGGTAAACAAAGTGGCCAGGAAGCTCGAACTGGGTGGAGCCCACCGCAGCTGAAGGAGGCCTGCTTCCTCTGTAGATTCCACCTCTGGGGGCAGGGCATAGCCGAACAAAAGGCAACAGAAACCTCTGCAGACTTAAATGTCCCCATCTGACAGCTTTGAAGAGAGTAGTGGTTCTCCCAGCATGGAGTTTGAGATCTGAGAACAGACAGCCTGCCTCCTCAAGTTGGTCCCTGACCCCCGAGTAGCCTAACTGGGAAGCACCCCCCAGTAGAGGCAGACTGACACCTCACACAGCAGAGTTCCCCTCTGAGACGAAGCTTCCAGAGGAACAATCAGGCAGTAACATTTGCTGTTCAGCAATATTCACTGTTCTGCAGCCTCTGCTGCTGATACCCAGGCAAACAGGGTTTGGAGTGGACCTCCAGAAAACTCCAACACACCTGCAGCTGAGGGTCCTGTCTGTTAGAAGGAAAACTAACAAACAGAAAGGACATCCACACCAAAACCCCATCTGTATGTCACCATCATCAAAGACCAAAGGTAGATAAAACCACAAAGATGGGAAAAAACAGAGCAGAAAAGGTGAAAATTCTGAAAATCAGAGCACCTCTCCCACTCCAAAGGAACACAGCTCCTTGCCAGCAACAGAACAAAGCTGGATGGAGAATGACTTTGATGAGTTGAGAGGAGCAGGCTTCAGATGATCAAACTTCTCCGAGCTAACGGAGGAAGTTCAAATCCAACGCAAAGAAGCTTAACACCTTGAAAAAAGATTAGACAAATGGCTAGCTAGAATAACCAGTGTAGAGAAGTCCTTAAATGACCTGACGGAGCTGAAAACCATGGCATGAGAACTATGTGATGAATGCACAAGCTTCAGTAGCCAATTCGATCAACTGGAAGAAAAGGTATCAGTGAATGAAGATCAAATGAATGAAATGAAGCGAGAAGAAAAATTTAGAGAATAAAGAATAAAAAGAAATGAACAAAGCCTCCAAGAAATAAGGGACTATGTGAAAAGACCAAATCTACGTCTGATTGGTGTACCTGAAAGTGATGGGGAGAATGGAACCAAGTTGGAAAACACTCTTCAGGATATTACCCAGGAGAACTTCCACAATCTAGCAAGGCAGGCCAACATTCAAATTCAGGAAATACAGAGAACGCCACAAAGATACTCCTCGAGAAGAGCAACTCCAAGACACATAATTGTCAGATTCACCAAAGTTGAAATGAAGGAAAAAATATTAAGGGCAGCCAGAGAGAAAGGTCAGGTTACCCACAAAGGGAAACCCATCAGTCTAACAGCGGATCTCTCAGCAGAAACTCTACAAGCCAGAAGAGAGTGGGGGCCAGTATTCAACATTCTTAAAGAAAAGAATTTTCAACCCAGAATTTCATATCCAGCCAAACTAAGCTTCATAAGTGCAGGAGAAATAAAATACTTTACAGACAAGCAAATGCTGAGAGATTTTGTCACCACCAGGCCTGCCCTAAAAGAGTTCCTGAAGGAAGCACTAAACATGGAAAGGAACAACTGGTACCAGCCACCGCAAAAACATGCCAAATTGTAAAGACCACTGATGCTAGGACGAAACTGCATCAACTAACGAGCAAAATCACCAGCTAACATCATAATGACAGGATCAAATTCACACATAACAATATTAACTTTAAATGTAAATGGACTAAATGCTCCAATTAAAAGACACAGACTGGCAGATTGGATAAAGAGTCAAGACCCATCAGTGTGCTGTATTCAGGAAACCCATCTCACGTGCAGAGACACACATAGGCTCAAAGTAAAGGGATGGAGAAAAATATACGAAGCAAATGAAAAAAAAAAAAGGCAGGGGTTGCAATCCTAGTCTCCGATAAAACAGACTTTAAACCAACAAAGATCCAAAGAGACAAAGAAGGCCATTACATAATGGTAAAGGGATCAATTCAACAAGAAGAGCTAACTATCCTAAATATATATGCACCCAATACAGGAACACCAAGATTCATAAAGCAAGTCCTGAGTGACCTACAAAGAGATTTAGACTCCCACACAATAATAATGGGAGATTTTAACATCCCACTGTCAACATTAGACAAATCAGCGAGACAGAAAGTTATCAAGGATATCCAGGAATTGAACTCAGCTCTGCACCAAATGGACCTAATAGACATCTACAGAACTCTCCACCCCAAATCAACAGAATATGCATTCTTCTCAGCACCACATCGCACTTATTCCAGAATTGGCCACACAGTTGGAAGTAAAGCACTCCTCAGCAAATGTAAAAGAACAGAAATTATAACAAACTGTCTCTCAGACCACAGTGCAATCAAACTAGAACTCAGGATTAAGAAACTCACTCAAAACCACTCAACTACATGGAAACTGAACAACCTGCTGCTGAATGACTACTGGGTACATAATGAAATGAAGGCAGAAATAAAGATGTTCTTTGAAACCAATGAGAACAAAGAAACAACATACCAGAATCTCTGGGACCCATTTAAAGCAGTGTGTAGAGGGAAATTTATGGCACTAAATGCCCACAAAAGAAAGCAAGAAACATCTAAAATTGACACCCTAACATCACAATTAAAAGAGCTGGAGAAGCAAGAGCATACACATTCAAAAGCTAGCAGAAGGCAAGAAATAACTAAGATCAGAGAAGAACTGAAGGAGATAGAGACACAAAAAACCCTTCAAAAAATCAATGAATCCAGGAGCTGGTTTTTTGAAGAGATCAACAAAGTTGATAGACCACTAGCAAGACTAATAAAGAGGAAAAGAGAGAAGAATCAAATAGACGCAATAAAAAATGATAAAGGGGATATCACCACCAATCCCACAGAAATACAAACTATGATCAGAGAATACTATAAACACCTCTACGCAAATAAACTAGAAAATCTAGAAGAAATGGATAAATTCCTCGACACATACACCCTCCCAAGACTAAACCAGGAAGAAATTGAATCCCTGAATAGATCAATAACAGCCTCTGAAATTGAGGCAATAATTAATAGCCTACCAACCAAAAAAAGTCCAGGACCAGACTGATTCACAGCCGAATTCTACCAGAGGTACAAGGAGGAATGGGTACCATTCCTTCTGAAATTATTCCAATCAATAGAAAAAGAGGGAATACTCCCTAACTCATTTTATGAGGCCAGCATCATCCTGATACCAAAGGCCGGCAGAGACACAACAAAAAAAAGAGAATTTTAGAACAATATCCCTGATGAACATCGATGCAAAAATCCTCAATAAAATACTGGCAAACCGAATCCAGCAACATATCAAAAAGCTTATCCACCATGATCAAGTGGGCTTCATCGCTGGGATGCAAGGCTGGTTCAACATATGCAAATCAATAAACGTAATCCAGCATATAAACAGAGCCAAAGACAAAAACCACATGATTATCTCAACAGATGCAGAAAAGGCCTTTGACAAAATTCAACAATGCTTCATGCTAAAAACTCTGAATAAATTAGGTATTGATGGGACGTATCTCAAAATAATAAGAGCTATTTATGACAAACCCACAGTCAATATCATACTGAATGGGCAAAAACTGGAAGCATTCCCTTTGAAAACTGGCACAAGACAGGGATGCCCTCTCTCACCACTCTTACTCAACATAGTGTTGGAAGTTCTGGCCAGGGCAATCAGGCAGGAGAAAGAAATAAAGGGTATTCAGTTAGGAAAAGAGGAAGTCAAATTGTCCCTGTTTGCCGATGACATGATTGTATACTTAGAAAACCCCATCGTCTCAGCCCAAAATCTCCTTAAGCTGATAAGCAACTTCAGCAAAGTCTCAGGATACAAAATCAATGTGCAAAAGTCACAAGCATTCTTGTACACCAATAACAGACAAACACAGAGCCAAATCATGAGTGAACTCCCATTCACAATTGCTTCAAAGAGAATAAAATACCTAGGAATCCAGCTTACAAGGGATGTGAAGGACCTCTTCAAGGAGAACTGCAAACCACTGCTCAACGAAATAAAAGAGGATGCAAACAAATGGAAGAACATTCCATGCTCATGGATAGGAAGAATCAATATCGTGAAAATGGCCATACTGCCGAGTGTAATTTATAGATTCAATGCCATCTCCATCAAGCTACCAATGACTTTCTTCACAGAATTGGAAAAAACTACCTTAAAGTTCATATGGAATCAAAAAAGAGCCTGCATTGCCAAGACAATCCTAAGCCAAAACAACAAAGCTGGAGGCATTAAGCTACCTGACTTCAAACTATACTACAAGGCTACAGTAACCAAAACAGCATGGTACTGGTACCAAAACAGCACGGTACTGGTACCAAAACAGAGATATAGACCAGTGGAACAGAACAGAGCCCTCAGAAATAATACCACACATCTACAACCATCTGATCTTTGACAAACCTGACAAAACCAAGAAATGGGGAAAGGATTCTCTATCTAATAAATGGTGCTGGGGAAACTGGCTAGCCATATGTAGAAAGCTGAAACTGGATCCCTTCCTTACACCTTATACAAAAATTAATTCAAGATGGATTAAAGACTTCAATGTTAGACCTAAAACCATAAAAACCCTAGAAGAAAACCTAGACAATACCATTCAGGACATAGGCATGGGCAAGGGCTTCATGTCTAAAACACCAAAAGCAATAGCAACAAAAACCAAAATTGACAACTGGGATCTAATTAAACTAAAGAGCTTCTGCACAGCAAAAGAAACTACCATCAGAGTGAACAGGCAACCTGTAGAATGGGAGAAAATTTTTGCAATCTACTCATCTGACAAAGGGCTAATATCCAGAATCTACAAAGAACTCAAACAAATTAACAAGAATAAAACAAACAACCCCATCAAAAAGTGGGCAAAGGATATGAACAGACACTTCTCAAAAGAAGACATTTATGCAGCCAACAGACACATGAAAAAACGCTCATCATCACTGGCCATCAGAGAAATGCAAATCAAAACCATAGTGAGATACAATCTCACACCAGTTAGAATGTCGATCATTCTAAGATGTGGAGAAATAGGAACACTTTTACACTGTTGGTGGGACTGTAAACTAGTTCAACCATTGTGGAAGACAGTGTGGCGATTCCTCAAGGATCTAGAACTAGAAATACCATTTGACCCAGCCATCCCATTATTGGGTGTATACCCAAAGGATTATAAATCACGCTGCTATAAAGGCACATGCACACGTATGTTTATAGCGGCACTATTCACGATAGCAAAGACTTGGAACCAACCCAAATGTCCATCCATGATAGACTGGATTAAGAAAATGTGGCACATATACATCATAGAATACCCTGCAGCCAAAAAAAAAGATGAGTTCATGTCCTTTGTAGGGACATGGATGAAGCTGGAAACCATCATTCTCAGCAAACTATCGCAAGAACAAAAAACCAAACACCGCATGTTCTCACTCACAGGTGGGAATTGACAATGAGAACACTTGGACACAAGAAGAGGAACATCACACACTGGGGCCTGTTGTGGGGTTGGGGGAGGGGGAAGGGAAAGCATTAGGAGATATACCTAATGTAAATGACGAGTTAATGGGTACAGCACACCCACATGGCACATGTATACATATGTAACAAACCTGCACATTGTGCATGTGTACCCTAGAACTTAAAGTATAATAAAAAATAAATAAAAAAGAAAATAAGAAAATCCAGCCAGGTGCGGTGGCTCACGCCTGTAATCCCAGCACTGTGGGAGGCCGAGGCAGGCAGATCACCTGAGATCGTGAGTTTGAGACCAGCCTGACCAACATGGAGAAACCCCGTCTCTACTAAAAATACAAATTTGCCAGGCATGGTGGCACATGCCTGTAATCCCAGCTACTCGGGAAGCTGAGGCAGGAGAATCGCTTGAACCCTGGAGGCGGAGGTTGCTGTGAGCCGAGATAGCGCCATTGCACTCCAGCCTGGGCAACAAGAGTGAGACTCCATCTCAAAAAAAAAAGAAAAAAGAAAATAAGAAAACCCTATAATAAGTAACTTTCACATTAAGAAACTAAAGAAAGAACAATGTAAGTCTAAAGCAAGTAGAAGAAAACAGTAACATTTAGAGCAGATGTAATTCAAATTAAAAACAGAAAAACAATTGAGAAAATAAATGAAACCCAAAGCTGGTTCTTTGAAAAGATCATTAAAATTTATAAAATCCCAGCCAGCCTAACCAAAAGAGAGGAAGAGGGAGAACACAAATTATCAGTATCAGAAATCCATGAGAGGTCATCATTATTGATCTCATGAGTATTAAAAGAATAATAAAGGAATATTATAAATAACCCTGTTTGTTACTTGATAACATAGATGAAATGGGCCAATTCCTTGAAAGATACAAACTACCAAAATTTGACAATATTCATTTAAATAGGCTCATATCTATTTAAGAAATTGACTTAATAATTAATAACCTTCCAAAAGAAAGCAAAGCAAAGCAGGTCCAGATAATTTCAGAAGTATTACCAAACATTTAGAGAAAATAATCCTACCAATTCTCTACAATCACACCTAGAAAGTAGAAGTAGAAAAATTACTTCCTGACTTATTACTTGATGCTAGCATTACCCTAATGCCAAAACCAGGTTAAGACATCTTAAGGAAGGGAATCTATAGACCCATATGTTTCATGTACATAGATGCAAATATATTTTAAACTATTACCTTCAAAATATTAGTGAATTGAATCCAATAATGTACAAAAACAATTACATCCCACAACCAAGTGCGATTTTTTTTTAGGTGTGGAATGCTACTTAACATTTGAAAATCAGTCAGCGTGACCCACCACATTATCAGCTCATAGATAAAAAATGATATGATCCTATCAATTGATACAGAAAAAGCACTGGACAAAATCAACTTCCAGTCATGATAAAAACTCTCATCAAAGAATAGAAGGAAACTTTCTCAACTTGATTTAAAAATATTTTTACAAAAAACACCCTAAAGCTAGTATTATACGTAACAGTGGGAAAGTAGACAATTTCCCCCTGGAATCAGGAGCAAGGCAGGGGTGTCCACTGTTCCCACTTCTATTCAACATCTTACTTACTAAGTCCTAGTTTACACAAATTAGATGAGAAAAGGAAATAAAAGTTCATAAATAAAAAGTTATCAAAAACAAAAACGTCTAAGAACTGTCACAGCCTATGGAAACAAGATAACTAAATGTAATGTGGTATTCTGGATAATATCCTGGAATAGAACAACTATGGAAATCTGAATAAAGTATGGGCTCTAGTTAATAATGCAACAATATTGGTTTATTAGTTGTAAGAGATGGGCCATACTAAGGTGTTCATAACGAGGAAGACCAAGTGTGGGATACATGTGAGCTCTCTGTACTATCTTCACATCTTTTCTGTAAAACCGTTCTAGAACATAAAGTTTATTTTCAAAATGCTAGAGGCAAAGGTCAGAAAGTTTTGAATACAAGGCGTCCATTCCCCACTGGCTCACACAACATTTCCCTGATGGGGAAGCCGAGGTTCAGCACTGGGAAGGAAGACCTAGAATACAGGTCTCCTAAATCCCAATCTAGTTCTTTTCCCAGATGTTCGCCTATCCCTTTTGACTTTGTTTTACTCTCCTCCTATTCACACTCCTGTTTCTTACTGCTTTGTTTGTATTTACGTGTATTTGTCAGGAGACTTCTCCAACTCACTCAGAAGCAGTTGTTTGCACCATGTCCAGACCAGGTCTCAAAATGTCTTTGCCCACTAAGAGCAGCCAGGCCCCCTGGGAGGAATAACCAAGGCTGGGTCTGAATGCGTTTTCCCTCTAGGTAGCAGGAGCACTATCACAGCTACTGGGGCTATGGCAGAAGAAGTCAACTGGCCAAGGATGGGACAATTTGAGAATCTGATAAGTAATAACTGCAAAAATAGAGCAAATATACAAAAACCCATGCATTCATAATCAAACACACATACATGCAAACTCTTACCTCACAGAGCTGCAGAAAGTAAAGAAACACAAGCTCATGATCTCGAAAACTGGTTGAAAAATAACAGTAATCACACTTTAATCTTGCTTTCTTAAGAACTGTACCTCAATTGAAAAATTCAAACCAAGATGTACAAAAAGAAGAATATAATTATAAATATAACTGCCTTGCAATTCCTACTGATGTAGATAGGACAATAGTTGCTAGCAGCTGTTAAATCTTTTAGGCAAACAGCTGATGGGGAATTTTATAATGAGCAGATCAGATTGACCTCATCTGTACCACTGATCCAATTTAACATTAGCAAACAATTCCATTCCTCCCCGTGTGGTACAAAAGGGAGAGCATAATGACACCTATTCCCAAGAATTCTTACCAACTGAGCGTGCTAACCTGACCAGGCCTCTCGGTAGAAATAACAGGTTACAGGAAACAGACAGGAGACAGCAGCATATCAAACTTCACCACGGAAATAAAATTAGCAAGATTCTGTATTCAGGAAAGACTGCTGTAGGACAAATAATCTGGTTTTTTCAATGAATAAGTAACAAGGGGGAGAAAAAGGAAGGACAAAATTAGAAAGATGTAAGAAATATACCCATCAGCTGCAAGGGATAGACCTGACAAGCCAACAAGAACATTGATGAGATATCGAGAAATATTTCAACACTGACTGAACATTTGTTAAGTTAGGTAATTGTCAGTTAGCCTAGGCGTAATAAAGCATTTCTTATTGCACTTTAAGAGGAGGCTGTATTGGTTAGAGATACTATTGAGAATGGATAAAATGATCTGCAGGCTGGGGTTTGCTTCACAATAATGCTGTGAGTGCGTGGGGGTGGGGTAGACACTAGGCAAGATCGGTCATGTGGATTATTGCTTCATTAGGTGAGAGCTACAAGACGGGCTTGGCATACTCTTCCTTCTACTTTTATGTATGTTTGTAATTTTCCATCATAAAACATTCAAATCCTATCAGTTGCCCCCTCCTCTGTGCCCCACGTCTGCCATAGCACATTGTTCCTCCCTCAACTGTAATGATTGCTTACTGCTTACCAAATCTAGTCTTCAGGGAGTGCCCATGGGCATGATTTTCTGTGCCTGCCCAGGTCTAAGCACAATGACCAGCATACCATAGGCATTTATGCAGCAAATGAACATACGGTTACTATACACCAGATTCCCGCCTATCCACCTCTCAATTCAAACCACGGAAATTAGAATTAGATCTTATTTTTCCATATCTGCAGTATCTTAAAATTGTGTGGCTAATTCCATCCACATCCTGAAGGAGGTGAGGGCATTTTAAATGAATCTTGAATGTACAGATAAAACACAATTGTAAAAAGAATAGCTGTATCCATTTGAAACTAAACAAATAGTAAATATAATCTGGTTTCACAATCCAATTTCTTGCACAGTATAAAATAAAGCAATATGTTTATTATGGATTTAGGGCTGTCACAAGAGAGTCATAGAGCAGACAGTGTATGCTTACAGGGAGACTGCAGTTCCAGGGTAAACTACAGCTGGAGGAAAGAGTCTTTGGATGTCTAACTGTGGAAAGAAACAAGGACATTAGAATTTCTAGCCATCACAGGGAAAAGAACAGTGAGAAGAGGAAAGGATATTGACTGAGAGAAAATTTGTTACATTCTCTTTCTCCATAAAAATTTCATCCATGATTGTGGATGACAGCCTGCCTGATGAAGTAGGAAAATGGTCCATGAGAAGTTCACCATCAGGAAGTGGCACCTGAAGCCAGGGTTTTGTTGTTGTTGTTTGTTTGTCTGTTAACTTCCTTCCTGTGGGTTCAAAGAATGGGACCCATATACCAGTGCCTCTACCCATGAAGGGAACCAAATCTGATTAATTTGTTGGAATTCTACAACACTTTCAAAGCTTGAGAAGTACCTGTACTGACTATTTAAACACACTTTTAAAACGTTTTACTGAACAGTTAGTATATGCACATGATAAAATGCAAAAACATAGATGGATATACAGTCAACAACCAGTCTCCTTCCCCAGAGATGACATATGAGCAGTCACTTGTGTATTCTTCCAGAAATATTTAATGCATACATGTGTTTAATGCATGAATACTTATATATGTATTCATATATATATATATATCCCTATTTTTATGCATGTTTTTATATTATCCACTGTTCTGTGCCTTGTGTTATTTTTAACTTATTTGGAGACCATTCCATATCAGCATATACATATCTTTCTATTCCTTTCAATGGTTCATAGTCTTTGGATGGTCTTTAAATTATTACACTTTACTCTAGCTATGCAGTTCTAGGCTTTCTCCAGTGTTTTGTGGCATGGTGGCGCAATGTGGTTATCATTCTTGTAACGATGTCTTTGCAAATACATATATGTGTATAGCTGTAGGAAAATTTTCTAAAAGTGAAACTGTTTTTGTAAAAACTATAGGCATGTTTAACCTGGATCAACATAGTCTAATTGCTACCCAATGATTCTGTAATAATTTATTATCAACACAGGCTTCAGATTGTTACCTGTGAGCAAAGTGAAAGTTGAGGTGGTCAAAAAACAGCAGCACACGCTACAGGCTGACTCAATGCATGACATATGTGTTGAAGGGTACCTTCTATTAATTAAACTACTTAAATTGATTTTGCTGTGAGAGTGCGTATCTAACGTTTCAGCTATTCTCATGAATGCTAGCAAAGAGATTACTATGTTATTCAGAGATCAACATCTCATAAAATATTCAAAAATAAAATGAAGATTAAGATAGAAATAAGACAAATAGGCCAGGCGCGGTGGCTCATGCCTGTAATCCCAGCACTTTGGGAGGCCAAGGCGGGTGGATCACGAGGTCAGGAGATCGAGACCATCCTGGCTAGACCAATGAAACCCCATCTCTACTAAAAATACAAAAAATTAGCCGGGCGTGGTGGCGGGTGCCTATAGCCCCAGCTACTCGGGAGGCTGAGGCAGGAGAATGGCGTGAACCTGGGAGGCGGAGCTTGCAGTGAGTCAACATCATGCCACTGCACTCCAGCCTGGGCAACAGAGCGAGACTCCCTCTCAAAAAAAAAGAAAAGAAAAAGAAATAAGACAAATAATCTCATTTAAAAATGGGCGAAAAATCTAGGCTGGGCACAGTGGCTCACACCTGTAATCCCAGCACTTTGGGAGGCCAAAACAGGTGAGTCATTTGGTGTTAGGAGTTTGAGACCAGCCTAGGCAATGTGGCAAAGCCCCATCTCTACAAAACATAAAAAATTAGCCGAGAATGGTGTAGTCCTAGCTACTCAGGAAGCTGAGGTGAAGGGATCACTTGGAGCCCAGGAGGTAGAGGTTGCAGGGAGCCAAGATGGCACCACTGCACTCCAGCCTGGGTGACAGATTGAGACCTCATCTCAAAAAAATAAGATAAAAAGTAAAATCAAAAATACAAAAATAAAAATGGGCAAAAAATCAGAATCGAATTTCTCCAAAGAAAATATGCATATAAAACCAATAAGCATATAAAAAGGTGTTCAACATTATTAGCTATCAGGGAAATAAAAATAAAAACCAAATGAGCTACCACTTCATATCCTTTAGGATGGCTGTAATCAAAATGACCAGCAAGTGTTGGCAAGTAAGTGGAGAAAGTAGAAACCTTATACACTACTGGTGAGAATGTCAAATGGTGCAGCCACTTTAGAAAACAGTCTGGCTGTTCCTCAAAAGGCTGAACATAGAGTTGTCATGGGACTCAGTAATTCCACTCCTAGGTATAGATCCAAGAGAAATGAAACATATGTGCACACAAAACTTGTACATAAATGTTGATAGCATCAGATAATAGCCAAAAAGCAGAAATAACCAAATGTCCATCAAAGATGAATACACAAAATGTGATATATTCATACAATAGAATATTACTTGACAATGAAAAGGAAGGAAATTCTGACACAGGGTACAATGTGGATAAACCTTGAAAACACTATGCCAAGTAAAAGAAGTCATCACAAAGAACTCTGTGTGATTCCATTTACATGAAATGTGCAGAACAGGCAAATCTATAAAGACGGAAAGTACACTGGTGGTTGCTAAGGGGTAGGGGGTGAGTGAGTCGAGGAGAATGAGTGAAAAGCAGAGGAACTGCTAAGAGGTACAGGATTTCTTTATAGGATGACAAAAATGTGGTAAAATTGATTATGGTAATGGCTGCACAACCCAGGAAATATGCTAAAAAACACTGAGGGCACCAATACATTGACATATAAAAGAAGATTAGCATGTGGCAAGTAGATTTCCTTCTATTTTGTGAGGATAATTTGGCAAAATGTTTTCCCTAACTTTAATCCTTATGACAAATAAGAAATGGAGAGATATTTTATAGAGGAAACTATGTAAGTTTCCATCCTATAAGTATCCATCCTATGCCAAGTAATCAGGGCATAATCTGAAATGCAAGTGTTTTTCTCTTTGACTATCAGACTATAAATGCCTGCTGTGCAAAAGTTGAACATAGTGTCTGTGCCCAAAGTGTCTACTCCGAGTCTTTGGAGTAGTCTGGGCATGTCAACTGTGGCATTGTGAGAATGACAAACAGCAGCCAACATTTCTCTCACAGCCATATCACTTTGCAGCTCCAGTGAGCATGGTACAGGTGTGGAGTCATAACTGGATGCGAGAGAGCAACCATGGTGCCATTTCAATAAATAATTAACTGATTTTTAGCCATTGACGCAGGACCCCCAAGTCAAGTACAGCAACTGTCAGTGGCCTCTGTGTCTATATGAATGGCCTCCACTCCAGGGGGTAGGTAATAATTAACTAATTTTTAGCCATTGACACAGAACCCCCAAGTCAAGTACAGCAACTGTCAGTGGCCTCTGTGTCTATATGAATGGCCTCCACTCCAGGGGGTAGGTTTAGTCTGGGGCCTGTGTCCAGCTTCTGAGACTGAAGACCTCATGCCAGAGATTGGGCTAACAAGGACATTCTTCCCCTTATGATTAGGTGGGTCTCCTTTAGAATGCAGGGCAGTGAGACAATGTGCTTTGCTCTTGCCTTGCTTTAAACTTCTAGTCTCTCACAGCTAAAAATCCAAAGGGTTTTGCTTCACTCCAGAAGTGATAACAGTGTTCAGCGCCAATGCTGGACAGGTAGGCTATCTGCCTGCATGAGGAATCCTCCTGTCCATCTGCCTCCCCTGTTGGCACATGGAGGGCATGGGCTTATCCTAGACACAAACCCCTGGCAGGTGTGATGGTCGGACCTGGTTTTGGTATCTCTCCTCTGGAGGTGTCCTTGTTCATCTCTTCCCTCTTAAGTGTGATGACCTAAAAGGTATAAAATAATTTCTATTGACTTTTTGGGATCACACTTAAAGCATAAATGCAAATACGCATGGAAACTTAGCTGTAATTATGCCTACATAGCTAAGGTATTTATGATAGAAATAAGTAGGAATGCTTAAATGCCCATGAAAAAGGACAGTTTAAAACTGTGAGATAATAAAAATGGATTCATAAAACCATTTAAAGTTATCTTCTAAAGGAATACTTGATAACCTGGGAAACTTTAGCATCCCCTGATGGTGTACAAACCGCATCAACCTCTTCCACATCCCAGGTATTTAACCATGATGCTAGTGTTTTTCTAGTGCTTTTTTCGATGTTCTCCATTACAGCTCCCTCTTGGCAGACTCCAAAATCTCACTCAAGTTTTGGAGCCTTCCTAAATGTTCCTAGAAGATTTAGGCCATGCTGTCTCTGTGCACCCAAATCTCCTTTACAGGAAGCATCCTCCTAGCACTGACCACCTTGAGCCATGTTTATGTTCATGCATCTGTATTCCTTACACACTGTGGACTTCTCAAGGATGGAGGCAATCAACTGGAAGCATCTTTGCACCCTATAGGTGATCAGTGTTGGAGACACAGAGGAAAAGAGACAGAAGACAGAGAATAGAGATGGAAGGCAGCAACAAGGGAGTGTCCCTAAGGATCAGAAGAAATAAAATGGAACGTTTTTCACAGCCTTTAAGTATTTGAGTGAAACTGAGCTGTAACAAACACATATTATAAAAATATATGACATAATTGCCTCCTTCCTGAACCATATCCTACACACACTGAAATTCATGCCCCTACTAAGGCAGAGGGTAGGTTAGCTATGAAACCTGGAACCGGAGGCAGTTCCATCATCCCAGCCAGACAACAGGTCATCTTCCCCACCCTACCCCAGGGTAGGCCTTCCCTGAAGCCAGCTTCCCATTCTACACAGAGATGGCCAGTCAGAAATAATAGGGTGTATTCATTTGCTAGGGCTTCCATAACAAAGGACCACAATTTATTGTCTCACAGTTCTGGAGGCTACAAGTCTGAAATCGAGGCAGGGCCACCGTCCCTCTTAAGATTCTAGCAAAGGATTCATTCCTGGCCTCTCTCCTTGTTCTGCATATGGTCATATTCTGCCTGTCTCTTCACATCTTCTTCCTCTTTTTAGAAGGATGCAGTCTTATTGGAATAGGGCACATCCAAATAACCTCATCTTAACTCGATCATCTGCAAAGATCCTGTTTACAAATAAAGTCGCATTCCCAGGTACTGTGGATTAGGTCCCTTTGCAGGGGACACAATTCAACCATAACATATAGTGAATGCCTGGAAGAAATAACTTTTTAAAAGTCATATGGGCCAAAGAATTGAAAGTAGACATCATAAAATTAAACATCAAAAAAGGAAACTTGAAAAGTTTAACCTAAACTGTGCAACTGTCAGAATCACAAGCCCCTGATACATTCTGCAATGTATCAGAAAATGCAGAAACCAATACTTTTGACTCTGTCTCTGAAAGTCCCTTCCTCTTCAACACCTTTCACTCATCCTGCTGGCAGGTGATATGTTCCACTGGTTTGTGCTGCAAAAAGTCTAAGAAGGAAGCTGCATGATGTATTGGTATGGGAGCATCTCTGTACCAGGCTTAGTCACGCCATTTTAATTCATTCTCAACTTTGCAAAATAAGAGCCATTCTATTCATTTTACCTAGGGTCTGCCAGAGGAAGCAACTTTCCCAGAGCAGCATCCCAGGGATCCCAGGTGAGAAGCCCAGCTCTGTGTGCCAACTGTGCAAACTTCCAGGTCCTGGAGGGAAGGATCATGGACAGTCAGGTCTAGTCAGCTGGAACTTTGTGAGGACACAGCCTCAGCCTTTGTCTCAATCTGACTCTCTTGTTGTATCAGTTGGGGTTCTCCAGAGAAGCAGAACCAAGGGAATGCATATATACAGAAAAGTTTCATAAGGGACTAGCTCATGCAGTTATGGAGTGATATGGTTTGGCTGTGTCCTCACCCAAATCTCATCTTGAATTCCCATGTGTTGTACAAGGGACCTGGTGGGAGGTAATTGAATTGGGGGGTAGGTCTTTCCCCGTGCTGTTCTTGTGATAGTGAGTAAGTCTAACAAGATCTGATGGTTTTAAAAAGGGGAGTTTCCCTGTACAAGCTCTCTTCTCTTGTCTGCTGCCATGTGAGATGTGCCTTTCACCTTCCACCATGTTTGTGAGGCATCCCCAGCCATGCGGAACTTTAAGTTCATTAAACCTCTTTCTTTTGTAAGTTGCCAGTCTCAGGTATGTCTTTATCAGCAGCGTGAAAACAGATTAATACAGTAAATTGGTACCAGTAGAGTGGGGCACTACTGAAAAGATACTGGGAAATGTGGAAGCAACTTTGAAACTGGGTAGCAGGCAGAGGTTGGAACTGTGTGGAGGGCTCAGAAGAAGACAGGAAAATGTGGGAAAGTTTGGAACTCCCTAGAGACTTGTTGAATGGCTTTGACCAAAATGCTGATAATGATACAGAAAATGAAAACCAGGATAAGGTGGTCTCAGACGGAGATGAGGACTTGTTGGGAGCTGAAGTCAAGGTGATTCATGTTATGTTTTAGCAAAGAGACTGGTGGCATTTTGCCCCCACCCT
This sequence comes from Gorilla gorilla gorilla, assembly GCF_029281585.2. NCBI lineage: Eukaryota > Metazoa > Chordata > Mammalia > Primates > Hominidae > Gorilla > Gorilla gorilla. The sequence continues at coordinate 55,003,230 of NC_073230.2, forward strand.
AGAGATTTATGAAACTTTGAACTTGAGAGAGATGATTTAGGGTATCTGGTGGAAGAAATTTCTAAGCAGCAAAACACTCAAGTCATGTCTTGAGTGAATGTTAAAGGTATTCACTTTAAAAAGGGAAACAGCATAAATGTTTCGAAAATTTGCAGCCTGACAATGCAATAAAAAAGAAAATCCCACTTTCTGAGAAGAAATTCAAGCTGACTGCAGAAATTTGCATAAGTAACAAGGAGCTGAATGTTAATCACCAAGACAATGGGGAAAATGTCTCCAGGGCATGTCAGAGACCTTTGCAGCAGCCCCTCCCATCACAGGCCTGGAGGTTTAGGAGGAAAAAATTATTTCATAGGCTGGGCCCAGGGTTCCTTGGCTGTGTGCAGTCTAGGGATTTGGTGCCCTGCATCCCAGCCGCTTCAGCTGTGACTAAAAGGGGCCAAGGTACAGATTGGGCTGTTGCTTCAGAGGGTGGAAGCCCCAGGTCTTGGCAGCTTCCACGTGGTGTTGAGCCTATGGGTGCATAGAAGTCAAGAATTGAAGTTTGGGAACCTCCACCTTGATTTCAGAGGATGTATGGAAACGCCTGGATGCCTAGGCAGAACTTTGCTGCAAGGGTGGGGCTCTCATGGAGAACTTCTGCTAGGGCAGTGTAGAAGGGAAATGTGGGGTCAGAGCACCCACACAGAGTCCCTACTGTGGCACTGCCTAATGGAGCTGTGAGAAGAGGGCAACAACAATTCTCCAGACCCCAGAATGGTATATTCACTGAGAGCTTGCACCATGCACCTAGAAAAGCCACAGACACTCAACACCAGCCCATGAAAGCAGCCAGGAGGGAGGCTGTACCCTGCAAAGCCACAGGGACAGAGCTGCCTAAGGCTGTGGGAGCCCACCTCTTGCATCAGCATGACCTGAATATGAGACATGGAGTCAAAGGAGATCATTTTGGAGCTTTAAGATTTGACTGCTCCACTGGATTTCAGACTTGCATTGGGCCTGTACCCCCTTTGTTTTGGCCAATTTCTCCTATTTGGAATAGCTGTATTTACCCAGTGTCTGTACCCCCATTGTATCTAGGAAGTAACTAACTTGCTTTTGATTTTACTGGCTCATAGCGGGAAGGGATTTGCCTCATCTCAGGTGAGACTTTGGACTATGGACTTTTGAGTTAATGCTGAAATGAGTTAAGACTTTGGGGGACTGTTGGGAAGGCATGATTGGTTTTGAAATGTGAGGACATGAGATTTGGGAGGGGCCAGGAGCAGAATGATGTGGTTTGGTTTTATCCCTACCCAAATCTCATCTTCAATTCCCATGTGTTGTCGGAGGGACCCAGTGAGAAGTAATTGAATCATGGGGGCAGGTTTTTCCTGTGCTGTTCTTGTGATAGTGAATAAGTCTCACAAAATCTGATGGTTTTAAAAAGGGGAGTTTCCCTGCACAAGCTCTCTTCTCTTGTCTGCTGCTATGTGAAACATGCCTTTCCCTTCCATCATGATTGTGAGGCCTCCCCAGCCATGTGGAACTGTAAGTCCATTAAATCTCTTTCTTTCGTAAATTGCCCAGTCTCAGGTATGTCTTTATCAGCAGCATGAAAACTGACTAATACCTGAAGGCTGAGAAGTCCCATATCTGCCGTCTGCAAGCTGGAGACCCAGAAAAGCAAATGGAATCACTCAGTCTGAGTACCAAGGCCCAAGAACCAGGTGAGCTGATGATGGAAATCCCAGTTCAAGCGCAGGAGCAGATGAGATGTCCCAGCTCAGCAATGAGGCAGAAAAAATGGAGGGAGAATTCCTCTTTCTTCCACCTTTTGTTCTCCTTGGGCCCTCAATGGATTAGATGATACCCAACAATATTGAGGAGGGCAATTTACTCTCCTCAATCCACCAATTCACATGCCAATCTCACTCAGAAACACCCTCACAGACACACTCAGAAACAAAGGGTAACCTGGACACACCATGGGAATGGAATTGACACATACAGTTTACCATTAGACTTGTCTGGGGCTCACCCCAAGCTGCAGAATGAGAGGACCCTAATGAATTCAGGGAGTGGGAAAATCAGAGCTTACAGGACCCTGATAAAGTGAAAAAAAAAAAAGGACTCTCTTCTCATTTCCTTGTTCTAATTAAACCTTTCTCTGCAGGGCTTTGTTTTGGAGGAGAAAAGCCTATGTGTTTTGTCAGTTTAGACTTACCGATTAGTGACAGAGAAGAAACATGAGAAAGGACTCTGACTGGAAGGACAGCCCCATGGTCTTCCCTCTGCAGGACAGCCTGTTGTGGTGAAAGCAAAGGTTGAACCAAAGCACAGGTCCTGAGTCCTGCCATTCCCTGCTGGGGGCTGGCTGTCTCCAGTATCAGGCCTCTCTGCTCTGAGATTACAGTTTATAGTTATTCCTGCAGTGAGGAAGACTTTAATCTTGGTAGGAAAGTCATTTCAACAGCACGTAACAAAGCATGAGCATGTGAGAGACAGGGAAGACAGAGGATGTGAAGCATGATGATGGTGGCTGGAAGGGCAGGAAGCCCCAAGGCTCACCCAAGGGAAAGAAGGTAATGGGCAGGGCCAGTGCAGTAACTCAGTGGCTGCATCCTTGGGGGAGAAGCAAAAGTCAAGGAAGAAAATATCTGCATGTCTTGAAGATGGACTAGAGATGCTTGGGCTTGTTGGTTGAAGACCACCCCGAAACGTGTTTCCTACGTGCTGTATAAGAAACACACAAAACAGAAAATGGATGAGTGAGTGAGGAGTAAATGCTGGCAAGTTAGTGCGTTGCTTGAATTTAGACCATTTTAGTAAACAGAGTAGAATTGGCACGAATGGCTAGGGCCCAAGATGAGGTGTCTTACTGTCTGCAAAGGATATTTGCTATTTCTTGAGTGTGTGTTGGGGGTGGAGGACTACAGAGCTTCTGCATCTCTTTCTGGGGTTTGAGGAATCCCTATTACACACACACACACACCAGGAACCCATCTCTCATTGAGAAGCTGGACAAGCCCCTTGCAGCTTGGGATGTAAGCAGAAGGCTACATTTCCTTCTGCTGGGTATGTGCCACAGCCGCCCTGCAAGCCACTGTCTGAAGGGTGTCCCTCACTCTGCATAGACCGCAGAGCATGTCAACTCCAACTGTGGGGGAAACAGATGATGTAACTGAGCATTCTATGCCTCAAAATCCTATTTCCCTGTTGATATTAGTTATAAACTCTGCCAGGACAAGGAATCCACTTGGCTGGCTACCCCTGCATCCAGATAGAAAAAGTGAAAGAGAGAATATGCATGTGTGAGTGCAGAAGGAGAAAGAGAAGGGGAGGAGGGTGAGGAGAGGAGGGGGCCAGGCCCTGCTACCTGCAGATGAGCCCAGTTCCTCTCAGCTTCCCCCTCTTCATGAGCCAGCAGAATGCCTCCACACCCCCACCCCAGTCCCAGATTTTCCATAGCAGCTGAAGGAAGATTCATCAGCATGTCAGCACCAGATGTTTTCTGTTTTTTTCTGTGGAAAGTAACCCGACCCCTTTCCCACCTGATGATCCCAGTCACAGCTGTCACACTAACCAAGGACACAGCGCCTTTTTTTTGTTGTTTTTCTAAGAAAATACCAAGATGAAAATCAGGAAGAACAAGGGAAAGCCATCTCCTAGCTGTCGTGGATCTCTTAGAGCATAGGTGTGCCCTGTAACCTGGCAATGCACCCAGAAAACAAAGCGTGCGACCTCAAGGGTTATCACCTGCATTTTGCAGAAACCTAAGAGAAATCCACATCAGTTGCTTGAGAGAAAGTGTTTCCTCTTCATTACACAAGTTCTTCGTAGAAAATAATATATAATATTTCTTTATTTGGGTTTTCTTGGACAAATCCTCTATAGGGCAGCAGTTTCCCATGGCAGCTAGGCCAAGAGATTCCTGATCAGAGACTGCCATCTGCTGGATGAAGGGGATGGCCAGAGGCTTCTGTGCTTAGTTTTGTTTTGTTCTGAATTCTAAGAAACAAATTGCAGGGCAGGTGGGGTCTGATTAATGCAGAAGGGAGTGCTCTTGGCATTGATTGACAAGGAAATTGGCTTTTCTGATGCAACCATAATGGGTCAGCCATGGTTACGGCTTTCCCCCGTGTTAGCCCTAAGTAGGGTTATGTCTACCTGATTTGGCAGAAAGTTAAGGCTCAGCGAGGCTAAACCACAAATACAGAGTTACCCAAGTAATAAGCAGTAGAACTGGGACTGGGACCTTGGACTATTAGATCCCAAAGATGCTTGATCATCCCAGAATGAGTCAGAGGCAGTTAGAGGATGAGATTCTTAGGCAAGGAAGGAAGTGAAATGCTAGAAGGGTCACGGGGAAGAAAAAGAGAGAAAGAAAGGGAGGAAGGTTGGTGGTGGGACCTAGGCTCCAAACACTCTCCGTCCTCACCAGGATGGCTCAGGATGAACCCAGAGCTGTCACATAGATGGACAGACTCACAGTGGCCAGGAAGGAAAAAAAAAGGATGAAGACCACAAGTAGGTATAACCATGCACTTGCAGAGAAGAGGGGGCATATTGGGCTGTGAGATTGTATAACCAGTGCATCAAGGGACATGGAATCAGTGGCACCATTTCCTGAGTCTGCAATATAAAGGTTAGCTGGCTGCCCAAGGAGAAACATAGCAAGTCAAAGAGAGGTCAGAGGTTTCTCCCTGAAGTCTTTATACAGAGATCATGATGTAACGTAGTCAAGGACAGCCTCACCGATGTCCTCATGGCAGGCAAAGTCATGCATTTTACAGGGCTCTGTCTTAGAATGTCCCTGCAATGTACATTACATTTTAGGAGCATTCAGGAAAAGTACTGCAATAAAAGAAAGCCATGTGGTCCCCAGAGCACTCTGATGATGTGGCTTAAGGCTGGGACCAAATGAACAGTATTGAACACTAGCAAATGCCTAGGTGCTTGTCTCCGTGAGTTTTCTTTGTGACGCATTTTGACAAGCGTGGGATAGCTCTGAGTTTGACATTTTATCTTCTGAGAAGAAGCTGGAGAGAAGCCAGTCCAGGCATCCCATGCTGCAGTGGCTTTTAGGGGAGCTGAGGACCGCAGTCTTCCTGTGTCCAGGCCCCCCAACCAACCTCCTCCACAGATGGGCAGAAGAATCTCTGAACTGCATTAAAATTGGTCTTTACCGCATGAAAGATTGGCAGTGGTGCAGGAAAAAGAACAAAGGGCCAAGCCTCAGTCTCCCCATCATCAAATTAGAAGGGTTACCTAGATCTGTGATTTCAAACTTCCCTCAATCCAGCTCCCTGCTCAGCGCTGTCCCAGCCCGGCCCCAGAGTCCTTCCCTGAGTGCTGCAGCTGCAGCAGGACTGAGAATTCCCAACCTGAATGCTACAGCTGCTTCCCAAGTGTGGTATGAAGCTGAACATATGAATTTTCTCACCAACTTGCTCACATGTCTGACCTGACAGTGCACCTGTACCTCAGCTCCTCCTGTCTGCAGTCCGCCTAGGGCCCTCCCCACTACACTAAAGAGAGGCGTTACCTGTCCTAGGAATAGCACACTGTTCCCTGCTCTCCCCCCACCATGCCCCAGCAGCTTCCCAAGCTTGGCATTCCTAGCAATTCATGAAAGCCAATCCCAAAGGACTCTATTTATAGTTTTCAAATATTGGCACATGAGCTGCTTCCAGCCTGCCAGGTACTTTCTGAGAAAGAACACAGTACAGCTCTCTCTTGCTCGTTCTGCCTCTCTCCCTCCTACCTCTCTCCTTCTGTGTCTCTCTCTCTCCCCAAATGCTGCTTTTAAGCCTATCAGCCCCTTCACCAGGGACTGTGAACACAAAGACCAATGCAAAAAACATCTTCAACTGAAGCCATTCCAAATTGGAAACAAGCCACCATCCATGGAGAGTTTGAGATGGTTTGGAAAAAAGTATTTTGCTATTGCCAAAGTTCTAATTCAGCATCCTTTGAAATCTTACATTCAAGAAGTAGTCCTTATATAACACAAATTTGGTGAGAACATTCCAATGCTCATTATTCAGGTGTCAGGAAATGATCCAAATAATAAAAAACTTAGATGAGTCCTTATTTTTTTTCCACTGGGGCACATATGGCATTCACATGTAAGAAACACTCATAAATGTGTGCCCAGTATTACCCACGACTCACTGGAACCCCAGGCCAGGGGTGGGGACCACAGACACTGAGTGATGGTACAGGAAGAGGAAAGGGGTAGGCCTCCTCCACTGGGCAATGGTTTACTTCTGTGACAACAGGGTCTCCATAGCACAGCATGGTGCCCAGCATGATGATGGGCATCGTTCCTGCACCCTGGGGTCCCCAGAGCTGTTTGGGGTCCCACTGATGGGATGCAAGTAGAGACACCGGACAAGAGCTGGAGTGAGCTGAGGCTGCTAATGTTGCCCCATGGCAGGCATCAAAAGTTTCTTCCTGCCCAGGCTGGGTTGGAGCAAGGAAGACCCTAAGCCTCCCCAGCATCTACCGTATTGTTAGATCTGGAAGTGGGAGCCCTCAGAGAGTATAACTTTGAACCCTATCACAAAATGCTGATATAAGACACAAACAGAGAGCATTCCCCTCTCTGTGCCTTGGCCCACACCTGGGATTGGTGGAGCCTCACATCTCTATGACCTTTAACCTTCACCGTCACTGCAGTTGCCTGACTTCTCTTGTTGCCAGAACACACAGAGCTCATACCCAGGGAGCATTTGCAGGTATTTCTGCCTCTGTCTGGAATGCTCTGTCTCCTCTCCTTTTCACTCTGCCACCTGGCTCTCCCTGTTGGAAGGGCCACTATCTGAAACTGCCTTATGTCTTCATATGTTTCAAGTGTGCAGCTGTCTCCCCTAGTAGAATGTAAGCTTCAGGGGACAAGGCACTGTTTTATTTATCACCATACCTCCTGCATTTAGCATGTTAATTAGTCATAGTATTTGTTCAATTAGACATGGCTAATTGATACTAGCTACTCTTTATTGAGTACCTATAATGTTGTCAGAGAGTTCACATGCCTTCTGGGAAGTTCCCAGAACAATTCCATGAGACACAAACCTCACACCCAGCTTCAGTCAAGCTGGAATACTATCATTCATCTATGCAAATTCAGTAAAGGTAGCTTTATATGAAAATAAGGTACCATTCCCTGAGCCTTCTAATGGGCCATCTGACCAGGGGAGCAGTGGGAGCAGAGAGAAGTGGGTGAGTCCCAGGGTCAGATGTGGAGGGTGAAGCAGGTTCACATGTCTGTGCTCCTAGGAATGTACCCCTGCATCTGGGGTGAGGCTTCAGCCTCACCCACAGTGCCCTACACACCTGTCATGCACCATTTACTGGACTGGGTTGTTAGGAGAACGTTCTGCACATTTACAGGGTTTAACCTTCATCCTGGAGAAAAATCACAGCCCTCAAGCTTCAAAGATTCTCATAGAAAATTTCTGGAAAATAGAGATCGCTAGAATTACAAGTCAGAATTGATGTGATTCTTCTGAGACTGAACTTGGAACCAATACAAATGAGAAAAAAGCAGAAAGAATGTGCACCAGACCCACGTCTGCCCCACCCCCCGCCACTGCAGCCTTCTACTCCTCCCCACCCCGTCCTACAGAATCCAGTTCTGACCACCGCTGTCACTCAGCGTCTCTCCAGTTATCCCCAAGGGGCTCGTCAGTACCAGAGAAATGTAAACTAGAACCACAATCCAGTGCCCCTTTGAACCATCAAACTGGCAAAATATAAAAAATCTGAAGAAACCAAGCATTGGTGAGGATGTGGAGCAGTGGAAACCCCCCTACACTTCCAACTAGAAGGTAACGTGGCCCAACCACCTGGAAAATCAATTTGACAAAATTTAACGGAACAGAGCATATACAGACTCTACAACACAGTCATTCCACCCAAAAGAGACAAGTGCCCATGTGCTTGGGAGACGGCCAACTGTGCAGAATGGCTCTCTGCCCACTGGAAACCAAGGAGGGAAGGCAACAGCCAGCACTCCCTCGGGAGTACCATTAATAAACAGGTTGTGGTATCTTCTTCGCACATGAAATATCATAGAGCAATACCAGTAAATGAACTCACCACATCTGAAGGCTTAAGAAAAATCATAAGACCAAACCAGAAAAATTAATAAACTACAGTTACATCAACAAGTTACGATGTTTCAAACACATATTATTGCCTGAATAAAAAATCAGTTTCAGAACGGTGGACACATTGTAATTCCATGTACATAAATTTCACAGTAGGCTGCACTAAGCAACTAAGCAATGCGTTGTTTTGAAGATTGGATGTCTGAGATTAGACTATAAAGCAAAGGAATGTGATTAACATGAAATCCCAAGCAGGGGTCCCCTGGGGTGGGAGAGGAGGAGGCATCTGGAATACCTGGGGAAACGTGTGCAGAGATATTTAAGGGTATTGTGTGGGGAATTCTATAGGAATTATTTGTGCTAATTATTATTATTAATATTCTTTAAAATGTACAATATGTTTATATAATCTTTACTGTTTAGAAGACATTTCACAATTTAGGGAATTAAAAATACAAAAGTAATGAGTCCTTCATGTTACGACATTCCTGACATAAGCATAACACACTATAAGTAGATCCGTAAGACTCAATGACTAATTTTCCCCTTCTAAAAGAAGGAAATTAAGAATAAAGACTAAAGGACAGGGATGGAAATTATACCTGCATACAGATCTCTAATCCCAACCTTGCTCTGTTACACAGAGATTATTTTACCTTTTAACCCCATTTGCCATTTTTACTTAGTACTTGTGTTGCTCTATTCGAGTTCATATTCTTGGCACTCAGAATGTTTTCTGGCATGAAAGTTGGAGAAACTTGGGTAACCTTTCAGAGAGTCTCCTGAGCTTGACATATCAAACTTAACTGCCAGGATATTTTAAAATTATCTGCTGTGATTCGTGGAAGTCAGCTCCTATGGCCGGCCACTGAGCATTTTGTTGACAATGATTTGCTCCTCTGGGCCAGGCTCTGGGAGGACACTTGTTTCAGGAAAGGAAGGAAGCCCAAGACACAAAGCCTACAGATTAAAAGCCAGTGGCCTGGGCCTGGCTGAGAGGAGCTCTGGGGTCTGGGGGATCCAAGAGGCAAGGCCACAGGCTCCTGGAGGAGGGGAACGGCTCCCGGAGTGGACTCCACTGAAAGTGGGCTTTGGAAGGTCCTGGGCTCTTACTGGGGGAAGGACATTCCAGTCTAAGAGAATCCCATCAAGACACACTTATCTCAACTTTTAAACAATGCACATTTTATTCCTCTTCTGTTGCATTATGAGGCACACATAAAATTCCTCTTTTTTATGGACAGAACTGCCCATCTCAGGGCCTGCAGGATGACATTCAGAAGCCGGTGCTCTGCTGGAACCCACTGTTCCTTGCTCTCTGTCACCATCAGCTCCTCACTCCGAGTCTGATTCTCCTCATGACTCCGGGTTTCAGGAGGCCACGGATCGACTTCTGCCATCAGCCCCTTCCCTTCTCAGGGCCTTGCCTGACAGCTTCCTTGTCAGCCTGTGTGCACTGGTCATCTACCGTATGGTTCATTTCTGGAAGGTGCCCCTGAAGCACAGACATCACTCGTAGAATGACTAGGCTCTCTGAGAGCTTGTCATGGACACAGAACTCTCAAAGAATTCCGAGGGGGAGATGAGTAAGGTATTTCGTCAGAGGCAATGTCTGAACATGGAGGTGACAATGTGCAGAATCCCATTTACCTTCCTCCTTCTTTTCTGCAACGTCCTCAGCCTGCTGCATCCCACAGGAGTCATCCACAGAGATGCGCTACTCAGACCCATGAAGAGAAGGACTTGTGGCCCAGCTAGCCGCAGGACCGTGGCCGCCTGGCAGCCTCCTCTGCTGATCTTCTCAACTTCCCCTCTGTATTCAAGCACACGCTTCCTGAGCAGCCACTGGCCCAGGACTGAGATAGTCAGGGGCCCATGGCCTGACCCTCCCCACCCTCAGAGGCAGCTGAGATGGGCTAGCAGACGGGCTGGCAGTGAGGTCCAAAGAGCTGCCTGGCAGCTCTTTTTGCCCAGTTTCACTTCCTCCTCTCCTCCTGGCACTGAGGTTCCTCCCCAGTATGCCTTCTGTACACCTAGCTCTGTGTCTGTGTCTACTTTCAGGAGGACACCACCCATGATACTTCAGTTCCACTTAACCCCTAAACCCATCAAATATTGCTTCAAAATAAGAGCCCATTGATTCATTATTCCAGAGATGTAAATGTGTGCATACCACATTCTTGATGTATTTTAACACACGAAACAGCTTCAAGCCAAAAGAATAAAAATCCAACTGTGAACCTTCAAGCATCACAATATCTATGTGCACTTCCTGCCTTATTGCTGTCAAGCCCCCTGACTTTCCATTGCTCCAGCCCCAGGGAATCTCTTCCTGTCTCCACAAACCATCTCGAGAAATGTCTGAACTTTTAGCCAGGCTCTCTCTTCTCTTCCACAGCTTTCCTATCCAGCAAACCTCACGACCTCTTGTAAAAATCACCTCCAAATCACTGAAAGTGTGAGTTGCCTCTTCTCTATAAACCTTAGGATTTCTTCCACATCTACCATAGGCTGTCTCTCTCTCTGTGTTCTCCTTGGCCAATTACATCTCTACTTGTTCCATTACAGCCAGAGCCCACCCTAAAGATTGACATTATACCCCATTCACCTTTGCATCCTCAGTATCTAGCACATAGAGGGTGTTAACAGTGAGGTTTTGTTGAGTGAATGAATGAATAAATGAACAAGTGAATAAACAAATGATACAGCCGGGCATGGTGGCTCACGCCTGTAATCCCAGCACTTTGGGAGGCTGAGGCTGGTGGATCACCTGAGGTCGGAGGTTCGAGTCCAGCCTGACCAACATGGAGAAACCCCATCTCTACTAAAAATACAAAATTAGCCAGGCGTGGTGGCGCATGCCTGTAATCCCAGCCACGCGGGAGGCTGAGGCAGGAGAATCACTTGAACCTGGAAGGAGGCAGAGGTTGTGGTGAGCTGAGATCACACCATTGCACTCCAGCCCAGGCAACAAGAGCAAAACTCTGTCTCAAAAAAAAAAAAAAGAAAAAAGAAAAAAGGCTGGGCGCAGTGGCTCTCGCCTGTAATCCCAGCACTTTGGGAGGCCAAGGCGGGCGGATCACGAGGTCAGGAGATCGAGACCATCCTGGCTAACACGGTGAAACCCCGTCTCTACTAAAAAATAGAAAAAATTAGCTAGGCGTAGTGGCGGGTACCTGTAGTCCCAGCTACTCAGGAGGCTGAGGCAGGAGAATGGTGTGAACCCGGGAGGCGGAGCTTGCAGCGAGCTGAGATCGTGCCACTGCACTCCAGCCTGGGCGACAGGGCGAGACTCAGTCTCAAAAAAAAAAAAAAAAAAAAAGTGATTCGGCATGGTAACTCTCCCAACATCCCTTAAGCTATATAAACCATTAGCTACTCTTCCCATACACTATGTCCACCCTGGGTTTGAAAAACAAACCAGATAATGTGGGAGAAGAACTCCTAGATGAGAAATCAGAAGACACAATTTATGGTTCAACCACCTATACAAAGTGTTTGACTTTGAGTGAACGAGTTTCCCTCTCTGGCCTTAGCGCCCCCGTTTTCTTATCAAATTATGTGTCTACCACATGCCAGGGGCCCTTCCTGCAATGTCCCCTGAGACTCTGCAAAGTCTTTCTGCCCTTTCGGTTGCATTTGCTTTCTTTTTCAATCTGCATCCCACATCCCTCCCCCAGCAGTCAGACTGTCAGCAGGTACAGCATTCCAGGTGGATGGGTTTATCTCTTGGGAAAGCATCTGCCATTTGTTTATTATTTGTTTCTCTACTGACTCCAGAAAACAAATAATAAAAAGCTTATAAAGGAATTGGCAGAACTAGCAGAAAATTTAAGCCAAAACATCTGTGAGTGTATTGTAAAGTCCAATACTTTAAAATCCCTAAACGCTTCTTTTCCAGAAGCAAGAAGAGCTGCCTAGTCTAAGACTGGGGTATAATCTATAAGAGCTACATTGTCCAGTAAAAATCTCCATAGCTTAGAGTTAGAGATAGGGATGGAGCTAGAAGAAAAGGCAGCAACAGAGATAGAGATAATAGAGGCAGAAAGAGAGAAAAAGACAGATAGAGTTGGGCAGGAAGCACAGGAGGTCGGCAAGGCAAAGGGATCATGTTATAAAATGAAAATCTGAACAAATTCTTCTGTTCACTCAATCAAATTTCACTCTTGATTTGAAGCAGAAATGCACATCAAAAAGGTGAGATCCTCCAGAGAGAGAGAGGTTGCCACTCGGGTGAACTGTACAGCTCTCCACTCTCCCTCCCCCTCCTCCCAGGAACTGGCCAGAAGAGACCAGATGGTCCCACCAGATGTGGTTTTGTGCCTGTGCACTCATCATTATGAACTCCACCCCAGCCCAGTGATTGGGTTTGAATGGTTGACTAGGATCTAAGCTCATTTTTAAACCCCAGGACTTCTGTTCTTCCCTCCCTCCCTGTGTGTATTCCAGCACCTCCACCCCATCTCTGAATCCCTTAGGGGGACTTGCCTGGTGATGGGCACACCCCATGATCTGGGCCACTGGCCCCTGGGCTGCTGGCTGTCAGAATGGTGCAGCCATCACTCATAGGGAGGACTCACCACTTTCTATTGGGCACTGGTCCAAGTTTTGCTCTCAGCAGTAGGGTTGTTTCCTAAATTTTAGCATTGCGGATCTAAATTATATCTTCTATGTTACATCCTGCACCCAGAAGCAGCATAAAAGTCTTTCACAACATGTATCTTAATCTTCAGTTCAGAGAGTATCATACGCACCATAGATGTGAGGAAGCAGAAACTCATTTATTTGTTTATTTATTTATTTATTATTTTTCAGGCGGAGTTTCACTCTCATTGCCCAGGCTAGAGTGCAGTATGTTCTCAGCTCATTGCTACCTCTGCCTCCTGGCCTCAAGCAATTCTCCTGCCTCAGTCTCCAAAGTAGCGGAGATTATAGGCACCTGCCACCACACCCGGCTAATTTTTTGTATTTTTTAGTACAGACAGGGTTTCACCATGTTGGCCAGGCTGGTCTTGAACTCCTGACCTCAGGCAATCCACCCTCCTTGGTCCCCCAAAGTGCTGAGATTACAGGTGTGAGCCACCGCACCCAGCCTAGGAAGCAGAAATATAGTACTACTAAATTAAACTCGGTCTTTAAATAATCATTACTTTAATACTACTGCTATTAAATTTGGCAAACAGGTTTCATATCAACCTCACACAAAATCTTTTCTGGAATTTGGTGCATTGTGTATTGCTCGAGTCTGGGCTCGACAGCCAGCAGATAAATCCTAGCCTCATGTGCTGTGAAACCTTGACCAAAAAAAAGCTCACTAGGGTTGTTAATGGTGTTTATGTTATCATATGACTATCATCTTACCATTATTCTACAAAGTTAAACTAGACTGTGACATCTTTGCATAGAATTCATGAGCAGGCTTCCAGAAGATTCTCCTACTTATAGATTTGTGTTTCCTCAATTTTTGCAGGAGTCATTGAAGCAAATTTAGTGACTAACCAGGTTTGAAACAGACACTCACCAATTGCCCCCAACCCCCTCCAGCCTCTTGGCTTGGCTTCTCAGTGTGGTAGGCACTGGCAGCTGCCTCAGGGGGTTTTGGCTTGGAGCACAACCTCAACCCAGGGGAACACATATGTGACTGGACCCTGGGTCACTCACACTCTCTCCAGAATAACTGGAAATGTAGCATTACATTAGCCACAAAAGCCATGGGCTGAAGGGATTAGCTGTTACCCTAACAAGTGCAAGCCACCAGTCCCAGTACAGCAGAGCCTCCCCAAACCTCTTCCCGCCTAGAAGTGGGGCAGGGGGAGTGGAAAGAAAAAGAAAACACCTAGGGTTTTTGTGGATAGAGACAACTGGCCCACCCCCCAGCATGACACTCCAAGTGCTCTCTCAGCTCTGCTGGGCAGGTGTGCTCAAATGTTCTTTTATCATACACTGGGTCCCACTAATCCCATTATGGAGCCCCTCTTTCCCCACCCCCATGCTGCTCTCAGGGCTGCCAGGTTCCAGGTGGGGTTGGCTTTCCATTGTCAGACACTTAAGACCCTCTCCTTTCCTCCCTGCCTCCTCTTCTTATCTCATGTGACCCTGATCACACTGTTCCTCTATGCAGCCAACTCCCCCACCACTCCCGCAGCCATCTGCCATCCGCATCAGCAGCTTAGTCTGTTGCCAGAGTGGAGATCTGGCTGTGTGAGCTGTCACTGTTAGGTGGCACAGCAAATGTGAGCTGCATGCTGGTTGAGGGGACATTTCACAGGGGGAAGCAACCCATTAAAAGCCTCCTGGGAACTGGATGGAGATAGTGTCTCTGCCCCAAAGCAGTGGCCAGCTATGACACAGTGGCCTCTATTCTGCTGCTTATCATAGCCAACAGATGGCTGGACAGAGAGCCCAGTGCACCAAGGTCTGTAACAGGCACCATGGCACTGAGCAAAGCCCTTATCGTTGTCCTTTTCCACATAAAGAGAGGCTGGCCTAGAAGGTCAGTGTGGGGAGCAGTTCTCTCTCTTGGGCTGACTCAGATAGTTGGATGTTTGCTCCCTTGAGTGCTTTACTGCTAAGAATTCTGAGGCCAGGTGAGTGCATTAAATCCCAAAGGTGCTCAGCCCTCGGAGGCACTGCCTGGACTCCATCCTCAAGCCAGGTAGGTTGGTGCAGCAGAAGGTCAGAGACAAGAAGTTACTTGGTCTTTTTCTCCTCGACCAGCATGCTGCCCTCTGTCACGTGGGAAAACTGCAGAGAATTTGATTTCTTATTCCAAAAAGCAACATAGTAGAGTAGAAAAAAACTTATTTAACCAAACCTTCAGAGTCAGTGGATTGGGTTTAAGTTTATACTCTAAGACTTTGCAGCCATGTATTTTTGGTAAAGGCTATGACCTAATTTCTGCATCAGTGAAAGAGGGGTGATGGTGACTCCTGTTTTAGAGTTGGTGACAGGACTAAATGACACAACATATGTCAAATCCATAACAAGTGTCCAGTGACCTGGATCAACAATTTTAAGTTACTGATATGATTAAAAGCTCACACTGTGAGTGCATGCAATGCGACTGAATTTGTTCATGTTAAAATATCCGACTGTATGTAACGTGAATTCAACTCCATATATTTTTTAAATATAAAAGAGCCCCAAATCTAGACAATGCTGTTATTTTTTCTTCTTCAATACATGGAGCACTGGGTGCACAGGGAATGTTAGCCAGCGGGGCCGGTGGGGAGGAAGAGATATCAATGGAGAGAGGGTACAGGGTCTAGGAGAACAAACAGGCCAGAAGTCAACCCCACCTCCAGGAGCCTCCAGCCAGCCTCACATAAATCCACTGATGTGCAGAGCTTAGGTTGGACTGAACTCTGAGCACCTGCTGTGTGCCTCACCCCCACAGTCAACAATATCAGGACTTTACAACCACCAGGTGGGGCAGCATGCCAGGCAACCAGGAAGAAGTCACCATGATGGTGTCCCGTGGCCGGCACCTCCAAAGGCCATTCCGGAGATGTCCTCAGCCAGTAGATCCTCTGACAGCTCGGAGTGGCCCATTAGCCACGAGGCTCCCTCCACATGGTGGCCAAACCAGGCATGCTTCCTCCCCAGAAGGGTGGCGGGAGAACAGAGGAACTGAAACGCAGGCAGTCCCCTTTGCCACCGTGTTCCTCTGCCTGGTGAGGGTGGGGCAGGGCTGCAAGTCTGAGAAGCCGGCTGAGCCTCTGGTCACCTGCTGGGGCATTGCTGGGCCTTCTGCAAGCGTTGTGCGATTATTCCAACTTGCCCTGAGCTGTTCTGTGGGAAACGAAGGGAAGGGCCATGTTTCCATGTCCAGCTGAGAGCCTTAAAGTAGTTACAAACATGCAGATATCTGTAATGACTCCCAGTGGGCTCCTGAGAGAGGCTGAAGTCAGGAGCCCAGGGTCCACAGATCCAGGCCCACTCTCTCCCATGGAGAGTCTCCCATCCTGCCTCACTGTACCTTGGGAGGAAGAGCACAGAGGCACTTCCTTCTGATGGCTGTCAGGATGGAGGTCGTTAGAAGGACCTCCTGCTGGTGGTCCTCTTACCCACCCCATGCTGACCAGTCCTGGATCTCCAATCTTGATCTCTTTATTTATTTTCTATTTACTACAATATCTGACCCCTCAGACCCCAGACCTGGTACACAGTGCTGTCCCAGTAGTAGCCATAATGAGGCTGCTTCCATCAGTGTGAAGAAACCCCTGGTCTGATCCACCCAGGACAGGTGAGTAGGCTCCAGTCTCCCTAACCCTGGGTCCAGGCTCTTCATAGTGGGACCTAGGAAAGGGCCCCAGTGGGGAAGGGCGTGCTTATCAAAGAGCCTGGGCCAGTTACAGGAACCTCTAGGGCATATTGCTAGAGGACTGGACACCAAGCCCTGTGCCTGGATTGTGTGAGGCTGCCCCAGGCAAGCATAGCGGGGAGGGAAGGGTACATAGAAGATAAGTAGTAGGAATCCTGAGGATAGATCAGAAAGAAAAGAAGCAGGATGACTTGTGATCACAGATATTGACTGCTGCTGCTCACCTTGCTTCCCCCCAGCACTTCTCCCGGGTTTAAACTCTGGGAGGAGGAGCTTGTATGCTGGGATCTGACACTCTGTTGGATGTCTCAGCCCCACTCTCCACTCCAGACCACGCCCTGCATGTCACCTGTCAACGAAGAATGCACAGAAGCCATGTGACAGGCAGAGAGTACCAGCACTCCACAGCCTTTCCCAGGTTAACAGGTAAGGCAGATAACCTAAAATTTGCAGAGAAAATAGGACAGATGCAACATTTCTGATACACAGCCAGTTTTTCAAATAAAACTCTAAAGCTGTGCTTTCAGTGAGTAAGAAAACACCAGTACTTAATTATAATGGCCTTAAAGCAGGAAATGGACATTCTAGTAACAAAGAACCTAAGATACAGCAGATACATGTGGAAAAGAAGCCTCTGGTCTGCAATACTGCTCTCTTCAGCCCAGTGGTCACAGGCTGTTTTCAGGTCCTCAGTGATGGCTCGATCCTGGGACCTGTGACCACATTCTTGCCTTCAGTGTAGTGTGAATTAAGACTTCCCAATACATCTCATTATAAATAAAGACAGTTTTATTTCTTAGAAGTGTACTTTAGAGAATGCTACTTGAGCCAGACTCCATCTTTCTGGGTCTGCTCCATGTTACAAGAGCACTTACTACTCTGTATTGCAATCACTTGTTATCAAGAGTCTTTTCCTCACTTATAAAGGTAAGCACCACTCTATAATTCATCATTGAGTTCCTAGTGGTCAAAAAAGTGCTTAACTTTGAACAAGCCAGATGGGCACTACCTAGCATGCACCCCACCACACCCTTCCCTGCCCTGCTCCTTGGCACCTAAGGAGACACCACCCATCCCTCACGGAACTCCCAACCACTGAGTCTGGTTGGGACTTATGTCTTTCTCTGTACAGGGATCCAGGCAGTAACTCCCATGAGATTAGACAAATGTGTCACCCCCACGTCAGGCTCCCTTCCTCACCCAAATGGTTCTGTTGAAAAACATGCATTAAACAAAGTCTATCCTAATGGAGCTAAACTTGTTTTTGAATTACCAAGATGAAGAGATAGAAGCTATTTTAACTGGAATTGAAGTTTTCTTAATGGAAAAGTAAATGGCCACAAACAGGGGTGTGATAAGGTAGTAACTGGAGCCATAAGAAAGGATAGGAGTTAAAACACAAAAAATACCAAAATAGGGGGAAATGTTTAGAAAATGAAAGACCAAAGGAGATTCAGAAGATGTTATGGGTTTAATCATGTCTCCTAAAAGATATTGAAGTCCTAACCCCCCACTACCTCAGAATGGGGCCTTATTTGGAAATAGGGATTTTGCAGATGATCAAGTTAAAATGAGGTCATTAGGGTGAGGCCCTAACCGGATAGGCCTGGTGTCCTTATAAAAAGGGAACATTTACACACAGAGTCACACACAGAGGAAGATAATGTGAAGCATGGCGGTAAGGTGGTTCTCTGCAAGCCAAGAAGCACCCAGGGCTACCAGAAGCTGGAAGAGCAAGGATGGATCCTTCCCCTGCAGATTTCAAAGGGAGCTTGGCCCTGTTGAGACCTTGATCTCAGACTTCAGTCTCCAGAACCGTGAGACAATAAATTTCTGCTGTCCCAAACCAACCGGTTTGGCAGTACTTTGTTCCTGCAGTCTTGGGAGACGAATACAGATGGAGCACAAGCCAGAGGCTGCAGACTCAGAGGGCAGCAGCTGAGAGGTACTTGGCCAAGACCCTCATTCTCAGCACTGGTGTGGCAGAGGAGGGATGGATGGTCACTATAGGGCCATGCAGAAGCTGAACGGGCAGTCACAGCTTAGGCAGCGTCAGCCAACAGCTGCTATTTGTGAAGGAGCCTAACAATGTGTATTTCTATATGATATATGATTTTTGTTAAAATGTGGTAATACATTCAAAAATTGCAAATCATAGAACAACATGGTTCAAGCCAAAAAGGAACTTATCTGTGGGTTTGGAGCAGTTTATGGGTTGGACTTTATCTTATGGGTGAAAATACTTTCCATTTGGTTAGACCACTGCATTCAGGTTTCTTTTATATGCAGCCAAACCTAATCCTAACTGATGCTATCTGTTGGTCTCAATGTAGCTTAAAAAGAGAATTAGACACCATTATCCTATTGGCTGGCTCTGATGTGGGAAAAAGCTCATGGTTTTGAATCAGAAAGATGTGGCCTTTGTCATCTGACACACGGAAAAAATTACATTTCTGTGAAGGTGGACAAAATAAGACAGAAATCTAAAACTCATTGGCACAGCGTGTAGGGTGTGTACGAGGGTTTGCTAGTCTCTCAGGATATATCAGTATCCTTCCCCACACGTGCATTTCTTAAATCAAAATGATACTTTTCTTTCCACGGATTTAAAACATTATAGGTAGGGTGGTAAAGTGCTGTGCGGAACGGAGGTGAACTCACAGACTTTACGAAGTCACAAAATTGACTCTCAAGGCATGTTACATTCAGAGTGGCTGAGCAGCCTAGAAGACTGCAGGTTCCGGCTAAACCAGAGGGACTATATCCCATTCCTATAAGCGTTACTGTCCACAAAACCTAACATTAAATTTGTAGTTTCTTTTTACTTATGTGCGTAGAAAAGTGGGAGCTGTGTTGACAGGTAGGGTCTCAAGTGTTGGATGAACAGACGCAGCATGTTCCTGTAATCTTCATTTTGACCACCAGGGAAGCCTGGAAGCTTCCTGGGAAGGATGGGTCCAAGCAGATGCTCCATTATGTCTGAAGGATTTCAGGCACTCAGCTGAGCAGCCACAATGGCAGTGGCCGTGCCTTCCAAAGGCCTGGGACCGGTTCTGGGTTGGCACAGGCCCAAGGATTCCCAGGCCCCAGGCCCCTTGCTGTCAGTGATGTCCAGGGGTCCCGACAGAAGAGCCCACTGAATGTCAACTGTAGGAATTCACATTCTCCTTGCAGTAGGAAGGGTTTGCACTGAGCTGAAAGCAGAGATTTAGATCTAACCAAAACCCTGCCATGGACAGCAACAAAACCAGAAAGGAGCTATTTAAAATGGCACCAGAAGTTCCCCTCACCTTAGCACTGAAGGAAACTTCCTCAAGCAAAACTCTGGTGGTGGAAAGGAATGAGATCTCAGAAAAAGTGTTGTATGTTGTACACTCACTGGGGAACAACTCAACTTAGCCACTGCTATCTAAGTTGGCCATCCCTCTTGCAAACAAGTGAGATGTATGGACACTTGGAAATGTGCTGTTATAGATGCCCAGACAGTACCAAATTTGTTTTTCATTTTTCCAGTCATAAGCCTTCTACAATAAGCATGCCCCCATGTTCTAGGTTGAACTTTTCCTGATATCTGAGAGTTTTATGACTCTTCCATGGTTGAACACCTGCCACCTGTCAAGCCTTGGGTTAGAGATTTTATGTGTGTTACTTCTCATATTCACAACAGCTTTGAGAGAGGGTGTTTAATGTTATTGTTTTAGAGATGAGAAATAAGAGGCTCAAAGGTTAAATAACATCCTTGGTCAGGGGTGTCTTGGGAATTGAAGTGGAGGTAGGACATGAAGAATGAGCATCTTTGATCATAGAGAACCAAGAACACCACACCTCGGTTTCTGATTACCATAGAGATGGGAAAGAAAGAAAAAATTCTTTCACTCATTCATTGATTTATCCACTCATTCATTCATTTATTATACAAATAGTTCTTGTCGTTTCCAGGGATGGGAAGACAAGTGAGACGTGGTACCTGCCCCTGAAGAGCTCAGAGTCAAGAGCGGTGAGGAATCACAGGTAAGCACCACTCTATAATTCAGCTCCAGGATGGAGACCACTTTAGAGGGAACTTTATATAATTAATTCCATAGACATGATTCAATTATCATCAATCATCTTTTTATTGTATTTCTTCATTTGTTAATCTTTTTAAGTCCTGATTTTTAAAAAAAAACTGGTATTGTTAATAAGAAGAAATTCAAAAAACGGGTCCCAGTTTGTTTATACTTATTGATCTACACTGTCCGTGGGCACACCAACCACAGAGAAACTCCAGAATAGGTGAATTCCTGTTAATATTTCAATAGCCTTATAGGAATTTTATCACAGGAATGGACCTCAGGAAATGTAGTCCCATTTTTGCTAAGGTCAAGGTACCAGAGAATACTTGATTTCAAATCTCAGGTACTCATGCTTCAAGACACAGTTGAAATGTACCCTTCCATGGCAGTCCGCCATGCTTACCAACTTGTGTTCAGAGCACTCAATCCCCCATGCCCATAATCTGTGATCACTGGGTGTGCTGGGCACCTTAAAATAAGCTTTCATGATCTTCAGTAATTTCACTAGCAGATGACAGCCAAAAGCCTATGAGAGTTCAATGAGGTCCCTGAAATAAGTCTAATTCAAAATCAAAAGCTTTCCTGGAAGTTCTGTAAGCTGCATCACTTCAGTTTCTACACAGGCACAAACAGACAAACAGGAGGGAGAGGCAGCCTGCAAAGCTTTCTTTGTTTATTAGACCACATGTCACTCATGTTAGACTTTGAACAACTATTTATAATAGATTTTAAAACACACCTGTATTACAGGGCCAGTTACACCATACTGTAATTTATTTTGCATGTCTAAGCCCCCTTTCAAAGAATCAGTGAAACTGTAACAGGAAGAAACTATGTCTGAGGCACATGTTCCTCCCCAAGCTTCAATCACAGAACTTGGCATAAAATAGACCTTCGCAGCATAAATGATCTACTGCAATGGATGGCTAAAAATAGAGGTGGGGAGGGAATACAAGCACAATTTTTAGGAAATTAATTTTCAAAAAGTCACTGGAGTAGAGGAAGTCATTTACAATGTGTCACTCCACATGAAAGCCCCTCGCATCCCCTTCTCGCTGTTCTCATTTTTTGTCCCTGCTCTCATTCACGTCTTCTCTTCCCTCCTGTCTTGGGGAGTTCAGGATCCTCATGTTCTAGGCTAGTCCCACTCACCTCCAGTTGATACTATTTCCTCCTACATCCCTTGGACAGTTATTTGACAAATCTCTTGGTGAGACCATCTACAAAAATTGAGTGAGCTGGGTGGTACAATGGACCAAATTGTGTTCCCCCAAAATTCCTATGGTGAAGCCCTAACCCCTAATGTAACTATATTTGGAGATAGGGTCTTTATGGAGGTAAATAAGGTTAAATGAGGTCCTAAGAGTGGGTCCCTAACCTGCTAGGACTGGTGGCCTTATAAGAATAAGAAGAGAGAAAAAGATTAGGGTACTCTCCCCACCACCCCTGTATGCACAGAGAAGAGGCCATGTCAGGACACAGCAAGAAGGCAGCCGTCTACAAGCCAGGAAGTGAGCCCTCACCAGAAACCAACGATGGCACCTTTATCTTGTCATCTGAACTCCAGAACTGTGAAAAGATAAATTTCTGTTGCTTAAGCCACCCAGCCTATGATACTATGTTATGGCAGCCCAAGCCAACTAGGACAGATGGGGAGTGTGGGAAGTAAGTAAAGTGTTTGGAATACCTCCAGTGGGGGTAAAGAAAGAAATTGTATATCCACTGGAGAGAAGGATTTCTTTGCAGTTCTTGAGGGCCCTGTTGGCTAGGATCACACATATCTTTCTGATTTCTCCCAAGTCCATGACCACTTCCTTCTAGTGTCCCTAGCTAGCAACTCTCCTTCTGCTGTAAAATGTTAGGCTTCCCCTGTGGCCTTCCTGTCTCCCTTTACATAGGCTACACATGCTCCCTTAGTTGCCTTGTCATCTCCCTAGCGTCAGCCACCACCACGTGTTAATGACCAACCTCCTGTGTCTTCTGTACAACCTTCCTTCCCCAACTCCCAAATAGCATTTCCAACTCCTTACTAACAGTCCCCCAGGTATTGAAAATTCAACATATCTAAAAGAAAACACATCATCTCTATCCCCTTAGACTGATCGTCCACTCAGCCCTCAGCACTTCCATGCTGCTGCTTGACCAGGCAAAAAGCACCAGATCAATCCCTGGGCATCCCTGCCTTTGTTTATCATGTTTCTTTAACATCTTTGGTCCAGCCCAATTTACTCTTCTGATGACTGGATGATTGTGATACAGTCATCCTTTCTAGTCATATTCTTGGCTTCAATTCATTCCTCACATGACAGCTGCAATGCTCTTCTGATTACACTGCCCCACTGCTTAGTGCAGTTTAAGATCCCAGGTTAAAGTCCAAACTGCCTGCCAGACCCTTCAGATCTGTCCCTGATTCATCTGCAGCCTCATCCCTCACCATTCCCCAGTGCTCACCTCCCAGTGTGTAGCATAAACTCACTTTGCTCATGGCTTCTCACATTCTACGCTTCTGCCTAACTGGCCCCCACCTTGACCCACTTTCTATCGAACCAACCCATGTTGTCTTTCAAGAATCTCCTCCCAGGAAGTTTCATCTAATTCCCTAGATGCTTAAGTCATTTTAGCTGTCTAAGGCCAGCTCACTGTCAGTAGGATAGAGATAGTGTTCGACCCTATAGAGAGAGTAGTGTGCTGGTATGGTGTGGCTTATGTAGATAAACCCACAACTAAGTGTTCCTCCTAATGCCTGGTACCCACGTGCTCAATAAACGCTCATTGCTGATGTTTTTATTCTCATTTTTATTGTTACAATCATCTACTTTGTTCAACTTGGGCTCCAATGACAGAATACCGTAGACTAAGCATCTAAAATAACAGACATTTATTTTCTCACAGTTCTGGAGGCTGAAAGTCTTGATCAGAATGTCTGCAGCATGGTTGGGTTCTGGTGAAGGCCTTCTTCCCAACTTGCAAATGGTCACCTTCTCTCTGTGTCCTCACATGGCAGGGGGAAGGCGGAGAGGGAGAGAAAGAGAAACAGAGATGAAGACAAAAAGTGAGTGAACTCTGGTCTCTCTTGCCTCTTCTTATAAAGACACTTAATCCTATCATGGGCCCACCCATCACCTCATCTAAATTCAATCTCCCCCAAAGACCCCACTTCCAAATATCACCCCATTGGGGGTTAGAGCTTCAACATATGAATTCGAGGGGGAATATTTAGTCCGTAACATCGTCATTATGTGCTGCCATTTAGAGTTTGTCATAGTGACTGTCTTAGTCTACCTGTGCTGCTGTAATAAAATACCTGAAACTGGGTAATTTATAAAGAACAGAAATGTATTTCTCACAGTTCTGGAGAAAGGGAAATCCAAAATCAACATGCCAGCAGGTTCAGGCTTCTGGCGAGGGTCGAGTCTCTACTTCCAAGAGGGCGCATTGAATGCTGCATCCTCCAGAGTGGAGGGACGCTGTGTCCTCACATGGCAGAGCCCTCAGAAGGGCAAAAAGAGATGAACCACTTCCATCAAGTTTTTTCATAAGGGCATCTAATCCTATCATGAGAACAGAGCCCTCATGACCCAGTCAGCTCCCAAAGACCTCATTTCCCAATATGGTTGCAGTGGGGATTAAGTTTCAACATAAATTTTGGAGGGACATGAACATTCAAACAATAGCATTTTGCTCCTGGCCCCCAAAGTTCACTTCCTTCTTACATAAAAGGAAAATGCAGTCACTCCATTTCAACAGCCCCAGTAGCACCCAAGTCTTAATTTATCTCAGAATTAATTTTAAATTTTAAATCCAGTCTCATGTTAACATCATGTGGGTAAGACTCAAGGAACTATTCATCCTAAGGCTAATTTCCTCCCAGCTGTGAACCTGTAAAATCAAATTAGATATGTATTTCCAAAATACAATAGTGGGACAGGCATCCATGTTGTTACATAGATAAAAAGCGTTTACCACAAGTATACTGCAATTTACTTATTCATTCTCCTAGTGATAGACATTTGGGCTGTTTCCAGATTGGGGCTATTATAAATAATGCATCTATAAACATTTTCATACAAAACTTTTACAAGAAATACTTACATTAGAACATTTTCATTTCAAAAGAGAGAAATAAGAAGAAAGAAATGACAAGTCGAAAACACAACAGAGCAAACATTAAATCTTAAGGCTAGAGAATAATTTTCTTTGAGTCCATGCATCACCTTCCAGGCATACTGGGGCAGAGATTTGCCCTCAAGATTCCTGGCAGCCCCCACCCTCATGGCTCTGCTAGAGATTTTTGTTTTTGCTCACACCACAGTTCTCTCAGGTGGGAGTCCAGGTGCCTACAGCCCTCCCAGGCTGACGCTGCACACTGGTGTTTCTATAGCCATGAGGTCTCTGGGGGTGGTCCTGTCCCCACAACTTCACTAAGCATTCCCATAGTGTGGGTTCTCTGTAACAGCCCCACCGCTGTGGCAGATATGCCTTGGCCTCAAGGCATTCTTGAAAATCTAGGTGGAAGTAGCTATGCCTCCACAGCTCTTGCATTCTGCTTGCCTGAAAAATTAGCACCACATAAACAACATTAAATCTCACTCCCTGTGTCTTCTGTAGCAGTGGCCCCAGCTGCATGTAGGTCCCCTCTAAGCCACAGCAGGGGTGGCCAAGGAGCATTACACCAGAATGTGGAGAACAGAGACTTGGGACAGCCTTGGGCCACAAACCCTGAGGTCCTATGGGTATCCTGGTTTCTCCCCAGAAACTGTTCTGCCCGCAAGGCCCTAGAATTCTGGGCCTGCAATGAGCATGGGAACCCCAAATATATCCGAAATGGCTTTGGGGTCATCGTCCATTGTCTTGATGAATAGCACCTAGACCCTTCTATCCATGTTAATTTCCTTATCAAATGTTCATTCGGCCATACCCTTGGTTTTCTCTTCTAAGCATATGTATTTATTCTTTAAATAGACAAGCTTAGAATTTTCAAAATCTTTAGGTTCTGTTTTACTTTTAATTACAAATTCCATCTTTAAATCATTTCTCTCTTCTTTCGTTTTACTATAAGCAGTTAAGAGAAGCCATACAGTATCCTGAACACTTTGCTGGAAGAAATTTCTTCCACCAAATAGCCTAGTTTATCACTCTTAAGTTCTGCATTCCACAAAGTCCCAGGACAAGGACAGAAGTCAGTCAAGTTCTGTGTAACAAGAATGGCCTTTCCTCCAGTTTCTCATACCTCTCTCTCACTTTCATCTGAGATCTCAGCAGAATAGTCTTCAATGTCCATGTTTCTATCAGCATTCTGGCCAAGCACTTAAGTAATCTCTAAGAAGAATGAGGTTTTCCTACAGCTCTCCTTTTCTTCCAAGCCTTCACCACCATCACTGTGAATGCACCACTCTTGGCAATCTGGGCTTTTTCCTGCATTCCCTTCAAAACTGTTCCAGTGCCAGCCATCATCCAGTCCCAAAGCCATTTCCACAGTTTTAGGTTTTTGTTGTAGCAACACCCCAATTCCCTGGTACCAATTTTTGTTTTAGTCAGTTCGTGCTGCTATAACAGAATACCTGAGAGTGGGGAATTTATAAAGAACAAAAATTTATTTCTCACAGTTCTAGAAGCTGGAGAGTCCAAGATCAAGGTGCCAGCAGGTTTCTTATCTGCTGAAGATCCAGTCATTGCTTCCAACAATTTTGGAGAGGACAAAAACATTTAAACCATAACAATGACCTATCAAATAATACTATGTAGCTAGCTAGCTACTTATCTACCTGAGGAGACTGTCCAGATGGTGAGGCAAGGTAAAAGGGAAGGATGGCTAGAGTGTTAATTACTAGGCAGTGGTGACTTGATGCAAACAAGATGGGACTGAAGCTTTGAGTTCCTATGGCATGCTCACAATCACAATCTCCCCCTATTCACAGACCATCTTTTAAAATTCATCTGTTTGGATCATTCCCCTCTCCCTTCTCAACCCTTTGGTTGGTTTGTTAGAAGCTGCACACACAGCCTTTGCTAAGGAGGATGGCATACTTTCTTTGATGCACTGGACTATGAAGAGCAGGACTAGTTATTTCCACACCTTTGGGAGGCATGATTTTTCTCTTTGCTGTCTTGAGTTTGCCTTTTTCTCAAAGTCATAGTGTTAATATCTAGAGTCCTAATGTTGCACGGGGCAGAGTGGATGCTCAGAAGGGCTGGTTTCAGCCATGGAGGCTGCAGACTTCACTGTTGCCTGACCTCAGGGGTGCCTACAGCTCCAGTGGTCCACAGAGTTAAAACCAGATGACTGTACATAGATTTGGGGCCAAGGCCGATCGAGTAATGCCAGAGAATATGCATGCCTGAGCTTGTCCCCATGGCGAGCATCAGCTTTGGAAAGCTGAGTGGCAGTAGGTGGGAATTAAAAACACAAAGCCATCTCGAGCTTATGTTATGCCATGACATAACAATTTGGATGACTTTGGCTTTGAGTGTTGTAAATCAGCAAGATCAACAGCTCATCATCTGGCAGGGCTCGGGATGAGATTCCAGTGGTGGCTGCCACATACCTGGAGCTGGCTGTGACATCGACAGCACACTCACAGGCCAGCAGCCTGCTGCTGCCACATTGCCCAGCCCTGTCCATGTGCTTCAGCAAGGGCTCTCAGAGTCCTCCAAGCTCTGCTGCTCAGTGCCTTTAAGTAAGTTTTTCCATTTGCCTGCTTTTCACTCAGCCTATTTGGCTTCTGTTCCCATGGAACTGCTCTCTCTTTTCTTCATATTCAATGAGCTCTTTTTGTTTTGGTAAGGGGACATATATTTCACGTTTCATTCAGCCAAATAAAAAGTGACCGAGGGTGTGCTGCACCCATCAACTCGTCATTTAACATTAGGTATAGCACCTACATGGCACATGTATACATATGTAACTAACCTGCAAGTTGTGCACATGTACCTAAAACTTAAAGTATAATAAAAAAAAAATAGAAAATAAAGAAACACTGACAATGACCTGGATGTGCAGGGGTGAGGAGAGTTCAGGTTCTAAATGGTGGTTTAACAATTACATAATACGTTAGCGTCTGAGAATAGGCATACTAGAAAAAAAATCACTGGGAACAAAGATCAGAGAAAAATGTTTAAACTAAAACATACCTTCTTCCATATAAGTAGTACCCCTTGTAGTTTGTTTTGGCTCACTTGAACTTAGCAGGATATTTTGTCCAAAATTCTACAAAAATAGAGTATTGAATTAAAACATATCTCCATATTTAAAATTCATAATATATTCATGAGCTTTTAAAAAACTTTTAATTGCTGTATATATTTTTAGCTATAATTGTTCATGTAACTTGTATATTACCTTTTTTAGAGCTGAATTCAAGAATTATTATAATAAAGATTTCTATGGTAATGGGAAAAAAAAGTGACTGAGGGAAAGCAAAACTGAAATATTACACTTACCTTGAAAACATTATTGAATTATTTTCCCTATGTAGTAAAATTATTTGTCTTGTGACTGACACTTTCTTAACTGTGCAGCAAGCAGCTCATCTGTGTGAGACCCCTGGCAAGCCCATAGCATTCGGGCCAGTGTCTGGGGACTGATGAGGACACAGGATTGTCTACCCGGAAGTGCACCTTGTCGTGCCCAGGCTGGCTCCAGGTCTGAATAGGTTACATCACGTAATAGAAGGGATGTCAATACATGGAGAAATGGAAAACAAGAGTTCTGAGATCATTACTTCCTGGGTCCCTGTGAAAATGCAGAATAAACATTTTACGGAGCACAGTGTAAAGAGAGGAACATCTCTATCCTACTTGGTGTTTCCATACACTAATTTATCAAGTCCTCATTTTGTCTGGCATTTGCTACAGGAATGAGATAATTTGTATAGTTTCTTTCATTTAGTATTATTTTTAATATGGAACAAATATAACTTTATACATAATGATGAAAAGGAAAAAAATCATTATTCTTTTACTCTCATTTTTCTCTTCCTATTCTCTCTCCCTCCCTTCCTCCTTCCCCTTCCCTCTCACTTTCTCCCTCTCTACTTCTTTCCCTCATTTTACTTTTTATGGAGGTTTAGCACAATGTACATAAAGCAAACTAATTTTAGTACAACTCAGTAAATTTCTACATATGTATATGATTGTGTATATATCCACAAGGTGAAAATTTAGAATGGCACCCTAAAAAATTTCCACATGCCTCTTCCTAGTCAATAACCAATCCCTTCCTTTCTAAGGGTAAGTGTTATTGTGAAATATATCATTATCAATTAGTTTTGTCTTTTGTGAATTTCATATCAATAGAATTGCACAGTCTGAACATTTTTCTGTTATTTTCTTTTTGCCACATAAAGACTATAAGAGTCATCCATGTTGTTACATAGAAAAAAAGTGTTTACCACAAGTATACCACAATTTACCTTCTCCTAGTGGTAGACATTTGGACTGTTTCCAGATTGGGGCTATTACAAATAATGCATCTATAAACATTTTCATACAAAACTTTTACAAGAAATACTAATTTTTCTTGGTTATATACATAGGCATGAAATTTCCAATCTCTTCTATGATAAAAAATTGAAAATGATACCAGCAGAAGCCATTTCACCTCTCTGGAGATATTGCAGAGATTAATGTCACTATAAAATACTTCAAAGAAACAAGGGCAGGGATACCTATCACACTGCCATTTAACTCACCAGTTAGACCTGTGCAGAAGGCTTATGGAATGACTATTGATTGTTATAAACTTAATCAGGTAGTGCTCCAATTGCAGCTACCCAGATGTATTGTAGCTGTCTGCTGTAACACAGTCTGCAGAGATCTTGATCATCTTGGCTTTCCACAAAACACCACACAGCTCTACCTCCAAGATGAAATGCAAGTCACTGCCCTATACCCTCTACCACAAAAAGAGGCACTTGCTTAGGAGGCCATTTTGGATTTGGAGTGGCCATACAAGTCGTGTTTGAATATGATGCTTTGATTTTTCTACACGCTTGTCCAAAAGACTGTTAGCTTTGAGCAGGACTAGAAAATGAGAAGCATGTGTCACTTGCTCAGCCTGCAGTACAAACTGTTCTTGTAAGTCTTGTGACTGAGCAGATCCAAAGATAATTTATGTATTTGTGGCTAAAAGCAACCAAAAGAACTATCAACCAGCTTCAGTTCAGTGCCATTTACAGCAGATTCTATATAACGATAGCAGAACATTTTTCCCAAATGTACATGGAACATTTACCAATATAGGCTACAGCCTGGGCCATAAAACAGGTCTCAGCACTTTTAAAAGGATTGAAATTACGTAAAATATGTTCTTTGCCATAAAATTGAACTAGAAATGAATAAAAGAAAGAAATCTAGCATATTGGAAAATATTTGGTAATTCAGCAACAAACTTCTAAATAAGCAAGAAGCAATACAGTAAATGTAAAGACATTTGCAACTCAAAGATATTGGAAAGAAAAATATCAAAACGTGGGATGTAGAACTAAAGAAGTGCTTAGAGAGAAATTTATAACATTAAATTACTGTATTCAAAAAGAAAAATGGTTTCAAATTAAGTAACTCAATAAAGAAGAGCAAATTGAATCCAAAACAAGCAGAAGGAAGGAAATAATAAAGAAAATGTCAGTAGCTAATGAAATGAAAAGTGGACATGCAATAGAGATAATCAGTGAAACCAAAATTTGTTCTTTGAAAAAAATTCATAAAGTTGATAAACCTCTTGCAAGACTTATTAGGAAAAAATAAAAACAGAAGACACAAATTACCAGTATAAGGAATTAAAAAGTGAACATCACTACAGATCCTACAGACATCAAAAAGATGATAAGGGAATATTATGAATGACTTTAGAACAATATATTTGACAAGTTAGATGAAATGGAAAATACCCTGAAAGACACAAACTACCAATGATCAACCTAGAAAAATAGATAAACTTAATAGTTCTACATCTTTAAAAGATATTAAAATATTAGTTTAAACGCTTCCTACATAGAAAACTCCAGATCTACATCACTTCATTGGTGAATTCTGCCAAATATTTAAGGAAGAAATAATACCAAATTAACCCAAATTCTTCCAGACAAGAGAAGAGTTGGAAACATTTTACTATTCATTTTTGAGGCCAGAATTATCCTGATAACAATACAGAGTATCTAATATCTTAATACCAGACCAAAGGCATTAGAAGATTTTTAAAAATGCAATCAAAATTCTTATAAGCCAAACCCAGGAATATATAAAAAGGATGAAACATCAAAACCAAATTGGGGTTGTCCCAGGAATATTATCTTGGTTTAAAATTTGAAAATCAATGACTGTAAACTGTACCTACAAACTTAAAAAAAGAACTATCATCATTTCAGTAAATGCAGTAAAAGCATTTGACAAAATTTAACACCCACACATGATAGAAACTCCAAGTAAACTAAAAATAAAAGGAAATTTCCTTAAATTTAGAAAATGGATGTACAAAAAAACTAGAGTTAACACCATACTAATAGACAACCGACTACTTCCCCTTAAGATAGGGAAGAAGCCACAGATTTCTACTTTTACCTTGTATTCAACATTGCACAGAGGAACCTAGCCAGAACAACAAAGGAGAAAGTTACTAAGATCAGTCAAATAATACAAGGTCAATATACAAAAAACCATTGTATTTCTATATGCTAACAAAAACACTGGAAATGAAATTTGTAAAACAATACAATTTACAATAACATCAGAGAAATATTTACTCTTTAAAGATAAATGGAATAAAATATGTGCAGGTTCAGTACACTGAAAGCTATAAAATATTGATGAAATTAAAGAAGTCCTGAATAAAGCAAGAGGCTGGACGTGGTGGCTCATGCCTGTAATCCCAGCACTTTGGGAGGCTGAGGCAGAAGGACCACTTAAGCCCAAGAGTTCAAGACCAGCCTGTGCGAAACCTATCTCTACAAAACGGCAAAAACCTGTCTCTACAAAAAATACAAAAAATTAGCCAGGTGTGGTGGCACACACCTGTAGTACCTGCTACTGGGAGGCTGAGGTGGTAGGATCACCTGAGCCCAGGGAGCTCAAGGCTGCAGTGAGCCATGATCATGCCACTGTACTCCAGCCTGGAAGACAAAGTGAGACCCTGTCTCAAGAAAATAAAATAAAATAAATCAAGAGATTGGAAGACTATGTGTTGTTAATGTGAATTCTTCCAAATTGATCTATAAATTTAATGTAATCCCAAGAAATGTTACAGCGTTTTAGAAATTACCGAGCTGGCCTGAGGAGCCAAGATGGCTAAATAGGAACAGCTCCGGTCTACAGCTCCCAGCGTGAGCGACGCAGAAGATGGGTGATTTCTGCATTTCCGTCTGAGGTACCGGGTTCATCTCACTAGAGAGTGCCAGACAGTGGGCGCAGGTCAGTGGGTGCGCGCACTGTGCGCGAGCCGAAGCAGGGTGAGGCATTGCCTCACTGGGGAAGTGCAAGGGGTCAGGGAGTTCCCTTTCCTAGTCAAAGAAAGGGGTGACGGACGGCACCTGGAAAATCAGGTCACTCCCACCCGAATACTACACTTTTCCAACGGGCTTAAAACACGGTGCACCATGAGATTATATCCCGCGCCTGGCTCGGAGGGTCCTACACCCACGGAGTCTCACTGATTGCTAGCACAGCAGTCTGAGATCAAACTGCAAGGCAGCAGCGAGGCTGGGGGAGGGGCGCCCGCCATTGCCCAGGCTTGATTAGGTAAACAAAGCAGCCAGGAAGCTCGAACTGGGTGGAGCCCACCAAAGCTCAAGGAGGCCTGCCTGCCTCTGTAGGCTCCACCTCCAGGGGCAGGGCACAGACAAACAAAAAGTCAGCAGTAACCTCTACAGACTTAAATGTCCCTGTCTGACAGCTTTGAAGAGAGCAGTGGTTCTCCCAGCATGCAGCTGGAGATCTGAGAACGGGCAGACTGCCTCCTCAAGTGGGTCCCTGACCCCTGACCCCCGAGCAACCTAACTGGGAGGCACCCCCAAGCAGGGGTACACTGACACCTCACACGGCAGGGTATTCCAACAGACCTGCAGCTGAGGGTCCTGTCTGTTAGAAGGAAAACTAACAAACAGAAAGGACATCCACACCAAAAACCCATCTGTACATCACCATCATCAAAGACCAAAAGTAGATAAAACCACAAAGATGGGGAAAAAACAGAACAGAAAAGCTGGAAACTCTAAAAAGCAGAGCGCCTCTCCTCCTCCAAAGGAAAGCAGTTCCTCACCAGCAACGGAACAAAGCTGGATGGAGAATGACTTTGACGAGTTGAGAGAAGAAGGCTTCAGACAATCAAATTACTCTGAGCTACGGGAGGACATTCAAACCAAAGGCAAAGAAGTTGAAAACTTTGAAAAAAATTTAGAAGATTGTATAACTAGAATAACCAATACAGAGAAGTGCTTAAAGGAGCTGATGGAGCTGAAAACCAAGGCTCGAGAATACATGAAGAATGCAGAAGCCTCAGGAGCTGATGAGATCAACTGGAAGAAAGGGTATCAGCAATGGAAGATGAAATGAATGAAATGAAGCAAGAAGGGAAGTTTAGAGAAAAAAGAATAAAAAGAAATGAGCAAAGCCTCCAAGAAATATGGGACTATGTGAAAAGACCAAATCTACGTCTGATTGGTGTACCTGAAAGTGATAGGGAGAATGGAACCAAGTTGGAAAACATGCTGCAGGATATTATCCAGGAGAACTTCCCCAATCTAGCAAGGCAGGCCAACGTTCAGATTCAGGAAATACAGAGAACGCCACAAAGATACTCCTCAAGAAGAGCAACTCCAAGACACATAACTGTCAGATTCACCAAAGTTGAAATGAAGGAAAAAATATTAAGGGCAGCCAGAGACAAAGGTCAGGTTACCCTCAAAGGGAAGCCCATCTGACTAACAGCGGATCTCTCAGCAGAAACCCTACAAGCCAGAAGAGAGTGGGGGCCAATATTCAACATTCTTAAAGAAAAGAATTTTCAACCCAGAATTTCATATCCAGCCAAACTAAGCTTCATAAGTGAAGGGGAAATAAAATACTTTACAGACAAGCAAATGCTGAGAGATTTTGTCACCACCTGGCCTGCCCTAAAAGAGCTCCTGAAGGAAGCGCTAAATATGGAAAGGAACAACCCGTACCAGCCGCTGCAAAATCATGCCAAAATGTAAAGACCATCGAGACTAGGAAGAAACTGCATCAACTAATGAGCAAAATCACCAGCTAACATCATAATGGCAGGATCAAATTCACACATAACAATATTAACCTTAAATGTCAATGGACTAAATGCTCCAATTAAAAGACACAGACTGGCAAATTGGATAAAGAGTCAAGACCAATCAGTGTGCTGTATTCAGGAAACCCATCTCACGTGCAGAGACACATATAGGCTCAAAATAAAAGGATGGAGGAAGATCTACCAAGCAAATGGAAAACAAAAGAAGGCAGGGGTTGCAATCCTAGTCTCGGATAAAACAGACTTTAAACCAACAAAGATCAAAAGAGACAAAGAAGGCCATTACATGATGGTAAAGGGATCAATTCAACAAGAAGAGCTAACTATCCTAAATATATATGCACCCAATACAGGAGCACCAAGATTCATAAAGCAAGTCCTGAGTGACCTACAAAGAGACTTAGACTCCCACACATTAATAATGGGAGACTTTAACACCCCACTGTCAACATTAGACAGATCAACGAGACAGAAAGTCAACAAGGATACCCAGGAATTGAACTCAGCTCTGCACCAAGCAGACCTAATAGACACCTACAGAACTCTCCACCCCAAGTCAACAGAATATACATTTTTTTCAGCACCACACCACACCTATTCCAAAATTGACCACATACTTGGAAGTAAAGCTCTCCTCAGCAAATGTAAAAGAACAGAAATTATAACAAACTGTCTCTCAGACCACAGTGCAATCAAACTAGAACTCAGGATTAAGAAACTCACTCAAAACCGCTCAACTACATGGAAACTGAACAACCTGCTCCTGAATGACTACTGGGTACATAATGAAATGAAGGCAGAAATAAAGATGTTCTTTGAAACCAACGAGAACAAAGACACAACATACCAGAATCTCTGGGACGCATTCAAAGTAGTGTGTAGAGGGAAATTTATAGCACTAAATGCCCACAAGAGAAAGCAGGAAAGATCCAAAATTGACACCCTAACATCACAATTAAAGGAACTAGAAAAGCAAGAGCAAACACATTCAAAAGCTAGCAGAAGGCAAGAAATAACTAAAATCAGAGAAGAACTGAAGGAAATAGAGACACAAAAAAACCCTTCAAAAAATTAATGAATCCAGGAGCTGGTTTTTTGAAAGGATCAACAAAATTGATAGACCGCTAGCAAGACTAATAAAGAAAAAAAGAGAGAGGAATCAAATAGACACAATAAAAAATGATAAAGAGGATATCACCACCGATCCCACAGAAATACAAACTACCATCAGAGAATACTACAAACACCTCTATGCAAATAAGCTAGAAAATCTAGAAGAAATGGATAAATTCCTCGACACATACACTCTCCCAAGACTAAACCAGGAAGAAGTTGAATCTCTGAATAGATCAATAACAGGATCCGAAATTGTGACAATAATCAACAGCTTACCAACAAAAAAGAGTCCAGGACCAGACTGATTCACAGCCGAATTCTACCAGAGGTACAAGCAGGAACTGGTACCATTCCTTCTGAAACTATTCCAATCAATAGAAAAAGAGGGAATCCTCCCTAACTCATTTTATGAGGCCAGCATCATTCTGATACCAAAGCCAGGCAGAGACACAACCAAAAAAGAGAATTTTAGACCAATATCCTTGATGAACATTGATGCAAAAATCCTCAATAAAATACTGGCAAACCGAATCCAGCAGCACATCAAAAAGCTTATCCACCATGATCAAGTGGGCTTCATCCCTGGGATGCAAGGCTGGTTCAATACGCAAATCAATAAATGTAATCCAGTATATAAACAGAGCCAAAGACAAAAACCACATGATTATCTCAATAGATGCAGAAAAAGCCTTTGACAAAATTCAACAACCCTTCATGCTAAAAACTCTCAATAAATTAGGTATTGATGGGACGTATTTCAAAATAATAAGAGCTATCTATGACAAACCCACAGCCAATATCACACGGAATGGGCAAAAACTGGAAGCATTCCCTTTGAAAACTGGCACAAGACAGGGATGCCCTCTCTCACCACTCGTATTCAACATAGTGTTGGAAGTTCCGGCCAGGGCAATCAGGCAGGAGAAGGAAATAAAGGATATTCAATTAGGAAAAGAGGAAGTCAAATTGTCCCTGTTTGCAGACGACATGATTGTATATCTAGAAAACCCCATTGTCTCAGCCCAAAATCTCCTTAAGCTGATAAGCAACTTCAGCAAAGTCTCAGGATACAAAATCAATGTACAAAAATCACAAGCATTCTTATACACCAACAACAGACAAACAGAGAGCCAAATCATGAGTGAACTCCCATTCACAATTGCTTCAAAGAGAAAAAAAAACCTAGGAATCCAACTTACAAGGGATGTGAAGGACCTCTTCAAGGATAACTACAAACCACTGCTCAAGGAAATAAAAGAGGATACAAAGAAATGGAAGAACATTCCATGCTCATGGGTAGGAAGAATCAATATCGTGAAAATGGCTATACTGCCCAAGGTGATTTACAGATTCAATGCCATCCCCATCAAGCTACCAATGACTTTCTTCACAGAATTGGAAAAAGCTACTTTAAAGTTCATATGGAACCAAAAAAGAGCCCGCATCGCCAAGTCAATCCTAAGCCAAAAGAACAAAGCTGGAGGCATCACACTACCTGACTTCAAACTATACTACAAGGCTACAGTAACCAAAACAGCATGGTACTGGTACCAAAACAGAGATATAGATCAATGGAACAGAACAGAGCCCTCAGAAACAACGCCGCATATCTACAACTATCTGATCTTTGACAAACCTGAGAAAAACAAGCAATGGGGAAAGGATTCCCTATTTAATAAATGGTGCTGGGAAAACTGGCTAGCCATATGTAGAAAGCTGAAACTGGATCCTTTCCTTACACCTTACACAAAAATCAATTCAAGATGGATTAAAGACTTAAACATTAGACCTAACACCATAAAAACCCTAGAAGAAAACCTAGGCATTACCATTCAGGACATAGGCATGGGCAAGGACTTCATGTCTAAAACACCAAAAGCAATGGCAACAAAAGCCAAAATTGACAAATGGGATCTAATTAAACTAAAGAGCTTCTGCACAGCAAAAGAAACTACCATCAGAGTGAACAGGCAACCTAAAAAATGGGAGAAAATTTTCACAACCTACTCATCTGACAAAGGGCTAATATCCAGAATCTACAATGAACTCAAACAAATTTACAAGAAAAAAACAACCCCATCAAAAAGTGGGCGAAGGACATGAACAGACACTTCTCAAAAGAAGACATTTATGCAGCCAAAAAACACATGAAAAAATGCTCACCATCACTGGCCATCAGACAAATGCAAATCGAAACCACAATGAGATACCATCTCACACCAGTTAGAATGGCAATCATTAAAAAGTCAGGAAACAACAGGTGCTGGAGAGGATGTGGAGAAATAGGAACACTTTTACACTGTTGGTGGGACTGTAAACTAGTTCAACCATTGTGGAAGTCAGTGTGGCGATTCCTCAGGGATCTAGAACTGGAAATACCATTTGACCCAGCCATCCCATTACTGGCTATATACCCAAAGGACTATAAATCATGCTGCTATAAAGACACATGCACATGTATGTTTATTGTGGCATTATTCATGATAGCAAAGACTTGGAACCAACCCAAATGTCCAACAATGATAGACTGGATTAAGAAAATGTGGCACATATACACCATGGAATACTATGCAGCCATAAAAAATGATGAGTTCATGTCCTTTGTAGGGTAGGGACATGGATGAAATTGGAAATCATCATTCTCAGTAAACTATCACAAGAACAAAAAACCAAACACTGCATATTCTCACTCATAGGTGGGAACTGAACAATGAGATCACATGGACACAGGAAGGGGAATATCACACTCTGGGGACTGTTTTGGGGTGGGGGGAGGGGGGAGGGATAGCATTGGGAGATATACCTAATGCTAGATGACGAGTTAATGGGTGCAGCACACCAGCATGGCACATGTATACATATGTAACTAACCTGCACAATGTGCACATGTACCCTAAAACTTAAAGTATAATAATAAAAAATTAATTAATTAGTTAATTAATTAATTTAAAAAAAAGAAATTACCAAGCTAATTCTACAACATATATGGATATACAAAAAACCTGAAATAGACAAAACAAATGTATTAAAAGAAGGACAAAGTTGGAAGACTCACACTCTCTGATTTTAAGACAGTATAAAAGTAGAAGAATCAAAAAAGTGTGACACCAGTATCAAGGTGGGTATAAAGATCAGTGGAGCCATGGCCACAAGGAAACACCTCGGCTTCCCCTGAGTTACAGGCTGGTGGTGGAGCAGGGTTCACCTGAAAGAAATTGTGGTGCTGCTAATAAGGGCAAAACATATATGCTTGCTGGACAGGCAAATAGCCATGTTCAGGCCACATGGGATAGCAGGAAATGACGACTTTTTTTTTTTTTTTTTTTTGAGGCAGTGTCTCGCTCTGTTGCCCAGGCTGGAGTGCAGTGGTACAATCTCGGCTCACGGCAAGCTCCACCTCCCGGGTTCACGCCATTATTCTGCCTCAGCATCCCAAGTAGCTGGGACTACAGGCGCCCGCCACCATGTCTGGCTAATTTTTTGTATTTTTAGTAGAGACAGGGTTTCACCGTGTTAGCCAGGATGATCTCGATTTCCTGACCTTGTGATCCACTGGCCTCAGCCTCCCAAAGTGCTGAGATTACAGGCGTGAGCCACCACCACAGCCAGCCTCTGAAATGACGACTTTTTTATGAAAAAAGATATTGTGGGAAGGAAGCAGCAAATGGTGGCTACAAGACAAAGCATAAGGCAGAGAGGGGGTGTTAGGCAGGTTTCTCCAGAGGAAGACAGCCAATAGGATGTGTGTGTGTGCATGTGTGTGACAGAAAGAGGGAGTGTGTGTGTGTGTGTGCACGTGTGTGTGTGCATAGAGAGAGAGGAACTGGCTTCCACAATGTGGATCTGGCAAGTCAATTTTATAGAGCAGGCCAGCAGGCTGGAAATTCACCAAGAGTTGATGTTGCAGTCTTGAGTCTAAATTCTGCAGAGCAACAGGCTGGAAACTCAGGCAAGATTTTTATGTTGCAGTCTGGAGACAACATTCCTCTTCCTGGGGTACCACAGCCTTTTCTCTTACGGCCTTCGACTGATTGGATGAGGTCCACCACATTATGGAAGGTCATCAGCTTTACTCAAAGTCTACTGATTAAAATGTTAATCTCCTCTAAAAAATACCTTCACAGCAACATCTAGACAGGTGTTAAAACAACTGGAGATCATAGCCTAGACAAGGTGGCACATAAAACCAGCCATCACAGATGACAGATGGAGTTGGAAATCCTGATGATGGTAAATTTTATTGTTCTTTCTGAGCTTGGGAACACTAACGGGGAGTGGAAGAGCAATGGCACAAGTTGAGTTTGTAATCGACTATAACACAATGTGGCACCTTAATTAGCCTTTAATCATGAATAAGGAATGACTTCAGGATAAGAGAAATGTTGGATGAAATGCTCCATCCCATGTTGTCCACCTTGAGGGATAAGAGAGAAGCAGCTTCATGTCAGCCACTGGGTGCATGTGGGACCACCCACACGGTCCTCAGGAGAAGACGGTAGCATGATCAGATAACCGTGAGGCTTCCAGCCTCTCCAACACTCCAGGCATGCATGAGGCATGTTCTAAATGATTTGGTTGGATTTTTATGTCTACCATGCAAAATAGGTGGCATTATCCTCACATTACAATTAAGGAAACTAGAGTGAAGAGAGTTTAAGATCACAGGGCTAGTAAATGACTGAGTAAGGCTATTAATAAGTCCCAGGTAAGGCTAAAATCCATGTAGAATGCAGCAGCCCTCCCTGGCTCCCCTGCAAGAGCTATTCCATGGCTCCAGGTAGGATGTAGTCTTAAGAGTAAAGCTGCCGACTGTAGGGCGATAGCTGCTCCCGGCTGGCAAACCTCCCATCTCATTACATGAGGGAGTGATCTGAGAGGGAGAATCAGTCTCCTTACTGATGTTAGCATTAGACTGATGTCTAACCACATTCTGGAAGGCTGGAGGAAAGGAAAAGGCCCTTCTTCTCTCTCAACTATTCCCACCCAGTGCATGCAGAGACAGATCACCCAGATGGGGAGCCTCTTGTTGGAAAGGAAGAACAGTCATTGCCCCTGCTCAGTGCTGTACAGTCAGCCTGGAGGACAGAGCCAGAGGAGAGAGCTCTGACTTCTTAACTCAATACATTGTTCCAGGAACAAGCCGGCAGTCCAGAATTTCAGTGGCACTAAGAGGAATACTTAATTTGTCATCCCAGTTGCTGACATCATGGGTTAGGGGCCTGTCACTCCGAGAGGTCTGCACCTGCTCTGACCCAGCAGGGTTCCTTCACCCTCAGCATTTGAGGTCCCTTCTTCATACCTCTGGACTAGGTTCACACCAGACAGGCTCTCACTAGCTGGAGAGAAACCTGAACTAGGACTTCTCAGGGCTGAAAAATCAGTAAGCCCTATTTAATATCATGGTCAAATATATTAATCATAACAACCATTTAATAAATGTATGTGCCAGGTACCAGACTGGCACACTTAACCTTTGCAATAATAACTGAGGTTGCTATTATTTTCCTTATTTTGTGGATTAACATACTGAAATTCATAGGAACTAACTTGCTCACGGTTGTTCAACTAAACCTTGTAATTAACTCAGCCTTAACTCCCAGATCTGACTTGCAATCTTTGAAGGTAGAAAGTAGGTCTAAAACTAATGATAACAACCATGACTATCATTTTTCTGCAGCTTACCAAAAATTAAAAATTTAAGAAAAGAAAATCTTTAAACCTAACCCTCATTAAATGCCTCATGGGTCAGGTACAGGCTACACTTATTGACATCCCTATTTTATTTGCAATGAACATTGTAGATTGAAAAAGAGAAATCGGTTATTAACCAACTATCATGGAGTAGGATCAGTCCCAGGATGGACTTGTAACTCAACAGCTTGGAGAGCACTGATTGTTGAAGAACTGATCCTGAGAGTGGTGGAGATCTTCAAAGAAGAACAGATATTTATACTTGGCCTTGAAGGTGAAGTATTTTTTCTGTAAACAGAGTAGATCATGTAGCATTTACAGACACCATTCTAAGAACCAGGCATGGAGTAAAGGCATGGAGGGAAGAAAAAAAACAGAGATGGTATCCAAAGAATGACAAGTAGAATGCATATGTAGAGAGGAGGTGCATAGCAGAGCCGATTAGGGAGTGTTAGCATTGGGAGTGACAAAAGATAAGCAGATTGGGAACAAAGTGCAAAGTACCCTGAATGTCTTGCTAAGGAGTCTATTTAATAAAGAAGAGGCAGTACATAAGGAGTACAAACAGAATGACTTTCAATTAAGTAGTTAATAGTGATGATGATACAAATCCCTGACATTTCATCAAACTGCATTAGTCAGGGTACACTAGTTTATGCTTGATAACAAAGAAGCCCCAATATCCCTTTGGCTTTGCACAACAGAAATTCACTTATCCAC
This sequence comes from Gorilla gorilla gorilla, assembly GCF_029281585.2. NCBI lineage: Eukaryota > Metazoa > Chordata > Mammalia > Primates > Hominidae > Gorilla > Gorilla gorilla. The sequence continues at coordinate 55,044,483 of NC_073230.2, forward strand.
TTCCAATTAAAGCAGAGGAGTGTCCTGATGGCACAGCGCTGCCACTGTTCAAGCAGCGCCTGGAAGACCCAGGCAACTTCCAAAGTATACATTTGTCGTTCCAACTCTGTAAAATAAAGAGGCTTATTCTGAGCCAAATAGGAGTGACTGTGGCCTGAGGCACAGTCTCAAGAGGTTTTGAGAGCATGCCCAATGTGGCTGGGTTACAGCTTGGTTTTACATGGTTTAGGAAGACATAAGACATCAATTAATATATGTAAGGTATATATTGGTTCTGTCTGGAAAAGCAGGAAAGCTCAAAGCGGAGGCTTACAGGTCACAGGTGGATTCAAAGATTTTTCTGATTGGCAATTGGTTGAAAGAGTTAAGTTATTATCTAAAGATCTGGAACCAATAGAATGGAGCTCCTGAGTTAAGATAAAGCCTGTGGAGACCAAGGTTCTTATTATGCAGATGAAGCCTCATAGGTGGCTGCCCTCAGAGGCAATAGATGGCAAATGTTTTTTATTCAGACCCTTAAAGATACTAGACTCTCAGCTAATTTCTTCAGGATTATAAAATGTAAATTTCCCCCACAAGAGACAGCTTTGCAGGGCCATTTTAAAATATGTTAAAGAAACATATTTTGGGGTAAAATATTTGATTTCTTTCAGGTCCTGCTATCCGTCATGTTGGTATCTTATTGCTACAAAGAGTCTCCTTTGTCAGTCTTAAGATCTCTGTTTCAATGTTAACGTTGGTCAGTTGTGCTTGAATTCCAAAAAGAGGAGAGTGTAATGAGGCATGCCTGACCACCCTTCCCATCATGGCCTGAACTAGTTTTTCAGGTTTCTTCAAAATCTCCTTGCCTGGGACAAGGGATCCATTCTGTTGGTTGGGGAACTTAGAATTCACTTTTGGTTTCAATCCCAACATGCGGCCCCATGGCTGCCACAGCAGATAAGAGTCAGAAGTGACACCTGAGAACTCTGCTCACAGCCTGGTGGCTGGAGGCAGTCACGTGACAGTGTCTGCCCGCATGAGGTCTGGGGAGGAGACTCTTCCATGTGTCAGCAAGGAGTGGAGAAGAGAACAAGTGAGTTTGAGGGAGCTCTACCACAAACATGAGTGATTTACATTTTTATTTGGCTCAGTCTCTGCCGACATGAGCATGCTGAGTGTCAAACATTTCTCTAACGCTTCTTTTCTTGTCATTTTAATTTGTGATTTTGGTTTCAGGACAAATACTGCTTTTCACATACTTGGCAACTTACTTATTTGGATTACAAAGTGGCCTTCACTTAGTATTCACTTGCAAGAAAAGGAATATTTTTAAATAGTCATTCTATTGATTTAGTAGCAGCACTGTAACATAAAAGAAAAAAGTTCTGAAAAAGATCTTGCCATGTGGTTAGGGATTGCAGAGTCCAGCCTCCTAAATCCCAGTTGACATGGCACAGAGAACTGCAACACAGAGAATCCAATTTTTGCATCTCCAGCCTCCACCTTTAACTCTGCCTGACACACTCCTGACCACATTCTCACCTGTCCACAAGGGTGACCTGTAATCTCCCCTATGCTTCCTTCCTCCTCCAGGTGTCTTCATAGTTCTCTGGTGCCCAGCCCTTCTGGTGCCAGAGGGTGTTTAGCTTGCTGCTGTAGAGTCCAGTCTAGTGTCTATGGCTGCGTCTCCAGGCATCTGGCTTGGGTTTACCTTCCCTACTCTCCCACATTTTGTAAGGACTTGACAGTCACCCAAGATTCTACTCCCAACCTGGTCCCCTCATCTTCAAAATGATAAGTGCATTTAGAAGCCACTTCTACCCACATCCATCGACAAGCATGAGGTCAGTGTGGGAGTTTATACTGACAATCGCTACTACTGAGAAACTGGGGTAGGAGAACTTAAAGTCCAAGTTCAGTATCCAGGGCCAGGAGATGTACACTCAGGGATGCCTCGTCTCTGTTACTTGAAAAGAATCCAGTTCTGAGCTCCTCTTTTTCAAGGTTAGCAAGAGCACCCGTCACTCGTGAGGTCTCTCTTGTGATTTCCATGAGTGGCACTAGAACCCCAGGGCTTACATGATTCTAGATGAGTGTGGGGCTCTCTCTTGTGACCACAGCATCTCTAAAGGCCAAGTGTCCTTGTTCAAGTGTCCTCCTCCATCCTAGGTCAAACACTGCTGCCCCGGGTAGACTGAGGGAAGACCCACTGATCTCTTTCCAAATTGGATGCATTCCTTCTACTCCCGGAGTCCCTCTGCTTGTGATAGACACTACAGGCATTCTCTGGGATCTGTCCAGGAGTGTGAGGTCATCTTCCAGAACGTGTGGAACCCAACACCCCATTTCCTATCCCATCCAGGGGAACCCAACACCTTTGAATTGTCTGGCTACACCACATCTTACTTGAAAACCACCAAAGTTTCCCCTAAGTCGATTTTTCTTGATTCCACGAAGGGTCCTATAGCCCTGAAAAATGGAGACCTCCCCACCGGGATTACTCCTGAGGGCAAGAAATGCAATAGTAATCTCTTATGTCACCAAGAATGGCCAATGGGCTTCTTCTCAAAGAACACAAATTAATATACACCTTGAGTTGGCATGCCCTGCTACTTGAACTTTCTGTGATTTCATCTCATTATGCTGTGCTGGGAAAAGAACCCACAACTACAAGACACAGCACCTTCCACTGAGTGCCTTTTAGGCATCCAGCACATGTATCAGGCATAGTCTTGATAATCCTGACAAATTCCCTCGAAGCCAGGAATGTTTTCTTCCCCACTTTATAGATAAGAAAAGGGCAGCTCAGACAAGGAGGATTCGTAAGCTCATAAGTCCTGAATCAGGATGTATACTCGGGCCTCCATACTGGTCAGGAGTTGCTGACCAACACAGTGTCTCACTGCCTGGGACCCTAGACTCACCACCCAGCTGCACCCACCAGGAGTGATGGGGCCTTGGCACCTCCTAAAGCTCTATGGCCACATTTCCAGATAAGAAGACAGACAGACAGAAAGAGAGAGAGAGAGAGAGATTGATTTACTTTAAGGAATTGGCACACACAGTTTTGGCAGCTGGCAAGTCTGAAATCCTTAGGGCAGGCCAGCAGGCTAAAAATTCAGGTAAAAGCCTTGAGTCTGAAATCTGCAGAGGAGACCCAGCAGGCAAGGGTTTTATCTTGTAATCTTGAAGCAGAATTGCTTCTTCTTCAGAAAACCTCCATTTTTGTTCTCAAGGTCTTCATCTGATTGAATGAGGCCCACCCACATTACAAAGGGTCATCTTCTTTACTCAAAGTCTACTGATTGAAATTGAATCACCTCTAAAGAAAATCTGCATAGCAATATCTAGACTAGTACTTGAGCAAACAACTGGGCACCATGGCCTGGCCAAGTTGGTTCAAAATTAACCATAGTCCCTGTGCTAAGAGGACAGAGAAAAATGAGGTTGCAAGTGTTTTTCTACTTAAGATGGCTCCCTCTGACAGTCGCAAGCATGACTGGGAAGCCATCTAGTCTGCAGGTGCCAGGTGGAGCTTGGAGTCCAGGCTGGCTCAGACTGTGCTGGCTCCGTCCGGCTGTCCTGGCTCAAGGATCCAGCTGAGGACACCCTCTAGTTGCAGGCTTTCAACTTGGGGACTTTTTCTTTCAATTTGTTTGGTCTTGTTTCCAGATATTTGAGGATGTATTTATTCTGCTTTAAATACACTCAAACCATTGCAACGCTGCCATGCTTTCATATATTCTGGGGTTCTGACTTATGCTGTCTTTAATCACTTTCCCTCTTTCCATCCATCTTGCTAATCTCCAAGTTTACTGCTTTCATTTTTTCCATTTTTTAACTATCTATTCATGACAAGCAGTGTCTTCATAGTTATGAGCCTTTGTTTATAACCCTTATATTCATTTAGCTCTTTCTCAGCTCCATGGGTATTTTTCTCTGTCCTCTGTCCTAGAATTTCATTTCTTTTATGATTTGTTTCTAGGCCAATTTTCTGTCTCACTAGCTTGAGTCATCTTTCCCTGCTTTTGTGGAGACTTTTTTTAGTGCATTTGTTTTCAAATTTTGTATTTTAACTGTTCCTCCTTTTCATCATTTATTTTAGTCTATTTTTTTCTACTCAATTCTGATAGCACTTTTGCTTTAATGATTACTTCCTTTATTATTTCTGTTCATGATTATTTCTCTTATTATTTTATCAAAATTTATTTTTATTATTTATTTTTGTATGTCTGTTTGTCTCTTTCATGTGAAAGCTAGGGCTTGAATGTGGCTATAGCCAAGGCAGGACAAGAATTTTGGCACACGTGCTAATATAAACTGCATTCTTATTATCTTCTGTATTTTTTCATTTAAATTCAGTGTCTATTTTATACATGGTACTCTCCTTAAATCACAGAGATGTATCCTCATGGAACAAGGCAAAGAGTGGTTATGAAGCCCCTGCCTGGAGAAGAGATTGTGCAAAAGTGGACTGGCTGAGGCGGTGCTTCTCAGGGGAGTCCCCTAGGGAGGCTGCTAGTCAGTGTTATTCCTGTGCCCACCCAGCTTCCTGCCCCGGATCTTGAAATGTCCCCAGATGGCTCATGTTCACAGAAGGTCCGAAGCCCCCAGTTGTGTCTCTTGCCTCCCACTGGCTTCCCATCCCCCCACTTTGTGTACCCCCACAAGAGACCCCCACCCCACTGGGCACTGAGACTCCCAGAGCTCTTCAAGGTGGGCTTCTTTCCCATGACATTCCAGTTCTTTGCCAAGTGGAGGGGGCTGGTGCTGAGCCGCTGAAACCATGTTGTTACGACCAAGATATCATGGGTCTGATCTCTGTGCTCCCTGGAAGGGACTGAGTACCCAAACACCCATCCACCCTTGCTTGCAGTCTGGGTTGCAGTCTGACCAGGAGCAGGGCAGATGGCTGCAGTCTCAGGCCGGGAGCCTGAGAGAGATTCTTAGTCCCCAGTTACTCCCCAGGAGCAGCACTGTGGTACCAAGCCCAGAACGGGCAAGGTGGGAGAGTGAAGATGTGCGGTCAAGAAAGCCCCAGAACTCCCTGAGACCGTGGACAGCTGAGGCCTGAGGAGTTTCTAGAACCTCAGCAGCTGCAGAGGCATCTGGGCTGATTCCACAGCCTGTCCCTGGAGCTTCCAAGACAATGCTGGAACTAGGTCTAGACTGGGAGCCTTGTAAGAAACTGAACGATGTAAAACGTGCCAAGAGTGTACTACTTGATTAAAGGAGAGAGGAGATAAGAAAATATCCAGGAAGCGGATGCTGTTACCCAGCTTCTCATCTCAATAAAAAACATGAGATGAGGATTAATCTTTTATAATCTGGTTACCATTCCCCAGGCCCAAAGTTGATCACTCTCAAGCATAATGAATGAATTTATATCACTGTCTTAGTCAGCCAGGGCTGCCATACAAAGCACCACAGACTGGGGGCGTAAACCACAGACATTTATTCTCTCCCTGTTCTGGAGACCAGAAGTCCAAGATCAAGGGGTGGCTGGGGCGTTTTCTGCCGAGGCCTCGCTCCTGGCTTTGTAGACGCCATCTTCTCCCTGTGTCCTCATGTGGTCTTCCCTCATGTGTGTCTGTGTCCTCATCTCTTCTTACAAGGGCACAGCCCTATGGGGTTAGGGCCTGCCATGTGACCTCATTTTTACCTAATCACACATCTAAAGACCCCATCTACAAACACACAGTCACATTGTGAGGTCCTGGGGGGTTGGGACTCCAACATATGAATTTGGCTTGGCAGGGAGACATAATTCAGCCCCTCACAAGTGCAAAATATAAAGTCATAGAATTTATTCTCTGCCAACTCAATCTGATCCCAATTCCTCAAGCTCATTGAACACATCTGCTGAGCGTCACCATACTCAGTCTGTTCTGGGAGGTGAAACACAGTCCTGTCTCCTCCTCCCATGAGTGCTTCCTGCTTCATTGCCTCCTCCTGTGCCTCTGCCTTAGCCAGTTCCAAACTGCCTCCTTCCCCATGGTACTGGCCTCATCCCTGCTTCTTATCTCCTTCAGAATTATCTTTTAGAAGTGTTTGTTTTCTGTTTTCATGTTTCCTTTAGTCTTCTATTATAAAACTCCAAGCTAAGAAAATATGATTCCAAACCATGAACTCTAGCCAGAAGGCACCCATTGAATGGTCACCAGACGATAAAGTAACCATTACATCAAAGATAGTCTGTCAAGTAAAGCTTCTTAATCTGAGTTTCTCACCGTTGAACAAGAAGGGAAATAAAACAAAAATTACAAATTCCTTTTTCGCAAGTAAGCATATTAATTTTGCCTCTGGAAAAGTCCTCGGGGTAGACTTTGAACACATGTTGACTGAAATTCACAGCAGTCTTGAAGACCAACACCAGGCAACAGAAGTTGTAGCCAGAAGTGTCCCATTCAGCCCATTATCCTAAGACATTTCGCATACAGTATTTGGACATTTGTTTCCTCCAGCCTTTTCCTAAGAGACCAAGGATAGTGTTGCCATTTTAAAAATTCAGTATCAGAGGTCCTTTACAGAAGTTTCTCACTTCTGCACAGAGAGGTCAATGTCTTCCACTCTTGTCCCTCTGTGACCTCATCCCACTATGGCCCTGAAGAAGCTCCTGTGATTTCACAAAACTTCATGCTTGTCCTAACCCATGAGCAAGTGTAGCCATGGGGTACCCCCATGGGCCCAATGGTCAGTGAGAGAGGGAAGGGCTTGGCCCTAGCAAGAGGATTGAGAGTGCACCTTCCCACAGATTTTAGAGCCAGGCAGCACTGCCTGGTTGACCCCTTCAGATTCGATTAGTGTCATGAAAAATAGCAAAAGCAGCAATGAGGATGCCTCCCACTTAGAGAATGTAGCAGGATGAGCCGCAGACAAAACCCCACAGACACCGAGGTAGTGAAGGAAGTGGCTTTAATCAGCTGGAAGCATTGGCAGACTAACATCTCAAAATTCAAGCTTGTTGAGTGCACAATTTCTGTCCCTTTTAAGGGCTCACAATGCTAAAGGTTTCGCATAAGAGGGTCGTGATTGATTGAGCAACCTAGGGGGGTACATGACAGGGGCTACATGCACCAGTAATCAGAGTGAAACAGAACAGAATGGAAAGTTTCACAATGTCCTTCCACACAATGTCTGGAATCTATGGATAACATCAGTTGCTAGGTCATGGGTTGAATTTTAACTATCAGACTCAGTTCAGGCAGGTCCAGGCCTGGTTTGGGGTCTGGTTTTGGGTCTGGTGCCTGGTGCCGGGCTACCTGCCTTTGGTTTCGCTTCCTTGTTTCTTCTTAAAACAGTTACTGAGTATAAAACAATATAGAACAATATGGGGGGGGGGGTCTCTTTCTCTCTTCTCTCAAGAATCCTACTTAGGGGTCACTCATGATGCAAACCCTTTTGGCTAGTCATTTCATCCTTGACAATAAGCCTGCAAGGCATTATATGTCTGTGGCAGAGAAGTGTTACCTGCTAAGATCAAACAGTATAAGTAAGCATGAGTAGGGAGGAGGCAGAGGAGCATCTGGGATTGGAGCAGAGGTACACCTGTCCAGGAGCCCACTGGGGGAGGCCCCAGATCTGAATAAGGTGGCTTTCCAGCTCTGGTGACAGGCACCCAGCAGGAGCACCCATCACTTCCCTCCTTCCTGTTGGCCTAGGTAGCTAACTTCTCTGGGCCTCAGTTTCCTCAACCATGATCTGTACATCATGACCCATGCCTCATGGGTGGAGGGAGAGGGGTAAAGGGCGTGGGCAGTGTCCCACTCAGGATCTTGCACACTGCAGTTGCTCCATAATCCCCTCGTCCCACCCCTAATTTCAAAAGAGAGACTGTTGTGTGTCTCCAAGCTCTGGGCTTGCTTCACCCAGGGCTCACTCTCCAAAGAGGTGAGCCTCTTTCCTCCTTCCAGTTCCACTCCTTCCTCCTTGGGTGTTGCCAGTGTCCCAGCAGACTTAACGCCATGCCTGCCTTGATTAAGGAATGCAAGCTGCCAAGGGGAGGGCAAAGGAAACTTAACCCCCACTGTTTGCCGAGACTTCCTTCACTCCCACAGCTTACCTGGAGGGAGCAGCCAGGCTTGGTCCCAGCCCTTCATCACCTTTTGCGACAGTGTGAAGCTACGAAGCACTGCTCCTCTGTGCCCCTCACCCCATCCCTGCCTCTCCACCCTAACATCCATGAGGCAACTGGGCCACAGGCAGCTGGAACCCATTATAGTTATTTGGAGCAAGAAGGAAGCCTGCCCCAAACCACTGATTTCTAGGAACCTCAGTCTTGATTCCAGGAATGCTGTTTGTGGTAGAAGCATGACAGTGCCATATCGCTGAAGGCTGCATCTCCTTGCACAGGCTCCCAGCTCAGAGCACAGCCCCGAGGCCTCTGCGTGCTGCCCCTAATTTGACTCAGCCCCTTCTCAAATTTAGTAGCTTATTTTTAGGGTGAGCGTCAAAGCTAGATGTCTCTGTAGATACTCCTTCTCTAATTTTGGCTCTCCCTCCAGCATAAGCCTGGAGCTGGGGACAAGAGCTGAGCTGAAAACCTCTGGCTTCACCCTTCTTCTACAAACTACCTTAAGAAAAATGGATTATCCAGGGATAGGAAAGTCAGACTGCATCTGCCAGTGCTGTGGTCATTTGTACAGGACTGGAGGGAAGGAGTGGCTGTCACACAGGTCTCATACATGGGATTTTCTTAGAATCACAGGGCAAGTTCCATTGTTTCAGCTTTCCTTGTGAAAAGGATTTAAAAGTAAACAAGAAGCCAGGCACGGTGGCTCACACCTGCAATCCCAGCACTTTGGGAGGCCAAGGCGGGCAGATCACCTGAGGTCAGGAGTTCGAGACTAGCCTGGCCAACAATGGTGAAACCCCATCTCTACTAAAAATACAAACATTAGCCGAGTGTAGTTGTGCACGCCTGTACTATCAGCTACTCGGGAGGTGGAGACAGGAGAATCACTTGAACCCAGAAGGAGGAGGTTGCAGTGAGCTGAGATTATGCCATTGCCCTCCAGCCTGGGCGACAAGAGTGAAACTCCAGTTCAAAAAAAAAAAATACAGTAAACAAAAGAGAAGCCTCAGATCCTTCCTTCATTCTAGCAGATTTTGAAAGAACAGGGTAATGGGCACAGAGAAGACATATATATATAAATTAATGTATACTATAATATTATTGCATGTATAATGATATATTCTATATGATAAAGGATTCGTTAGAAAAAATGGGGCCTAGGACAAATTATGTTAAGAAAATGACTTGTAAGTTGTAACAAAAAAACAAATATGTTCATATATTATTTTCCAAGATAAATTTCCAATAGGTTCAAGAATTCAATCTAGAATTTGCTATAGAAGTGACCATTTTCTGGTGGGTGAAGGGCATGCTAAACACAAAATAATAAAATTAACCACAATTGGAACAAAATGATAGATTGGATGTCATGAGAATTTTAAACATCTTTTAATTGCAAATAAAATACCAAAAATTTTTCAAAAAAACATTTGCTACTCAGGTCACAAAAAAATCGCTAATTATGTAGAGAAATCTCAAACAAAATGTATTACACCTTAATATCTAAAAGAAACACACACATGTGCACACACACAGATTAAACATAAACAGACAGTCATCAGAGGAGAAATTATAAAGGGTAATAAAAATATGGGGAAATCTGTACCATGGCTATCCCCTCCTCATGGGACATTATTCTCTTCTTTCTCCACTTAACTTGTGTTCAACTGCAATAACTTTATGAAAGTTATCTTCTTTTTTTTTTTTATTTAAGTTTTAGGGTACATGTGCACATTGTGCAGGTTAGTTACATATGTATACATGTGCCATGCTGGTGTGCTGCACCCACTAACTCGTCATCTAGCATTAGGTATATCTCCCAATGCTATCCCTCCCCCCTCCCCCCACCCCACAACAGTCCCCAGAGTGTGATATTCCCCTTCCTGTGTCCATGTGATCTCATTGTTCAATTCCCACCTATGAGTGAGAATATGCGGTGTTTGGTTTTTTGTTCTTGCGATAGTTTACTGAGAATGATGGTTTCCAGTTTCATCCATGTCCCTACAAAGGACATGAAAGTTATCTTCTGTGTGAGATACCTCACTTTTCCATCTGGGCCGCCACAGCTTCATATAAACTATTATTACTTTGTTATATTCATTTTTTAGTAAAGATTTATTGAGAATGTACTCGCTGATGCTTTTTTAGGCACAGAGATTCAACAGGAAATCAGAGATGTGTCATTACCAGCTTCATGGAGCATGCTTTTTATTACAACGAATGCATGTGTGTCTGTCTAGCCTGTGAATCCTTTGAGGACCCGAATCACATCTCTTTCATCTTTGTCTTCATATCCCTAATGCCTAATATGCTATCTGAGACAGAACTAATAGTCAATTTCTGATGAATCCATTCACAGCTAGATCACTGCCCTGTAAGTATGTTTCTAAGCAGAAATATAAAGCGAGATTTACACAGATTTTGTTGCAACTTATTAATAACAGTAAAATAATGGTATCAAACTAAATTTACATGGTAGTTAGTTTCTAAAGACAGTTTACCAGTGAACCATGCCTCACTGTATTTACAGCCTTGGATGATCACCTCCCAAATGAATTTTGACCAGTCCTGTGTAACCAATAGAGTGAGGCTGAAGTGGTTGTTGTGACGTCCAAGATTAAGTCATAAGGAAAACTGGAGTATCCACCTCAGTTTGTGTTTTAGAATGTGGATTCTGGTAGAATCCAGCTGTCATATACAACATCTGACTGTCCTGAAAATGCCAAGAAGTGAGGAAGCCCAAGCAGTCACATGAAAGGCTGAATGGAGAGCGAGTGATGCCTGGCTGGCCCTCAGCTATTCAAGCCATTCCCACTGAGGCATCAGACATGAGAGTGAACATCCAGCCCAGTTCAACCTTCTGATGATGCCACCATCTGAGCAACTGCATGAGAGATCTCAGGTAAGAACCCACCCAGCTGAATGCAGTCACCCACAAAATTAACAGATATATATTTTTCCTTTGAAGCTACATTTTATTATGCACACTTTATTAAGTAATAAATAATCAGAAAATATTCACCCACCAGATAGCATAGACTGCAGCCTCTTAAATAATAGTTATAATAAGTTTTTAAATGTCTAGAAAATCCTTATGGTATACTATTAAGCAAAGTAAGCAGAATTGCATATTCAGTGTAATCCCAACTATGTAAAGAAAAAAAAAAATAGAAAAAACTGGAAGGAAATTTACCATCATGTTAACAGTAATTGTCTCAGGGTAGTGATATTATGATTTTTGTTCTACTTCCTTTTATATTTTAGCATGAATTTCATTAATAAGCATAGAATTTAAAAAGCAAAGAACAGCTTTGTACCCAATACAGAATCAATGACCCAAACAAATAGCCCTGGCTTTACGTGTTTCTGTCCTGAATGACAAAGAAACACATGCTCTCTTTCGAAAAGTAGTCATGGAAGAGATGGTTACAGCCTTCCCTTTACACATTTTATGGGCAGCACACTGTGCTGATACAGAAGTTCAATTTTTTAAGGACATGTTCAATTTATTCTTTTTCACTTGAAAATTAGTCAAATCTGATGTCTAGATTAATCAGAAAGGAATTTGGCTCAAATTTAACTTCTGAGTCTTTCCTTGAAACATTTCCATCTTCCTTTCCTAGGAACTTTTTTTATTTAACTGAAATATAATTATTCACGTACCATGAAATTCATGCTTTAAAGTTTGTGATCTAGTGAATTTAGGATATTCACAAAGTTGTAGAACCAGCACCACTATCTAACTCCAGAACACTTAGATCACTCTGACAAGAAACTCCTGCCCACCAACAGTCAGTCCCATTATCTCCCTCCCGGCCCTGGAAACCACTACTCTAACTTCTTTATATATAGGCTTGCCTATTCTGATTGTTTCATATAAATGGAATTATTATACAGATGCAACTTTTGTGCCTGGCTTCTTTCAGTTAGCATAGTGTTTTCAAGGTTCATCCATATGGGAGCATGTGTAAGTACTTCATTCCATTTAATGGCCCCATCTTATGCCACTATTTAAATGCATTTATCAACAGATAGACATTCAAGTTGTTTTTCCATTTTGGCTGTGAGCATTCACATATTGTGAACATAATGCAGCTGTGAACATTCATGTATAAGATTTTGTGTCGTTATTTGTTTTCAATTGTCTTATGTATATACCTAGAGTGGAATTGCTGGGTGATTTGGTAGCTGTATACTTCACTTTTTAAGGAATTGCCAGAATGTTCTCCAAGTTGCAGCATTTTATATTTCTACCAGCAATGAATGAGGGCTCTAATTTTCCACATCCTCATCAATACTAGTTACTGTTTGTCTTTTGTATTCTAGCCATCCCAAGGAGTGTGAGGGGATATCTCATTGTGGTTTAGATTTGCATTTCCTTAATGATGAATGATGTTGAGCAGCTTTTCATGTCCCTATTGGCCATGAATTTTTTCTTTAGAAAAATGTGTATTCAAATCCTTGGCCCATTTAAAAATCTGGTTATTTGTCTTTTTATTATTGAGTTGTAAGAATTTTTAATATATTCTGTATACTTGACCCTTGTCAGATGTATGATTTGAAATATTTTCTCTCATTTTTGTTGCGGGAAGTCAGGGACCCCCAACGGAGGGACCGGCTGAAGCCATGGCAGAAGAACATAAATTGTGAAGATTTCATGGACATTTATTTGTTCCCCAAATTAATACTTTTATAATTTCTTACGCCTGTCTTTACTGCAATCTCTGAACATAAATTGTGAAGATTTCATGAACACTTATCACTTCCCCAATCAACACCCTTGTGATTTCCTATGCCTGTCTTTAATCTCTTAATTCCATCATCTTCATAAGCTGAGGATGAATGTCACCTCAGGACCCCGGGATGATTGCGTTAACTGCAAAAATAGTTTAAACAATATGAAATCTGGGCACCTTGAAGAAAGAACAGGATAACAGCCATGTTCAGGGAACAAGGGAGATAACCTTAAAGTCTGGCTGCCTGTGGGCCGGGTGGAACAGAGTCATATTTCTCTTCTTTCAAAAGCAAATAGGAGAAATATCACTGAATTCTTTTTCTCAGCAAGGAACATACCTGAGAAAGAGAATGCACCCCTAAGGGGAGGCCTCTGAAATGGCCATTTTGGGGACATCTGTCTTTTATGGTTGTAGATAAGGGATAAAATAAGCCCCGGTCTCCCATAGCGCTCCCAGGCTTATTAGGACGAGGAAATTCCCGCCTAATAAATTTTGGTCAGACCGGTTGTCTGCTCTCAAACCCTGTCTCCTGATAAGATGTTATCAAAGACAATGCATGCCCAAAACTTCATTAGCAATTTTAATTTCGCCCAGGCCTGTGATCTTGCCCTGCCTCCATTTGCCTTGTGATATTTTATTACCTTGTGAGGCATGTGATCTCTGTGACCCACACCCTATTTGTACACTCCCTCCCCTTTTGAAAATCACTAATTAAAAACTTGCTGGTTTTGCGACTTGGGGAGCATCACGGAACCAGCCGACATGTGATGACTCCCCTGGACACCCAGCTTTAAAATTTCTCTCTTTTGTACTCTTTCCCTTTATTTCTCAGACCGGCTGACACTTAGGGAACATAGAAAAGAACCTATGTGAAATATCGGGAGTGAATTTCCCCCAATATATTTTGTGAGTTTTCTTTTTACCTTCTTGATAGTATCTTTTGAAGCACAAAGTTTTTAAATTTTGATTAAGTCCAATATATCTACTTTTTTATTGTTGCTTGTACCTTTGGGGTCATATCTAAGAAAGCATTGCCTAATCCAAGGTCACTAAGATTCACACATTTATGTTTTCTCCTAAAAGTTTTGTAGTTTTATCTCCTATATTTAGGTCTTCGGTTAATTTTTGCATGAAGTAGAAGCCCAATGTAATTATCTTGTATGTTATATCTAGTTGTTGTAGCATCATCTGTTGAAAAGACAGTTTTTGTCTCTGTCAAATTACACTGACATCTTTGTAGAAAAATCAATTGTATGGATTCATTTCTGGAATCTCAAGTTTATTCCATTGATCTATATGTCTATCCTCATGCCAATACCAAGAGTCTTGATTACTTTGTAGTATGTTTTTAAACTGGGAGGTGTGAGATTTCTAACTTTGTTCTTTCTTTTTAAAATTGTTTTTGCTGGGATCACACCTGTAATCCCAGGACTTTGGAAGGCTAAAGGGGTGGATCACCTGAAGTCAGGAGTTTGAGACCAGCCTGGCCAACATGGTGAAACCCCATCTCTACTAAAAATACAAAAATTAGCCGGGCATGGTGGTGCACACCTGTAATTCCAGCTACTCAGGAGGCTGAGGCAGGAGAATCGCTTGTACCCAGGAGGCAGAGGTTGTAGTCAGCCAAGATCGCGCCACTGTACTCCAGCCTGGGCAACAGAATGATACTCCTTCTCAAAATAAAACAAACAACAACAAAAAAAAATGTTTTGGCAACTCTGGGTTCCTTGCATTTCCACATGAAGTTTAGGATCAGCTTGCCAATTTCTAGAAAAAAAAAGAGGCACCTATGATTTTGATAGGTATTGTGTTAAATCTGCAAATCAATTTGCAGAGTTTTGCCATCTTAACAATATTAAGCCTTCCAGTCCACAAACACAAGGTGTCTTTCCATCATTTAGGTCTTCTTCAATGTCTTTCAATGATGTTTTGCAGTGTTCAGGGCACAAATCTTGCACTTTTTTGTTAGATATACTCATAAGTGTATCATTCCTTTTTATGTTACTGTACATGAAATTGTTTTCTTAATTCCAATTTTAGATTGTTCATAGAAGTATAATTGACTTTTGTGTGTTGGTTTAGTATCCTACATCTTTGCTGAACTCATTTATTGGCTCTAATAGCCTTTGTGTCTGTGTCTGTGTGTGTGTGTGTGTGTTAACATTTTCTCAATAAAAGATCATGTCATCTGAAGATAGAATTTTGCTTCTTTCTTCCCAATCTGGGTGTCTTTTGTTACTTTATTTCTTATGAGCAGAGTTTCATCTTGGTGCTTTCGTCATTCCTGAATGATGCAAGAAGAACAACATGCAACTTACAGGGCTTTGGGTAAAAGCTTTATTTCCCTCCGTGGAAGCTGGGACAAGTCACAACCTCAGATGCTCACCCATCCCTGATGAAGATGTATAAATCTTGAGTCACTGCAGCTCCAGTCTTCTCCAGCTGAGCCCAATGGTAGACTTCATCTTCTAAGCTGATCCCTGGCCCTGCAGCTTGACTTCCCTCTCCCCATTTAAGACTTAAAATTCATCCTCTGTCTTATAACTTAGCAGATGCTTATCTCAGCCCCTGGTGGGCGTGGCCATGGAGGGGCAGCTTTGTTCCTTTATCTGCTGGGTGGTTTTTTGCTGCATTCAGACTTTCCAGGGCCAAAGACACCACAGGCCATAGCAGAACTTGGACTCTAACCCAGTCATTCTCATGTCAAGAACCAAGCCCCCTCACTATGCCACTTCCTCTCCCACTAGGCCCTGTCCTCAGGACAGGAAGTCCAGCCTTCCTGGAGCCACCTGAGAACTAGATAGAGTAAATCTCATGAGGAAAGGGGAAGTTAAAAGGGAAATTCCAAAGTTTAGAAAATATTTCAAGGAGAGTAGTGTAGAGAAAAGAAGAAGGGATCCAAACATTGTTGAATATTTCTTTAGGGCAAGGTGATTTGATTTTTCATAACTATTCTCATTTAATTAATACCAGGGAGGCACAGCTATATTCCTTTTATAGGCAAAGAAACTGAGATCGCTACGTTATTTTTGTTTGTTTGTTTTTGTTTTTTAAGAGATGGGGTCTTGCTCTGTCATCCAAGCTGGAGTGCAGTGGCACAATCATAGTTCACTGCAGCCTGGAACTCCTAGGCTCAAACCATCCTCCCGCTTCAGTCTCCCAAGTAGCTGGCACTACAGGTGCATGCCATTATGTCTGGCTTGAGATTGATAGTTTTTAAATAATGCTCAAAATTATAGATCTGGATTTAAAACTAAATCCTAATCCTATATTCACTTGACTCCGGGACTCTGGCTTCCCCCCACTGCAGCCCAAGAAGTAACCTGCCCAAGGTAAGTAATAGCAACAAATAAATTTAAAAATGTTACTTAGCAAGTGGCATAAAACAATAAAACAGAGCTGAGTAAGGTGTTTGTGTTTAGTATATCCAGGTGTCCCCTATTAAGGCTCATCCCTAACCTCTAGCCAAGAAATCAAATTGTGATATTCAATTAACTGAGAATTAGGCCGCTCCTTTCAGGAACCTGCCAATACACATAATAAACACAAACGGGCTCTGCTGAGTAGAACAATGTGAACTCAAGAGTGAACAGCTGTGAAGGCAAGCCTTGGCTCTGCCTCTGACCAGCCATGCATATCTGGGCAAGTCACTTCCCCTAGATTCCATTTCCCCATCTGCAAAGTGGGCACTGCAAGACCTACATCACTGGTTTGCTGGGAGAATAGCATAAGTTTCCCAGACCTCCAACCTGGGGATATTAAACAGGGCTATACCAGCAGCATTACCTGTATGTCCCTAACTCTTCCTGGAGAAACCACAGAATAGCCAGCACCTCCTCCAGGCACACCCACACCACAGTACACACAGAAACACAGTAGGGTGTTTCAGCATTCTTCCTTACAAATTCGCCAGCCACCAAGCACCACCTCCATTCTCTGCTTCTCTTGTGCTAGGACTTTAGGATGAAATTCACTGTAGGTCCCCCACACCCTGTAATAGAATCCATAAATGAGCCCTCCTGATATGTCCAGAGCTGCTGCTGGGCTGCCTCCTGCCACTGCTGCCCTGTCCTGCTGGGCCTTCCCACCTCCTAGGGCATCTCCATGGGACACACGAATCCACTGAAGCTCATGCTTGTGCCACGATGGTGCTGCGGGACCCCACCCCATGCCCTGATCCCTGCAGAAGGGAGAGGAAATGCCCTCCTTCTCCACACCAGGTTACACATGGATGCACGGTCCCCTGTGTCTTGCAAAGTGTTTGTGAACACAGCATTCTGTTTCTCCTCATGACCCTCCCATTCCCAGGATCCTGCCAGATGTCCTCAGGACCTGAGCTGGGGGATCGATTCTAGAGAGGACACCATACTCTGATCAGAATTGCCCTGGCTCCACACCAGTCCAGTCCTCCAGCTTCCTCTTTCCTTGCGGGGGAGGGTCCCCCACTGTTGTTTCTCCTACGGGGAGATGGAGGGAGCTGGAAAAGAGATGAACAGATGAACTCTGCCCTCATCATCCTGAGAAGCCCTTCCCTGCTGCCCCACTGCAACTCTGAGTCCCATACCAACAAGGGCAGAAAGTTGGCAAGGCCATGGAGCCCCTGGCCTTCGCTAGTCAGGGGATGTCTCCTGGAGAATACACAGCCGCTGCTCAACTGTCATGGCAATAAATAACCCAACCACAACTGTCCCCTGGCCTGCCTCCTGGTGAGAAACACTCATTCCTGGCAGGGACACAGGCTCTGAGAGAGCCTCTGTCTCCCAGGAGACTGCTGAGGAGGGTGTTTCCAGGGTCCTGTGGGCTAAGTGACTCATCACCCACAGAGCCCCAGAGGCCGGCTGTTTGCAGCTGGAACTGGGTCTCCTGAGATCCAGAGCAATGGAGGGCAGCCCCCTCGGCCCTGTGTCAGGTCACAAAGGAGTTCTGGAGTTGGATGGTGGTGATGGCTGCACAACAGTGGGAACATCCTTAATACCATTGAACCACACACTTAAAACGGGCTACCATGGTAAACATTATGTATATGTTATCACAATTACTTAAAATATTTGAATTCAGAGAGAAAAATACATAATATATAAGAAATATTATATATAATGTATATACACCAATATTCATAAATAATCTCTGACTAGTAATTTGCAAGGGATCTTTTTACTTTTCTGTATTTTCTGAGTTTTTCTTTTAGTTTGCTTGTAGTACCTTTGTAATAAGAGCAATAACAAGAATTGTTCATTAGAATTAACAGTTATAACAATAAGCCTTTTCAAAGAAGCACTTTCAAAAATCCTTCCTGTGTATTTGTCCTGTCAATCACTTGTTCAGTGGCTGGAACACAGACATGCCTGAGGGGCTCACTGACCTCTCTCACCAACCATGGCTACCAGAGTGACCAATAAAGGGGCCTGGGCAACGGTTCCCTCAGACCATCCTTCCCTGCTCTGAACCCTTCACCGCCCTGCCCAGCTCCAAGATGTCTCCACCTGCAGCCTCGCCTCCCTCCTCCTGCAACCTCCCTTCCCTCCACCTCCAATCCCGCCTCCCTCCACCTCCAAACCCGCCTCCCTCCTCCTCCGGCCCCGCCTCTCTCCTCCTCCAGCCCCGCCCACCTCCACCTACAACCCCGCCTCCCTCCAACCTTGCTTCCCTCCACCTCCAACCCCGTCTCCCTCCAAACCTGCCTCCCTCCTCCTCCAGTCCTGCCTTCCTCCTCCTCCGATCAGCCTCCCTCCTCCTCAACTCCTTAACTCATGATGGATCGTAAGCCTAAATGGAAAACGTAAAGTGTAAAACCTTTAGAATCAAACACAAAAAAAAATTGTGTGAACTTAGATTAGGCCAAGAGTTATCAGATATGACTCCAAAAGCAAGACCCACAAAAGAAAAATTAATAAATTGGATTTTATCAAAATTTTACCTTTTATGATTCAAAAGACACTGTTAAGAACATAAAAGTGATAAGCCAGAGAATGAAAGAAAATACTTGCAAGTCATATATCTGACAAAGGACTTATATCTGGAATATAAAAAGAATATTCAAAGCTCTACAGGAAGAAAACAGCCCAAATTTCTTTTTAAAAAAAGGGCAAAGGATTTAAACAGATATTTCACCACAGACAAGATATCAAATGGCAAATAAGCACATAAAAAGATTGTAAACATTAAGAAAATCAAAACTAAAACCACAGTGATATATAACTGCACATCTGTTAGCATGGGGAAAAAAAGGCTGACAACACTGCATGCTAGAGAGAATATAGCAAAACAGGAGCTTGGCTGGGTGCAGTGGCTCACACCTGTAATCCCAGCACTTTAGGAGGTTGAGGAGGGCGCATCACCTGAGTTCAGGAGTTAGAGACCAGCCTGGCCAAAACGGTGAAACTCCGTCGCTACTAAAAATACAAAAATTAGCCGGGCATGGTGGTGGGAGCCTGTAATCCCAGCTACTCGGGAGGCTGAGCCAAGAGAATCACTTGAACCCAGGAGGCAGAGGTTGAAGCGAGCTGAGATTGTACCACTGCGCTCCATCCAGCCTGGGCAACAGAATGAGACTCTATTGCAAAAAAAAAAAAAAAAAGAAAGAAAGAAAGAAAGAAAAACAGTATCTCTAATTCATAGCTGAAGGGAAAGCAAAATGGTGCAGCCACTTTGGCAAACAGTTTCACACTTTATTACATTTTCCACGCTCTTAGATGAAACCACACAGGTCAGTGAATGGCCAGATCAGGTGAGGTTTGAGGGGAGAGCTTTGCAATCTTCACCATGTGACTTCCATCCCTAGGTTTGCATATTCCTACTTCCCAGCCAATAGGAAGAAGGGAAAACAGAAAGTGAAGTGAAAACAGCTTCATCATAAAAACAAAAAGGTAAAAAGAAAAAGTCAAAAACGTCAATATTTGAAGATGATATGATCATGCACATAGAAAACACAAGAGGATCAATAAACTATTGAAAATAGCAAGAGAACTTAGCAAGGTTTATGGAAATAGGAGCAATATACAAAATTAATAGCATTTCTCCACACTTTAATTTTTTTTAACTGAGAAAGTAGAATAAAAAATAAACTACACATTTAAAATGGCAACCATGGCCAGGTGTGGTGGCTCACACCTGTAATCCTAGCACTTTGGGAGGCTGAGGCAGTAGGGTCGCTTGGGCCCAGGAGTTTGAGACCACCCTGGGCAACATAGCGAGACCCCGATCTCTATTTTCTTAAAAAAAGGAAAAAGAAACAAAAAATTTAAAAATTAAAAGACTAAAATACCAACCAAAACTACAGAAATACCAACCAAAACTACAGAGAACCTCAGAATCCACCTAAAAATACACAAGGTAGTTACTGATGTATTCAACTACATCGAAGTTGAAAACATCTTTTCAAAAACAAAGTTAAAAATCAAATGGTCTCCTGGGAGATGGGTATTTTTAAAGCCTACAGCAAACAGTATCTAGGTTCTGGAGGTATACAGTATCTAAAATGCACACATAATTCTTACAAATCAAAAAAGAGAGAGAAGAATATATTAGAAAAGTGAACAAAAGATAAAAATTGACAATTGAGAGAAGCAACCTGAATAACTAACAAGTATATGAAGAGGACCCTGATTCATTAGTAATAACAAAAGCACACATTTAAATAATGACAACATACTACTTTGTGTAAAGTATGGAGAAGACGTGAGTAGACAGGTCCCTGTGCTCTGCTGGTGTGAGTGTGGAGTGGCATGCTGCTCTGCACAACAGCAGGGCTATACTTGGTGAGTTTACAGATGCATCTGCCCCAAAACCAGCCATCCCACTCCTGATTATAGGTCACACAGAAGCCCTCGCACACACCCATGACAGCATGCATTGCAGCCCTCAGCGGTAACAAGGAACTAAAGGCCACTTAGGCTGCCAGTACAGCCAAGGAGGAGGGAGAAGGGAGCAAGGAGGAGGGAGAAGGCAGGGGCCATCAGTATGTCCAGAGATTGCTATGTGGCCCTGGAAACACCAAGTCTGGGGATGATGGGGTAGGGGATAAATCAGGGGAGGGTGATGAGTGGAGCTCATTCTCCCACACTCCCTTCAGATCATACTGATTTGGGAGCACCATGGAATGAGAACAATGTCAAATGATGGGTGAGGAAAGAGATTCACATAAGGAGAATGTTTGCAGTCTTATGGCCACAGCAGTTTAAAAGCTAGAGAGAGTTAACCTGGAGAACAGATTTTAAAGGACAGACACTACCATAAAAAAAGATAAAGTCACTTTATTACTTCTGTCTCTACATACAGTAACAGTGAGGTATGGAGATGTACATTTTAGCTCAGTAACAGAATGTATTGTCTAGAATCAGCAACATCAAATGGACAAAGGAAAATCCAGCAGCTCTCAGCAGGTTGCCAGAAACAGGCCATGCCATGAGGCCTGGGCAGACTCCTGAGACCTGGGCAGACTCCTGAGACATGAAGAGATTGCAGTCACGTCCATGGCAGCAGCAGCAGCAGCATCTCTTGCATTGGTGAATGTCTGCTTGGACTCAAAATGGTGCTAGTTGCTTTACACATAATGATCTCAGTCCACAAATTGCTACACCTGCAAAACCCATTCTGCAGATGAGTAAACTGAGAGTTAGAAAATGCACTTGCAGAACTGAGATTTGAAGTCACTCCTCTGACTGCAGTCTACCTTCTTCCTGTTTGGAAGACCTATCTAGATAGGCTTAGCTTCAGCATCTCAAAGGCATAGAGAAAACAGCCCTCCAGGATCTCATGCAAGAAATATGGGTTAAGGGGCATAGTTCCAAGAGTACCAGCCAGGATCTGTATGACCCTGGCTGGATGGTGACAGACTTGAACATCAGCAGAGACAGGAGTGGCATAATCCTCATGCCTCCCCACTCCCGGAACTGGCATGGCGGGCATAAGCTGAATGGAGGGCCAGGGAGTGGTCAGCCCTCTGGAAATCACAGACCAACCCTCCTTCAGCCTTGGCTGGAAGGAAGCAGGGAGGCACATGGGGCCTGCAGACCTACTGTTCACCCAGGTGGACAACATGATGAACTCCAAATCACCCCAGGACTTGGGGAAGGGCCTGGACCACCGTCAAATGCCAGAGAACACACAGAAAACTAACAGGAAGGGCTGGGGAGGAGCCAAAGGGGGAGGATGGGCTTCATCTCCCTAAAGCAGTGCTTCCAGAGTAATTGATTCCAGGGCAATTCCTTATTTCATAATAATGAATGAATGAACAGGACAAAGGAAGGGTGGTATTTAGGAGCAAGGAGAGGAGGCCATGGAGCCACCTATATTAGGAACTGTCACCATCCCTCACCTCAGGCAAAGAGGTAAATAAATGCTCAGAACAGACACCTAAAGGGCCCACGAATAAATGGCTGCAAGAAACTACTGAAATGTAGTTGCTTAGTATGATTTTTAGATTATACACAATAATAAGCATTAGGATCTGAATTGTGTCCTCCCCATGGATGTTGTAGTCCTAACTCTAGTACCTGTAGACGTGACCTTATTTTGGAAATGGGGTCTTTGCAGATGATCAAGTTCAAATTAGGACCTTAGGGTGGTCCTTAGCCCACCCTAAGGGGCCCTAATCCGATATGACCATGTCCTTATAAAAAGGAGAAATTTGGAAACAGAGATAGAGGCAAGAAAAATGCCTTGTGAAGGTCAGAGTTATGCCACCACAAGCCAAGGAATGCCAAAGATTGCCAGCAAACCACAAAAGCTAGGGTGGAGACCCAGAACCGATTCTCCCTCACAGTCTCAGAAGGAATCAACAAGGCTGCCGTGTTGATTTCAGACTTCTATCGGCCAGAATCCTGAGAGAATACATTTCTGTTGCTTTGTTAAGGCAGTCCCAGCAAACTAACACAAGTATGTGTTGAAATTCTGAAATGCAATATATGATATAATCTAAATTTAGAGCTTAATTAGTAAGTGTGGTGCCCACACCAGTGTCTCATGTTCATATACTCTCTTCCCTTCATGGGACACTAGTGACATCTCCTGGTGCATGTCATCCCACTGAAAATGGTTTGAAAAACATCCATGCTCTTCCCACAGTAAACTCAGAAACGTGTCCATACAATACCCATAGAAGGCCTTCTTGTATTCTAGTGTACAGACTTGAAGTTTGAAACCAGAAAAACCTGGTTTTAATTTTGCCTTTGCCACATACCGTTTAGATAACTTTGGGCTGGGTCATACCCTATGCCTGTCTGCTCATCTGTAAAGTGGGGCTAATAACAACCACTCAACAGAACTCTTCTAAGAAACAATTAAATGATCTAAAGTATGTAAAGACTCTACACAGTAATGGAGACATTTGGAAAAGAGCTGCCACTCTTATGTGGCCTTCAGATTCTCTTGCTTTTTCTCAAATGTTTCTAGTTAGAACAGCGTTCAGCAAACCTTTTTTGTAAAGGATGAGAGCTTTGTGGACCATACAGTCTCTATGGGAACTATTTAATTCTGCCACTAAGGTGCAAAAGCAGCCACAGACAAGATGTAAGTGAATGGGCGTAACTGTGCCCCAGAAAACTTTATTTAACAAAATAGCTGATTGGATTGGGCCTGTTGCTGATCCCTGAGTTAGAAGATGTATTAAATATGTTTGGCTATAAGGACTTTAAATTCAACTAGAAATATAGATTATGCATGTTTTACTGAGACTTAGCAAGACCTACGCTGATACTCTTGTGTGCTCATTTTCAAGTACTTTCAACGTGGAACAGGAAGCTGCGTAGATTTAAAACACCAATTGCAGAAATCAAAGAAATATTCAAAATACAACAAAGAATGCATCTTGATTTGAAAAGTAAAATAGGCTTACATGAGAAGTGAACAATTTAAAACATTCAAGTTCCCATTAACACAAATAATATTAGACCAGAAAATTCCCACCTTTCCATCTATCTACCCTTGTAAGTAAGCTTCAAATGGGTTCTGATCAGGTGATGTTGTGTTCAGCAAACTGAACCAACCTTGCAAGTGAAAAGTATTTAAAGGAATCACAGCATGAACTCGTTTTGTTCCAAAGTAAGCCACAATTTAGATGGTGTTTGCTTTTGAACAGTCAATTTTTCTTTCCAGTTTTCTTTCTGTATTGGGTGCATTGATGTTTAGAATTCTTTGTTACTTGGAGTTTCTGACAATCAAAGTGTTGACTATTTTCACTAGTTTAAACATTTCATATATTTCTAATAAAGTAAAAAAGACTAATAAGGAAACACATTAGGAGGAAAGATTGTTGGGAATATTTTTGGACATTTGTACCCTGACAAATATAATGAGAATTATGTGATGGAATTGGAGGGTAAAAAGGAGAAGAAATGATGGATGTAGCTGCTATAGTCAACTGAAATGCAATCTTTTTTCCTCTAAGAACCACAGTGTGCAAAGGCAATGGGCTTTGAACTGTGCTACTTCTTAGTGCGTGGCTTGGTCCTCAGTTTCCTCCCCAATAGGTTGAAGAGAAGAAGACAATCTATCTCAAAAATATTCCAACTGCGTTCATCCTAATTGCCTCTTATCTAAGTAATAGTGAAAGCTGTTCAAGTTTCTATTGGCCTCTCGACTCTCCTGGCCCATTCTCACAGCCCTCCTCACTAGACTGTAAGTCCATGTGTTCGTTAGCTTCAGCTACTATAACAAAATAACACAGACTGAGCAGCATGAGCAACAGAAATTTATTTTTCATACAGTTCTGGAGGCTGCAAGTCCAAGATTTGGGGGCCAGTGCAGTCAGGTTCTAGTGAGAGCTCTCTTTCTAAATGGCTGCCTTCATCCTGTGTCCTCACATGGCATTTCCTCTGTGCTAATGTGGAGGAAGAGAGATGGAAAGCTCTCTGGCATCTCTTTTTATAATATGAATCCTATCAGATCAGAGCCCCACCCTTAAGACCTCATTTAACCTGGATTACTTCCTTGGAAACCCCATATCCAAATACAGTTGATCCTTGAGCAAAACGGGTTTGAACAGTGTGAGTCCACTTACACATGGGTTTTCTTTCATCTCTTCTGCCCCTAAGACAGCAAGGCCAACCCCTCCTCTTCCTCTTCTTCCTCCTCCTCAGCCTACTCAAGATGAAGATGACAGGGATGATGACTTTATAATGATCCAGTTCCATTTAATGAGTACTAAATATATTTTCTCTTCCTTATGCTTTTCATATAAGATTTTCTTTTCTCTAGCTAACTTTATTGTAAGAATACAGTATGTAATGCATTTAACCATACAAAAAGTGTCTTACTCAACTATGTTATCAGTAAGGCTTCTGGTCAACAGTAAGCTTTTAGTAGTTATGTTTTTGGGAGAGTTAAAAGTTATATGCAAATTTTCAACTGTGCAGTGGTTAGTATGCCTAACCCCCATGCTGTTTGAAGGTCAACTGTGCAGCCATGCTGGGGGTTAGGGCTTCAAGATATGAATTAGGGGTGTGCAGGGAGGGACACAAACATTCAGTTCCTAAGAGTCTATGAGGGTATAAATAGTGTCTTGTCTTCTTTTGCTCACCATTTTGTCCCTAGTGCCTAGCAGAAAATACAGCACTAGATAATTAGTAAGCGCATTGACTAAATAAATGACATAGGCAATAATTTTTTTTAGATGACCTGTAGATTACATAATTTTGACATTTGTCTGATCTGTTAAAACTGACATGGGAAAAAACCTAAGATATATCTTCTATGTTCAAAACTACTCTGAATTTAAAGCATAGTCTTACTGGCAAACTTACAACTTCCTGTAATACCTCTATGTCCTGTTATGAGCTAAGACATTGTACAGTCTTCAGTGGGAGAAGGGATTTTTCTCTTATAAAAGGCTTAGTCAAATACATCCTTTTGAGTTATGCTTAAGATACACATAGTTTGCTCCAACTGTGCCAGTATACATTATTCTACGAATAAAGTTTCCCAAATTTTTTTCATGAGGCAGAGAAATCTCGCACTTACCTATATTATTACAATTACTACTGCAATGACTACTGATTGCCAGAAGGCTGGGGGGTGGGCAGGCAGAATGCTCCAATGGCAGTAACCTTAAGGTAAAAAATATCTAAAAATTTGAACCACATTCATGAACAACAAACTGGGTAACTTTGTGTAAGACACTTCACCTCTCCACTTAGCTCCAATATTTTATAAATGCGTTATTTTGTTTATAATATTTGTATTGATGCATGAAAGCATTGCATTTATTCTTCTGAGAAAGCTCCAAATAGTGACACAATGACACTGCAGAGAGCAAGGCCATCAAGATATGAGAAATTACTAAAAATCATGCCCTAAGATGGGTGATGATTGAATTGCAGTAATGAAACTCTATCTCCTAACTCTGCTCAATCTATCCAATGAAATCAGAGGTCAGCTGTACCAGAGGAAACACTGAGAAGTCAAGACAAGATCAGTATGGTCATCTGACCTTTGTTCTCTGCTTGAGGGATAAGCTCATCTGGGAGCCCAAAGAACAAAGCAAGAGGTATCAAGGAAGTTGAAGAAGTTTATTTTTCCACAAACCAAGCAATTACTGTACCCTGAAGTGTTGAAATTTCATAATAGGCTATATTTGCAGTATTTCCCTCCAGAATAACAAGAGCCAGAACTCCAGAAAGAGAGAAATCTGAACTGATTCCCAGGCTATTTCAATATAGTCAAAGTTTCAATTATCTTCAGTAAATGAGAACTATTCTAGGTACAATATTATTTTGTGGTCAATCTGATACTGATGCAATTTCTATCATAACATGTGGACAGAAATTTTCCTGGAAGGCTTTCGATCACATCTCCAGATGGATTTATATCCAGGAGGCAATGACCTAAAAACAAGAACTGCATGTACTCATTAAAACAGTGGATCTGCTCACTAGAAACAAACAAGGCTGTCAAATGCCTTGAATAAAATGACATTACATACATTTTTTTTAGCCCATACAACGTACCAAGCAACTGCCAGCTGCATCCACCATGTTATCTAGTTCAATAATGATGATAGCCCAATGAGGTGAAGTCATTATTTTCATTTGATATAGGAAAAAGCACAGGATCAGAGGACATCCCATTGGCTTAGATGTCACTTCCAATGTTTACCCCACTGCACATGTGTGCCTTTGGCCTCCAAGAGACTTTGATGAGATCAACTCAATCACATTATTCGGGCCTTCTATGGAAGTTCTGCTGTCTACATTCCTAACAGTATATAAGGCGTTGAAAGATGACTCTGTAAAGTAAATAATAGAAGGTGGATTTTAGAGGGAAGTCAAAACTTGAAGAATGATCAACACAGTGATGGTTTTCCTCCTAAATATTTTCCCTTTTGCGCCTCCCACACTGAACTCGATGATAGATTCAGCAGGAAACTGTAGTAATGTGTGCGGTTCATTAAAATTTCAAAAGAAGATCATCTTTCTTGCCAGAGGACCGAGTCAAAAAATTCATGCAATCTGGGGAGTAAGGGGGAGAGTCCTTATGTCTCTCTCTCTCTTTCCCTCTCTTTCCCTTTCTTTCTGCTGTGCCCCAAGACCAGCAAATTGTGTATCTGCACTCTCAGTGGCAGCAACATCAAAATCATGTAAAGCTCTGATAGAAAAGCTCATTTCTCTGAATAGAGGAACAGAGAAAAGAGGACCCCTGGTATGTAAAGAGTTGTGGGGTATCTCCATTTTTTCTCCTTTAATCTCTCCATTCAAGTGTGAGCCTAGTTGGGCAGAACTGAAAACAAAGTAGAAACTAAAATTAAAAGAAACCCATCTTTCTGGGGTTCCTTCACAGGAATGGGACAAGGGGCTCCCTGGGAACCAGAGAGTGTAAGGGAAACACCTGAGAAGACAGAGCTGGAAAACAGGAATCCTAATTCTGTGTATGAACCAACACAAACACCAGGTTCATTCTCACATGTGCAAAACATACCCAAAGAAGCAGAGCAAAGGCTTTGGGAGCTGAACTGTGGTATAAATCACCACCCAAGTTCCAGACCAACCACTGAGTGATGCATGAGACTGACAGTTCCAAACAACACAGAAGAGACTGAAATACGAACTGCCATTGGAACCACCACTTACAGAAGCTGAGACAGAAGTGGCTGTCTGGACCTTAGTAAGTTGATTTCCTGCTCAAACCAGAAACATCTACATTCTGCAGAGGAATCTAACAGGACAAAAGTCCAATAGCAATTCAACTTGTTAAGGGTACAATCCAAAATCACTTGATGTGCCAAATCTATGAAAATCTGGCCAACTCCCAAAGGAAAGAAAAATCACTAGATCTAACTCCTAGATGACCCAGATATTGGAATTATCAACCACTATATTCACACCATGAGATTAAAGGTAAACACTCTTGAGACAACCAAATAAATATAAACTTGCAGCAGAGAATGTAAACTATATAAAAAGAACCAAATGAAAATTTTAGAAATGAAAAACACAGTATCTAAAATAAAATCTTCACTGAATGGATTCAATCGCAGAATGAAGATAGGAGAGAAAAGAGCCAAAAAAAGAATCTAGAACAATAAAAACTAATCCATGTTAAGAACATAGAGAAATAAGATTAAAAAAATTAACATGTCTTTGAGTGCCCACAAGAAAATACCACGACTTATAGCATTCATCTCATTAGAGTCACTGAAGGAGAGAATAGAGATTAGGGCAGAAAAGTTTGTGAAAGAAATAATGACTGAAACCTTCACAAACCTGATGAAAGACATAAATATACAGATTCAATATGTTCAGAAAGCTCCAAGGAGGATAAACTCCAAGAAAACCATGCCTAGCCTAGACATACAATCAAACTGACAGAAATCAAAGATAAAGAGTATTTCCTGAAAGTAATCAGAGGAAAAAATAGGCACATTACATGTAGGGTGACAACAATTCAGGTGACTACAGATTTCTCATCAGAAACCACAGGGGCTGGAAGGCAATGGAAAAACATCTGAAAAGCACTGAAAGGAAAAGAAATGCTAACTCAGAATTCCTCATCCAGTAAAAATATCCTTCAGGAATGAAAGGGAAATAGACATTCTCTGATACAGAAGAGCTAAGAGAATTTGTTACCAGAGATCTGTTCAAAAGAAATGCTAAAGAAAGCTCTTCATACTAAATGCAAATGACACTGGAGGGAAACATAATTTCAGGATTTAAGGAAAAAAACACAAATCAAAATATCTGTGTAAATATAATAGACTATAACTTCTTAGACTCTTTAAAATGTATATAATCATTGACAGAAGGAATTATAACATTTTATGTGACAACTATAACATTAAGTGGGGAGGATAAAGGGACCTATATGGTTGTGAGACTTCTGAATTTTACTTTAAATGGTAAGTATTAATTCTAAGTAGACAGTGAGAAGTTAGGTATGTGTTATATCTTTGGAGTAATCACTTTTTTAAAAAAGGAAAAAGAGATAGCCCAAAAGCCAACAGATAAATCTAAATAGCATACCAAAAATATTCAAATAGCCTAAAAGAAGTCATGAAAGGAAAAATCAAGGAAAAGCAACAAAAACAAAAAACAGAAGAAACACATAGAAAAATAAAATAATAAATCTAAATCTCAATGATTTCTTAACTGTAAATTATAGAAACATACCAATTACAGGACAGAGATTATAAGATTCAATTCTATGCTGTCTGCAAGAAACCCTTTTTACAAAAGGTAACTGTGAGGTGACAGATACATTAATTAGTTTGATTTCACAATGTATATGTAAATCAAAACGTTTTACATCTGAAATTATACAATTTTTCTTTATCAATTATATCTCAATAAAGCTGGTGGAACTCTTTTTAAATGCAATGATATAAATGACACTAATTATAAGAAAACTGGAATCCATACCCCCAGATTAATCATGAGAAAAACATTACACAAATTCAAATTGGTGGGCATTCTACAAAATACTTGACCAGTATACCTCAAGCTGTCAATATCTGAAAAACAAAAAAAGACTGAAAAGCTGTCTCAGACCAGAATTCCTCCGGGCATCACACCCTCCTTACAGGTAGAGACGGAGCAGATGGGCAAAAGGCCAGTGGGAGAGGTAGACAAGGTAGCCTCACAAGAAAGTGCTCCTGGGTCCCCTCTGTGGGCTTTCTCTTGCATCTTATGGACCAGAACTGAGTCCCATGTCATCCTAGTAGCAAGGAGAGCTAAAGAGCCTCTAACCTCTGAAACAAAAGGCTAGGCAGGAGGGGCTGCGAGCAGCAGTGCATGTCGGGGTAAGTTGGAGGGTTAATACTTTTTGTATTTGAATTTGTGCTTTCGTCATCGTGAGAATTATTCCATTCATGTTAATTGGAGGTGGGTGAGAGTGCTGGTCTCTAGCCAACCACCCCGCACTACAGGTATATACAGACTGACCAGGAACCCCATTATGGTTGTTCAAATACGAATATGTTTGTGTGGTTTTTCATTTGAGGAAAATGTGTTTTGGCTTCTTAATGGTGCTATGATTCCATCAAGTAGGCTGAATTATAGCTCCTCATTTCCCACGAGAAGCTAATATTCTCAACTAGAACACACACAGAGAAAGCAAGGAGAACAACTTTAGAAAATATGTGCCACCCTGTATGCTTGTAACCTTATTGAGACATTCCCCATCAGAACAGACGCCCTCCACTGTAGTCCCCCGTCAGCTATCTCCAAGGGCCAGGCAGAGGTCAGCAGAGTGTGGCAGATGTCACCACACAGGAGTCAACCTGAGCAGGGAATGGGCAGCACCCAAGCCAAAGCTCCCCCTTTCCCCACGTCACTAGGCGGCCTGGAACTCTCCCATTGCCGCCACCATGCGTAGAGCCTGCTTCCCTCCCTGGAAGAATGAGGCTGTCCAGGGTAGAACTGGCTGCAAGGAGGGGCACATGCTTTGCAGCCCAGAAAGACAGATTCCAAAGTGAGCTCCAGACCCAGCGACCCTGGGATTTGGGGAGAATTCCTCAGCTTGCTTATCAGCGAGACCAGGATGCAGAATCTGCCTGGGCAGTGGCAGCATCATGAGATGATGGGAATAATAGAGAGCAGCAAATACTCCTCTCTCTGTAAAATACTAGGTTAATGTTGTAATTTGGCATAAGTATACAGGGAAAATTGTGTGATTGTATTTTTGTGTTTATTCATCCTTCACTTTTTTTAAAAAAATGACACTTCTACAGATGATTGTATCCTCTTATCCATCATCTCCAGATGTTTTTGTTTGGTTTCTAATGGTTATTCTGAAATTGTTACTATGATTGACCTCTTTTTGTTGATTTTCAGAGGACCCTTATTTAAAAAAATAAAAATAAAAATAAAAAAACAGAAAATCTAGGAAAGTTGCATGTATCCAAAACTAAGATGCTGTTATTTCCAAATTTTTATTTGTAAATGTGTTTTTCCCTCCCTAAGCTTTTCTCAAGGGGCTACGTTGTTCCAGATCTTTCCAGCATTTGGAATAAAGTTGAGTTGCACACTTAACATTCTTCTTTAATTATGAAGTTGAAATAAACATTAGTACATGCCAGACCCAATTGTTGACGGGGACAAAAGTGCATTGGGCAATGGAGAAAGGAGTGAGTCTTTCTGTGGTCGCTCACCACATGAAATAAAAATGATGGATACTCCACATTATCATCCTTTGACAAAAAGGATAAGGGAGACAGTTTCCACTTTGGCAATTTCTTTGTTTACAGAAGAGGAAAGGTGGGAGAGGCCTGTGTTCCCAAAAGCATACTCAGTGTTTTGCAACTTCTTTGAAAAGCTGCTAGGGAACCAAGGCCTTTGCTCTCAACTGAGAGTTTCCAAGGATCATGGTCCTGGTGCTGCAAACAGGGTCAGAGCTGAGGTGGTTGTTCTGTTTGCTTTGTTTTTTTGCCAAGTTTGGGGCTGGCTCTGGGCTTATTGTGGGCTTGCACTGAGGCACTGCCTGGCAGCAGTACATGCACGGCCCAGAGAAAACTCAGATGCGTCCATGCAGCCATCAGACTGATTATTTCCATTCATCTCTGGTTACTACACTCTGGGGCATCCCCATGCTCCACAGGTAGCATTCCAAGCCCTCCCAATTCTCCATTTTCACCCCATCTCAGCCACTCCCCTGCAGCCCAGGCTCCTTCATTTGACTTTAGCACCCATGGTTCCCCTGCTGAAATGGTTGCTCCTTCCTTTCCACTGGGAGGACAATGATCTTCCATAGGTCACCTTCCCCTAGGCTCAGGGAAGCCCTGCACTCCCGCCAACACAGCAGCCATCACATTGCTTGATAACTGTTAGGAACAGAACTGTGTGCTCCCCAAAATTCACAGGCGGAAGCCCTAACCCCCAGTGTGACTGTATCTGCAGATAGAATGTTTAAAGAGGTAATTATGGTTAAATGATATCATAAGGGTAGGGCCTAATCCAATAGGACTGGTGGCCTTATAAGAAGAGAGAAAGACACCAGGAATGTGTGCACAGGAAAAAGACTACATGAGGACACCGGGAGAAAGTGGCATCTACAATCCAAGGGTAGAGGCCTCAGGAGGAGCCAACCCTGCTGATGGACTTCCAGCCTCAAGGATGTGAGAAACGTCTGTTGTTTGAGCTTCCCAGTCTACGGTACTTCATCAAGCAGCCCCAGCCGACTAATACAGTAACTGCCTGCCCCTCTCCTCCACAGTGGCCTCCCCTTACAACCTGAAGAGACCATCATTTCAAGTCACTTTTCTAGCATGGGATCCTCAGTAAGTGCATCACCAATAGTAGCTGTGTTGACAAAGTTGCAGCTGCAGCAGCTGTACTTGTTATCTTTTTTGTTATTGCCTTCAAGCAGAAAAATAAAATCTTCCTTATCTCTCTTAAGAAGTGTGCTTCCTGAGACTCCCTTCCCACGCTCCAGGCAATTGCCTGGAAGTCTCCACTCAATGTATCATGAGAAAGAAAGCAGCTTCAGAGGCCCAGATGGGTCACAAGGAGCAAGGTTGTTATGAAGGCTAAAAAGCTATAATGGTGTGTGCATCAGTCCTCCGATGCCTGCCATGGGCCAGGGATCACACAGGGCAGTGGACGAAGATGAACAGGTGAACTGGCCTCTCTCAGAGCAACGGCCATGGAGAGATAGGAAACCCCTGTTTTGTTTTGTTTCATTTTGTTTTGTTTTCTGAGACAGAGTTTCATTCTTGTTGTCCAGGCTGGAGTGCAATCGCGCAATCTCAGCTCACTGCAAACTCCGCCTCCCAGGTTCAAGCGATTCTCCTGCCTCAGCCTTCCAAGTAGCTGGGATTACAGGCATGCACCACCAACCCTGGCTAATTTTTAGTAGAGATGGGGTTTCACCACGTTGGTCAGGCTGGTCTCAAACTCCTGACCTCAAGTGATCCACCTGCCTTGGCCTCCAAAGTGCAGGAATTACAGGCGTGAGTCACCGTGCCTGGCCAGGAAATTCCTGTTCATCTGTCTTCCTTTCCGGAAATTCTGGACATGCCCACAAACAGAGCTCTGTCTAAGATTCATCTTGGTACTCCCAAACTTTAGTTAAACTGACCATATTTTTGCATTTGATTTTTAAAAATTTTTCTTTTCCCCTTTCTTCCTCCACAATTAAATATTTTATTTTGTTTATTTATTTATCATTTTATTTGTTTTTTTTCTTTTTTGAGACTGAGTCTCACTCTATCGCCCAGGCTGGAGTGCAGTGGCACGATTTCGGCTCGCTGCAATCTCCGCCTCCCAGGTTCAAGCGATTCTCCTGCCTCAGCCTCTCAAGTAGCTGGAATTACAGGCGCCCGCCACCACGCCTGGCTAATTTCTTTATTTTTATTAGAGACAAGGTTTCACCATGTTGGCCAGGATGGTCTCGAACTCCTGACCACAAATGATCCGCCCACCTCAGCCTCCCAAAGTGCTGGGATTACAGGTGGGTGTGAGCCACCTCGCCCAGCCCACAATTAAATATTTTAAATCAAGTGTCTTCATACCTCTGTTCTCCTCTGAAGATACTCATAATGGAATATTCTGGAGAAGCACAGACATGGAAGAAGCATCAATTTCCCCATGAGTTTTCAAAAGCAGAGAAATTAGATGTCCAACAAAAAATTCTATATATCCTACCAGACACTTCTCTCTATCTCTCCCCTAATTTTAGGGTTCAGAACTAACTCAAGAAAATGTTTCTTGTTATGATCGAATGAAAAAAGTAAGCATTTCAAAGGTGTTATGACTTTATTTAATTTCCAAGGCCACATGAACCTTTTGAAGCTTTACCCAGACCTAACACTTTGCTGACACACTGGGTGAACATTAGGCGGCACACAAAAAGTCATCATATGCAGTCCTTTTGACTTTTTAAAAAATTTCAGGCTGGGCGTGGTGGCTCATACCTGTAATCCCAGCACTTTGGGAGGCCCAGGCGGGCAGATCACGAGGTCATGAGTTTGAGACCAGCCTGGCTAACATAGTGAACCCCCGTCTCTACTAAAAATACCAAAAATTAGCTGGGCGTGGTGGCACACACCTGTAATCCCAGCTACTTGGGAGGCTGAGGAAGGAGAATCTCTTGAAGATGGTAGACAGAGGTTGCAGTGAGCTGAGATCACGCCACTGCACTCCAGCCCGGGTGACAGTGCAAGACCCCCTCTCAAAAAAAAATTTTTTTCAAATAAATATGCATAAAGTGGTTATCAGAGACAGGAGCTCCTTGAGTGAGGCACAGTGATAGTTCCTAATATAGATGGCTCCACAGCCTCCTCTCCTTGCTCCTAAACACCAACCCTCCTTTGTCTTATTGGGGCCACATGACTTAACCCTGCCCATTCCTCTTACCTAGAGATGGGCTTCATGACAAGGCCATTTCCCTAGACTCCACCTGCCCCACTGTGGCTAAAAATAAACCCTTGGAGCCAGCTGGCTCTGTCGCTCATCCTTTCTTTCCCCCTCCCTCCCTTCCACCACCCTCCTCTCTCTTTCTCCTTGTCTCTTTCTCAAGGTATTTTATGTCCAATCACTAAAGTGAAATGCAGGCCGGGCGGGGTGGCTCACACCTGTAATCCCAGCACTTTGGAAGGCTGAGGTGGGTGGATCACCTGAGGTCAAGAGTTCAAGACCAGCCTGGCCAACATGGAGAAACCCCATATCTACTAAAAATACAAAAACTGATTGGGTGTGGTGGCGGACACCTGTAATCCCAACTACTCAGGAGGCTGATTAGGGAGGATCACTTGAACCTGGGAGGTGGAGGTTGCAGTGAGACAAGATTGTACCACTGCACTCCAGCCTGGGCAACAGAGTAAGACCCTATCTCAAAAAAATAAATAAATAAAAATTAAAAATTAAATAAAATGAAATAAAAATAAAGTGAAATACATGTAAGGAAATTGGATATCACCTCAAATCTCCAAGTTTTTCATGATAATTTTTCCTGGTTTTCTTTCTGAGCACTGCATGAAGTAGGCTACATACTTGCTTCCAAACTGAAAATGTCCTCAAAAGATGCACACTAATCTGATAATAATGGTAACCACTGGGAAAACAAGTGGAAATGGGTAGTGGTCAAGTGGAATTTGAGATTTAAGTGGATTGCACGGATGTTTTATGATAAGAATATATTCAAAATAAAATTAGAAGAAAATTGTTGGCTATGAGCTTCCTAGTGTCCAGTGCAACTATTTATAGAATGAGGTATAAAATCCCTCAGGAGTGACCTGCCTGGTCTCAAAAGGGTTGTGTGACTTCAGGGACTATGAAGCCTAGTTGTGGGTTTCCATCTTGGCACCCAGGATGCTCCCCCTTCTTCCATGTTCCTCTTGGAGACCACCCCCTACTCTCAATTATGGTTTGCAGTGGTGGTGATGGGCCTGGTCGATCCAATCACTCCTCTGACCAGGTAAGAATCAGCAAGACACAAAGAGACCTTGGGCTCCTGGGGAAGCCATTCTCATTCTGGAGAAGCTGAGAGGATGCCGGGCCTGCAGGGCTGTAGCCGGCATTGTCGCAGTAAAGATCTGTGGAGGCAGGCCTGTGCAAATAGTGTTGAACCAGCAATGGGAATGAGCTCCTGGTCAAACCACACAAAAAGGAGGATGACCTTTGAGGTGGGTACACCTCTATTTTCTCTTCTTTTCTTTCCTTTTGCATTCTTTCCTCTTTTTTAAAGCCAGTTTAGGTTGGCTTTTCTGCCTATAGCGCCTGAAAGAGCACACAGAAGCTTATCTTTCTGCACCTGTAACTCACACCTCCAGAAGTGCAACCCAGTGTGAGCGGATTCTGACCCTTCACCCACGACCTCTTGGACAGCGTGCACAGAGGATGTTTCCTAGCCCTGGACAAAGCTCTCACCCTGTGACCTGCCATAAGCAATTCAGGCACGTGCTATCAGAGGCATTTGCTGGGATGTCCCACTGCTTTCTTTCCTTTCTGCTGTGAGCACAGGATGTTCCAGATTACAGAGAGCCCTTTGCCACCAGCTTCAGAATATAGCAGTGCGGAGCAAGACACAAGGAAGAGAGCTGCCCTCATGAGCCACTGACAGTCCCTACTAGCTAAGAAATATGCCTCTGGTGAGCAGTGGCATTGGCTGGCTTCTGTTGCATCAACTAATGACAGCTGATGAAAACACAACCCAACCAGACACCAGAAGAACAGGCCCTTGCCCCTCCCAGGATAGGTCCACTTGACTATCTCCTTGAAGCCACTTAGAAAGTAAGGTGGCCTAAGCTTTTCTCAGATGCCTCCTCTGTCTTGGCAGAAGCAACTTTCAAAATTGACTTCACTGGCTGCATTAGCAGTCAACACTTTGCAGAAACTGATCATTAAAAGTAAATAGTGAGACATTTTCCCTCACTATTTCCAACTCATTGTTTTTATGACATGATAGAAAATTCTGGCATCTTAAAATATATACTTAAGAGAATACCACACACTGGTGGCTTTCGAGAACTAGCTCTTTTCTGAAGACGAGAAGAGTCCAAGAAACGAGAAATGACTGTCACCAAAGCTTTAGAAAAAGAAAAAGCAGAACAGTCTGTTTATGGTTCCTGGGCTAATGACTTCGGAGAGCTGTCAATGTCAACAGAGCCAAGCACCACATGGGACAGAATTTGGTTCATTAGCAAATTATGGCTTGTGAGTACAAAAAAAGAAATAATTTGCCCTGAAATGGAATTCCATACCCCAAGGAGCTCTGGGAAGATTGATGGGTGCTTTGCTCGAAGGGCTCTTCCAACCTCATGGGGCCTCCTGTGGAGTGTCCCACGTCACCCATGACCCTGGTGTGGCCACACTCATCTCCGCGCAAAGCAGAATGTGTGGGGGCACCCCTCACAGGGTAATTGGCCCAACCTTCATCTTCTACAGACGAGGAAAGAGGGCATGAGGCTGTCTAAACTCATAATCAAGTCACAGCCAAACCAGAGGTGAAACCCCAGCATCACAACACAGCCATTCATTGTTCTCCCATAAGCGCATCGGTAAACATGGTTTCCTCCAGGACTTCTTGTTGGAGCTGTAGGAGGTTGAGTCTTACATGCAGCCAGCTGAGAGGGCGTGCCGTGAGGGGGAGTAGCTGAAAGTTATGGAAATGCTCCTTCCTCATAACTGCCTGAAGCCCCCAGGACACTCCAAATAATGATTACAATTTCTTCCATGTAAATTCAGCTTCTAGACTATCCTCTTGGTGCCTTCTTACACAAAATCCCAGAGCTGCCCTGGGGATGCTTGTAGTCTAGAGAGCTTCCTGGAAGGCAATGGGTTAAGGGGCTCCCAGTTTTCCTACCAAGAAGAGGAGGAATGGTGGTGTGAGAGATGGGGTGCTCAGCAAGCATCTGTTGCCAGCAGAGCCCACCCTGCAGAGTAATAATTCCAAAGTACAGGGAAGAGGAGGCAGGGACCAGGCCTTGGACCTGCTCTGGTAGGAGCCATGCTCTCTCCCTGCCCCTCTCTCCAGGTCTCAGCTGCAAGGGACAGTGACTCAGGCCCTTTTCTCCCTACACATACCCCCGCTCTGTATAACCCAGGGTTCCCGGAACTTGTCTAACTCAATGGTTTGGGATCCCAGTTCTCCAAAGCTCCGCGATTATTCCCAGAGTCCCCCAGCATGCCCTGAATACTTTCACCAGCAAGCCAGGCCACACGGGCCTGGCAGTCCACTTCTTGCCACAAGCCCATGGCCACTTGTGCTGGGTCTGCCGCTCCTGCCTCGCCTCACAGCAGCCTCTGCTAGGTGTCTCAAGGTATCCCGGGTACTGTCCTTCCAAGTGACTGAGACCCCTGTCACCATTGCTCTGAGCCCAAGAAATGCTCCTGGATGGATGGCCAGTCTCAGAGATGGCTGATGTCTTCATCCCTGTGTGTGACACTTGCTCATCTGGGCCAGTGCTCCCTGCCACAGAGATTTGAGTGCAATTGTTGTTATTCATGGTCCTGCCTGCACCCCAGGAAACACACATTTATGCATGAGCCAGGAGATAAACCCAAGAGACAAAAACAAAAAAAATTGCTGGGTGCGGTGGCAGGCACCTGTAATCCCAGCTACTCAGGAGGCTGAGGCAGGAGAATCACTTGAACTCAGAGGGTGGAGGTTGCAGTGAGCCAAGATCGCTCCACTGCACTCCAGCCTGGGTGACAAAGTGAGACTCCATCTCAAAAAAACAAAACAAAAAAAACTTACACAGCATGTTACTGTACTATTCACTGTAGGAAATTGTAACCAATGGCAAGTACTTATGTATCTAAACATACCTAAACACTGAAAAGATACAGTAAAAATACAGTATTATAATCTTATGAGACCACCACATGCATTGTTCAGAGAAACACTGTTAGGCAGTGCATGACTGTATATAACTACATATCCAGAAATCAATTGGCGAAGGAGCTCGGGGAATGCATTCTCTGCAGTGCCCTGTGGTCCCAAGCCAGCTAGGAGAAGGTACGAATGGATCAGATCCAAGAGCAATGAGCAGCCAAAATAGGAAGCAGCTGTGTCATGCAAAAGTGGCTCGAAGATCCTGTTAAATTCTTTGCTTTTCGCCATTTCACTTGGAAGGACGCTGTGGAGCCCAATCTGTATGGAAGAGTTAGGGGTTCGGGGACAGAATGCAAGTCTAATTTAGGCCACATGGCTCTGAAGTTAGAACTGCTTACAAGCCACGGAAGAGGCCCCTGACTTAGGATGAAACAGCTGACCTGCTCCAGGAGGGTATGCAGCGGGTGCTCTGATCCCTGAACATCCAGGGCCACGCCAGTGCAGTAAGAGTGACCCCTTCGATCTTGTCACTCCTTGACTGCCTGCCTCCCACGGCTCCCCTTCCCTGCTGACTTCAGGCTTCCAGGTTCCAAGGAAGACTGTGCACATTCCCAAATCCCCTCCTTCAAAATGAACCCCACTGTAAATTCATAAAAATGTGGGAGTAAAAATCTTTTTGATATTAAAAGTACTACCTTAGTTCAGAAACAAGAAAGGGCAAACTCTGTGAGATAAACAAGAGAAAACCCCAACAGCTGGTGTAGCCAGTGCCTCCCAGCCCTTGGGGAATGGGACAAGCCAGGATTCATGACGCAGGGATGAATGCCCCAGCATAGGTATTGATGCACCCATCCTAGAGACATCCTCCCCGAGACTGGACTCGTAGCCTGCTGGTACCTGGTGCAGGGCCCAAATTCTCACCTTTGCCATGGTGCATGAATATCAGAAACACTAGGTAAAAACTGATTTGGAGCCAACAAGCATCACACTACCCGAATCGAGGGGCCCAAGAAACTGCCCCACAGGGAGACCACCAAGGCCAGGTGCACCTGGTAGGGAAGCCCACCAGGAGATGGACTTGCACACAAATATGAGACAGCACATTAGGAAGGCTAAGGTCCTGGCACCTGGGCGAAACCATACCTGTAGAAGTAGGTGACAGAAGAATGTGAAGGGAGCATGAAATAAGTGTATCCAATGCTGGATTTATTTTAAAAAAGATTTGTTCACCATCCCAGAAGCCATTATCACTTTTACATGGATGTTCCTTTCCTTTCTTCTTTATTACTGAAGAAGATCAGGCCAGGGACTTACATAGGCTTACATAACAATGCTAGCAGTTTGTGGGCAGTGTCTTGTTTATCACAACAATCTTAGACTTAACATAACTAAGGCTCAGAGAAATTAAGCAACCTGTCCAAAGTAACACAGCTAGAGATGGAGGTGATGGAGCGAGGCAGGGCTGGACCAGATCCAAGGCGGCCACCAAGTCCTGTAATCACTGAGAACTCCCAACTCCTGTCTTGCTGTTTTTATTCTACCACATGTATTGTGAAGCACGTCCACAATGCATTGGTTTCCAACTTGTCTGAGTCCAATGACACAGAACACCCATCCATGCACAAGTTACATCAAATGGATTTATCACTTACAGCTAAGCAGTAAGGACAACGGGAGCCTAGGATTCATTGCAAGCCATCCCCCAGAACTCAGGAAAGGTGCCTGGGGCAGATGGAGTCTCTTTTGCTTGTGCCCTACTTGCGCTACAGCTGCCGGACTCTGGAAAGCAGCCTACACAGGGTTTTACACTCCAGAGGCTACATGGTGTGCTGGGCTAAAGCACTGAAGGACATCTTGTTTCTAGGAAGGGACTGGACAGAGCCCAGGCTATTCCAGCCAGTCTCCGGCATCTCAGAATGTTGCACTCTCAGCACAAGCTACAGTTACTCTTGAAATCCACAAGCAAGCAGGTGGGAAGTACTGGGTCAGACCCAAAGAACTGTCCTGCATTTTTGTCCCTTTTTTCTTTCTTCTCCAAGCCAAATGACTAATCTTGGCCTCTTGAAATGTGCCAAGTGTCTGTGCTGACACTGCAGTTATATCATCTCATTTAATCCTTGAAGTAACACCAATTGACCATGCGTTCCAGATACAGAATCCAGTTCCAAGAGGTTTTCCCAAGGTCATAGAGTGAGAAAATAGAAGATCAAATCTTATCACATCTGAAATCCATGGTGTTTTCACTGAACTGCACTACCTCTCAAAAGACTATTAAAAGCCCACCCATTTATGGTTTTGTTTTATCGTAGTAAAATACACCCAACACAAAACAAAGTTTTCACCATTTTTAA
Source organism: Gorilla gorilla gorilla (assembly GCF_029281585.2). Classification (NCBI taxonomy): domain Eukaryota; kingdom Metazoa; phylum Chordata; class Mammalia; order Primates; family Hominidae; genus Gorilla; species Gorilla gorilla. The sequence continues at coordinate 55,085,324 of NC_073230.2, forward strand.
GTGTTGTAATTCAGTGGCATTTAGTACCTTCAGAATGTTGCTGAATCATCACCTCTCTCTCTAGTTTCAGAACTATTTCACTCAGACGCATCAAACAGTCATTCCCTATTTCCCCTCCCTCCAGCCTTTGGAAGCCACTAGTCTCCTTTCTATCTCTGTGGATTTATGTATTTTGCATGTTTTATATAAGTGAAATTATACAATATGTAATCTTTGGTGTCTGGCTTCATTTACTAACATAATATTTTTGAGGATCATCCACATTGTACCATGTATCAGTACTTTATTCCTTTTTATGGCTAAATAATGTTCCACTATATATGGATATAACACATTTTCTGTTCATTCATCAGCTGATGAAACTTTGGGTTGTTTCCACCTTTTGGCGATTATGAATAGTGCTACTATGGACATTTATGTACACATTTTTATTTGAACATTTGTTTTCAATTATTTGGGGGTATGCATTTATAAGTGAAATTTATGAATCATTTAGTCATTCTGTTTAACTTCTTGAGGAGCCAACAAAATGTCTTCCATAGGGGCTGTACCATTTTACACTCCCACCAGTGGTGTACAAGAGTTCTAATTTCTTCACATCCTTGCCAACACTTGTTATTCTCTAATTTTTTTCTTTTTTTTTAGTAATAGCTATCCTAATGGGTTTGAAGCAGTTCTAATTGTGATTTTGATTTACATTTCTCTAATGACTAAATGGCACTGAACCACTTTTCATGTGGTTATTGTCCATTTGTATACATTCTTTGGAGAAAAGTCTGTTCAAGTTCATTGCCTATTTTGTTGTTGAGCTGTAGTAATTCTTTATATATTTTGGATACTAGTCCCTTATTGGATACATGATGTGCAAATATTGTCTTCCATTTTGTGGTTGCCTTCTTTCTTAATAATGTCTCTTGATGCACAAGAGCTTTTAATTTAAATGAATTCCAACTTGTCTGTTTTTTATTTTGTTGCTTGTGCTTTCATGTCATTTTTAAGCATATATTTGTCAATTGATTTTTGACAAAAATGCCAAGACAATCCAATAAGGAAATAATAGTATTTTCAACAAATATTGAATTTCCACATTTAAAAAATAATTTAACCCTTTTTCCTTATCATACACAACAATTAACTAAAAATGGGTCATAGACCCGAATGTAAAATGAACTATAAAATTTCTTGGGCCAGGCGTGGTGGCTCACGCCTGTAATCCCAGCACTTTGGGAGGCCGAGGCGGATGGATCATGAGGTCAGGAGTTCAAAACCAGCATGACCAACATGGTGAAACCCCACCTCTACTAAAAAATACAAAAATTAGGCGAGCATGGTGTAATCCCAGCTACTCAGGAGGCTAAGGCAGGAGAATTGCTTGAACCTGGGAGGTAGAGGTTGCAGTGAGCCAAGATCGCACCACTGCACTCCAGCCTGGGCAACAGAGGGAGACGCTGTCTCAAAAAAAAAAAAAAAAAAAACAACTTCTTAAAAGTCTGTGATCTTGGATTTGGCAAAGATTTCATAGACATGGCACCAAAAGCACAATCCCTAGAGAAAAAAATGAATAGGCTGGACTTTATCAAAGTTAACAAAAATTTGTTCTGCAAAATATATCATTTCTTATTGGATGAAAGGACAGGCTGCAGAATTGAAGAAAATATCTGCAAATCTTAGGTCTGATAAAGCACTTGTGTCCAGAATATATGAAGAACTCTTACAGTTTAATAATAATAAGATAAGCAACCCACTGAAAAATTGGCATAAAAGTTTAAAAAAAAAGGAAAAACTGGCAAAAGTTTTAAATAGACACCAAAGATACATAAATAAATAATGACAAACATGCTATAATAAATAATGAGATAAAAGATGCCATTAGCCATTAAGGAAATGCAAATTAAAAACATAACAAGATATTACCAGAAACCTATTGGAATAGCCAACATTCAAACACCAACACCCACTGTCAAGGATGTGGAGAAACCGGAACCCGTATACATCACTTGTAGGAAAAAAAAATGCCACAGCCACTTTGGCAAAAAGTTGGGCAGCTCCTTAAAAATATCCACTTACCATATCCTGAACAATTTCACTTCTAGGTATATATCCCAGAAAAATGAAAACATATATCCACACAAAGACTTATATGTGAATGTTTCACAAAAGCATTATTCATAATATCCAAAAAGTGAAAACAATCTAAATGTTCACCAACTTATGAATGCATAAGCAATATATGGTATATTCATCCAATGGATCGCACTTAGAAATAAGAATGAAGGCAATGCTGATACAGGAAACCACACGGATGAATTTCAAAAACATTATACGAAGTGAAAGAAGCCGGACACAAAAGACCACATATAGTATAATTCTATATATATATGAAATTTCTAGGAATTTCTGTCTATAGAGATAGAAAGCAGGCCAGTAGTTGCCTGGAGTCAAAAATGGTAGCTGGGATTCATTGCAAATGGGTAGGAGGAAATTTTGGGGGTGGTGATAATTTCTAAAACTGAATTGTGATGGTTTACTAAAAGTCACTGAATGTACATTTCAAATTGGATGAATTTTATGGTATGTATACATCAATAAAGATACTTGAAGACATACATAGTTTTAAGAAATATCATTTTAATTGCTATATAATAGTCCATCAAATGGATATGCCATATTTTATTAAGCAACTACTGAATAACTATTGAATAATGAGATTATTTCCAAACTTTCATTCTTTTAAATGCTTCAACCAATATGTTTGTTTGATTTTGTGCAAATCTGGTTTTTAATGGTCTCTTTAGGTTGATTCCCAGAAATGGAACATAGGAGAAGGGGATGCCCATTGACAGGGCTCTTGTTACCTAGCTGCCCTCTGTTTTCTTTAACATTATATAAGGTTAAACAGCTCAGCAATGAATGGAAACATACATGTTAAAAATTGAGGGCCAGGCACAGTGGCTCACTCCTGTAATCCCAACACTTTGGGAGGCTGAGGCAGGTGGATTGCACGAGGTCAGGAGTTCAAGACCAGTCTGGCCGACATGATGAAACCCCATGTCTACAAAAAATACAAAAATTATCCAGGTGTGGTGGTACATGCCTGTAATCCCAGCTACTCAGGAGGCTGAGGCAGGAGAATCACTTGAGCCTGGGAAGTGGAGGTTGCAGAGAGCCAAGATGGCATGATAGGGTTTGGCTGTGTCTCCCCCCAAATCTCATCTTGAATTGTAACTCCCACAATTCCATGTGTCATGGGAGGGACCCAGTGGGTCCCTGTGAATCACAGGGGCAGGTCTTTCTCGTGCTGGTCTCATGATAGTGAATAAGTCTCACATGAGATCTGATGGTTTTATAAAGAGGAGTTCCCCTACACAAGTTCTCTCTCTTTTCCTGCCTCCATCCGTGTAAGATCTGACTTGCTCTTCCTTGCCCTCCGCCACGATTGTAAGGCCTCCCCAGCCATGTGGAACTGCAAGTCCACTAAACCTCTTCTTCTTCCCATTCTGGGGTATGTCTTTATCAGCAACATGAAAACGGACTAATACAAGGTGCCACTGCACTCAACCTGGGAGACAGAGCAAGACTCTGTCTCAAAATGAATAAATAAATAAATAAATATAAATAAAATTAAAATTGAGGGGTTGGAAAGGCACTTCTCAACAAACAAACCTTACTTGGGCACATTTGGATTATAAAAAATAAACCCCTTCTAAAAACTATAAAAAATAAAAGGGGCAGAATCCATAATTTATCCTGATTTTTCTGCAAAAACTATTTCAGGGACACAAAATCAGATAATTACAACAAGTAAATGCCTGAAGTAAATAAACAGAGTAATTCTAGCTAGTACACAAAAAGGAAAAAAATATACTGTTGCCATGGTGTGACCCCCTTAAGTTACAATACTAAGAGGTCTTTACTCGTCATAACAGGAATAGTCTGGTGTTCTGGGGAAGGTGTTAATACCAGAAATACGGGAGCAGGGGAAACACCCCAAGTTTGCTGGGTAGGATCTTGCAGAGGAGGCTCAGGCGCTGAACTGGATAATTCAAACAAATCATCTGGCTTCGCAAAAGTCCTCATGGGGAAGTGTCAGATCACGCAGGTGTCCACAGTGGACTGGGACCTGGGCAGCACTGAGTTCCCCTTACTGACTGCACCATCCATGAGCTGAGCCTGCCTTCTGGGGAAGGAGGGGCATCTCCAGGAAGAGCAACCGGGCCAGGTCAGAAGGCCTCCTGTGTCTCCGGGGCAGTGTGGTCTTCCTTCAGGAGAGAGTGAGTCATCACTGAAGGAGAACAGAGCAAAGGCTCCACAGTCCAGCCGTACTGGGCCCAAGCTCTCAGCCCCTTTCTGGCCCTGCCACGCTAAGATAGGATCATCTCCCTCATGCATGCAGCTGATGTGTGCGTGAGCACACGCTTGCCAGGCAACTGGCCTGCACCGGCTGTCTCTGCAACGCGGAATTTACAAATGCCCTTCCCGTGAGGAAGGAAGAGTAACCCGATTGACTCTCCGCTACCAAGCAAGCCCTCTGCCACTTTACAGTGCACTAACTGCTTACAATGATTCCCCTTCTCGGGAATCGCTTTTCTAGCTCTTCCTCTACAGTCGGGGAGCTGAGCCCCCAGAAGCCAGCAGTCGCACTAGTAGGGCAGGGCAGAGCCCGCTTGACCCCTTCCTTGGGAGGGGGGCCTAGCGCCGGGGCGCGTTTCCTCTTCGCGCTGCCCTGTCCTGGCCCGCCACTGGAGCCGGTAGCCCGCGGGGAAGCGGGGGCGGAGGCGACCCTGGGGGTGGCCTGTGGGCCCCCATGCGAGATCTCGACGGTTCCTATCTACTCCATTCTCCCTCCCCGTCTCCCTGAGCCCCGCCCCTGGGTCCCTTGCCGGAGCCGCTCACCCCCTCCCCCGCAGGCGTTGTGCTGGGCCCGGGGCAACTTCCCCAGAACGTCCGGCCACCCTGCGCGGAAGCACGCCTGGCAGAGCTGCTGAGCCAGGCTCAGGTCGCGGAGTAGGGGCGCTCCCACCGCGTCCTCGGCTCAGCTTCGGAAGCGCCCCCGCCCCGCCCGGCGAGCCCGGGAATGGCGCGCGCGCCCCCTGCCGGCCACGCCGGGACCAGCGGCACCCACAGAGGGCGCGCGGGCAGGGCGCGAGGCGGCAGGCCCCTCTTCCTCCCGGCCCTCGCAGGCTGAGAACATCAAAAGGCAGGCTTCCTTATGGACGCTTTCGTTGAAATTCAGCATTGTGGCCAGTCTTGAAAGTACAAAAAAAAAAGAGGGCAAATGTGCTGCACCACTTTAACACAACTTCAGTGACCCTGTTGTCTTCTTCTCTCAGATCTTCCTTCTGCTGCTGTATCTGCATTTCCTCATAACCCCAACAATAATGAGAGCATGGCCCGGGAACCCGCAAACTTTTTTCTGGAAAAGGCCAGATAGTAAATGTTTCTGGCTTTGTGAGCAAGATGGAAAATCGCCCATAGACAATATGCTGAGCCGACTGAGCCTGTGCCAGTCCCTGGGAGCCGACGCTAACTGGAAACAGCCAGGCCCGTTGTGCAAAGTGCCCACTTGTTCATTAAATCGAGGCAGGTGTGACTTCAAGGCTACCACCCTCTGGTCCTTGTCAGGTGCAGGCTCTGTTAGCTGTTCCTGCCACATCCCTTCCTGGGCCACAGGGCCGTCCCTGGATCCCCAGGTGTCTCTCCAACCATAACCCTGCCTGGGCCCTGCTATGTCATTCAAGAGCCATGAGGCCCCTGAAGATCAGTGGCCCCTGCTGCCCTGGGCCCACAACCTGTCACTAGCCTGTTGGGGTTTAAGGGTGAAAAGAAAGACCTCAGACACACATATGTGCACATGCATGCACAAACACACGCATGCACGCACACACTAACATGCACCAACATGCGGACCCACTAACCCGGAACCACTGGGTTTCTGTGGCAGTGAGAGTAGGAGAAAGGCCTAGGATGCAGCTTGTAGTGAACTCTTATAATTCCATGTTACCATTCCCAACAGAGGTTTAACTTTTTCCTACCAGAGGCAGGGTTTACTCACCCTTAACACAGTTTCCAGCTCTCCACCTCCTTCCAGTTCCTCAATGTAATCAATCCAGACATCTGCCTTATACAGCCACCTCCTGGTGACCACTGCCCTACGAGACAGCTGGATACAACCTACTTGACTCACCCCACTGACCCCACATGGACCTCACAGATATGCTGCAATGACAACCTCTCAGTCATGGCGTGATTACATGGAACCGGTGCCTGCTTGCTCTAAACCCATCAATTAGAATTCCCTGTGGGAAACCTGCCTGGGGTAGACCCCTGGACCCCACTTAAGGCCTCAGCTCACAGGTCCTCCTCTCTCTCTTGATCCCCACCCAGTGGTTGTGTGTGTGTGTGCCCCAGGCAGCTCCCTCCATTCCGCTAGCCATGTGAGGTATTCTGCCTTCTTCTCTCTGGGATCTGTGAGTAATATGCTGCTTCTGTGACTCTATGTGCTTTGTAGAGTTGCCTCCTCTGTCTCCCCGGACAGATGCACCAGAACCTAGCTCCTCTCCTAGTCAGGGCTCACCTAAAGAGTGGCCATCTTATTGGGAATAGCTGGAAACAGGTCAGATGGGAGCCACAAGGAGTCTGCCAGTATGAACAAGATTCCTGTGAGAGCAACACCAGGCCATGGGTCTCACCCTCAGGCATGAGGCCGCCTGCAGGCAAAAAGAAGAATCTTGTGAAAGGTGTGCTGTACACATCCACCACCAAATCCCCGAGGCCCATTAGGTGGGGCACAGTTTATAGGAACTCTGCAGAAAGAGACCACAAGACCAAATCAGAGAGAATCACAACAGCCTCAGCCACATGGTTCCCTCCATGAGCAGAGGCACCCACAGCACCGAGGAGAGGGGAGGGGAGCTGAAGAAAGGGGAGGGGAGGGTAGGAGAGGATGTCTTCAAGCCACCCTGTTTTCAGCCCCACAGGCCCCGTGATATGAGAAGCACAGAGGGTTTCTCCAAGTACAGAGAACAAAACAGGAATAATCCTCTAGTTCTCCTTCCACACCCTCATCCTAGGGCATTTTTATTTATGCAGAGTACACACTCCCTGTCTTGTACCTCACTTTCCTAGGTGAGGGTGCCCCCTAACATGCTGGCTTGGTGGGTGTTTTCCTGGGTCATCCCCAGCGGGCACCTGAGCCTGGGCTATGCAACCTGCTGCCTCCTCCTTGTAGGAGCCCCCTCTCCCAGCTGTAGGTCTCTTCCTCTCAAAGGACTCAGCATCAGCCTCATGCAAGAAATATCCTTGGGAAACAGTGGCCTGACAAGAAGGGTGAGGGTGAAGGAAAGGCTAAGAATTGGGCAGCCAGGAGATGGCTGGAATTGGCTAAGAATTGGAAAAATTGGAAAAGGCTAAGAATTGAGATGGAGACGGTGAGGGAGGAGGGAAAGCAACAGTGGACCCACTTTGCTGATAAAAGAGCTTAGGTCAGAACAGCCTCCAGACACAGAGAGGAATGGCCTCCAGGTATGAGGGCAGCAGAGGGGCTGCAAATGGGAAAGAAGAGTGGCCTCCAGGTATGAGGGCAGCAGAGGGACTGGAAATCGGAAAGAGTACAGGGTGTGGAGGAAGAAGGGGCAGCCACATCACTGCAGGAGACTCTGGACAAAGGAACATTTTCCTCCAAGCACCCAAGGTGCTTTGGTGTGACACCATCTGGTTGTAAATTGATTTAAGGATAGGAACAGAAATTTGATCAAAAGTCAGAAATATTTTCATACCTTTGACAAATTGTCCTCCTTACTCACTGGAATTTACATCAAAGAAGTGACATGAGTGGAGAAGGCTTTTCTGGGAAGGATGGGAGGGGCCAGGATAGGGAGGTGCTGGCAGGAAGGGGAGGATTCAGGAGGGAAAGAAAAGGGGAGGGGAGAGCAGGCTGCAGCCGCGGGGAACCTTGCACAGGCCCTGCAGCCTCACCCACCTGGGGTTGAGTTGGACTCTGCTGACTGTAGCCTCTCTGAGCCTCCAGTTCTCTCTGGAGCTCTACCTCATAATATCTACCCCAGTGGCTAGTTTTGAGGACTTCACAAGATAACACCTGGCACAAAGTAAATGCTCAATAAAGGTTAATACTAATATTACTCAGATAACTTATTAGGTCTCTGTTCAGAAACCAACCCTCACATTTTATAGTTATTTTTAAAATTTACATAAAATGCAATTCCTTTCTCTGTCTCTCTCTCTCGTCTACAATTCTATGAGTTTTGACAAATGGCACAGGATCACGTAACCAGCACCACAATCAAGACAGAAAAGTTCCACCCACCTCAAAAGTCTTTCTCACCATCCTTTGAAATCCAGCTCTCTCCCATCTCTAACCCAGGACATCTCCATCCCTAAGGCTTTCCCTTTTCCAGAAGGTCATATAAATGGAATTGTATAGTTTGTAGTCTTTTGAGTTGGACTTCTTTCATTCAGCATAATTATTTTGAGATTCTTGCATTCTGTTGACAGTATCAATAATTTGGGGTTTCTTCGCTGAATAATATTCCATTGGATGGATGTACCCCAGTTGGTTGGTACATCCATCAGCTGAAGGACATTAGGTTTTCATTCTTGGCAATTATAAATAAAAGTTGCTCTAAGTATTCATGTAATAAGTTTTTGTGTGACCCATAAGCTTTCATTTCCACTGGGTAAACACCTAAGAGGGAGATTGCTGCAACACACATGGTAAATGTAAGTTTTACTTTACAGGGAAATTTTCAAACTGTTTTCTTTTTTTTTTGTTTTGTTTTTTTGAGACAGAGTCTTGCTCTGTTGCCCAGGCTGGAGTGCAGTGGTGCAATCTTAGCTCATTGCAACCTCCGCCTCCCGAGTTCAAGCGATTCTCCTGCCTCAGCCTCCCAAGTAGCTGGGACTACAGGCAGGTGCCACCAGGCCCAGCTAATTTTGTATTTTTAGTAGAGACGGGGTTTCACCATGTTGGCCAGGCTGGTCTCAAACTCCTGACCTCGTGATCCAACTGCCTCAGCCTCCCAAAGTGCTGGGATTACAGGCGTGAGCCACCACACCTGGCCCCTTCAAACTGTTTTCTAAGCAGTTGACCCATTCTGTGTCTCCACCAGCAAGCGTAAGAGTTCCAGTTTCTCTGCCTCTGCCAGAACTTGATAATGTCCATTTTTGGTTTTGTTTAGCTTTGCCTTGTTTTTGAACTAAGGGAGGTGGAATGAGAGCTCACTGTGCTTTTAACTGGCATATCCCTAGTGTCTCATGCTGTTACATTCATGTGCTGCCTTACCATCTGTGTCTCTTCTTCCAGAAAGTATCTGTTCAAATCTTTTCCCTTTTTTAATTCAACCCTCACTTTTACTTGTAACTGTGTGAACTTGCCACATGTCTTTCCCTGCTTTGCTTTGGGTAACTAGAGGGAAATAAACCCACTGAAGACACTAAGCATGTATGAGACACACACAGTCATGTTTGGCCATATGCCAGAAGGACTAGTAACTTTGCCATCTTACCCAGGGTGGCAAGTAGACATCCTTCAGCTTCACCCACACCTCAGGCAGCTGTCAGTATTTCATTCCAGGAGTCTTCTTCTTTGCTTTCAACTGGGCCATTATAGAGGGGCCAAGCTCTCCCAACATGCCCCCGGCACACTCCAAATCTTGGGAGAGGGGTTGGAGACAGACTTTGGCTGCCCTAAGAAGACCCCAGGTTCCTGTTGCCCCTGAAGCTCTTCCTCATGACCAGCCTCGCCCACAGTGAATCTCAGGCTGTATGGGCTTAGGAGAGTCGCTCCAAGATTTAGGAAACCCCCACCTCAGGGCCCTGACTTTCCAGGCATGTCTCTCACTATTGGAGCTACATAGAGGATACTCAGTAGAGAAAATCAATGGTTTTGGTGTAAAATAGTTATACCCTAGAAGTTAGCATTATAAAGCTTAGAGAAAAGTCACTCCTATAAATACCCTTGTAAGGAAGCTCCTCCGAGACATTCCCACAGCACTGGGCAGCCAGGAATGATGCTGGCCAGCCTGGAGTCCCTGCCTAAGATGCTACTTCTGGGAGCCAGGATGCAAAAGGTGGTTACTTAGAGAAAACCGTGGATGAACATCACTGTGAATCGCCAAAGAAAGGAGAGAAATTGAAACTTCTGTGTAAGACTGCAAGGAGGAGAGAAGAAGCAAGGAGGTGTCTGCTTCTTACTCCCTTGGGAAGCTTGTCTAGTACCCAAGTAGATGTTTCCTATTTTGAGTTCCTATCATACTTTTCTCTCCCCTTCCTTCCTCCCTTCCTTCTTCCTTTTTCTTTTCTTTTCTTTTCTTTCTCTTTCTTTCTTCTTTCTTTCTTTCTCTTTCGCCCCCTCTCTCCCTCTCACCTTCTCTTTCTCTCTCTTTTTCTCTCTCTCTCCCTCTCTCTTTCTCCCTCCCTCTCTCTTTCTTTCTCTGTCTCTCTCTTTCTTAGAGATGGAGTTTCACCCTGTTACCCAGGCTGGACTCCTGAACAGCTGAGAGAACAGGCATGCACCACTGTGCTGAGCTTATAATACTTTTCAATAGCTCTTCAGAAGCCAAAAAAAAAAAAAAAATGAGAGAGAGGGAGAGAGAATAACACATGGCAATGGCACATACACAGACACAAACATGTAAATATAGTTTTTACATAAACTAACACCCACCAGAGTGGCTTCCCCCAACTCATACTCTTTCCCTGGCTTTAGGTTGTCAACGATGATCATATCTGATGACTGATAACAAAAAAATGTTGATAAATATGGTAGTGATAATGGTGATGATAGTGATGGTGATGTTGAGGATGGTGGTGATAATGATGGTGATGACGGTGATGATCATGATGATGGTTGTAATGATGATGACAGCGATGATGATGATGGTAATGAAGAGATGATAAAGTGATGATTTTTTCAATAATGGTGATGATGATGATGATGATGGTGATGATGTGATGACCATGATGATGATGATGGTAATGGTGATGATGGTGATGATGACAGTGATGAGGATATGGTAATGGTGATAATGATGATGGTGGAGATGGTGATAATAGTGATGATGATGATGGTGGTAATGGGGACAATGACGGTAATGGGGACAGTGATGATGGTGATGTTGATTGTGATAATGGTGAAGATGATGATTATGATGGTGATGATGAAGATATAGCACAATCTATGGAAAGTTCACTATGTTCTTGGCTTTGTACTAGTTCTTCTTACACATAATTTCATTCCATGTTCACAGCAACCCTTTGCAAAAATGGAGTCCCAGGAGCATGATCACACAGCGTGGACTGACCAGCCTGACTCTCACCCACATACAGAGAAGGAGGATCATCAGTGCACAGCTCTAAAACACACTGTCACAAAGAACTCTGTCAATCGGAGAGGTTATTTCTTTTAAAACTGACATTTAAACACTTTCCTTATGCCATATGCAAAAATCAACTAAAGATGGATTAAAGACTTAAATGTAAAACCTAAAACTGTAAAAACTCTGGAAGATAATCTAGGAAATTCCATTCTGGACATATAGACCCTGGCCAAGAGGGCCAAACAATTGTAACAAAAACAAAAATTGACAAATGGGACCTAATCAAACAACAGAGCTCCTGCATAGTAAAAGAAACTATCAACAGAGCAAACAGACAATCCACAGAATGGGAGAAAATATTTGCTAACTATGCATCTGACAAAGGTCTAATATCCAGAATCTATAAAGACCTTAAACAAGTTAACAAGCAAAAAACAAACAACCCCATTAGAAAGTGGGAAAAGGACATGAACAAACACATTTCAAAAAAGATATACATGTGGCCAACAAGCATATGAAAAAAATGCTCAACATCACTAATCATTAGAGAAATGCAAATCAAAATGACAATGAGACACCTTCTCACATCAGTCAGAATGGCTATTATTAAAAAGTCAAGGCTGGGCGCAGTGGCTCATGCCTGTAATCCCAGCACTTTGGGAGGCCGAGGCAGGTGGATCACGAGGTCAGGAGATTGAGAACATCTTGGCTAACACGGTCTCTAGTAAAAAATACAAAAAATTAGCCGGGAGTGGTGGCGGGTGCCTGTAGTCCCAGCTACTTGGGAGGCTGAGGCAAGAGAATGGCATGAACCCAGGAGGTGGAGCTTGCAGTGAGCCAAGATCGTGCCGCTGCACTCCAGCCTGGGTGACAGAGTAAGACTCCGTCTAAAAAAAAAAGTCAAAAAATAACAGATGCTGGCCAGGTTGGGGAGAAAAGGGAACACTTACACACTGCTGATAGGAATGTAAATTAGCTCAGCCATTGTGGAAATCAGTGTGGCAATTTCTCAAAAAACTTAAAACAGAAGTACCATTCCACCCAGCAATCCATTATTGGGTATATACCCAAAGGAATATAAATTGTTCTATCATGAAGACACATGCACATGTATGTTCATCACAGCACTATTCACACAACAGCAAAGTCATGGAATCAACCTAAATGCCCGTCAATGGTAGACTGAATAAAGAAAATGTGATGCATATATACCATGGAATACTATGCAGCCATACAAAACAATGAGATCAGGTGCTTTGCAGCAACATGGTTGGAGCTGAAGGTCATTATCCTAAACAAACTAATGTAAGAATAGAAAACCAAATACCACATGTTCTCACTTATAAGTGGGAGCTAAATGTTGAATACACATGGACACAAACAGTAGAACAACAGACACTGGGGCCTACTTAAGGGTGGAGGGTAGGAGGAGGGAGAGGATCAAAGAACTACGTATCGGGGCAGGGCATGGTGACTCATGCCTGTAATCCCAGCACTTTGGGAGGCAGAGGCAGGTGTTTCACCCGAGGTCAGGGGTTCGAGACCTGCCTGGCCAACATGATGAAACTCCGTCTCTACTGAAAATACAAAAATTAGCCCAGCATGGTGGCACATGCCTGTAATTCCTGCTAATAGGGAGGCTGAGGCAGAAGAATCCCTTGAACCTGGGAGGCGGAGGTTGCAGTGAACCGAGATCGCACCACTGCAATCCAGCCTGGGCGATAGAGCAAGACTCCGTCTCAAAACAAAACAAGACAAAACAAAAAAACTACCTATTAGGTACTATGCTTATTACTGGGTGGTATAATAATCTGTACACCAAACCCCAAACCCCCAAGACACACAATTTACCTATATAACAAACCTGCACGTGTACCCTTGAACCTGAAATAAAAGTTAAAAAAAATAATAATTCTGTAAGTGGGTTTTAGAGTAATAAACCCATTTACAGTAAATAAGAAAAAGAGGTGCCTGCATGTACATCCTTTGATTTTTTCTTTCTTTTTTTTTTTTTTAAAGACACTGCCAAAGTACCTGTCTTTCTTTGCTTGGCTTTTTCTCTTTGTTCTTAAATTCACGTGGAAAGAGCAATTGTGCCTTCACAACTATTATTTGGTTGGCTTCACTCCACAACCCAGAGAGCTGACTTTCTTTGAATTTCTGTCTTATAGAGGGAGAAAAATCATCCCACTCCAACACCCTCCTCCCCACACAGAGTGCCAGGACCTGGCCCCCCATGTGATGTGCACCTGCTAGAAAAGACAGGTTTTCCCGCCCATCACCTGCCTGCCCAGGCCAGGGTGTGTGAGTGAATGTGAAGCATGCAAGACTCATGGGAGCATTGCAAAGGCAGCCTTACCTTTGTCTCTCTTGCACCTTTTTGCTTCTTCTGGGGGAACATTTGCTGGGGGAAACCTCAGGCAGGCCAAATGACTTCCCTGGAAATTTTAAATAATGCAGTGTTCCCCAGTGACTCTTAGTTATGGAAAACAATCCATTTCAGGTTTGAAGACGTGCAGGTGCCTGTAAGAATTCTAGGGTCCAGGCCAGAAGCAGTGGCTCATGCCTGTAAACCCCAACACTTTGGGAGGCCGAGGCAGTGGGATCACAAGGTCAGGAGTTCAAGACCAGTCTGGTCAACATAGTGAAACCCTGTCTCTACTAAAAATACAAACAAACAAACAAACAAACAAACAAACAAAAATTAGCCAGGTAATGGTGATGTGTGCCTGTAATGCCACTTACTCAGGAGGCCGAGGCAGGAGAATCACGTGAACCCAGGAGGCGGAGGTTGCAGTGAGCCGAGATGGCGCCACTGCACTCTAGCCCGGGCGACAGTGTGAGACTCCGTCTAAAAAATAATAATAATAAAAAATAAGAATTCTAGGGTCCAACATGACTCAGGGCCGTGCACCTCCCCTCTTCAGCTAGCTGCAATCTTGGGTCTTTAAGAGAAACCTTGTAAAGGGAAAGGAAGAAGAGTAGAAAGGTGCTCAGAGCTATGAGCTCACCTGGCCCATGGCAAAGAGGAACTTTCTCTGGGTGCTTCCATTAGGTATTCAGAGCCTGTACCCCATTACTTCGCATCTTCTTGGATCAAGGAGAAGGTTTTCTCTTTTGGAAATCACTGTCCACCTCTTTAGCCCCTAAACATCCTGGCTACCTATAGCTTCTCCTTGCTGAGACTTGTTTATCCTGCCGAGTGGCCATACAGGATAGGATCCAAGATTTAAGACATCCCCATCTGGCTCTCCCTGTTTGAGGTACACAGCTATAAATCTTCTCCTCCAAACCACAACCATAGCACAAGGCCACATGGAGTTGGTATTATTTCTTTACATATTTGTCTTCCCCATAAGACTTTTGAGTGTGGGAAACAAATCATGTTTGCTTTTGTAACTCTCTCAGCATTTTGCGTGATGCCTGGCACTTAGCAAAGTCTAGGTGGCTGGTTGAGAAAGTGATTAACAAATAAGTAAATGTGCATGGCAACAAAAGTTTAAATCACAGACCAGCCCTGTAAGAAACTCAATCATTGTGGGATAAACCAGCCATTGGGCCCACAGAGCCATGGGAATTCTTCCTTGCCCATGTCCTGGTGTCTCCACCAGGCTCTCCAGCTCTCTATCAAGGCTGCAGTGCAGGCCTGAGCCCCACCTAATCATTTGGCAAGCTCCAAGTCTCTGCCATGTTCTCACCAGTCCCCTCTTCTGTGATCAAGGTCTATTGCTCCCCAGTTCCCAGACGATGACTGAATGATGACCAAAAATACTCTGGTCTTCTCCCTGACTGGCTTGGAGCAGCAACGCCCATCTACGAGTCCACTGTGCATTCCTATCTGCTGGGTTACATTTCTTATCTAAGGTAAAGTTGGAAAGCTAAACCCAGATCTTTTGGAGAACCAGCCACTTCACTCAGAGGCCCCCATTATGCCTGGGAGGTTTGTCTGTCCCCAAATTCTCCTCCTGTCTCTCAGTTCTCCTACCCCTACCACTCAGTTCTTTTTTTGCATACTTTGCTGCTAAGGCTGCCAAGTGATACCATGTCACAGATGAAGGGTTGAGGTGGTGCCATCATATAGACTCATCCACTACAGGGTGCTTATAGTTCTTGAAATTGGCACCAGCCAGAAGAGTGTTTGATGGATAAAGTTTATTTTCTTTTTGCTTTTATTATTATTGTTGTTATTATTTTGAGACAGAGTCTTGCTCTGCTTCCCAGGCTTAAGTCCAGTGGTGCGACCTCAGCTCACTGCAACCTCCACCTCCTGGGTTCAAGCGATTCTCCTGCCTCAGCCTCCCAAGTAGCTGGGATTACAGGCACTTGCCACCACTCTGGCTGATTTTATTTTATTTTATTTTTTGTATTTTTAATAGAGATGGGGTTTCACCACGTTGGCCAGGCTGGTCTCGAACTCCAGACCTCAGGTGATACCCCCGCCTCGGCCTCCCAAAGTGCTGGGATTACAATCGTGAGCCACCGCGCCTAGCCAATGAAGTTTATTTTCACGTTGATTCCCAAGTCTAGGTCTCGAAAATGACATGTCTCAAGACCATAGCCACTTTGGCACTGTAAGGCCATTGTTCCCCCAGCAATCTGTGTGCAGAGATCTAAGGATGACGGCCCATACACTGAGGCCTCTTGAGTTTGTCTTTAGTCTCCTTTCAGATTCTTTTATAATAGCTTTATTGAGACATAATGCACATACTGTACAATTCACATATTTGAAGTGTACGATTCAATGGTTTTTAGTATATCCACCATCACTGCAATCAATTTTAGAAGATTTTCATCACCTCATAAAGGAAATTTCTTTTGTTTTATCTCCTGGTATTTCTTTATAGCTATAGACAGATGGTAAAGATGGCTGAAATGTGGGTGGGGAGCACAAAGGGGGGTGAGGAAGTTGCATAGTAGGAAAGGGAGAAGGGTCTGCACTGTCCTGCCTGAAGGAACTTACCATAGTGATGATGTGAGCTGTTGTGTGCGCTGAGACAGGAGACCCCCAGACCAATGCATCAGTCACGTGAAGATGGGGGCGGCCTCGGCCCCAGCAGTACGAGGAGTTCACCTTGACCCTTTGAAAAGCTTACCAACCCCTGTCCTGTGTGATCACTATTACAGAGGATAAACTAGTCATATGGGAAATGGGTCTCAATGTTTCACAGTTTGAGATGCTGAACGTCCACAAATCCTGTCAAATGACTTCATGGGGATTACAGAAAATCCTATTCAATAATTTTTAAAGGTAACTCTATCTAGATATTATTTAGTGAAGATTCCTTGCCAGGCAACATTTGAATCACTTAATGTGTACTAACTCATCTGATTCTCACCACAATCTTGGCATGTAAGCCTGATTGCTTTTCCCATTTGACAAATGGGAGAAGCTAAATAACTTGTCATTGTACTAGAGTGTATACAAGGCAGAGCCAAGATTTGAAGCCAGGCAACGTGGCTCCAGCATCCACATTTCTAACCACTAAATTTTCCATTTCACTAGCTTTCCATTTTGAACCTAGCCACTAACATATGCAGCCCTCATCTTTGCAAATAACTTTTTAAAATACGGCCTTCTGTAGTAAGTGATGCTGCCCACCAGGGGGCAGGACTGCCCCACAATGCTCTCAGTCACTCCCTTCATTTACTACAGTCCCTGGCCCATTGAGGTTGTAAATTGAGCTCAAACCTTCCTGTAAAAATGCAGGGCAAAGGGCAGAAAGAGGGAACCACTCAGGGGAAATGGCTCACTGGGGACGTGTGTGCACAGAAGTCCTCTCCGTGCCATAGCAGAGGACACAGGCTCTGGAATCCCGTGGGCCAAGTTTTCGCAACATTCTGTGCTAGTTGGCTGGATGCCTCTATACAAAGAAATTAAAGCAAAGAGAAAAGCAGGGGGTAAAGGGGACCATAGAAGAAAAAATTCTTCATATTTTTCTTTGCCTGTCTCCCGACCATAGCCAAATCACTAAACTTTTCTGACCCTGACCTTCATGATCTGTAAAACGGGGATGGGCCAGCTGCTATGTGACCCCTGGAGAAGAAACGTCCCGTCAGCAGGGCCCCTCCTGTCAGGGAGAACCTCAGCCGCCTTCAACAGTTCATTTCCAGGCAGCTAAGGTCACCTCACTCTTCTTGAGCCCTTCAGTGTGGAGCTGCCATTGCAGCTCTAACAAGTTAATCATAAGCCACCCCTCATGGCGCCAGGGCAAGGCTGTTTATAGACTTATCAACTCATGACACACCGGGTGGTTCACGTGACTTAAGCTTTGAGTCCTATATCTTGGCCCAGATGGCAGGAAGGATGCTTTGACCCATGACCACTCTGGTTTGTTCCTGGGTTGGACATTCCTTGGGCTTTCTTCAGTAGAGGGAAGCTTGAATACATAAACCATAGCTAACATGGGAAGTGCAGACATTGCGTTCTGCAAGCAGTAGGCACTCAACCAATGTCTGCTGTGCTGTCCTAATCGGCTGAATGTGGCACAGGAATCCAGGAGAGTCGATACAGCCTGGGAAACCATGCAGAATCTCCCCAAGGAGGAGGCACTTCCCCATATTCATTCTACTCTGACCCAAGCACGTGGCAGGGCTTGCTCTGTTCTTTGCAAAAGAGACAGTTTGATTGACATTTTCCTCACCTCCATCTTTCCTGCTCTAAACCACAAGCCAGACAGACAGAAAGACAGCTCCATTACTTCAGTGCTGAGCCAGTCTCCGCAAGGAGACAGCCTTACGTTGACCACGCAGTGGGCTGGCGGGTGAGTGATGAGTGACAGGTGTCAAGTGTGAACCCGCCTAGGTGCTCCTGAAGCCTGACCCTGGCCTTCTTACACATCCGTCTGGAGGACATTCCCAGTGAAAACTGAATGCCTGCAACTTCATCAGCCTTTAGGGGAAAAAAATGAAGCCACGTTAACTTATAAAATAATAATAAACTTGGAAGTTAGACATAGAGGAAAGTACACAAATAATAAGGAAAAAGCTCCATTAATTTTCACAGTGAACACACCCAAATGAAAAAAAAAAAAAAAACAGAACAGCATCAGTGCCTCAAAAGCCCCTCTAATATTCCCTCCCAAACAGCATTGCCTCTTTCCTCCCCAAGAACTGCCATCCTGCCCTCTACTGCCACAGGTTAGTTTTGTCTGATTGTGATATCCATATAAATGAAATTTGATAATAAGTACTCTATGATAGGTCTGGCTTTTTTGGCCTGTGGTTATGTCTAAGTTTCATCCGTGTTGTTGAGTGTAGCCACTGATAGCACCTAGACCACCAGGTCTCAACTCAGTCCTTTTAAAGTGGGCCCCAGGTATCTCAGGGCCTCCTCAAGAGGTGCCTTACATGTGCTTAAGAATAGGTCTGCCTGAGGCACCGTGCAACACCAAAAGATCACAGTGCTTCTAGTACTATGGGCTGAGTCAATCAGGCTGCAGAAGGCAGGGAGAGATGCTGAAACTCACTGCTCCAACCCAACCCAAGCCACATCTGTTACTGATTTGAGACCTTTCCTCGTTTCTAG
Source organism: Gorilla gorilla gorilla (assembly GCF_029281585.2). Lineage (NCBI taxonomy): Eukaryota > Metazoa > Chordata > Mammalia > Primates > Hominidae > Gorilla > Gorilla gorilla. Next base: position 55,104,182 of record NC_073230.2, read on the forward strand.
TGTAAGCATTTAGTGCTATAAATTTCCCTCTCAGCACTACATTAGCTGCATCCCATGGATTGTGATATGTTTTATTTTCTACAGAATTCATTCTGTTCTATGTTTTAAAAAAATTATTTTTGAGACTTCTTTGAATGATGGGTTATTTAGAAGAGTGTTGTTTAATTTCTAAGTAATGAGAAATTGTTAATCTTATTATTATTAAATTTAACTTTTATTCCATTATGATCAGAGAACATGCTCTGGATGATATCCATTTTTTAAAATTTGTTGAGATTTTTTTCGTGGCTGAGAACATGATCTATCTTGGTGAGTATTCCATGAGTGCTTAAAAAGTGCATAATTCTGCTATTCTGTGGAGCATTCTACATACCAATTAGATTCTGTTGGTTGCTTGTGTTGTTCAGTTCTTCTGCATCCTTTCTGACTTGTTGTCTAGTCATTTGTCTTAGTCTGTTTGGGCTGCTATAACAAGAATATTATAGAATTATAAAATGCAAACATTTTTTCTCACAGTTGTGGAGGGTGAGAAGCCCAAGATCAAGATGTCAGCAGATTTAGTGTCTGGTGAGGGCCCATTCCTCATAGATGGCTCCTTCTAGCTGTGTCTTCACATAGTGGAAGAGGCAAACAAGTTCCCTTGGGCCTCTTTTATAAGGCCACTAATCCCAGTCATAAAGTCTCTGCCCTCATGACCCAATTACCTCCCAAAGGCCCTATCTTTCAATGCCATCACGTTGAATATTAGGTTTCAACACATAAACTTTAAAGAGACACAAACATTCCAACCATGGCATTCCAACTCTGGCTCCCCCAAATTAATATCCTCCTCACATGCAAAATACATTCATTTCATTTCGATTTCTCCAAAAGTCTTAACTTGTTCCAGCATCAACTACAAAGTCTAAAGTCCAGAGTCTCATCTATAAATATTATCCAAATCAGATAAGGGTGAGACTCCAAGGTATATTTTATCCTGAGGCACATTGCTGTCCACCTGTGAACTGTGAAACAAACAAGTTATGTGCTTCCAAAATGCAATGATGGAACAGGCATAGGATAGACCTTCCCATTCTGAAGGGAAGAGATAGGAAAGAAAGGAATAACAGGTCCTAAGTAAGTTCAAGACCCAACAGGGTAAACAGCACTTAATCTTAAGGCTTGAGAATAATCTTGTTTGACTTGATGTCCACCTTCTGGACACACTGGGCCAGGCGTTGGACTGCCAAGACCTCAAGCAGCCTTGCCCACATGGCTTTGCTGGACACAGCTTACATGGCAGCTCTTATGAGTTGCAGCCATATGCCTGAGGCTCTCCCACGCTAGAGTTGCAGCCGGTGGCTGCACCTGTCTGACATCAGTAGAGCCCCTGCTCCTATGGCTCCACTAGGCATTGCCCTAGCCGAGGCTCTCTGCAGTGGCTCTACCTCTGTGGCAGTTATCTGCCTGGGCCCCTAGATTCTCTGGTCATCTTTTGAAATCTAGGTGGAGGCAGCTGCACATCCATAGCTCATGTACTCTATGCACCTGTGGAAATGGTGTCATGCTGATGCCACCAAGGTTAGCTACCTATATTTCATCTGGGGGGTAGCCTGGTTTCTACTGACCCATACTAATCTCCTTATCAAATGGTCATTTGGTCACACCCTTGATGTTCACTACTGAACATGCTATCTCATTTTGTATTAATGCCATACTGCCAGACTAAGAATGTTCCAAATCTTTAAGTTCTGCTTCTCTTTTCATTATAAATTTTGCCTTTAAATCATTTTCTCTTCTCACATTTTACTATAAGTAGTCAAGAGAAGCCACGCTACTCCTTCAACATCTTGCTTAGATATTTCCTAAGCTAAATATCCCAGCTTCATCACTCACATCACTCACAAGCTCTACCTTCCTCAAAACATTAGGGCATGGACACGATTCAGCCAAGTTCTTTGCCACTTGTTTCCTTCAGTTTCCAATACGTGTTCCTCATTTCCATCTGAAACCTCATCAGAATGGCCCTTACCGTCCATATTTCTACTAACATCATGCTCATGACCACTTAGGTATTATCTAAGAAGAGTGAGACTTTCTCTGTGGCTCTCCTTTCCTTCTGTGCTCCCAGCTGAATCCTGTTTACCATTAACAGCAATGTAGGCTTTTTTTAGCATGTACCTCAAAACCCCTCCAGCCTCTACACATTACCCAATTCCAAAGCCACTTCCACATTTTTAGATATTTATTATGCAATGTCCCTAGTCCTTGGTACAAATTTCTGTCTTAGTGCATTTGGGCTGCTATAACAAAAATATCATAAACTGGGTGGCTTATAAAAACAAACTTCAGTTCTGGAGGTTGGGGAGTCCAAGATTAAGGTGCTAGCATATTTGGTGTCTGGTGAGGGTCCATTCCTCACACATGGCACCTTCTAGCTGTGTCCTCACACTGTGGAGGAGGCAAACAAGCTCCCTTGGGCCTCTATAATAAGGGCACTAATCCCATTCATGATGCTCCACCCCTATGACTTAGTCACCTACCAAAGGCCTCACCTTTTAGTACCTTCACGTTAGGATTAGGTTTCAACATATAGATTCCATGGAAGAACACAAATACTAAAACCATGGCATAGTTCTACCAGTTAGTGAGTGGAGAATGTTAAATTCTCCAACTATAATTGTGGATTTGTCTATTTCTGCTTTTGACTTTATCAGTTTTTACTTTACGTACAGTAAGTCCTCACTTAATGCTGTCCATAGGTTCTTGGAACTGTGGCTTAACACAAAATAGCATATAAGGCAACACTTTTTTTCTCATCAACATTAAAACGGAACTATGAAGAAAGAAACATCATTTCCAGAATCTGCTGTAGGCCATTTCACTGAAAGTCAATTTCCAAGAGCCTATCAATTATTTTAAGTGAGGATTTTCTGTATTAAGGCTCTGTTGTTTGATGAGTACGCATCTGAGACCCTTATGCATTTCTGGCGGATCGATCCTTTTATCATCGTATAATGTCACTCATTGGCTCTAGTAATTTCATTTTCTCTACAGTTGACTTTGTTAACTGTAGAGCAAATAAAACTGTAGAGCAAATAAACTGACTTTATTACATTAATACAATGATTCCTCCTTTTAAAAATGTTTATGTACTATGTTTTTATATCCTCTTATTTTCAATCTACCTATGTCAATGAATTTGAAGTTTCTTGTTAGTAGCATGTAATTGGGTCATTTTCTCCCCACTTTGCCAATCTCTGTCTTTTGATTGATATAGTTGCTCCATTTACATTTAAGGTAGTTAGTACGTTAAGGCTAAAGTCTACCATGTTATTGTTTTGTTTTGCTTCATCTTTGTTTTTCTGTTTCTATCTTCTTGTCTTCCTGTGGGCTAGGACCCATCTTTTAAGATTCCATCTTGATTTTTTAATTGCTATTGCATGTATCTTTGTGCATAGTTTTCGTAGTGGTTGCTCTGGTTATTACAAAAATATTCATAACATCACTATTTTTATCATCCTTTTACTACTTGTGTTGAAGTCTCACCTCCATATACGTTCTTTCATATTTCTCACTTTTTCCTATCATTGTCTTGAGTATCAGACGGTGGTGCAATATCTTTTCCAATCATCAGATGTGATTGATGACTTGTGATGAGAAGGAGGGTTTGTTGTATGACTCATGCTCTGCTCTTTTCATTCTTCTTTCTTCCCTCTGGATGCTCCAAGGTGCTTTCTCTTACCATGTCCTTTGTGTTTGAACTTCTTTTGTCAATCTTTAAATGTAGGCTTGCTAGCAACTAATTCTTTTCGTTTCCTTCATCTGACAATATCTTTATTTCCTCTTCATTTCTAAAGGAGAGTTTCACTGAATATAGAATGCATGGTTGATTTTTATTTTCTTTCTGTCCTTGGAAAATGTTGCATAGCTTCCTTCTGGCCTTTATGGTTTCATAGGAAAAATCCACTGTCATTCCAATTGGTGTGCTCCTATTCCTATTCAGAATCCATCATTTCTCTGTGGCTGCCTACAGGTTGTCTTTAGTTTTCAGAAGTTTAATTACAATATTTCTTGGCATGGATTTTGGTTGTGGTTGTTGATCCTGTTTGGAGTTCACTTGGCTTCTTGATCTATACATGTCTTTTTGCCACATTTGGGGAATTTTTATCCATTAATCTTCAAATATTCTATAGCCTCTCTCTTCTCCTTTGGGCACACCAGTGATACAAATGTTGGATCTTTTGTTACTGTCCGACAGGTTCTTGTGGGTGTTCTTTTTCTTTTTTTAGTTTATTTTCTCTGTGTTATTCAGATTGAGTGAATTACATTGTCACCACAGTCACTGATTCTATCCTGCCATTTCCACTAGTCTACTACTGAATCCATCTAGTAAGATTCCTTCACTTCTGTTATTATACCTTTTAGCCCTGTAATTTCCATTTGGTTCTTCTCCATCACTTCTATTTCTTTACTGTGGCTTTCTATTTTTTCATTTCTTCAACAGATTTGCCTCTTGAAGCATTTTTATGATGGCTGTTTTCAGATCCTTGCCAGAAAACTCCAGCAGTTGGTTCATCTTGACGTTGGCATTCATTGTCTTTCTCATTCATGCTGCACATTTCTTGGTACTTGGTATGAAAGGAATTTTCTATTGTATCCCATTTTACCTATTAGGGAATTCTGGGTCTTATTTAAATATTTAATTTTAGCAGGTAATTGCCCTGATTCTGTTTAGGGAGCAGGGCCTGGCCTGATTTGTGGCCTGTGGTCCCACTGACAGTTTAATCGTCAGAGCCTTTCAGCGTTATTTTAGTCTGCTTGGTTTATCAGGTGCCTCTGGGGTCCCTGCTGACGTTACCTGAGGGACAGAAGGGGTGTCTCTCAGTGGGAGAGGGAAGCTGCCAGCACACAGCTATGAAACCTTCCTGGCCTGGTGTGTGTTCTGGTGGATCCCCTGCCTGTGGGAGATGGAGTGTGTTTCCCAGGTGGGGCTGAGGGGGATCCTGCTGTTTTCTCCAGCCCCCCAACCCTGGACTCTCTGAGATGGGACAGAGAGGCTCCCTCGGCCAGATCAGTCATTGCAGTGGAGTCCCTTTTGCTGTTTCCTCTTCCTGGTCATCTGGCTTGGTGATAGGCTCTTGGTGATCTATTTGTTCTGTTGCCTCAGGACAGGCTTCACACTGTGAACTGATTTTTCAGGAATTTAAGGGCCACTTGTGTTTTTTCCACTTATCTTGTTTGCCAGTTCAACAGCCCTTCTGTCCAAATGTGTCCAGATCTCACCAATCCCTGCATCATAAAATGTCCCTTCCCAGTCCAGGCCCCAGGTCTACCTGGAAAACTCCAATTCATCCTCTGAGACCAGCCCAACTGCCCCTGGTCTGTGAAGTGTGATCCCCAAAGCCATCAGGCAGGCAACCTACCTCCCTGGGGACAGGATGAGACACAGAAGCACAACTGAGCTACAGACCTACTGTCCCCCAGTGGGCAGATCCAAAGTGTTCATTACACAATAGATCAATGACCCCCCCAAGTGGACGGACCAAGGTGCCCAACACATTAACAGAAGGACGACCCCAGTAGGTAAGGCCCAGGTACTCATTAGGTAACAGATTGCTGAGAGATGAATGGGGGACCCATAACATCCTCCTGCAGCAAGTGGCAGGGGCCTGTCCAGCTGAGGTCTCATGGCCACTGGGTCTCTCCAACAGTCCCCAGGGCTGGCTCTGGTCGGGGACCTAGGCACATGTGCACACCGTACGGAGCCCAGTAATTGTGACAAGTATGGTGTTCTTGGGAAGCACACTCCCTAAGCCACAGTGAAATCAATGCCCTGTCCACCTTTCCACCTTGTGACATTGGTCAAAGGTCTGGGCAATGACTGGCTTCAAAGACTCAATTGGAGCTTCCTGTTGGACAAGATTTAATCTGCCACCACCTGCCCTCTCTTCTGCTCCAAAGCAGTAATACCGGGACCATTTCAAGTTCACTCTCCCAACATAGCTGGGGTGAAATATCTCTGTGTCTCCTCAGAGTGGAAAGCTACAGTCTCTGGGGGCTGACCACGCAGGCAGAAAACTGTGCACAGGGTGGCAGCTAACTGCCATCTTTATCTGTCCATAACCAAATGAGCCCAAAGCATTGCTTCTTTTCTGGTTTGGATCTGAGGGAATGAGGTTAGATGGGGTCCTGTGTCCCATCACCTGACTCAGGAGGGAGGGGACAGGCCCAAGAGGGCAGAGTCTGTAGAAAAGGGCAAACTCCCTTAAGGTGGGGAGGGAGGAGCCTTGGCTGGGGGGACAGAAGAGGCAGGTGACACTGGCTGTCTCCAGCATCTGTTGATGTGTAAGTGAATCCACCAGAGTCTCAATATTCACTTTTAGTGCCCACTTCAATAGACACTGGGAGGTCCTTCAGGAGCTGGCCCACTTCAGGGGTGTGTTTCTGCAGCCAGTGTGTGTGTAGGGGTATTCATAGCAACATCGAAAACATGTCGGGACCCATTATCAACACTGCATTGTGGTTAATCTTCAAAGATCTTTGAATATAACATTTCAAAGGTCTCTGGGCAGAAATCTTAATATATTCCTGACAGCAAAACATTTGTGATTTTATAACTGAATCCACTGATTTGTAAACACACAGACACACATTCATGAACGAGCACACACGCAGACGCACAGACACATGTGGACAAAGATACATCTGTGCAAGCACATGCACATGTTTGCAGAGACACATACACAAAAGTGCACACATGCACACGCATACACACATGTGCAAACACACACAAACATACTTCAGGGTACACAAATACCGTCTCACGGAGGCTTACCAAGTTCATAATTTTATTATACTCTGAATAGAGATGATATTTAAAGAGCAGAGAAAATGACTATACAAAGGATTTATAGAACATTCATTTACATACTGGATATATTCTTTACAGTATCAGAAAAGTAAAAATATGCACTAACAAGGCAGAGAAGACGTTACAAGGTATTTGATGCTGAGAATAAATGCACAGTGACTTTTAACATGGCTATAGCTTAACACTGGAGGAATACAACAATACGTTTTTTTACTGAGTAGTGAATAGGACCCTGGCTATAACATGTGTTGGGCACAGTTCGTGAACTCTCCGCATTTACTCCCCAGGGCAGTATGCGCCTGTCCAGCGGGAGCCCTGGAGACAAAATGCCTGGAAACGTTCCTTTTCCTGTGGCCCTAGAGCCGGTGTCCATGGTGGGGGCTCTCTCACGGTTTCTGAGCCCACAGTACAATCTGTGATGACACACAGCTTGTTCTGTTTAATGCACATGTAACACAAAAGGAAGAAAGAAACTTCCTATACCAGCTCTTCAGAAATCGTGGAAACTTGCTTCCTTTGGTTCCTCAGAGGGAGCTATCTGCTTGGAGCAAATTCCCCGATGCCCTTGACCACGTTTACCTTGTGTAAAAATCACACCTGGCCAATGAGTTCAAAAAGCACGTTTGCAGGGCTTCCTGAATGCCGTCGAGGCATGGCTTCATGAGGGCCATCGCGGGCACCCCGATGTCTCTGTGATTCCCTGGCAGTCTGCGTTTCTCAATACTGAGACCCTAGTTTGCTCTGACTTCTAAATGAGCTCTCTCATCCTTCATCAGAAGGATAAGGGACCAGGCCTGCACTCTTTGGGTTAAACATGGGTAGAGACCGTCTCAGGATGAGGACCTCTTGGGGAAAGCACAAACCTCTGCTCCCTGTGGCCACATTCCTGCAGTGGATGAAAAACCGAGATGCTAGAGGCCTCTGCTAAAGACATCAGGGTCAACACATGAGGATCTGCTGAAAATGCCAGCACCTCCTGACAGTCATGCCACCGCAAGTTAGAGAAGGAGGTCCACAACGACCAAGGCAAACATTTGGCACAGAAATGAGGCACTTGGTTTGGTGCATCAATAGGAGCTAAAAAGTGGAATGGTCCACCTGCTTTCACACACGCATACACGCACGCACACACACGCAACACCCACTGTGATTTTGCTGCTTCCAACTCTGCCTGTTTCTAAGTTTTCCTCGGCCCCTCACTTTAAAGCAGAGTTCACAAAGCACATTCCCAAACCCCAGCTCCCTGACAGGAGCTTGTGACACCAGTGTGGCCTAAGAATGGGGGATTTGACTTTTGAAAGCAGAGGAGGGAATTTTGGGCTGGATCGCAATCAGGACAGTCAGCGTGCCTGCAGAGCACCTAGGCTGTGAGAGGATGGGGCCAAGGCCTTATTCGGATGTGGCCCAGCTCCATCTTTCACTCTGGGGATGTTCCAGGGTCACAAATTCCCCCAAACCTTTGACCACGGACAGATTCAAGCAGGAAAACCAGGGCATTGGAATGTTGAAATAAGCCTGAAATACACTTGATTCAGTGGCTTAGATGATGGCAAACAGTGGCACTCAAAAACAGCTTGTCAATACCGGGGTTTCTTCTCTTTTTCCTCATCCTCCCTTCTGCTCACACATGCCAAACCACACATGGTCCCCAGCAGGAACCCCAGGGTGGCAAGGGGCAGCACGAAGAGGGCTGATAAATGCAGGCGAACTTCAGGTCGTGCAGCTTCAGGCCTGAAGATGATCGAAAAGCCCATGTGGGGGATGCTGAGCTTAAATCCAGGCGTTTTCCATCCCTCCTGGACTCTCTCCATCAGAAAAGAAGTCATCCACAATCGGGGAAAAACATTCCAATGAGTAAAACATCAGGGTAGGCTGCTTGAGGCAAAGTCACCTTTGGGCGGCACCGCATATGGGAGACCCACAGTCCACTGCACACTCTTTCAGTGGCCAGGGGCCTGCGGTGCATCCTACATAGGGACAAGCCTCACAAAATCACAGCTTGGCAGGCTGCAGCATTTGACACTGGTACAGTATAGCAATGGCAAATTATCATAAATAATTTGGCATAAGTAAAATATAAATTACATAGAAATAATATTTTTGTTCCTTCTTCTCATTTCTCCTCTCGGTCCTCACAGGCTCTCCCCAGCCCAGCTCGCCCAGCTCGCCCAGCTCGCCCAGCTCGCCACAGGTGAGCAGGAGGCACAGAGCACTCACCATGGTGGGGTGGCGTGGGGTCTCTAACATGGCCAATTCTTCCCACCACCCCCATCCTCACAGCCCATCGCAAAGGCCCCTCGTTGTAGGCCCTGCTGTGTTCCAGAAGGGCCTGACTTGCACAAACCTTCGTCAAACATACGCCCCCTTCTCAGTTTCGTTAGCATCTCCATCTTGGGAAGACCAAGGTGAGGGAAACCCCCGGCCTCGGGTGCAGCTGGACAGAAGCGCCCATGCGGAAGGGCGAAGCATGGCAGTCACTCGGCACCTCTGCCTCGAGGGCTGGGGATTCCTCATCCCCCGGAATGCTGGTGTGCCAGGGATGTGGGGACCACCTCGTGTTCTGTGCTGTTTCCTTGCATGTCCCTTTCCCATGGGGACCCTAGGGGGTGGGGTGCACCCATGCCCAGCTTCTTCTACCCAAAAAGCATGTGGCTACAGAGATGTGTCAGATAAGTCACTTTCAGGAAAGGCCAATTCATGGTGATGTTGTTTGTTCTTGTTTTTGCAGAGCTGGAAGATCCTCTTTCCCCTCATGGGCCTGGAATATCAGGGTTACTAGTTTGGTAAAAAGTGGGGGCCCCACCCTCACCCAACGGCTGTCTCCAGGGCTTCAAGAGGCATCGGTGGGTCCAGGGACGGAGGGGGGTTCTCAGACCTTCTTTGGGGAGCCAATCATGACCTTTGATACGAAGTTGACAATGGCACTGGCAGGCTGCTCAGGGTCATGCTCTGCAAACAGGTGGCACACATTATCCGTGGCACTGCCCTGCTTCCGGGCCACGAATCCAAAGACTCTGCCAAAGGAAAATCCAGTCAGAGTGGTCAGTGTCCCACAAAGTACCAAGCTTCTACTTCCTCCAGCTGCCAGCGGCACTGTCAGGAGGAATTTTAAGTGGCACCTATCAAAAATCAACCACGTGCCCAGCACCCTGCTGGCCACCTGTTCATGCACTTTACCTCCAGCCTTCACAGACCTACAGATGGGATGTCTGACTCTAGCTCTGCAGTGAGGACCCTGAGGCTGAGAGGTGAGTGCCCTGTCCACAGCCCCAGGTTAGGACCTGAATCAAAGCTGAGGCTCAACTTCCTCTACAGATGCTTCCCCACGCCAGGGCCAGAATCTCCTGGGCACCTGTCCCTGCAGATTCCTGAGCCCCAGTCCTGACATACTGGACCACAGTCTGCAAGGCGAGCGGCAAGGGACTCAGGGGCTCCTGAGATGATGCCAGAATGCAAGTCCTGTCTGGACTTCGACACTCCCACCCACTGGGACCGAAGGGGAAATACACTAGGCGCTCCTCTCGGGCCTTGGAAGCCTGCATTACAAACTACATAGACTTCAGGGAGCTGTTTAAAAAGAACAGCCCATCGAATTATTTTTCTTAGAAGAATTAGAGCCATTATCTTAATAGGCTTTTATGAGTCCTGCACTTCACACAATAATGACCATATCCCTATCCAAGTCCTGGGCAAAGGACTTTCTTCTCTTTCTTAGAAAAATGAAGGATTTTTTTTGTTTAAATTTAGCAGTTTCCACATCATGAAGGGACCAGTCAATGACACTCAGGTAACCCCAATACAGTCACAAATTCCAAGCACATGAAAGCCCGTGTTTCTGCTACCAGCCAGAGTGGGAGTGTGCCCAGAACACAGTCCCCACCGGGGAAGCCCAGCTCGTCAGTACCAGGGTCTCTTCTCCTCCCCGCTTCTCCTAACGCATGCACTGAGCAACTTCCTGGACAGACGAGCCATTTGAAACACGATTCCAGGGAAGCATGCCTGTGATCTGGCACTGTGGTCATTAAATCCGGGTTATGCCGAGGAAACCAGGCTGGGGGGATGCAGCCCATTGTGCCTCCAAGTGGGAGGTTAGGAAGAGGTCCCTCAGCTGGCCCTGACAGGAACACTGGGCCAGGAATGAGCCCAGGCCAAGCAAGGCCACGGTACTCAGGGAGCCAGGGAAAGATATGCTTATAAAAAGGGAACTCTAAGCCAGGCACGGTGGCTCACACCTTTAATCCCGGCACTTTGGGAGGCTGAGGCAGGTGGATCACCTGAGGTCAGGAGTTCGAGACCAGCCTGACCAACATGGTGAAACCCCGTCTCTACTAAATACAAAAAATTAGCTGGGCCTGGTGGCGGACGCCTGTAATCCCAGCTATTTGGGAGGCTGAGGCAGGAGAATCGCTTGAACCCGGGAGGCAGAGGTTGCAGTGAGCCAAGATCGCGCCACTGCACTCCAGCGTGGGCAAAAAGAGCAAAACTCTGTCTCAAAAAAAAAAAACTCTAACAGCTGCCTGGACTGGCTGTGGAGCAATGGTGTGATGAAGGCCCTCCTCCGTTGCATTTGGTAAATTTGGAACACCTGCTTCATCCACACACCTGCACACAGGGAGCAATTCCTTCTAGCTGTGCAGACCTCAGCACTGCTCAGCCCATGCATTCCCAAATGGCCAAAAAGGCTGTGCCATCCATCTCCCTGTATCTATGCCACAGTGTTATATGACACATGTAAATATTGCACATCCAGCCAACAGCTGGCAGAAAAGTTAACAGCATCCAGATCCTTGTCCATAATGAGAACACTTTTACTTTTTTCTTTTTTAAAAGAAATTGGCATGGTGCAGTCATTTTCTTATAAGGCACCCCCTATGGAAATCTGGAAGAGAATTCAACTTTGGAGTATAACTGTAGACAAGGAGAGAATGTAAAGAAAGCTCAGCAACTTACTTTGAGGAAGGGCCATCTTTGATCCACCTTGCAAATTAAAGAGAAAAACAGAGGTTAATTTTTTTAATTAAAGGATAGAATTAAGTATACTCCTTGCTCAATAAAAATGCAAATTTCTTACTTCCTGTCTTGTGGGTCCAAGGCACAGAAAATCACACTGTTCACAGGGTAATGCCTCCGGAAGAAGAGCCTGTTGGGACATGGGGGAGAGAGGATGGCTCCTGTTACTAGTGCTTTTGGGTGACGGGGGATGCACTGGGCGGGCTCTCCCATACATGAAGATTCTTCCAGCAGAAAACATTTCATACTTTTACTCATCACTTGGAGAGAACAAAGTGTGTGCTCATTCAAAGTCAACAGATGTCATGAAACTGGGCAGAACAGTTGTTACCAGTAGACGGAAGCACCACACAGACTGAAACTGTCAGCCGTGTGGAAGGCGGGAATAGGGTCAAGAAGCCCTAACAAGCCGGGTGCAGTGGCTCACGCCTGTAATCCCAGCACTTTGGGAGGCTGAGGCGGGTGGATCACCTGAGGTCAGGAGTTCAAGACCAGCCTGGCCAACATGTGAAACCCCGTCTCTACTAAAAATACAAAAATTAATCGGGTGTGGTGACATGTGCCTGTAATTCCAGCTACTTGGGAGGCAGAAACAGGAGAATTGCTTGAACCTGGGAGGCAGAGGTTGCAGTGGGCTGAGATCGCTCCACTGCACTCCAGCTTGGGCGACAGAGTGAGATTCCATCTCAAAAAAAAAAAAAAGCCCTAACAAACTGGAAAAGCTGGCAGGGTGTGAGATGGACACAAGGAAGCACCTCTGGCCCTGCCAGACACTGCTGGCTGCAGGATCGTGGGGAAACCACTAACAGCCTCCAGGCTCCGAGCCTTGGTTTCCTCACCTGTGAAAAGTGGATCATGTTACCAGCCCACCCCTTCCACAGGACAGACGCCCAAGTCAGATGCAGTCACAGGTCTGAGAGCACTGAGTGAACAATAAAGTGCTGTGCAAGGAATATTCCTTAGGGAAGGACTCCACATGGTCACTGATACGACCCCCATAGAGACCTCCTTCCAGGCTCACCTGACAGCCCTTAGTCACTGACATGACCACCTGGGGCATCCTCCTCCGGCTCACCTGCCCAGCCCTTCCTTCCAAGAGTGCTATCCACCCAGTCCACACGGTCCCCAGAGGATGCCCAACTCAACACTCTGCTGTGTCCAGGATGGGCCAGTCTAGCTGGCTTTGGGGTCACCCCTCTCCTTCTGGGAATGACTCTGCACCGGCACAGGGTAAAGCTCATCTGGAGATGAAGAGAGAGGCCAGGAGATAGGCTAGGGCAGAGGCAGAGCCTGGGTATGCTTCAATTCAAGGTGACCCTGCAGCCACCTGCAGCCCCTCTCAAACAGGTGCCTTTTAAGACTGATTGTTGGTGAGAAGATCCCCCATTTGTCTAGAATTAGCCAGTCTGAACTCAAACACTATCTCTTACAGTATGAAAGATCTGAACTGATGTGGACATGACCCATCTCCAGGGAATATAAAGAATACAGGGAAACTAAAGAGATACAGAAAAAAGACACCTCTGACAAGGGCACATAGAACAGATCCTGTGAAGAAATAACATATCTTCCAAGGGCAGCAGGGAGGAGGGAACAGTCAACATTGTGAGGGTCCTTAAGGAGCCCAACCCTGACCCTGAGTCTACCATGTCGCCAAGCTATGCCTCCAGACCCTGAGTCCACCATGCAGCCTAGCCATGACCCTGACCCTGACCCTGACTCTGAGTCTACTAGGCAGTCTAGCCATACTCCTGACTGTAAGCCTGAGTCCACCAAGCAGCCTGGCCATGCCCTGAGCCTGACCCTGAGCCCACCAGGTAGATGATCCACATCCCAAACCCTAAGTCCACCATGTAGCTCTGCTATGCCCCTGACACTGACTCTGAGTCCACCGTGCAGCTGAGCCACACCCAACGGGAACCCTGAGTGAGCCATGTAGCCGAGCCATGCCCCTGACCCTGAGTCCACCATGTAACTGAGCTATGCCTGACACTGACCCTGAGTCCACCATGCAGCTGAGCCATACCCAACTGGGACCCTGGGTGAGCCATGCAGCTGAGCCATGCCCCTGACCCTGAGTCCACCATGCAGATGAGCCATGCCCGACCCTGAGTCTACCATAAAGCCAAGGCACAACCCTGACTCTGACCCTGAGTCCACCAAACAGCAAAGCTATGCCCCCTGAACCTGACCATGAGTCCACCATACAGCTGAGCTATGTCCCTGACCCTGAGTCCACCGTGAAACTGAGCCTTGCCTGTGACCCTGACCCTGAGAACACAGTGGGGCTGAGCCACGCCCCTGACCCTGAGAACACGGTGGGGCTGAGCCACGCCCCTGACCCTGTCCCTGCGTGTGCCACACAGGGCACTTGCTGAGTGCCCTTTTCATTTGAGACACTAAACCTTGAAATAGGTATTTTGGTGCAGGATTGAAATACGAGAGCATCAAGCATTGGGACCTTGCCCAGGGTCACCTACTGGTCAGTGTCAGGGGCACTGAACGGGTCTGACCAGCAAAACCCACGTTCTGCTTTGTGCTCATTTTTTTCAGCAGGTGAAGGGTGATGAGCTAAACCTGCCTAAACTCACTTATTCCTGAAGCTACAGAGGGGAAGATCCTGCCTTCAACCTCCCAGGTGGTTTGGGCAGATGAAGAAAATGTCTTGCTTCTAGGGACATGGGCACCACAGAGAGGCACGGGGGCCCTGCTCGGGGAGCATCCTGGGAATGCAGCCAGGCTGGTCTGAGTGTCCCCTGCCGGCCTGTCTGCTGTGATGGCTCCTGCCATCATGCTGCTGCCACAGTTGATGCCAACGTGCCTCCTCAACCACACAATACAAAATAATTGCATCTGGAATGCTCTGTTCCTAGGCCACAGGCTGCACTCAGGGATGGCATTCTGGAGGGAGGGAGACAGGAACAGCCCCGTGGCTGCTCTGTTCCATGCTTATGCTGGGCATTCAGTAAAGATCCCCATGGAGAACATCTGCTCCAGCATAACTGGCTCAGTAACAGCTCAGGTGTAAGTCATTTGAAATTGGCCAACGGAAATAGTACATATCAAGGTCATACGCTCACCTGAAAGGAAATGACCCTCTGTTAAAACAATATCTTCCAAGATCATTGGACTCTGATCATAGTATCAGAGTGTTTTTAAAGAACTGAGTTAAAAGATTTTTTGCATTTGCAATTATGTGTGTATGTGTGTAATTTTAAAACGCCAAACGTCTTTTTTTATTTTATTTTACTGATTTCTAAGAAAAATAGCCTTCCAAACAAATGCTAAGAGTTCCTATGTGGTTCCCAGGACGTATTTAATGACAGAAAAATGCCTAGACAGAGCCTGGGTGACTCATGACCTCAAGGACGGCTAATGATTTACCTGGATGACTACTCACACTAGGGAATAACAAGAGGAAGGTGACAGCCCCGCCCCTGCTGGACAGCTCCTGCCTCCCTCTAGGCACTCACTTCCTCTGATTGTCTGTCAGGGTGATGCCCTGGGCTGACACCTTGAAGTGCACAACTGTGGACACAGGTGGAGGCTCCTGGACCAGGGTGATGCTCAGGGCCTTCTGGATCGCCTGGTGGCCGGTGAGGGACTCCATCTCCACAGAGTTCAAGTACCACACGTTGCAGGCTGGAAGACACCAAGGGAGACACATGTTAGTTGCAACTATTGGGACAGGTGTGTCCTGTTAACACACAGGCAGTTGCTGATGTGCAGACTGTGGGTTTATGAACAACTTGCACATGTGGCCTATGCTGGGTGCATGTAAGGCAGATGGCCTTTGCCCCTAATTCTGAAAACATGAACAGTGAGTGCTCCAAGGATGCACTTACTCCCATGTCAAGGCAGAGAATAAGCGAGTTACTAGAGCAAAGCAGACCCGCCTGGTGTGGCTTTGCCTCCCCACCAGCCAGAGGGAGCTTTCTATTCGCCCTGCAGCAGTATTAAACCCTTGTGTCCCAGGTGGAGCCCAAGGCACCTTCTCTGGTCTCAGGGTGGGTATGGACAACAGTCACATTAATACGAAACCCAACTACTGTTATAGGTAAGGAGCCCAGAGGCCCTTGAGAAACAACCATGAGGGAAGCATGTGTCCTCGAATCCTGGTTGCCAAGAGAAGGAATGGCTTGCAGTGAGCTCAGAGAACAGGCTGGAAAAAGCCAAAAGTCACCCGGCCTCGCCTGTGTCCTGGCTCCCCATGCTGCCAAGGGAGAGCTGTGGGTCTTGTCCCTGACCATCTCCTCTTGGGAGAAGAAAAACAACCGGGCTCCATAACAACCCTTCTTTCCCTTCTAGCCTGTGACCCTGCAGTTCAAGCATAAGTGCACGTGTGACTTTGGGGCATGGGTGAAATTGAGGTGTTCCAAGACATCCAGCCTTAGCCTGAAGCTCATTCACTGAAGGAAACCAGGGCCTCTCCTGCCCAAAGGCTGAGTAGGCTTCCTCCTGAGGAACAGAACTGCCCTCACTCACTTGCCCCTTGTCTACTGTATACAAGTCCCTCTATGTGAGCATGTGGGTGTCTTAATTCCGTGGTTAAAGGCCTCTAAAGTTTCACTTAACAGAAAAAGAGTGTTTTCCCACAGTCTACAGCAACACATCTCAGCACTCGGATGCATGGTACGCGCTGGGTAGTGTTGTCTCCCTCGGCCATGTCCTCCTGGGGTAGGCAGCCCTGGGAAGCAGCTCCATTTTCTCTTTGCCTTTAAGTCTGACTTTTCAGAACCAGCAAGGGCCATGCCTATTGGCAGGTGTGTTGGCAGGTGCACAGACAGATGTGTTGGCAGGTGGTTTGGCAGGTATGTTGGTAGACGTTCTGGCAGATGTGTTGGCAGGTGCACTGGAAGGTGCGCTGGCAGGTGGTCTGACAGGTGTGCCACAGGGTGCATTGACACACAAGCCCACAGATGGGCTAGGATGTCCCTGGGTGTCACAGTGCAGGGTGACTTGTGAGTTGCTGGACCATCCTTTCTATCCACAGCAAAGGCCATAGTGTTTATAGCTGAAGACACTCTGAGGAATTGAGCCCACTATTTTTGATGATCACTTGGTGATATGGTTTGGCTCTGTCCCCACCCAAATCTCATCTTGAATTGTAGCTCCCATAATCCCCATGTGTGGTGGGAGCAATCTGGTGGGAGGTAATTGAATCATGGGGGTGGGTTTTTCCCATGCTGTTCTCGTAATAGTAAGTCTCACGAGATCTGATGATTTTATAAAGGGTAGTTCCCCTGCACATACTCTCTTGCCTGCCACCATGTAAGATGTGCCTTTGCTCTTCCTTTGCCTTCTACCATGATCGTGAGGCCTCCCCAGCCATGTGAAACTGTGAGTCCATTAAACCTCTTTTTCTTTATAAATTACCCAGTCTCAGATATGGCTGTATTAGCATCATGAGAGCCGACTAGTATACTTGGCGATATTTATCAGGTGGATATGAAATGCCTAGAAGTAACCTAGTGGTCCCGCTTCTGAGGAGACTGAGAAAGGAAATATTCTGTAACCACATGGGATAGCTAACCTTCAGGGAAAGACATTTGTGCCACATATTCATTACAGTGGGAAAAACCAGAAACACATTAGAAATGAGAGAGGGGTGAAATTAGCTCCCTCGGTGCAATACCAAGCAACTAGCAAGCGGTAACCAGGAAAATCACATGGCAGCATGGAAAGACGTCATCAGCAATCAGTGGGGAAAGCAGAATAAAAACCACATCTGCTATGATTAGAACGGGAAAATGAAAAGCATGTGTGCATCAGACAGGAGCTGCGAGGGAGCCTGGAGAATTCAAAACAGACTTCACGAGAGGGACAGTCCGCCTTTGATTTTATTAGCATTACTGTCATGCTGATCATGCAGTTATGAAAAAGAGAAAAAAGGGGAAATTTTGACCTAACTACTAGGAAAATTCCACAAAATTGGCACAATCTCAATCAGTTCACACAGAACCACAGCTGCCACAACCCAGACCCATGCTCTCTTGAAGGAGTCACAGATGGCTTTCTGATGAGGAGCAGTCTTGCTGGCTAGAGTTTGGTAGCAATCTGCTGTTTGGGGAATCTCTCTCCCCAAATGCAGGAGCTATGTCATCATTCCTCAAAGCAGAGAAGAAAATGCTGCCACTAGGGAGGCTGTTCTACGGAGCACACATCAACCAACTGACACCAAGTGCCCCAAAGCCTCTCTCCAGCAGAGAACAGGCATGCCTGCGCCTGCCTATGATTGTCCAACTGCACCCGACCCAAGACCGTCCAATGCCACTTGACAGGTCCTCTTGGCCAGAGGTGAAGATTCAGTGCCCAGTGAGAGTTACCAGGAAGGCACCCACCAGACCCATGGCATGGAGCTCTGTCAATTGCTAGGCTACTCTGGGAAAGGGACTTGATAACACAGAACAAAAGTCTGAGGCCCACATGTGGGAATTTGTCCTAAGGCAACAATCCAGAATTCAGAAAAAATAAATAATGCAGAAAGATGGTTCTCTAAGCATTGTCTGTGGTATTAAAAATTAGAAACATGGTAAATGAATATCCATAAGGAGGTGAATTATATGATGGACTATTGCGTAGCCACGAAAAAAATGAGACCTGCATTATGTTTGTAAAAACCATGGGTAAACTTATTATGCTAAGAGAAGAGAAAAGAATCGTACAGGCAGCATGACCCCAAGTACAAGGAAAAAGGCAGCATAGGATTGGATCTGCTTGACATCAGGAGTGGTCTTTTGGCTGGAGAACAGTTTATCTGCTGTCCACCCTTCCTCCCAATATTCAGGGGCTGCATAGGGGCAACCAATCTATGAGTAGTTCATTTTTCCTTTTCTTTAATTTTCCATTTTTAAAACTTAAAGAACATATAAGACTCTATAAAAAAAAAAGTATACCTACCATATGCTAAAAAATGCAACTGCAACATTTCTGGGAAATCTATTAGAAGGCTACTGAAAAGAAGTAAGTCTTTCTTTTCAGGATTATATTATATTCCTCTGCTTCAACAAGAAACAATTAAGAACTGAGGCTTAAAACACAAATAGAAATTGTTTTAGAGATTGGAACAAAGGCATAATGGCCTTAACATTTAAAAAAAGGGAGTAAACTGGAGAGCATTACAAGTTTATTCCCATCTTTGTGAGTTGTCTGACTGCTAATATTTCTGAGTTTCAGCTTCCTGAATCTTTATAACGGGGAAATTGGACATGATCATCTCAAAGAACATTGCACATCCAGGAGTCTAGGACTCTAAGTGAATTAGGACAACAAATGAAGTTCAGTTTAGGAAAGAAAACTCACTAAATTGCTGGAGGTCATCAGAGATTGCAATAGTTCCACCGTCTTGCTACAATGGTTGTTCTGCACTGATTCTAAACACCTGCAGCCAATCCTCCAGGTGAAGACGACACTAGCTGAGGGGTGGTCACTGTGATAGCCTCACTCCTCTGGTGACAGATTTGCTGTCCTGGTTCCGTGGCTTGGAATTGCGGTTAATGTAATGGACAGCAGACATTCGCAGCTCTCAATGTGTTTTAGAAATGAGATTTTTAAAGGAAAGAAGCTCAAGGCAGTCATAATTTAAGCTTCATATATAAATGTCCAACTCAGATGATCAGATACAAACTCCAAGTTCTGAATGAAGTCTTGACTCTAAGAAGACCCACCCTTAAAAAACATTTGGAGTTATTGATACATTTCATACATAATTTTAAAAGATGGAAGTGCACTTAAAAATGATAAGTCAGGATAGAAGAGAAAGTTTTAATATCTAAAAACAAGTGCTATTAGGATGCACTGTTATGATCAACTAAATTCATTCAATTCATTTATTAATTCCACACTTACTGGGTGAATGCAGGATAACTAAGAAGCTTAAGGAGAAAAGTGAAATTGTGTGTGCGCTGGTGCTACCATATAGGGCTGAATGGGCAGGGCTGTGTCCCTGAGACAATATGGGCATGGCTGGACGTGGGAGCTGAACGCCAGGCCTAGATCTGCCATTCAGGAGCCAGAGCTGCCAAATTGGGTCCTCTGTCTATGACATGGGATGACAGGACACTACACCCACACGCCCTGTGGGTGAAGGGGAGGAGACAATAAGCTGGGCAGGACAAGTGCTCTGTGCCTGTTGCTATCACCGTTCTTCTGCGCTTTCTTGAACACTGCCAATGCATAAGCTGTGATTTTAAAATCACTAATTAAAGGTTTTCAAAATTTCAAATACATTTTTAAAAGGTGCAACTGAAACAAATAAATCCATCAGAGTGGAGCTGGTTTTGTAGCCCTGTCTCCTCAGTTGAGAGTGAGTGAGCTGCTCATCAGAGAGGTCTACAGTAAATTCCTGCATCCTTCTGGGCACTTCACTGGGACCCACAGACAGGGTCCACTGTTACTTTAACAGAAGAAAGCTAAGAACCATGACGGGCTCCAGGGACCCCCTAAAACAGATTTAGGGGCTGTGGCCCAGGACCAGCCCAGGCGCCTCACAAAGGAAAGGGTGAGGCCAGCTTCCCAGGAAAGGCGATTCCTCTTGGGCCAGAAAAATGCTCCCAAGGCATTTTCAATGTCCTATTCATTTAATCTTTTCAACTGCTATGTGTGGAAATATTATCCCCACTGACCAGATACAAACCTCAGGTCCACATGGCTAAGTGATTTGCCAGAGATCAAAATCCTGAGTGGCAGAACATGGCCGGAAATCCATGACCACAGCTACACTTTTCATTTTGGAGCTTCGAGTTTTAGCACACTTGCAATTTGGGGCAAGCTATTTTCACCTTTGTTTTGGCCACAGATAACTTATCCTATAAGGAGAGTCTAAAATGACTTAAACACTACAAAATTCCATTCAAAACAGAGTAATTTTACTTTAGCTTGGTAACAGACACAGTGATGTATAATTTTACAGAGAAAAGCTACATAGAAGAATAATACAAACTGTAGAGGAAATAAGAAAATGCCTATACATTTCATACACCTTCATTGTGGAGTTACACCTGTAAACTACTCTGCAGATATGAGGTACAGAATGGAGGTATTTCTAGTCCAATTTTCTACCAGACTCAGAAATTCCCTCCCCAACATTTCTGACAATAAACACCTACCTTGCATGAAAAACTTAAAACGGTTTTGAAAGTCAAGGTTTAAAAGTCAGCAGTCCCCACTGTCCTCTCTAGCTGTGTCCCTCCCTCATGGCCACAGAACCACAAGAGCCCTATGGTGTGTGGTTTGTTTACAACCTTCTTAAACTGGGGCCACTACGACTGCATCTAATGCTGCAAAAGTAACCTGGCCTGGAACTAGTAAGCGATTACAGAAAGATGCTGGATACAAGGTTAATGTACAAATGGTCAACTGCTTTCCTACAGACCAGCAATAAACAAGTAAAATTTGAAATTAAATACACAATACCATTTACAGTAGCACCTCCCAAACTACTTACATATAAATCTAACAAACTATAGACAAGATCTATATGAGGAACACTATTAAACTTTGATGAAAGATACAAAAAACTAAATAAATGGAGAGATATTCCATATTCATGGACAGCAGAACTCAACTTTTGCCAAGATGTCAGTTCTTCCTAATTTCATCTATAGATTCAATGCAATCTCAATAAAAATCCCAGCAACTTATTTTGTGGATATTAACAAAGTGATTCTACAGTTAATACAGAAAGGCAAAAGATCAAAAATAGCAAACACAGTATTGAAAGAGAAGAGCAAAGTTGGAGGACTGACATTATTTGACTTCCAGGATTACTATAAAGCTAAAGCAATCAAGAAAATGTGATATTGGTGAAAGAACAAATAGGTCAATTAAAGAACTCGAAAGTAGACCCACATGAAATATAGTTAACTGATCTTAGACAAAAGAGCAAAGGCAATACAACTGTGAAAAGACAGATTTTTCAACTGGTGGTACAGAAGCAACTGTACATCTGCAGGCAAAAAAATAAAAAATGAATCAAGACACAGACCTTATCTCCTTCACAAAAATTAACTTAAAACGGATCATAGACTTAAAGGTAAAATTTGAAACTATAAAATCTAGCTGGCCTTGGGTTTGATGGTGACTTTTAAGATACAACACCAAAGTCACAATCCATAAAACAGGAAATCAATAAGCTGGATTTTATTAAAATTAAAAACTTCTGCTCTGTAGAAGAATGAAAAGGCAAGCCATGAAATGGAAGAAAATATTTTCAAAAGGCCTATCAGGTAAAGGACTAGTGTCTAAAATACAACAAGAATTCCCAAAATTTAACAATAAGAAAACAAAACCCAATTAAACAAACAAGCCAAAGGCCTTTATGGACACCTCACCAAAGAAGATATACAGATGGTAAATAAGCATATGAAAAGGTGCTACACATCATAAGTCATCAGAAACAATGAGATACCACTAGGCTACTATTAGAAAGGCCACAATCCAGAACACTGGCAACACCAAATTCTGGAGAGGATGTGGGGCAACAAGAACTCACATTCATTGCTAGTGGGAATGCAAAATGGGACAGCCACATTGGAAGACAGTTTGCCTGTACCTTATAAAACTAAACACACTCTTACCATACAATCCAGGAATGCACTCCTTGGTATCTACGCACAGGAGTTGAAAACTTATATCCACTCAAAAACCTGCACATGGGTGTTTAGAGCAGCGTTATTCATTACTGCCAAAACCTGAAAGCACCCACGATGTTCTTCAGTAGGTGAATGGGTTACTAAACTGGTACACCCAGACAAGGAAATATTTGCTGCTAAAAAAAAATGAGCTATCAAGCCATAAAAACACATGGAGGAAACTTAAATGCATATTACTAAGTGAAAGGAGCCAACCTCAAAAGGCTATGAACTGTATGATTTCAACTATATGACAATACTGGAAAAGTTGAAAATATGGAGACAATAAAAATATGAGTGGTTGCTTGGGGTTGGTGGGGGAGGGAGAACGAACAGAAAGGGCACAGAGGATTTTTAGGGCAATAAAACTATTCACTATGATACTGTAATGGTGATTACCTGTCATTATGCATTTGTCCAAACCTGTAGAATGCATGACATCAAGGTGAACCTAAATATCAAGTCCCTAAACTAGGGACTCAGGTGACGAGGCTGTGTTAATGCAGGTTCATCAACCATAACACGTGCATCACCTTGCTGGGGGATGTTGACAGCGGGGAGGCTATGCGTGTATATGGTGTATCTCTGTACCTTCTTCTCCATTTTGCTGTGAATCTGTCACTGCTCTAAAAAAGAAACTCTATGAATAATTTTTTTTAAGTGACCTGCTCTGTCTGGCGAGCTGGTTCTTGGGTGTCGTATGTCTCACTGGGGTTGCTGGCAGTGTGGGTCAAATCACTGACTCATGTCAAGTGACTTGTTGAGTCATGTCTCTGGAACATTTTTACATTTACAGTTGCCAAGACAGATCACCCACATCCTGTCTTACTATATTTTCCCCCAAACTAAATCCAGGGCTTGACATTTATTCCACTGAATTTAGTCTTGCTCGAGTTAGACCAGCCCATGAAGCCCTTGCTGATGTCCCAACAACTGCACCCCACCCAGCTCTGTGCAAGCTTCTATAAAAGGAAACCTCCTTCAAGGCTCACAGAAAAGAAAGGAAACCTGAATACTGAAAGTGCAAAAGGAAGTTGTGTCAGTGAGTCCTTTTTCTCCCCAGTCACCAGATGTAGAAATGGAGCTGCATTTACTGACCTGCCCCCTGCTTCAACAGCTCAGCTGCTGAATTGGCTGCCGTCTGGGGAGAACTTTCTGCTATTTCCTCCAATGGATCTGTAGGAAGGGGCAAGAAAATACAGAAATGAGTCCTGCTCCTGACCAAGAATCCTCATGACAAAGTTAGACAATTTGATGACAGAATTCCCAGATGGTGACATGCAATGGTTTTGCAGAGTCAAGAGTTTCTCTTTGGGACAATAATTCGGCCCATAGAAACCATGATCACATTCTGAATAAAAGTAGAGATGACAAGGCCTAACAAAATATTTTTCTAATCACCAAATTAGTCATATGAACAATGACACTTTGAAAAGTAAATCACATTTACCTATATATTAAGTTAGACCATTTTTATGTGAAGTTGTGACTGCTTAGGAAAGTGGGACATACGGTCACATCGCCCTGACATGCTGTGGGTGTTATTGAATTTCATTATGGATATTGTTTAACAAACATAAGAGTAAAAAGAACAGTGCATCCATCATCTAAGTTCAACAACATCAACATTTTGCCCATTCTGTAGAAACGTAAAAATTAAATGTCAATGACCCTGAAGCCTTCTTTGTCTGAGGGTTTTATATTTTTAAACTACAGAATATTTGCTCTATAGAAATCTTTCATCAAAATCCATGATGTAAAGCTATCTGGGAGCTGTCAGTGAAGTAGAATCTCCTCTTCTCTCCTTAATTTGGATGAACTCATTGGCCTTTTCTTGGGTTCAACCAAGAGAATACGAAAAAACTTCCAGTCTTATTATTTTTCTCAGTGGGTCTTCATGGATCTCTAAAACCGGTGGCCTTGACTGCAGACAATCTACACAGAGCCTGACTAGCACTGAGGACCCCTTACCTCTCTCTGGGATAAGCAGCTTGCACGGCAAGGCCAAGGGCGTGATGGAATGCTGGCACACCAAGGCCGTCAGGCTCCCTGCAAAGTGGACAGACAGCAAACAAGAGTCAACAACTGCTGTAGATGTTGTGTGCTCAGCCAATTTATCAGCTGGAATGAAACGGATGCAAAGGCTGAGCCCTTATCTTTTTAGCAACTGGTGTGTTAGATTAGTGTGCAGCTTTGTGTAAAACTTCAAAGAAGTATAAAGTTCCACAAGATAGTTGAGAGGTAAGTAAATGGAACTGTTGATCATTCTTATCATAGACACATCATTACCAAATTATAAAGACTAAAGCATACAGTTTGTTGGATCTTGAATCAGGAGGGTTGACATCAAGCCAACTCCAACTTTAACCATATATATTACCCCTGCACAATGCTTCTTAACAAAGCTCTAATAACAATGATGCCTAAGGCTGCACTGTGCTTTGTGTGGATTGCTCAAGTCATCTTTCCAACAAGCTCGTGAGGTAGGGAAGGCTCCCAATTTGCAGGGAAGGGAGGGTGCTCTGTTGGGAGCTCTGTGTTGTTCCTTGTGCTGTGGGATAGGGTCACACTGGAGCTCCAACCTTCTCAGGACTTACCTGCCTGCCAACTAGGATAGAATCTTATTGACGTCTGTAATTCCTACGTCTGATATGGTGCTTTTCATTTGTTTGGTTTTGACAGAGCTTTTAAGAACAACTTCAAATCTAGTTTATCTTAAAGATAATAATGCAGATCAGCAGGATTTCAGAACTGGGGACTGAAATATGAGTAAACCACCATAAGAGTGATGGTCCCAAATCTCAGGTCAGTGAGTAGAGGCAATCCAGGCCTCATGAGTTCAGAACATTGACAGCAACCTCTCAAGCAACTCACCGAAATATGGTTCATTCGAGCACCCTTTCAACCGCACTCCCTTCGGGGTACACTCGATCAAAAAGTGCCGGACGAGTTCATTGGCCAAATCTCCAGCTGTGGCAAGAAATTTAAAGAAAGAAGAATTTTTTGAAAATGGGAGCATGGGAGAATTCAATAGAGAGAACATAAAAGCCAGGAGCTACAGTTGAAAAGGCTCTTCTCTGAATACGAGTCCAGCCACTGCAAAAGAGGCTGCCAAGAACCATCTTCGTCCTAGGAATGGTAGCCGGGCTGCAGGACAGCTGGATGAGCACAGGCTAGGCCAGATACAGGGCGGCAACCCTTGCAATGACAGTGTGGGGGCTGGAGAGGTCCCTTGGGAGAGGCCCTCAAACATTGTGCAAGAATCCCCAACGAAGGGAATGAGCTTGCAGCTAAGAATGAGGATCATGAATCTCCAGCTGAATCCCCTCCCAAAGAGGAGAGGTGAGAAAGGCTCAGACACAAAATGATACCTATAATGAATCGCTGAAAAGAGCTGGAAGAAGGTCAGTCTTCTGGGTGGGATTTAACCAGGAGCCTGTATCTTTAAAACCTTCCAGAAAGTAAGCACTCAGCTGCACGGGAGCAGCACTCTACCACATTGCTATTAATAGTAAACAGTGCATCTGCTTTAGGCCAGCCCATGAGTCCAAAGAGAAAACACATCATAAAAAGCCACTGAATGGCAAAACTATCTGAGAGTGGAAAAGTACAAACAGCACAACCAAAAGAACAAGAAGTCACTGCCCTATGCTAATGAGTCCAACAGACCTTCACAGTGTGCTGTATTTCTGGGATCCAGTGCTTCCTTCATCACCCTCCATTGGGGCATGTCTGCCTAAACTTCTAATATTTCTGGTGTTGGAAACCTCCTGGCAGCAAGATCCACTGGAGTTGGGCTTGGTCCCCAGGGCCTTGCCCACAGTAGGCTTCCAAAAGATGTTTATAAACATGACAAATATCACTGTGTCAGCATTTCACAAGGGCAGTAAAGTTTGCAGAAAAGGAAATGATCAGATTCCATAAAAGGCTGTGTTGAATTAAAGTGGGATAAGAACATATTGACATTCAGTTGTGGGAAGAAAATGACGCCTGGCTTCCAAACTGAAGGGGACACCAAGCGTGGGTCCACTTGTGAGAAATGGCTCAGTGGGAAGTCCTTCTGGCCAGGGCTCTCTGGAGAACAGCATCCAGAACGTCCCTAGCTGTCCCATCTCCAGTTTACTGGAGGTGGTATGGTGAATGGTTGTGGCTCTTTATGACCTGGTAAACTCTTTGCTCAAATCTATCCTTGGATTGTGAAATCTGAATGTCAAATCCAGGGACAAGATGAAGACACAGCAGCCAGATAAGATTTCACCCAGAGGCCACCAACAACACTGGGTTTCCTCAAGTCTGCTATTCTAATATCCCCTATTTTGTTCCTTTCATCTTAAGATTGAGTCCAAAGTCTGTCAGAGAGGCAGGATGCACACACAGAGGTAAAAACAGTTATATACTCTCATCTAGATTCCAAAATGATAATACATGCAGAAATGTTATTTGTCCTTGCTTTAAAACTTTACACGGAAACGAAGGAGCCAACCAAAACCATCCATCATTCCTGCTCTCCCAATAATCTCTCATCTCTGCAGACTCGCCAGATGCTCTTGGTCCTGCGACCCTCTTTCCTGCCATCATCATTATTCAGTTTCAGTCCTCAACAATCAGGTCTAATTCAGCTCTCCAGCTACAAAAGCCCTTATCTCCACTCAGAAATAGCATCGTGTTGGGCTTCTTATGCTGGAATTCTGGATGCTAGAAGATCCTACTTTTCAAGAATTATCTGTCCTTTCTCCCCTACACAACGCCTTCTCTCTACTTCGCTTCAGGACAGTCAGTAGCCACAGGCTTCGGGGCTGAGCTTTGACTAAGCCCTGGGTCTTTCCCAGCCTCACTCCCCACCCCTTCCACTCTCACACCATTACCTGTGCCAAAATGAACCCATCTATGTTTCCCGGAAATGCTACAGCCCTGCCTGAGGCTGGACCTCCTGGCAGCCAAATCATACATTCCACAGAGTGTAACTCCAAGGCGATTTTCTCCAGGAAGCAGGAAGCAGAGGTTTCATCCAAGGATTTGGAAAAATTCTCTCAGGTATTAGGCACAGAGCATGATTAAACCAGGTGGGTGTCTCACTTTTCTATAAACACAGGGAGTTTAAAATCCGAGCTGCTTCTGATTTCCCCACTCCTAGTGAATCAAGCTGTCCTTACTGGGAACCAACGACCTGCAATGTCCCCTCAGTCCACAATTTCCATTTGGGGAGACAGACAGACTGAAAGAATAGCTTCCCTTTCCTTAGTCTAGGCTGCGGCATGGTAGCACACAAAGATGAGTATAATGGGGCAAAAAGGGCAGGGGGAGAAAAAAAAAAGAATAAACTGAAAATCAAGTGTCCACCAACAATAGAATGGATCAATTGGCTGTAGGATTTTCATAAGATAGAAAGCCAGAACTTCCAAAGAGAACAACAGCTACAAGCAATCTTAGAAAAATGATTGGTGGATGCTGGTGAGGTTGTAGAGAAAAAGGAATGCTTTTGCACTGTTGGTGAGAGTGTAAAATAGTTCAGCCATTGTGGAAGACAGCGTGGCGATTCCTCAAAGACCTAGAGGCAGTAATACCATAGGACCCAGCAATCCCATTACTGGGTATTATACCCAAAAGAATAGAAATCCTTCTATTACAGGTTGATGCAAAAGTCATTATGGTTTTTGCCATGATTTTTAATGCAAAAAGGATTCAGGCAGGCATAGTCCTTTACCTGCATTAGAGATCATCTCATGAGTCTAGGCTTATTCTAGTATCACTTTTAATCCATCTAAAAATGCCCTACTGGGTATAGATACAAGAATAGTACTCACAGTATGCTAGTTTTCATATAAAAAATGTGTATTTGCCTGCATTTGGACAGGTAACCAGTGAAAAGACACACACGAATCTACTCCAGATGGCTGCCCAAGGGAGGTGACAGGGTGGTGAGGGGGGTAGAGCCGAAATGAAAGCAAAACGGGCTTAGTGGATGCCTTATCCTATGGTTCTAATTTTTGAACAATGAAATGGATTACCTATTCAAAACAAAAGAAAATAAAATTAACAAATTAATGTTCTTTCTTAAATAAGGTGAAAACTTTGTAAAATATACCTGAAAAAATAAATACTAAGAATAAAATTTGTGAGTATTGTTAAAGTCATCTTTTATTTTATTAGCCTAAAAATAAACCAACAGAGTTTCTCTGTGGATGAGCTGAACAGATCAATAGGGAGCAGTAACCTTACCTTTCTTGTTCAGCTGCAGGACTGAAGGTGGGGGCGTGGCCACCTTCATGGCCAGGCCATAGGCCCCTCGGAAGGAATGGCTGTCTCGAACAATGAATGAGCCCGGCTCCTTGTCCTTCAACATGGCGATGGCTGGAGAAAGGGAGGAGAAAGACAAGAACGTCTGCCGGGTGGACAAAGGTCTATGCCCACTCATAACCTTGGGTAGGTCCTCTTCCCCTTACTCTTTTTGCAAACTGGATCAGTGGGGACCTGGCCAGGATCCCCCTGCTTGGCTGGAAGAACTACGTGTCCATGCAGTTGAGGGACCTTCAGGGAGGTCTCTGTGGTGTCATGTATGTTTCATGGGTGGGCCTGCCTGTTGAGGAGGCAGAAAGGACAGGAACATCCCTCTCTTTAGCTAGACTGAGGTGCCGGGCACTGTCCTGTGGGCTGCCCATGGAAGAACACAGGATTTCTGTTAATCCCACAACACCTGTGATGTCCACATGATGGTCCCCACCTGACAGCCCAGGAAACCAAGGCTCACGCTGAGTAAGAAACAAGACCAGATCCAAATATACACAAAGGGGAGAAACAGGCAGTGGGAGAGAGGCTGTCGCAGCACACCCCGCCTCTGCTTGGACACTGCCCCCTGTGGCATTTTTCTTAAAGATTTTAGAACATGAGAACATGAACTCTTTCAACAGCATAAAAGGAAAGAAGTTTTTTTGTTGTTGTTGTTGTTTTTTTTTTTTTGAGATGGAGTCTCGCTCTGTTGCCCAGGCTAGAGTGCAGTGGCATGGTCTCGGCTCACTGCAACCTCCACTTCCTGGGTTCAAGCGATTCTCCTGCCTCAGCCTCCGGAGTAGCTGGGACTACAGGCGCGTGCCACCACGTCTGGCTAATTTTTTGTATTTTTGGTAGAGATGGGGTTTCACCATGTTAGCCAGGATGGTCTTGATCTCCTGACCTCATGATCCACCCGCCTCAGCCTCCCGAAGTGCTGGGATTACAGGTGTGAGCCACTGCGCCCGGCCAGGAAAGAAGTTTCTAATTACACTTTCTGATGATAGAAAGGGCATACCCAAAATGTTACTGAAAATTTAATACAAATTCCAAGATTCACCAAGGAAGTAACAAAAACCTGGCCTGCAGGTGGCCCCCTATCCCGTGGCTCCATGGCTGATGTGGCCAAATGGGCCCAGCCTGGATGGGGCTGAGGACACATTCCCCATGTGCCCGCCAACCCAGGGCCTCGCACAGTGGGTCACCCAGCTTCCCTGGTGAGGCTGGTAGGCATTCAACTAATCATAATCATTGCTTCAAAAAATCTCTCTCCTTCATGGCCAAAATCTAGCATTTCCAAGAAGAGGGAGTGGGTTAGGGTAATAGTAACCTCAACTCGATACTGCCCAGACAAGCCAGAGTGTTCCCTGATAACTAGACTACATCTCAGAATTTCTTTTCTAGACATTTACTCTTTATTTTAAAAAAGGGGGAAAACTGGGGATTTAGAGTATAAAGTTATACATAATTACAGCCATGGAAATGCTGCCTTTCTGGAATGCCAAAGGCTCTGTCTGGAAGCGATCAGGGCGCAGAACATGAACCAGTAAGTGGTGGGATGCCCCCGGCATGCCTCAGTAAATACCTCCACGGCGCACTCCCACAGAGGCCCCTCACATGCCCCCAGGCCTGCCCGGACCCACAGCCAAGGCATCTGTCTGGCCATAGGATGAAACGAATGGTTTCTTTTACACATTTTTCAATGTCTGCACCGTGGCCCTGTGCACAGGATGAGGGCACAGGGAGGAGCTCAACATGCCCCTGGGGATGAAGCAGGAGCTTCTAAACAGCACGCAGTGGGAAGGATGGGCAGGAAAACACAGGCAGGCTTACCGTGCATGCCCGAGACTGCTGGTAGCTCCAGCCAGGCCTGCAGCCGCCCATGCAAGGGACCCAGGGCTGGGTGGGGGGCCTCCTGGGGCAGGGCACAGGCCCTGGGAATAAACCCTGAATTCTGGTGCACGTTTTCTCACAGCATAGTCTATAAACTTGGGGGCTGAACGTGCATGACATTTTTTCAGTTTTTAATTTTTATTTTTTTGAGATAGGCTCTCTCACTCTGTTGCCCAGACTGAAGTACAGTGACACAATCATAGCTCACTGCAGCCTCAACCTCCTGGGCCCAAGCGATCCTCCCACCTCAGCTTCCTGAGTAGCTGGGACTACAAGTGTACACCACCACACCCAGCTAATTTTTAAAAATTTTTGGTAGACACTGGGTCTCACTATGTTGCCCAGGCTGGCCTTAAACTCCTGGGCTCAAGTGATCCTCCCACCTCAGCTTCCCTAAGTGCTGGGATTATAGGAGTGAGTCACTGCGCCGGGCCTACTTTTTTGTTTTCTCTAAGTAGGACAAAAGATCACTTACATTTTGTTTCAACTGTGATATACCTCAGAGCTTTTCTTTTTGTAAGTCATGGTTCTACTTCTCTGTGGTAAATAAAGTGTAGAAGCCTCACAGGACTGAGACTTTGGGCACCTGTGGATGGCAGTGGAAGGAACACGGGCTTTGCTCCTACCGGTTCTCCCCAGGCCAGGAGGGAAGCCCCAGCTGCCAGGCTGCAGGGGTGCAAGGGGGCTGTGCTCTCCTGCACAGGCAATGGGAGTAAGAGGAGAATTTTAGACCCGCTGTTTTTCCACACAGAAGTAGGCTGAGGAGCCTGGTGTGCTGAAGTTGGAAAAACAAGCGTCCACACACCGCACACAGCAGCTGCGTGCTCCACCCTGGCACTGGCATCGCATTCCTCACCTGGAGACAGGGATGAGGGGAGGGGAGGCAAGGGAGTCTCCTCGCACCTTCTCACACTGTCTCGCCCTGCATCTGGAGAAGCATCTGGAGAAGCAACACCCCAGAAGTACAACTGGGACAGTAGTACTTAATTTTGATTTTACTTTAAGGTCCTCTTTTCCTCCTGAGGTATTTTTCTATTAGCTTTAGGAAACCTCAAGGAATTAAGTATGTGACAAATTGCACTCCCAAAGAGGTTATCTGGGTGTTTTTTTTCCTCCTGCATCACCCTGAAATGTCATTGTAGCTTTTCTAGAAAAAGGCATATCTGACAGTTAAAATCCAAATAAATGACACCCAAGGGCAGCCTTCTGCTGTTTGGAGACTCTGACACAGGCAGTAGAAGGTTCGTCTGCACAGGTCTCTTCTATATAAAATATGTAGAAAATGAAGGTTATCCTTTTAGAGCTCAGCTGGAAAAACCAACACTCGATGCACGTGTTGGCCATCCTGAGATGGGGTCCTCCCAGCAAACCTTCTACAATGTGTGCTGAAGATCAAGCACATGCCAACAGCAGCCCCTACACGTACTGCACATCCACATCCACTTATCCTGCATCTACCAGGCCCCAGCAAGGGCAGGTACCTTCCACATGGCACTGCTCTCAGCAACCCCCCGCGGCAGGCTCGAACCTTGCTACCCTGCCGAGGAAGCCAGCAGTGCACTCCAACCCAAATCTGTCTATTTCAGATCCCCCCTGCTACAATGACATTGCACAATGAGAGAAGGGGGCATCCAGCCCCACACATCGCCCTGCCCTAGAAGACGGCACCAACAGAGTGGAAGGGTCTGTCCAGAATCTCTTAGGTGCTGGATAGGCACCTCTCAGTCTGGCCAGCTGGAGGAGGTGCCGAGGCACTGGGGGCCACAGTCATCGGGATTCTTGAGACACAAGCAGGGGCCTGGGTGGTGGCAACAGGCACACAGCATCCGGCCGCAGAGGGGCCCTCGGCCATGGTGAGCAGTGTTTCACAAAGGCCAATTCAGGGAAATGAAGGTCTTTCCAGGCCACGGGCTTTTTTTTCTCTCTCTTCCACTTAAAGTGACAATCGCTTCTTTGAGATCATAAGAGATGCACATTCTTACCATTTCTATCATCTACATAACTGAATAGCAGAATTTCAGTGGAGAGCTGGACAGAGCTATTTTTCTGCCACTCAACTATTCATTTCTAGGCATTCCTGAGGCATCTTCATAA
This sequence comes from Gorilla gorilla gorilla, assembly GCF_029281585.2. Taxonomy (NCBI): domain Eukaryota; kingdom Metazoa; phylum Chordata; class Mammalia; order Primates; family Hominidae; genus Gorilla; species Gorilla gorilla. Next base: position 55,136,930 of record NC_073230.2, read on the forward strand.
GGAGAGAGCTTGATTTTCTTCTGAAGTTGAGATAAAGAGGCACAGAGGAGCCAAGTGGGTCTCCTGCTGACTGCGGGCAGCTTGTCATTTCTCACCGCTTTAAACCAACCCATTCCCTCTTTCACTCCAGCCTCCACCAGGTGGCCGCCGGGATTCACTTTGGTTCCTAGGAATCCTGACTCCGTCTTCCAGGCACTGGAGGAATGGCCCTGCGCTGCCTTGCCAGTCACACACCATCTCTTCCGAGGTATATCCCAGAAGCAACAAACTCTATGCACTGCCAAAATGAGGTATCCAGAGGAAGGTACGCTCAGCTGAGACACAGCATCCAGGGAGAAAGGCCATCCCACAGCCGAGGGAAGCACCTTATGAATTCTCCTCATTGCCCAGGGGCTGTCTCCAAGCAGGGCTGCCCAGAAGAGCTTGCTAGCCTTCCTCTCCCACATCTCTTCTATTCATGCTCTGGTAAAAAAGTGATGCTCAAAATATTCAAATATTCATTGCTCAAAAATTAGTATTAATGACTTCAAATTAAAAAAAAAAAAAAAGCCTGACATTGTACCAAGCAGAGAGATGCTCTGCCTGGTTTGTGTGTGAGGCATGTGGTTAAGTCCACAACCAGGTCTCATTATTAAGTGCTTATGTAGGTGTTCACGAACACACAGTGTCCCTGACTTCTCAGAGCAGGGCATCTCTCCTGCTTCCTCACCCTGTCCTCTCTGGTTTCATGGAGATGCAGGAGAGTGTGTCTCCTCCTCACAGTCAGCAGTTGTGGGCTTGCACAAGCCAGTGGCTGGTGCAAGAAGCCAGAAATTACACCCTACACACTGGAATGCTCATGGCTGGGGCCCATTCCTCACCAACTCCCTCATTAGTAGTGAGTTTTCCCCTATAAAAACTTAAAGGTTGTAGCATGTCCCCAGGAGGCATGGAATAATGTGTGGGCCCTGCTCAAACTCAATCCATACGAAGGCCATGGCTGCCCGATGTTCCCACGGCAGGGCCCACCTTCACACAAGGCAGCGAAGCGGACACTAGGGCAGATGCCCAAGGAGGCCCTCATCCTCCCCACATACCTTGTTCTCTTGAAATATCCGCCTTGTACCAGAACTTGGAAGTGTCTTGAACAAATTTCACGATCACAAGTTTATCACCTGGACTATCTGTAAAGCAAAATTTAAAAACAGTGACCATGATGGGCACTTTTCTTCTTGCAACCTCTCATCTGCTGTGATCCCAGAAGTCCAAATCCCATGCCAAGGGCAAGCAAGCGAGCGATGTTCTAAGGAAAGGGAACCCCGCCTTTGAAATGACTGAGTTGGAGGAGGCAGTGACTGTTTTATAACACAAAACAGAACAACAGTACGCTTGGATTGAGCCTTTGCAATACATTCTAAGAATACATAGCAAGGTAGCGAGGAAAGAGAGGTTAAGGTTGGTGTTGTTCAACCCATAGACCACATTGCTTCTTATACACTTGAAATATTTCATAATGACGTTTTGGATGAATTAATTTAATTTGACAAGGAATTTGTTATTTACAAAAAGCCATGTTCCCAAGTGAAATGGAAAGTAGAACCACTGCAAATGTCTGCACTTTCTACAACTGGAAAGAATCCAAGGTGGCCAAACACAGAAGCCAAGAAGAAGAGTGAATGAAAAGCCTGAGCCAGTGCTTGGTTTTGGACGAGGAAAATGGAAAAGTACCCCAACGGCTCTGGATTTTCTCTCCAGGTGCCCGGCCCAGCACTAGAGATATGCCAGCTCAGCTGCAGGTCTGAACTCTTCCCTTCCCAAGTGAATGGACAGAGGGGCCCTTCCAACCAGCTGGAAACACACCTACCTGGCAGAGGTGAGGCCGCTTCTGAAGCCTTGGAAAAGTCGGGAAGGACATTTGGGAAGGGGATACTGATGGTGCTCCCGCTGTGCGGGCTGGAGAAGCCACTGGAGGAGGGGGAGACTGAGCCCAAGGAACGATCCCCCTCCGAGGCCCGCTTCTTCTCAGGGAGGGGCGGCTGCCCGGGCAGGGTCACGCCCTGGCCCTGCAGGCCTGGACTGTGGTGGCTGCTGTGTCCAGGCGCCACCGTGAGAAAGTTGTGGGCCAGGAAGCCATTGTCGGCAGCCCCTGTCGCTGTCAGCGGGATGCTGGGAGTCGGTGACGCTCCATGAGAATTGGCCAGCAAGGCCCCCAGGTCCTCCTCGGGCGGAAGGCCACTTCCCACTGGGGCGGTGCCGAAGCCCAGGAAGGCCTGGCTGCTGGGAGGCGCCAGGGAGTCCGGTGGCTCTGCTAGGGACAGCTCATGGCTGTGGAAAGGAGCCTGGAGCTCTGACGGCGGGAAGCAGGACAGCACTGGGGAGTCCTTCCTGGTACCGGAGAACTCAGCGCTGAGGGGACTTCCGGTGGGCCGGCCGCTCCCCGGCAGGGAAACCGTGGGCTTGGGGCTGCTCTCCACCCACTGGCGTTCTGCAGAAGAGGAGCTGTTCAAAAGACAAGCCGACCAAGACAGCATGTAAGGTACAAAGAGACACCTGAAGACCAGCAAGCGTCACCCACACGGGAAGACAGGGATGGGGAAGTGGGTGCTGAGGCCCTCCAGGCAGCACAGGAGGTATTTTCCAAAATATGTACACTAAGGCCCTCTCTGAGCTCACGCTGCCTGCCTTTCAAGCCCCCACTTCATGCCTGGATGCTGCATCCCGCATGAGGGCACCCAGGGGAGCCGCCCCATGAAGGCCTCCACATGCGCAGATGCTGCTCCCTCGGCCCCTGCGCCTTCCCTCCTGCATCTTCACCGGGTCAAGGCCCTTTCTTCCTTTAAGACGCAGCTCAGGTGTGCACCCACTGGGAAGCCTTTTCCTAGCCCTTGGCCAGCACCTGTGGCCACATACACGTGTGCCCTCCGGAGTAGAAATGCCCTCCCGTCTTGTCCCACAGCACTAGGCAGGGATGCCACCCACATTCATCCCCCGCAGCCGGGCCGTTGGTTCACTGTGGGTTCCCTCCTCCTCGCAGCATGATCCCTCTGCCCCATCTCCTTTATCTGCCAGATACACCATCAGTCCTCAATCCATGCTTGCTAGATGAACCAGCTGATTAACGGATACCACAAAGACTACTGGAAATTACCAACCACTTACGAGTACGGAAAGACAGCTAAAACCACACCACGTGACACATGTATTTCACTAGCAATGGAACACTCATGGGTACAGAGTCTATGTGTAATGTCCTTAAATGAGGGCTCCTCTTTTATTTTAAGGAGAACAGAGGTAGAATTTAAAAAGTTAAATAGGGAGCTATGTGTTCATACAACAAAGCATAAAGAAACTTATTCCTACTCTGAGCAAGTGGAATGGTCTCACGTATGAATTTCCTCAGGGGTAGTATCTTTGTGAAGCAGAAATAGGCCATTTTTCCCTGTTAATACCCACCCTCTCCCACCCCCAGGTCTTTCTGTAAACCAGAAGCCCTCTAAGACTGATTTTTCCTGTATTTCCTGTATGTCCCTATATTTTCTCATATGTCACCACATACACCTGTCTCCGGCGGTAGCAGTGTCGTGCACACAGCCCTGGTCCCCTGCCCCGCCCCATCTTCAGGCCAATCCCTGCCTGGTCTAGCTTCAGCTTCTCTGAAGAGCAAGCCCCCGCTGGTCCCACACGCCTCTCAGCATTCTGGGTCTTTAAGGGGAACTTGTGCCAAGTTTAAAGATCCATCTTCTTACCTCTCTCTCCTCTGCCCAGGGCCGTTGCTGGAAATGGTGCAGGAAGAAGCAAAAGCCTGCTGAAAGGAGGGCGTCGAGGACGCATCAGCCCGGAGCATCGTGGATTTGGGTCCGATGGGGCTCTCTGACATCCCCACAGCGTGAGTGAGCGTCTCAGGGCAGCCTCGTGGTTCTGTAGCGGGAACACAGGAAGCAGAGAGACCTCGGTTGTAGGACTGGAGAAGTCATAATCTCTGCTGCTTTTGCATGTTCCACAAGAAACAGTGTTGACTTTGAGGCTTTCTGTCATCCATGGCCGTACTGAACATGACATCACTACCCGTAATAGGCTGGAGGAGGCGGCCAGCCCTGCACCCACAAGCATGGGTTTATTCTCGCCCATCACTGTTCCCAAAAATAAAGCGACCTAATTCAGTCCCCCACAGTGTCCAGCTCATTACCACGAGCTGGTCATGTGAGGAGATGCACATTGGGCCTCCTGGGCTGGTCCTCCCAGCCCCATCCCCCACAAAGGCTGATGTCCTGTAATGCACTCTCCACTCCATGATCTAGGCTGCACCTCACTTTAGAATCGGCATGGCCTTTCCTCTGCAAACCAGCAGGCGACTTCTCCCAGTAAAGACCATAAGTGCAGGCCCTGCGGCAGCCGGGCGGCCTAGGTGTCCTCCACCTTCCTTTGGTCCCTACCCTCCCCCCAGCTGGTAACTGGGCCATCAACATCGAGCACTATGAGGGTGCAAACCCATGCTGCTGCTTTCCAGGTCAAACCCCGCTGCTTCAAAGGCCACACCGTGGGGTGCAGAAGCCACCCTCGCAGGTGGGCCAGAACGCAAACCTGCTTGTGTCCCATGCCTGAGCCCAGGCACATTCCTCTGACGGAATTTCTGTTTGGCTTCTTGCCCAGCAGCTGCATTATTTCTGGATATTTAAAACATCTTACCTTTCATATTTTTTCTTTTTTTAAACCAGGCTTCAAGAAATGGACAAATCTACCATGGTCAATAAAATAATATTATTAGAAATACCGGTCATTTTGTTTTCTGTTTCAAAACTAATGAGATTGATAAGAGAATATTAATGTAGAAAAAAAAAGTCCATATTATTTATTTCCTGGAGAGGGTATTGAAATTTAGAGATTTCCAAATGATGCTGTTTTCCCTACAACTCACAGGACTATCACCTCACATGCTTGAAATATGTGTTATTTTAATTATACTGAAAAAAAGGCTACCTTCTTTACCCTTCAAATGAAAACCAATAATAAAACTGAATACCAGAATCACACTTTATAAAAATGACATTTACTAAGAATACTCTGAAAGGAATTATCAGCAGCATATGTGATTTCTGAAGATGAAATACCTAGGGGGTTTTCATTAATCCAGGTGCCAATAAGCACTGGTCTGTGGATTATTCAGACCAGTGAGGAATTACATCCAAAAAAGCAAGGGAAAGCCCTGACCACTCAACTAAATTACCTCCACATACAGGATGTAATATCCTGTTTTTTTAAAAAAAAATTGATCTCTACAGAATTTGCACTATCAATTCACAAATGGAATGCACTTCACTGCAATGAGGTAAACAAGCTCCATCTCTACCAAGACAGAATGAACATTCTAAAAATTATATGGTATTCCCACATATGTGAAGTGAAGCACTTTTTCGATCACATGTCATTTCAATATGAACTAAAAATTACTATTTTTATTTAGCACGAATTCTTTTCCTAAGGAAACCTTACAGAATTTTTTTTTTTTTTTTGGAGACGGAGTCTCGCTCTGTCGCCCAGACTGGAGTGCAGTGGCGTGATCTCGACTCACTGCAAGCTCCGCCTCCCGCGTTCACGCCATTCTCCTGCCTCGGCCTCCCGAGTAGCTGGGACTACAGGCACCTGCCACCACACCCGGCTAATTTCTTTTTGTATTTTTAGTAGAGACGGGGTTTCACCATGTTAGCAAGGATGGCTACGATCTCCTGACCTCGTGATCTGCCCGCCTCGGCCTCCCAAAGTGCTGGGATTACAGGTGTGAGCCACCACGCGTGGCCTAGATTTTTAAAATACATTGATCAGCACACAAAATGTCTGGAGTTATGCCAAATTAACAACTATCCTAAGTTATCTAATAGACCTTGGTAGAGAAAAAGTGAACTTTAAATGTTTAATTTTTCATGAAACTTTAAAAACCACACCTTTATATATTGAGGTATAACTAATATACAAAAAACTGGATATGCTTAAAGTAAATAATTCGGTCAGTTTGTCATACGTAAACGTCCATGAAACCATCATCATGATTGAGATAATTAACAGTTACATCATCATTCCAAGAGTTTCCTCCAGCCCCTTCTCCTGCTCATCTGGTTTATGCCACTTTGCTTTAGTGTGCATTTCCTAAAATTCTACATGAATAAAATCATTCATATAAACTCTTTTTTTCCTCTGACTACTTTCACTTAAGAAATTATTTTGAGATTCCGCCACATTGTAGAATGTATACATAGCTCATTGCTTTTCAACAGTGAGTACTTTTCCATTGTATGGACATATCACATTTTCTCTGTCCATTTACCTGTTGATGGACACTTGGGTTGTTGCCATTATGGGGCTGCTACATATAAAGCTGCAATGAATATTTTTAGACACTTTTTTTTTGTACTGACATATGCTTTCACCTCTTTTGGGTGAATACCTAGGAATGGAGTGGCTGGACCATATGGTAAGTGTCTATGTAACTTTTTAAGAAAATGCAAAGCTGCTTCCCAGAATACTTGCAGCATTTCACATCCCCACCATCAATCCTGCCCCTACTTGGCATGGTTGGCATTTTGAATTTTAGCCATTCTAGTGCTGGTGTAGTGGTATAACACTGTGTTTTTAATTTGCAACCTTATTAATTACTAATGATGTTGAACATCTTTTTGTATGCTTATTAATAGGCATTTTTATGTGTTCTCTGGTAAAATGTTTGTTCAAATCCTTTTCCTTTTTTTCACTAGGTTGTTTGCTTTCTTAACACTCAGTTGTAAGAGTTCTTTATATATTTTAGATGCAAGTCCCTTATCATATATATGATTTGCAAATATTTCTTCTGAGTCTGTTGCCTGTGCATATATTCACTTAAGAATCTTTTGAAGAACAAAATCTTGTAATTTAAGTCCAGTTTATCAATTTGTTCTTTTAGGAATAGTGTGTTTGGTGTTGTATCTAAAATAGTATCTGCCTAATCCAGTCACAAAACATGTTTTTCTGTTTTCTTCCAAAAGTGTAACAGTTTTGGAAGAAACTATAAACATAAGCCTATGATCCATTTTCAGTTAATTTTTACACATGGTGTGAGGCATATATATCAACAAAGTTTAGTTTTTTAAATATGGATATTCAATGGTACCACTACCATTTGTTGAGACTATCTATTCTTCATTGAATTGCTTTTGTAATTTTATCCAAAATCAGCCAAATATTAAATCCATCTAGGTTATTTTTCATTTCAGACATTGGAGTTTCTCTCTCCAATGAAGTTTGGTTTGGGTCTTTTTATATGTTCCACGACTCTACTTAACTTTTTGAACACATTAAACATAGTAAAAATAAATGTCTTAATGTCCTTGTCTTAATGTTCATAATCTTAACATTAGTTTTGTGTCCTCATTAGTTTTGTTTTGGTTTCTCTCTTAACTATATTGCTATTTTCAGGCTTCTTTGATTGCCTGGTAATTTTTGATTGAATGCCAGACACTGTGATTTTATGTTTTTGGATGCTGGGTATTTTTGTATTCTTATAAATATTCTTGAACTTTATTCTGGGATGCAGTTAAGTTGCTTAGAAACATTTTTATCTTTTTGGGTCTTGCTCTTCACATTTGTTAGGAAGGCCTGGAGTCATGCTCCATCTAGTGCGAGTTATCCCCCACTACTGGGCAAAACCCTTCTGTATATTACTCAATGCCTAGTGAGTCTTGATACTTTCCTCTCTTGCTCATGAGAACAGGCACTCTTCCCAGCTTTAAGTTAGCACTGGGTTAGCCTCACTTTCAAATCTTTTCATTTGGTTCTTTCCCTGGCCTTCAATGTCCCTAATGTCCTCCTACCCAACGCTCAGTTGAATACGTATGGCGGATCCTCTGCAGATCTCCAACAGCTCTCTCTCTGTTCAGCCTTCTCTCCATCCTGCAAGTCATTGTGGTCCCCTGGAGTTTCAACTCCAAATGCCCAACTCAGAGTCTCCCAGATTCTGCGTGAGTTTCCTCTCCCTGCCTTACACCTGGAAACTTTGTCTAGGCGGTAAACTGGGACAACTGTACTGTCACCATGTTTGTTTCTTACTTTTCAGGGATCGTTGTCTTTCACTGCCTGATGCCCATTGGCTTGGAAGCCATTATTTCATATAGTTTGTCCATTTTTTGTTTGTTCAGTCAGGATAATAAATCAAGTCTCTGTTACTCCATCCTGACCTGAAGCATACATCTCTAATCTTTCATATTTAAAGACGAACAATTCACTGAAATTAAAGTTAACTTATCAATTATTCAATAATTATAAATTATTGAAAACTCTATAAATTAATATCCCCAAGACTTAAGAGTATTTAAAATGAAAAAGAGCAAAAAAAAAAATGCTATGAGAGTACGTTTAAAACATAACTGTGGAATAATAAAAATAGCTCAACAAGCCGGAGGTTTGTGTTTGAATTTAAAGTAATTTGTTTTACCTTTCTCAGTTTACCACCTCACCGATAAATAGGATTAATACTGCTACCCACCACAGAGGGTTCATTAGTAGGGCTAAAAGGGAGGATGAATAATTTACACAAATGTTCAATGTTATGGCTAAAGAGAAAGAAGTTAAACAGATGTTTATCCAGTGAGGTAGAAGAAGCCAGAATGTTAGATTGTTCACTGCAGGTCCTCAAGAAAGGTGGAAAAACATGCTTATCAACAATCTTGGAGACATTACAATCTGTAAACCCTTATCTATCAAAGATAGCCACATCAGCTGCATCAGCTCAAAGCCAGTACTAGAAAGAGACAGCATGTTAATTTTCAGTTACAGTGCAGGAGTTAAACTTCCACTAAGGACAATTATGAAAGCTACACAAAATACTAACAACAATAGTTTGAACCCATTCAGATCGCCCAAGGCAGCCAGGGCTTACTGGGCCAAAACCTCCAGGGAAGGGAGCAGGAGATCCATGGCCATTTTTCCTTCTCAGACATGGACCCGTTTGGAAGCATGTGGTATAGGGGCCATACACAAACTAGCAGCGGTAATCACACTGTTCTGGGGAGACCAAGTTTGGAGTTCAGAGCTACCAAGGCACCAGTTCTGGAAGTGCCAAGGTCTCCGAGAAATGAGGACTGCAGAGACAGAGTCAACACTCTGAGCACGTTTCCCCTCAAGGCATTTCTGAGTCCTAAGTGGCAGAGGTACAGGGCCCAATGCCCAGTAAACAAGACAAAGCCAGCTGCTATGAATCTAAAAAAGATCAGCAGGGATTGTGGCAGTCTCTTAGTGGATGCTAAGTAACCAAAAACGGCAGTTCAAGATGTACCTAGGTAGAGGGGCCTTTGCAAACACCACAAGGTTTCAAGGTGAGACCCTTGAAGGGCTACAAACTAGAAACAAGAGGACCATGACAGGATCTGATTAGGCAGCCTGGAAGAAAAATTATATCCTCTCTAAAGAACATGCCTCCCCCACCCAGAGCCTGACTTTGTCTATACTCTAAAAATACAGTATCAAATATTTAATTGTAAAAAAAATGATCATCAATGCCAGGAAACATGACAAATGAAAACCAAGACTGCCACCACCCCACACACAGAAAAAAACGCCCACAGCTAGTTCAAAAATTGATGTTAAAAGCCACAGATACTAACGTAACTGAACAGAATGTTTAAGAAAGCAGAAGCAAAAAGAATTTCATCAAAGAACTTAAGTCCATTAAGAATAATCAAATGATGTTCCCTGCCCTGTGTCCAGGTGTTCTGATTGTTCAATTCCCACCTATGAGTGAGAACATGCAGTGTTTGGTTTTCTGTCCTTGTGATAGTTTGCTCAAAATGATGGTTTCCAGCTTCATCCATGTCCCTACAAAGGACATGAACTCATTCTTTTTTATGGCTGCATAGTATTCCATGGTGTATATGTGCCACATTTTCTTAATCCAGTCTATCATTGATGGAAATTTGGGTTGGTTCCAAGTCTTTGCTGTTGTGAATAGTGCTGCAATAAGCATACGTGTGCATGTGTCTTTATAGCAGCATGATTTATAGTCCATTGGGTATATACCCAGTAATGGGATCACTGGGTCAATAGTATTTCTAGTTCTAGATCCTTGAGGAATCTCCACACTGTCTTCCACAATGGTTGAACTAGTTTACAGTCCCACCAACAGTGTATAAGTGTTCCTATTTCTCCACATCCTCTCCAGCACCTGTTGTTTCCTGACTTTTTAATGATTGCCATTCTGGGGGCAGGGGGAGGGATAGCATTAAAAGAAATACCTAATGTAAATGATGAGTTAATGGGTGCAGCACACCAACATGGCACATGTATACATATGTAACAAACCTGCACATTGTGCACATGTACCCTAGAACTTAAAGAGTGAGTGTGTGTGTGTGTGTGTGTGTGTGTATACATATATAGAGAGAGAAAGACAGAGAGAAAGAGAGAATAATCAAATGGAAACTCTAGAACTCAAAACAAAATAAATGAAATTAAGCATTCAGTTCATGATTTTATCAGCAGACTAAACACAGCAAAAGAAATTGTGAGTGAACTGGGAGAAAAATAGGAAGAAAATATGCAGTCTGAAGCATAAAGAGGAACAAGACTGAGAAATACACAAAAGACAGTAAGACATGAGAAATGATTCTTAAAAATTCTAACATATCTATAATTGGAGTCCAAGAAGTGGTGGAGAAATTGAATGAGGCAGAGGCAATATTGGAAAATATACATACTGAGAATTTCCTAAAAGACTCAAGAAATCAAGCCACAAGTTAAAAAACAAAACAAACAAACAAAAAACCTAAGAAGGATAAATAAAAAGAAAATTACACATAAGCACTTAATAGTAAAACTTCTGAAAAATCAAATACAAAGTCTGAAACACAGTGCCTTGTCCATTTTGGGGGAAAGGATGAGACACCAATTTCCGCACTAATGTTTTCAACATTTAATCATGTTTCCATTATAGAAAAGCCCAGTACTAATGTTCTGTTTGTATGAACATACTGTAAGACCCTTGGGAATGGTGTGTCTGCTGCACCCAACTGTAAATACCATGACCTTCTCAAGGCCAGGCCTGGCAAATGCTCAGTTTGTGTCATGAATACATGTGCACGTTTCCTGCTATGACTGACCTGTAAATCCCTACAGCAGATGCAGTTGTGTGACTGACCGCCCCTCCTCCCAGTATGGCCCACAGGAAATGTTCTAAAATAAGTGTTTGCTGAATTTATTATTTCTTTCTATTAAAGCTGGGATAGAAAAACAAAGATGCATGGAGTTTAAAACCATCCCTCTGCACCCTCACTTCTATTCCCAGTACTAAGATGACTTATCTCCATTTGTGTTTGTCCGTATTTCTTTTCCATTAAAAATGTCTTTGCTGGGGCTGGGTGCGGTGGGTCATGCCTGTAATCCCAGCACTTTGGGAGGTGAGGCAGGTGGATCACCTGAGGTCAGAAGTTCCAGACCATCCTAGCCAACATGGTGAAACCCCGTCTCTTCTAAAAATACAAAAATTAGCTAGGTGTGGTGGTGCGTGCCTGTAATTCCAGCTACTCGGGAGGCTAAGGCAAGAGAATCACTTGAACCTGGGAGGCAGAGGTTGCAGTGAGCTGAGATCATGCCACTGCACTCCAGCCTGGGCGAGAGAGCAAAACTCTGTCTCAAAAAATAAAAATAAAAATAAAAAAATAAAATGTAGGGTGAGGGGGGAGGGATAGCATTAAGAGTTATACCTAATGCTAAATGACAAGTTAATGGGTGCAGCACACCAACATGGCACATGTATACATGTGTAACTAACCTGCACGTTGTGCACATGTACCCTAAAACTTAAAGTATAATAATAATAAAATTAAAAAATAAAAATAAAAAATAAAATGTCTTTGCTGGGCATCAGTTTTCCACTAACATGGCCTACAGCAGCTGGAGAACGGAAGACAGAAACAAAAGCGAAAGAGGGAGTGCCTGCGTGTCCTGTTTGTGTCAGCCAGATGAGACCATGTGCAAATTACTAGTGCATGGAGGAACATGTGAGGTGCAGCTTTTGAGCTGCAGGAGGACCCACAGGGAGACTTGCTTCATCTGGAGGGAGCTTCATCTGAAGGCTTCCTGGGGCAAGTGGCATTTGATGAATGCCATCCTGGAAGGATGGGTGGCATGCATTCTGACAAAACCACCTCATGGGTTCTTTGCTTATTGGGCAGGGGCCACTCCTGCCATTCACTGCTGTGTCCCCAGCACTGGGCTGGCACCTGTAGGAGCTCCATGTCATTCACATTGTGAATTAATGAATGAACTAGCAAAGGCTTAGAGGTTAGAGGGAGAAGTTCAGAGCATGACGTGGAAATACTGCTCAGGGGTCTGGTTCAGAGGAGTAGGTGGACAGTTGGTTGATCAGTTCCTAGGGTCTCATGCCAAGAAGCAGCACAGAACTTTGGAATAAAAAAAAGTTTATTAATCAAGTTTAATATGCCGACCTTATGGTTGGTTGGTTGAGCTTTCAAAGAGACATATAAGAGAGGAGCACATACCCAGCACAGCATGCAGTACCTGTTTCTATGACTGACATTGCTCTTAGTGGTTCCCACAAAGCCACGGGGGCAATCCCTGGTGCTTCACATCCCTGTTTACAGAGTCCCCGTGCCTCAAGGCTCTAGAAGACCCCACGCCATGACTCAGAAGCCCTCAATGCACTCCCATGGCGCCTGGGAATTTCACCAAATGAGAAGAGGCTGAAGGAAAATAAAATCCACTTTGTTCCTGTTATCACAGTGCTTGTCCCAGAAAACAGCAAGCCCAGCACTTCCCATGAAAGTGGCTTTGTTTATCATTCAATTAGCACCAACTCTGGGGCACTCTGGCTGTGTAGTTCCCTCTGTCAGACCAGTTCCTGACCGGGTGACAGGACTTAACCCTTTATTTGGAGAAGGGGCTGCTCAAAGCATCAGATTCCATGTTTATCCGAAGGACTTCAGCATAGGGAGACTTGGGCTTCCTGGGCCATTTCTCCTGAAGGTCCTTGGTCTTTGCCTGTGCTCAGAGATGCAAGTCGGCTAACAGAGTGCCACACGGCTCAATGCCACAGCAATTAATCCACTTATTAGATGGGGCCTTGGCATTCCCAGATAAGTTGGGTGAGTGTCACATCTTCAGGTCAGTGCAGTCACTTCCAGTGACTGGGACTGCAGACAGCAAGGAGGATGCTGACAGCAGCTACACTTTACACAGAACATACACCCTGCAGGCGCTGTGCTTGGCACCTACCATCTCCACTTCCCTTAGGTCTGCACAGCTCCTCGAGATGTGCCCACGCTTAACGGAAGAGGAGAGCGAGGCAGCAGGAGCCTGGGTCCCTTTCTAAGTGCTCCTCTGCACTGTCCCTGCTGGGCATCTAGCAAGCGCAGAACAGGAGCCGGCAGGGCTGGGGGAAGTGCACCAAAAATCGTATAGTCAAATGCACCAGTCAAGTGAGGATGATCTACCTACTGCAAACCCTTTTGCATGAGTTCACTTCATTTCTAGAAATGTGGCTCACCATAAGAACAGGCAGAATTGTTGTTGTTGCTTAACTTGTACATTTGATGTTCACGGTTAAACTACCATGAACATTTTTAGCAATGTTAAAAATGAGGACAGGACGTGGGCTGAGCTCCTTGTTGTGGGGCGATCAGGTGCCTGTATCCTCAGCTCTGCACCTAGAAGAGCCCAGGAGATGGCCCGGGGTGGGGATGACCGGGGTGAGGAGCAGATGGGATTTGCACCGTCTTGGACAGGGGCATCTGCGGAGGCATTAACCCCGCTGCTCCCTCCAGAGCGGGAATGTGGTGGGGAGGTCTTCCACAGCCCTGAGCCTGTGGCAGCCTGTCTCTCTGCTTCAGAGGTGGAGACATGAGGGCACCACAGTGAGCATAATGGTCCCTCAAAGCAACTACATGCAGGGTTTTCCGGTGCAGGCCAACTTCTACTAAGGCAAAAGCCGCCTTCCTGAGGCCATGCACCCCTCCCCTATGAAGATGTGTTTCCACAACGTGGGAAGCTCCAGAGGCCACACAGGGACGCTGTTTAGACCGTGTGCACGCCAGCACAGCCCTGCCAGCCACAGCCGATCTTGGGCCCTGAACAGACGCTCCTTTTAGTTCCAGCATCCTGCTGGCTCGGCCTCCTTCTGCCCCTCATTGCCACAATATTCTCACATTTTCCCTTTGCTGCTCAGACCCAGAGCAGGAGGCATAATACCGTTAGTGTGTGGAAACAACACTCATCTCACTTTCTGGTATTCTGCCTAAGCAGCTGGTGTCCCTGGTGCCCTGCGGGGGTGAGGTGGCCGGGAAGGCCGCTGCTGCGGGGCAGCCCTCTGGGACCGGGCTAGAACTTGGGAGGCGCGTGCCCGTCCTTCTGGGACTTCAGGAATGTCTATGCTCCTCTCCTCTCGGCTTCCACCTCCTTCATTTCCTTTACCCAGAACAAGGGTGACAGAGGGTCACGGGCCCTTTTCCAAACGATCTATTTTTATGCTCTCATCCAGGCTTCTGTGGGAAGCTGGATACCACTCATTCTCCAACGGCCACTATTTACATGACATATAAGTTAACAGGAAGAGGAGAAACCCACGGGGCTCAGGCAGGGCCACTGGCTTGCTCTTCGGAAGCCTTAGAGCCTGGCCAAAACCTGCAACCTAAATTAAATGTGTAAGGAGTTGTCAGACATATTAAACATTCATGAGGGATCCAAACATCAAAGTTCCTCCTCAGGGTGTGACTCTTATCATAGATGCAGGAACCACAACTTACTTAGCAAAAAATCAGGACATGTGACATTAAAAACAAAATCAGCATTTTCCTGTGTTCCCAATTTCCCATGTTCCTGATAAGGCATAAAAATTATTCACTCATACATCAATTAGTAACTACAAATCGCCTTTGAATGTTTTATATCACCTTTAATGAAAAATAAAATAAATTTAGCTGAGGTCAATATTATAGTCTCCTATCCAAGTGAAGAAACTTGAGTTTTGTTAACTACCTACAAATACAGTCTCAATCTTTGGCCCATAAATACACAGTCATATTCACAATAAACCTTCAGAAGTAAGTGAGAATATCCATCTATCTAACTATTTCTGTCTCTCTCTCTCTCTCTCTCTCTCTCTCTCTCTCTCTCTCTCTCTCTCTCCATTCTTTCCTCCCTCCTAGTCACATCCCGGGATTATTATGCAGTTAAATAGGAAGTATCTTTTTCCATTATTTGAGAGAGTTCTAAAAAAATGGAACATCAAATCTCTCATATCCTTCTTCCATTACATTTCTAGGCGGGGAATTGGGGCTGCTGCAGAGAGACAGCTCAGACCTCCAAGTTCTAGCCTGAGCTCTTCTGCCATAAACCGTGGGGTGTTGGGCACATTGTCAACCCCTGGGGCCTTCAGGATCTTCATTTACAGACTCACTTCAGTTGGGATCAGATTAGATGATTTCTAGGGTTTATTTAGCTAGGAATTTTTAAATTCTAATTTAGAAAAGCAAGACTTTGTATTGGAGTTTCCTCAGTACTGATTAGTTTTATTTTTTTGTATGTTTGTTTTTGTTTTTGTTTTTTTAAAGTCCTTATCTTCACTTTGGGAGGCCGAGGCAGGCAGATCACTTGAGATCAGGAGTTTGAGACCAGCCTGGCCAACATTGTGAAACACTGTCTCTATTCAAAATACAAAAGTTAGCCAGAAATCACTTGAACCTGGGAAGTGGAGGTTGCAGTGAGCCAAGATCGTGCCATTGCACTCCAGCCTGGGCAACAGAGCGAGACTCCATCTCAAAAAAAAAAAAAAAAAAAGTCATTATCCTATAATTCTTTTGTTATTTGTCTATGAACAATCAGGCCATTTAACCAACCTTCTTGAAAGCAAAGAGAAAATGGCAGGCAGCCAGATATCATGAGAATTAATTAGTGACAACCCCAACACACTGGAAAAGCATTTTCATGGTTTCTGACGAGAATCAAAGTCCTACAGATACAAACAAACAAACAAAAATGATGAAAAACCCACAAATGGATAAATAAATACCTTCTTGGTGTTGAATCTTTTCTTTTTAAAATCCTGATGTCAACATAATACAAATAATATGAAATTTGTTCTACAGCTTAAGGTCAACTGATTTCAGCAAATATGAGAAATGCTCTCAAAAGGATAAATTGTTTCTGTCTTTTTAAAGGAAGCAAGGTTCTTATTCCCCTAGTGAAGCCAGAATTGCTCCAGCCAGGGCTGAAATGGGAATCCTGTCCACCAAAAGCTGGGTGACCCTTTTATGACATTCTCATCGCAATTGTAATTATCCCCTTCAAAAGAGACCATGCCACAGTCTTCCTTTTAAGCAATAACACAAAAGGAAGTAGAAAATGTAGATACAATAGTTCATTACAGTTGGAGCCCTATTTTCTCTTATTCTTTGAAGATGTCCCATTTATATTCAAGGTTTTGATCAGACTGGAAAGAAAACACATTTACCAATTTAGTTAGTGTTGTGTAGAGAATTCTAATGTTGAAACAGTGAAAACAGCGTTTTTCTTCATAGTGAGTGTTTCCAAAGCAGTTTTTACACTTCGGATGCACTAAGTGAGGCCAGTTCCTCCAGGGACTCACGTAGTCCCTTAGCAACCTACAAGGGATGAGAGTTGTAAAAAAATGTGCTTTGGTTTGAGTTCTCAAGAAAACAAATGACTTCCTTCCTTCTAGACTTTAAAGAAAGATGACACTGAAGTGGAGCTACTGAGGCTGCCTGGAGACCACGTCAAGCCTGCAGACAGAGCCAACACACAGCTGAGAAGATCAGGGTCTAGGGAGTCACTGGAAATAAACGTGTGAGAGAGACAGAGAGAGAGACCCACCCGCTGAGTGGCCAAGGAGTCCTCATGAAGCCAAATCTGAGGCCACAGCCACCCACAGCTGCTCAGTGAGTTTCGTTATTTTTCTCAAGTTGTGAGAAGATATACATAACAAAATTTACCATCTTAGCCATTTTTAAGTGTACAGTGCTGTAGCATCAAGTACATTCACTTTTTCGTACACCAACTATCTCCAGAACTTTATAATCTTACAAAACTATAACTCTGTCCCCATTGAAATCATTTCCTATCCTCCACCCCAGTCCCCACCATCCCACTTTCTGTATGTATGAATTCAACGACTCTAGGGACCTCATGTAAGTGGAATCATACAGGATTTGTCTTCTTGTGACTGACTTACTTCACTGAACACAATGTCCCTGAAGTTCTTCCATGTTGTAGTGCGTGTCAGAACGTCCTTCCTTTTTAAGGCTGAGTAATATTCCACTGCATGCATAGATCACATTTTGTTTATCCATTCAGCTGTCCCTGGACACTCGATAGCTTTCACCCTTTGACTTTGCGAACAGTTACATTTTCTCCTCTCTTGTTCCTTTAGCCAGTTTGAGTTGGAACTGGTTACTTGCAACAGGAAACAGACTCAGTGACACAATGTCCTTGCCTCAAAGCTGCTTCCAGTCCAGTGGGAGTGCAGACAGACAGGAATGCACCAGCACAGGGCAGTCAGGCCAGGGTGAGGGTATGCAAAGCAGCACCAGAAAAAGAAAAGAGCCATCTGACCCTCCTCAGGGAAGCCTTCCTTATGCTGAGCCAAAGCAAAACAAAAACAAAAACCCACAAACAGAGGAAGTATTGCCCTTCACAAGCAGAGAGAGAACCTGCATAAGTGGCTTTGAGAGCCCTGGGCTGATTATCATGATGGAGAATGGAGGTTACCATAATGTATACACCACGTCCACACAGGAGTGGACAGCGGTCAGAGAAAGCTTCAGGCAGCTCAAGATGATACCGGCGAGGGTCTATGCCAATGAAGAGGCTGTACCTAAGATGCTTGGTTCCAAGTCTTTAGTCCGCAGAATAATTCCAGTCTCATAACTGGACTGGTCCACAGGACAGGAAGTCTTGATGTTTTCTGTTTTCAGGCAGAATTCCCAGAGAATCTGGCTTTCCTTTATTTTTATTTTATTTTTTTTTTTTTTTGAGATGGAGTCTGGCTCTGTCGCCCAGGCTGGAGTGCAGTGGCGCAATCTCAGCTCACTGCAAGCTCTGCCTCCCGGATTCAAGCCATTCTCCTGCCTCAGCCTCCCGAGTAGCTGGGACTACAGGCGCCCGCCACCACGCCCGGCTAATTTTTTGTATTTTTAGTAGAGACGGGGTTTCACCATGTTAGCCAGGATGGTCTCGATCTCCTGACCTCGTGATCCGCCCGCCTCGGCCTCCCAAAGTGCTGGGATTACAGGCGTGAGCCACCGCGCCCGGCCTGGCTTTCCTTTAGAAACGGCACATGGGACACAGATGACACATGCTGAACTTTGCCACAGCCCTTCTAAGGAAAGGTCACTTTAGCCTGGTGGCTCGACAGCTGAAGCCCCGAGGAGTCCTGGTCCAGGATCATCATTTTGTCCTACAACCACTGTCTGAGTCCATGTGCACTGCTATATAGGAACAACCGAGGCTGGGCAATTTATTTTAAAAAGAGGTTTATTTGGCTCACAGTTCTGAAGGCTGTAGAAAAAGCATCTGCACCTGGTGAGGGCCTCAGGAAGCTTCCATTGATGTGCACTCTGCATACCCTCACCCTGGCCTAACCACCCCATGCCAGTGCATTCCTGTCTACTTCCACTCCCACTGGACTTGTGAAAGGAAGCTGGCATCACATCGTGAGAGGAAGGCGAGAGAGAGAGAGTGAGAGAGTGATAGAGGGAGAGACAGAGAGAGAGAGAGAGGAGGGGAGGTGCCAGGCTCTTTTTGACAATCAGTTCTCGTGTGAACTAACAGTGAGAACTCACTCGTTACCATGAGGACAGCACCAAGCCCTTCATGAAGTATCTGCCCCCATGGAGGGGACAAATATCCAAACTGCATCAATGACTGCACCATGGAAGTCTAAATCACATAAGGCCCAGGGGGAGAAACCACCCCTGTAATCTCAGAAGTCTCTTACCATGACTTGAAAACCTTATTCTACGTGGCAGATTTCAATGGACCTGAATAGAATCAAAGACACCCTTAAAGGACCTGCCTCTCTAAGAACCCCTGTGGCACTCGGGGCATCTGCATACCTTATGCCCACCAGCCCATGTGCCAGGGACCACAGGCAGCTAATGGGGGTTTCTCATGTAGTTTCAGAAACTGGAAGACTGCTGCTTTTGAGAGAATATCACTGGTCAGACTCTAACCAGGTCCCTAACCAGGCGTTGCCATCTTCACCCAGTATTTCTAAAGCGTCCTGTGAGCAATGAGGAATGCAACACTGGGAATCCTGTTTTAGGTAAGAATTCGAAACCTCAGCTTCAGTTAAACCCTTCACTCAGTTAACAAAAAGATGTATTCTCATTGCAGTAAATATAAACAGAGACTCAGAATGCATTTTATCTTTGTTCAGAAAACATAAGTTATCTTCATAAATTATCACTATTTTACTAATAGTGACTATCTGCGCGGTGCTCAGTGGGCTTACTTGACCCTCAGAACAACTCCTAAAGGTGTGCACTCTCGTCCATCTACACCTGTGAGGAGGCCGAGGCTTCAGCACTTCCCCTCACCTGCACCTGGAGGGAAACACACGCATCACCCAGCTGGAGCAGGACTCAAACACGATTCTTGGGTTTCCCACCTCTAGCTCATTAGCACGAACCTCATTCCTTTTCACTCTGTCCACAGCTCTGTGAGTTAAGAGGAATCCTGGTACTCCACGAATTGGGAGTATTAGTCAGCTTGGGCTGCTATAAAAAATACCACACAGTGACTGAACCAACAGAAATGTAACCCCTCCCAGTCTAGCAGCTGGAAGTCCAAGATCAAGGCATTGGCAGGGCTGGTTTCTCCCGAGGCTTCTCTCCGCGGTGCACAGATGGCCATCTTCTCCCTGTGTCCTCACATGGTCTTCCCTCTGTGTGTCTGTGTCCTGATCGCCCCTTTCTACAGGGACACAAGTCATGTTGGATGAGGGCTCACCCTAAGGGACCCACTTTCACCAGTCACCACTGTAAAGGCCCTTTCTCCAAACACTCACATCCTGGGGTTCGGGTTAAGGCATCATTCAACATAGGAATGTGCAGGGGGTGAAGGGAGTCACAATTCAGCCTAACACGAGGTGTGTGGTTTGGGGAGATGCAGCCCCTCTATAAATGGCAGGAGAGTGACATAGGCCCTACTTCAGAGTTCTCAGGGAATCTGCCAAGTTAAGGCATGAAAGGTGCTTACAGCAGGGCCTGGCCCCTGGCAAGCACTCAAAAGATCCATCGCGACGAGGAAGAAACGAAAACTGACATGAGGCATGTGGCTTTTGAGGAGACCACACAGACTTTCCAATGTGTCCCTTCCGACTCTTGGAGCATGGGAATTCTGACCAGCCTGAGGCAGGATTCCAGGAGGAGCCAACTGTGCCAGAAAATCTGCATCTCATGGGGCCCTGAGCCAGTCAGAGGAGGGAGATGATGCGGCTTCACCGGCCTTCCTTCTTGGTCCCGATTCTCCTCTCTTTGTGTTTTTGTTTCACTAAGGTTTCCGATTCATACCATGCCTAATGGGTAGGCTACTCACTTTGCTGATGCAAGGGTCTCATTCTCAACCCACTGGTTTTCGGTGGTGCCATTCTCCTTCAGGCTGGCTCTATGTTCTTCATGGGCAGCGTCTCCACGGTCATGCACCATGCCACTGGCTTCTGGACCCCGAAGGTGCTATGGAGCCCAGCTCCATTCCACTGAGTCCAAAACTCACGAATACAGAGGCCACTAGCGCTGTTGAAATGCCAGCAGGGTGTGTCGGCATTTGGAGGGCCTTCCAGCAAAGCTTTGAACATGCTAAAATTGCTCCAATATAACAAGTGATGTTCCAATTAATAAGATAATTTACAGCAATCCACAGTCTCTGCCACAGGTGGTTCTCTCTCCAAGAGGGCTGTCCTGGGACAGAACTGGACAATGCTTAAAGCTCTCATCTGTCCCTCTGCCCATAATTACTCCTGTCTCATAGGAAATAAACTTAAGAAATAACCATTTTGCTCTGAGGGGAAGGAGGGAACAAACAGTTGGGAGTTCAGAAAGATCTTCGCTCAAATAGACCAAATTGTCCTGATTTTACTCTACATTGTTTTCTTCCCCCAAAGACCAGCCACTTAGAATGCACAACACAATATAAAAGACCTCCTTGTCTACAGCACTCAAGCTTCTCTCTAACCAGCAGTTCAGGGAGGGGGACCCACTGCTGAAGCTTCCCTCCTGCCCATCATCCACCAAGGTTTTCCTGATGATGAACATTCACTGAGGACTTCCCGACCCTCCCAGCTGTCCTGGAAGGAGAAGTCTCATTGGCATTCTACAAAAAGATTAAAGGCTAAAGAACTGTAAAAGCATCAAGCATCCCTCAGAACTGGTCCCTCAGCCCCAGGACCAGGGTCTGGGTACATTACATAGCCTTGACCTATAGAAGGAAGCTGATGCAACAGCAAAACCACAAACCAATGGGAAAGCACAAGAGAATAAAGTAGAACGGGCAAAACAAAAAAAAAAAAAAAGTGAAGGCCAGGTGCAGTGGCTCACGCCTGTAATCCCAGCACTTTGGAAGACTGACGCAGGCGGATCACGAGGTCAGGAATTCCAGACCAGCCTGACCAACATGGTGAAACCCCGTCTCTACTAAAAATACAAAAATTAGCCGGGCGTGATGGTTCATGCCTGTAATCCCAGCTACTCAGGAGGATGAAGCAGGAGAATCGCTTGAACCTGGGAGGCGGAGGTTGCAGTGAGCCAAGATCGCGCCACTGCACTCCAGCCTGGGTGACAGAGTGAGACTCCGTATCAAACAAACAAACAAACACACACACACACACACACAATCAAAAAAACAACCCAGTGAAACGAAAATTAACAAACATACCCTAGGAATAGAATGTTATGATTAGAAAAAGAAAAAAGAAAATGGTTTGTGAAAGGCTGTATATGACGAACATAAAACTGAGGGGAGTGCCTAAATATTCTAAGTTGCTGATAATATTTACCATGAGTCAAGTGCAGTGCTCAAGCTGGAAGGACTGGAGACCCCGCAGAATCACAGAAGCCCTACCCGGGGCATGAAGCCCTCTAAAGCTCTCAAGAGCAGCCTGCCTCCGCTCCCTGATTCCCTCTTATGGAGGCCCTCAGTGGCCACGGACCCTGCTCTATCTGGCACATGGCCAGTAGCACACTGCTGGAACTGTGTCAGGGGTGAGGCTGTCTCTCATTCACTGTCACATCACCAGGGCTTCCTACATAGGAGGCCAGCAGGGAGGGGTCCCCTGCTGAGGATTCATTGCGTGGTAGGCACCCCGTCTCCAGCCCACCTGCAGCTCTGCACACCCTGGGCCGACCATGCAGCCAGTCTAGGGCTGGAGGTACCGCTCCTCGAGGCCTCATGTGCCCAGTCCCCAGTTGCTTTTTCTCACGGAGCCACATTTCTGAAATCTGTGCATACCTTTTCACCCACAGTGCATCCTGTTTTACCTGGCACTGTTTTCCCTATCTTAGTGTCACATAAAATGACAGCTTTTCTGAGAATCCACCTATCTTCGAATCTTCAAAAGAAACCCAAACCAAAGAGGCCAGAAAGAAGTGGCACATGCTTCCAGTACTGAAAGAAAAGAACTGTCAACTGTGAATTCTATATCCTGCAGAAATACCACTCAGGAATGAAGAAAAAATAAAGAAATCCAGAGATGAAGGAAAATGAAGAGATTTTGTTGTTTGCAAATGTCCCAGTAGGGAATGGCCAAAGGAAATTTTCTAAACAGAATGAAAATCATAAGATTTGGAACTTCCAAAAGGAAAGAAGAATGTTCAAATGAGTCAAAGTAAGGGTAAATATTACAGTCCACTCTTCTCATGAGTTTCTTAAGTCACTTTTTATAGTTGGAGCAACAAGCAGACATCATCACATGTGGTACTCACCATAAACAGATAAGATACTTCCAACAATTGTACTTTAAAAATGGGGAGGGTGAAGAAACTTAAATTGAAGTAAGATTTCTATGCTACGCTCCAAGTGATAAAATAATACAAGTAGCCATAAATAATGACAAGTTATGTATATACCAAGAGCAAGGACTAAAAAAACTACAGGGAGGGATATACTCAAAAATACCATCAATAAATAAAGACAGAGTTTCCCCTAAATGATAAATAAATCCACAGTAAGGCAGGAAAAGAGAAACAGAAGAGCAGAAGACAGGAAGGAAAAAAATCCGGAAAAACGTATGCACCCGGATTTTCTACTAAGAATTTATTTGACATTGACATCCTTGGTCCATCTGGAACTGATGTTGGCATGTGTTATAAAAGGGATCCATTAACCTTTTCTACCTGGCAAACCTCAGCTCTATTTATGAGACAGCTCCTCTTTCCCCTCCTGACCTGGCTGCCTGTTTTGTCTGGCACCAAAGTTCCAAGCATGTGCTAGTTTGTTCTGCACTTTCATCTGTTTGTTGGTCAATTTCTCTGTCCTTTTACCAGCTCATGTTTACCGAATTTTCTATCTTTGTGGTAAGTCCTCATTTCTAGTAGTTGTATACTGGCTACTGAGAATTTTTACTTTATTATATAAATTTTGAATCAGCTTATCAAGTTCCACAAAATAATCTGCTGGCACTCTGACTGGAATTAAATTAAGTACGCAGATGAAATTGGGAGGGTCCAACATGTTTGTGACATTGTCTTCCTATCCACAAACATGGCTTTCTCTCCATTTATTTTTATCTTTTTAAATGTCTCTTAACAGGGCTAGGCACGGTGGCTCACGCCTGTAATCCCAGCACTTTAGGAGGCGGAGGCAGGCAGACCGCTTGAGGTCAGGAGTTTGAGACCAGCCCGGCCAACATGGTGAAACCCCATCTCTACTAAAAAGACAAAAATTAGCCGTGTGTGGTGGTGCACATCTGTAGTCCCAGCTACTCAGGAGGCTGAGGCCAGAGAATCACTTGAACCTGGGAGGCGAAGGTTGCAGTGAGCCAAGATCATGCCACTGCACTCTGGCTTGGGTAACAAAGTGAGACTCCATCTAAATAAATGAATAAATATTTTTTTAAAATCTCTTAATAAAAACTTTGAAAATTTTTGAAAATCTTTGAAAAATTTCCCTGTTAAGAAAAAAAAGTGTCTTTTTAAATAGTCTGTGCATAACTGTATAATTCCTGTATCCCTTCAATTGTCACCATGATATCCTTGACTTGATTTCCTCCAGTCAAGTGCAGCATGAGCTACAAAGGAGACTGGGACTTTTCTCGTGATGATAAGTCTAGTAGGCAGCAGAAGTGATGGGACCACTGGGAAAACTATCAAGGGAAACCAGACTTGGAGGAGTCAGCTTGGAAGCATGATGGACCGTGTGGTTTTGTGTATCCATTACTCCCATCAACAGATGCACAAAGAGGGGTTCCCAAGACCCACATCTTCCAGAAGCAAGCCTTGTCTTTGGTCC
Organism: Gorilla gorilla gorilla; assembly: GCF_029281585.2. Taxonomy (NCBI): domain Eukaryota; kingdom Metazoa; phylum Chordata; class Mammalia; order Primates; family Hominidae; genus Gorilla; species Gorilla gorilla. Next base: position 55,161,401 of record NC_073230.2, read on the forward strand.
CATTTCCTTCTTACCTCCACAGAGCAGTAAATGAGTTCCATAGCATTCTAGAAGCTTTTCTATCTGTACTTGGTCACTCAAGAAAGCCAGGCATCCCACTGGTGACCCTGGTCCTCCTGCCAGCTGAGACCTCATTCCTCGCTCTTCCACTCCACGTTTGTAAAACCCTGTTTAACTTTAATTTACCTGGGTGACCCGGTACCCACCTGCCTTCTCCACCCAGCTATCCATTCTACCTGAGGCTAATCAAGAATCATATGTCCACAGAGAACACTGCTCAAGGAAGGCCACAGGCCACTCTGCTATCTCGTGGTGGAACTAGAAGTTGACATTCCAGTGATTTCTTAGTCCTGTGTTCTTAGGTTATCTCCTGGCAAAATCACAGTGAGCAATGGGACGGAGCAAGAAGGCAGAGTGTGCTGTGTGACGGGGACCTTCTGGTCCCTTGACTCTTACTGTAAACTCATTCTGTTTACAGTCCCTCCTGATAGAAGGGAGAGGCCACCTGTCTCAGGTGAGCCTAATGTAAACAAAATGGGCATGGTATTCTCATCAGACCACAGGACTTTGAGCCATCCCAGACCTGTGTCTGACAGCAGTAAGACCACCTTCCATGCATCACACCCACCAGGCTTCCTGTCCTGATCCTACATCAACTAGGCAGCTTGATTGCCTTGGATGTTATTTTTTTTAAAGACAGGGAAGTGGAAACAGAAGGGTAGAGGAGAGAAGGTCAAAGTGGGCAGCAGTTAGAACTATGTTGATGCATGGTCCTGGCTGCAAACTGCCTTTTTAGAACCATGCGGATTATCAGATCCCAGCTCCAACCACGGGAGCTTTCACTGTGCTTTTGGAGAAATGTTGCCATCAGTACAGGTGCCGATCTGAATGTCAACAGCTTTTAAATCACACAGCTCTTGGGACTGTTGTAAAATCCTGTTTATATGACACATATCAACTTTTCATATAAAGAAAGTAAAATGGAAATCAGAATTACAGCTCCCTTTCTCTGAGTGCCTACTATACACCAGGCACTCTGCTAATCCACACATAGGTGTTATCTGATTTAATCCTCATACAAACATTTCCACATGCAAATCATCTTATGGATGAGGAAACAGATTCTGAAAAGTGAGGTTAAGAAGCTTATTCAAAGGAAGCCAACTCATCTCTTGGACTCAGAAAACTATGTTCTTTCCACAAGACATCCCTGCCTCCCACCAGCAGGGTCTGAGTCAGAACACAGAATGTAATACAATTACTCCGCCCCTACAGGAGCACAAGGAACCTTCTGCACAGGTTTGCCCTGGGGATTAGGAAGGCACAGGTACTCTGGGAGCAACTTAGAGCCCTGTCACTGAGGTTCCCCCTTAGAGCGCAGGAAGCCCCAGCAGAAGACAGCACCAGGCTCCCCACGGGCCACCATGGCTACAGGCTGGCCAAGGGAGAAAATCACCCCTCTCTCGAAATAGGTGGACCAAAATTCTTTTAATCTCACCTCCAAAGTCAGAAAACTATGTCTGTCCTAACCAGACAATCTCTAATACACTGACACGCATATGGAATTCATGAAAAATTACTAATGTATATAAAATACATTAAAAGGACAGGAAACTTTTGAAAAGATAGCATCCTCCATCAGCTGGAGAGCAATCCATCAATCCTGGAAGGGATACTGGGCAAGATTTTCAGCCTGGGAAGGAGAAGCTGGACCTTGAGCCACTTGGGCTTGTCTCAGAGCGGCTGCAGTGCTCGTTTCACAATAAAGAGCTCTGGGTTTTCCCCTCGCTCCCTCTTAATCTTCCCCATCCTTCCAGCTGGAATACACACACACACGCTGTGTCGGCTGCAGGGCCAGCAGAATCACAGGCCAGCCACGCGGAGGAGGGAGCAGATGCCCAGGAGGCCCACCCTGGGCCCAGGCGCCAGCCCTGCCCATGCCACCCCCAGCGCCTGGCTGACTCTCCCAGGGTCCCACAGAGCCCCAGCCCCAGTTCAGACATTTGGGAGGGAAGGGACAGTGAAGAAACAAAGCCCCTAGGTCCAGAAGCTCTGTTAACATAATCTGAGCAGGTTCTTTCAGTGAATGCATGGGTTTTTGTTTTTGTTTTTTTCAATGACATGAACTCGTTTAGAAATACTCTCTTTGCTTGCTTCAACCAGAGAAGAGACAACAGTAAATCTCATTTTAGAACCCAGTGCCTGATCCTAACGCTTGCTTTCGGCATTTAGTAGAAATAACTGTGCTGGGTGCTCAGAAGTGCAGCCTTCTGGGCCTCTGAAGGTCCCGCTGCCCGCTGCCCGGGATCCCTCAAGGGCCCTGGAACTGGGGTGGGGGCGGTGACAGCCCTGGAATGGGGCAGGCTCACTTTATCGGTTTCAGTAAAGGAATGCGCTGTGCTAGGAAGCAGTCCTGTTCCAGAAAAGCTGCACATCTGTAAACCAGGCTTTTGTTAGCCCTGAGTGAATCTCAGCAAAGACAAAGCATGACTTTCTTCTGGAAGGACTAGCCCTCCAGGCTCAAGGGCTGGGGCGTTTTGTCCCAAAGCCTTGGCGACTTGAGAACTGTCATCAAGTGACAAGGGGACTCTTGGAACAATCAGCCCTCCTCCCAAGTCCTGCCCAGGATTCATGGCCCAGTGACCTCTGCATCCCACCTCATACCCCTCCCCACCCCCCTCCCCTGGAGCCCAGGAGATCAAGTTTCAGCAAGGGCAACTGGATCCGGGCCAGAGGCGCCAGGAGCACAGAAGACACCAGGCGTGTGGGGACTGAGCAGGAAGAAGCAATGAGTCCCAATGTACAGCTTACCTGGCACCCAGGACCCTGGTCAGTCCATGGAAGGGCCTGGGAGGATGTGGGCCAGACAGAGGGAACTCCTTGGGCTGTGTCCCCAGCAGCCCTACGTGGTGAGCAGAGTCCCGAGTCCCTGTCCCAGCGGTGGCGTCCCCCACCCACCCAGGCAGGGCTCTGTGTTCCAGCCTGTCCCGAGGGAGTCGTGCAGGGGGCGGGGCGGCCACCTCCAAAGAGGCCCATTCAGAGGGCGGCCGGGAGAGCTCAGGCCCGGGAAAGAATCCCGGGATTGTTGAGCTGCTGCTGGCTGTCGCGGGCGGCCTGCCCAGTCAGTGCCTCCAGACGGCCCTGGCCCCGCCTTGCTCACTGCTGCGGTTTGCTTCCTTTTCATTTCTTTTCACTTTTTCCTCCCCCAACTTTAATTTCTTGCAACCTCCCTGCTGAAACCCAACCAGGCTTAGTTTCAGCCTCAGGCCAGCCATCACCCAAGGCACAAGCGGCAGGACCCGCCCACCATGCCCCCAAACCTGCCCCTCCAAAATCAAACCCCCATTCCCCTGGGACCCCACACTCACAGCAGAGAGAAGCTTCCAGCAACCAGCCAGAGAGGAAGTGGAAGCCTGAACAGTCTCCAACAACAAGGATGTCCCTAGTCAGTCCTCTGCCCCCCACCCGGGCAGGAGCCTACACCCGTGTCCCTTTCCTCTGGATGGGGCCATCTGCCTCTCATCTGGCCTGGCCACCAGCCTGGAGGTCTTTCACTCCTCAAGGCAGCCCAGGGGACCTTCCAATGCAAATCCCACCCTTTCACTGCACTGCTCAAACCCTGCAGGTTTTCTTCTGGGCCCCAATGGGCTATAACATCCTGCCCAAACCCTGTCCTAGAGCCTGATTCTGGATCCCTCAGCCTGTTCTGCCTGGCTGGCACCCACTGTAGGCTGTTGGCAGCCTCTACACACTGTGTCCCCTTTCTTCCATGTTCTTTGCTCATATGCTTCTCTCATCTAAAAGGCCAAACTCCTAAGCCAACTGCTGAAAAACTCCTATACATTCTACAAAGCCCTTTTCAAGTGACCCCACATTTTTTTCAGCATTTGGAACACTATCTCCCTCAGTCAAGTCAAAGTGCTCTGTTCCCGTGACCCGAAATCTGACTATAACCCAGTCCACATGGCAGAACATAGGGGCCTGTCATGTGTCTGGGCCTTAGAGACACGGTACATTACTCAGGGTTTTCACAAGGGGAAGCACAGAACAGACACTCACTCCTGGCTTCTCTTGTCTCATGTGTCTGGCAAAATCCCACTCCCTCTTCAAATGCTAGTGTGTCACCCCTTCCCCCAGAAAGCTCTCCCTGGAAGAGCAGGTCCCCGTTCCTCCTGGGCTGCCTCCTTTCTTACAGCCCCTGTGCACGCCTGTGCTTCCAGCACAGCTTGCTGCCCAGCCTGAGCCGAGCCATTGGCCGGTCCAGCCCCTGCGCGACCCTGGCACACTCATCAACCTGTGAAGAGTGGGCAGGTCAATGCCCTACCCCAAGAGGGACACGGCTTGCCTGGGACCCTCGGGGCCACCGCTCCGCACATGGGCCAGGAAGATCCCCGGGACCCTCCTCCCAAAGGTCTGAGTAGGCATTTCCTCCCTGGTTGTTTATGTGTTGCAGAGCAGCAGCTCCTGCAAATGATGCTGTCGGAAATGCCTGACCACGGACAGAGCAGGCTCAGCGGAAGCGGATGGACTGGCCTTTCCCGTGCCTGTCACTCCCCAAGCAGAGAGGAAGGCGGCACCGGGCGGCACCAGCAAGGGGCAGCCAGGCCCAGGAAGGGTGACTGTGACCAGGATGGCACTCCCAAGGGTGGGTCCCGTTCCCTCCGTGGAACTGTGGGCTCAGTGACTCGGAGCAAACCCACAGGGATGGGCAGCAGGGAGGAGGAGGCAGGGCATGCTGCTTCTGTGCCCGTGTCACAGCCATGACTGGGACAATCCTGAGTGTGAATCTACAGATTTAAGCATCTTCTGGAGATCTGTTTATCTTTCCTCTCTTGCTTCTTTCTCCTCAGCTGCAGTGCCAGGGACTAAAGTGATTTCAAACGTGGGCTCCAGGTGGCAGCAAGTCCGCTGAGGAAAAAACATTTAAAAATTCTTCCCGGACAGTCTGCTTCCCCCACCCAAACACCCAGAGATCCCCGGGGAGGACAGGACCTGGACTGTCCACACGTTGACTCTGCTACAGCCAGGACCACCCACTGCACCTTAGCAAAATCAAGCAGGGGTGCAAAAAAGACACCTGGAAGAGGACAGCCCACCCCACCAGCCGGCAATGCCAGGTCTCCTCTCAGAAACACAGGTGCTGGTCTCACGCAGCTCCCACTCTGCGGGCTCAGGCCCTTTGCAGGCATGATGCACTCAGCTCCCTGGAGCTGAGAGACTGTCTCTTTCCTTCCACTTACCCATCAGAAAACAAAACAAACTTTTATCCAGATCCTTCTCTGTGTTAGATGCCAGGAATGTGATGAAGACTCTGCTCTGGAAATGTCCTGAGGCTGAGGGAGGGAGGGTGACACCAAATCCCAACCCAGGTCCCACTGGGAAGTCACATCCTTCAAATGCAGGTGAGAGCGAGGCAGCAGAAACAAAAGGATGGAGGGAAGGTGAAGCAGGGAGGGAGAGGAGGAACAGAGGGAGAGAAGGGGCAACAGGAGTTTCCCTTTCAGAGGAAGACACAAGCAGACTTGGTTGCCAGAGGGAGGTGAGAAAAGGGGCAGTAAACCAAGGAGAAGGGAGGAGCTGGGGCGCCCAGAGAAGACACACGGGAAGAGATGTGCAAGTTTAAAGGTCTCGCAGCCTCCATAGGGGGCACGTCCTTCCTGAGACACGACCTGATCAGCTGGATGGAATTCTCCCTTAACACCCTCCCACCAGCCTGCACTGCCTGTCCACCAGCCTCACGGGTCCTACAGGGACTGCATCCCATCACCTCCCACATCTCTGTCCCACCGGACTCGGGCAAACCTTATGTGTGCACACAATAAGAGGAACCCTGGACCAGCCCTACTCCCAGCGATCAGGTGATCTGCAGGTACCTTTGAGGACTGGGCACATGACCTAGCAAAGGAACTTCGGATGCTTTATATGAAAGCTGCTTCAAAGACGGTGCCACTCCTGCAAATTGTGAGTCTCTCTACTACATGCAAGGCAGTTCTCGAAGGCCTGGGAAGGATAGTCAGGGTGACCCACAAGTTCTGTTTTCAGCAACAGGCTCTGCCCCAATAAAACAAAACTAAGAGGGATACTAGAATGCCTCCGAGGGACCAGGCACTGCAGACTGAGATCCTCAGCTTTATTCGAATGTACTTGTTTGTTTCTGAGAATTACGTGCTGGCCAGCACCCCAGGGCGAGCTCTACTCTGGGGTTCTTGAGACTCAAGTAGAGTGCTCACTTGGGCATTGCGGAGAAGGAATTAAAAACAAACACAAAACACAAACCCTCCACAACCTCAGCAACACTGGGACTTCACAGTAACCCAATCTCATGCTCCTCTGGAAAAATCAAATTCCAATGAGCTGCTCACACCATACCTCTGCCAGGTGACACATGGAGACCTGACCTCTGACGCCCATTGCACACTTGGTTGGCCCTGAAGCATCAGAAAAGTTTACTTTCATTCCAAACGATGGAATTCTCACTTGCCTGGCTTTCAGCATTTTTTGTAAACTTGCTCATTTGCTCTTTCTCTACATGTGTGCATATATAAGTGCATGGCCTATAAGAAGTGCTCAGAAAGTGGCAAATGCCTCAATCTAGGCAGAGCCATAAATACCTGCACACATAACACACATATGTACCATATAACGTGTCTACATATGTGTGTCACTAAAATGTGATAGAATTTAAACAGACAACAAGGTGGTTCCTGGCCTAAGTAGGACGGCCTGGCCAATGCCTATCTGTTGAGGAGGTACACTAATCTGGGGGGCACCTTGGTAATGCCCTCAAAGGCTCTGATGGGGCAGGCCCGGGCCAGTAACAAATGTCAAGAAGCAGACTACATATTCTGTCTTCAGCCCTCTCAGTGACTCAAGACATCTAACCCTTCTGCAAGTCTCACAATCCCAGACCCTCCCAAGTGTGTCAAAAAGAATGGGTGCATTTTGGCCAGGAATCACAGCCTGAAGGGACAGTGGTAACAGGTGCTTCAGAGAAAATGCCCAGGCATTTTACCTCTTGACGCCCAATGCTCTTGGGACACCACTGTGAGGCAGGCTGCTGTCTAGAGGGGATGGAACTGCGGGGAGGTGGATTACAAGGTGAGGGCCTTCGGAGGAAAGTAAAAATGCAAGGGGTACTAGGTAAATGCTTCCAGCAGGGAAACATCCTTGCACATTTTATATGCTGGGGCTTCATAAGCATTTTCTTCCAAGCCATTCCCAGTTCTAAGAGGCATCCTGCTGGGCTGAACTGCCTTTTCCTGTTCAAAGCAGCGAGGAGGAGACAAGCCCAGGCTCAGGCCCGAGCTGTGGATTCCGGATTCCTCACCAGCCACAGGCTGCTTCAGAAGGGACCCCAGCCCGAGAGCTGCCCCAGGGCCAGGACCGCCTCCCTTCCTCAATCCCGGGATGGAGCACAATTCTCATAGACAATGGAGCTCAGAAAATGCTGGAATAAGGAAGCGCATTTTGAATTTAAAAAATGAAATTTTAAGACAAATTTTTGTTACACTACCGTATTCACAGGCTGAAATTTTCATTTTTAAGAGACTTCCCCCAACACCATGCATGGCACACATATTCTTATTTTACTTAGATTTAAAAGATGCTTTCAGAGGTTATGCAAACTGTTCAAGATCACAGAGCTACAGACGGGCAGGACCAGAGCCACATCTGTCACCAAGCCCCAGGGCCAGCATCAAATCCTGTTAGCAGCACTTCAGAATAACTTCTACATGCTGAGGGTCAAGAACAGTCCACCAGGAGAGGAGGGGGTAATGGAATGAGCTGATAAATAAATTTAGAAAAGCAGATTCCTCTAAACCCAAAGTGAGCAAACAAGAGAACACTCAGCATGGTAGAGAAGTCTGCAGGCTGACATGGGGACACTTCCAAGCTGGCCTGCTCCGTGGATGAGATGTCAGCACAGAAAGCCAACACCTTTTTTTTTTTTAGCTTCATCACCCTCAAATGAATTCATGTTCTCATCTCAAAAGACCCCTAAAGGCACATTCACAGGCCAGCACTTTAGGTTGACCTCCATGAACCCAGCACTGATGTTTACTTTTAAATATAATTTAGAAGCAGTCAACTTTTCTTTTTCATGTTGTTCATCTGGGGCAGGGGTTGGAGGAGGCTACGATGTTTGCTAATCCACGCCAGTTTTTTGGGGTCACCATGCACCAGTGTGCATTCTTTGGCACTAACTGGAATGCAAAGTACATCACAGGCATGTATCCAGGCATGTCTATTCCTATGCACGCTTACATATGCCTACATACCTGAATATAAACCCATGGAGAAATCCATATAGGAATGCATGTGCTTTTGAGGCTCTAGAAAATCCAAAGTAAACAAGGGCCTCTATAAATGTCACACATATTCACATTCAGTACATGCCTTTGTCCCTATTATAAACATTCTCATTCAGAGCTCATAAAAATTCAGCAGAAAAGGGAGTCGAGTACAGGAAACAAAGAAGAAGACTGGTAGAAGCATTGTATCATTTGTCAAGTTTTGAAGGATGACAGCTTTTTCAATAAAAATAAAGCATTGCGTCAAAATAATCTCTCTGTCTCTGTCTTCCTCTTGCCCTCTTCTCACGCTGTGTCTCTCTATCAGTCCCTGGGGCTCTGAAACTATTTCAATAAGAAAGTGCATTCTGAATTAAAAAACTAAATTTTAAGACAAATTTTTGTTACATTAGCATATTCATAGGCTGAAATCTTCATTTTTAAGAGACTGCCCTCAATACCATGCATGGCACACACATTCTTATTTTGCTTAGATTTAAATGATGCTTCCAGAGGTTATGCAAACTTTTCAAGATCACAGAGCTACAGAGGGTAAGGACCAGTGCCACTGGTACTGCCCTTTTCTTCCTCCCTGTGGCAAACATCATGACCCTTTGAAACCTACCAAATCCAGGAAGTCCGCACAGCACCAACCAAACCCTTGTGTCGCCTCTTGTGAGCCAATGAGGACCACTTCACATGCTCCCACTCCTGATCAGTCTCATGCACTGGCACTTGGATGGAGGCAATCCTCCCAGCCCTTCACAAAACCTCCAATCGACAGCAGAGAAGAGGCTGCATGCTTGGAAGCCAGGCCCCTAAAATGCCTACACCCTACTCTCCAGAAGAACTGAACACAAAATAGAAGTTGCAAAATATATAAAGGCATCCTCTTGAAGTAAACTATCATTAACTGCTAATCTTTTTCACTGAAGCCTAAAGTCCCCAAACTCCCTCTGAATACCACTTGTAAAGCTGTTATAGGATGAGGATGCTCTGGAACTACCTAGGGGTGATGGTCTCATGACTCCGTGAATCTACTGAATGCCGGTGCAATGTTCACCTTCAAATGGATGCTTTTATGTTATGTGTTTATATTTTTAAAAAATTATGAAATAGTTTGGAAGCTGAGATGTATCACAACCACAACTCTTTTTTTTTTTTTTTTTTTTTGACAGAGTCTCACTCTGTTGTCAGGCTGGAGTACAGTGGTGCGATCTCGGCTCACTGCAACCTCCGCCTCCTGGGTTCAAACAATTATCCTGCCTCAGCCTCCCGAGTAGCTGAAACTACAGGCATGTGCCACCATGCCCAGCTAATTCTTGCATTTTTAGTAGAGACAGGGTTTCACCATGTTGGCCAGGATGGTCTCTATCTCTTGACCTCATGATCCGCCTGCCTTGGCCTCCTAAAGTGCTGGGATTACAGGCATGAGCCACTGCGCCAGGCGAGAACCACGACTTTTTAAAGGAAACCTTTTCTCATGTCATTTGTTTTGAAAATATCATCAAGGTTAAGGATCAGCTAAGAAACAGAATAATTTACATCTTACATTTCATAATTTTATCTATTTTTGCTTATAGGGGAGACTTGAGATTAAACAACTCCCATTGTTACATTTTTACAAATATTTTTGTTTTCAAGAAAAGCATGTCCATTTGAGGCTCCCATGTGGAATTTCTGAGAAGCCTAAGGATACTGTCCTCCAACACATGGCTCCTGGGGCATAATGTGGCCATGTGGCAATACATTCAACAGACGGACGATGGCGAGGGCTGCCACTGACGCTCCCGCTCGAGGGCCCCAAATGGGCGAAGCCTGGTTGGGCCCGTCCTCATAAAGCTGGAGGCATTACATCAGTGCCTACAGCTGCTCTGCCATCTCCTGCTCCTGTCCCCAGTCCTTCATGCTATCACAACCTCTTTTAAATGACAACACATCCCTAGGAGAACTAAACAGTATTTAAATTCATATTTAAATATGCATAATGTGAGCAGATATTGAAATACCCATCATTTTCCTGGAGTAGGTGCTGGCATTTAAAACATGAGCACACTGGGCACAAGCACATCTCTGGGAAAAGCAGTATTCCCAGGGCTCAGCCACCCAGGGCCAGATGCCCAGGGGCCTTCTCTGTCCCCTGACTCATGCTCTGAACCCAGACTTACAATTGTCACTGGTCTCCCCAGCTCAGGGAACCGCCCTTCATATGGATGCTCTGTTCTCCTAACAGCATCAGTGTCCACTATTTGCTGAGTGTTGATCAGGTCTGGGCCAGGAGTCAGAGCTACATGTTCTGGTCCAATCTTCTGAAGAACCATGTGCAGTAGGAATGACTACTGTTGTACAGGACATGAAACTAGGGCTCAGAGAGGTCCCTAGAACTGCCTGAGTTCACCCAGATAGGAAGTCTCAGAGCCACAATATGTGTGCATCCAGCATTTGACCAGAGAGAGAAGAAATGTCAGGAGAGGACCCACCAGACACCACTCTGCCGTGTCCTTTCAGGCCTCCCTGTCTGCTGAGAGATGCTTCGGACAGCGGTTTCCAACAGCTGAGTGTTATTATCACAGAGCTTACTTGAGCCTGGCAATGGGACTAGAATCCAAATGCTGAATGCGGAAAATCTTTCCAAATATTTGAATGTCAAAATGCAGAAAGATCTCGTTGGTCACTTCAGCCTCTATTCTTCATGACTAGTTAGCTAACACCAAACAGAGTTAAAAAAAAAAAAAAAAAGGCAGTGAATTTCTACTGTTTGGTGTGTCAGGGAAGCTTGGGGCCGATGGAGGGGTTGATTCATAACGTTTGCTAAATCCTGTGGTGTAAACAATCCCGCCCTGGCAGATCCCAAGCTGCCAATGTGCTGTCAGCTGGCTCACAAAATTCCTCACACTTCAGCAATCAGCTCTCGGTACCAGCAGGTTCTGGCAAGCCCCAGCTTTGGGCATTCATCCCCCTTGGCTCCTGTTAGTCACATTATTTGGAAAAGACTCCTTTAATTCACCCATCTATTAATAAATCTAGAGATGTTTTGGTTTGCTTTTTGTGTATTCTGTTTATTGTTTATTGAAGAATCGCTTGTTTGTGAGAAGGGTGGGTGAAGGATGCCTGTGGCAGAGGCTGGCCCCAGCTGGCTCCCAGGCCACTTGGCACGGAAGCCTTATGGCTAAACTAAGTGCCCATAATACCCTGTTTTCCATGATGTGATTATTACACATTGCATGCCTGTATCAAAACATCTCATGTACTCCATACACACCTATACTATGTACCCATAAAAATAAAAAATAGAAAATAAAAAATTATAAACTAAGTGCCCAAAGGACCTGGAGAGAAACACAGAGAAGCGTGCGGGCTGCATTTGGTCACCCTATTGCGTTAGCCTGGATACAGATGGGTCTATCTTGTGACAGACTCTCCTTGACCAAACCTTAGCCAGGCTCCTCCAAGCCCTCTTCTCCACTAGGCCTCAACGTTGGCCTTCCACGTCCAACCATGGCAAGCTCAGTTCCAGCAAGAATCCTGCTTTTCATCCCCCACACTTGGTATCTAATACCCCTTGACACGTCATCAAGCTCCTCATCCCTCGCCTTTTGTGTCTAAGTCCCTGGCCTGCCTGTAGCAGAAACCGTGTTAGGCCAGTTTAGCAAGAACCCCCCTACCCTTGATGTCCCTTCTTAATGACTTTCCATCCACCAGATCCTTTTGCTCTATTCCTCGGTCATAAATCTCCAGCCGTCTTTGCTGCATTTGGGGCTGAGCCCAGCACTTTGTCCTGTTGCAATAATCCTGAATAAAATCTGTCCTTACAGCCTTTAACTAACTGGGCTATTTCTCTTGGACACCTATCCTGGTGGTTGTCTGGAAAAGAACTTAACACATGGGGCTTATGCTGACTAAGGAGGTATCAAGTTATGTTTTAGTAATGCAATCTACAGGTGAATTTTATGGAGATAGTGTTATACTAACTGCATACTAATTAACAAGAAGCCAGAACCTAATTTAAACAATAATGACAAAAGCAATAAAATTAGAAAGAGCAGTCAGGCTCCAATTCCACTGTGTTAAGGTTAGCTGATTGCACCACCCTGAATCCTACACAAATGTTCTGATTTCCTCCTATCTCTTCTGAAACCATTTGGTCTGTTCCAGCCCACTATCCATCCCACCGTGTTCTTCATGCAGCAGCCACAGTGATGTGTGAAAATGCAAATCTGAGCAGTCACCTCCCCATGTTGAGGTTCAGTAATGACCTCACATTGCATGTGGATGCCACACCACCACCTTCTGGGAACTACAGAGAACGGCTCCTGGCCTGGCTCCAGCTTCCCAACCTCTTACTCCACCACTCTTCTGCCAATCTCCTGTTGCCTTTTTGGCTACTCCATTCCCCTTCTACTCTTGCCCCTCCCAACCGTTCGCAGACATGAATCTCTTCTCTGTGTCTACAATTTTGCCATGTAAAAAGTGTGACATATATGGAATCATACACTATACAGACTTCAGGTTTTGACTTTTCTCACTCAACCTAATGTTCTAGAGACCCATCCGGGTTGTTGTGTGTATGAATAATTCACTTATTTTTATTGCTGAGAAGTGTTCCATGGTATTGAGGTACTACAATTTGTTTAACCACTGGCCTGTTGAAGGACATCTACAGTTTGGGGCTATTAAAGTAAAAAGAGTTCCTGTACAGGTTTTATGTGAACATAAGTCTATTTCTTTGGGATAAATGCCCAGGAATGCAATCACTGAGTCACATGGCAGATGTAGGTTTTTCATTTTTAAGAAATTGCCAAAATTGTTTTCCACAGCAGCTGTACCATTTTAACAATCCCTCCAGCAATGTATAAGGGGTCTAGTTTTTCCACATGCTCACCAGTATTGGATGTTGTCACTATTTTTTATTTTAGCCATTCTGATAGGTGTGATTTAAATTTATATTTTGCTAATGGCTAATGATGTTGAGCATCTTTTCATGTGCTCATAAGCGACCTCTATGTCCTCTTCAGTGACATGTCTCTTTTTTTCTTTGAACCATTTTCTAATTTTTTTCCTACTGAATAAAAATCCATTTATTTAATTTAGTCAGTGGCTTTTCTTTTTAATTTCAACTTTTATTTTAAATTCAGGGGATACTGAATTTGCTTAGGACAATGGCCTACAGCTGCATCCATGTTGCTGCAAAGGACATGATTTGGTTCTTTTTTTACGTCTGCGGAGTACTTCGATGGTGTATACGTCCCACATTTTCTTTATCCAATTCACTGTTGATGGGCACCTAGGTTGAGTCCATGTCTTTGCTATTGCGAATTGTGCTGTGATAAACATACAAGTGCATGTGTCTTTTTGGTAGGATGATTTTTTTTCTTTTGGGTGTATACCCGGTAATGGGACTGCTGGGTCAAATGGCAGTTCTGTTTTCAGTTCTTTGAGAAATCTTTAAACTACTTTCCACAGTGGCTTAACTAATTCACATTCCCTCCAACAGTGTATACATGTTCTTTTTCTCTGCAGCTTTGCCAGCAACTGTTGTTTTTCGACTTTTTAATAATAGTTTGGCTCATTTTCCAAGTGAATTGTTTGTTCTTTACTGCTGAGTATTGAGAGATTATATACATTCTAGATGGTATTCCTTTTTTTGGACATGTGGTTTGCAAACCTTTTCTCCTACTCTGCAGTTTGTCTTTTTTATCCTCTTCACAGGTTCTTTCCATAGCAAAAATGTTTAATTTTTATAAAGTCTAATTTGTCAACTTTTCCTTTTATGGTTCATGCTTTTGTTCTAACCTCATAACTCTTTGCCTAGTGATCCCAAAGATTTTCTCCCATTTTAAAAAATACTATGTTTTACATTTTACATTTAAGTCCATCATCCATTTTAAGTTAATTTTTGTATAAAGTGTGAGCCTTTGGTGGCTGTTCATTGTTTTGCCTGTGGGTGCCCAGGTGCTCCTGCATCATTTGTTGAAAGGCTGACCTTCCCCGACTTGCTTCTGTACCTTTGTCAAAAAAATCAGCTGGGCATATCTGTGTAGGCCTGTTCCTGGGTTCTCTACTCTGTTTCATGAACCTAAGTGTCTGTTCCTCCATCCACACCACAGTCTTGATGACTGTAGCTATACAATAAGTCTTGAAATTAGGTAACCTCATTCCTTCCACTTAATTCTTTCTCAAAGTTGTTTTGGCTATTCTGGTTCCTTAGCCTTTCCACATAAATTTTAGAATTATGTTGTCTATATCTACAAAAAAAATCTTGCTGAGATTTTGATAGGAATTGTGGTAAAACTGTCTGTCAATCTGGAAAGAAGTGACAGCTCTACTAGGTTGAGTTTTCCATCCATGAAAACAGTATGTCTCCCCACTTATTGAAATATTCTGTGGTTTCCTTCATCAGCATTGTGCAGTTTTCAGCAAAGAAGTCTTGTGCATGGTTTGTTAGGTTTACATCTAACCATTTAATTTTTTTGAGCTATTATAAGTGGCATATACATATATATATATATATATACGTATACATATGCGCTCATATGCCACCTCTATGTCCTCTTCATAAATATATGTATACATGTGTATATGTGTGTATATATATACACACGTATACATGTGTGTGTGCATATATATATATACATTTTTTTTTTTTTTTTTGAGACGGAGTCTAGCTCATCGCCAGGCTGGAATGCAGTGGTGCAATCACAGCTCACTGTAACCTCCACCTCCTGGGTTCAAGTGATTCTCCTGCCTCAGCCTCCTGAATAGCCGGGATTACAGGCACGCACTGCCACACCCAGCTAATTTTTGTATTTTGAGTAGAGACAGAGTTTCACCATGTTGGCCAGGATGCTCTCGATCTCTTGATCTCATGATCTGTCCACCCCTGCCTCCCAAAGTGCTGGGATTACAGGCGTGAGCTACTCCGCCGGGCTGTGACTTATATTTTTAATTTCAGCTTCTACAGGTGCATTGCTAGCATACTGAAATAGAACTAGTTTTTGTGTGTCGAACTAGAATCCTGCAAACTGGCTGAATTTGTTCTAGCAGTTTCACTTTTTGTTGTTGTTTTGTTGTTCCCTGGGATTTTCTTTTTTTTTTGAGACAGAGTCTCGCACTGTCGCCCAGGCTGGAGTGCAGTGGTGCAATCTCAGCTCACTGCAAGCTCCGCCTCTTCCCTGGGATTTTCTGTTTGGACAATCATGTCAGCAGCAGACTCAAGATTCCCTGGGGCTTTCTACTTAGATGATCATGTCATCAGCAAAAAGGGACAGTTTTATTTCTTTCCTCTCATCTGTTGTCTTAATTTCCTTTTCTTGTATTATGTCTCTGTAGAACTTCCAGAATTATGTTGAAAAAGAGTGCTGTCAGCTGTGGGGCTTTTTAGATGCTTTTTGTAAGGTTGAAGGAGTTCCTGTCTTCTATTTTGCTGGAAGTTTTGAGTCATGAATGATGTGAATTTTGCCAAACTCTTTTTATTCTTTTTTTGAATTGATTGATATAGTCGTGAGCTTTTTCTTTAGCCTGTTAGTATAGTGTATTACATGAATGAATTTTCAAATACTAAACCAGTCTTGCATCTCAGAATACGTCCCATTTGGCTACGGTGTGTCAATCTTTTTATATATTGCTGTGTTCTATTTGTTTATGTTCTGTTAAAGAGTTTTGTATCTGAATCTGTGAGGGATATTGGTCTGTAGTTTTCTTTTTCTGTTCTTTTTGCCTGGTTTTGGTATCAGGGTAATACTAGCTTCACAAAATGAATTAGGACATGATCCCCCCTCTTCTGTTTTCTGGAAGGTATTGTGTAGAATCAGTGTTAATTCTTCTTTACATGTTTGGTAGAATTATCCAGTGAAACCTGAAGATTTCTTTTTTGGGAGATTATAAATTACTAGTTCAATTTCCTTATAGTTACAGGGTATTCAAGTAGTCTATTTCATATTGGGTGAGTTGTGACAGTTCATGGTCATTAAGGAACTGGTCTATTTAACCTAAGTTTTAAAAACTATGCGTGTAGAGTAGTTTGTGTATTCCTTCATTATTCTTTTGGTGTCTGCAGGGTCTTTAGTGATGGTGCCTGTTTCCTCCCTAACAATAGTAATCTATGTCCTCCATTTTTTTGTTAGTCTTGCTAGAGGTTTGTCAATTTTATTGATCTTTTCAAAGAACCACTTCTTTCATTTATTTTCTGTATTACTTCTCTGTATCTTTTTAAATTTCTGCTTAGATTTTTATTATCTCCTTCCTTCTGCTTGCCTTGGGTTTAGTTTGTTCTCCTTTTTCTAGGTTATGGAGGTAAGAGCATAAACTATTCATTTCAGAATTTTCTTCTTGCTCAAAATTTCCTCTCAGTGCTGCTGTATTAAAGCAGTGGATAAAGCCATGTCTCACAATTTTTGATATTTTATCCTCATTTTCATTCAGTTCAGTATGTTTTTGGATTTCCCTCGAGACCTCTTCTTTGACCCATAGCTTATTTATAAGTGCGCTGTTTAGTTTCCAAGTGTTGAAGGTGTTCCTGTTGCCCTTCTGTTACTGATTCCTAGTGAGTCCATTGTGGTTGGAGAACATGTTCTGCATGGTTCAGTTACTGTTAGTCCTCTGAAGATTGTTTCCTGGCCCATAGATATTATAAATAAGGCCTACCGGGTCCCTTGGCCCTGAGGTCCATGCCTAGCTGGCCTATTTCTCCCCATCTTTCAGAGCTTTCTTATATTTGTCTTATACTTACTGTCCAAGGTTTTAAGTTGTACTTAGCAGGAGAAATAGAGAAAAGTATGTCTAATTCACCCTCCGGGAAGTGAAGCCTCTCTCTAATGGTATTTTAAAGCAAATACTGTCATTTATATGCACATCAGTATCTAGACCTAAATGATACACAGTTAAGCATTACTGCAGATGCCTAAAGCCTACTACTTCAAAACTGCACAGTGGCTGTGAATGGCAGGTACTACAGTCTGCATTTTTAGATAAGGAGGTGGAGGTTCATAGGGGTTACCTAAATGTACAAATTACATGGTTATTCCATGACTCTGAGACTTTCCATGTGCTTTTAAGTTGTGACATTAGGTCACTTCTAGGTTACACAAGACAAAGTGAAACATCAGCCGTGTATAATCTGCCCATGGCTGTGGAGTCGGCTGATGGAGCTGAAACTCTGACTTTGCCACTTACTAGCTACTCAACTTCTTCGTGTCAATTTCCTTGCCTGTAAAATGGGGGTAACAGTAAGAGTGACCCATAGAATGTGACTGTGAAATGGAAGGAAATCATAAAGATCAGGGCACACATTCTGTATGGACGAGCTACCTCTGTTATTACTGTGCCCTTGGAGGAGTCTCACAACTCCACTTGACTTTGCAGAGTGGGTGGGGCCTCCTGGCAAGGGCACTGGCTCACCACGCTGTCTGATGAAAGCGTCCACTAAGTCAGCACTGTGTTATCTCTGTGCTCCTTGTGGGCTAATGTGAAGTTGACCCTCCCTGGGGACTGCTGAAATAAAAATCTAGAAGGCTCACATTAATATTATTATCATGTCACCTTTTTATATTTAAAGGCAAAGCCCTGACTTCTTCTGTGTGAATATGTACATGCAGATAGTACTCAGGACAAGTTGAAGCCACTGGAATCTAACACATGCTGGTGTGCAGAGCCATCCTCATCCACACATGGTGCAGCGCTCATCCACGCACAGGATATGGAGCTCGTCTCCAGGCTGGGACAATCGGGCCAGCATAAGACAGCCAGGCCACTGGGTACCCCATGCTGAGCACCCAGGCTTCCTGCAGCCTCCTAGACCCTTCTGGAGTTTAGACGGGGCTCCACATTCTCTTATGCTCAATGCAGTGATCTTAGAGGCCTCCCTCAGGAGCTGTTAATGAGTTTGCAGGCTGTTTCTAGTATTTTATTTCCTCAGGCTTATTACCCACCTTCCACTGTTTGTCATCTACCTATTTCAAACAAACCCGGTTTTGGTGTTGCAGGAGAAGACAGGATTCCAGGCCAGAGGGCTAGATCCCAGCCCAAACCCAATGAACACTTTCAAGCTAGGAGCCAAGTACAGTCACCTCCATGAGGAGGAGGGGCTACATGGGGTGGACGGGACATCCCTCTTTCTGTATCTATTGAAATGATAAAAAATATAGAACAGATGCATGGCTATCTACGTGTGAGTCCATCATGCTAATGCATATTGGAACATACACACTTCTCATGTAATGCTCACATAATGTAGACATTAAAATGCAGCTTATTTTAAATTTCAGTATCACTTACTGAGAAATACGGGCAGTATAACTGCTATATGCTACATATGAAGAGAGCAATTTATGGTCCTGAAACCATAAAGGGAATTTTAGGAGAAGGATGTCTTTCTATTACATAGTCCACAGGCTTGGTTTACTATGGAGAAAGAGAGAGAATGGAGCTAGCTGTCATGATCACAACACTCCTGGGTAAGGGGCAGATGAAAATACAAGTTAATGAAAGTCTCTCAGTCTCAGGTAACATGCCTAATAACCATTAACAGCATCCTTCACCAGGGCAGAAAAGCAGCAGCGTAATGAATGAAACTCCCAGAGAAGAGTGATTTTGAAATGTGCACGAGCTTTAGGTTTACATTCTCTCTCCACCTGCCTGAGCTCGGCCTTGTCCTGGACTCTCAGGCAAGTCCTCAAGTCCACCCAGAAGAAGTGCACAGTAACTCGCCCTAAACACCGCCCACTAACACTCTCTCGCCTGAGCCAGCTATGCAGACAGATGGATGCAATCAGGCCATGGACAGAGCCCCTGAGTTCCTGCAGAGATCCAGGGACAGTGATTAGGCACCCACTAATAACAGACAGGAAGGGCCACAAGGTACGTGTGAGAAGGCAGCTGGGGTGGCAGAGCTAGGGGCGCCCGTGCGGCACAATCCCCACAGAGAACGTAAAGTGTGGGATGGGCATTCTAGTTTCTTCAAAAGCACCAATGCTAAGCTGCCCGACAGGCACCACTGATGGTCCCATCAACTGCATATGAAGGGGCTGAACAGGAGGGTTCCCCACAGGATGCTAGGCAGCGATGCAAGGCCAGGTTGCCACCACACAGTGGATTTCACGGCCACATCCCTACATCTTCCCCAGCAAGATCCATCCTCATCCAAGGCTTCTGAGATATGACACAAGTGGAAACATTTCTGCATACGAGTTCTTCTCTGTAAAAATGGCGACCCCGCGATGCAGCGCCTGAGTGCCGCGCGCCTGTGACTCACGGGTAGATTTCTTACCACGTCCTCCTTTGTGCTGACTGGCTGGGCTGCTCAGCGGGGGCTCAGGTGGGCTGAACGGAGGATGGCGCAGGGCTGTTTTCACTGGAAAAGAAAGCAGAGCAAGGGGCTGTTGTCACCCTCCTTGGGCATGGAGCAGCACATGCAGCTAGTGTTACTTCATTCTTACCATACGGTGTCTCTGGAGACACAGGAAATGCTGGAGTTGAACACATGGACTCCTTGCTACTTAAAATTCTGCCATCGATAATATCGAGGTCCTGGGGATAGCCAGGGGTCATCGTCTGAAATCGGCACAGGGAGTAGAATGTGAGAACAGGGAGTCAAGTGAAGGCCCCTCCAAACAGCTGTGGTTGTGGCTCCCCCAGGCTGGCCCACTGAGCAAACCCCTCCTCTGACAGTAGGACAAGGAGGCCGAGGTCTGGATCCACTGCACAAAACCAGCCCACCTCTCCTAGCCATGGAAAACTGGAAAACACTTTCACGTTCAACAGTAAAGGAAGCAGAAGGTATCTTACGGCCCATCCTTCTAATACAATATACAGCTAATAAGTGAAGTAGACAGAGTTTGTAATGGTACAGGTAAATGAGTATCTCAATATTAAGCGAAAAAGCTGGATAAAACAGTCCTTACCCATGGTATTAATATATTCACAGATGCATAAAAAACGCATAGTATTTTAAATACATAGCACAGAAAAAAGGCCGGGTGGAAATATTCTAAATATTAACAGTGGTTTCCTTTGTGAGTCAAGACTATGAATAGCTTTTTTTTCTTGTGAATTCTGTAGCTTCCAACTTTGCCAACTTGAAAAGAAATCCCACCCAAGTCTAAAATAATTAATTGTTTTGGATACACCGACCTGCTTTACATCCATTCTGACTAGAAGCCTTACCTAGGCCTCTTGGAAGAGCAAGAAGCTCTCATCTGTGGCCCTCACCTGTGGGTCACCTCCTAGGAAGGTCTCGGAGGGAGGACTGAGGACCCTGTGTGATTGTGATGACCCTGAAGGAAGGCTGTGTGTGCCACTGGCTGCTGCTGTCGGGCTATGGAGAATGGCTAAGGCCAGGCCTATAAGAGCCCTACCTCGAACCCACACAACCCACCCACATGCTGTGCTCCTTGTGCCCATTCTACAGATTAGAACATAGAGGCTCGAGTGCCCTGAGTGAGGTGGCCTCACCAGCATAGCTGTCTCTGGGGTGCATTACCCAGGCCAGCTGACTGCACACTGTGCTCTCCCAGCCACACCGCTTGCCAGGTACAGAGGAGCCACGACCATATTTGTGAAACCAGGACGGAAGGTGGGCGCAGAGGATAATGCGGGCTGTATTCAGGGACAAGGCCTGGTCATTGCCCATTCACTCGGGGTTCCAGGACAAGAAAGGGAGTGGAATGGGCCCAGAAACTGGGACCTGGCTGTGGCACATACCTCTTTGACGTCCGCTGGTGAGGGGAATGGCGGCAGGTTTGGGGCATAGTCCACACCAGCCTTTCCCCATGCACATTTGGAGAAGGGCAGCTGCCCCCCAGCATCGTTGTCGTATTGCCCCAGGCTCAGCTTCCTGAGTCTCCCGCCCAGGGGCTGTTCAGCAGAGGAGCCTGTTAAAAAAGGGAGACAAGCAGGCTGCAGGGCGCTTCCTCAAGGCAGAGTGAGGCGCCCCTTCCTTAAATCTTGCCTGCTGCTTCTCAAAGGTATGCTGCATCCTGGTCACCACTGCTCTGGGAAGATGCTGTGGTTGCTGAAGGCAGCTGATGGGAAACCCAGGGCATTCTGAGACTCTCAGGGATGAACAAGGCCACAGCCTCGGAAATGTGCAGCTTCCCCAGGCCAGCATGCTCCTTCCAGAACAGGCCACTTGGAGATAGGAGCAAGCACCCGGACTCACTCTCAGTGCTGGGAAAGGACAGTGCCCGGATGGAATGCTGGGTGGGACTGACGATGACCCAGCTGGGAAGGAGGCCCCCACATGCCACCCCTGGTGTCCTGTCAGGACCAGAATGCCCTGAGGACCACACACCTGTGGTGACCTTGGGCAGAGCATGGCCCGACTATGATAATTTGAATCTTAGCAATGAGAAATTCTGGAGAGGGAAAAAACCTATTATTTCAAGCATCAACAATAAACATTCACCATCCCAATCTTTCCTTTCCAGAAACACCACAGGCGGTTATTCCTGACACAGATCCCCGGGGTCCCCACTCTTGACCAAATTCTGTTCTTTTTGTGTTGGTGAAAATGGGGGTCGGGCTGGGATCTAATTTTCTAAAACCTCTTCCCACGGATTCTTATCATTTGGCAGTTAGGAAAAACCTGCTGCCGGCTATTAAAAGAGGAATGTTTCTATTGATGACATAGTCTGAATATTCAAACCCAACAACACTGTCCCCTACAGTTTAGATTTAAACTATAAATACATAGTCCCTGTAAGTGTAGAGTGCAGAGTAGCATTTCACTGAAAGATGGAGTTTGATTCATAAACATGAGTGGCCCACATAAGGCTCCTCTTAGAATGACTTTGTTCCAAATTGGTTGATGGCCGCCCTCCAAAATACATCATGATAGTGACATACAGTCGTGCTGAGCCCATGATATGCCACTGACACCTCCTACATCCAGAGACTTCAGAAGCTCACAGGAATGCAAAGGTCGGCATGATAAAGAGAAGGTTCCACAGAGAGCGACAAGATGTCGACCCACCATGCCTGCCTGAGAGGAGCAGCAGGACTGCTGTAAGGGTTCTTGTTTCTGTCTGCAGCATGGGGGGCTCCACTGCCCAACCCTACCAGCTACTAGGTGCCACTCAGGTGGGGCTTAAGGAGGCTCCTGGGCTGAGCCAGGCTGTACACCACCCTCCCTGTCCCATGGGACATCTGCTCAGCACCACACAACAGCGACCAAGCAAGGGAGATCCAAACACAGGTCCTTCCAAGCAACCTTCCACCTCTTCCTTCCATCCTCTCTTCGGTTCCCAGCAGCTCCCTCCACAGATCCAGGGAAAGAAGGAGGAAGAAGTGTGCGTTAGGACTTGGGATTTGGGGTCTCAAGTGTATCCCTCACCAGCTGCAGGACATCCTCAGCCCCCATTTCTTTATGGGTAAAATGAGAATAATGCCTGCTCTCTTTTCCCTCCCACAAGGGGGAGGATTAAATGAAATGAAATGGCATATCTGAGAGTCCTACTCACACAGCAGCCCCTCACTACAGCACCCTCATCCCCATGGTGCAGTGGTCCTCATCCTCGCACTCACCACCCTCCACATGACGCAAGTGCTGCAGGCCAGGGAGGGGACCACCCTCACTCCAGTGCTCTTCAACACACGCATGCATTTGCAGCCATTCCAAGAATGAGTTTAAAGAGGGCTAGGGGAGGTGTGAGGTCACAAAGTCGGGCTGGCCCCATGCACCACCTGGTACTCAGCTCAGACGTGGAGTTTGTTCCTGAAGCAGTCAAGGTGGCAGGCGATAGCCCTGGGTGTTAGTGATGGAAAGGAAGTGCCATGGCCACAGGCAAGTGACTGAGAGCCTGGTCCCCTTCCTGGAAAAAGGAGCCATGCAGCTGGCCTCAAGGGAAATCATTCCACCAGGGAGGACCTATCTTTGGAGAGCACCAGGAGCTCCGCTGCCCTATACTGACATTACAGTCCACTCGCTGCCTAGAACTTCAGAGGTCACTTCCAGAGAGGTAATTTTCAAAGGGGAGGGAATAGTACTTCTGTTCAACATGCAAGATAATATGTGGTGTTTTATCAAAAATGACATGGCAGGATCATTCCAACATGCAGTGTTGCATGAAGCACACAGAAAAAATGGCTATGCAAATCACCCTGATTTGAGCATTGTACATTGTATACATTTATCAAAATATCACACTGGGCCCCATAAATATGTACAATTATTATGTCTCAACTAAAAATAGTAATAATAATAAAACTGTGGACAGTGTGGTCAAGTGTTCTCTTTGATCTGGAGAAGGAGGATGGGAAGTGCATGTTAACGCACTCTGACCTCAGGTCTGAGGTTGGAAACTCACTGGCTTCAGAAACTGAGGTCCCGTTAGGGTTAGCTGACAACAGCCAGCACAGCCTTGCAGCTGCACTCGAAGGCACGTCCAGGTCGTAACAGGGTCCGAAAAGGAATTTCCAGGACTAAAACATAAGTCTCAATGCAGGACGCTTAGACTTCTTCTAACCTTTCAACTTGGAAGTTTCCTTCAACATGTCTCCTTTAGAGCGGCTAGGGAATACAATCTGTGCATGAGCTGACACAGAGCCAACAGTGGGCTCCGTCCTGGGCGTCCCACACCAGAGGCGGCTCTGAAACACAGGCATTCTGTGAGCTGGTCCCAGAAATGTCCCTGTTGAACACATGGATTTGAAACTGTTCCTCAATTCTCTCTCTCCCCAAAGAATTACAATGAAAAACAGAATGTTCTTCATTCAAAAAAAGTCTCAAAAAAAATCAATCTTCATTTAAAAAAAGTCTCAAAAAAAATGTTCTTACTATCCCACCTCCGGTGCTTGTGCTCAAATCCGTGTGGCACCATGTCTGGTTAAGCAGAACTACATGCTTCTCCCTCTGGATGGATCAATACTTCTCAGTATCCTGCCACTGGGACCACCAGGAGTAAGATGGTTTCCACAACGGAGGAAACTCAGCGACGGAGAGCAGCTGTGGGTCTGAGGCCAGAAAGAGGCTCTGCAAGTGCAGGAAGAATGGGGGAGTCAAGGCACCTGCAAAAGCAGGGCCACCGGGCCCTGGATTCCAGGATGTGGCCTGTACAGAAAGTGTGGCTTCAGCCCTGCAGGGTCCTGCTTTCCATTTCCAAAAGTGAAAAGACACAGGCACACAAGGTCAGCAAGGCTCAGGCCTCTGTGGGGTGTGGAGATCCCTTCCTCTCGGACTGCAAACCTTGGAAATGAGAAGTTTGAAACGCCAGGAAAAAACAGGACAAAATGAGACAGGGTTTAAGATATTGCAAAACCACTATGTGCTAGGATGCACT
Source organism: Gorilla gorilla gorilla (assembly GCF_029281585.2). Classification (NCBI taxonomy): domain Eukaryota; kingdom Metazoa; phylum Chordata; class Mammalia; order Primates; family Hominidae; genus Gorilla; species Gorilla gorilla. Next base: position 55,185,963 of record NC_073230.2, read on the forward strand.
CACAACTGCCCAGGAGGTAGTTACAAAAGAAAGAAAAACAGGAGACCAACATTTATCCAGCAACAGTGACAGTCTAAGCCTGGGCAGGTGCTCTCATAGAGAAAAGCCCATTATCACTCCATTAAGGCAGCCTGCTATGTCTTTTTTGCAGACAAGGAGAACGGAGGCTCAGGTCTGAGTACTCATCCTACACCACACAGCATGTCAGCAGAGAGCAATGATTTGTCACCACATGTATCTGACTTTAAAATCCACAACTGCCAACTCTATTCCTCTGTGGTCACTCTTCCTTACCCACTGGTGCCTTTCTTTCCCTTCCATCCCTTCCCACCCCAAAAAGCCTACACAGGGCAGACAGGGGCCCCATGAGCCCTGGGAGGCACTGCCCACTTCCACTGCCTGTGGTGACAGAGGGGCCCCTGGGATCAAGATGGCTACCCTCATCCTGCTGAGGAAGGGGCACTCTTCCTCCCGGACATGTCCTGATGGGGCAGCCAGCAAAGGCTTCACAAATTCTTCTGTTTCTCATGTGAATTTCAGATTTAACAATGGTTTATTCTTCCCAGTCTTAGGAAATCTGCCAAGTGTCTAAGTAAATACATGGGGTCTAGCAGAGAACCTGGTGGGGGTGCATTTCCAAAGGGTCTGAGTGCACAGCAGTCTAGAGAAAAGGAAGGAGGGACAGTTTTCAAGTTCTTCCCATCTGAGAGTCCTTGGCTACGGGGAAGGTCAGAGAAGAAGAGAGAGGGCAGCTTGCTCAAGGCGTTGCTACCGGGCTGGCGGGAACTGCTGTTGAACCCATGTCCTGTCACCAGCAGTAGATGCTCACTCAGAGGCCAGCCCGGGGCCACTTGGCAGGGGTGGACTCTGCCTCTCTGCTCACAGGGGACGAGTCCTCAAAGCCATCTCCAGAATGAAATAAGAACGACACAAAGCTGGCTTAGGGGATCCTACAGATAATGCAGCAAAGGCGGGGGCTTGGCACACAGTTACAGGCAGTAAGTGTTATAATGGGCCACACTCAAAATGGACTGTTCATGTTGTCATTAAAAGTCAAGTTTATGGAACTTGAAGTGGACAAACACGCTCCAACTAAGTGACAAAAGACAGTGGGCAAAGATGCATGTGTAGTGTGGTTTCATTTTTATTTTAAAAACTAAGAAAATGTCCTAAAATGCTCATAAGAGCTTCTCTCTGGGTTGTGTAATTCTAGGCACCATTCATATTTTTTCGGAAATGTTTCTATCTTTCAGGGTTTTCGCTAGTAATATGTATTACTTTTTAAAATTAGGGAAACAACACAGAGATTACCTTCGAGAGGAACAAAGCTTCTTTTATTTTGTAGTACTCTGTGCTGCTGTACTGAATTTCCCTAAATCCCGTTCTAATTTTGCATTAGTATTAGTTCCTGTATTCTCCCAAACTCACGTCTTTGATCCTTACACTTTTCCTTCTCTCTGATAAATCTCCCATGTCTGATAGCCATATGAAAATTAATGTGAGAGGTAGTTATCTGGACCAATATGCTCAGAGGAGATGTGGAAGCGACATTCTCATTTATAGCGAGCAGGGCTTATGCTTCCCAGAGGTTACAATGCAAGGCGCCCTGCAGCAGGGGTCTCTCTCTCCCTTCTTTAATTATTCGACAAAGGGGATCTCTGTGCTCCTTTAATTGTTCAACAGAGACCCAAGGCAGGCCCACTAGCTGTCTTCTTCAGGCAAGACAACTTGAACGTGAGACTCCACGCTAGGTCCAAGGTAGATGCCCAGGAAGCCCAGTAGTGGAACAGAATCCAGTCAAGGCTCCGGTGCCACATCCAAGCCCAGGACGTTCCACCAGGCACTGCCTCCCTTTAACCCGTGCACAACGTCTAGGGCAGAGATGGCAATGGAAGCCAGGCCACGGCACCTATGTCTGCTGTGTACAAGAAAGAACCAAGGAAGGCCCTAGGGCACGGGTGCGACAGTGAGCAGGAACTAAGCTCAGAGTGGGGTTACAAAACGGGCCCCTGTCCGTGAAGAATGGACCACGCTAGGAGTGCGCCCTGGAGACTGGGGCTGCCCCTCCCACACACCCCGCACCTCTCTCACAGGCACACACCCACACACTCACATGCACACAAACTCTCATGTGCTCCCAGTCTCCGGCACTTTTTCACACCCACACACTTGCAGACACATGTATGAACACTCACTCTCACATGGTCTCTTACACACATTTTCTCATAACACTCATGCAGACTCAGCCACTCATGCATTTGCACACACACTCTTACACCCACGTCACTCACACACCTGCATACTTCACACTCTTATAGTCTCTCACACACTCTTACACTCATACACCCTTGCACTAACACTCTCACCCACACTCACACAACAGTCACAAGCAGACACACACACTCATGCTCTCACACTTTCTCATATACTTACCCTATACTCACTGGCACTCACACACGTGCAGTCTCTCAGTGTTTTTCATGATAGACACATTGTCACACTCACACTCAGTCTGTCTTGTACACTCACAGCCTCACACAGTCTCACACTCATTCTCACACTCACACTCACGCACAGTCTCACACCCTCACTCACACCCACCCTGTGCTCCAACACGGCCCCACAGCTGCATGTGCTGCTCACAGACGGGTGGTCTGTGATGGTAGAGGGTCAGGTTCTGCATTCTGAATACTGGCCCCACCTCATCACCCTGTATCTGCAAACCTCACACCTGTGTCAAACAAGCCCTTCTCCCCACCTGGGAGCTGCCTGTCAGGAAGCCAGGGCGCTGGCTGCTCCTGGAGGTCCGTCCTTTCCATCCTGGCCCCTTCTCCAGGCCGAGGCCACCCATCAGCAACTCCACTGTAGAGAGGTTGGTTCCTGGCTCCCTTCCAGGGGCAGATGCAGCCAAAGGCACCCTCTTCTCACTGAGAGCTGCCCCTCCACTCAAGGCCCCCAGATCCTCATCCCATCTACTGCTCTGACTAGCCCAGCCCCTGGGTCCACAGGTGACTCCATGGCAGTGGTGACTTGCGCTGGGTCTCGAGTGTGCACACAGAGCCCACAGCCCATGTGCTACCCCAAAGTTACACCAGGGACTTCCAGAACCACTCTTTTCATGTGGCTACAGGTGGGGCAGAGGTGGGAGAAGCAAAGCACTTTTGCTTCACACTCTGATGTCTGGGTGACCTATGAGAGGCCACAGCTTGGGGACATTTCCTCAGGCGGTTCATTTGCTAGCTCTGGTACGCTGCCTACCAGGATCAATGCTCACCTCTCCAGAGAAGGTCTGCATAAACAGCAAGCTCCGAGCTTGCACTGCCAGCTCAGAGGGCTCTTGGATTGCTTTCTGAGGACAGAGGCAGTAGCAGCCAGCTATCCCAGGTGGGGACAAGGATCAGGTCTTATTCAGCTCCAAAGTCTGTCCAAGCTGAGACACCCTGCGGGTTCAGTACTTCTTTGCTAAGTCGGTGAGTTCTGAAGGGGTGAAGAGGTGAGGGGTGAACAGGTGAGCCCTGGGCCACCTGTTAGGAGCCCTGGCCCTGAGAGGTAAGGAGGTGAGGGGTGAACAGGTGAGCCCAGGCCACAGGTTAGGAGCCCTGGCACTGAGGCACTGACTTCTGAATTAAACCCAAAGGAGGCCCTAGCACTTGGTAAAACACTCTCTCTCTACCCCAAATCTCTCTTCCAAAGTGACTGATTTATAGTTTTCTTTAGTATGATGTTCTATCATTGCAGAAGATTAGAAAAACACATAGAAACATATGGAAGCAAACAAGCTCCCTGGAACCTGTGAAGAGCCACATACCTCAATGAAGACACACATGACTTTTACATTTCTTTTTCCTCACTGAGGCTTAATTCCTGAGCACTCCCCAAGGGAATCATTTAATTGTTTGAGTCCATCAATTACTTCTTACACACTTCACATCAATGTGAAATGACCAGCACCTGAAGCAGTCTCTTCCTGTCCCCTAGCCTCCCTCCTACCACAGCCCAGCACCCCTCCTCCTCCACCCTCCTCAGCTGCCCTGGTCTTGCTTGGGACCACAAGGGGCCTCGCCCTACAACCATCCTATCCTTGAGCGTCTGGTAAAACTGCAGGGGCCAGCAGTGTAGCCTCAGGTCTCACTCCGCAACCTGCAGCCCTCCCACTCACACCTGCAGAAAGGGGAGGTATGGCCTTCACCAAGAATATTACATTATATGCATCAAAAGGAAACAAACAAACACAGAGGACAAAGCACACACACACACACGCACACACACACACACACACACGCACACACACAAATTCCAAGGTACGACAAAGAACTGGCCGTAATGCAATGAGATTGGGCAGTTTGAACAATGAAATCATGAATTGAATAATGATATTGTTAAGGCCTATTCTCCGAACACTACTACAAAACTGTCCATGCCTATATATTTTTCTGTTCAGTTAAGAAGTCAAATTCAGGAAAAGAGAAGCAAAAGGAGACCTCATGGGAGCAGGAGAGAGCTGCCACCACACAGATGGCTGTCATCTCTGGAAGGAGCTGATAAGGGGACAAGAGGGACCTTGCCAGCACTGGAGAGCATCTGCAGGGCTCTGGGCGATCCACCCTCCCACCCCCAGCTCCCCAAGGTACCCCTTCTTAGAAAAACCAAGGAGAAAGGGAACAAAACCCAAGCTCCCACACAGGGATGTTCATGGGCAAAGGGCAGCTCCCAAACCCCTGGGGTGGGGCGAGGGGGCACCTGAATCTGCCTGCACCCATGGCACCCACACCCTGATCTCATACCTGTGCCCACCCTGCTCCCAGCCTGAGGCCCAGGTGCTGGGGAAGAGCTGCCCTTACTTCCCTGCCAGTTCCCAGCCAGGAAAAGAAAAAGAAAAAAATCCTGCATCCTCTCCTTACAAAGGTCATGAGTACTCAGTGCAGAAATCTCAGGCCCCTTGAACCCCCAGTGAACACAGACCCCGGTGATCTGCAGGTGATGTGCAGCTTCACCCACTCCATGCAGCTGGGGTCTCTGTGGAGGGAGGAACAGGCAGTGGCTTTTTCTTTACACAGTCTTGTGCCCCTCTGGTCGCGGTGACACGCTCATTGTCCACCAAAACATGACATGGTGACATGGTCTCCAAAGGTCACATGACTGGACGCTGCCCATCTCTTTGGGCAGTCCCCACACCAGGCATTTAGCTGTCTTCACCCAAGCCTCCTTCCCTCCAGACACTGGGTGCTACCCACCCAGAGCCTCGGGAACCACGTGATCTTGAGTATAAAATGGGACACATGCCCCAAAGTCCCCTACACTGCCACTCCCAAAGACCAGCATGTTTCCTCATTTAGCAGTCTCACTGTTATTCACGGGTGGAGCCGGCGTCAAGGACAGATAAGGAAACGTGCTGAGGGCTGCCCAGCCAGCAGGTTGCGCAGGGTCACCTGAGACTCCGCCACGCCCAACAGGATCTGGGATTCACCACAGGGTGCAAAAGGACACCGAGCCTGGGAGGCAGTGGGACGCTCAGTCATTCCGGCCCCACAGGAGGAGCTGGGGATGGTGGGGCCTCAGCCCCAGGTGCCTCCTATGACGTGCCTTATCCAAAGCCACCACAACAGGGTGGGGGACAGTCCTGACAGGGAATCCTCACGTGCTCTGAGGAAAGAGCAGGAAAGCCAGTCCTTGACTGGGGGCACCCAGGGGCCTCGTGAGAAGGGGCTGCATCGCCATCAGAGCCCTGGAGAATCAGGGATTCAGGCCAAGACACTGTGTGCTGTACTAAACACATGTGGGACTGAACTCAGCCCAGCCTGGGGGTCACCCCTGAGCAGTCTGAAGTGCAGGAGAGGGCTTCTCAGATCGCTTAGCCAGAAAATGTTTTTTAAATTTTGTTTAAAACACCCACAGAGCTCTTCGGCAACTTTCCACCTTGTCCAAATACACTGAACTCCCAATTATGTAAACTAATTGAGAGTGTAAAATAACACATCCTGATAGGTAAGTCAGTACTTATGTTGACCCTGAGCTGTGATTCTGTGATTCAGACTGCTCTTGGAGACTGATCTTTGCCAGCGCACGGCCTGGCAGATCCCGGGCCCTGAGCCTCTGCTGGGAAGTGGGATGAGGGAGGGGAAGGAAGATGGGTCAGGTGTTCAGGAGCAGACACCCACCATGCTGCCCACTCACACACTTCATGTCACTGCATTCTCTCCACTGTGGGGTCACATAGCCCACTCTGCCCTGGTGAAATAAAGCCAGCACCCAGGTGGAAGGCAGCCCATGGGGTCGCCTGCCTCTGCCTCTCATAACTAATACATGACTGTTGGCTGTCCTCTAAATTCCACAGCAGGGTCACAAATCTTAGAACCACCCTGCGGCACGTTCCAGCCTCAATGAGCCAAGGGCCAGCTCTCCTGGAGGCTGGGACACGCACCTAAGTCGAGAACTGCAAATATACAACAGTGGTTCTCAAAGGCTGTTGTCCACCTTTTATCACTAAAATCCTGAAGCTCGGGCCTCACCTGTGAAGTCAGAACCTCCAGCGTGAGACCTAGGTGTCAGTATTTTTAAAAACTCCCTAGTGTTTCCAACACACAACCAAGCTCAAGAATCACAGCAGGTCTCAACCCTGCATTCGCACTGCATTATTTGGGGAGCATTTTTAAAGCAAGTCTGACATCCAGGCCCCACCAGGGCCAACTCAATCTGCCACCCTCTGGAGGTAGAAGCAGGTACCCACATTTTTAGCGTCTGCATTTTTAAAGCTCCCCAGGTGACTCCAACATGCAAGCTAAAGTGTCCAACCCCTGTTCTAAAAGAGACGGAATCCGCTCCCTGAGCAAATCTTCAGGATGCAATATTGACTAAGACAGTAGACCTTAGGTGCTCTTACACAAAAGTAACTAGGTAAAGTGGTGAATATGTCCATTGGTTTGACTGTAGTGATCCTCTCCCTATGTATAGGTATAACAAACAAAATATCATGTTAAACACCTTAAATAAATACGATGATAAATAAGTTAATTAAAACATAGAAAAAGCAGGGGCTGGGCACAGTGGCTCACGCCTGTAATCCCACCACTTTGAGAGGCTGAGGAGGGTGGATCTTTTGAGCCCAGGAGTTCCAGACCAGCCTGGGCAACATGATGAAACCCAGTCTCTACAGAAAAATACAAAAAAAAAAAAAAAAAAAGATCCAGGCATGGTGGCACATGCCTGTCGTCCTAACTACTCTGGAGGCTGAGGCGAGAGGATCAATTGAGCCCAGGAGGTCAAGGATGCAGTGAGCTGTGATCACACCAACTGCACTGCAGCCTGGGTGACAGAGTGAGATCCTATCTCAAATGATAAATTAATTAATTAACTTAAAAAATAAGAACAGGTGAAAACTCATGACACGCTAGAACATTACCTATTTTAAAACATGCCTTCTTTCATTTTCTATCTGGGCACTAGAAGGTAAAGTCCCCATAAGCTACTGATTTATCTTGATGTGATCTTCTAGGAATGAAGCGCGACATCACACAGGTGTGCCTGATAGGTTCTGGAAGCTCCCTTGCATTCCTAGGAGTGAAAACAAATAACAGGCAAAGACTGCTTCACGGTGAACTTGAGGCCTCCAGACTTCAGCTCATTCACACACACACACTAGTCTTTTCGAGACAGTGTGTAAAAGGAGGCAGGGTGGCATGACAAGGATGCCCCAACACTCCTTCGAGCTGAAATGCTCCCAGAAATGGTTTTAGGAGTCTTCTCCCAAAACTGAAACAGGACTGATTGACCAGCCCCTTCCACGTGGAGGGCTTGCGGTTTTTTACAGCGTAATGTGTTAGGAAATCATTAGCCAGGGTTCTGACGGACATATCAAGACCAACCCAGGGAAGAGCCTTCCCCTCCCAGGCCCACCCTCCCTCAGTCGCGCTGTCTTCATGCCTAACCCTGATTCTAAGAGAACGGGTAGGCACCGGCAAAACTGCAACAGAAGGCGGAGGGGGAATCTAATTTTTTAGATTGCAAAATTGAAAATTCTTTCCACTGGGAAACACTGAAGTCCATGGCTAGGTGGTGGCATTTCTTCTAAAAAGGCATATTTAAAAGGGAAATGATACGTCCACACAACGAAGCCCTCCAACATGAGAAATGCCAGCAATACCCCATGTTTTGTAAGTCAACTGTAACCTTACATGCAGATGTGAAAAGCTGCAAACCACAGAAGGGGGACCCCCGCCTGCCTCACACACTGCCCCGCCCCAAATACCTCATCAATGGGGCTTCTGTACAGGCTTCAATGCCTGCCTGTTCACGTGCATTGGTTTTCTTTTTGGATCACCCCCCATCACGTGACCTTACTGGCCTCTTCCACTAACACTTCATCTTTTTTTTTTTTTTGACGGAGTCTCACTCTGTTGCCTAGGCTGGAGTGAAATGGTACGATCTTGGCTCACTGAAACCTCTGTCTCCCCAGTTCCAGTGATTCTCCTGCCTCAGCCTCCCGAGTAGCTGAGACTACAGGCACGTGCCACCATGCCTGGCTAATTTTTGTATTTTTTAGTAGAGATGAGGTTTCACCATATTGGCCAGGCTAGTCTTGAACTCCTGACCTCGTGATCCACTCACCTTGGCCTCTCAAAGTGTTGGGATTACAGGCATGAGCCACTGCGCCCGGCCAACATTTCCTCTTTTAATCACTGTGGCGTTTATTATCCCATGCCTCAGTACGGATACAAAAGCTGTCCACCTTCAGGGCCACATGGGCTGCGCTGAACATAAGTGTGGCCACAGGTCCACCAGGCTGATGAACTGTGGGGAGCGACGCAGCCAGTGACTTCTGAGCCGTGGGAGCCGGCAGTGCTCTCGGGAGTGTGGGCAGCCTTGGGTGCACAGAGAGGGCTCACCCCTCATCCCAGGTCCTGGCATGAGGCCCATGTCAAGCCACAATGCAGTGGACATGTGGCATGACTGGAAAAAGACCATGTTGCTTTATGTCCCTGAGACTGTGGATTTGTCGTAACTGCTCCATCCTGACAGAGGGAGAGAATTCTACCACCACCTACCTAGGATTCCATAAATTAGCAGTTCCCCTGAGCCAGCACTCAGGCCGTTAGGGTCACACAGATCAGCCCACTTCCAGTGCAGCTTAGGCAGAGCTTCTGGGGACAAATGAAACACCCCAGAGACCTGGTGATACCAAATGACTTTCAAGCATCAGTGGGGAAGTTCCCCAGCAAGTTACAGAGCTGTCACAGGACCTAGCAACCCCTCTCCTGGGTAACACCCCAAACAACTGAAAGCAGGTGTTCAGACAAACACGGGCACACCCATGATCACAGCATCACCATTCACCAAGGCCAAAGGTGGGAACAACCCAAGTCTCCACCGAGAGAGGAATGAATAAACAAACTGTGCTCTATCCCAGCTGTGGAATATTACTCTGCCAGGAGCAGTACTGAAGTTCCCACATGGGCTGTAACACATCCGGCTCGAAAACATCACACACCACGTCACAGGAGCCAGCCACAAAAGGCACATATTTTGTGATGCCATTTATGTAAAATGTCCACAGTAGGCACATCCCCAGGGACAGGAGGGGATGAGTGAGTGCCAGGGGTTTGGCAGGGAGGTGTGGACAGGAAGTGACTTCAGGGGGTATAAGGTTTCCCTTTGGGATGATGACAAATTTCTGAAACTAGATAGTCATGATGGTTGCACAGCAATGCAAATGTCCTTACTACCACTGAACAGTACACTTAAAAATGATTAAAATGCTAAATTTTATGTTATATGTATTTCACCACAATAAAAAATTAATGAGTATTTTTTAAACCTGAGGGATGATTTCTGTTTTCTAGTGTGGGCCGGACCAAAGATTTTCATCTCAAAATGCATATGACTTTATTGTGAATTACTTTCTTTTTATTTTTCCTTTGACATGAGTGTTAGGGTGTTAAATTTAGTTTTTAGTATGTGCTTAAGGAGGTTATATTCGCTATGACTTTCATCTCAGAAGAGTAAAGGTGGCGTTAGAAGGTATCTGTTATAGAAACGATACTTCATTTTGGGCCTGAACCAGTGAAGGTCCCTTGATGTAGCTATCACGGGCAGTGTGGACTGAGCAGAAGGTGGGCTGGAATCCACACCTCAAAGTCCCAGAAGGCCCAGATAGCACCTTCTCCTCTGTGGCCCTAGCCTCTCAGCAGTGTTTCAGAGCGCCCACCAAGGTGGCAGGGTGGGAAACCAAGGCCCCCTGCTTTGCAGAGTGAGAGTATCTGGGGCAAATGGAAAGCTTCATCAACTCTAAAATTTCAAAGTTGGTTTTATGCAATAAAAAGAAAGTAATTGCAATGGCAGTTTCCCCAACAGACTTGAGTTTCTCATTCTAAAATGTTTTCCGAATTGGACACCCACAGAGCTCCCTGTAGTGCAGTGGGCTGACTCGGTTATTAAATGTGCACTCACATACACATGGCCTGCTGTTCATACCCACGGCCCTAAAGCATCGGGGTCTGAAGGTGGAGAGGAGCTGTGTCTAGTCCTGACCCCTGGGCAGGAGTCTCTTTTTAGAGTTCTCAAGGCACATAAATATCCCATCTCTCTCAGCCACCTCCAGAGACTGAAGCTCACAGATGGAGAAAAAGCCTTGTTTTGCCAGTGGTAGCAAACAAAGAGCAAGAGTCCCTCACGCACACATGCCCAGAGCCCGGGGCCCCGGCTCCTTGGCTCCCAGACCTCCTCTATCCTGGTTCTCTGATGCGAGTACCAGGAAGTCCCTCTTATAAGACCTGGGTCCTAGGACCTCACTCAGCTGCCTGGAGGGGGTGGTGGCCAAGGGAAGCCTCTCAGAATAAAGGTGACCCTGGGCTGACTGTGACCATCCAGAGACAGCCCCCGAAAGGCAGAGGTGCTGCCATGAGCCCTGGTCTCTTGCTGACGCCTGAGTCCTTGGAGGGCTCCAGGAGTGTCTATGCCTGGTGCTGCGGTCACTCCTCCATCCTCCACCTCAGATGCGCACGCTGGTGTCTTCCCCCATGCTCTGAGGGCCCAGCACTGGCGGGATGACGCCCGTAACTGGGGACTGCTCAGTTATAACACACAGTATGGAAATAACGACACCTGGACTTTTAGAAAGCACCATGGATCCCCTGTGTCCCTAGCACGGATCTGAAACCCCCATACCCAGATCACTAATAGCCAAATCCAAGGCCCCTTCATTCTTCCAATGTCCAGCTGCTACGGGTGCAGGCGCTGGGGCCCACTTGCTTACTTCCCTCCCTCCCTCCTGAGATTCTTCCTCTGCAGAGTTGGAGGCCAGTGCCACCCCATGGCACCCCCATCCTGCCTAAATGCTATCCTCCATTGTCTCTGGGCCCTTAATAGAGCTCCCAGGCTCAGTGCACCTTCTCAGTGCCTTCTATTCTGGTAAGACAGTAACCATGCCAAAATAAATAAATAAATAAATAAAAAGCAAGCAAAGGCCCAGCCCAAGACCCCAAGGCTCGCCTCTGCCCTCAGGGAAGAGCCACACTCCTTGGCCCCCATCCTGGCCCTCCATGGTGGGGCCTATCTGCATCTCCAGCCTCACTCCCCAGCACTGAACTTCCCTGGCACACTATGCTTTCTCCCGGTCCGCCTCTCCTCCAGACCATCTGCCTGGTAAGGATCCCTCTGCCTCACAAGGCCTGGCTGAGAGGCTCTGGCTGAGCACCCCCGGCACGTTCCCCAACTCTGGAGTTGAAATGAGGTGGGACTGTCTGCCTGTCTCCACTTTGTGAGGCTGTGAGCCTTCTGCCACGGAATCAGAGCTTGCAGATAAGCTGCTTTCTGAATCCTAAAGCGCTCTTCCAGCTTTCACATTTGGTTCCTTTGGTTAGGGTTTAGCACACAATTTAAATCAACAGGCTCTCCATGGTCAATTATTAAGAGCTTACAGTTTCCATTGCTCTGAACTTTCTTTAGGATGCACAGGTTATCAGCCATGGGTTAGCACTAACAGAGCAGATGCCGAGTCTGGGAGGGACATTAAATGCCTGGTGGGAATGCCACAGCACTATCTGCAAGCAGAACAGGGCCTGCCAGGTTGCTGTCATCACAGGGTGGAGGTTGATGTAACATGAATAAAATATTTTGACAACATGAAGCAAAGAGCCCTCAAGGTATGAAAAAAAACCACAGAACTGGCTTTTTGCCACCCACGGAATCATGAATTTCACAGGTTGAGTCATTTCTTTTGTTACTGGGATATCATCAGTTGAAATATTCTCCCACTTAAAAGGGTATGATGCAAAAAACCCACCACGTGCAAGCTGAAACCAGGCTGAGACCCAGAGCGGGGCGGGGACAATGAGCCTGGCAGCAGCACCCAGGGGCTCTTCCACAAAACACCAGTGGCAGCAGAAGTCAGACCAGAGTGAGGGAGCAGGGCCTCATGGCTGGCAGGCACTTGTGGGGAGTAAAATGTCCCCAAACCAACTCCCTGAATCTCACCCATTCTACAAGAAGGATACAAAACTGTGCTCACTGGCACAGAGAGCAACCAGGTCTCAGCCACCAGAGCTTTGTGATACCCCACCTCTGGAGGGCCTCTCTCTGATCTTGTGGGTGGGCAGGGCTACTCTACACTGTCCAGCGATAAATCTCCCCTCAGTGCCCATTCAGCAGAGCAATTCAGGTCTCAAAAGGATCATTTGCAGTTCCGCCTGTCCCAGACCCCTGTATTTGCAAACATATGTCGAACTCTTCCTGCATGCCAGGGAAAAAAATTAATGAGCACTTCCCTCAACAGGTTTACTGGCTGGTGTAAGAGTGTGAGTTTAGTGGAATTAGGACATAGCCATGCGGTGCAGAGTCAGAGAGATGAGAGCTCTGTTACGTGTCCTGGTGAAAATGAAGGTACCTAAAACAGTGTAGGCACTCAGAGTAATAGCTCTTACTATTACCAACATCATCAACATCACCATCACTAACACCACCATAAACATCATCACTATCATCACAGTCATCACCGTCATCATCACTATCACCAAAGCATCATCACAGTCATAACCATCATCACTGTCATCATCACCATCACCATTACCACCATCAACATCATCACAGTCATCACCATCATCACCATCACCACCATCAACATCACCATTACCACCATTAACATCATCACCACCATCAACATCACCACCATCATCAGAGTCATTTACCATCACCATCACCAACATCATCACAGTCATCACCATCATCAGGGTCATCACCATCACCATCATCATCACCATTACCACTATCAAGATCATCACCACCATCAACATCATCACAGTCATCACCATCATCAGGGTCATCACCATCATCACCATGACCATCATCACCATCAACATCATCACCACCTTCAACATCATCACCATCATCGTCATCATCACCATCACCAAACAATCATGACCATCAATATCATCACCATCATCACCATCATCTCTGTCATCATCACCATCACCATCATCACCATCACCACCATCAGCATCATGACTATCAACATCATACCCATCACCACTGTCATCACACCTTCACCACCATCAACATCATCACAGTCATTATCACCATCATCAGGGTCATCACCATCAACATCAGCACCACCATCACCATCATCACCATCATCCCAGTCATCACCATCATCGCTGTCATCATCACCATCACCATCATCACTATCACCACCATCAACATCATCACCACCATCACCGTCATCATCCACCATCACCACCATCAATATCACAGTCATCACCATCATCATCATCATCACTGTCATCATCACCATCATCATCATCAGTCATCACCATCATAAGGGTCATCACCATCAACATCATCACCACCATCAACATCACCATCATTACAGTCACCACCACCACCATATCCATCACCACCATCAATATCATCACAGTCATTACCATCATCACCATCACCATCATCATCACCATCACCATCATCATCACCATCACCATCACTGTGATCATCACCACCATCAGCAGCAGCACCACTATTATTATTATTAATGTGCTGGTATGAAAGACTTTCTCAGGAAATACTTAGCCTTCACATATAATTTTCCTCTCATAAATAATGCAGGATGCACAGAAGTCCCCCGGAGGAGCACAGGGCAATGCTATTCCCAGCTCTCTACCACAAGTGGTGGTCTTTCTCATAATGAGGACATAATCTGCAAATAGTGAAAGATTCTGGTAACTTCAGGATGCTGAGGTCTCTGTGACAAACCTTCATCTACAGTCAGAATTAAGAAAGTTGTGTAGCAGTTTGTGTCCAGGGATGAGATGGAAGGCAGGCCAGCAAGAAGGGGCTCATGTAGACATAGCGCTCTCAGAACTTCCAGTCTATGGTTTCCCCTTGTGAGCGAGACTCAAGGTAGTCTCCAGTCAGTCAGGCAATGCCACACTATCTATGGGGCTGAACCTCATGCACACAGATGTGGAAATGATGCCCCTTGCAGGGTTAGGTGATGGTACCATTCTGGGCATGTCATGAGCCTTTTGGACATGCCAGAATCCTTCCTATTCACACGTGGATCTAAGCTGAAAGAGGAGGGCTCCAGCTCAACAGCCCTGGTCTCCTTTGGCTGGCTGAGGAGACGGATGTGGGTTGAGGGATCTAGGACACCTTCAAAGTGCAGGCACTCCAGCAGCATCCCCAACCTTCTGACGATGTCCCAGGGACTCGGAACCAGCTGCTTTGCTACCACACTTGTACGCGTGTCACTGCTAGGATCTAGTAATTTTTGTTTTCTGTCACTTGCCAAAGTAGCCATTTCCTATTGAGAAATGTCAATACTGAAATTTAAATTTTAAAATCAAAAGAGTTCCAGTGTTTTCTATACCTGCTAGGGAGGGAAGAAACGATTCCTTCCTTGCTTAGCTGCAGTGCCTGAGAGCTACAGAAGTAAGCAATAATTTTTTTTTTGTTTTTTTTGTTTTTTTTTTTTTTTTTGGGCCAGAGTGCTTGCTCTGTCACCCAGGCTGGAGTGCAGTGGCGCGGTCTCAGTTCACTGCAATCTCTGCCTCCTGGGTTCAAGTGATTCTCCTGCCTCAGCCTCCCAAGAAGCTGGAATTCCAGGCATGCACCACCATGCCTGACTAATTTTTGTAACTTTAGTAGAGACAGGGTTTTGCCATGTTGGCCAGGCTGGTCTCGAACTCCTGACCTCAGGTGATCTGCCTGCCTCGGCCCAGTAAGCATTTTTTAATGGGATTTCTATCAGGTCAGAAAGTCCTGGACTGAGATCCAAAAGCCTGCCATGCAGGCTGTTCAGAGACCACCTCTACACTGTGCAGGCTTTTGACACTAAATGAAGTGCAAGTCTCAAGGCTTGCTCCATCTCCCAGCTTGGTGCTTACCTAGCACAAGAGGCACGTCCTGGAAGAGGAAGCGGAGCTCCCAGGAAGGGCATGGCTCACTCTGCCCTGTTTCCAATGCTGCGGCTAACCCTTCAGTGTCCATTCATCACTGCTCATGGACAGTTGCTCATGTGTGGCAGGGTTCCTACAAGAAGGTCACTTCCCAATTTTAAAAAGCTCTGGGGAGACTGGTATTCGGTTTTGCTTATACCTAATCTTCTGACATCTTTTTAGTTCTGAAGCTATGAAAAAAATGGACAAATGGCCCCAGATGCCTGTCAAATATGAATAGATTAATAAATACTTTAAATTTGTATTGTCAATACCCAAATATGCACTGAATTTTACTGGTCTATTGTTGAGATATGAAAGTCCTTAGACTTCAAAATGATAATTAAATAACTTTTATAATAAAACGCATTAAAGAGTATCTAAAATCAAAATCAAAATGTGTTATTGGGCTGGGCGCGGTGGCTCATGCCTGTAATCCCAGCACTTTGGGAGGCCAAGGTGGGCAGATCGTGAGGTCGGGAGTTCAAGACCACCTTGGCCAATATGGTGAAACCCCATCTCTACTAAAAATACAAAAATTAACCAGGCATGGAGGTGCACGCCTGTAGTCCCAGCTACTCGGGAGGCTGAGGCAAGAGAATCATTTGAACCCGGGAGGCGGAGGTTGCAGTGAGCCAAGATTGTGCCACTGCACTCCAGCCTGGGCGACAGAGCAAGACTCCATCTCAAAAAAAAAAAAAAAGTGTTCTTAAAGTAACGAGTTTGGCCGGGAGCAATGGCTCATGCCTGTAATCCCAGCACTTTGGGAAGCTGAGGGGGGCGGATCACAAGGTCAGGAGATCGAGACCTTCTTGGTTAACACGGTGAAACCCCATCTCTACTAAAAATACAAAAAAAATTAGCCGGGCGTGGTGGTGGGCGCCTGTAGTCCCAGCTACTGGGTTGAGGCAGGAGAATGGTGCGAACCCGGGAGGTGGAGCTTGCAGTAAGCTGAGATCACGCCATTGCACTCCAGCTTGGGCGACAGAGTGAGACTCTGTCTCAAAAAAATAAATAAAAATAAAAAAATAAAGTAATGAGTTTACCAAGTAATTTAAAAACAGCCAAACTGAGGGTGGATAATATGATGTGGCTTTCTAAAATTCCAGGCCTTATAACTGTTTCTTCGCAGCAAGAACAGGGAATCACTAAGGATTGAATTCAATCAATTGGAAGACATATTAACCTCAAGAGACTACTATATGTTAACCTAAGCCAAGAGACTACTATATGTTAACCTAAGTATGTGGAGTCCTCTTCTCCACATACACTCAGATGCCTCCAGCCTCCTCCAAACCTACATGAGATTGTTATCCAGGAGAAAAGACTTCTGATTTTAATGTTTCCAAGTAACTTCTTTTAAGAAGGTTTGGTGAAGTAAGTCAGGTATGATACTGCAGATAGTTTTTTCCCATTAGAGCCTTTTTTGTAAACTCAGAATTTCCCAAATATATTTGTTTAATGCATCGACCTGGACCTATTGTTCAGGAACTGCTACCCTGCTGTGGTGTTGTGGTTGCTATATGGCTGTATTGTAAAGTCCAATAATCTACTCATGGGGGACTCTCCAGGCTCCTTCCAACTCCCAGCTCATGACATACAAACAGGGAGTTACTCAGGCAAGCTGGAATGACAGCTGTTTGCTCAGTCACACCCCTAGTACATGAAAGGTAGATGTGGACGAGCGTTTCTTCACACCTTCCCTGGGCCAGGCACTGGGATAGGGTTTCCTTCTCACAGATGGAGTGAAGAGAAATTCACAGAGACGCTGCCCTTTACCCACTTGCGTCACTCAGGCAACCCACGGCATACTCAGACCTGAAGCCAGGACCAACATCTGCAGGGTGTGTGCTCCTTCCCCCAGGCCACCCCAGACCTGAGTCGGGACTGCAGTCCTCACCTGTGTGACTCCAAAGAGGATGGAGACACTGAGTCCACACCTCAGGGCACTGACTTTTGCTCTACTATGCAGGTCCCATGTGAACCTGGGCAGGCCACATAACCTACTGACACCTCCGTCAACACGACTGTAAGGCAGAGACTGGTGCCTGCAGCCGGGGTGCTTAGGACGATGACATGGGCCAGCACACCTAAACCAAGAACCACGCCAGCATAAATGGTAGCATCTCTCATCAGTGTTGCCAGCACATGGTGGGAATCACATGCACGGCGTCACACAGCCATGTCCCTTGTCCTTTACCTCTCTGGTCTTCACTTTTAGAGGCAAGTCCCTCTAAGGAGCCCACGGTCCCCAGATGGCAAAACACCCCAACGTGCTAATGTGGGAGGCCCTGGCACCACACGGATGCCACACTTTCTGGCCCAAGGTTATCCTTTGGGTCCTGGTCCTTGCATGGCACTGCCACGGCTCCCAGAACACAGCTCTGTCTCTCCACCTTCTGTAGCCTCCCAGTGCCCGCAGGCACAGCCGCTACAGCCTGGCCGTCCTCTCCTGGCGTGCACCTCTGTGCAGGAGCTTCCAGACCACATGATCTCACCCACACAGTCCCCTACCTGAGACAACCCTGCTCCGTCCCAATGCCCCTCTCTGCCTGCTGAGTGTTTCCCTGGCCGACCTGACCACCTCCAGCTCTCTGGTCCCCTCAGCCTTCATGCTTTCCCAACAGAAAGAACACTGTATAGTAACCTGGTCCCAACATGCAACTAGCCCCATTACATCGATGCAGCTTGAAGATAGTGCTGCTGTAACCCAAGCAGATGTCACTGCCTGTCCACCACTCTCAGCCCTGGTTCTTCCCAGGCCTCAAGGCTGCACAGAAAGGCACTGTGCTGGTTGCCAAACCACCAGCCTCACGGGAAAAGGACATGTGCAGTCCTGGCCTCCCTGCAGTTAGCATGACCCCGGCCTGGTTTGGGGGCATCCCCAGGAGGCCCCCGCACCGGGTCCCATGGCTTTGGGTCCCACCACAGCTCTCAGTCCCCTTACCCCTGAGCCTGTTCCCCCAAGCCCCTCCCATCACTGAGCTGCTCTCCACGGTAGAACCCCTTGTGGACCCCAGGCCTCTGCCCAGTAGCTACCTTCCATAACCAGTCTCCCCACACCTCCACGGCCAACTCTGACACGTGTATTTGTAATCAGAACATTTTATACCACGACTGCTTAATCAATTCCTTGTGCCAAAGCTGTCTGAGGGCTCAGTAGTCCTCTTCATCCCCAACCTTCAGCCCCAGTGAAGTACCTGGCATTCTTCCACAAAGCCCTGACCTATACCACAGGGATAGAAATAAGTATGCTTTCTTCGTAAATCCACCAACATTCACGAAGGAAGAATGGTTTCACTGTTAAGCCCATTCTGCAATGGAGGCATGACCGGCCCTTTCCAGCAGAGTGCATGCTGTCCCTGCCCATTGCACTGACGTTAACAGCAGGTCTTCTGCCTGGTTCTCCCCATCCTCCAAATCTCCTACCAAGGGACCACACCAGCATGACAGCATTTGGATCCTAGGCCAAAATTCACAAGAGTTGAAACTGCAAGGGAAATGTCCCTCCCTTGTGGGTTTCGCCAAAAGCTAACCTACTAGGCTGATTTCTCATCACACATTAGCCTCCCGTGGAGCACCTCCCATGGAGACCCAGCTCACCTTGCTGCCCGGTGGCCCTGCTGGGGCCCTCTCCTGTGTCAGGCAGCCTGCTGCTTGCCCGGAGCCCGCCTCCCACGCTGTTTGGAGACACAGAGCCATTGGCCTGGCTACCGAGGGCGTTCATGTGGGTAGGGATGGGCTCGAAGGTGGGATCCAGCTCCAGGATCAGCCTGTTGAGCTGCTCGATGGACTGGTCGATGTCCAGGGTGGGCGAGCCTGGGGAGGGGCCTGTGCTCAGCTCTGGGCCGGCTCCATTCACAACCTGGTCTCCTGGAAACCTGGGTTTGAACGCTTTGCTGGGAGAGGGCTGCTGTGTGTCAGGGGGATGTGGCCCACTGCCTACACCCCTCTGGACAGCCACCCTACTGCTGGTCCCTCGGGTGGGGGTGAGTGGGACTCTGGGCTGGGCCTGGATGAGGCCAGGATTGTCTGCAGGGCAGCGGCTCACCAGCCGGGCCTCCCCATCTGGGGCGAAGGTATACTGGTGAGCTACAACCATCTGCTGCTGGCGCACCCAGGTCTGTGTGGAGTAGCTGCTCTGCCCATAGGCCTGCATCTGGGCGGACACTGAGGGCTTTCTCAGCAGGGGCTGGGGCTGCTTGGGCTCTCGACTCCCAAAAGTCCGCTCCCGCTCATAGGGGCCGTCCATGCCAAGGCCCAGGTCCGGAACGAGGGTGCCCTGCGGATCTTCACCAACGTTGCTGCCAAAACCGTCAGATAGGAGTGAGTTCTGGCTGCTCTTGTGGCAGGTGAAGGGACCCAGGTGGGCCGACTGCGGCCCTTCGGAGGAGGACAGGGTCCCAAGGCTGTCCACACTGTGCAGGTCGTGGTGGGGCATCTCGTCATCCAGAATGTCTGTCTCCCGATCCTTCAGAGCAGCGTCTCCATTCACATGAACCTGCGCTGGCACCACGTGGCGGGTCCCACTGTACTTGCTTCGAGCATCAGTCATTTCCTTGAGGGAGCTTCCAGGATCTTCCAGGCCAAAGCCACTGAGCAGCTGGTCCAACTCGGCCTTCTCCTGGGCGCTCAGGCCCCTCCTGGTTCCTGGGGCCAGGCGCTCTTCCGTCTTATCCGTCCTGGCAGAGGCTGTAGAGTGGCCAGAGTCACTGCTGACAGACAAGGTGTGGTCACTGTGGTCTGGGCTGTTGGTGGGCGGGATTGCCTGGGGGCCACCTGGGATGCCAGGATCCGAGGAGCTTTTCTTCCTCACCTTCGCGTAAAGGCTGCCATCGACAGGGCCCTGCGTGTGTAGCACTGCGGGGGAGAAAACCGGAGAGAGGCTTTCAGTCAGGGATGAAAGTGAGCCTCACACCCTCTGAATGGGCATGTGCATCTGTCTAAACAAATAAATGGATTCAAAATATGACTTACAATAAACAGGGACAAAGATTCCTCTAACATCACAAAGTTCTATATATACTCTGGAGGATGCCAATGAAAAGGCATTCAAATAAACATCTTCAGGTGCTAGAATCACTTCTACCTTTCCATGCAAAACAAATTGTCATTTTGAACTCTGGGATTCTTCACCTTTTAAGTCATCTTGCCTTTAGGGCTCATGGTTAACTTCATCATGATTGTGAACATTGAGCCCAGCTTGGCTCATAAATCCCCAAGAATGGACTGTTCATCTTAGACAAAGAAGAGCTTCCGTTCATAGACCTGTCTAACATTTGTTGAGCATCAGCTAGGTGCCGGGTAGCAAACTCCTATTAAATTGAATGTCTTGGTGAAACCCGTCTCTATTAAAAATACAAAAATTAGCTGGGCGTGGTGGCGCATGCCTGTAGTCCCAGCTACTCGGGAGGCTGAGTCAGGAGAATCACTTGAACCTGGGAGGCAGAGGTTGCAGTGAGCCGAGATCATGCCACTGCACTCACTCCAGCCTGGGCAAGAGAGCAAGACTCCGTCTCAAAAAAAAAGAAAAGAAAAAAACTGAATGTCTGCTCAAATGTCAATATGAAATTCAATGAAAAGAGAAAGTGCAGGAATTGATTTGGGTCTTCCTGTTTGGCACAGCAACTTTGGGCCACGTAGGTGCCCAGTGAATGTCTCAGGATCACAGACACTTGAGGCTGACCTGCATGCGCTGATTTCCATACATGGAATGTCAGGAAAATGAAACTTTGAACTAAAGTGTGGGCAGGAAGGGCTGAAGCATCAGCTGCTATTATTAATCATGGCCATGGCTCTGGCATTCGGGGACTCCCAAGCCTCAATCTGCTGACTGGCCAATTGCCTCGACCACACATAGCTGGTCCTTGCCAAGAGCCTCCTAAAATAAGCGGGAGTTTGTAGTCAGCACATGCCTCACCCCATGGGCCTCCCCCACTTTCTTCTACTTCCTCGACTGTGAAATTGCAAGCATTCCACAGCCAGGGAGCTGCTGGTGGTGGGAAGCCCACGCTGTGTGGGCACCTGGAATTTGAGAGACGTGAGCCACTACCTAACAGCAGTCACTGAGCCTGGCCCAGGAGCCCTCTGGAGGGACCTGCCCTGAGCATGTGCCTCACAGCCCCGGGCTCCAGGTTGATGCATCACCATGGTCAGCAGCTGCTGGCCTTTTTGAAAACACTGGGACAACGTGTTGGGACAGAGTCCCAAGAGGTCCTGGGGTGTGGTGCTGAAAACGCGCCCACGCCAGGCTTTCTTCTTGTTTCAACAGTGCCCAAGGGAAAGCACGCAGAGAAGTGGGGAGTGGGGAGAGTGGACACAGGGGTATGGGCCCGTCTGCAGTGGCCCTGACTCCCATCCTAAAGTCAAGCCTAGGGGAGGAAGGGTCTGGGAGTAGAAATGCTACATAAAATGCTGAAAATAAACCAAGTCTTCAAGGCAGGGAAAGTGATGACAGGACATATGCCATGGGATTAATTCAAGGTAACAGTCTCAGTGACAGCTACTGTTTTCTGAGTACCTTTTATTGACAGGGCAGGAGCATCGTGCATTTTCTCTAATTTTCACAGTATGACCTATGTTGTTATTCCTTGTTTATCTATAAGGAACTGAGGATCAAAGAGAATAAATAACTTGCCCAAGGTCAGGCAGCTGCTAGGAGGTGGAGGTGGGCCTAGAACCCAGGTGCACTGGCCCTGAAACCTGTATGCTCCTGCTGGCCCACTGCTCACCTGCTCAGAGAGCACCATGAGGGCACACACCTGGAGGCTCTGTCAGTGGCCCTGCCCACAAAGAGGTGGCATTGAACTCACATTGCTCTGACCAGGGATCAGTGAGTGACCAGGCTTCAGACTAGGCAGAGACTAAAACACCTATTTCACCCAGCTCTGTGCAAATTAAACAAAGGGGACACCTGGAAAGACTGGACTAAATTATAAGGCATGTGCAAATATCACCTCTACAATTTCAAAAATGGAAAATGCAATCCATTTGTTAACACCATCACTAGGTGACTGTGAAGTAGAGTGGTTCCTTGAAGAAGCTCTGGCATCAGATGGACAGTGGTTCAAATCCCAGCTCCATCCTGAGTCCACCCTTAGGGTTCTACCAACTGGTGCATTCATCTTGACCTTCAGCTTCCCCGCTATAAAATGAGGGTGTGGGTAGATGGTTCTATGTAAAGGTTGACCTGAGAATTAAATGGCATAGCACACGGGTGAGTGTCTTTATAGGCCCTGAGTAAACATCTATTTAATTTGGTTTCTGTTTAGATTTCCTGTTACCAGGAAAATTTAACAAATGAAAGAACCTGGTAAAATCCTTCCTGCTGTTTTCAGAGTGTGAGAAGGAGGTGCTGATAAACGGCTTCTGCTCCCTGAGAATGACAGAGACTACTCCTCCTCCCCACGATGGAAGGTGTTGTATGGCCATCAGCCCAGTCCCTCCCATGCCTGGCGGGCAGCCAGGACACACACTGCAGGGCCACTCAGCCCAGAGCATGAGCCTACCCATTACGGTCACAGATTTCACGCTGCTAAGTCGATATGACTTCCCACACTCTTCTCCCTAAATCTGAGTTAAAATAAATTGGCACAATGACTTAAAAAAAAAGCCCAAGAATGAGTTGTAAAACAATTCTTCTACTCTAAATTAAAATGCTGTCAAAAAGTGCTTATTAATCAGTCTGAGGTGGAATCCTTCAGCTAGCTCCCTGCCCCGTATGCTAAGAACAGTACCTGATTAGAAGACCCTGTACCAAATGGTAAGGCACAGAATAGTCCCTCTCCTCAGGGAGGGTATGAATAATCCTATTTTATTAGTAGTAGAAATCTGAAAATAATAATAGATGCATTAAAAACAACAACTTTTCCATTACCATTGACTAAACACTCCATCTACGTCAGGCCCATTCTGAGCACTCAGAGTGGGGTCTCATCGAATCCTGACAGCCCAGGTGGCGTTCAACCACCTTCCTATTAATACGTGAAAGTACAGCCATGGGACAGAGAGGGTCCAATCCAACTGTGTCCAGTGCCAAAGACCAGGCTGGACTCTTGCTAAACTTCCTGCTACATACATAGGTAGTTTTCTACATCAGAAAATGCCCAATAAATGTTAAACGTACAGGAAAAGAATATGAAACATATCAAGTGAATTCCAAGATAGGACCGGTCAAGCTTCTGAATCACTCTGTAGAAGCACAGATCTTTCTAAAGGTGCAGAGCTCTGGGTAGGCCATCCCAGGAGCTCCACAGACAACCCCCTGCACCTACACCTCCGTGGTCTTCAGTGGGGGCAGGAGAGTCAGCCTCAGGGGGAGGGAAGGAGAAGGGGCCTCTGGAACACACAGTTCCTATCCTGTTTTCTCATAAAGGGCTATCACTTTGCAAAAGGAAGAGCTTGAACTTCAGTTGGACAAAGGAGATGGCCGTTTCCCTTTATCTTTGAAGATAGGATCCCCATTCCACCATTTACTCTGTGTGTGTTCCTGGTCATGACATTCAGACTGTTCAGTTTCCTGGTTTTACATTTATAAAATGGAATGCTTCCTATCTTTCAAGGGAATGAAAGATACAAAGATGCTTTCCATTTTTCTCTTAAAGTTATGAGAACTAGAGAATATGGACATTCTCTATGAGAATTAGAGAATATGAGAACTAGAGAATATGAGTACCCAGCTCATAGGCTCCAAGTAAGAGTACTCATAATTACTATTAAAGGCTCTTCCCATAGTGGACAGCGCCTTGCATCCGCTCCCTGGGCTCATCTCTTTACCGCCTGCCCTGTTCCTAGCAGTCCACTGCAGGCATGCACCTGCCCTGCGGCCTTGGCTTTTGTCTTTCTCTGCATCTCAGCTCCCTCACCTCCTCAACAGGTGCTGACCTACCACCCTTTCCTCACTGAGTTTTTATCCACAGCACATACTTGCATTCAGAAGAACTGCACCTTTACCCACTGGAACTCAGGCTCACTGAGGGCAGGGAGTTTGCTTTATTTTGCACTCCCTTGCATTTCTAGCATTAGCGAACAGCCTCTGACACCCAGTGAATACTGAGTGACAGGCTAAAAGTTTGAGCTTTTTCACACATGACAAAATGTGGGGAGCTATTTTGGAAAGCTCAGCTGCCTTAGCAGGCAAAACAAGCAAAGAACAATCACCAACCAAAACCAAACACACACACAGCCCACAAGGATCTGAAGGTAGAAGAGCCGTGCAGCACTTGGCCACCTGCAACCCAGGTGTCCCCGCTCTCTGGGAGACCAGCCAGGTCAGTAGTGATGGCTGCCCTGTTCCCGCCTCTCACGGATGGCTGGACCTGGCTGTGCTGCCTGGGAAGAGGCCCAGAGAGCGGGGACACCTGGGTTGCAGGTGGCCAAGTGCTGCACGGCTCTTCTACCTTCAGATCCTTGTGTTGTGTTCATTATCAGTTGGAGACCAGCCAGGTCAGTAGTGATGGCTGCCCTGTTCCCGCCTCTCACGGATGGCACAGCACCTGGCTGTGCTGCCTGGGAAAATAACTGAAGTCACCCAATCTAAGGGTTCTAAATTCCAAAGAAAACAAAAGTCATGACCTAAAGGTTAGCCCATTTGCCCATGAAGCAGGAAGCATGGGCCAGAGATCCAGGGAACATTTGAACATTATCTGGCCACAGTGTGCTTGGAACCAGGGGCACAAAGATTAATGAGACAGAGCCCTGGCAAACAGCAGCTGCAAGCAAATGGCACCATGCTATCTGCCATTTCCAGTCTCCTTTATCCTCCTGCCACCTGTGAGGCTGGCGTTTCGTTGCTCAAACCCACACAGCTCCAAGTGGCAGGGCTGGGTAAATATCTGTCTTCTGACCTCTGTATCGTCTATCTTCTCACCTATGAAACTGCCACCTCTACACTGGGCACATAGGAAAGAGCCTCATCTAAACACTTTCTGCCATTGTTATGCTTTCTAAGACTCAATGCAAAAGCTGCAGGATAAGAGCAATAAAAAGAGAATCCTGACTAGAAATGAAACCTAACAGGGGCGTGGAAGCAGGGTCACTGCATGGCTGACTGCCAGTCTCGCCGATGAGAAAACAAACAGGAGCCCGCACCCTGTTGTTTGCAGCCCCCAAAGGCGCTGATCCATCATTAAAGGATGCCCTCCTTAACTGATGGCAGAATGCTACTGATAATATGGTTCTGGTTTGGAAAAGTGATGTAGAAAGACCACAGAAATGACATAGCCAACTAAACTCCCATTTGTGGTTCCTGGACACGGGTTGCGGGTGGGGTTCCTGGTGCCCTGATGAGCTCCTAGGGGCAGGCAGGGTGAGGAGCCCCCACCAGGTGAGGGAGGCTGCAGGGCTTCAAGTCTCCACTCTGTCTCTGGCACCTGATGTGCTATTAGGGCTGACACTGCTGTGAGGAGGTGGTGGGGTAAGGACAGAGTTCTAAAAGGTGGGGTCCTGCCACTCATCTGCTCCTTCCATCTTTTTATATCATTAAATAACATATTTTAACATTTTGCTTCCATCTCAAAGGGAGCATGGGGAAGTCTGAATCAACCCTCACTCTGCAAATTCAGAACCTGATCTTAGAGTGGGAGGAAGTAACTTGCAGGGATGCCACAGCTCTTCAGCTGCGGATGCAGGAGGAGAACGTTTCCACATCTCAGTCCAGGGTAAATCATCCCATTCAGTGTCCCCTTTCCCTTGCGTTGCCACCAGACCCAGCCAACCAGCACCAAGGACCTCCCCTCCCAAGGGAGCCTGTCCACTGTCTGGCAACGATTTCCTGGTGGCCGGATCTTAGTTAAAAATCCAACAAACATAAATACAGCCCTGAATGACTTCCACTGCATGACATACCAGTGAGGTTTATCGCCTGGAAAAGGACCAGAAGGAAGAAAATACAGAGCATACATTCTTGTCTCCTTGGAGGACCTGAAGCAACAGACTTCCTCACCCACCTTCCCTGCAGGGGATCCTTCTTTTTCCAACCCAACCCTGCTACTGAAACGTGGCTTTCCCACAAGGAAGCAAGAGGGTTAAGAGGCACTCAGAAAGTATTTCAAAAGTCACCCAAAAAATGGAGAAGACCAAAAAAATATATGAAAACATCCCTTCCATCCCGGTTGAAAACAGATTAGGCAATGCCCAACTGTGCTCCCCGGCATGCTAACAATCAGATAGCCAAAGGGACAGCTGATCTCACACTTCAGCACCCTCCATCATCAATCACTCAGCAACCAAAAATATTCATCACTGATGTGTAATCCACTGAACTGTCCACTGGCCCTGCTTCCAACAGAAGTTGGTCTGAAGCAAAGGAAGGACAAATCTGATAGATTTATGAAGCGACGTGGAACCTTTCCTTTTTCTAGGTACTGATGCTAAGAATCCCATGTTCTATTTTTGTGACAGGTGTGCTTAAAAAGTAACTTTTTCATTTCAAAAGAACTAACAGTATCCTCCCTGCAATTTTTTAGTTTCAAAGGAGAAACTAGAAAATTCTTCTCCATGAAAGTTGGTTAGAATTGACTAAGCACTTGCTATGATTGCTAGTCATAAACGGGGACTTAAAAGCAATATTCAGCCCAGTCCTGATGGTGTGCTGGAGAATGGACAAGCCTCCTTGGGGAACAGAGAGAGAAACAAGAGATGGAAAGGGTGGTGGGCACATTTCACGGCATCCGAATAGACAGATCAACAGAGGCAAGGGAAAGACGGAGCAGTGTGTGAGAAGAAAGGCATCCACTGATGCTGAAGCAGCCACCCTCAGGTGAGCCAGGTGAGGCTGCAAGAATTGGCATCTTCATCACCTGACGAACAGAGAGAATTCTGGAAACACCCCTCTCTTACAACTCAGCTGACCTCCTAAAGACAAGGCCACCGTGCAAGCTCCTCCCGTGCACTCAGCACACTGTTAGGACCCAGGGATCCCACTCAATTCCCAAAGCAATCCTGTGAAGCAGGAAACGGGAAGTCCATTTTACAGATGAGAAATCAGAGGCTGAGAGAGCCTGCACTAACATTAACGATTTTTTTTACAAGCCTACTGAATAGAACATCTCAAATTTAAACCAACCTCCCTCCACTCCAAAAAAAGATAAAATTCTAATCCTAGTCAATCACTTTTTATATTTCACAGATCAACTATCTAGATCAAGACACACACACACACACACACACACACTCATATACACCTCACTCACTCTTCACAGACTATTAAGTGCTTTGTGCTTTCCTCTCTAACTCCTAAAATTATTCATTATCGGGAACAGACCCTTGTGGTGTCACAGCTGCTGCAGTGATGGTCACAGTCTTTGTTCCGTTTCTTAAAGCAAGTGCATTTCTATCCTCACAGTTAGTGGATCAGGTGCTGTTCCTAGCATGGAGTCTTCAGTTCTCCCACACACCCATGGTACCAGCAGCCCCATTGGGGTCAGGAGCCATGGATATGCCAGAGGTCCTGCCTGTGCCTGGACCACCACAGGGAACAGGTAGCTTCTCCAGACACAGCCAGGAACCATCCTGTCCCTAGGTAACCCTCAAATGACTCACTTGGGGCCGCCCAGCTGAATCAATTCACCATATCCAAACAGTCCCAATAAGTGGAGGCTTATTGGAATGATATCTGCAGCTGCAAGTGCCCATGGTGAGGCTCTGACAACCACAGCCCAGGGAAAATGCTGAAGACAGAGAGGCTTTGGTTTCAAAAACGAGTGCTCATCTGCAGGCAGTCTCCTGGAGGGGTCTCAAGGACTATGCCGAGTGAACACTGCCAGACTCAAAGGGCTCGACTGTACGACTCCACATAGGTGACATTCTGGGGTGGAGACACTGTGTCTGGACACAAATGGGTGTGGTCGGGGCCAGGAGAAGAGTGTGGCTGCAAAGGGTGTGAGGGATGGTTTGGGCAATAGAAATATTTGCGTCTTGATAGTGGTGGGAGTGTCATGGCATAATGTTTGTCAAACTCAGACTACTGTATACTAAACAGAGCAAATTTTACTGCATGTAAATTGCATCTCAATTAAAACAACCGTTGTGCGATCAAGACAAAAATGAGACTCACAGCAGACTAGACCCCAACCTGAGGTGGCTCCTCTTGATCTCCTCCCTTCCTTCCCTCTTCCTCTTTTTCCCCCTCCTCCCTTTCCTCCTCCTTCTCCTCCTCCCTTTCCTCCTCCTTCTCCTCCTCCCCTCCCTCCTTCTCCTTCTCCCCCATGCCCTCCTCCCCCTCTTCAAAGGCCTTCCCTCCTCTTCCTAAATTCCATGAGACAATGGAAACCCTCTCTCCTTGGGATAACGATCATAGTCCCTTTGTGCCTCATTGTCACATAAAGCGTCTTTTGACATTTCCATTGGAGTGATTCATGTGCACACCTTCCCTCCCCTTCTAGAGGTTCTGGCATAATCCAGGCTTGAGTCCTGGCTTGATCATAGCTGTGTGACTTCAGATGAATCACTCCGCCTTTCTGTGCCTCACTGTCCTTGTCTGTAGAGAAGCAACCTGGAGAATGGGGTGTTTGCTGATATCAGCTCCCAGGACCACTGGGATTCAACACGAAAGGCATGGCACACAGCAGGCATTGGGCAAACCCTCCTTTCTGTGCTTTCCCCCTCTCTGGTCAAGTGAAGAATTCCCAGAACTCACATGTAATTCATGTGTGGACCCTCTGGGTGCAGAGCTGAGGGACAGAGGAGTGCTCCATGAACATCTAATCAGTGAGTACACAGAACGCAGGTCCACTGACCTCCCGTCTCGAGAATTACACTGAGGAACTGTTCTCTAATATAAAGCTATGGTGAAAGATGGGTTTTAAAAAACGTATTCAGAAGTTCCATAAGTCATTTTTTGATATGACTGAAATTGTCCCAGGCACCAACTTTGCTAACCATCCACCCAGTGCGACTTTATGGCCAAGCTGCCCAGCTCAGGATCTTACCAGCTGTAAAACGGTTTTCCCATCCCATACTTTGTTTGTTTCCTCGGTGACTGACAGCAATGACGGCAAAAGCAGCAGTAATAAGCTAACTGGGCAACCACTGTCTTCCAAGCACTTCGTACCTATTGCCTCATTAGGCTCAAACCAAACCCAGAAGGGGTATGGATTCTCCTCTGTTTAACCCATGAGGTTAGGGGGCTGCAAGGGACCGAAGCATGTCCAAGTTTCATGGGGGGAGGGATAAGGGTTTTCTGGCAGATTCTGTCATGCACACCCAGGGTTCCCATCACTGCATCACATGACCTCCCCTCAGTAGTGAGAGAACATTTCTCCTGGATTTGCTAGGTCAACTGACACATGAGCCATGGCACCAGCGCTGGACTTGTGAGTTTTCCAGCAGACCATTCAGCTGATGGGTCTGGTGCTGCACAATGTGGAACAGCCAGCGGGGGTTTCAGCACTGGTGAGGACAGGTGCTAAGGGACTGCCTGGATTTCAGGCTCCGGCACATGGAAGAGTCCATCACCAAGCCAGGAGGGCTGAAAACTAGGCTGTGGCCCAGAGCACAAGGCAGGGTTGAATGGGGTTAACAATGAAGCAAGGCGCATTCTCACATTTGCAGCCAGGAGGGGAGATACAGGTAGCCCGGGCAGTGTCCCAAGGGTACCTGATCCCTGGATGCCTGGTAGGGGCTGCAGACACCGAAAGACCTTCCCAGTCAGGAAGTGATATCTGAGCCAAGAGGTTCCTTCTCATGGGGCGTTGTATTATCTTACCCATAGCATATGCAAAAATCACTCTCGTTTTTTCCATGTGGACATTTATAATTAGAGCATGTATAACCTCTCACTCAAACAAGGTCTGCTTTAATTTTATTACAATAGAATTCTGACTCTTTGCTAATTAATGATTTTTGGAGTTTGTATTAAATCATTTTCTATTCCACAGAAAATTCAAGAGCTAAGAAATGAGGACTACACTTGGGTCTTTGAGAACACTGCTTTTAATCTACTAAATCAGATACTCTATGACTTTGATATATTTCAAGACGCGATGAAATGTGCCCTTTTCAACTTTCTTTCTTTTTTTATTTTTATTTTTTTACAAAAAATAAAAGACGGTAATAAACTCTACTCTGTAGGGACAACTCTTTCTCTCCTTAGGCAGAATAACTCCATTCTAAGGCATTGCTCCCTTGGTGCATCAGTCTCACCTTGAGAGTTAACTCCTTCCCAAGCCCCCAAACCCAAATCACCCTCTGAGCTGCCAGGAGGGGAGGCGCCCAGCAGGAAAGAGGCTGCAGCGGCAGCACCAGGACACCTTGCTGAGACTGCCGGAGGGCGCTGGAAAATCCCTCCCTCTGAAGTAAAGCTGAGCTGCTTGCTCACGCTTTCTAAAAATGAGGCAGACTGTAAATTCTTAGAGAAATAGAGAGCAGAAAAAAAATTAACAAAAGCAAGAACCAGAGCAGAACCTTCCACACAGAAACGCCTGCCCAGCCACAAACTGCCTCTCTGGGAAGGGAAGGCATCCCACTGCAGAGCAGGAGCGACTCAGGAGCTGGGCCAGATTCCAAGCGCTCCCGTGGTCTCCCGGGTGAGGCTCTGGAATATGGCGATAAAGGAGCACTGTGCTCCGAGTGGGGCTGTGGCAGGCGTGTCGCAGACGCCGCCAAGGTGCCCCCACAGCCGCACTGACAGCAGGGCAGGCCAGGGCGGCTCCCCGGGCAGACCTCTCACACCAGCACGCCGGTGCAGGCTCAGCATTCAGCAGGCGCCTATCTCAGGCCTCTGACTGGGCAGCTCAGTTCCCTTTTGGGCACTCCTAACTGAAAACACAGGGGCCCAAGCCCAGAGGAAAAGAGGAGGTCCTGTTGGCCTTATCTGAGGCCACCCACGCCGGCTGGCCACAGAGGCGGCCAGAGAGCTTGCAAACAGCATGTCAGACCATCACTGACTCTTCCCCAAAAAGAAGTCGGTAAGTTAGGACTCCTCCAGCTTGCAAACCAATAAAGGCATTCCTGGACAAGTCCTGAGCGACATTCCTTCTTGCCCGATTAAAGCATCCGTTCTGCTGATTATTCCACTCCATAACGCCCTCTCCTCCTGGCTAGTACCAGCTCTTTCCCTCTGGAAGTCTTGGCGAGTTGGTAAATCTCAGCAGGCACACAGCTCAGTTTCAGGTCTTTGTAGCATTACAGAAGCCACACACATGCACACACACACTCACCACACAGGCACAGACACACACACACATATGCACGCACACACACACACACACACACACACACACACACAAATGCTCTCTGCTTACCTTCCTTCAAAACAGCCCAGCAGCTCTCTCAGTCTGCACCTCTGAGCCCAGTTTTCCTTGGCACAGGCTTTCACAGCAGGACAGTGGCATGCCAGGGGAGGGCAGGGGCGTGCCACCTCCCTCCCAGGCACCTGGCCTCCCACTAGTGTAGAAGGTAAAAGATCTCCTTGGCTATGTAGGGACTTTGATTCCGCCAAAAAGGCCAGGACAATGTAAACAAGAGGGTGGGGTTTGGTGCACTCAGGTTGAGTGAAATTTGAACTCCAGAGGCTGAAAGGTGGAGAAAGGAGCTCCTCCTGGGAGTCCCTCACCAGGTTTCTGCGTTCACTCCTGAGTGTTCTGAACTGACGTCCAGGAGCCAGCACCAACCCACGCGGCTTACAAAGCACAGTTTCAGCCTCCTTTTGCTTTCTTCAAAGTAACCAGGCGGAAAATCTTTGCCACACATGCTCCATCTCCTGGGAGCTGTCTCTCTGTCTTTTGTGCGGGATGTGGCTAAAAGTACAGCGTGAATGTTCACTGCACACAGCATATTTTGTGTGGTTAGCCCAGACCTCCACGTTCTGTGTTCAGTGTAGCAGATCCTTTTCATCTCAGCCTCATTACATTCAACGTAGGTGGGCTTCAGACAGTGGCTTACTCTTTGCTTTGGCTCAACATGGGCCACAATACCAACCACACACTTTTACTCTTTAAATGAACAGAATATGACACAGCAAACAAGCAAAAGCCCATTCTGATGCCTTCAGGTTCCCACAGCACAACGGAAACCCTTTTAAAAATCACCAATCAGCCATCCAGGGGAGACAGGACATACCTGGGCTATAAGCGCACGCAGAGGGTAACAAATCTTTTAAATCACCTGAGATGGCCACATTGGCATATGTCGCTTACAGGAGGTTAAGGTAAAACTCAGCGCACCCTTGGGAGAAACAATCTCTTTTATGATGAGACATAATGCACTTATTGTGCAAAAAGTTCTATCAAATTTGGTATTCTTTAAAGGGTATTGGCTAACCCACCTTCCTATCAAGAGAACCGAAACTATTGTTACCATTCTGCAAATGATGTGATCACTGCAATAAAGGCAGTGACTAATTTATCACAAAATACTTTGCTTTAAAGAATACACATCAAATGAAAAGAGATTAGAAGTAGTGAATACAACGCAATGAATGTCCGAGTCTCTCCTGAGCACCGGGGTCTTTCCAAACTGTAGCTAACTGTATGTCTAGATATGGCTAGGGGGTCCCAGCCTCCTACAGGATACAAATCTTAAAATCAGACCACTGCATCACAAAACTGTGCAAGAAAAGCAATGGCCAAGGTACCTTTATCCATTTCTAATGGAAAGAGGCAGCAGGATTAGTTGTATGTTCAAAAGGAGTGTTTCCTTTCATGTTGTTCTGGGTTGGGCTTGATTTGGGTGGGGTTGGGGTTTTTGTTGTTTTGTTTTTCAGTGGCTGAGGGCAAATATTCTTCATGTGGATGACAGCTTTGTAAACGGGCTGCCATAAGCTTTTGTGAATATATGGCAACAGGCACCCACTGGTCTTCAGATCTTGTTTATGTAGCTGGCGGCCACTGAGCAGGCAGGCTCAGAACGTTCTCATTTTCTACACGTTCCCTGCTAATGGGTCTTGATTACATGGAGCCTGTTCAGGCTGTTAGTATTAACCTTTCTTGAAACAACGTGGTCTTTTGAAGCTTTGCTGATGTTTGGCCAGAAGGCAGTTCTGTGGCTCAGAGTGTTTTGAAAGGCCCCAAGCCTTTTCACCCTGAAGGGTTGTAATTTTGTGCAGGAGGCTGGCCAGTCGACCCTTAGTATATGCGGGGGATTGGTTCCAAGACACCAGCACCCCCCAGTCCCCCACCACCCCCTGTGAGTATACTAAATCTGTACATACTCAAATCCTGCAGTCGACCTCGAGGAACCTGAGTATAGGAAAAGTGGACTCTCCATATACACAGATTTCTCATCCTAAATACACCGTATTTTCAATCTGTGTGTTGGCTGAAAAAAATCTGCATATAAGTGGACTCACACAGTTCAATTATCATTCAAGGGACCACTGTGCAGCTAATGAAGAAAAGACTTGTTGAGTTTCCCGAATATCTCTGAAAATAGCAAGCGGGACAGGAGGTTGGCAGTATGTTTAGTGCCACTCCTATTTGGGACTCCCTAAAGGCAGAAGAAAATTCCAGAATGGGAAACCAATTAGAAGGATGAGAAAAGATGTGGAAATTTCAAAAAGTAGTGGGAAAGATTAGAGGTATAAGAATATCCTAGGGCCAAAACACAGACAAGAATGTTCACAGGCAACGTTATTCATACTAGACAAAAAGTGTTAAGAGCCCAAATGCACACCAGCTGACAAATGAATAGGCAGAGTGTGGTGTGTCCACACAGTGGCACAACACAGCCATGAAAGGATGGAGTGTAACAAGGATGCAGCTGGAACACAGGCTGAGTGAAAGAAGCGAATCACAGAAGGCCACTCATTGCACGACTCCAATGAGTGAGACGTCTGGAATGGGAAACAGAGAGAAGGAAAGTAGCTTCGTGGTTGCCAGGGGCTGAGGAAAGGGAACTGGGAGTGACTGCTAATGAGTACAGGGCTTCTTTTGGGGTGATGAAGATGTTCTGGAATTAGATAATGGCGACAGTTCCACAACCTTGTGAACGTACTAAAAATCAATGCATCATATACTTTAAAATGATTAGAATGGTAAATTTATGTGCTATGAATCTGATCTCAATAAATAAAAAGTAAGAACATTCTCAGGCTAGAAACCACATGGTAACAAGGGCATATTTAGAAAGCAACGGCAACCAGCCCGAGGCTCGCACATGCACTCAAGTTTTATACAAAGTGTCTGGGGACAGAGGCAGGCTCTGACCCCAGGTAGACAGGGGATTTCTGCAAGGGAGCCTGGGGCACACAACATTCAAGGAGAGAGAAGACACTCTCTTCTGTGTGCTGGTCACCGGAATGAAACCGACACTGTGATCACATGCTGCACCCTCTAGTGCAGGGTTCCAGGCCGAAAGAAAGCTGCCCACCTAGACAGATCAGGGTGTGGCTGCTGAGGAGGCCATTACCTGGACTGCAGGTCAGAAAGTGACACGCAGGGCCTCCTGTGAAGTTCCTCCTCATAAGGAGAGACACATGAAAGTGACATCTAAATTCAGATAGCTTCTGGTAGAAAGTTCTGATTTGAAAACATGACACCACCAACTTTCAACAAATGCAGGTCCCTCCAGCCCATGACCACCCATTCTCCCCCGACTGTCTCCACCGTTTGCTCCTCTCCCAACT
The DNA here is from genome assembly GCF_029281585.2 of Gorilla gorilla gorilla. NCBI lineage: Eukaryota > Metazoa > Chordata > Mammalia > Primates > Hominidae > Gorilla > Gorilla gorilla. The sequence continues at coordinate 55,220,943 of NC_073230.2, forward strand.
TTCTTTCCAAGGACTCATCCTCCTGAGCTGACATCCCTACCTGTCCACCACACTGAGCCTGTGTGATCCCTGCTCCAATGTCAGGCCCCTCCCCACCCACCTGGGCAGACAGGCCCGTCCCAGGGGGTCTCTGGAGGGGCAGCTGTGTGCCCAGAGGCAGGGAAGGGGCAGCCTGTGCCTCCTGCACTCCACTTCAGAACACTTTCACCCAACTCATTTCTTTCTGGAAACTGGTACCCCTGGCTACAGCGTTCTCCAGCCCTGCGGGCTGCCATTGCCCCTCACTTCCCAGCCCATCCCCCAAACGTCCATGCCTCCCTTGGTCCAGGTTCAAACACTCTCATCACAGGCATTTCTGTGGCTTCTCCTGGGAAACCATCAACATTTTATTGAGGCCCTGGCCTTGACTCTTTGGACTTTAGATAACTTTCTTTGGTTTGACTTTAGAATTTCCCATGACATACCCTCAACTTCCACCAAACTTTGAAAGCCTTGAGCTCTTCAGGAGTGGTGGCCAGGACTCTCCTTTCTCTAGCAGCCGCTACAGCTCCCTGGCTCCTGCTCTTCTCTGCATGTATCCAGCCCTTCCCTCAGCACAGTGGAGTCAGAGCCAATGTATGTTTAACTCCAGCACCAAATTTAAGACATCAACGGCAACACAGATCCATGGTGCTTCCTCTCCTAGCCCATCTAGACCTACAAGACCTGCTGTCTCTCTCGCCTGTGGCCCACGTCCATTCCCCTGCTGATGTGCATGCCTCTGAAATCACAGAGGCCGTACCAGGGTGGCATCCACACATCACTGAGCACACCACATTGCTCACCCAACAACCACCTGTTGCCAGGGGAAGCTCCTCCAAGCTGTCCCAGCTCTCAACACCTCCACTCCCCAGACTGTTGTGCACTCCCAACAGACAACCTCGCCTGCCTTGCACAGGTCAAGTGACGCCACAGCCAGTGAACTCACTCCCAGTCTGCTCTCTACCCTTCTCTGCATCCTGGCTCCTGCACCAGGCACCCTGCTTTGGACACACTCATGGTGCTCTCAGTCTCCTGCCTCTGTCAATCCAGTCCCTGCCTGAACTGAGCTCGGCACATCAGCAGAAGGAGATTCACAGCCAGCGACCAAGCCCCCACTCTTGGCTTCACCAACTAGCCCTCTGACCCCTCAGTGTGGTAAAGATTAGATATGTTAATGCAAGCTGCACGCTCGGAAGGTTGTGCAGCTCGTGAGCAGCACTCAGCAAGGGTGAGCTCTGACAACAACAACCATTAGCCATTCCAGCCCTGTCCTGGCCTCTGCACGGAGCTGTGCCGTCCAATTTAGCTCTGTATCTGCAGCATCCAGCACTGCCGATGCTCAGAGAGGCAGGGAGGAGATGGAGACTGCATCCTGGATCCTACAGAGCCTGCCTGACAAGCACACGTGGCCTCTGGTTTTCTTTCATGAGCTTCCCAGAAGGTGACACTCTGCCTTCACTCCCCAGGCGACCTATTGGAATCCTCCGACTTATGATTAACAAGAGAGCAATATATTACGTGTACAGGAATAAAGAATGAACTCCCAATACTACGAGAAAGATGGTTTCCTCGCAGCATCTGCCCACCCTCGGGAAAGCACCCATAGTGCCCATCACTCGGTGGCTCCCCCGCCGCTTTTCCTTCTGCCTCATCCCAGTCAGGGGCCCAGCAGCATCCCAGACTCACTGCTACGAGTTCAGGGGCAATGTATGGCTACTGCTGCCACCAAAGGACGGCTGTTGAGATCTTGGCAGAATTCCCACAATCAATCAACACCAAATCTTGCTATTGCTCTAACCATTTGGCCTAATTTCAGTAAGAATATATCCCAGGTCGCAAATTAGCTCACATTCACACTGACAAAAATAAATACTACTGAATTTTCATAGTATAATTTTCCATAGACTGTCAACACCATGAATCCTAAATTAATTCAACTTTCCATGGTGAAGTCTGAAAGACTACTATGTCAAAGGGTGTATTTTCCTTGTTAAGAAATCATCACTATGCACTTATAAAGAAACACTAAACACATCTCTGGCTCTTGCAATGTGGAAGAAAACTTCCTGGGGACAGTTGTACCCTCCGCCTAGGCCCTGTCAACTGGAGGGGGTCCCCCCACATCCACAACAGGCAGGTGCAGGCGGAGCGCACAGAGGACATTTGCTGGGGACGCCCTCCTCCTGTCCACAGAAACCTGTTTTCCCAGCTCCTGGGGTCAATGGCTTTCCCTGCACTTCGCATCAGTCTCTCGGGCCCTGGGGATTTAAATCTGGGCTCCCAGCTCCAGCCAGAGCAACTGTCACTGGGTGTCCAGCCTCGACAGGCCTTGACCTTGGCTCCCTCTCTGTAACATGCTCTAATAACACTCCTGGCTCACATAGCAAAGTGGTCACCCTGTCTCTTACCCTGATCCATGGACCTCCATGCCAGGTCTCCCCAACAGACAGCCAGGCAGGCTCTAGGTATATGGCTGTGCTGAGGCAACGAGCCGAGGCGGTCTCAGCTTTGCTCAGCCTGGCATGCGTCCCCATCCAGCACAGTGTCCACAGGGGGAAAGGAGTGCTGTGGAAACCAGCTTTCATCCCCAAAGTAGGTCAGAATTGCTCCTATCGGCAAGATAAACTGAGCAAGTCTGAAGATCCATTAAAGCTCGCTTTTCTTACATAACAGCACAAGCTGCCATTATATCAACCCTGTTTTTCAAGAAATAGCTGGGATGTTTTACATAAAATATCCTCTGCAATCTGTGCTATGTTAAAAAATTTAAGTAAGGAACACACCCACTAGTCTCTGACACCTATGCCTTCTACCTCACATGCCCTGCCCTCCATGGCATCTTAGATAACAGTAACGGAATATAACAACTGCATCCCCTCTGTCCTTGGACTTACAGAGAGAGTAAGTGACAATTTATATGCAACTGAATGCGTGTTTAACATCAAGTAGCTTGTTTGTCAACATTTAAACACAACTTCAACTATCTAAAGTCCCAGAATCAACTGTACAGGGCCAGAGTGCCCAACTTTCAATAGCAGAACTTGATCTTCAAACAAATCTTTATGCAGAAACCCAATATAAAAACAGAAAAAGATCAAGGTGGGGCTGGGGCTGTGGAGGGTTCTGACAGGAGTGGATGGAGAGAGGCTGGGGCTGCTCCTTAAGAACCAACTTGGAATCCTGGAGCCACAGGCATAGAGTTTGAAAGCTGTTGACCCCAAGAGTGTTGTTACTCCTAAGGTCAACACCAGCACCAAGAACGTCACCGTAAAAGGCAGGAGAATCATTTGCTTAAAGGGAGGGTGCATGTGGATTGTGGTCTCCTAGCCCAGATGGCTGAATGGGGCCAGAGATGCAGGCCATGAGGGAGCACCTGCATGTAAGGGTCCCTGTCCCCATAAGGACAAAGGACCCAAGTCAAAGAGATTGTCCCAGTTGCCCCTTTTGTATGAACACCTCCCTTTTCCACTAAGTCATCCGCAACCTTTCCCTCCCCTAGGAAGCCCTGGCAGTTCCGTCTTGCAGCACTTTCCAAAGAAAAGAGCAGATGAGACAGTCTTGCATGCATAATCTAAAAGGCCTCCCCAGACATTCCTTTAAGCCTGAAAGAGAAGAGCCAGGGCACGCACAAGTTCTACTCTTCCAGCCAAGGGCTGAAGAAGATGGTGAGGATGGTGGGCCGGGCACACAGAAGCATGTGCATGTGAGGAAGAGACTCTGCTTTTCTTCAGTCCCAGCCTCGTTCTCTCACATTTTGGTTCTGTTTATCAAATACTTGAAGTCAGCAGGTGCTCTCTTTCCCCGACTTGGCACAAGTGCAATTGCAGGCTCTTACAGAGAGGCACAATGAAGTTGCAGACCTGCCTCTTTCAGGCAATGGAGAGAAAGGTTCTACACAAGGAAGACACAGATGGAAACTCAGCAGGTTTGATCGCGTGCCATTCAGGCCCCCTACTCCTACCAGGAGATGGGCAGAAGAGCACAACTGGGAAGAGGGGCTTGACTAAGTTGTAACTTGGAAAGGGGTGGCAGCAAGGGCCTTGTAAGAAGAATATGGACCAAACCCTCATTACACCAGGGTCTACACACACACACACTGCTGCTCACACTGGGTGTGGGAAGCTTCATGGCTCAGGGTCCCAGGGAGACTGTGGGGATGGAGCCCTCTTCCAGGTTCACGTCTCAGGGAATCCACCAACAGAAGAACAGTCAAGGTTGTAGTCCCCATAGGTGGGAATTAGAGTCCAAAGATCTGTAGCTTTGGGGAAGGAATGTAGGGCAGGAGCATGAATCATTGCATGCATGTTGGTTAAGTGGGCAGGGTCACCAAAGAGCAATGGAGATACTGATCACAAACAGCAGAGGAAAGTGAAAAGAGATTAAGAAGCACAGCTCCTCTGGACTCTAAGAAGACATAGTAGGCCAGGCGTGGTGGCTCACACCTGTAATCCCAGCACTTTGGGAGGCCCAGGTGGGCAGATCTCCTGAAGTGAGGAGATCGAGACTAGCCTGGCCAACATAGTGAAAACCCCATCTCTACTAAAAATACAAAAATTAGCTGGGCATGGTGGCAGGCACCTGTAGTCCCAGCTACTCGGGAGGCTGAGGCAGGGACAACTGCTTGAACCCGGGAGGTGGAGGTTGCAGTGAGCCAAGATTGGGCTGCTGCACTACAGCCTGGGTCTCAGAGTGAGATTTCCTCTCAAAGAAAGAAAAAAAAGAAAAAGAAGAAAAAGAAGAAAGAAGAAGGGGAGAGAGAGAGGGAGGAGAAGAGAAGAAGAAGGAGAAGCAGCAGCAGAAAGAAGGAGGAGGAGGAGGAGAGGGAGAGGGAGAGGGAGAGGGAGAAGAAGAGGCAGAAGAAGAGGCAAAAGAAGAGTCAGAAGAAGAAGCAGAAGAAGAAGCAGAAGCAGAAGAAGAAGAAGAAAGAAGAAGAAGAAGAAGAAGACACAGTAACTGCAGAAATACAAACAAGCCATCCACCTTGCAGACCCGTCTGCATGCACAGGACACCCCGTCCAGTGGGGTATCAGGGGTGCCCTTCCTCCCAGGAAGCAGAGAAGGCCCAAGGTTTGTGTGCCGACTGGGGGTTGGGGAGCCCCTGAGGACCCAGGACAAATCCAGCCAACTCTCAGCACCTCTTTCACTGTCCCAGGGGGTGATGCTACTTAACTATTAAGGCCACTCTTGTGGGCTGATTTCTGCAAACTTGTACAGGACAACATACAACTTGAGCCAATTCCTCTGATTCCTGTCGGATTCGAAAAGTAACGAACACTTAATGAGATGGCAGCTCAGGGACTGGAACAACTCTTTTGACTGCCCCCAATGCCACCCTCACTCTTCTGATGGAGTGTATCAATTTTTTGAAAGTAACACCCACACGACTTGATCCTGGTTTTAACAGAGGGTAGGCCTCTCACACTTGAGACAGGAGGAAGCCGGCGCCCCCAGGCCACTCTCTCAGGTGACATTGAGGAAGATTTGCTGTTTGGTCTGCGATCACGATCACGCCTGCAAGGAGGTCCTTTGGTGTTTGGGGGTTGGAAGCTTGCAGCCTCAATTCACAATCAAGAGATGCAGAGGGAGGAAATCTCAGGCTCAGAACAGGATTACAGGCCCATCTGGCCCGTTTCTGTCTCATACAACTTCAGTTGCCTGATGACAGCTGCTTTTCACTGGAGCTATCTAAGCAAGCAATGCTTAGAAAAGTCTGGTTTGGGGGCAAGACCTAAAGAAATATTCTTCTGCCTGGTGCAGAGTCAAATGTCATAGGGTGGCTGAATACCATGCAAAGCGCCCTGGAGCAGCTCTGGATGCTGGGGGACAGCACTCTTGCCAACAAGGACCAAGGCTGCAGACACAAGGCACTGTGTATACCCAAGCACTCAGCAAAGAGCAGAGCCAAGACTGAAGGATCTGTCAGGTGCCATCGGCCCCCTCCTCCACCAAAACTGTCAAAGTTTACTTCAATTTCCAAATCTAAAACCCAACAATGTCTGGGGAGGAAAGTTTTCAAATCCATTTTCAAAGTGGCAATACTTGAATGGTCTCAGCTTGATCTGGTACTTCCCGGCCAGCTCTGCACACTGCAGCCAGCGCTTCCTGACCCAACATGTCCTCGTGGTAGCCCATTCTGGTAGCCAATACTGGAGCTCGGAACAGTATTCTGAGAACACGGTATGGCCACTTCAGGACTGTGTCTTATTGCGAAGGCTGCAGACAAATGTGAATCTCCTCTGTCTGCTTGCTCTAGCAGCCCCATGGGAGCCCCAAAGCCTGGATTCTGGGAATGTTCATCAAGGTATCCACTTAAAGTGGCAGAGCCCAGGCCTGGCAATGCCACGGCCCTCGTCCTGCACACTCTTGGATTGGTAAGAGTTTGAGCTGCACTCAAAAAGTCCTAAGTCAAGGCAAGAAACCAAGGACAAGAGTGACAGAGCAGGCCTTCATCTCCAACCCTCAGCCATTCTTGAAGCTTCCCTGCTGCTCAACCCTTCCTCTAAATCTGTCATAGAGTCTCACTCATCTACCTCCTAAATATCTAAAGGCCCCTACTCTCCTTTGCCAGAGCCACACCCAAGTCCATGCCTCCGTCAGTTCTTAGCTGGGGAGTCCAGAAGCCCATTCTCTACTCTCCTTCCTCTCCAGACTCTGCCTCCCAGAGGGTGTCCTCCAGCCTCTTTGTTATCTTTCTGTATCCTCCAGTCATGTGGCACCTGGGATCCTCACTGTCACCCAGCAAAGGAGCCAGCCTCAGGAAAGGAAGCTGACATTCCCCGATCTCACGATCCATCACACACAGCACCTCTTACTTCCTCCTGCAAACACCAGCCAGGCGGAACACACTTCCACCCCGTGAATACGTGCTGCTCGTCTATGCCCCATGCCCAGGGCTAGGCATACCCTGTCTGCATTCCCTACCTGCAAGGGCCGTCCTCTTCGTGAATCTCCTTGGATTGTACAGGCAAAGTGGTTGTTTCTCTTCAATTCTTTCCTAATTCCTGGTAACCAATTATGGTACACGGTGCACCCTGTGGCAACAACTGATGTATATCTGTGTCTTCCCAATTAGAGGGTCTGCTGTGTTTCTTCCTGCGCCCACCCCAGCATCAGAATTTCTTGGCAATTCCCAAGAAAATATGAGATGCGTGAATGTGACAAATGGTGTGTATGATAACAAAAATCTCAGAGTTGGAGGGAGGTATCTTTAGAGTCATCCAATTACAACAGGCCACGTTACAGACTGGGAAAGTGAAAGAGAATGTGGCTTATGAGAGCAAGTAGAAAGCATCCCAATGGGGAGTGTGGCCACTAACACGGACGCTCCAGAGACGTCCAGTGAGGAAAATGAGATGTTCTCCATAGGGCTCAGCAACATGGGGGTCCAGGGCTTTGCAGAGCCTCCCTGAAGAGTACTGTGGGGAGAATCCTGTCTGGAGGGGCTGAGGCCCAATGGTGGGGAGAAAAAGGAAGCGAGGCCATCTTTCATCACTCTGAGCCATGGAGAGGAGGGAGTAGTGGGATCTGTCTACACACTGCGTTCTTGGTGGTGACAATACAAATCCAAGGACACATATGCTGCTGTGGGCATTCCCTTAGACCATCACAGCAAGTCTGATCCTGAAAGAGCAGGTACATCCTGCTAGGGTAAGAAATCCCCCCACCCACAGCCCTCTTGTGTGACGAGGAGGTGGGGCACCCAGTGAGACTCAGCCCAGTCTCACTGAGTCTCAAAGTCTCAAAGAGGAAAGTCAAGGGTATGAGCCCTGTCTTGCACAGTCTCGAGCACAAGACACACTCTGAGCCACGGCTGCCATTGCCGACAGTGTAGTGTACAACGCCAAAAGGCTACCAGGATCCCTGGCCAGTTCCTAGCTTTTGATTTCTCTTTGGATCTGCTCTCTTTATCTCTAAAATGGGCTCACAGGCTCTCTCGAGGATTAAAACACCATAGTGAGGCTTCCGGCAGGCAGCCACACTGTGTGCCGCGAGACATTCTTCCCTCTCCTCGGGGACAGCAACTACCCCAGGGAACACTGACACGACTGCCGTCCCCCGCAGCCACCACCTGCCAGGACCACAGACCCACGGGGAGACCAGGACCATGTGCTCCTCTCTGTGCTGAAGACAGGGCGTTTGTAATCACTTGCCCACATTGGAACGGATTCAAGGCTGGCTCCTTTCTGAGTACAGAAGCAGAATGTTGCGCTCACACATCAAAGCAAGCGCTCCCCTAACAGGCCCAGATTGAAGGCAGCTGCGGAGGGCTCCATTCCAGGACGGCAACCACTGCTAGAGATAAATGTGGCTTAAGTCAACATTTTTGGGGTTTTTTAACCAGGCAGGGGCGGGGATAGAAAAGGCAGGGGCAGGGGTGGAAAAGAGAGTGCCACAATACATCATTTTCCCAGCTAAAAGAGAATGTTTCAGAGGCTGCCAAACCTTCCTTACTCCTCAAAGCATTGGACAGCTCTGAAGACTAAAGCCCTGGTGGGAATGCGGCTGGGACTCCGCCTTTCACCCGCCAGGCGGCGTCCAGTCCAGGGACCTGAGCCAGGCACTGCTGACCGCAGGCAAGAGCGAAGACTGCCTGGAGTAACAGCTCACCAATGCAGCACACTGGCCTCCATGCCAAAGAGGGGCTGAGGAGGCCTGCAGAGTGGAAGAGAGGAGGGAAATTCAGCAAGGATGAGTTTTCTATCCAAAGGTGACTACTCTTTCTGGGGAACACCTTCTCAAAAGGACCCAAGCCTGGGGATTCTGCAGAACTTTGATGGCAGAGGTGGTGATGGCAGCCTCGTGTCTCACAGGGAGAACTTGGAAACCCTGCAGGAGTGCAGCAATAAGATCAAATGCACTTTGGAAGCCCCTCTAAGGGAATCCAGTGTGCTCAGTGAGAAGCACATGGGAAGAAAAGTTTAAAGATGTGCACAGATGCTCAAGGAGGTAGGTTAAGTGAAAAACTCAGGCTATAAAACAATGCACAGGCTGATCCTACTATGAGAAATTACATGATATTTAGAAATCATGCCAAAAATACACCAATGACGAGTGCTTCATCTCTAGACAGTAAGATGGCGGTAATTATTCCTTCTTTTTGATAATTTACATCTTCAAAAAATATTGATACAAGCTTAAATGTATGTAAAAGAAAGAAAGAAAAGCATAAAACTCATTCCATTGAATCAGGTACCCCAGACACGCCAGACAGCACGTGGGGATGGCGGGTTAGGAGGAGGGGATGCAGATTTGAGGAAAGGCTCCGTGCTTGTTTGTAACTCAGGAGCTGGAATTCTCCAGAATGCTCAGGCAGTGGTTCAAGGGAAGGTTGCTGAGATCCAGTTTTGGGAGAGGACTCAGATTCCGTGCGGCGGGTTCTGGGCTAAGCATCCGGATACCAGTCCTGAGCTCGCTCTGAGTCCTCCCCTGTCCCTCCACCTCCCTGGGGGTGCTCATGGGCTTCAGATATCATCGAGGCTGCAAGGGATGAACCAGGCACTGGGAGGAGGCTGCACTCTCACCCACTATATCCCTGAGGAGTCTGGGCGTGACTCTGCCCATAAAGGGGGTCTCTGCTGCTTTATGAAGCCTGGAAGCAGTGATGACAAAGCTGTGAATCTGGCTGCAAAGTGTACCTGGCTGCCTTGGCGCCCTATCCGACTCCTCACCCTCCTGTCTGGGAACCACTCTCTCCCGGGTGTCCTTCCCACTCTGCCCTGTCCTTCTCAGTTTCTTTCCAGAACTCCTATGCACCCACTCCCAACTGGCTCCATCCTTTGCATGGCAATGCCAGACCTTCTCTACTCGCCCCTAGACCCAACTCTCGGTGACACAGAGTCCCGAGTGGATGCCCAGACCATCACCTGCATGGTTCCACCACCTCCAACCACACAGTCCACAGCAGTCTCCCACCTGCTCACACCACTGGCTCAGAAGATGCTGCATGAAAAATACACCAGTGGGAATTGTGATTTGTAATGTCAGGGCCTTAGATATTTAAAGTTCAAATTGCTTCTCTAATCATTCATTCAAGAAACACGCATTGAGTATCTGCTATGGACTGAATATTTGTGTCCCCTAAGATTCATATGTCAAAACCTAATCCCCAGAGTGATGGTATTAGGAGGCAGGACCTTTGGCGGTGCTCAGAGCATAAGGGTGGAACCCCTATAAGTGGGATTGGTGCCCTCAGAAAGGAGGCTCCAAGGAGCTCCCTCTCCTCACCACCATGTGGAGACACAAGAAGGCAGGAGTTGGCAACCAGATGACAGCCCTCACCAGAATCCGCCAGGCTGGCTGCCTGATCTTGGACTTCCCAGCCTCTCAAAGTAGGAGAAATACACGCTTGTTGTTTAAGACACCCAGGTTATGGTCATCTGTCAAAGCAGCGTGAATGGGCTGAGAGGGCCTCAAAGTAAAGAAGTATCTCCCTCTGCATCTTCAGGAGACACTGCGGTGGCTCAGAGTCTTTAAGACTGAATTCTGTCTATTTCACCCAGTGATAACGGCAAGTCCTCCACAATGTATGGATCTATACACACACGCTCACACACGTAATTCCACAGATCCTCTGTAAAGTTTCATGTAACCCCTAAAGGATGGTGAACACTCAACTGATTTTCTGTCTATATGTTTTCTACATAAAATCAACGTAGGTCCTTCACCACCTGTGAGTGACGTGCTGCAGGCACCCAGCTTTCAGTTCCCTGGTTGTGACATGGGAAGGATAAAGCCTGCCCCGCAGGCAGGTCACAGGCTCAGCTGGGAGCCAGCTTGGGGACAAGAGTGGGGCACCCACGGAGGGACTGAGCACAGAGCTGCCCTCCAGAGCATGCTCCTCACAGGAGCTGGGGCTCCTCCACACTGTCCACCGGACTTCACTGCTCCCCTCTTACGGCATTGGCACAGAGAACACCCACCTGTGTTTTAGAACCCCTGCCTCCCTCATGGTCAATAACCCTCCAGGCTCGCCCCTCCCTTGGCAAGCAAGGAACCTCCCAGCATCACGAGAATGACCTTTCCACAACTCGCTTCCCTGTTCTCCATGAGACTCGGCCCAGCCACTGATTCGTCACCTCAGGACAGAGCGCTGCTCACCGGCTCCCATGCAGCAAGGGACCTCTCTGGTAAAATCCACTCGCCTCAGCCTGGAATTTAGGATGCTAAGTCAGCTGTCCTCAGAGTCCCCATCCAGCTCTCCAAATTAGCCCCTTTCCCCATCTTGCCTTGCACTGATTATTTACACACTTCACCAGCCACCGCTTCATCCTTCTCTCCTCCAGCGGAAAACATCACCATGTGATGGACAGAATATAGCTATGCAGATGCAAACAGACGTTACTGGAAAAAGAGCTCTGTGATCAAAAAGTTTGATAACTGTTGTTTGATAAATCTTATGAAATTATTCTCACAGCTTTAAGATTCCAGTGTGCACTGTGATCTTTTGAGAGACAATGTAGCATTTTGCAAGTTTTCAGCTACATTTCTTTTAACGTGCTGGTTATCTGGAAGGACTGGTGTGCTGAATAATTTACACCAGCAAAGAACACTCTGTTTACTTTACAGGCCAGAGCAAAGCTCTCCCCGTCCACAACTTGCCCACTAGCCCCAGATTTCATCTGTGTTTTAATGTCCTTACCATCAACATTCCATCTGTGGGTCTCCACCTCTGGTCCAGGTGTATTTGGGTTGCAACAATTCCTTGAGTTGAAATTCCATCCCACAAGGCCTATGAAGGAGCAAGCTTTTCCCCAGGACAACAGAGAGGAGCCATGTGCTGCCCTGGGACACACAATTGGTGTCCTTTCTCACTAACCACAGACACCCCCTTCCTGGAGTCATGGGAAGCTCAGCGATCCACAAAGATGAGGCGCTACTGCGGTTCTTTCCACAACACTTGCTTTTAGCTATTTTACATCTGGATGTAACTAAGCTGACAAAAAGTGTTTTAATTTCTTTCCCAAAGCAAGTCTGATTCTCAATCGGCGGTTGAAAAAGACAAGGGATCAGCATGACATGCTAGGAAAAGCCTCAATTCCCCTCCTTTGAAATCAGCCTCCAGTTGTGTCTTGTGGAGATTCCAGCACACAGCTGCCCCTTTCTTCCTTTCCTCCTTCACGCTCCTAGCTATGACCCAATGTGCATATTACACAGGTGAACAGAGGACATGTTTGGGTGAGACGGTTTCACGAAAACAGAGATTTAAATGATACAGCCATAAATCAGGAACACTAGACTAACAAGCAAACAGAAATTAAAACAAGATGTCTGTTGCGTGTGGGGCCGTACAACAGTAGCTAGGTTGGCTGTGGCCAGCGCTTGGCATCCCCATATGCAAAGAGGGAGGGAAGAAGGGGGAACGGTCCCTGGCATTATACATACACACAAGTTCAGGCCAAGGAGCTCCTGGATATAACTTCACTGACAGCTCATCCACCCGTTACAGCTTCACAAAAAGCCCTGACCCAAACTCACCATGCCTTATTCTCACAAAGACCCTCAAACCTCACAACTGTGTCACACAAAGGTGTGATTCTGGACCTCTGAGAAAACAGGGGAATTTTTTTCTTCTTAGCAGACTGCAAAATACTTCAGATATTTGAGTGGGCTGTCCTCCCTGTGCCCTTTGCCTCCATAACTGCACACAAGATGAACACACGCACCTTCTCCATCTGCACTGAGGTTCTCGTACGAGTCCCAGCGTATCAGTGGGTCTGTTGTGTTGTAGTCCACAATCACACCGTGGTCGTTGTACAAGTGTTCGGACCCTGCACAGAGCACAGGCAGCAACATTAGCTCCAGTGAAACCCATCACCTCCGTCCACCCGACTCCACTATAAGGACAGGTGAGCAGCCTGACTTGAGCAGGAGAGAGAAGCCTCTCCATCCTCCACCCTCCTGCCAGGAGCCACAACACTAATCAGAGACTGTGGAGGATTTTCCACAACTAGAACCATAGTTAAAGCCACGAGGGGGAAGGGATAAGTAAGCACTGATCTTTCGTCCACTGTGATCCAGGCTTGGACACTTCTGCAAAACAGGAGTCTTCAGACCACCTCACTGACGAGGACACAGAGGCCCGGTAAGCTGTCTCTGAGCCTCAGAGCCCACAGATTTGAATCCAGGCTCCAGGCTCTCAGATCCACACTCCTCCCTTCAAGTCTTTTTAGGAATACCAAGGGGATTTTTAACACACAAGCCATGTATTTAAAGGTTTTTGCCTAAATCTATGACAATGAACATAGAAAAAGCATGATTATTTCCATAGCTATTAAAAAGGGAAACAAAACTCCCATGCATGTGGATCTTGGTGATGGATCTGGACAATTCACCTTGATGATAAAGGGACTGGTTTCTTTTGAAATATATTTTTTAGGGAAAAAAAATTGTTTTGCACATAATACTTGCAGCCTACTATACTTCCAATTCTCTTTTTAAAATGCTGGTTACTTTGGGGTTAATGATGAAATCATGATGGAAATCTAAAAATTCCTTGAAATGAATGATAATAGTGACACAAGTTATCAAAACCTCTGGGATACAGCAAAGCAAGTGTTAAGAGGAAAGTTTATAGCACTGAATGCCTACATCAAAAAGTCTGAAAGATCACATATTGACAACCTAATGTCACACCTCAAGGAACTAGAGAAGCAAGAATAAACTAAACACAAAGCTAGTAGAAGAAAATAAAAAACAAAAATCAGTGCAGAACTAAATGAAATTGAAACAAAATACAAAAGATCAATGAAACAAAAAGCTAGTATTTTGAAAAGATAAACAAAACTGATAGACCATTAGCTAGATTAACCAAGAAGAGAGAAGATTCAAATAAATTCAATTAGAAATGAAACGAAACATTACAACCAGCATGAAAGATCATTCAAGACTATTATGAACACCTTTATGTATATAAACTAGAAAACTGAGAGAAAATTGGTCAATTCCTGGACACAGACAACCCTCCTCGATTAAATCAGGAAGAAATAGAAACCCTGAACAGACTAGTAAAAAGCAGTGAAAATGAACCAATAACTTTTTTTAATGCCAATAAAAAAGAGCCCAGGGCCAGATGGATTCACAGCTGAATTCTACCATCCATTCAAAGAAGAACTGGTGCCAATCCTACTGAACAATTCCAAAAGACTGAGAAAGAGGAATTGTCCCTAACTAACTCATTCTATGAAGCCAGTATCACCCTGATACCAAAACTAGGAAAGAATATAACAAAAAATAAAATAAAATAAAATCACAGACAAATATCCCTGATGAACATAGATGCAAAAATCTTCAACAAAATACTAGCTAACTGAATCTAACAGCACATTAAACAGATAATACACCATGATCAAGTGGATTTCATCCCAGGAAAGCAGGGATGATTTAACATATAGAAGTCAATAAATGTGATACACCATACAAACAGAATTAAAAACAGAAACCATATGTCATTTCAGTAGATGTGAAAAAGGCATTCGATAAAATCTAGCATCTCTTTATGATAAAAACACTCAACAAACTAGGCATAGAAGGGACTTACCTCAAAATAATAAAAGCCATGTATGACAAACCCATAGCCAATGTCATACTGAATGGGGAAAGGGTGAAAGCATTCCCCCTGAGAAGTGGAACAAGACAAGGATGCCTACCTTCACCACTTCTATTCAACGTAGTACTGGAATAGTACTGCCAGAGCAATCAGCTAAGAGAAAGAAATAAAGGGCACCTAAATCGGAAAAGAGGAATTAAAACTGTTGCTATTTGCCAATGATATGATCATATACCTAGAAAACACTAAAGACTCCTCCAAAAGACTTCTAGATTTGATAAACGAATTCAGTAAAGTATCAGGTTTCAAAATCAATGTACACATATCTGTAGCACTGCTATACACCAACAATGACCAAACTGACAATCAAATTAAGAACTCAATTCTTTTTATGACAGCTGAAAAAAAAAAAAAAACTAGAAATATACTTAATCAAAACGTGAAAGATCCATACGAGGAGAACTACAAAACACTGATGAAAGAAATCAGAAATGACACAAACAAGTGGAAACACATCCCATGCTCATGGATTGGAAGAATCAATATACTGAAAACGACCATACTGTCCAAAGCAATCTACAGATTCAATGCAATTCCTATCAAAATACTAATATCATTTTTCACGAAATTAGAAAAAAAAATCCTAAAATTCATATGGAACCAAAAAGGGGCCCAAATGGCCAAAGCAATCCTAAAAACAAAACAAAACAAAAATCTGGAGGCATCACACTATTGGACTTCAAACTATACTAAAAGGCTATAGTTACCAAAACATCATGATATAAAAGTAGACACACAGATCAATGGAACAGAATAGAGAATCCAGAAATACAACTGACTACAACTGATTTATCTTCAACAAAGCATACAAAAACATAAACTGGGGAAAGAATACCCTATTTAACAAACGGTGCTGGGAAAACTGGCTAGCCACATGTAGAAGAATAAGACTGGATCCCGATTTCTCACCTTATATTATAAAAATCAACTCAAGATGGATCCAAGATTTAAATCTAAGACCTGAAACCATAAAAAGTCTAGAAGACAACCTAGGAAAAACTCTTCTGGACATTTGCCTAGACAGATAATCCATGACTAAGACCCCAAAAGCAAATGCAACAGAACAAAAATAAGTAAATGGGACCTAATTAAACTAAAAATCTTCTGTACCACAAAAGAAATAATCATCAGAGTAAACAGAACCCACGGAGTGAGACAGAATATTTGCAAACTATGCATCTGACAAAGAGCTAATATCCAAAATCTGCAAGGAACTCGAACAAATCCTCAAAAAAAAAAAACAAATAATCCCATCAAAAAGTGGGCAAATGATATGAACAGACATTTTTCAAAAGATATACAAATGGCCAAACAAACACATGAAAAAATGCTAAACATCACTAACCACCAGAGAAATGCAAATTAAAACCACAATGCAATACCACCTTACTCCTACAAGAATGGCCAGTCATGCCCAAGGCTCTCCTGGCTGAGTGGTTGTGAGCAAGTCACGCCACTTCTGGGGCTTACTGACACAAGTGGGCCTTCTTGTTCCACTATCCAATATCCTACATTTAAATAAAATTAATCACAGAAATCTCCAAATATGCACAAAGGCAGGAGACTAGTACTACAGCCCCAGCGTAGCCATCATGCACCTTTCACCAGTGTCAACAAGGACCTCCCAGTATTCCACCAAGCTACCCACCTTGAATCTTCTCAGGCGTGGCAGAGAAGACTAATTCAACCTTCCCATAGTCAGGAAAACGGTCATCTGAAAAAAACAATGTATTCTAACACATTTGTGGAGACGATTAACCGGAAAAGTATGGACTGACTTTGTCCTTTATTCCAACCAGTACAGCACCACTCCCAAATCTGCAATAAAGACACCCCATGGTACAGAAAGTATAGGCAGTTTCATTGGTTATCCATAATTTTTTTCCCCCAGGGATCAATGATCATTTTCTCCTACTTTGGGAACAATTTTGTCAGTAGGCTGAATTTTGGAAAGAGGGTAAAGGGGATAGTGAAAGAATCAACCAAGGAGGTTCAACCGCAGCTGCCCACAAGCACAGGGCCGCCAGCTCCGCGCCTCACCTTTGCTGGCATTGTCCAGATCCTCCTTCCCAAACACCAGCCCGTAGCCCTGCACAGCCCCAGTGTGAAACTGCAGGCGGAAAATGACGTCACGGGTGGCCGAGCGGTATTTCTTGTGGTAGCATTTCACCTGGGTTAGAGAGACAAAACAAAACAAAGTAGCTGCAGCGGGGGACACACGTTCCCGGCAAGGAACACACTCCGCGGAGGCCGGCACAGCAGGGCCTCCCCTCTGGACTCTGGCTGGGAGTTCACGCTTTGGAGTGGAACTTCAGCCCTGGGGCACAGGCGCCTGCAGACAGCTGGGGTGCAGGCAGAGGCACCACACTGCTGCTGCTGGGTGCGGGGCTCCACTGGAGGCTTCAATGTGTTCCCTGTGCTGCTGCTGTGGAACCACAGCTCTGAACACCACTATCGCTAGTCCTCAGAGAGGCCACACCTAAACTCTTTCAGACCACGTGAATGTGCCCTGTTTTGGAACACATCCAAAAAATAGAATTCCATGGTCTCTTTTTTCTAGACTTTAACAACTGATTGTGATAGCTTTTCTTTGATCTCAATGCTCCATGTTGCAACTTAAAGCTTTTTGTTTTCCAAAAAGAAGCAGCCGGTCATTACTGTGTGTACTATCCTAAATGATTATGTGCATGCTGTAATTTAGAGACAGAGACACAAAGAAGGAGGAAGGGAGAGAGGGAGACAGACAGGGTGTTGGCATTTAGCTTCCCATGCCTGACTGTCCAGAGGTCCTGTTGGGGGTCATGTGAGACAAGTGTTCAGAATCACCCTGATGTGATTTGAACTCAAGCTGGGGTTCATGAGGTCCCCAGGGTGCAGCTCAAGCACCCTAAATGATTGTGCCAATGAGCCAAAGGGTAGAGCAAGCCCCTCCTTGCAGATGCTTGGCATGTGGGGAACGGTGGGCAGAGCAGGAGCCTGAGTGTCCTGACCTGCCTTTATAACTAGGGCCCCCCTGCTTCTTGTGACCGTGCGCAGCACTGGCATCATTGGGAGGGTTCTCAGGCCACAGCTGGGGGAGCTGCAGGGACAGGGACACCCTTCACTCAGAGATCAGGGGCAGGACCACCAGGCAGTGGCACTTTCCCAAATCCCCAGAAGGTCGAAGGCCCTGGACAGGCTGGATTCTGCTCTCAGACCAAACCGTGCACAGGCAGGTACCTCCCCCACCCCGAGGCTGTGGGGTAGAGACTACCAGAGACAGCCACGTTCCCGTAAAAGAGACTTTTCTTGGAGAAAGATGGCTTTAAAATATCACATGCCTCACAACAGTAAATGAGAAGCCACCGCAGCAGGTATGATCCGGACCAGCATGCGGGAGAATTCTGCAGGGAGGGTCTTCCCTAACCAGATGAACAGCCACCAGAGGAACAAAAAGCCCAGAAACCCAGCCCAGGAGGCAGGGAGCTGTGACTCCAGGCAGACCCAGAAGATGTTTACCTTTGTGCTATCTACAAGGAAAGGGACGGGTAAATAAACCAAAAAAATATAATTAAGACTGTGGAAGGATGTTCCCTGTTGACAAACATGACTGGGTCTCCCTTGTACGGCCTGGCGCTGGCCAGCGGTGCTGTAAACATGGGGCTCAGACTCACGCCTGGCCTCCAGGGGCCCAGGAACCAGGGCGTTTGCAAGTAGAAAACTGGCATTGTGAAGAAATGTTGCCTCAATTTGCTTTCCAACAGCCAATGGCACGTTGGCCACAAATCTACCACCTCTGTCTGAGACTGTCTGACTTCTCAGCAAGACTCAATCAAAGGCTGCCCTTGCAGGGATCCTTCCAGGATGTTCTGAGAGTATCTGGGCCCCTCCTTTGAGCTCCCAATGCCCCACACTCACTACACTGACCACCCATCAAATGCTTCAACCCGGGGCATATTGTAGAGATGCCCAGAGGGAGGTCCTTCTGGCCAAGGGTAAATCCACACATGCGCCCCCATTGCTAGAGATGATAGCACCCACCTCTCCCTGTCTGCCTTCAGATGTGCCTGTCTGCCTCCACTAGTACCTTGCAAATGGGGAGTGAAAAGTAGTCAGGGAAGGGAAAAGGAAAAGAGAGGCCCCAATTCAAGCCAGTCTTGCTCTCAAATTTTATAAATATTTAAGGGAACCAGAGATTTAAAAAAATAAAAACAACAACACAATGTCAGCTGATAGCTCACGCAGCCTGTGCTGCCATGGGCGCCAACATTTGCCCACAGGAGTCAGGAAACTCCTCAGGAGGCAGCTGTGGGCTCAGTCCTGGCAGGCAGGGAGTGTCCTGGGTGAAAACAGAGGGAGCTGTGGGCTCCAGTACGGGCCGCATAAGGGGCACAGTGGAATATCCCCAACCGCAGCTCGCCGTGCCCCTCCCGTCAGTACCGCCCCGCCCAGCGCAGGGCCTCCTTCCAGGCCAGGTCCTGCCCTCCCTCTTCAGGAATCCAGGATGCTCCCCCAGGTCCCCCCACTGCTCCTCATAGCAGCTACACACAAACACACTGCTCCTCCCGCAGCAATCCCAGCTCCCTCCACATACCAGAAGGGAGGAGAAGGCAGGCCACGGTGCCCAGGAGGTACAGAGCGGCAGGAGATGGGAATCGGCCTGTCCCAAACAGGTTCCTCTCCAGGCCCCATATGATTCTCCTGTAAGATTCCTATTTTTCACAGCACAAGCTTTCAAATACTCCTAAGGCTCCACAGTGAAAGAAAGAGCGGTCTATCCCACTGGCAGAGAACAACTGCTGCCTGAAATCACGTGGCCCTCCCTTCAGGGGTTTCTCTGTGTATTTTAATGCTAACTTTGTTTGCTGGCTTGAGATCCTAACGGCCTCATCATACACACTCCCTGTTTCATATTAAACGTCTTTCCTCTTGATTAATGGAGGTAAACACCGCCCCCCACAGTCCTCCTGACCAAATCATGAACTGACTGCGGCTTCTTCTGAAAGACACGGAAAACCACAGGATTTTCCCTAACTCGGGGCTCCCAGCAACCACCATCAACACAGCAGGTCAGATCTTGAGACAAAATCCACTCACCAGCCAGGAGCCCTCCATAGTGTGCAATAATTATGCATTATCTACATCAACAAATCTTTTTAGGACCAATGGCAAGAGATCAGAATTATGCTTGTAATACTTAACAGAAAGAACAATCAACATGGTACTTGGTACGACGGCCCCCAAATGCCTCCCTTTAAGATATAATAGTAATGCAAACATTTCGTAAAGATTAGAGTGATTCAAGTCTATAATTTTCCCTTCATCCCTCCGGCTTTAACTTTATTTACCTGGGTCTCCCCAGAGTGTTTCTAGAATACGTTGATCCTTTGCCTTCAGATTTTAGAATATCTGCATTTAAAATAACAACTCAAAGATGTGCAGTCACAATTTTGTAGCATAGAAAAATGAAATAAGAAATAGCAAGCACCACAACAAAGGCTGCGCACGGCCTGTCACCATGCTATCATAGAGCCAACCATAAAAGTACGTGGGTGTGATGTTGACATCACAAATCACTGGGAACACTCAGATCTTGAGAAAGTTGCAGCCTCTTTAGACTTTAAATTCTCTGACTGCAAAATGAGTATTATGATATTGACCTGGCTATGTTGTTATAAAGATTAAATTAGCACTACATATTAATATAATTCATAAATCCAATAATGATATGCTATATTTATATGAATATATTATTTAAAGGGCATAAGCTTCTAGAGAGAGGGCACTTGGTACTCAAAAACATATAGGGTGAATGATGATCTCAATGGGAAGGCCTGTAAGCACTCTTGCTTTCTTTTAGTCTGATGAGGCAATTCAGAAACCATCGCCAAAATTTATTTTCTAATAGTGGTATAAAAATATGCCTGTGCCCGGCCGGGCACGGTGGCTCACGCCTGTAATCCCAGCACTTTGGGAGGCCGAGGCGGGCGGATCACAAGGTCAGGAGATCGACACCATCCTGGCTAACATGGTGAAACCCCATCTCTACTAAAAAAATACAAAAAGCCGGTCATGGGGGCAGGCGCCTGTAGTCCCAGCTACTCGGGAGGCTGAGGCAGGAGAATGGCATGAACCCAGGAGGTGGAGCTTGCAGTGAGCCAAGATTGCACCACTGTACTCCAGCCTGGGCGACAGAGAGAGACTCAGTCTCAAAAAATAAAAATAAAAATAAAAATATGCCTGTGCCCTTGACTGGACTGGACAAGTTGCTGGTGACCAGGAACAGAGCCCTGCCTTGACCTCATTTGCTCCTGGAGTACACCAAGTCGAAGGCAGGCACATGGAATTCTCAAAGAAGTTATCCATCAATCCAGTGTTTAAAGACACTGATGACTTGCTTAACTTTAGGCCACATAAGTGTACTTTTATTTCAAACTCTCCATCAACAAAAGAAAAAGCAGCATGTACCAAGAGAGTCAAGGCTTAAGGTATCAGCCCCAGGAATGCCAGTCCCCAATTCAGAAGTCAGCCCTCAGGTTCCTATCCTCCCCCAATGCCAGCCATTGCTGGGCAGCTCCTATTCAGCTCTGCTTCCCCTAAATTTACTAAGCAAAAGAGCAGAACCCTCAAAGCATCCCTAACAGAAAAGAGTAACATTCTCACTCAACACTCCACTGGTGGCCCAGGCAACTGTCTACGCAGGCCTCAAGGAATCTGTGAACTCAGAGAATGAGTTACAACCGCATATTTGGAGGGTAAAAAGTTAGATAGCTAAGCCCCATAGGTCAAAGACTTAAGTCAGGCAGGGCCAACACTAACCATGATTTCTTCACTTGGAGCTGAAAATGACTTCAGATGTTCGCAATATTGTAATTCATGACCTAAAGCAATTGAAAGGTGGGTGAATATTGGCTGCAAACGAAAACACAACCAAGTCAACTATGCTGAGATGACAGCATGGATTAAGACCCAGCCCAGTCTAAAAGGGAGAGGAAAAGACAATCACAAAATAATGCTGTGATGCGTCCAACAGAGATCTGTAGAAACCTCTCCTGGGGCAGAGTCTCAGGAGAACACTTTCATTTTCCCTGGCCTTATGTAAGTGCCCTCGGTAAGAAACAACCAGCAACAGCACTATTTGTTTGTGAAAACTTGTTGAGCAGGCAACACCTCTGTTTACAAGTCGGGTCACTGGAGCGAGGTTCTAGAGCCAGCAACCATGAACACAAAATTCAAGTGGCCGTGGATTTGTCCAAGCAGGGGCAGCAAGATGAAGCATGTGTTTACAAACTCTGGACCTGAGAGCCGAGACCAGGGAGGGAGCAAGCCGGATCAGGCCCCTGGAGCCCGGCCAGACTCCTGATGGGCCCGCTGCCCGCAAGAATTCCTGAACAGGGTTACATAACGCCTCGGCTGCCCTCCCCATGGCACTGCCTGACAATGCCATATTTACTAAACCTCTTGAGGTTCTGCCCTTTTGAAAGGAGCAGACTTAAGAATCTGACCTTTTGCGAAAAGCACATTGCAAAGATGGGACGGGTCAGGTGTGCAGCTGGGAGGGGCCGAGCAGGGATGGGCTGGCTGTGTCGAGGCGCAGGCAGACGGCGGGTCAAGGTCAGCTTTGCTGTTGCCTGCAGCAGCTCCACCTGCTAGTAACTGAGTCCGGGGAGTAGCAAGTGGGGCTCTGTTTTCCCAAGTCACTTTCTGCAGTTAGACTTGACTCTGGCCCTTCCTTCTCTGTGAACTTGACCACTGTGATCTTTGCCAGTAAGTCACAGTGCAGAGGCCCTCATGAGGAAAGCCAGGCAGATGTCCCTGCAGGCAAGGCAGACACCAGAACCATGGAGGGGAAAACTCAAAGAGGACAAGAGGCCTTTTGAAGGAGGAGGATGAAGGATGGTTAGCCTGCCTGGGAAGCCACTTTCCGCCTTCAAAAGTACACAGACAGCCTCAGAAAACACCCAGACTGACAGCACCAAGACATCTGCAGTCTTTAGGGTGTAAATCTATGCACATGCTTTCTGCTCCTTAGGATCCTCTCCAAGCCATGACTGTTGCCAAAAGAAATAAAACCACCTGCATATCTGAACTTTACACAGAAAAGGCCCTGTAACTTCTTCCCCCACTGCAGCCTTCTCAACTTAAGGTTTGCTCAGTGAACCTGCAGCAGGGCACGTCATGCAGGCACAGAGAAAAACTGAAGGAAGGGCAAAGTGAAGGCAGCATGGGCATCCTGTGCTGAGCATGGCAGAGTGGGTCACTGGAAGGTGGGAAGAGGCTGGAGAGGAGGAATCCGGCTCTACTCCTGCACTGCACACCCTCAGAACACCCAGAAGAAGCGTGAACGGGAGGAGGGGATGGCTCCCGCTCATCTCTAGGGATGCTTTGCCAATAATGAGAAACGTGCAACCACATTTTTTTCTTCCTGTGTTGTTCCCTTAGATCGTTTTCAGAGGGAGTCAACAGCACTGAGATTTCTGGGCTTTGGCAAAAGATGCACTCCCGACTCTGATGGGAGCGCTGGCAGTGACCTGGGTTTCTACTCTCCAGGTCGACCACAGATGTGAGCTCTGCTGTGAAGCCACTCCTTCTCTGACACGCTGGAAATCGTCTCTCCCACCTAACCTTTAGCTCTTGCCGCCACGCACCTTCTGCCACGCTCAGTTCCACCTGCCCTAGCTATCTGCATGCTCATCTCCCTGGAGGACCCAGACTCCCAGGAGCAGGAGCCCTGCACTGCCCACTCACGTGTCCACCGCATCCTCTCATGCAGGCCGCACGCTGAACGTGCTCAGGATAAAGGCTGGTGACAAACCACAGCCACAGGGACTGGGCCGTCAATGGCACCTGACTGCGCTAGTAATCTTACTAAACTTTCTAGGAGAGGTTTATTTAATAAACAGAGTTGTTACAGGCTGAATGGTGTCCCTCCAAAATCCGTAAGTTGAAAGTCTCAGCACTTCAGCATAGGGCTGTGTTTGGAGATGGGGTCTTCACAAAGGTAAATTAAAACGAGGTCATTAGGCTGGGCCCGAATGAATGATAACTGGTGTCCTTGTAAGAAGAGATGAGGACATAGACACGCAGAGGGAAGCCCAGGTGAGGACACAGGGAGAAGACAGCCACCTCCAGGTCAAGGAGAGAGGCCTCAGGAGAAACCACCCTGCCCACACCTGGATCTCAGGCTCCCAGCCTCCAGGACTGTGGGAGAATCACCTCTGTTGTTTAAGCTGAGACCAAAGGGTGAAGCCTGAGTTGAGAGGTCAGGGCCAGGGTGGGTGGACAGTGCTAGATCAGCAGGGCTTGGGGACAAAATGGCGGGATCAGCTGGGGCAGCAAGAGGCGGCTGGCGGGTTCCAGTGGCCTGAGGGACACAGAGTCTGAATGCCAAGCAGGTTAGAGCCAGCAACAGGTAGAGGACCAGGAGGAGATGGCAGGCTGGAGAACACCAGCCCAGGGTGGCCTGGAGGCCATTGGGAAGACTCCCAAGGGCTGCAGGTGGGACACTGAGGAAAGGAGGCCACCGCCTCCTTCACCCACTCACGGCCCCTCTCCGCCCTGCCCCACCCTGTTCCTGGGCCTGCCTCAGTTATCAAGTGCCAAACCCACACCTCCACCACACCCCTTCCAAGTCCCACCCACGCCGCCCACTCAAAGCCTCATTCCAACTGCTACAACAGAGATGCATGTAATGTCTACTCAGACCACACGCTTGGGCTGCGGTGCCCACTACAGGGTGGGACAGGATAAGACGCAGCACCATGGGGAGAGGGCCTATGGGTTGGGTGGGGTGCTGGGGGCTCCTCCAGAGGGAAGAGGCAGTGGCTGCCCCAAAGACTAAGCCACAGTCTGGTCCGATAGAGGAAAGTGACCTGGTGATGCCGCAGGGTCACATCGATGCAGTTTCATCCTCTGCCAGGCGCTGTCTTGGGAGACTTATGTGACTGAGTACATTTAATCCTCACAAACCTGCACTGGGCAGAGGTCTAACACTTCCCAAAACAAAATATGCAAATATGTAAGCCCTACAAAATCTGGTTTCAACCTTCCAAGACAACAACTTTCCTTGCAAGACAGACATCCTTACAACAGCATCAGCCTCTGTGGGTGCCTCAAGCCTGGGATGCTTCATCTGTTTGTATAATAACACCCCTTCCAACCTGGAGCCAACTCACAGGACACGTCCATCTGAGTCCTCCTGTGACCTCTCCCACCCCGTCTCATCAAGGCCTCTGTAGGCTACACAGTATCAGCAGGTTCCCTCCTGCCAGAAAGCCCATGTCCCCAACAGGATCCTCTAGGGCAAAAACTTCACTCATGGGCCTAGAGCCAAGCATAGCGACTCAAAAAGCACAAAACATTCAAAAAAAAGACTACTGGATGAATGACAGTAGGAAGAAGGGGCCACAGAAAATAATGAGGAGGAAGGAGGGAGGGAGCAGAGAGGAGGAAAAGGAAGAAGGGCAAGAGGAGGAGGGAGAAGTTTGTAAAGGCAGGGTGGGAGAGAAGAGAGGGGAGAAGAGAAGGAAGGAGGAGGAGGTAGCTGGGAAGAGAGGAGAGGAGCCAGGCACTTCCCAGGAGACTGCCCCACCCGCCTGGTCTCAGGAAGACCCTGCAGCTACTAGCCCATAAACAGCCCAGGGGAGAGGGCCATCCCATGCTCTTGGTGGGCGGTAGGGGGGAAGACACATCTTAGCCTGAGGGTCACCCTCCATGACTGAGTTGTTCAGCTGCCTCCCATGAGTCATCTTAAAGGGACGAGCCGTGGGGCAATAACTACTCATCACTGAAGACCTGGTTCAGGGAGCACCCGCCCTTGAGATGCTGCCTCCCAGGGCAGGTAGAACACTATGCAAACAAGATGAGGGCCGGTGCAAATCCTACCAGCATCGTCCCCAGCCTCTCTTGGCCTACTCTTTTTTTTTTTTTTTTTTTTTTTCTGAGACGGAGTCTCGCTCTGTTGCCCAGGCTGGAGTGCAGTGGTGCAATTTTGGCTCCTGGGTTCATGCCATTCTCCTGCCTCAGCCTCCTGAGTAGCTGGGACTACAGGCACGCGCCACCATGCCTGGCTTATTTTTTGTATTTTTAGTAGAGATGGGGTTTCACCGTGTCAGCCAGGATGGTCTCAATCTCCTGACCTCGTGATCCGCCCACCTCAGCCTCCCAAAGTGCTGGGATTACAGGCGTGAGCCACCGCGCCCAGCCCGGCTTCCTCTTTAAAGCTGGAACACTAGACCCAGTTCCAGAGTGGGTGGAGGAGTAAAGTGCTGAACATAGCCGGTGCTCAATACAGACTCAGGCCCTTTGTCCAACGATCCCAGGAAGTGTCCTGGGAGAAGGAGCCTCCAGGGTGAAGCCTCCTAGGAAACAAGCCCAGGGCTGCCTTCTGGACCACAGGATGTGAGGAAACACCAGAGCAGATGTCTCTCTCCCCTCCTGGTCCTCCCTCTCACTTCCAACCACAGGGATGCTGCACCATCGCTGCAGCACAGCACCGCTGAGGACAGACTTCCAGCCCAGGTCCTCCTCCTTAGGACAGTAGAACAGAGAGCTGAAGAAATGGGCCTATAAAAACGTATGACGCACCCCAAACCTCAGCTTTCTTGCCTATGAAACAGGAGGCAAGATGTTTATAAAGTGCTTACTCAATGCCTTGAAAAGGGCTGGGCCCGGCTGTTGTTCCAGACCTGCCTTCCAGGCCTGAAGAACCCCTCAATTAGGTGGTGAGCATGTGAAACAGGACAGACCTGGAGGCCCCAGAGGGACCCCGCAGGCGTGGATGGGTTTAGACGGTCTCCACCTTCAATCCTCTCTACCTTTGATCCTCGCTGATTTGATTTTTGTAAGAATTCAGGACCAGCAAGGTAGGGAGTTCACCACCCACTAAGCTAAGATTTCAAAACAGGGAAATTAATGAAAATCCTCAAAAACTTTGTATAGGGCATTTATAATACAATGAAAAGCTATTTCTCGAGTCACCCTACTGCCTTATAGAAGTGGGTCTTCCAAGGCCATGAAATCTTTACATTCTATGATTCTATGCAAGCTGAAAATCATACATATGCCTTAAAAGCTTACCTTATTTCAGATAAAAAAACTTTCCTAAAATTATTTTAAATGTATGAATTGTTTGTACTCAAGAAAGATAAAAGGCAAAAATGTAATGGCTAATCTCCTCCAAGAACCAACACACATAAGAATCAAAATTATCTGGAGAAATCATTGTTTTGATCATTAATCAAGCTGTAATTGCACCAGCTGTATTTCACACTTCGGCTATTAATGATACATAAATATTCTATTTCTGCACCCACACTCTGGGAGGCCTGTGATCATGTGAAGAATGCAAATTATAGTCAGAACACAGGGGTTCTCAGAAGTGAGTGGCCGAGTTAGGACATTAATTTCCAGGTTATATATCTCGAGGGGCTCTAGAATGAAAGAGAATCAAGAACGAAGATTTGTTCCGTCCCTTTAATTAAAAGTTTTATTCAGAAAGTTAACTAAATGCCTTAAGGCAATAGTCACCAATCTTTTTGGCACCAGGGACTGGTTTCACAGAAGATGATTTTTCCATGGACTGGTGGAGGATGGTTTTAGGATGAAACTGTTCCACCTCAGATCATCATTCTCCTAAGGAGTGTGCAACCTAGATCGCTCGCACACACAGTTCACAATAGGGTTCGCACTCCTATGAGAATCTCATGGCGCCGCTGATCTGACGGGAGGCTCAGGTGGTCATGCTCGCTTGCTAGGCCCGGTTCCTAACAGGCCACGGACCGATAAGGTCCACGGCCCAGGGGTGGGGGACCCCAGTGTTAAGGTAAAAGCTACTTTTCATTCTTCCTACAGGGTACTTTTTTTGGGGGCGGGGGTTACTGTTTTAACACAGAATCATGATTTCAAGTCATCACCACTGGGAGAGTGGGGACACCGACCCATCTGCGGCCACGGTGGGCACTCACCATGACATCTCCCTTCAGAAGCTGGGCCGGCTCGATGACGATGCAGATCCTGCTGGGGTTTTCTGGGCCAACGTTGCTTTGGGATGAAGAAGAAGGTAGATCATTATGCAACTTCATGATTTCGTGGGAAGAATACATGTAGAGAAAAGCAACCCTACAACCAAAAACTCAGAAATTACACAGAATGCCCAATCAGCCCAGAATCTAATTCCTGAGAATCTAAATGAATCTAAAAAGGTAAAGAAAGCTCCCAGGCCATGGAGGGTCCTCATAGCATCATCATGGTCAGTGACTGACTTGAAGTGACTAAGGTCCAACTCCAGAGGCCTTTTGTTGTTGTTGTTTTCTTTTTTTTCAGACCGAGTCTCGCTCTGTCGCCAGGCTGGAGTGCCATGGCACAATCTCGGCTCACTGCAACCTCTGCCTCTCAGGTTCAAGCAATTCTCCTGTCTCAGCCTCCCAAGCAGCTGGGACTACAGGCACACGCCACCACGCCCAGCTAATTTTTGTATTTTTAGTAGAGACGGGATTTCACCATATTGGCCAGGATGGTCTCAATCTCTTGACCTCGTGATCCGCCCACCTCCACCTCCCAAAGTGCTGGGATTACAGGCGTGAGCCACCAAGACTGGTCTTTTTTTTTTTTTTTGACTCTCGCTCTGTCACCTAGCCTGGAGTGCAGTGGTGCGATCTCGGCTCACTGCAACCTCCGCCTCCCAGGTTCAAGTGAATTCTCCTGCCTCCACCTCGAGTAGCTGGGTTTACAGATGCACGACCCCATGACTGGCTAATTTTTGTATTTTTAGTAGAGACGGGGTTTCACCATGATGGCCAGGGGCTCGGTGGCTCACACCTGTAATCCTGGCACTTTGGAAGGCCGAGACGGGTAGATCACTTGAGGTCAGGAGTTCAAGACAATGCCGTTTTATAAAACACACTTGAACATCCTCGGATTTGGGTAATCAAAGGGGGTCCTGGAATCAATACCCCTTGAAAACCGAGGGGCCACCATACTCCAAAAAGCAAATGGCCCACTCTCCCCTCAAAATTCCAGCCCCCATGTCCTTTAATGGAGCCAACTAGTGTGACAGCCCAAAGACACTTGTGCAGGGCAGGAGGGAGGGCCGAGGCGTGATGCTGGAGCACGGGCCACGAGAGGATTTTCCCCACTGGACTCTTCTTTGGCTTCTTGGCATTCTCTGACCTGAACCCTCCCACACTCTTCCTGCGGGACAGGCAGCTGAGGCTCAGCTGCAGTTCCCTGAGCCGTCCAGGTCCCACAGCAGCAGCAGCAGCAGCACTCACTAGATCCCGGAGGTGTACACAGGCTGCATGGCTTGGTAGAGCTTCAGAAAGGGCCGGCACACTGAAAGAAAGGCACAACTGTCTGTAGAGGCATGACCGGTACAGAACGAACAGGAATTTGGCAATCAGAAAGACAGAAAGGGACGAGGAGACCAGGAGACTGCATCTGTGGCCTTTGAGGTCTGGGAAAGCAGTGCATGGAGCCACAGGGTTGCTGCAGGAAAAGGCCGGACCCGGTCCTAGAAGCCTGCAGAGCAACACAGTTTGACCTTTATCCAAAGGGTGCCAAAGGCTCCTGAATTGAAGCCAAGCTGCTTCAAAACCAACTAGCAGCTTGGCAAGGTCACTCTGGCCATAATGACCAGGGGGACCTGAAGGCACAGATGTACTTCAGAGACAATAGAAACCTCTGAGCAAGCACCTGCATGCGACTGGCGAGGAGGAGCAAGGGTCCTGAATCCCAGCCATGTGCTGCGTATGCCTGCATGGGACTGGGAAGGAGAGGACAGGGCCCTGACCCTCAGCCATGTGCCATTTGCTCCTGCATGGGACAAGGGAGGAGGGATAGGGCCCTGCTGACCATCGGCCATATACTCTGTGCACCTTTGGGGAAGTGGGGATGTGGGGACAGGGCCCTGATCCCCAGTCGTGTGCTGTGCTCATCTAAGTGGGACAGGGAGGAGGGCTCAGGGCCCTCACCCTCAGCTACATGCTGTGTGCTTTCCTGTGGGGTCATTTTAAAGGAGGAGGAGGAGATGGGCTCATGAGATGCGTCAGGGGAGACTGGGTCACATTCATGCCTCTTACTGGGCTTCTTCCATGGCTTGTGACCTCAAGGCCAACTGCACAGCTGATCCACTGGGGCTGCAGCCCAGAACAATGTTTGTCTGCCTTAGTCACTGTGCATATACACAGGGGTATTTCTGATCCCCCTTGCTGGCCGCCAGTCCCTCCCCTGATTAAATAACTTGGCCCAACCACATAAACATGGGGCTCTGACCACTGAAGGGAGACACAGTCAATCGCCAGGGAGGCAGAGGAGCAGATCCTGGGCCCTCTCGGAAGGAAAGCCGAGGCTTATCTAAATTGAGGGGCCCAGGACCAGCTCCAAGTCTGGGCCAGCCAATCGCAGGTGCCACGTCGTGGAGGACACTCACCTCCACCTGTGTCGAAGTTGGGGGTGCCGTGGAGGATGACAAAATGCAGGAACAGGGGAGAGGCATTCATTTTCACCGATCCAGACAGGAGCCCACTGAGGAACTGAACATACCTGCAAAACGGACAGCTGGGTTAGACTTCCCAGAAGTGTCTTCAGCCCCTGCTGAGAAGGGAACTCAAGGAGAAACACATCCTGGCTGAGTCTGGGGCTCTGGGAGAGAATCGGTCCACTGCTCACAGCCAGGGGTTCTCAGCATGGTGCTGCGCTTACAGGTCTGAGGGCTTCCCACCAGCGCACCAGGCACCAAGCACCAGACACCAAGGCACAACCGGCCTCTCGGCTTGAGCATCCCACACCTGAAAGCCCTCTGTGCCTGTCCACTGAACCTATCGCCAGGCAAAGCCAGGCCACAGGCCACAGGCCATCACAATCCCCACTGGTGAGCAGCAGGAAGCAGAGGCCTGGCACACCGGTGGGCGTGTGCTCTGTCACTAGCATTGCACCTATGGCAGGGTCACATGACCCAGGCCCAGAACCACTCACTGCACCTGCTGCTTTCTGCTCATACTCGAGAGCCCTAAGAAAAGGCTGGAGTCCATACTCCCCTCCTATCCAGCAGCCTTCCACGCCACATCTGATAAGAGGCTCTCCTTCCTGCTGTCCCCCTCTTCAGGGCCCAGCTCCAAAGGCGAAGGCCGCGTGGGCCATCAGCCTTTCTGAGTTCTAGGCGTCGGCCTCATGCTTCCAACACTGACTGCACACAACTTCCATGAGCATTTGGTGGTCAAGAGGGAAGCTTCTACACTAGGAGCATCTGACTGCTGGGGTCCTCATGAGGCATGACGTGGCAGCACTGACCACAAGATGAGCCGGAGGCTTGCCAAGCTCTCTGACACTTCCCTGGCCTGTCCTGCCTGTTGGTGCCCTGCCTGGCGTGGCCCCTGCCCTGAGGTCCCTCACCATGGCCACTTCACCCACACAACCTCCACTGTAGCCTCAACACCTTGCATGGAATCTGTGTTTCCATATCTGTCTCCACCAAAGTACTGTACTCTTTGCAAGAAAAACCCAAACAATCAAAAATCCCACAATATTTAACAATCTGTGCATCTCTCTACTGCCACGGCAGACTGAGGCAGGCAGTGGCAGGTGACTGTGTTGCCAGCACCTACAACCATCCTACCCCAAGCCAGAAACGGCCATCACGGACCTTGTGTTAAGAAAAAAAGTCTCTCACTTACGCTGGCAATTCACACCCAGTCCCTCATTCAAGCAGTTAAATTTGTATACAAACAAACTAAACAAGAGAAGATTTCTGTTAAACATTACCAAAAAAGGAAAGCCCTACTTATAGTCCACCCACTAGGAAAATGTTAGAAAAGCGAGTTTGCTTCAGTTCAGTTACAATTCGTAGTGAGAAACAGGGCATGTCAGTATTTCCATCTTCCTGGCAGCAACCTTCTCTTCTGCTCTCTCAGAACAGGGCAAAACCTCACAAGAGTCACAGAGGACAGACGCTCAGCCTGGAGACGTGGGGACCCTGTGAGGCCGATGACCAGACTTCAGTGGACCTCCAGGCAGCTCCCACACGCCTCTCCTGCAGGGTACTTTCTACCCTGGCAACAAGACTTCTCACCCTCAGTTGTACATAGGCAGAGGAATGCATGAATTGTGTATGTTTAATCATGCAAATTTTACGCATTGTGGATTTCATGGGTCCTTTGGCTCCCTGGTTTTGAGTAAAAGTGAGGAACCACAAATGCCCGGATTGAGAGGCCTGAGTCACCTCCTCTGGGGCAGCTCCGCCCTCCTTCCAGCACGGGGCAGCCCTGGTCACTGGGAAATCAGCTTCCTCAGCTTGTCCGGTTTGTCAGTGGCACCCTGAGTCCCACACTGCCTGGCCATGTGCTGCAGTGACCACGCGGCTAAGACGGACCTGTTCCCTGGGGGTGTTCTCAGTGCCCCATGTGCACCTGGACCAGGCATCTAGGTGAAGTCGATGTTTGTTTTATGACTTCCTGCAAACATGGAAGGCTCTGGAGCGCTGGGCCTGAGGGGCTCCTGTTCATGGCATCATAAGGGGTCCAAGTAGCTAAGCCCAGAGTTAGCGCCAAGGTCCTATGAGGGGCAAACAGCCATCCTCCGGGAAACCACGGCCTCTCCCTGACCCAGGTCTTGTACCATACTGTGGTCACAGAGCTTCATTTCTGCTGATGTGGCCTGGCCGAAATTGTTGCCCCTGACACCAGACGAAGCACGAGAAGTATTTCCTTCAGATGAGGAGGGCCAAGCTGACAGCAGAAGAACTTTGTTTTGCCACGAGCTCCCAAAGAAGGCCAAAGTCCAGGGCCACAAGCCCAGTGGTGGTCAGAGGGGAAGGAAAGGAGGCTGTCACTGCCTGGGACCCAGGACTCCAGAGTCTTCTCCCCAAAACCAGTTCTCAACAGTCATCACCTCCCAGGTCAGTCTACAAAGGGCTGCTCAGGTGGTAGCTTAACCAATCAAAAAGTAACCTCTTGGAATATAATTCTCATCTGTCCTTTACAGAAAACAACTTTTTATGCATCATATTTTCAGGTAAATTAAAGACATAAAATGCTAAGGTAAATGTAATTTTTTTTCTTCCTTCACATGCTTTCTTAATAAGGTAAGATTAACAACAACAACAAAAAAAAAACCAACATACTGTTCAAAATCCCAAATAAAAGCATGCTTTTAAAAAACATTTTTTAAAAAATAGCAATGCCTTATAAAAACAACAAAGTTCACTGCAAATATAAGCTGTAGTGAATGCTATGAGACTGCAGACAGATAGCCAACGTAGGTAATAGCCCTGAGTTTGTGAGTGACTTCTTAGAGAACTACCATCAGTACCAAAGAACAGAACATTCAGGTATGGATGAAAATAAGGGAGGCCAGGCGCGGTGGCTCATGCCTATAATCCCAGCACTCTGGGAGGCTGAGGTGGGAGGATCACCTGAGGTCAGGAGTTTGAGACCAGCCTAGTCAACATGCTGAAATCCTGTCTCTACAAAAAATTAATTAATTAATTAATTAATTTTAAAAATTAGCTGGGCATGGTGGCATGCGCCTGTAATCCCAGCTACACAGGAAGCTGAGGCATGAGAACTGCTTGAACCAGGAGGTAGAGGTTGCAGTGAGCCTAGACTGCACCACTGCACTCCAGCCTGAGTGACAGAGCAAGACCCTGTCTCAAAGTAAAAAAAGAAAAGAAGGGGAAATGAACATAATAGGACAGAATTGCACAATTAGTTCATCCAGCTGACTATGGAAAGGATCAACTTTAACTTCGTATACACAGTATTTATCTGTGGCATTAAAGGTAGATATAAATGAATCAATTGTAGGGTATCAGATGCCCTCTAAAGACCATCCCAACAGCCTTATCCAAAATAAAATGTTCCTACTTAGTCAACACAGTTTTCAGAGCTGGAAAGATTAGAAACCAGATACTTTATAAAAACAGCTCCATTATTTTCCCATTGCTATCTTTTCTTTCTTTTTAGGAAATAACTCCCTGGAGATGATGTTTTCCATGCTTCTTCTCAAACCAGTGAGTACATTTTAAAAACTAAAGGATCGTTTTTAAACTTGTAAGTAAACGAACATAAAAGCAGCTTGAAATTTTCAGTTGTCCCTTGCATTATTCACCGCCACTTCTAACAGCAAAAACTTCCATTTGGAATCTCCATAAATCTCCCTAAACATTTGAGTTGCACTAGACGTTAGCTTAAATCTGTCTGAAATGGTGGGTGCATAAAAATCAGCATTCAAATGTTACTTTTCCAAGCAACAGGAACCATCGTCACAGGACATCTTTCCCAACAGCTTACTCATTCTACATTCCCAGCACTCACAGAGTCAGCCATGGCTGCAGGGGCAGCACCAACCAGCCAGGAAAGGTGAGCTGGGCCACCTGTTGGTGTCAGTCAAGCCTGGGCTGTTTCTTAACGTTCTGCTGAGCATTCCCTTCCCTCTCATGTAATGGGAAGAATAATGAGACCTACACATTGGAATTGCTGCAAACATGAGTCAGTTGCATGGACATAAGGGTCAGAGTAGACCACAACACATCTGCCACAGCCTCTGCTCTCCTGAGGTATGCTGCCGGAGTGTAGGTGGCTTTGCCCACAGAGTTGGTGACTCAGAGGGGATGTCCGGGCCCAGGCAAAGTGTGTGGCTCCCTGAGGAATGGTCACCCTTTTTCCGCAGGCTGTGGGCAGCAAGGAGGATGTGCAGGGAGGGGCCACAGGGGCATGAAGTAAAATAGCCTTTGCAAAAATTTTAACAGTGAGAGAAGTATGACAGTGAAAGAGATCTAATGTAACCAACCCCCATCTTGCCTTTAACCTCCTAGCTGCCCTTGGCTATTCCTGGGCTTGGACCAAACTAACTTTAGGAGAAAGTAAAGTTTATAGTTTAAATGATAATAGCCCAAAACTAAACCACTTTTGTAAAACTAATGCAAGACCACCACATTGGGAGGATGAAAGCAGAGGCTTGAATTCTGCCAAGGTATAGACTTAAAAGATTACTCTGGGGATCACAAGATTTGCAACTTCCTCAATTACTGCTAGAGATAACATCACCATTGTAGAACCTAAGATTGGCCTTTTGAGATGTCTATTCAGGCTTTTGCATTTCTGACAACTGACAGCTCTACCTGACCTGCCAACTGTTCTCCGGCCCCACCCAGAAGTGGACTCAGAGGCAAGAGGGTCATTTTCCCCTATAATTGCACCCCCAACCACTCAGCAGCACCCATTCCCTAGCCACCCCCTTCTCCCCAAAATATCTTTGAAAAACCCTAGCCTCCAAATTTTCCAGGGGGCTGATTTGGGTAGTAATAAAACTCTGGTCTCCTGTTCAGCCAGCTCTGCATGAATTAAACTCTTTCTCTACTGCAATTCCCCTGTCTTGGTAAATCGGCTCTATCTGGGCATTGAATAATGAACCCATTTGTCGGTTACAGAGACTATCTGAGGAGCCTCATCCTTTAGAGAATGTGGAAAACTACTCTCCTTGTATCTTTAAAGTATTCTTTCAGGCACCTGAGGTACTGTGTCAAAAATGACAGAAATATGAAAAATCAAATAATGCCATTTTTACAGGCAGTTAGACAGGCATGAGCAGGGCAGCAGAGGGCTCTTTCTGCACCCACTAGGAGAATGTGGGGTAATGGTTCGGCAATTATCACATTGCCTCTCTGAAAGTGATACACTGGCAGCTGGTGCCAGGAGGAGGCCGTTTCCTGATGGTCCACGCCTATTGCACTGTTAATTGAATGCAGGCTCCAGGGAGACACAACTTCTCGGGCACGTGCATTAACAGAAAAAATGGCAGAGTATGACCTTCTCAGGGTACATCACCAGAAAAGGGAAGAAACCCTCAGATAGGCATGCGTACAACTTCCTAAACATACTGCATGTGCTCACTTCCCAAGCAAAAGGAGGGCACTATGCATGCGGGCAGCCCCCTCTAAGGGAAGAATCACGGGAAAGGGGCACAAGACATGGGAAGTGGGCCAGCCTATAAAGTCTAGGACCAAGGTTAAACACCACACTTGACCTTCATGTGCCCGCTTGGGTCTCTTCTAAGCGTACTTTCCTTTCTTTCTTGTTCTAAAGCCTTTTAAAATAAACTTCCACTCTGGCTCTGAAACTTGTCTCTGTCTCTTTTTCTGCCTTATGTCCCTCAGTCAAATTCTTTCTTCTGAGCAGGCAAGAATTGAGGTTCCTGCAGACCCTTATGGATTCACTGCTGGTAACTCGGATACCTTCCACCAGTAACACTATATAGGATAATTTCTAGGACATCCTGATATCTGCATGCCAAGACATTTGTTTGGTCTGTCTTCCCTTTACCTCAAAGGACACCCAAATGTGCATAGACAACATGACTGATGGTCTTAGGTGACTCCCACGTGGGGCCTCCCAGGGTCACCTTGGCAGGCAACACTCAGGAGAGATCAGCTCCCCAAAGAAACAACTGGCTACCTGTCATTTTCCCCATTAACTCAGTGATGGGGCCGAGAAACGTGTGCTGCTGTCTCAACTCTCTCAGAAAAAAAGGAAAGCCAGAAAAGAAAACAGATGTCAGAAACATTAATAATTTTAATATTATTTCCATGATGCTGATAATAAACCAAAACTTTACCCAGATTTTTGGGGCATAGGAGGAGACAGGGTCTAGCTCTGTCATCCAGGCTGGCATGCATTGGGGCAATTACAGCTCACTGTAACCTCCAACTCCTGGGCTCCAAGGGATCCTCCCACCTCAGCTTCCAGAGTAGCTGGGACTACAGGTGTGTGCCATCACATCCAGCTAATTTTTTTTTTTTTTTTTCTGATAGAGATGGGGTCTTCCTCCTGTGTTGCTAAGGCAGGTCTCAAACTCCTGGACTCAAGGGATTGTCCTGCCTCAGCCTCCCAAAGAATCGGGATTACAGGCTAGAGTCACTGTGCCACACCCAGTATTTCTTTTTAACTACTTCTCAAAGAGGAAGGCTTCCAAGTTTAGGGAAGGAAGTTCAGGGGTGCCTCAATAACACAATGGTGGTCATGAGCACCAACAGGAGGCCACACTGGGGTGTCAACAAGCTGCTTCTCATGATTTGCTGAAGACAAGGAAGGTATAAAAACAGAAAACTTACATGGGCACATGTAAGTTTTACGGGTCAGCTCCATGGGCCAACTGCTCCATGGCGTTTAGTGTAACAAACAAGGTAACAAAGATTGACCTCTCATCAGAGTTGCTGTTGAGACTTCTGAGCTTCCCCGTCACAAATTCCTTGCTAATTAATTATTCTCAAGAGTGATTATTACGAGTTTGACTTTAAAATGATTTCTTGAGCTCAGTCCTAAAACAGCCTGCAGTGCACCCATCCCACTCCCCAGGCCATTCAAGACAACAGAGAAGCCTCCCGTCACAGAGCCTATTCCCATACAAGCTGTCCTCACACGTTCTTCTGGTCTCAAACTTTCCTCCAGATTTATCTTATGCATTCATTCGTTTACATGCTCGATTACCATTTGGTGAGCATCTTTTCATGCAGGCTCTGGTCAAAATAAAAAGAAAAGAGCAAGGAGTAAGGGGCATTTCCCTAATCTCAGGAGCAGAGGGATTAACCTTGGAATGTAAAATTGAATCCAGCAAACATTAAAAAATGCAAATGCTCTGGCTTCAAATGTGCAATGACGGGAAGGACACATGAAAACCCTGGGCATGGGAATGTGAGAAGAGCAGGGCATGGTGGCTCACACCTGCAATCCCAGCATTTTGGGAAGCCACAGCAGAAGGATTATTCAAGCTCAGGGGTTCAAGACCAGCCTGGGCAACACAGTGAGACACTGTCTCCACAAAAATTTTAAAATTAGCTGAGCATGGTGATGTGCGCCTATAGTCTCAGCTACTCAAGAGGCTGAGGTGGGAGGATTGCTTGAGCCCAGGAGGTTGAGGCTGCTGTGAGCCAAGATTGCACCACTGCACTACAGCCTGGGTGACAGAGCAAGACTCTGTTTCAAAAAAAGAAAAAAGAAAAGAAAGAAAAGAAAATGAGGAGATATCTTCCCCCTTTTCCCATATTCTTTTAATGTTATAAACAAGCTGCTGGTGCCGTAAGAAATAAGAACAAAAAAAAAAGAAAAGACGACAGCTGGACTTCCTGTGTGCCAAGCATTCTGCATGGGTTACTCCCTATTTACACCTCATTTTCCATGCAGGAGGTCATATGAATGTCACGATTTTGGAAACTGTTCAACAAAGAAATAACATTTAATGGTTCAAAAAAAAAAAAAAACCCAAGTGACTGTTTATCTAAAATATTTTAGAAAATGCTAGGTTTTCTGCATGCAACTTGCATTGCATGTGGGCCCTGTTGCTGACCACGGTCCCACACCCTAGCCCATGTTCCTCCAACACATCTGGTTTCAAGAGAAACAGAGCCATGCCATTGGAAATAGCAAGACAAAAGGAAAAGGTGCCTCTGGTGATGTTTGAAATCCCTTTCTGCCCGTCTACCCCCATGTCTGCTGACATAGCCCTCAGTTGCACTGGAGAAAACAGATACAAGGCATCAAAACTTGCATACACAAGGTCGGGTGTGCAACTACCTGTCTCCAAAACGGAACACCATTTGGCAATCACCTTGGCAATTCTCCTACAAATTCCCTGCTGTGGGCTTTGAAATATGCCATGGAGCTACCTGGTTGGCTCTAAGTGTCACCATCTGTGGAGGAAGTAAGTGCACCTGGATGGGGAGCCAGCTGTGGGTCCTTCTCACTGCCTCTCAGCCAGCCCTGCTCAGGTTCTTGACCTCAGCCTGCTGGGGCGGGCAGCAAAAGGAGAAAGTTCTGCACCCCACCATGACTATTCCCCATCACTTACTGAGCTCATTCCAGGGGCCACGCCCAGGAGCAGAGAAGGGAGAGATGGGCAGCATGACAGAAAAATACTCCGTGGCCTCAGGGAACTGATGAGCTACAAGAATTGGCCAAGTGCAACTGCTAATGTGTTTGTGTAAGTAAAGTTTTATTGCAATACAGCCACATTCCCTGATTTCCATATTGCCCAGGGCTGCTTTCATGTTAGAACAGTTGCGATAAAGATCCTGTAGCCTGCAAAGCCTAAAATATCCACTCTCTAGTCCGTTGCAGAGAGAGTTCACTGACCCCTGGTCTAGCCAATAGAACCAAGTTCCAACATAATAATGGAAATCAAAACTCACTCACTGCAAGAGAGGAAAATGCCAACTGGATCAAGTCCTCCCTCTACCTGTCAGTGCAAGCCAGCAGCATAGGGGGCTGTCTCTCACCACAGACACGCAGGATGGCTAAGTCCTTAACCTCTGGGAGGGACAAGTCTCCCCACCACCTTCACAGTCTTTGGCATGACCCAAGAATACTATTCATTTAGGTGTTGGGACAGAGGAGATGCCTCTTCTGTTTTCACATTTTTATATGTAAAATTTCATTCACCTCTTCACTCTGGCTTTGGGGATCTATACATACCGTTTTTGGGAAGGCTGCATTAAAGCTGAAACTTTGTCATCATAAAACTTCTTCATTGCAAACCTGTCAAGGGCCTGGTCGGCGCTGAAGGGGAGAGAGAGAGAAAGAGAGTTAACTCAATGGAGCCCACACCACGTGGGTACGTGACGGGGGATGTGTCTCATGGCTGTTCAAAACGACCAGCTCCCACAAGGGGCTTCACCCTTTGCTGCACCTGTGCACACCCAATCCACCTGTCTCTTGTTAGACTTCATTTGCCCCGCAGGAATATGCTGTGCTCAAAGTGGGAGCCACAGTGCAGGGTCAGAATTCTCATCTGAAATAACAGCTCCTTATCTGAAGATATTATTCTTAAGAGTGCTGAATACCCAGCTTGCAGAAGAACCAACTGAGGCTTCTCAGCAGGCAGGTGGTAGGGCTGGTGTCCAAAACTGTCCCTTGGCCACCCTACGTCCTAAATAAAGAAGACCATTTTAAGTGGGCTCTGTGCAAGACAAGCAGGCAGACTCAAGTTTCAGGACCACAAGGATGCAGGGAGCAACCCAGGGCAGGAGAGTCAACGGACACCCCCATGAA
Organism: Gorilla gorilla gorilla; assembly: GCF_029281585.2. Taxonomy (NCBI): domain Eukaryota; kingdom Metazoa; phylum Chordata; class Mammalia; order Primates; family Hominidae; genus Gorilla; species Gorilla gorilla. The sequence continues at coordinate 55,260,582 of NC_073230.2, forward strand.
GTCCCAAGAGGCACCCTCGGGACACAAGTGGGCCAGCCTGTGCCCTGCCAGCATGTCACTCCCAGGACTGGGCTTGAGAAGGCTGCAGGGCACTGGGATTGGAAAGGTGTCTCAGGCCTCGGGGCTGCAGCATTGTTTTTGAAGTGACTGAAAGTAACCCTGCTTTCTAACAATATATTTGACCTTCAATGCCAGGTCCACAGTGCTCACAGGTAGTGTCTGACAGAAACTTCCAGAAATCTCACAGCAGGGCATTCGTGGGATTTCTTGATATGACCTCAGCACAAATCCTGGAATATGAGTGCAGTGTCTTAACAATTCCAACTCATTTGGGCCAAATGCTTCCTTAAAACCCTGATAGGCCGGGTGCAGTGGCTCACGCCTGTACTCCCACCACTTTGGGAGGCCAAGGCGGGCGGATCACCTGAGGTCAGGAGTTCAAGACCAGCCTGGTCAACAGGGTGAAATCCCAGCTCTACTGAAAATAAAAATTACCGTGGCATGATGGTGGGTGCCTATAATCCCAGCTACTTGGGAGGCTGAGGTGGGAGAATCACTTGACCCGGGAGGCGGAGGTTGTAGTGAGCAGAGATCACACCATTGCACTCCAGCCTGGGTGACAGAGTGAGATTCCATCTCAAAACAACAACAACAACAACAACAACAACACCTGATAAAGTGGGCCCCTTACTTAGAAAAATGTGTCTATGCCCCTCTAGAAAAATGATGTACATAAGCACTGCGGATTTCATAAAAATACTGGTAGAGAGACAGGCAGGAGGAAAAAGAAACATACTCAAAAGTAAGTTGAGTGTGATTTGACTTTCACAGAATGCTATAAAACGGACAACTTGCTACGTGCATTTGCTAGGCAAGGGGCTGTGCTGGTGGGGCAGTCACAAACAGAAGGGCCCACTTTAGCACCAAGTCCATCACATACTGAGCAGGAGATTGCAGCTCCACAGCCTCCCAGTGACTTTTAAGCATTCCTTTTTCTGAAATTTACTTGTTTTATTAAATGCTGAGAATACATTTTGACCAATGTTTATTTTCTATAGTAATATGAGTAGTAGTAATAATATTAGTACTGGTTTTGTCTTTATAACTCTTATTTTTATGGTGTTGATACAAGAATGTTCTTCTCTGGTGACTTGAAGTTTCTGTTTTCTTCTGTTTGTAGTTTGTGATAAAGATCTCAAATGTGTGCTTGTGCTATCTGGGATTACTCTACTTCTGGAATATAATCTAAGAGGGAACACTGCAGAAATGATCAAAGATATATGTATAAGAATGTGTTCATCATGGCAAGCTTTGCAGTAGAAAACAACTGGAAGCAACCTAAATTACAAAAAAAAAACACACACTTAGGAGGCCGAGGTGGGCAAATCACGAGGTCAGGAGTTCAAGATCAGCCTGGCCAACATGGTGAAACCACGTCTCTACTTAAAATACAAAAAATTAGCTGGGCATAGTGGCGGGCACCAGTAATCCCAGCTACTTGAGAGGCTGAGGCAGGAGAATCACTTGAACCTGGGAGGTGGAGGTTACAGTGAACCAAGATCACGCCACTGCACTCCAGCCCCAGCAACAGAGTGAGACTCCGTCTTAAACACACACATACACAAAACTGGAAGAAACTTGGATAGGCAAAATCAACAAATGCTTAAATACATAACATATCCATTGAATAAAGTGCTATGCTGCCACTGAAATGATGTCGGGAAATGATGCATATAAAATGATATTAATGTAGAAAATCAAGTCACAAAAAGCATGTGGTATCAGCCCATTTAATTGAAAGGCACTTAATACTATTACTCCTAATAATCACAGCAGCGTTAATGATAGCCAATACCTGAGTACCGATGCTGTTCTAAGTGCTTTTTGTGTAACATATGTTGAACTGTCACAACATTCTGGGAAGTAGAGCTACCATCATTTTCCAGGTAAGGATGCTGAGGCTTAGAGAGATTCAGGTAAATTGCCTGACACATGCAGCTGAAATACATATTGACTATTGAGAAAACAGAGTTTGTACCAAGAGTGTCAAAGGTGTGTTTTTAGCCCTAAGACATCTACCCTTCCCAAAAAAATCCGGGACTATCCACAGTGCATGGAACTTCGGTTCAGGCAGTACTACTTTGCTGGGGATAGAAATGCTCAGGTGTAGCTGGGCGTGGTGGCTCACACCTGTAATCCCAGCACTTTGGCAGGCCGAGGCGAGTGATCACCTGAGGTCAGGAGTTCAAGACCAGCCTGGCCAACATGGTGAAACCCCGTCCCTACTAAAAATACAAAAAATTAGCTGGGCATCTTGGCACACACCTATAATCCTAGCTACTCAGGAGGCTGAGGCAGGAGAATCGCTTGAACCCGGGAAGCAGAGGTGGCAGTGAGCCAAGATTGCACGACTGCACTCCAACCTGGGCAACGAAGCAAGACTCTGCCAAAAAAAAAAAAAAAAACAGAAGTGCTCAGGTGGTCTCTGTCCAGAACCAGCCAGGCTATGTTTAGTCACCAACCAAATGTCTTTGGCATCATTGAGGGATGGATGTGCCCAGGAATCTCGATTTTCCTGGCACACACACACACCGATGATTATTCTCACCAAGAGGGTATCTGATTTTCACTTGGGGGTTGGTTTCCTCCCTGGCAGGCACCAACTCCCCAGTTGGTTTCCAGAGAAAACATTCAGAAAGTCAAATTTCACTCCTTGGTGCTAGAAAGGAAAAGGTTTATCGGCTGATATGAATAGGCTTCTATTTCCTCAGAATGGAAAGTTCAGGTTTTACAAAGAGGCCATTGAGAAGACAGGGCAGATGCAAATGTAGACCCCATAAATAATATTTTCTGCACTGCATTTCAGCGAGAGTGAAGAACTGCACTCTGGGAAGGGTCCGGGTGTACACCACAGCTGCCCAGGGCCAGAAGGATGGGCACAGGGCTGAGGTCCTTGTGGCCCTGCTGTGTTTGTGTCATGTCTGGCTTAGGGGACCCGAGTGGCACCTCCACCAAAGTCTCCACGATTACAGTTCCATCTCATGGAAACCAGCCCAGACCTGGCTCTCCACTCCTAGGCTGTGAGATCATGAGCAAGCTGCCTGGCTCCTCTGAGCCTCACCTCCCTCATCCATGCAATGGGAATGATAGTAACTGCCTCATGGATTAGTTAGGAGAATTCAGGGAGAAAAGGAAAATAATCAGTATACTTCCCAGAGGCCCAGGGCCTGCAAAAGAGGTGGCTGTCATCATCATTATATACAAGGTATGAGCTGATTTAGTGAGACCACTCTGTTCTTTTCATAATGGTGACTTTTATCTCTGTTATTTTTTATTAGAGAATTCTCTATTAAAGAACAAGGGACAGTGGGGCCACTTATTTTTTTAATGCCTCCATGGAAGTACTTAGAATCAATCACACATAGTCACCCAACCTGGAAAATGCCACTTTCACAAGTGTAAACGCTTAACTGGAAACTGGGTTTCCAGGCACTGACCACCCCAGCACTGGGGGATGGGAAACACAGGTCAGCCGAGCCCTTGGTATCCAGAACAGCTCCCGCGCAGACAGCCTTCAGCTCCATGCAGGCTCAGCTTTTAGCACCTCAAGACAGCGAGCTGACATCTTCATCCTACCTGGCTGAGACGTTGGTGAAATGCATGTAGGATGATATGACCACTCCTATGCGTCCTTTCCCGCCCTGCAGGAGACAAAAGATCAGCTGATTTTCTCTGAAATCCCACAGCAGAGATGTAATTAGAACAGGAAAAGACTCACTAGTGGACAAAATAATAGAGAGCCTGCTTTGGTGGTAAGGCCAGCATTACCCACAGCCTTCCTGTCTGGGAAAGTCAGTACCCAGTGCAACTGGAGTCTCTGCAACAGGGAACCTGCACGCTGGGTGCAAACAGTAAGAGCGGGTGCTAACTGGAGCAGCCGTAGAAGCCCAGGAGGGCAGACCAACACAGCAGCTGCCTGTCATTTTACCCAATTAGGCTGGAAGAAACTGTGCCAGGAGCTGCGGCAATTAGCATGACTTAATTATCCAGGTCAGACAGAAGTGAACGCCTGCCTGCTCACGGGCTGACAATGATCAGGGCTGCAAACACAGCTCAGCATGATGGGACATATATTCCAGCTCACTGGCAGCACTGCCAGCACCTGAGCTCCACATACACCCCCGTAGCCCACCCTCATTACACATAGAGGAACCACTGTCCCAGGCAGAAGTTCTGGAAAAGGACTCACTCAGACCATAACCACAGACACCAACAGCCCAGCCCACAGACCAGCAACACCAGCAGGAGAAGCAGAAACTATTGGACAGGCCACCTTCACCCAGGGCCACAGAGTGCCACCTTCTAGAACATACTCTTACAACCTATAACAGCAGATTGCAAACCACAGCCCAGGAGCTACTTCTGCCCATTACCTACTTTCCCACAACTTGTGAGCTAAGAGTTAGTTTTACATTTTCTAACTATTAAGAAAAAATTTTGAAAAGATAAGATTCCATGCCATGTGAAAATGTGTTGAAGTTCAGATTTCAGTGTCCAAACACAAAGTTTGACTAGAACATGGCCACTCCCATCTGTTTACCTACATCCAGGGCTGCTTTCACTCTTACTGCAGGGGTAGGTTTGAGTATTTGCAGCAAGACCATGGGGACTGAAAAGTGTAAAATACATCTGGCTCTTTTTTTTTTTTTTGGAGACGGAGTCTCACGCTCTGTCCCCCAGGCTGGAGTGCAGTGGCACAATCTCGGCTCACTGTAAGCTCCGCCTCCTGGGTTCATGCCATTCTCCTGCCTCAGCCTCCCAAGTAGCTGGGACTACAGGCGCCCGCCACCATACCCAGCTAATTTTTTGTATTTTTAGTAGAGACGGGGTTTCACCATGTTAGCCAGGATGGTCTCGATCTCCTGACCTTGTGATCCACCCACCTCGGCCTCCCAAAGTGCTGGGACTATGGGACTACAGGCATGAGCCACCACACCCGGCCTAATCTGGTTGTTTTTAAAAATATTTGCCAACCCCTGATCTGGAATCATATAAAGCCAAAAAGGCAGGGCCTCTAATATGTAGCTCCCTAACTTCTTGAGAAGAAACTACTGATCAAATTCAAGTCACAATTCTGATAAGCCCAGTCATACATGAATGTCACCCAGGAGCATCCTTCTCTCTGTCAGTGAAAGTCAAGAGCATGCCTTACAGATACTCAATGCGGGCACTTGATACACTCTTTGCAGCTGAATCCTGGCACGTGCAATTATTAACGGTATGGCTACTAGCATACCTCTTGCATAAAACTATATTTGACAGCAATTCACCTACAAAGAAACAACACCTCAGCCAAAACAGGCACACATGGTGGTGACATTCACCCCATTATCAATCACTTTTGTGGCACTATTTATGGATATATAAAGCAAGTATTTTTTTTCTTTTCTTTTCTTTTTTTTTTTTTTTGAGACAGAGTTTCGCTCTTGTTGCCCAGGCTGGAGTGCAATGGAACGATCTTGGCTCACGGCAACCTCCACCTCCCGAGTTCAAGCGATTATCCTGCCTCAGCCTCCCAAGTAGCTGGAATTACAGGCATGCATCACCATGCCCAGCTAATTTTTTGTATTTTTAATAGAGACGGGGTTGCTCCATGTTGGTCAGGCTGATCTCGAACTCCCGATGTCAGGTGATCCCCCCGCCTCGGCCTCCCAAAGTGCTGGGATTACAGGCATGAGCCACTGCGCCCGGCCTATAAAGCAAATATTAAAAGATCTGAAGGGACAGATAGAAATACCACAACCGTACGGGACTTCAGTACCCCATTTTCAACAATGGACAGATCCCCTAGACAGAAAACCAGTAAGAAAACAGGGTACTCAACCTGCACTTTAGACCAAATAGAACTTACAGACATATACAGAACATTGCATCAGAATATGCATTCTTCTGAAGTGCACACAGAAAGTTCTCCAGCATAGATGGCATGTTAGGCCACAAAACAAACCTTAACGAATTTAAGGAGACTGAAATCATATCCAGTATCTTTTCTTTTTTTTTTTTTAAATGGAGTCTCCCTCTGTCATCCAGGTTAGAGTGCAGTGGCATGATCTCAGCTCACTACAACCTCCACCGCCTGGGTTCAAGCGATTCTCGTGCCTCAGCCTCCCGAGTAGCTGGGAATACAGGTACATGCCACCATGCCCAGCTAATTTTTTTGTATTTTTAGTAGAGACGGAGTTTTGCCATGTTGGCCAGGCTGGTCTCAAACTCCTGACCTCAGGTGATCTGCCCGCCTTGGCCTCCCAAAGTGCTGGGATTACAGGCATGAGCCACCGTGCCTGGCCTCAAGTATCATTTCTGACCATAGTGGTATGAAACTAGAAATGAATAACAGGAAGAATCTTGGAAAATTCGCAAGTTTATGGAAATAAAACAACATACTCCTAAATAACTACTGGGTCAAAGAAAAGAAGTCAGAAGAGAGATTTAGAAATATCTTGGGAGGAACAAAAATTGAAACACAACACACCAAAACTTATGGGATACAGCAAAAGCAGTTGTAAGAGGAAGGTTTATGGCAATAAATGCCTATGTTAAAAGACAAAAAACTCTCAAATAAAAAAACCTAATGTCAGGCCGGGCGCGGTGGCTCATGCCTGTAATCCCAGCACTTTGAGAGGCCGAGGTGGGTGGATCACGAGGTCGGGAGATCAAGACCATCCTGGCCAACATGGTGAAACCCCATCTCTATTAAAAATACAAAAATTAGCTGGGTGTGGTGGCACGTGCCTGTAATCCCAGCTACTAGGGAGGCTGAGGCAGGAGAATCACTTGAACCTGGGAGGTGGAGGTTGCAGTGAGCCGAGATCACGCCACTGCACTCCAGCCTGGTGACAGAGTGAGACTCCGTCTCAAAAAACAAAACAAAACACAAAACCTAATGTTGTACCTGAAGGAACAAAGAACAAACTAAACCCCAAATTAGCAAAGGAAGGAAAAAACAGAGGTCGGAGCAGAAACAAATAAAGGAGAGACTAGAAAAACAGTAGAGAAGATCAACAGAACTAAGGGTTGGGTTTTCTGAAGACTAACAAAATTGACAAATCTTTACCTAGATAAGATAAAAAGAGAAAACTCAAAATCAGAAATGAAAGAGCAGTCATCATAACTGATGCCATTTAAGACACAAAGAAACATAAAAATCTATGAACAAGTACATAGCAATAAATTGGATAACCTGGAACAAACTCATAAATTCCTGGACACATACAACCTACTAAGACTGAATCATGAAGAAACAGAAAATCTGAACAAAACAATAACAAGTAAGGAGATTGAATCAGTAATACAAACTCTCCCACAAAGAAAAGCCCAGGACCTGATCACTTAACTGATGAATTCCATCACTGAAAAAAAAAAGAAAACTTCGCTATGGTTTAAATATTAGCCCCTTCCAAAACTCATGTTGAAATTTAATCTCCAATGTGGCAGTATTGAGTGGTGAGGCCTTTAAGAGATGATTGGGTCATGAGGAACCTTGCCTTCATGAATGGGTTAATACATCTGTGGATTAATTAACTAATGGATTAACCAGTTATCACAGGAGCGGAACTGGTGGCTTTCTAAGAAGAGGAAGAGAGACCTGAGCTAGCACCCTCAGCCCCCTTGCCATGTGATGCCCCATGCAGCCTCAGGACCTCTGCAGAGCCCCCAACAGCAAGAAGGCTCTCACCAGGCGCAGCCCCTTGAGCTTGGACATCTCAGCCCCTATAAATATTAATATATGAAATAAATTCCTTTTCTTTACAAATTACCCAGTTTCACATATTCTGTTACAAGTAACAGAAAACAGACTAATGCAAACTCTGCCAGAAAGCTGAAGAAATGCAAACACTTTCAAACTCATTTTACAAGGCCAGCAGTACCCTGATATGAGGTCTTTCTTAATGAAATAGTAAGTATTTAAGGTTTTGCAGGCTGCAAGGTCTTGTTTCAACCATTCAAACCTACCCCTGCATTGTGTGGGTGGAAGCAGCCATGGATGTACGTGAACAGATGGAGGTGGCCATGTTCCACTCAAACTACGTATGGAACTGAAGTAGGACATCTTCATAAAATGTTCATGTAAATACAGCTCTTATCTCACAGGATGTAGGAAACACAAGAGGGCACGATAGGCTCATGGACTGTTACGTTTTAGTGCAAGCTGCATTCTTTTGGACTTGGAATTGTTCTTAACAAAAATCACAGAATCACTAATTGCACAATTTTCCATGGGTATTCTTCACCATGGACTCAGAAACAAAAGGTATGGTGTGGATGAAATCTCCCAAAAGAACTGCAGGCCATTTCTGGTCAGTCAATAACCAGGGTGTGGAGGGGTGAGGAGGAGACTGCACACACCCACACAAACACAAGCCTCTGCATCACACGGCAGAACGGGAAGCATAGCAGGACCGACCCTCACTCACTCTGTTCCCGCCCAGGCTGAGACAGGCCCAGCTATGCTAGAAATTCCTGGCATGTGTGGAAGGAAACGCGCATTCTGCAAAGCAGGCGGATTTCGTCAAATGTCAGCGATTTCACCCCCGCAGTGATGATGATGAACTTCTGTTAACATCGACATCAGCAATTTCAAATTAAAAGAGGGCTTATCTCTCAGGGCACAATTTCTAAGCGTTTCAAAAATGGTTTACATGGCACCAGAAGAGGGCAAGCCATTAGCAAATCACTTCTGAGAAGTTTCAACATGTTCCCATGAATTCCACTAACAAGAGCTGTCCAGAAAGCCGAAAGTTGCTTAGCAAAAGGATGCATTTTAGAAAGCTCTAGGTGGTCCCCACTAGGACCCATATGTTTTAAATAATCTCATCATTTCTTTCAATTTCATTTAAAAAATTGAAGTGAACAACAACTAAAATGGAATAAATGGCCAAGGATGGCACTTTTCAAGTCCAGCAACTCCAAGAGACTTATGACAATGCAGCAAGCAGCAGGTCTGGGTGTGCCCTAGAACCTGCACTTTCCACAGGTGCTGCTACTGGGCCCAGGCTCACAGGTCAGGAATGCTGCTTAGAACAGCTTGCTACCTGATCCTGGGCAATGATGATCCATCAATATCAGGCTCACTGTGTCAAAATCACCACACCAAGCCTGAAAAGCATAGGTTGTTTTAATTAACAAGAATTATATTTATTTAAAAGTCCGTCTGTCTGTCTCTCTCTCTCTCTCTCTCTCTCTCTCTCTCTCTCTCTCTCTCTCTCTCTTTCTCTCTCTTAGTTTGCACCAAAACACAATTTGGGTGAAGGATCCATAATCTAAAATAATACTTGAAAAGATCAGGTCATCATAGACGATTTGGTGGTCCTAATGGGTGTACCTGTCCATTTGGGGGGAAAATATGATCAAGTTAGATGTGAGGAAAGAGACAACACCAGAGAGAAGCAAATAACATCTGTGTGCCCCTGATGGAAGTTTTCTGCACATCAAGTGGTCATCATATGCCTTACAGCTGTAAACACCATCCACAAGCCAGCCTACCTAGTGCCTTTGCAGGAAAGATATACTGAGAGTCTAATATAACTCAAAGGGAAGCTTCTTTCAAACTAAATTCCATAATACAATGGATTTCTGTGCAGTTTTTTAGTGTAAAAGAGTCCGGAAGAAAAAAAAAAAACATTTCTATCTTGAACCCGTCAACACTTCCTAGATACTTTGATGGTCCTAAGAATGCTTTGTCAAACACACAAAATAGGGAGCTGCCCATTAATGAACAGTGACCCCAGCCCACTGGCTACATCCTTTCCCAAAGGATTCCTCCCTGACTCAAGGTGTGACTGGGATAAGAGCTTTTCTCTAATAGTAAGTTTCTGGCAGGAGGGTTAAGCTTCACACACTTACCCCTCAGTGAGTTTGCTTTCAGTCCAACCCCTTTCAACACCAATCACATTTGAGGAGCAGTACAAAGCAGATGAGAAAACTGGGAATTAAGAGGAAAGATCCCAGGAGGTGGGAGGAGAAAGTATGGAAGGAACCCGATGCAGCCAGGAGGATGAGTGCCCACCAGCTATGCACCTGGGCTGCCGGCATCCACCAACACTGCTGGGGCTGACACACAGACAGTCCTGGCCACTCTGTGAAGATGCACAGGCCATGCCTGCACTGCAATGGCTCCACGTGGAAAGGACGACGTGTTTACTGCAATGGCATCATGCCATCATCTAGTCCATCAACTGATTACCATAACTCAAGACGGCATGGAAAGTCTGACACAGTCCATCTGAAAAGGGCATACATAGCTCTTTTGAAAAGGAGGGCTTTCCATGAAAAATAAAATTTAATAAAAATGAAATGATTTGCTCTCATAATTGTGGTCAATTTGGGGTCAACAGTTTCAAATGTCCAGCTACACATTCAGGGACCACAATCCTATAAATTCTAAAGCCAAACTTGGGGAAGTGTGATAACTCTTTGTTTCCTTCTTTAAGAGCAAGTAGGAAAACCTAAAGACAAACCCATAAGGAGCACATCGCACCAGCTCAAAGCGGAAATGTGCTCAGATGCAGCATTGGTCTCCATCTCAACTCCAAAGGCTGAAGCCCAGCCAGACCCCCAAATGTGAGAGGGGCGCGCTCACCCTGCAGTGAATGACGACCACATGCTGGGGGTTGCTGTTCAGCCAGGACTCTTGCGCCTTGCATATGGTACACATCTTATCCAGGGGCGGTGCGTGGAGCTCTGGCCAGCCCACATCCATGATCTGCAACAAGAAAGGGGAGTTTCCTCAGTTTCCATTTCCTGAAACCTTCTGAGGCCATCTCACAATGACTTCTTTCATCATCAATACATTTCATTTGGGAGTAAAGAACATGCTGGGTGACCCTTTCCTAAAACTCAGTGAGCATGAGGATCAACTTCCTTCACTGGGAAGAAAAAATAAAGCATTATACTGCCCATGTGATGCCTCTTCTTCCAGGGGCTCATCTGCTCTTCTGCAGCTGGGGTGACAATTCTAGAAAGGTCTTTGAGTTGCTGATGGTGCAGGTTGTGTGGAGAGGGCCGCAGTCCAGTGAGATCGCAAACAGGAGTCCTAGGCCCAAGCTGCTGCCAAAATCTCCCCACTCAGGTTAAAATCCCAGTTTGGAGAGTGCAGCCAGCCATCTCCCACACACCGTGCGGACAACACCTCAGAGACAATCTCCTGGAAAGGCAGCACTTAAGGAGGAAGCACCTTCAAAACCCTAATTAAGTTTGGTGCTTGGACAAAGAAAATCACCACCATGTGCTAAAGACACAGTGACTCGGTGCAGAACTGCAGCTCTGAGCGTCCTGAGGCACACACAAGTCCACAGTGGCCCATGGTGGCCACACGGGGGTGTTGCTTTTCCTTTGATTTCCTTTTGTCAGTAGGGCAAGGACAAGGAGCTCTATCTTATGATGAAAGTCGTAGAAATAGTGTAAGACTGTTGGAAATTTCAGAAAGTTGCCAGGAAGTAGGAAAAGTCACTACCCCTGCCACCACTCAAAGATAACCACTGCAATGTTTTCATGAATCCCTTAGTCTCTTTTCTGTATACATTTAGCATAATTGAGATACTATTATACATAAATTCTATACTCTGCTATTGTTAACTAGTATTAAAATAGGCAACTTATCATGTTTCTGCTTTGTTACTCTAATGGCTGCAAAATATTTCAACATATAGAATATACATACATATATGTACCACAACTTATGTTGACTCAGTCTTAAAATTATCCCAAACTGCTGTTGAAAATGATCATGAAGGGTGAGGGGCAAGGGGAATGAGAGCATTAGGACAAATACTTAATGCATGAGGGGCCTAAAACCTAGATGACAGGTTGATAGGTGCAGCAAATCACCATGGCATATGTGTATCTATGTAACAAACCTGCACGTTCTGCACCTGTATCCCAGAACTTGAAGTAAAATTTGAAAAAATTTTAAAAATTTTTTAAAAAATGGAAATTATCATGAAAGGAGTGGATTAGTATGACCATAAAGAGATACTAGCAGAAGAGAGCCCCATGCTGATGGAAATGTTTTGTCTCTTGTTTGTGGTGGCTTAACAAATCTATACACATGATGCAGTTTAGATTTATTCTATACATATATTTGTTATAGATTTGTTCCACGCATATATATATGCAGTATATATGAAAGATCCCAGCAGGCGGGAGGAGGAAGCATCATGTGTATAGATTTGTTCTATACATATATATGTAGTATTTATCATCTATACACACGATGCCGAGAAACACACATGTACGCAAAACCAGGGAAATGTGAGTGAGGTCCGTGGACTATACCAATGCCAACTTCCTGACCTAGATATTTTACTGCTAGTGTTGTAAGATTCTCCCACTGGAAAGACTGGGTGAGAAGTACAGGAGATCTCTGTATTATTTTCACAACTTCCTATGAATCTCTAACTATTTCAAACTGAAAAAAAAGTAATTAAAATAATTGATATGAACAATTCCTAATACTCTTTATCAAGTCACATTCCACAAAGACTAGTAGCAAATTATTTTTGCACAAAATAAGCATTGTTTACATTTTACAAAATGCAGAATATAAAGGGATGAACTCTATACCTTTGGGTTAAGCTTCGTAAGGTCATATCTCTTTTCTGAAAGGTTTAATACCTATAAAAGAGAGGAAAAAATGCCTTGCATAAAATAGATTTTAATATTTTAAAAATTAATACTTTAATTTTTATTTAATTTTAATTAATACTAATTTTTTAAAAAAATATCTAAAATCTTCACACTCACAAATCAGGGGGGAAAAAAGCTTTTAGACAAATCCTTGACATCAGAGATGAAAGGAGAAAACACATTGCATTTTTACATGATGTTTCCCTTCCAGGTACCGAGGATCAGAAAAGATTGAAAAATACAGACGTGTGTGGTCACAGAATAAAAAACAAATAAAATAAATAAGATAAGGATGGCATACAGAACCCTTACACATAAAGTCTATATTCTACTTCTTCAACTAGTATTAAACCAGGCGATTTACTGTGTTACTATTTTTTTTTAATTCTCATGGCTACAAAATATCCCAACATATAGGATATATATATACACACACACGTATAAAATATATAATATAAAATATATATACACATATATATAAAATAAATACCACGGTCTTGCTCCTGACAACACAAACTGACCCAATAGAGAGGTGGTACATGGTGGGGAAGGCTGTCCCTCCTCTATGGCCTGGTGGCCCCAGGCCTGGAAAGGGCTGAGTTCATGCCCGGCCAAAAGCCACGGCCTAAGTTCACTGAAAAATCACAGCCATTTGTGGAACCTTGCTAAATACTCAAGTAGTTCAAAATGAAAATAATAATAATAATAATGTTCCAGCAGCAAGGAGCCTTAAAAATTAACTAAACATCCCTCTCACTTCAGAGTCAGAGATGTGAGGAAAGTGGAGGGTGGGGGCTTGTCCTGGTCACCCAGTAAGCCCTGTTTATGACAAGGGGGGACGCTGCTTTGTGACCCACAGTTCATTTCTAACCCTGCACAAGAAAAAGATCCCTGCCATAGCCATTTTGCAGGGAGAGCTCTGGCCCTGACAAGGCCCCACAGACAGGTGCTGGCCAGGGCTCCAGGCCCTCTGCATGGTCTCTTTGGGGAAGGTGGACTGGGGAAGAGGGGAAGGATGGCCAGAGAGGAGACTCGGGATGAGCTGACCAGCCTGGGAGTGTCTTCCAAAGGAAGGAGCCGTGGTCCTGCAGAGCACACCGCCTCAGTGATGAAGGAGGAAGCCCTGAGGAGGAGAGGGCCCCTGGTGAGAGGCACCACCATCAAATGGGGCTTGGCCACCACTTCCTGTCCATCACCAGGTCACAGACAAGATGGGCTTCAAGACAAGAGAGGCAGGAGCCTGAGTGAATCAAGGATCGGGGAGGGGTCAGGACACAGGTAGCACCTGGGCCAGGGCTGCTCTGGCATCAGACGGAGGCCACATCCTACTCTGCCACCTGGGTCCACCTCTCCCAGCCACTGGTGCCCCAGTCATTGGAGCAGACCAACAAGGAAGACAATGACCACCTTGTAGGTTTGCAGGGCAGATTAGCTTTACCACAGATAAGGAGGCCTCCTTACTAGAGATAACAAGGCAGGTAGAGAGAGGGTGCCAGGGAGCTGTCATTCAATCCCATTAGTGACTGCTGACAGCAGAAGGAAGTCAGCCTCCACCTGGGCTACGAACCATGGGAACAGAAAACAAGGGGCCAATCAGAGGGTGAGAGATGGTGAGAGGCTGTTCTGTATTATTCCTCAGATGTGGCTCCACCATCAACTCGACACATGTGTTTTGAAAATCAAGCTGTCTCCTTGTCTCCAGGGCAGCCCCTGGTTTCTTGGGTGCCCACCTAATTTGTCTTCCTAATTTCTGGCTCAGGAGGAGAGTCACAAGTTTGTCTTTCGATACCAGGGATGCAGCAAGGGAGCGCAAGGGTGGCTGGCTGGGGACATGTCCCAAGGCACTGGGGAGCCGGCCTCACTGATGAATGCAGGACAAGGCAACAGCCATCCCTGCGGTCAGCAGTCGTGTGTCCCTGAAAGCTACCTACAGAGACACATAAGTCTCCTCCCCAGGCGTGGCAGCAGAGAGACAGAGGATGAAGGTGCCACGGACAGCTGTGTGAGCCCAGGCCCTTGAGCTTCTCCCTCATGTGTAAACCAGTGTTCTGTGAGTGCCCATCCCTACACAGTGCCTGCTGCAGAGCCTGCCCAAAGGCTCCCAGAGCCGCCCACCGCTCACCAGGTAGTTGTCCCCGTGCTTGGACTTGAGCATGCGCGTGACCTCCTGCAGGTTGTGCAGGTAGGACTCCTCAGAGCAGCCGGCAGGGAAGGACACAGCGATGATGCGCTCCGTGATGTAAGTGAGGTCCAGCCCATGGCCCTCCTCCATGGTGGGACTCAGGATGACGGGCCTGCGAGAGAGCAGTGGGCAGATCAGAAACAGGGTAAGGAGGCAGCAGACACTCATCCTCTAGGAAAAAGGTGAAGACGACAGACACTCATCCCCTCGGTGTTCACACCAGCACCTGGGCGGCCAGCTACGGGAATTTACAGTGTGCGCAGCCTCTGTGCTGTGTTCCCATAACAGCGGGCAGTGTGGGGAGGGGCACAAGATTGAATTTTCCTAGCAGGGCATGACAGGGTACCGCAAGCTGCGGTCAGGGAACGCACAGAGAGAAAGCAACTCAGAGCAGTGACGCATGGGCTCAAATGCAAAAGCACGAAGGCGGGAAGGACTTTTTGTGGTTACACTGGGAGCAGGAACAGGGTTCCAGGCGGGACTCCTGGAGTGGGAGCCTCAATCCTGCTCTGAGGTGTCAAGGTCGGCATGAGGGGGCACCGGGAGGGGGCCAGGAGGAAGCGGAGATGGTGTGAGCAGAAGCCAAACATCAGTAAGCAGCTCCTCGTGTCCGTATGCGGCATCCTGGGGCAGGTGCGGCCAAGGAGGAGGCTGGTGAGGTGGCCAGCTATGGTCGTGGAGGACCCTGCAGGCCCAAGAAGGAGGCAGGACCTCACGTGGAAAGGGGACCAGCTGGGGCATAATCAAAGTGGCCTTTCATCTACTGAGCAGCAACTCAGCAGACTCCTATCAGAAGGCTAAGAGCTCCATGGGGCCCCGCTGGGACCCCACCCAGCTAGCCACAGGCCAGGTGGATGCAGGGTAGAATGTGGGGCTGGCCACCCAAGCAGGTGCCCAGGTGGCCAGGGCAGGCCCCCAAGTGTGAGATGAAGACTGTGGAGGAGGGAGGAGGGAAGAGGGCAGAAATGGTCATGTCATGGCCAGCAGGCTGAGGACTTGGGCAGGACTGGCAGCGTGGAGCCAGGCACCCAGTGTGACTGGAGACAAGGGCCTCCCACAGACCACAGATTCTCCACCAGCCCTGTGGGCCCCAGGGAGGCCTGAGCCCCTCCCAGGAGTGCTCCTAACATTAGGGCTGAGGGTGGTATCCAGGAGGAGGTGGAAAAGGTTCCAGGGAGAGGGGATGGGGTCGAACCCAATCGGTGCCCCCATGAGGTAAAGCCAGAGGCATGGGTGCACGGGACGTGTCCTTAAGTCCCTCCAAAGTGCTGCCACCAGCTTTGGGGTTTTCATTTTTACTACTCCTATGTGTTTCTCTCTTTCTTTTAATTTTGGAAAAATTCAAAACCATATAAAATGGTTTTGCAAACCTCCATGTACCCACAGCACCTAACTTCAAAATTACCAACACACAGCTAACCTTTGTCCATCACTATCCCCAGCAATCTCCTCCACGACTTTGATTGCTTTAAAGCAATCCCAGATACTATGTAATTTCACTTATAAATCTCGCAGTATTGATTTCTAAAAGGTAAGGGCACTTTTTGATTAAAATGTCTACAATGCCATTATCACACCTCAAAAAGAAATAATAACATCAAACATCCAATACCATACATTTATTTTTATTTTTTCGAGACAGAGTCTCGCTCTGTCGCCGGGCTGGAATGCAGTGGCGCAATCTCGGCTTACTGCAATCTCTGCCTCCTGGGTTAAATGGATTCTCCTGCCTCAGCCTCCCGAATAGCTGGGATTACAGGCATGCGCTACCATACCCAGCTAATTTTGTATTTTTAGTAGAGATGGGGTTTCACTATGTTGGCCAGGATGGTCTCGATCTCCTGACCTTGTGGTCTCCCCACGTCAGCCTCCCCAAGTGCTGGGATTACAAGCGTGAGCCACTGTGCCCGGCCCATACATTTATTTTTTAAGGTTGATTTGTTCAAATCAGCATCCAAACAATTTCCAAGGATTTTGTTTTCTCTACCTTATTTATCAGACATGGATTTAATTCCAATTCAAATGTATTGAACACTGTTAGAACAGAAATAAAGCACTTCCTACGGTCATGAGGATCCATAGTGAGTGCCTCTCCAGAATATGCTGGCTCAGGGCCCCCATCATCTGCTGTAAAGGGGCTCTTGCCAGCACACCCTGGAGTCTCCCCCAAAAGTGACACTTGCACAATCAGGCCTCAGCAGTGCAATTATTTATTCAAAGACAATCACAGGTGTTTCTACAACCTGGACTTCTGACCCTGACACGGCATTTAGAAACGGATAGAAAACCTGGCCTGTATCACCTTTGATTGGCAATGTTTACAACCAAAACAGAAATTATGATTTCTACAGAAGAAAATGATGCCATGCCCAAGTTTCCTCTGTGGAGAGCTGACCTACAGCCAGAGACACAGGAATGAATGACCCACACAGACACTCACCGCAGAGGTTTATCACGGCAGAGAGAACTGGACAGCGTGGAACTCCCTGGAGCCTGCAAATAACAAAACAAGGGTCATTTTGAAGTTTCCTTTCCTGCCAGTCTACATGACAGACACCACTGAGAGGGAACAATGACAGCTGTCCCACAGTTTAATCATAAACAGCAAGTCAATCATAACTACTGGCCCACCTTATCACCTCAGAAGGGTCTACACCATGTTGTGTGATTCAGCTCACCAGAGGATGCGATGCCACTAACCAGCATCAGGATGGGCTTCCACAGGAGCCAGTGAGGCCATCCTCCAGTCAGGGCAAGGTAGGCATTGCTTGGCCTGCAAACAGTGCCCTGCCCTCCAACACAGGAGATGCCAGATGACACCAGCGCTATTACTATCATGGCTGCTATTATTTACTTGATAGAACCAATTAATGAGTGACTTTCAGGAATTCTCAATTATACCTACTCTTTTTTAAAGAGCCTATTCAACAGGGAGAAAAGACTCGGGTTATAATTACTTTATAATTATATAACCCTTCCTTGTGTGTAAGGGTTGTTATATACTACGGTGACAGAGATCTACTATTTCAGGAAAAATGCCCAGCAACTGTGTAAGTAAGAAGGCTCTCCAATATTTCAGAAGCGAGGAAATTGGGGCTCAAAGAGGGAAGCGATCTTGTCAGATGGCAGAGGTGAATGGGGAAACCCAGACACCCCCTACAGGGCTCCCTCAAAGTCTCTTTCTGCCCCAAGCCAGGTAATGCTGCACACAGGAGCCCAGAGACCCCCGAGCTGGGGGGACACAGAGCCTCCGGCACTCCTCCTGCTCCCCGATCAAAGCAGGCCCACAGACACCACCATCAGAGGCATCAACACCCCCGATCACACTTGGGATCCCACTCAGGCAGGTGCAGCTCACCTGGACTCCTTAGGCAAGAAATGAACAGAAAACAAATTCTATGTATATTTCGGAGACCAACAATACAGATGTTTTCCTGAAATCATACCAATGCAAAGCCTAGCACCAATTCCAAAACCACAGAGATCATCGTCTCAGCCTCCCAAGACAGGGGCAGGATCTAGGGGCGTGCTCTTCAGTTCTACACCAAGGTGCCGGCAAGCTCAGCCCTGGGTCCACCTCCTCGTTGCTTTTCCTGGGCAAGCCCCTTGGCCACTCCACTTCTTTGTCTCCTGCCTTTTGAAGTGAGAATAGTAACAGACAGGGCCAGTCTCATGGAGCTGTCCAGGGATTCACTGAGGTAATTCTGTCAATGGCTTGGAACCCAGCCTGGCACCGCATGGCCACTGCCCGTGCTGGGCAGACCTGGTCAAGTGAAGTCCCGTGGTCTCCAGACCCCGCCCACCCCTGACTTCTGAGCTGCACCCCCTGCTCATCCCCTGTGCCCACAAAGCTGCAGGAGGCTCTAAACATGTTCCTCTGATCTTCTCAAAGCCCTAACCCAAAGCCTTTCACAGCTCAGACTAGACAGCTACAAAACAGGAGACTACTCTTTTGCCTAGTAGAGCAGCAAAAATAAAAATCTTGAAAACATTTTTTAAAGTTTTGGTGAAATATAAACAGATGCAAGATTTCAGAGGACAACTTGTCAGTGTGTATAAAAAGTATTTAGAATACGGCCGGGCACAGTGGCTCGCACCTGTAATCCCAGCACTTTGAGAGGCCGAGGCGGGCAGATCACTTGAAGCCAGTTCAAGACCACCCTGGCCAACATGGTGAAACCACGTCTCTACTAAAAATACAAAAATTAGCCTGCGTGGTGGCGCACACCTGTAATCCTAGCTACTCGGGAGGCTGAGGCACAGGAATCACTTGAACCTGGGAGGAGGAGGTTGCAGTGAGCCGAGATCGTGCCACTGCACTCCAGCCTGGGCAACAGAGCAAGACTCTGTCCCAAACAAATAAACAACAACAAAAAAAGTATTTAGAATACAATCCCAGAGGTAAACTGAATGCACTAAAATGAAGTCTCCAAAAAGGTAAGGAAATGATACATCAAAAACCCGTTTAGGTTAATTCATACAATCTGTACATGTAACACTCAAATTCAAGCAGCTCAGATGCAATCCTAATAGAGCCAATCCCATTGTGGGGAAACTCAGCTTAACCAGCGTCCCATTTAATTCAAAAAAGTATTCAATAAGCCAACATCTCAGGGGAGAACAGCAAGGAGTCTGATCGACCATGGTCCTGGGTCTTACATGAACCCACCAGGATCTGACTATATGTGTCCCACATCTTCACCAGACCACACATCCAAAATACAGTGACTCCCATTGCAATGCCATGCTGGAGTACACTGGCCCAGTTCCTACAAGTGGGCTGTCGCTTCAGACCCTATGTCGCGCTTATCATTTGACCGTGAAAGACTGGCATGCAACTTAACATATCAACAGCATTATATAACTCATTGGGCAAAACTATTTAACTCTCACATGACACATCATTCCAAGATTACAACCACACAAATACGTGACTGCTCACTGCCGGCACCAACGTGATGGGGTAGGAGTGTCACTGTCCCTCAGGCGGGGCCCTCACGGCAGGAGGGAAGGAGGGAAGGGTCCCAGAAGGCATGAGGACTCTGCTGTCCCTGACGGAACCCAGGGCCCATTTCCTCAGCTGCAGAGTGAGAAGGGCAGGTCAGACAGACCCACGGGATCTTCTCAATCCAATAATCTCTGAATCCAATTCAGCATTATACGCCTCGATACAGTAACTCCAATGTTCAAACCCCGAAACCATACAAATTGCAACCACTGCCAAAAAAACAAACAAAAAAAACCTTCTAAACCAATAGTTACATAATTTCTAAGGTCAAGGCCAATGGAGGAAACTGTAATCTGTGCTATCACCACAGGGAGGCCCCAGCACCTGAGCTGGTGAAAAGTCAGAAAGTGTTGAATTGCACAAAGTTGCTTACATGAAGTGTTCGGAAATGCAGGGTTCCTGTAAAGTGTCCCAGCATTGCCCAGAGACACTCCTTCCTTAACCTCTGTATTGGGAAGAGGGGCAGGAAGGAGGAATTCAGCCCGTCCCCCAACATATCCAATTTCCTATGTAAGTCTACATCCACTTAAAATCGAGGCGAGAAACCCAGCACATCTCAGGGCCACCCTCCAAGAACACAGAGAGCTCGACACCCACTCAAATCCCCAGCCCCAGACCCGCATCTGTCCACCTCATGCCTCCAGATGTGCAAACCCAGGTCTGGCCACCTCCAAGGCATGTGGTGCTCAGCAGCTTCCATAGCACAACCCTGAAGAGCACTGCACGGAGCCCAGCAGAAACCCCAGTAAGCAGACATCACCACCCCTATGTTACATGTTACGGGTTAGTAACATAGGGATGGTGATGAGGAAATGAGGATTTGGTGGGCAGACGTGTTGGAATCCCACAGTTAAGCTGCAGTAGCACCTTCTGACGCCAAAACTCTGTTCTCCTTCCATCTCCTGGCTTTCAGGTGGTCCACACCCTCTCCTGCACAGGCTGCCCCTGAATCACATGAACATCAGTGAGGATAAAAGACTCTTGCTTGGGGGAGCTGTTCTAGCCCTGTGCCAAAAAGGGCAGAGAAACTATGGCCCTTCCATCACTTCCAAGTCAGCGTCTGAGATCTCATGTGACTAAAATCCCCCTGAATCATTCAGGGGTTAAATCTGGAACCAAGTAGAGGACATGCCTATGACAGGTCCCCCTGACACACTGGGGTAGAACCCCCTCAGCTGCTTTGACTTGGACTAAAATGAGAACCAAGCCCCATACTGAACTGGAACTGCCGCCAAGAGTTTACAAAATATTGTGCTTGTCAAGAGGAGACTCAGGGATACGATGTCCCTGTAAGTCTTTATTTGAAAGTAAACAATACACCTACACTTGGGTTGCACAAATCTAAACCCTGTGTGTGCACCATAATGCATTTCATGACTGAAGGATGACTGAGAAACTAACTTGCTATAGGTTATATTAAACCTGGCTCCTGAGAAACCCGAAATCCTAACCTCATACGAGGTTTAAAAAACTCTCTCTACTTGTAGGCACCAGTCCTGCAAATCTATGTTGCAAACTCACTCTCTAGGTGTTTTTTGTTTTGTTTTGTTTTGTTTTGAGACAGAGTCTTGCTGTTGCCCAGGCTGGAGTGCAGTGGCACGATCTCAGCTCACTGCAAGCTCCACCTCCCAGGTTCCTGCCATTCTCCTGCCTCAGCCTCCCAAGTAGCTGGGACTACAGGTGCCCGCTACCATGCCCAGCTAAGTTTTTTGTATTTTTAGTAGAGGCAGGGTTCCACTCTCTAGGTGTTTTGAAAAGAGAGCTGCCCGCTCACGTCCTCAGAAGCCTTCCCGAGCTGTGGTTTCCTTGTGGACCCTATCGCCGATGTCAATCAAATCCAAGCCCTTAGTGATTAGAGTTCCCATGAGATAGAAACACAAGTTGCTTCTTTTGTTCTCTTGTTTTCCAGGGTGAAAAAACCCAGACAGCAAAGCCTCCCACCCAGCCTCTGCCCAGCCCATGCCTCCCTCACCTGTGTCCCTGTTGGCATGCTCTTATCACAGCCTTCAACACCCAAATAAGAGAAAGGGAAAAGGGAGGCCCAGGTAGAATGTGTGGTTAAGGTTAAACCTGCAAAAGGTAAGCCTGCAAAGACCGCCCTGTTCCAGGCTGCCTTTTTTTTTTTTTCTTTTTTTTTTTTGAGTCAAGCTCTCACTGTCGCCCAGGCTGGAGTGCAGTGGCGTGATCACGGCTGACTGCAGCCTCTCAGTGACTTCTCGGGCTCAGATCATCCTCCCACCTCATCCTCTCAAGCAGCTGGGACTACATGCATGTACCACCAAATACGGCTAATTTTTGTATTTTTTTTGTAGAGATGGGGGTCTCGCCATGTTGTCCAGGCTGCTCTGACGCTCAAGCAATCCACTGGCCTCGGTCTCCCAGAGTGCTGGGATCACAGGCATGAGCTTCCGTGCCCGGCCAGACTGCTCTTTAGAAGCATTTTCCTTCTACAGGTCCTGGAGCTCATCCTGGTCACATGACAAACTGGCCCCATGGGCTCAATGAGGTCACTAAACTCCCTTTCTCTTCTGGTAAAATGACAGCTGTGGATCAAACACTTGGAGGTCATCCCAGCCCTGGACTCCCTGAGTCAGTAAGTGAAAAGCGAGGAGAGGCATTCCTCAGATAAAAAATTAGATGCACTGCCTGGAGGGTCATTCTGGTTCCACATATGTTTGTTTGTTTGTTTGTTTGTTTGTCTGTTTGTTTTGAGATGGAGTTTTGCTCTGTTGCCCAGGACAGAGCACTTCCTAGTGTGTCACAGCAGTGGGTGAGAGCAGACTAAGCAGCAGGAAGGCAAAAACACCTATTTTGGGAGAAAGTAGCCCAGCCTTATGGCAAAGCACACGGGCTCCACATCAGGCAGTCTGGGTCCAAGTTAAGGGTCCACTGCTTGGCACCTGCAGCCTCAGGAAAGGTCCTCTACTCGCCTCGGCCTCATCTCCCTCCTCTTTCCAGGACTGTGCGCTCATGTCCCGACCTCACCTTGGAGTTAGCAATCCACGCAAGGCACACTAGGGCAAACCTGCTTTTCACAGTGGCCCTATGGCACATGGTCCTGCAGTGACCCTACAGTTCTCAGTCCCGCTGTGCCCTCCTGCAGGGTGCCATCCTGCAGTGCGCTATCCTAGCACACCCTAGGCTTCACCCTAAAGACCCTACCCTAAAGCCTCATCCCATCCCACAGTGCCCCACCCCACCACACGCCATTTGCCAAGACCAGCAGACAACTTTAGAACATGTGATGATGCTCGCTCTAGTATCTCTGTGAGAACCATGCTTTCCACTGTGAACTGCGGCTTCTTGCTCAGGAGGACAGGCCTGATCAGAAGGAAGACCTGAGCTTCAAAGAGTCTTTCTGCACATCTGGGAGCAGACCAAGGGAAGAGCCAAGCACATCCACCTAAAGAAGGCAGAGAAGACAGCAGGAGGCCAGGGGCCCTGGCAGAAGAAGGGGAGGCCGTGGACTGCTGGGACTGAAAGGGCCACTGGAGATTCCCTAAGGCCACTGCCAAAGCACATTTCCAGAGCAGCCATCCCTGGAGCTGCTCCCTTGGCTGTCACATCAACACCATGGCCACCACCCAGGCAGGAGTAAGCACACTCACCAGAAAGCCAGCAGCCTCCTCTGCACTCACCCATGTGGGGCATGCAGAGGGGGAGCACAGGGAGGAGGGAAGAGTGAAAGACACAGGCCCCATTCCCTCCGCAACAAAACTTCCTTGAAGTCCATGACGTCCCAGGGAGACATGGGATCCTCCCCAGGCGGGGTGGGATCCCAGCTGGTTTGATGTTCCTCTCCACAGGTGAGGATCTGGGAGCCCCCACCTGACAGGAAGGTTAATTTCGAGACAAGCTTGTAATCAATGAGAGCCCAACTCTGGTGGGAATTCGATTTTTTTTTTTTTTTTTTTTTTTTTTTTTTGAGACAGTCTCACTCTGCCACCCAGGCTGGAATGGAGTGGCACGATCTCGGCTCACTGCAACCTCTGCCTCCTGGGTTCAAGCGATTGTCCTGCTTCAGCCTCCCGAGTAGCTAGGATTATAAGCACCCACCAACACACCTGGCTAATTTTTGTATTTTTAGTAGAGACAGGGTTTCACCATGTTGGCCAGGCTGCTCTCGAACTCCTGACCTCAGGCAATCCACCCACCTCGGCTTCCAATGCTGGGATTACAGGCGTAAGCCACCGCGCCCAGCCAGAATTTGGTTCTTTTTTAACCTATGTCCCTCGACTGCTTGTTTGAACAAATCAACAGTTTCCAAAACCTCACAGTATAGTAATGAAATCTGGCATCAGACAGACCTGGGTGTGAGTTCCACACCACCTGCCAGCTGCAGAATCTTGGGCCAGGGCACTCATGAGCCTCAGTGACCCCATCTGTGGAGCGGGATAATGATGTCTCCCTTGTGAGGCTGTTCACAGAATAAAGACAAAAATGTCCAATGCCTGCCTGAGACTAACAAGCCAGCCTTGCTCACTGCAGATTGTCCCTGAGCCTTGCACTGTATGTTGCCAATGCATCCAGTTAAACTGTACAGAATCTCCATTGCCCAGGGAAGTCACTGCTCGACGTTCAGCAAGCACTGTGCGCCTGGCATGGGTGCGTATCCTGCAGGTGGAAGGCAGTCTGAAGAGTAGAGTCAGCTGCAGCAAACCAAGCCTATGTCGTGCAATTAATGCTAGTGCGGCATTTCAAATGGAGCATCCTTCACTGACGTCCCATTGCCATGGGGTGAAAGGCAGGTGCTCAGCCTGGTCCTCAGAGCCCTGGGTGAGCCAGCCTATGCCTCCTCGTGTGCCTCCCTCACTCCCTGTCCCTACCTTACCTGCTGTGCTTCCTCCTGCCCCAGGTTCTTTGCACATACCACACAGTTTAGAATGCTCCTCATTCATGTATCCCAGCTTTACCTGGTTAACTCCTGTGATTTCTCAAGCACTTGGCTCAGATGGCAACTTCCAGCAAAGCATAATCTGATCTCCCTACCCGACCTGAGTCACATGTTCCTTTCTACTTTGGTGTCCTTTCTGTTTTGTTTTTGTTTGTTTGTTTGTTTGTTTGTTTGTTTGTTTGAGACAGGGTCTCACTCTGTTGCCCAGGCTGGGGTGCGCTGGGGTGATCTTGGCTCACTGCAACCTCCATCTGCCGGGTTCAAGTGATTCTCCTGCCTCAACCTCCGGTAGTGGGGATTACAGGCACCCGCCACCACACCCAGCTAATTTTTGTATTTTTAGTAGAGATGGGGTTTCACCATGTTGGCCAGGCTGGTCTTGAACTCCTGACCTCAGGTGATCTGCCCCTCGGCCTCCCAAAGTGTTGGGATTACAGGCGTGAGCCACCACGCCCAGCCCTGGTCTATTTTACTGTGCCGACCACAACTGCAAGAAAACAACCAACCGTGAATTCTCGTCTGAGCTCTACAGCCCCCTCCCATGCGGATCCAGCAGAGGCACTGGCAGTCTAGCTCCCAGAGGTATCTCTAGCCTCTGGGGCCGCACTCTGCACACAATAGCCACCCAGCACAGCAGTCTGTAGAATGAAGAAAGGAAGAAACGAACCACTAATCCCAAAGTGGCTGTGGAGTCATATGGCCATCTGAAGAGGCATGAGGATGCTGTTATTAGATTTCAATAACAGACAGCTAGTTAGCTTTAGTTTTGGGTTAACAAAAATAAATGTACCCATTGACTTTAACAGGCTTATCTAAAAGAAGAATAGGATGAAAAGCAGTGACATCTGCTCCTTCCCAAGGTTATAACATGGAATAACTGGGGCCTATTTAGGAAGACAGTGCCCACAGAATAGCACTGTGGTTAAGCATCAGCTTGACAGCTCGGTAAAAGCTAACAGTGTGACTTGGATACACATGACTATAAACTGTGGATTTTTCTCACCCACTGAGCTGAACTTAGTATCCTGTGCCTACTCAAGTACTGAAAACGGTAATACATATTTTTTAAGTGTTTTCTCACGTAATTCCCCAAGACTACCCTTTAAGAAGCAGTCCCCTTAGCATCTCTGCCTCCCTAAGACCCAAACCCTGGAGCAGAGGTGACCATCCCTCTTCCCAGGGGGGCTCTGACCACTGGCAGAAAGCAGGTCTCCACTATCTGCCAGGCCTCTAGCTACAGCCCAGGCTGGCCAAAGAAGCAGTGACTAGCACTGGCCCTCACTCCTGCTTACCCAGGGGCCAATATGGGTGCAGGGCAGTGCCAGGATCCTTGAGCCAGGGTAGGTTAAACATGGCACCCCGTTCCCTGCCTCTCCTTGTCCTCACTGGCTTTTGGTGAAGAGGAAAGAAAAGAAGCCCTTGGCAGGGCATGGTGGCTCACACCTGTAATCCCAGCACTTTGGGAGGCCAAGGCAGGGGATCACAAGGTCAGGAGTTCAAGACCAGCCTGGCCAACGTGGTGAAACCCCGTCTCTACTAAAAATACAAAAATTAGCCAGGTGTGGTGGCAGGTGCCTGTAAACCCAGCTACTTGGGTGACTGAGGCAGGAGGATTGTTTGAACCCGGGAGGTGGAGGTTGCAGTGAGCCGAGATCATGCCATTGCACTCCAGCCTGAGACGCTGTCTAAAAAATAAGAAAAAGCAGCCCTTTTATGGACATCATGTTAGGAATCCCAGCAAGGCCTAAGCCTGCAGAGAGAATATCAGCTCCCCTGGGTGTCCCCAGGGCCTGTGCGCTGCTCCAGCAGCCTGACCAGCCCTGAAAACTAGCAGTGTAAACAGCTCTGTAAAAAGAAACAAAAGGCCAGGCACAGTGGCTCACGTCTGTAATCCCAGCCCTTTGGGAGGTGGAGGCAAATGGATCACTTGAGGCCAGGAGTTCGAGACCAACCTGGCCAACATGGTGAAATCCTGTCTCTACTAAAAATACAAAAAATTAGCCGGGCGTGGTGGTATGTGGCTGTAGTCCCAGGTACTCCGGAGGCTAAGGCAGGAAAATCGCTCAAACCCAGGAGGTGGAGATTGCAGTGAGCCGAGATGGTGCCACCGCACTCCAGCCTGGGCAACAGAGCGAGACTCCATCTCCAATAAATAAATAAATCAAAAGAAACAAAAGCCATGGATAAATCTGCAAGGAAGCAGGACTATGAAGGGCCCGGTGATGAGAGACACAGATCACAGCTGCCGGGCCATGTGTGAGGTGGGGACAATTAAACAGGTTGGGCTGAGACACCTCTGCATATTCTGTTTTTGTTTCACCAAGCAAATGGAGAAGAAATAAATGTAAAATCTTTTTCAAAGGCAACAACCTGAACAACATTCAGTTGGCAAATTTCAAGGCATTTATTTGTTCATCCTTCATTGATTCCTCCACCACCCAGCACATACGACTTGGGGGTTCAGCGCACACTCTTTGGAATACTAATGCCTGGGTAGGCAGCCAGCTCTACTGCTCGAGTAAGCCGTCTGATCTTGGGAATTTACTTGCCCTCTGTGTGACTCAGTTTCCTCATCTGGAAAAGGGAGACAGAAACAGCATTCTTGGAAGGATTAAATAAGGAAACATAAACATAGGGCTTAGAACAGTGCCTGGCCATTAATAAGTGCCAAAGAAATATTAGCTACTTATTCCATCATCTTATTTCTGTGTCAGGCCTGTGTGAGGCCCTGGAAATGCACTTTATCCACAAGTTATTGGGATCCCCCTTAGATCACAAAACCAGCTGTGACCACAGTGCCCATTTAACAGTAGGAGAAACAATGCTCAGAGAGGGCAAGTGATTTTCCCAAAGCCACACAGTTAATAAGACATTTTTTTCCCTTCCAGAACAAGAATACCAGGAACCAATTAATTATCAGGATTGACCAACTTGATTTCCTGCTTAATGCTTTTAAACATAAGCAGCAATCGTTAAGAACTGCCGGAGAAAGTACACCCCATGGAGGGTGGGAAACTAAAATAAAGTCATCTTGTCATTTTACCTTCATGTTCAACTATGAGAAACAACAGACTAAGATTGTATCTCTATTTATTTGTAACCAAATAGTCACAGGATCCTGCCTCCCTGGCCAGTAGCTCAGGCTGGTTTGGAACCATATGGAAGGAGGCAGCTCAGGAAGACTGGCAGCAGGGAGAGGTAAGCAACACTCAGGGAGGACACAGAGATGTCAGCATTTCCAAAGAAGTCAGAAGCTCCCCTTTCCTCTTCTCACAAATAAGTTTCCCAAGAAGGGGCAGATGGGGTGGACGGTTCTTAGGACACAAGGTCCCACCGAACATCTGCAGCATTGAAGTGAAAGGGGAAAAATGACTTGGAAATGCCCCTTCACTGCAAAGCAGCCAGTACCAGAGGCCACAGAGGAGGGTGGCCAAGGACAGACAAAGTGCCCAGTGCCAGCCCAGCCGAGAGGCGGCACGTGGGGAGTTGGGAACTTACTGTGCTGGGCCTGGGCAGGGACCACCGGCCAGGGCTGCTTTTCCCTTCCAGAAACAGCTCCTCCTACGTTTCGCTCCTTCCCCTGCTTTAGTCAAGCACACCCCTCTTCGTGTTAATGTCTCGGCAGCTCTGGGCATAAAGGAGGCAGCTGGAATAGCTCACCAGGTGGGAGTGTGGGAGTCCCCAGAACCACAGCCAGGAGCAGCTGGCAGGTGTGCCCGGCCCCACGGTGAGCACGCAGGCACGGAGCTCACAGGACAATGTCCGCCCGGGGCTGAGGGCCAGCCTGCCAAGGGCCTGAGGGACAGGAACAAGAACAGCGCTCTCCAGGAGAGCCTTCTGACCAGGAAGCTGAGTGGCTGTGCCTTTCTGGGTACTAGCCACTAGGGAGAACCGCCTCTCAAAAGTTCCCCCAGGAAAAACAAAACCTACTTCGAGTTGCTGGGAGGGCAGGTTACTCACCTCTGTATCCCAGGTAACAGATGCCTGATGCCCACTGGCCTTCCTCCCTCCCTCATTCCTTCCTCTCCTCCAACCCCATTCTCTCCTTTACCACTTCCTTCCTTAGTTCATTTTTGCTCCACTTCATTCCAAATAGAATTTGAGATGACTCATCGAATGAATTCAACATAATTAAATAAAATTTTTAAAATAAAAACCAAACCAATAAACAAGCACAAAAACAGGGTAAAGACAAGAGTGGCCGGGCCAGAGAGAAGGAAAGGTATGCAGCGAAACCTCAGTTATGGGAATGAGGCACCAGACGGTTCTGAGTTACAAAACGGGAGATGGAGGCCGGATACACAGCAGATCTTGGTGACACAGAGTCCCGGACCTGCCCGAGGCGGGTTTATTTCCTCACTTAGCACTCAGAGCTAAGAGGAAGGGTGGCCAGCACGGGCCACATCGTGTCCTCAGCTGTTAGACTCACCCAGGCAGCTGTTTAAACTGATCTCACTGATCTCATGACTACATGGTCAGTCACGTCCCTTTAACTGACAGGGAGATTTGTGTGTGCTTTTTTGTAACATCTTACATGCACTTACATTCTTTTATTTTTATCAGTTATTTCATAACAAAAACATTTCTTCACATAGAAAAGTGGACCAAGGGAGGGGAGGTGGAGAGGGCCTCATTGGGCCCCCAGCATAACCCTATCAGTGGGCAGGGTGTTCTGGGGGCG
This sequence comes from Gorilla gorilla gorilla, assembly GCF_029281585.2. Taxonomy (NCBI): domain Eukaryota; kingdom Metazoa; phylum Chordata; class Mammalia; order Primates; family Hominidae; genus Gorilla; species Gorilla gorilla. Next base: position 55,290,031 of record NC_073230.2, read on the forward strand.
CCCGTTCCACTGGAAACCACGTGGTGTCTCCTTCCAGGCTGAACACAAACGGGGGGCCCCAGTTTATGACTAGCCAGGGGTGCACTGCTCAGACCAGGCTCAGCTCCACAGGGCAGCCTGCGCTTCCTGCCACCTGCCCACCATTTGGCAGGGGCAGACACAGCAGTGACGGCAGGGGGTCAAAATAGGACCACCTGTCCCTTTACTGGCCACAGTCATCAGACCCAGAGACACTCAACAGGACTTTAACTCCTCCGCGCATTGGTTTCCACCTCTGTGAAACAAGCTGACAACACCACCAGCCTCCCAGGATCTCTGTGGGGACTAAGAAGATGCCTCAAGGCACCAAGCCCAAGCCAGCAGCACTCATCATCAGCCCTGGGGGAGAGAGGAGGGTTGCATGTGTTGTTTCCAGTCCAACTCCCGCATTTTACAATGGAGGAAAGGCCACGGGGAGGGGCTGCTCTGGGGGGCAACAGCTGGGCAGGGTGTGGCACCCTAAGGACAGGCCAGTTTATTCCTTACTTCATGGTGACAGAAAACAGGCCGAGCCCTAGAGAGCCAGCTCTCTCAAAGTACCCCCAATGGGAGTGTCCTCAACTGCAGGCAGCGGCCAGCCAGGCAGAGCCAGGCAGGGGGCTCCCATCCATAGGCGAGCAAGTCAGCAAGGGCGGCCTGGGAGGGAAGTGCCTTCTCTAGAAGGTGACAACATTGTTAATGAGCCCGTGTTAATGTCAGTCATCTCGGGAGTCTGAAAGTGCCCTGCAGCAGGTGGGAGGGGTTATGTATGCTGAGTCCACTCTGGAGTGTGCCCTGCAGAGCTGCGTTCTGTCCTGTTAGACGTCCCACCCAAGCTCACACAGATCCCCCTGCAGAGAGCCTGGAAACCAGCCCCACAGGGCACAGCACAGGCATCCCACCGACAGCCCCACCAAACCCCCAGCATACAGACACCTGGTCCTGTCCACATGGGACGTCGGGGGTGCTGAGAGGGGCAAGACCCACAGATGCTGGCCACCATGGGCCACAGAGATAGGTCTCTGGCCCTGCAGCCAGCTGGTTCCATACAATAGCTCAATGTTTGCAAGGCTGAGGGAAGGGCCTAATTCACCCACCCCAGCCTGGCCAACTCTGATGGGCAAAGGGGCTGCCCAGAGAATGCTGAGAGGATCACCCCAATTCAGACCAGGACCATACCTGCCTCCACACCCAGAAGGGCACAGTAGGGCTTTTGCTTTAGAATGAAGAGCTAATGAACTGCACTGACACTGACAGAGCAGCCTTAACCTGGAGTTTATCCCGCAATAATCAGATTCATATGGATAACCCCGGAAACAACAAGCAGAGAGGGCTCTGAGCAGCCCTGCTTCCCTTTCATATCCACGAATGCGAACAAGTATTTGCAGGAGGGCTAGCCCATTTCAGGCAGCGCAGGGAGAATGCAGGTGTGACAGAGGGCAAAGACCAGGATGGACTGAAAACTGAATGGATGAGAATCCTGTCCTGGAGGTGCTGGATAAGTACACATTTAAGACCCCATAAAGGAGAGAGAAGGCAGTGCCAGAGGTGGCGGCGATGGGCACCTGAGAGAAGGAGAGCTCGTCTCCAGCTCTAGAAACCACGGCCACTTTGCAGATCCATCAGGGCAGCTCTTGGGATAGGCCAGGATGGCTAGAAAGCATCTGATACGAAGTGGGCGCCTGGGGCAGAGGTGGGGCAGGAGGAGCAAATTCCTTCAGAAGACAGAGTCTGGGCAGAGAAATGGAGGCACACTGCGTGTGGTGGGTGGGGCAGCCAGGAGTGACACACGCCATGCTCACAGGATGCATGAGAAAGAGGCTCAAGCCCGGGCTCAAGGAGCCCAAATGCCAGGTGATGAATCCATGACGATGAAAGGTGTCAGAAGTTTCTGCATAGGGGAGTGACACAATCTCAATCGTTTTTAACAAGGTTTAGTGGTAGTAGCAGCAGCAAGATTAATGTAAGGGGAACACTGGGCAGTGGACGAGATAGGTGGAAATGTCAGGCCCAAGAGCAGACAGCTGCTGACCTGGACCTCATCTGTTAGTGGCATCAGGAGTGGCTCCAGCAGGCTCCAGGAGCCCAGGGTGCACTTCCCAGACATCAGGTCGCAGGTTGAAATCAGCAATGGGGGGAGTATTTATACCAAAGAAATCAGCAAACACTGCCGACCGAGCTTTTACCTGGAAAACCTCTATTAAACATTCACCAGCAACCCCCTGATATTCGTCCTCTAGAAGCCTCAGATTCCCCACCTGGGGAATGGGGGTGGAAATGGCACATAATGCAGAGTTCTAGGAAGATGAAGTAAGGTAAGCATGCAAAGTGCTTAATACTGTGCCTGGAACACCACACATGCTCAACACGTGCCAGCTTTTACTAGTATATTACATTATTACTATTGGGGCAATCAACGGAGGCCAGGAGGGCATCCATTCAGGATGTGAGGAGAAGGAAGACAAGGCCAACAGAACCAGGTCCCCTGAAGCTGAGGAGGTAAATGATGCTGAGACAGCAACAGGGAACGCTCAAGGACCAGCACGTACAGGTACAGGCCCGGCAAGCACACACACAACACAGCCCACGAGACATTCGCTGCGCCACACCTGCTGCTCACCTCAGCCAACCCCCTCCACATCTGGAGCTCCAAGAGTGAGAACCAGCTGGGTAACAACAGGTCCCCATTCCTTAAGGACGCTTTCAGCTCTTCCTCCTCGAGTGTTTCTCAGCCCTTTCGAAGGTTATGAGTATTAGTGAATGACATTAACAAGACTGTCTTCCAAGGACTCCCATTGTGTAGGACAATTCAGTATCATACTAACTTTCTCCCTACCTTACCCCTTTCTTTTAAGAAAATGACAATCTCTCTTTATAAATGTCTTTTAAAATATTCAATGTGGGCTCAATTCTTCCCATATCATTCTCCCTGGAGGTGTGCTGGTAAAGGGGAGGGGAGGGGAGGGGAGGGGAGGAGAGGGAAGGGGAAGGGAGGGGAGGGGAGGGGAGGGGAGAGGCGACCACCTCGATGTATCCTCTGTCCATTCCTGTGGTGTAAATACTCCCACCATGGTTCATTCTAAGCTAGCTGGGTAATTCCCCTGAAGATGGAGTGGGGATGTGTGAGTGATCTCACTCAATTCCTCACTAAAATGTTCTCTTTTTACAGGTGTGGAAATGATGTCCTTGATATCTAATTGACCTGTCCAAGGTCATCTGGTTAGTCAGCAGAAGCCACATATGGCCAGGATCAGTGCTCTAGGCCAGGGCCTACAGCTCCTCCCCACTTCCACACACATGTCATGGATAGGCAACCTATCTCAGAGACAGGCCCTTCTCACTCCAGATAGCTTCAACAGCCTCCAAGAGGCCACTCCTCCTAATCACTCTCCCTTCCATCTTCCCACTTTCTCCACTAAATTAACTTCATTACCACTTCTGAAACCCAAGCTATCAAAAACCCATCACCACCATGGTTTCCTGCCACTCAAGCACCTAGAATGCTCCCTATTTCTATAGAGCTCCAAGTCAGTCCCCTCCAACCACTACACACTATGGTGCCCTCCATCCATCTACCACCACTCATCCTTTCTGCAGAGACAGAGTGTATTACAGTTGAAGGACCATGGGAAAGGACTTGGAGGCAGGGAGCCTGACTCAAATCCTAGCTCTGCCCTACAGACAGGTTACTCTGGGTAGTCAGTGAGCCCTGTCGCCTCAGTGTCCTCATCTGTAAAAACAGGGACAATAACAGGGACAATGACAGGGACCCAGCACTGTCCTGAGGTGCACCCTGCACTTGCTCCTAGCAGCTCACAAGCAGAAGCTTGAGCCTATCAGGAGACTCTGGGAAGAGGACATGGTCTGAGGCACCAAAAAAAGGAAGTATATCTGCTCAGGTCAATCCTAAAACCTATTGAGACAGTATGTCTCATGCCAAAATAATGTCAATATGCCACATACATGACGTTTACACTACACAGAAACATGGGTGATCTTACTCAATTTCTTACAGGTGAGGAAATAATGTCCTTGGTATCTAACTGACCCGTTCAAGGTCATCTAGTTAGTCAGCTCAGGCCACGTCTGCCCAGGATCAGTGCTCTAGGCCAGGGCCCACTGCTCCTCCCAACTCCCACACACACGCCATGGGACAGTCACCTGGGGCTCTGCCAAAGGGCAGCTTCACTAGCTGAGCACAGAGCATCCATTTCCCTTTTAAACATGGGGACAGATGTGTCCTCTAACCTCTGAGGCTTCCATCTGGAAGTGCCTCATGAGTCAGTGGCTCACGTTTAGAACAGCTGTGCCTCCTGGATGCCCCAACCTTTTTTCTCCCTCATTTCTATCTCAGAGAGATTAGATGTCCTGTACAAATTGGATCTGAAAATGATAATAAAATAAAATGTAATATAAAACAAGATGAAATAAGATCAGTCTGCGCTGGGATGAGCTGTGAAAAACAGGGCTGCTCAAGCCACCTCCTGTGAGCACAAGCCAACCACAGACGAAGCCTTCTGCATGAGGAACAAGCAGTCCCCCCATCCCTTCCCGCAGGTGCAGGCTTGCAGCTCGGGAGTCAGACCCCAGGCATGCAGGTCCCAGGCCATCTGAGGAGCCTGTGTAGACCCCTGTGGCTGAAGAGCAGGGCCTCACTGCCCTTGAGAGGCTAGCTCTGAGAACCAGCTTTTTAAATAACAAGTACCACCTACTTTCATTCTTATGATAAAAGTTACTTGGTTATACAAAATTCAGAAAGTAGACATATACAAAAAGAAGCAGACAGAATCAGCCTCTCTCTCCCTCCCATACCCCAAGATAACCAACTTTAGCCAGATAGGATGGACCCCTAAGTAAGTATGGGCGACTTTCTTCCGCCCATACTTATTTAAAAGCCAAAATGGTGCTTTATGTCCATATCACTATATTTTCTTCTGCACTGCAATTTTTAACAGTGGCATAGTACCCAATTATCCAGATGGAACATAATCCCCCTTTAACAGCAGGTTTTTTGGTCTCAAATTTCCCATTCTTATGAATGATGCTATGAGAAACATTCTATAGTTTAAAATGTTAACATCCTTAGTGGTTGCCTCGGGATAAACACCCAGAGACGCCATGTGCTTTGGGGTCCACATCACTAGGACTTCCTCTAGAAAGTGCTGTGACTTCCAGGACCACATGCATCATCCCAGAGAAGAGGAAACATACAAAACATGAAACCCATTCCATCTTTTTCTATTTAAGCATATTTTATCCCCTTTCCAAAAAAGAAACTATCTTGTCAAAGGTAAAGGGACTTGAAGTGTCTGGATAGTTATGAAACCAGTGTCCCAGAGAACACAGCAGAGGAGAAAACGGCACCTCCAACCCTCTCTGCAAGCACCTTCACCCCCTCCCAGGTCAGTCTCAGGCCCCAAGTGGACTATGCCACTGGAGTGTCCTAGAATGTAAATTCCCCCACAAGAGAACCATGGCAGGCCTCCACATCCCCACACAGGGCCCAGTGCCTGGTGCATCAGAGGTCCCCAGGACATAAATATTTATAAACTGATTGATTAATGAAGGAAGGGCAGGGCAGTGGAAGAGAGGACTCATCTGTTCCATAATCAAGACCATAACTTCAAGTTTATGATTTATTACCCACCATATCTGGCAAAGGTAGCACCGTCCTCCTCCCCACTGGAGACTGACAAAATGCCTGGTACCATCTGTTAATGGATGAAATGCATTCCCACAAACATCCATATGTTGAAGTTCTAGTGCCCAGGACCTCAGAGGGTGACAGTTTGGAAACAGGATCTTTAAAGAAGTGATTAAGTTAAAATGACACCATTACGGTGGCCCTAATCCAGTATGAGTGGTGTCTTTTTAAAAAGAGGAGATTATCCTGGCTAACACGGTGAAACCTCGTCTCTACTAAAAATACAAAAAAATTAGCCATGCATGGTGGCGGGCGCCTGTAGTCCCAGCTACTCGGGAGGCTGAGGCAGGAGAATGGCATGAACCCGGGAGGCAGAGCTTGCAGTGAGCCGAGATCGCACCACAGCACTCCAGCCCGGGCGACAGAGTGAGACTCCGTCTCAAAACCAAAAAAAAAAGAAGAGGAGATTAGGACACAGACACACATAGAGGGGCAGCCATGTGAGGACACAGGGAGAAAACGGCCGCCTACAAGCCAATGAGAAAGCCCTCAGGAGAATCCCACCCTGCAGACACCCTCATCTCAGCCTTCCAGCCTCCAGGACTGAGGGTGATAACTTAGCCCATTGCTGCAGCTGCCCCGCACGGTGGTGCTTTGTCTTGGCAGCCTAAGCTGACTAAGACGCCATCTGAAAGCTCTGAGATGCCTGGTGGGTGTTAGGGAAATGCTGCTGCCAGGAGCAACCTTCAGCTCCCAGGATGAGCAGGTGGCCTGGAGACGCTCACCTGCCGCCCTGCGCTCCCCTCACTTCACCCTCTCCCGGCAGGAAGCCAGGCTGACTGTGAACAGCAGCAATAAAGCAAGGAGTGGCATAAGGTGTGGGGCCAGAATGGCCCCTAGCCACACGTGGAAACGTTGCCTCCTCCTCCTGAATGTGTTAAATAAAAGGGAGAGGCTGTGGGGAAAACAGTCCAGTAAGTCAAACTGGTTAATGTAACTAGGAAGATTGGACAATTTCATGGACATGCCAAAATATTGAAGGAGGAGGAACAGCAGGAGCATCAAGACACAAGATATCCAACTACTTTCAGCTCTTCCTCCACCTAGTAACTTCCAATAAAGCTGAAGGAGGATGTGCTCTAAACCAGAGAGGTTTTATGTGCATCATATAACTTAACATTACAGATCTATAGATCCCGCCATGAGAAAATAAGTTTATTGAGCAATTAACTTCAACATTTATTTTCCAGCTGTTAGAATGTGTCCAGTCTCACTGACAATGCTGGAGTTGGAAAAAAACGGGAAAGAGCATATTCCCGCCTTTGGGAAGCTTACGGTGAGATGAGGGGACACAGGCAGGTGTAAACGTAAGACAGTGAGCCCTGCATTAAGTGCTGTATGTCGAGAAATGAGTACATTGGAAGCTGAACCAGGCTGAGCAAAGCCACATTCACGTGTGAGTCTTTTCTGCTTACTGGTTAGAATGAAACTGCATCTTGCCCTCCAAGAACCACATAAATGAGGTCACTCCAAAACCACCTCTACAGGCTTCCCACCAACCGTGGATCTGCTGTCTCCCTGTTCGTTCCGTGAGACAATATAGAATGCATGGCCTGAGCCAGCTGGCTGGGCTCCACAATGGAGCACTAGAGAATTGGCTGTCCCCGCTCCCACTGAGGGGCTCAGTCAGCCACGACTCTAGCAGTGCAGAAGTAGGAACTAGATGAAGACCGAAGGGGCCCAGGGCCTTCCTCACCAACCCTGTCCAGGAACATCATTATTACTACTGAGGAGCCGGGCACTGCATGCCCACTGCATGCCTGGAGCCAGCAGGCTGGGCTCTGCAGTCCCGCACTGTGTTTCTTCTGTCAACTCAAAAGCTGACCAAATGACCACTGTGTCTGCTCCCAACCCTGCAAATGCCAGTTGTACCAGTTATTGTAATTGCAGAGTTTAATAAAATACTGCAGAAATCAATGAAATGTGAGCAAAAAAGGATTTGTTACTGCTGCAAACACTGAGGTTTTTGAGAGCCTTGCGTGAGGCAGTCAGTAAAACTCATCAAGTTTCTGTAGGGCAGCTGGGGCAGAGTCCAGAGGATTTCTATGCTCCGATTATTCCTAAGTATCTTTAAGCTTTCTTACACTCTGAGGAACCTCAAATGGGAAATTTCAATGACTCACTGTAGATGTACACTATGTAAAAACAGGACAGGGAACCCCAGATCCTGGAGAGAACTCAAAGACAGGGTGCGATGGTACGTCAAAGACAGGTGGCTACTTTTACCAGTTTTCAGACACAATGGAATGCTAAAGTGAAAGGTTCAGGATTCCGCAAGTTAACTGATACTTCAGTTCAATAATCACTTATAAATTCTGATCCCTTTAAATGACAGATTCTTCCTGGATGTGAAGCCAAATGCATAGTAAGTGACATGCAAGCAGCAATGATCCTCCTCGTTGCCCCTGTATTAATACCAGTAACGATCATTGTCACAGCAAGTTATTCCACATCCACTCTATTCCTGACATAATGCAACATGATTTGCTTGTATTCTCTCTCCATCCTTGTAGCAGCCTGCTGTGCAAGGAACCCTTATCATCCCTACTTTCAAACAGGCATAAGCCACTGCGCCTGGCTGAGGTTATGTGTTGATCAGTTTGTGAAAATACTGTGACTACAGCTCACAGGACCCTAACCCTTTATTTCTCCTAGAGACAGAAGCTCAGTGTTGGCTAAATCAGTGTTTGCAGCAACTTTATCGAACATGACTACCACCAATAATGAGAATCTACTGTAATTGATTAGGTATTGACTAGGGTTCCACAGTAAGACAGCCCCATTGTCAGGTTGTCACTTCATCTAGTTCAAACCCAGGACCAGGCTTGGCCACCTGAGGCCATTTGCAGCAAGAGGAGTGCTAGGACACAGGCCAGGTCTGTCGTAGCTTTCACCCCACCACGAGGGACCATCGACTTTCCTACCTCCCTAGAACTCCACAGCCAAGACTAGTTAGCCCTCTGCCCTGATTCCTCCCCGCTGTGCCTCTCTTCTCCCTGCCTCTCCGGTTTGTAAGCAAATTGCCTATCATAGGTTCACAGAAGGCAGCCAGAAAGTGGGCTGGGATCTGTTCTCTCAGATAGTAAAGCTCAGGGAAAGAATCATTAAGTGAAAACCTGACAATGAGGCTGTCCTACAATGGACCCTAATCAATGCCTAATCAATTACAGTTGATTTTCATTATTGGCGGTAGTTGTGTTCTATAAAGTCGCTGCAAACACTGATTTGACCAACACTGAGCTTCCGTCTCTAGGAGAAATACAGGGTTAGGGTCCTGTGAGCTCTAGTCACAGCATTTTCACCAACCAATTCAAGGCGTAACCTTGGCCGGGTGCAGTGGCTCACACCTGTAATCTCAGCACTTTGAGAGGCCTAGGCGGGTGGATCACCTGAGGTCAGGAGTTCGAGACCAGCCTGGCCAATGTGGTGAAACCCCGTCTCTACTAAAAATGTAAAAATTGTCGGGAGTGGTTGTGCATGCCTGTAATCCCAGTTACTCAGGAGGCTGGGGCATGAGAATCGCTTGAACGCGGGAGGCAGAGGTTGCAGTGAACCGAGATCATGCCACAGCACTCCGGCCTGGGTGACAAAGAGAGACCCTAATTTAATAAATACTGTGGATTCATTAACATGAAACTCTCAGCCATTGGTGCTGTAACTCACACCTGAAGGAAGGACTGTCTAACACATGCACTTTCTCCACCAGGCACAGGACAGTCGTCTTGTGCTTAGGGACACTGGACATCACATCAGCACTGCACTTGCATTTTAAACAGCATAATCAACAACAGAAGCATAAAAATGGGGGAAATGTGGCACTAAATAGACTGTGGAAAGGATGCCTGTCTGCAGTATGAGTTGAAACAAGGAAGAGCTTTGCTTTGCTCAGTGTCAGACGGGAACATGCAGGTGGGCAACCCGAATTTTGAGTCTTTTTGTTCATGTCTTCAAATGACCACAAAATTGTCCTTGGTATTGATTTTGGTGTTACAAATAAATTGTATCCAGGCGGCTAATTTGCAAATATGGAATCCACAAGTAATGAAAATCAACTATAATTTAATCTTCAAATTTGTAGATTTAAAATTGCTAGAAACTTGCCAGTTTCTAATTCTAATGCGCCCACTTAATACACCTGTTACTCTAACATTATTAAAAGGGCCATAATCACAGCCTAGTCCACCCGTAATTTTTATCTGCCTGACTCTACTTCTTCATCCCTAGGATGCCTCATGCTGCTACAGAAAGCAAAGCCTTGGAGGAATCCTTCCTCCTGACAAGGAAGCTCCAGGGTGGCAAGTCAGGCTGTGGATGCCTTCTTCTAAAGATGTGCACTTCTTTTCCAGATTTATGTTCCCTACCTGAGGACCTCTATTGATATGGCAATGCCTTGCCTTGAGAAGCTTACAGCGTTTTCTAGGCAAACACATTGAGGACTCTGGCATCAGAATATTTTCTGGAGCACGTACGACAGAAGCCAATAGTCATTTGCCCGGGATGGAAAGGAGAAAGGCATCAGAGAATGCAAGTTTCTCAGGTGGAAGGAAATCATAAACATCAGGTCACCCAAACCCCAGAGGCTGCCGAGTTCTCAGTAACCCTATGCCCCGAGCACCCTCAACACCCCCAGGATTGCTCAAGGTGGCCCCGGGTAGCAGCCCCACCCCAGCAAGTCATCTCCTAGAACAGGCTGAACAAACTTCAGTTTGCATCAGAACCACCAGGAGGGTATATTAGGAGAGAGACTTAGGGACCCTATCCCAGAATTTCTGATTCAACAGGTCTGAGTGGGCACAAAGAGTTTGTATTTCTAAGTTCCCAGGTTTATGCTGATGCTGCTGGTCTTAGATGACACTCTGAGATCCACTGACCTAAAATATTTGTGCATCAGTGTGGTTTATACTAACGACCTTGTCACCACGTGCAACGCGGGCTTCATTACTGCATCCTCTGCCATCATTTGCACTCAGTCTCCCAATCACCCTAAGAAGGAACACTGCAACATAACTTCCAGCCACTACTTAAATGGCACCAATGATGGGGAGCTCAGGACCTCATACAAGTCCAAGTCCATGTTTAACTCCCCTAATATTCCAAAGTGCTTCGCTCTCTTGAATCACAATCTGTGCTCACTGGATGCCTGCGCCTTGGCCCTATTTCCTTCCATGCACAAAACCTATCAAGGCTGATCTCCCTGGTGAGTGAGTTGTATGATTTTCCCAGGGGAAAAAAAGTAAAAATGTACCTGGCTAGCGTGAAACAACCCTTTATTCAGAATGATTTCTTTAGAGGCTTTATGAAGCAAGTGTTACTATTTTACAAAGCAGCCTGTGAACTCTGTGCCATGTGTTGACAAACTCAGTGGGTTTTCAGCGAAACATTTCATCAAATAAGACACACTGTAGCACTGCTGAGGGGCTATCACCCAGATGTCAGCGGCTCAATGCCACACAGGAGACTTGTGCGAAAAGTCTTAAGCCATTAGGTCATGGAAGATAACTGCAAGAGGGGGAAAGGACGCTGGCTTGGGAAACATTGGTGTGTCATATGATAAAAACAGTGACCAGCCAGCCTGAGCTCTGTGCCCGAACACATCATCTGCGCCCTGCACAATGCCCCTGTGAAGTAGAGACACGTGGATCAGAAGCCCCAGGTCCCACCACTTTGTTTCCAGTCACCAACTTGTCCCCAAATCAACTGCATCCATACACCGACACCCCCTACCCAACTGTGCCATTTAAAGCTAACCCTAGATATCACATCACTTCATCCATAAATATCTCAGTACATATCTTTAAAAGTCAAGCCGGGCACAACGGCTCAGGTCTGTAATCCCAGCACTTTGGGAGGCCGAGGTGGGAGGATCACCTGAGGTCAGGAGTTCGAGACAAGCCTGACCAACATGGAGAAGCCCCATCTCCACTAAAAATACAAAATTAGCCGGGCGTGGTGGTGCATGCCTGTAATCCCAGCTATTCAGGAGGCTGAGGCAGGAGAATTGCTTGAACACAAGAGGCGGAGGTTGCTGTGAGCCGAGATCACACCATTGCACTCCAGCCTGAGCAACAAGAGCAAAACTCCGTCTAAAAATAAATAAATAAATAAATAAATAAATAAATACATAATTTAAAAAAATAAAAGTCAAGAACATTTTAATACATAGAACAAACTGCCAGAATTGTGAAGAATAATTTCTTAAAATATCTAATTCATGTTCAAATTTCTCTGCCATACGTGTTTTGGGGTTGTTTGCATTTATTTTTACAGTCTAAGTTACAGTCTGAATAAAGTCTTATGATGTTTATTCAATATGTCACTTCAGTTCCTTTCTTTTTTTTTTCTTCGATACGGAGCCTCTGTCGCCCAGGCTGGAGTGCAGTGGTACAATCTCGGCTCACTGCAATCTCTGCCTCCTGGGTTCAAGCCATTCTCCTGACTCAGCCTCCCAAGTAGCTGGGATTACAGACGTGCACCACCAAGACCAGCTAATTTTTGTATTTTTATAGAGACGGGGTTTCACCATGTTGGCCAGGCTGGTCTCCTGACCTCAAATGATCCGCCTGCCTTGGCCTCCCAAAGTGCTGGGATTACAGGCGTGAGCCACAGCACCCAACCCAGTTCCTTTTTCTTCCTCCTCTTTTTGCAATGTATTTGAAAAAGACTGGGGTTGTTTCCACACAGTAGAATTCCCTCTGCCCTGGATTTCGCTGAGCCCTGCAGTATGGCTTCACAGATGTCCTGGCCCCTGGACTTCCTGTCAGTTGCAGATGGATCTGAGGCTGGGTCTGATTCTGGTTTGATTCTGGTGAGGACTTGGCTAGGGTGAGGACTCGGCTAGGCTGAGGACTCGGCTAGGGTGAGGACTCAGCTGTGTACTTCCTGCAAGGAGGCTTACAACCCTATGACCCGTGGTCTAACTCCCCTTTTGTGATAGTGCAGGTTACAGAGGACCAGAGCCTAGAGCCAGACAGTCATTTATTAGGAGTCTGGAAAGGGCACTATGTTAACCCTATCACATTTTCAAGGTTTATTAGCTGGAATTCCTCTTTCAATACAACTTTCCCTCTTCCTTTATTTGGAAACTCCAAAGAACAGTTCCCAAAGGTTAAATGCTCGATTGCTTCTCTTCATTTACCAAATCAGAATGAGTTGGTTCCCTAGCATCCCCCAAAGGTAACTAGGGAGTGCTGTGGTGATGACGGTGGTAATGGTGGTGATGACGGTGGTGGTGATGGTGTAAGTAGTACTTTTGAAAGTCTGTTGCATATGTTAGATAATTACATCTGTGTCCAAAGTACAAAGCTAACAGCTATTACAACCTGGATGCAAGCACAGCCTGCCCCTGTGAAGTCCCTCATCTTCCATGACCCCAGGTTCTCTTCAAATTCCATAATTTCTGGAAAGACAGGCCATGGGGCTACCCCAGGGTCTGAGGGCCAGAGAGGACGGGATGGGGAGTGCTAGTGGTCATCATGGTGGGAAATGAAGTGTTAGTTAAGTAGAGAAAAACTTAACACTAAAGTAGAAAATACTCATCCAATTAAACATGTTTCTCCTTATTCTTTCTCTACGATTGAGTCTCCAAATATGACAAGGTTTCCGGCAGGGACTTTTTTCTTTTTAATTTTTTAACAAAAATTGTTTCCTGATACTCTCGGGAAAGTGCACATTTTAAAGAAACCTGTTATAAATGCACCAGGAGAATGAGACAATTATCACAGCAGCTATGAGGACCAGGAGCCCATGAAGTTTCAGGTTTTGAAGCCAACAGTTGTCCTGATGCTGGCAGACTGACACCCAGAGTTGGGTCCCCAGCAACACACAGTATGAGTGAAGTTTCTGCCCAAAAAGCTCAAGACGCCTTCAGTGACCTGAGGAAACCGCCATGGTACCTGCTTCTCTAAAATAGGACTATTGAGCCACAGGAGACCACAGATTCATAGCCAAGCAACCCCCATTATTTGAAGATAAGAAAACAGAAGGTTAGAAAACAAGGCCATGTATAACGGGAGGGGCCTGAGCCTAGACCCTGGCTCCTGGACAAAGCCAGCTCCCTCCCACAGCAAGCTGGCTGTCCCCCAAGTGGATGTAGGTTGGAGATGTTGTTGTGTGTGGTTTTCTACATGAGTATCTCTTTTGCAGGTAAAATACACTCAGGTAATATAAATGATGCACCAACGAATGCCTCCTCTGACCTGGAATCTGTAACGTCTCCTTGTCACATGCCAACTTCTCTCCAACTGCAGACATTAAAAAAAAAAAAAAAAAATCAGCACTTTGAGAGCCTGAGGCAGGCAGATCACTTGAGATCAGGAGTTCAAGACCAGCCTGGACAACACAGTGAAACCCCATCTGTACTAAAAATACAAAAATTAGGCCGGGCACGGTGGCTCACACTTGTAATCCCAGCACTTTAGGAGGCAGGCAGAATTACCTGAGTTCAGGAGTTCGAGACCTGCCTGGCCAACATGATGAAACCCCGTCTCTAGTAAAAATACAAAAATCATCCAGGCGTGGTGGCACACGCATATAATCGCAGCTACTCGGGAGGCTGAGGCACGAGAATCACTTGAACCCGGGAGGCAGAGGTTGCAGTGAACCAAGATTACATCACTGCACTCCAGCCTGAGCAACAGGGCAAGAATCTGTCTCAAAAATAAATAAATAAATAAATAAAATCAGTATTTAATGTTCCCCTTCAGTAGTTACTGCTATTTCCCGAACCAATCACATATGGCCACTGCGTTTAAGGGCCTCTCCATATTTAAAATGCGTGACTACTGCTGAAAGAAATCAGAGAAAACACAAGCAAATGGAAAAACATCCCATGCTTATGAACTGGAAGAATCAATATCATTAAAATGGCCATACTACCCAAAGCAATTTACAGATTCAATGCTATTCCTATCAAACTACTGACATCATTCTTCACAGAATCAGAAAAAAAACTATTGTAAAATTCATATGGAACCAAAAAAGAGCCAAAATAGCCAAAGCAATCCTAAGCAAAAAGAACAAAGCCAAAGGCATCACATTATTCAACTTCAAACTATACTACAAGGCTAATGTAACCAAAACAGTACAGTACCGGCACAGAAACAGACACATATTCCAACTGAACAGAACAGAAAACACAGAAATAAAGCTGCACACTTACAACCATCTAATCTTCGACAAGGTCAACAAAAACAAGCAATGGGGAAAGGACACCTTATTCAATAAATAGTGCTGGGATAACTTGCTAGCCATATGCAGAAGAATGGAACTAGACCCTTACCTTTCACCGTGTATAAAAACTAACCCAAGATAGATTACAGATTTAAATGTAAGACCTCAAACTATAAAAATTCTGAAGAAAACCTAAGAAATACCCTTATCGACATCAGCCTTGGCAAAGAATTTATGGCCAAGTACCCAAAAATAATTTCAACAAAAACAAAAATTGACAAGTGGGAGCTAATTAAACTAAAGAACTTCTGCATAACAAAAGAAACTATCAACAGAGTAAACAGACATCCTACAGAATGGGAGAAAATATTCACAAACTATGCATCCAACAAAGGCTGAATATCTCACGCCAGTCAGAATGGCTATTATTAAAAAGTCAAAAAACAGCAGACGTCGGCTAGGCTGCAGAGAAAAGGAATGCTTGTACACTGCTAGTGGAAAAGTAAATGAGTTCAGCCACTGTGGAAAGCAGTGTGGAGATTTCTCAAAGAACTTAAAACAGAACTACCATTCAACCCAGCAACTCACTTATGGGTACATACCCAAAGAAATATAGATCATTATACCAAAAAGACACATGCACTCATATGTTCATCACCGTGCTATTCACAATAGCAAAGACACAGAATTATCCTAAGTGCCATTAAGGGTGGACTGGATAAAGAAAATGTGGTATAGGCTGGGCGCGGTGGCTCACGCCTGTAATCCCAGCACTCTGAAAGGCCAGGGCGGGCAGATCACCTGAAGTCAGGAGTTCGAGACCAGCCTGACCAACATGGTGAAACACTGTCCCTGATAAAAGTATAAAAATTAGCCAGGCGTAATGGCAGATGCGTGTAATCCAAGTTACTCAGGAGGCTAAGGCAGGAGAATCGCTTGAGCCCAGGAGGCAGAGGTTGCAGTGAGCCAAGACTGTGCCACTGCACTCCAGCCTGGGCAACAGAGTGAAACTCTGTCTCAAAAAAAAAAAAAAAATTGTGGTACATATACACCATGGAATACTACAAACCCATAAACAAGAACGAAATCATGTCCTTTGCAGCAACATAGATGGATGCAGATGCCATAACCCTAGACAAATTAACACAGGAACAGAAAACAAAACACCACATGTTCTCACATGGGAACATGGGAGGTCAACACTGAGCATACGTGAACATAAACATGGGAACAGTAAACACTGGGAACTGCCCAAGTGAGGAGAGTGGGAGAGGGACGTGGGTTGAAAAACCACCTATTGGGTACTATGCTCCTTACCTGGGTCCAACACACCTGGGTAACAATCATACACATGTACACTCTATACCTAAAATAAAAGCTGAAGTTTTTAAACTTTAAAAACAACTTTAAAAATCTTAAAATAAATAAGTAAAATATGTGACTGCTCTAGAATCTGTGCCATAAAAGAAAAGAAATCCCACTCAACCTGATTTTTCTTGTCTGCTGCAGACGTCCAGTCATCAGACTTGGCGGCATTCATTCATTCAAAACATTGCTTACAGGTGAGTCCAGGGACCACACGACAATATTTCAGCCAAAGGTGCCTTTGGTGCGTCCAGCCCTGACCTGGCCCACCTGTCACTTTAGGAGGAGAGTCCCCAGCGCAGAGAAATGCAGCAACCCTGAACCACAGACGCAGGTAATGGTCAGGGCTGGTGGGAATGCAGTGTCTGTGAGCCACACACCTGCAGCCCAGGCCTCCTAGCCGGAGTGGGTTTTTAATCATTAGCCAAGGCTTTGTGCTCCCGGGTGGATGTAAGCTGACACCGGGGTTAATATGTTCCCTGCTGTTGACCGTTCACAATTCCCTCCACCTGCAGAGGTGGGACAATAGCTTCAGGAACAGTATCCAACCCACCACTTTCAAATTCCAGCTACAAAGGGAGAGCGCCTGCTTGTGTGAGGCTCACATTGACGGGTGTTTTTTTTTTGTTTTTTGTTTTTTTTTTTGTTTTGTTTTTAATGTGTTGAAGGTTTTTCCTCTTTCTCAGCAGGTCAGTGAACTGAGACCTGCGGGCTCCTGACTGTGGATGAGGAGTCTGCCTGAAGGGAAGGCCAAGGCTGCTGGGAAGCCTCCTCACTGGGGAGCAGTTCCCATAAACCCTTTGGAAATAGCCAAATGCCTGGATGTTATTTTAGGCGTGGGAGGAGACGGTGAAATCAAAGGAAAAGTGTGGATCAAAGTTTAGCCTGTGGGGAGAAGGGGTGAGGGTGGGGGTGCCACAACCACAGACATCAGTCCCAGAAGTCTGTGCCCACAGGGTCATGATGGCCTCACTAGGCAATTGTGCAGACGCTGTGGGGAGCAGCTGGAAACAGAGGCCGGGGCCAAGGGGCAGGGACCATCCTGGTTAACCATCTCGCCGTCTCATCTCTGGGAACTGGGCTGAGCTCTGAAGGGCAGCCATCCTGGGTCCCACTCACCCATGGAGTCATTCAGGATGGAATGGAAGGGGGTCTTCCTTTCCAACCTTGGCTCCCACTGACTTAGTGCCTGACTCCTGCAGGCAGCTCCAGGGCACCCGAGGGCCCTGCCAGCCTTTCCTGGAAGAGCCCTGGGGTGACAGAAACCTCACAATCCCGCCCAGTTCGAATGACAGTTCATCACCAGAAGCTCCTCTTTTAAACAAGTTCCACTAACATCTTCTGCTGTTTATCTGCCCATTCTCAAAGTCTGCTCCATCTGAGCAGGATGCGGCAGTTTGGAGAAGGGGCCTCAGCCAGCCTTGCCCAGGAGCCACCTCCCCCTCGGGTGGCCACTGGGTACCAGCTCCTCGCAGCCCATGTCTTCACCCAGATGAGGCTGGAGAGGTGTGGGCCAAAAAGGATTTCCAGAAATGCCTGAGGAACAACTAATCAATATGAAAGAAGTGAAGGGATGCACCCCATTGTATTAATTTCCTAAGGCTGCTGTAAAGCACTACGAAGTGGGTGGCTTCAAACAAGGCATGTGTTCTCCCGCAGATCCAGGGGCTGGAGGTCTGAAACCAAGGCGGCAGCACAGCTGCGCTCCCTCTGAGAGCCCCAGGGAGGATCTGTCCCTGACTCTTCCACCTTCTCAGGCTGCCACAACTGGTGAGGTTCCTCGGCTTGCAGATACGTGGCTCCAGCCTCTGCCTCTGTCATCACCTGGCTTTCTCCCTGTGTCTGCGTCCTCTCCTCTTCTTACAAGAACCCAGTCATGGATATCAGGCCCAATCTAATCCAGCATGACCTCATCTCTGTCATCATTCCAAATAAGGTCACATTCAGGGGTTTCAGGTGGACATGAATTTCGGGGGAACACAACTCAACCCCCTGTACCTCCCCTACAGATGGTTCTCTGGGATCCGTGAGAAGGAGGGAGGCCCCACTGCATGTTCCAGGTCGAATGTTCTTCTCATAGCACATCGTTTCCTTACCTGCAAGGCTAGGTGTCAGTGTCACTGGGAAAGGAGCCCATTGGCTTGCCCTTCTTCACTGGTACTCACTGTGTATGCCCATCAAGAGAAAGGCACGTGCACAGGGATATAGGGAGAAACTTTCAAAGGGGTGAAATGCCAGAAATCTGAGAGCAGTCCAGGACTGTGGCCCTAAACTTGCTCCGTGGCAGCTCCCTACACACAGGCCTTATGGTTGATTCGCCTAAGCCACTCTCTAGGGGCTAGAGGCGTCTAGACCAGAAGGCGCAGGGGAGCCATGGGAACAGGAAGTCCCAGCCCACATCTCAGCACATCTTCAGCCTGTCCTACTCCCTCCCACAGAGTAAATCCCGGACACTCCTGCTGGTCTGCACTTGCTCCAAAGCAACAGAGAACCAGCCTGCACTACATCCACACCCTCCCAGGGCTGAGGCCATGGGGAATGATGAGGCATGACCCTGAGCCGTTGTTGTTCAGGACGCAGCAGCTGGGAGATGGGGGTGAGGCTCATCCCCAACAATGAAGCATCCTCCAGAGGGGCGCTGGGTGAGAAACAGACAGACTTACAGTGCTGGCCCCACCCCTTCCTCACCTTCTGCTGAGCGACCTCACGCGCATCCAGCCCTCCCAATCTGAGTGTGATCGCCCACGCAGCCCTCTTCCCACCCGACTGCTCAGCATCCACACCCATCGTCCTCCACCGTGCCCTGCCAATGCCCGAATGCTGTATGCACAGGCTAACTAAACACCACTCTGTGATGACTGAGTGTCAAGGTAAGATCTGGGGAATGCAGTATCAGTTTGTATTTTTATTTTTGGGTCTCACCTGACTTTTGCCAAAGCCACAGATGTTGAGTTTGGCTCTTCTGACCAAATGGAACACCTGGATGCTGATCTAACAGGATCCTTGAAACTCTTCTCTCTGCTTCCTGGAGATCAGAGAGATTAAGGAGCAAGGACATTTGCGTATATCCACTGACCTAATAGAACTCAATTTCACTGTGACTCTGGTCAAATATGTTTGCATGAAGACTCCTGATGAGACACACAGAATCTGAAAGGGGCAGCGGTGAATCCAGAAACCATGAACACGCACACATACACATGTAGGTGATCTTCTGCCGAGACTCTGCTGTGGTGTATAGAACCGTGTCTGTGTTTCTGAAGTTTACTGAGTGGTGGAAACAATCTATAAGCAGGAAATAACCACTGTCCAATCAAATGCCTGGACTTACGGGCCGTGAGGACAAGAAATGCATACCCAGAGACTTGTGGGAAGCCTTCTGTGACAACATGCATGCAGAAACCACTGCAGGCTGGGGCCGGCAGAACAGACCCACATAGGTCACCTGGATCCACTGTCCCAGATCACTGGATGCTCAGCTCACTAAGCCCCCCACCCAGTAATTTACAGGTGGAAAGCGTGGGTGTTTTGTTGGAAATTTGCTTAATTTTTCAGTAAAATAAAATGGAGACCATTAAAGTGATTTCATTTATCTGAAGCTCCTCATCATCCATTTGGTCAGCATTCTTTCTGAAAGAATCAAATAGCTTCATGAGACTCCATCACGGTCACTGGGGCAGAGGCAGGGATGGCAGCACGTGACCTGCAAGACTTCCTGACAGTCACATCTGTCCTGTCCTTGTGTTGGTTGGTCTTGTTGCTCTGGTCACTTCCTCTATCTGGCTTTCTGAGTTCAAGTAAAACATACTGAGCAAGTCTCAACACACACATAACACACATAAAAAAACCTCATACACAACACCTCACACAACACACAAAACAGCACACAAAAAACACTTCGCACACAACACACACAAAACACCTCACAAACAATACACATCACATACACAAAACACTTCACACACAACACACACACATAAACACACACAGCACACACACCTCACACAACCCACACAACACACACAAAACACCTCACAACACACACAAAACACTTCACACACAACACATACACAAAACACGCAACACATACACAAAACACAACACAAACAACACACACCTCACAACACACACTACACATACAACACACACTGCAACACACACACCTCACACAGTACACACAACAGACATGTACACACAAACACAGACATGTACACACACACACAACACACCTCAGCACAACACACACAGCACAACACACACACCTCACAACACACACAAGACACACCTCACACACAAAACACCTCACACACAACACTTCACAAACACACACCGCAACACACACAAAAAACACCTCACACACACAAAACACCTCACACATAATACACACAACACACACAGCAGACATGTGCACACACAACACACCTCAGCACAACACACAACACACAAAGCACAACACACACACCTCACACACAACACACACGACAGACACACCTCACACACAAAACACCTCACACACAACACTTCACACACAACACACACACAAAAAAACACCTCACACACACAGATAACACCTCACACACAATACAACACATGCAACACACAACACACACAAAACACTACACACACTGCAACACACTCAAAGCACCTCACATGCAACACACAACACACACACCTCACACAACAGACAACAGACAACTCACACACAAAAACACACCTCACATACAACACATACACTGCATCACACAACACACAAACACAACATACACACATAAAACACCTCACACACACCACAGACACACACATCTTGCACAGCTGTGCAAAGGTGGAGTGTAAGCTCCAGCCTCAGGCTGAAATGTGAGCCCTGCAGTCACCTTGGCGGGAACTAGCCCACTGGCCTCGGGTGAGGTGAACCAAGAGAAGCACCGCCCTGATGACTCAACCACTATTCTTACCCAACCCCTCTTCCAGGGCCACAGACCACAATGGCCAAGGCCAAGCAAGAACAATCACAGTGTGAGTGCAGGCAGCTGGCGCGGGCTCAGGACCTGCCCGGAGCTGGATCAGGCACTGCCCTGAACCCTCCCACACCGGAGGCCGCCACCAGAAGGCGGAGACACCGGCCTCCTTCAAGGACAGTGGCCCCTCTGTAAACAGGTGGCACTTCCCTGGGGTGGGCCAGGCCCTCCCTGGACTCAGGCCGGCTGTGGGCTGCCCAGGAGGCCGGGCGGGGAAGTGGGTCCCATACATGGCCTCGGGGTGTCCTAGTGAAGGCTGCCCTGCACCTGAGGGCATCAAGATTTGCTGGCATGAATCAATCGCTTGCAGAGTCTATGAAGGTAAACACAGGATGGAAAAAAACAAGGACACTCTGCCCTTGAACTTCAATCAAAAGCTGTGGGGCCACCATTCGGACCACTGTTAGGCCGCAGCATCATGAAAAGATCCTGCAAACCTGCAACTACCAAGGACAGACTCTCATGCGCCCTTGTTCTGACCGTGGTGCCTCCAAGTCTGCAAATGCGGGATCACAGGAATCATCTACTGTAAGTGTCTGTCATCGGTGCCCTCACCCTCAGGAAGCAGGGGACACGTTCCGGAACTCATCAGACTGGTTCTCTCCATCAGGAGAACCAGATCAACAATGAATGGCACACAGCAAAGGCTGTGGGCACCAGAAGAACTGCACTGCCAACTCACCTTCACAGGACAACCAACCAGGCTGTTCCCCCACACATCACGTGTCTTCCCTGTGTCACACTAGCAACGAGGATCTAAGCATGTTATTTCATTCGATCCTGGCAGTGACCCCAAGAAGAGCTGGTGGCGTCCTCATTTTACAGAAGAGGAAAGTGGAGCCCAGAAAAGTGAAAAAACTCCATTCAGGGCCACACAGCTCACCAGTGTCATAGCCCGGATGGGACTCAACCCAACTCTAGTCCATGCTCACACCTACTACTACATTCTGTGCCTGTGTGCGCATGTGAGCACTGCGTGTACACATACACGTAGACTTACAGAGCAGCTGGACCACAGGCTGTGACTCCCCTGTAAGGAGCCCGGCCACCTCTCCCAGCCTTAGGGACAGTAGTTACCTGAACAATGGTGAAGCATTCTCTCTATGACCCAGAAGACCACAGCCCATAGAACGGTAATGTAAGCAGAAAGACACCAATTGTCCCTTTATAGTTCTAAAAGCCAGAGGTCCCAATGAGCCTATGCTGCAATAGCTTGCCTCTGACATCCCTCCAAAATCATCATTCTGCTCGACTCATGGAGAGGTGGTGCATGCCCCTGATGCCTTAGTCTACACCCTCCATAATTTCCCACGTCGCACATTTTCTCTGCTGATTCTTGTTTCTTCCCACCTTCCAGAAAGGCACATGCCAATCATTGTGGTTTCCTTTTCACACTGGCTCCCAGGAAGCTCCAACCCTGTGTCCATGTAACATATGCCAAGTTGACATTCACAAAGGGAGGTTTGCCTCCCAGCTCCTTTCTCAACACTATGTGCCGATTTTGAGTCCATGAATTAATCTAACCTCACATCCCACTTTTGTAAGCTGCTGCAGTAAACAGAAGATTCTGCTACCAGGAATAGGAAAACGAACATCACAGGTAAATAGCCACAGGTTCAATGAACCACAATCACGGAAAAGGTTCCTTCTCCATTGTGTCTTAAACGCCCCGGGGAGCCACAAAGGCACCCTATGCCTGCAGACAAAGGACCCTCACACAGTATGTCATTAAGATGACAGACACCCTTACAGTCCTGTCCTGGGATGTCGGTAAGTACGGCTGGCAAGGCTCATCACTGCCTTCTTTCTGCCCTACCAGGCAATTAGGCCCAAGGGTTTCAAAACAATCATGCCCTCAGCCAGCACAACTCCAGGAATTTTGACAGATCCGGCAGCTCACCTCGATAAAACATGCTGGGATGAAGCTATTCTAGAACCTCTCCAAAGGAGTCATGCCCCTCAGGTTAGCTGCAGAGCAAAGGAGGGCCTTGGGGTGGGTACAAGTGCCAGGTAAACTCCAGGTGTGGGAGGGGCCACTGGCACAGGACAGAGCAGAAGGGCAGCCAGGTCTAAGGGCCGGTCACAGAGGGGTCTGCAGGGTCACTGACACCCCAGAGAGCAGAAGCCCCTTAGTGTCTGGGTGATGTGGGAGTTTCTTCAGTTTTCTGAGCTCCAGCAGGTGAGGGAGGGCAGGGCATCTGAGACAGAATAGGTACTCAATGAATGGTAACAAAGAGAAAAACAAAAACAGCTATCAGGTGACCTGGCCAGGTCCCACAGGGCACAGTGACACCCCAGGTGACATCGCGGATGTCAGTATTATCTGAAAGCAATTCCATGCCCATCCAAAATGCCAAGGATCACAGTGCCAGAAGACTCAGCCCAGACAGGATCAGGAAAGAAAAAAAAGATTCTGTGCTTTCTGCCCTGAGAAGCCACACCGTGCAGGCGGAAACCCTCCCGCCCAAGCTCCACTAAATGGGAGGGTCTGCTTCTACAAGGCCACCCAGCAGGGAGGCAGAAGAGTGCTCAGGCCGGGCTGGGCTGCCACATCCATCCTTCCATTTACTCCTCCATGCCAGGAGGAAGACAGCACTGCCCTGTTTAGGGGAGAAAGCTCCATGCAAAATAAAGATGTGAGGGAACTGGGTGTCTTGGCATCAAAGGCCCTCTCATGACCCCACACCACCACACGGGGACAGCAGCCCAGAAAGGCAGGCATTTGCCAAGGCCACCCCTGACTGCACGCCCACGGGCTGATCTCTGCCCCAGTTCCAGCCCACAGCCAGGATTCCCACACTTGAGCTGATCAGCCTTGCCAGAGAGTTTGTTAAAGCACTGATCGCAGGGCCGCAGCAATTCAGTAGGTCTGGGCTGGGGCCTGAGAATGTGCATTTCTATAGGTCCCCAGGCAATGTAGGTCCAGGGACCACACCTGGAGGCCAGCTAGTCAAGGCAATTTGAAAAGGCCACAGAGAGCTTAGTATAGAGTGGACTCATGCATGTTCATCTCAGGGAAATACACACACACACACACATTCACATACACATAAACTGACATACATAATAAACACACACATCCATACGTTCACACACAGGTAACAATTACATTATCCACATATATATACCCTCAGATATATAACAACTACATTCAAAACCTACACACATTAACAATTACATACAAGACACATATATTCACATGTGTAACATTTATATACTAGTATATGCATACAAACATTCATATAAACAATTACATGGCACACATATATACATTCACATATAAAGACTACATACCTAATATACATATATATTCACATACATAACACTCGTATGTGTGGCACTTGTATGTATTCATGTGTTGACACATGTATAACATGTACATATTCATCTGTGTGCATATAACAATTACATGTATAACATGCATGTGTGTGTTCATATACCAATAAAATTACATGCATAACATGCATGTCTATCAATATACATGTAACAACTACATGCATAACATGCATGTATGTATTTGTACGCACAACAATTACACACATAATACACACACACACAGAGCAGCAGCAAGGGGAGTGGGCAGGAGCCAGGCTGGGCTAGAAGAGTGAGATCTCTTAGCAACCACACCTGTGAAAAGGTTAACAGGGAGGCCGTGTCCTGACGCAGGGGGAGAGCTGTGCTCCAGGAGACTGAAGACTCCTCTCTGGGACCCTGGGCTCCAGAGGGAACAATGACAACATCTAAGTAGCCAGGATGGGCCCTTGGGGCTCTGGCCTGTCTGAGAGACCTGCAACCGGTGTCTTTAGAGCCAGCACACAGCTTTAGCCCTCTGGTGCCTCTGATGTCCAGGGCTCACCAACAAATCTGATGGCAAGGGACTGTCTGCGAGGTGGGAGAGCCTCAGCTGCCACCAGGAAAATAGGCTTCAGCCAAGGCCTCGGGACAGGCACACAGCTCTGGGGCCACCTGGGCCTCGGCCCCTGGCTCCCGGGGCCTATGACAAGCCTGAGGAAATCAGTCACAAACTGCAGCCTGTCAAAACCAACTACAAACACAGGCTCCCAAGTCCCCCCACGCCCCCTACTCCCCCACCCCCCCCACCCCCCCCCACCCCCCCGTCGGCGGTGAGTGCCACAGGAGGAATGGAGTAAGACTGGACCACAGGCCTGGGGACACGGCTGAGGCCAGCAGGGACGGCCGGGCAGGCGCCCACCCCGGACAGCCTCAGCTCTTGATGCTGCAACATGTTTCTCATAGTTTGTCAATATTTTAGGTTTCTGGGTGAGATTTTTTTTTTAACGTTCCTATGACCTCAAATGCATACTTTGCTCTTCCAGAAGCAAAGAGACCACACCACATGACAGCATTAAAAGGAGCATAATAAGGGCACCCCGCCTGTGGCCAGGCTTCTGTGACGGGCCTGACCCTGTAGTCCCTCTTCTCTCATCCGCAGCTAGGTTAGAGAGCACCTCTATGGCCATTGCATAAAGGAGAAAACCGAGGCTCAGGTGGGCAGGGGGCGAGGGCAGGGCCCGGCCACTCAAGTGATGAGGTTAGAGAGCCACCCCCACGCCCACTGGGTAAAGGAGGAAACCAAGGCTCAGATGGGCAGGGGGCAAGGGCAAGGCCCAGCCACTGGAGCCGGGATCTGATCTTGACTTCATCAAAGCAGGGAAGCTGCCACACGGGCGCCACTGGCCGAGCCTGGGGAAGGATGTCCTACTGCACCACAAGACAGAGCCAGTTAGCCAGTTCCATGTCTGGAGGCCACCAGGCTCATAACCCAGAAAGACTGCCAAATCTCCGGCAGAACACCCCAGATTCTGTGTATGGCGAAGCTAGGGGGAGCCAAGAGCAGAAAGCCCTGCCCTACTTGAGAAGTACAGGGAACAACACACCTGACAGATGCCCAGGAGGAACCACAGGGCGCACCTGTTTCCCTACCCCACCGGGGAGGCCCAGACCTGCACACACTTCCCCAGCCCCAAGAGGAAGCTTCCCATTTGCCTCCCAGGGAGTCGCTTCTGACTTGCAGTGAGAGAAGAGGGTCCTGTGTCCTACTGTCTAGGCACAGTGAGCCTTTCAATTATCCTGCAAGCTGCTAATAAGCCCTCAGAAACAAAGCTTCACTCACTCAGCTCCAAAGGATGGAGGCAAAGAAAACACCAGGAGGTACCACGACCTTCCAAGCAGCTGCATTTGAAAAGCAGACAGCAATTTAAATTTGCCTAATCACAAGCCAAAGAGAAAGTGCTATTGTGTTTACCTTCAATCTGATTTGAACACACACACACACCCAGTATTTGTCAGAGCTGGATGTCGGTCTACAAACCACTGCACTACATTGTCCACAGCCACCTGGCGACCCAGGCACCCTCACTGTCCAGGTTTTTATCACTAAGACAACAGACTTGTGCTGTCTTCACTTTATAGCCAAGGAAACTCGGCCCAGGGAGATTCGCCCCGAAGGTAACTATTACTGATAGAAAGGCAGCTCCCGCAAAGGCGCAGCGGATCCTCTTCTCTAAAAAACCATGCAAATGGCCAGTGCAGCATGGTCAAAGGTCCTCAGAGAGAGCCTTGTGAATGCAAGCTACAGGTCAAAGGGAGGGCATGGATCCTAGAGGAAGTCAAAAGATCCCCAAAGAGGGAGCAGCTTCAAGAAAGGACTTAGTCCTTTCTTGGATGGAACAATGGAGCCAAAGAAATGCAAAGGGCTTACCTGTTCCAGTCGGACTTGCACACCGCAGGGAATCACCACCTTTCAAAGAGAGAAGAAACAGATAAGCAAATGGATTCTCCAGGAAAAAATTAGCATAATAATCAAGCCAGGCTCCCAAAGACTGAATGAAACTGTCTCTAACCTCACTCTGGCCACAAAGCTGTAGCAGATCAAGACTGACAAGATTTAGAGTTAAGAGAGTCCAGGGTTTTGTTCACTTTTGGAAAGTCCCTGTCCTTTTTGCTAATGTCATGGAAACCATGGGGCCTCCCCTTCCAGAAAAATGCAAATCACTCATAGATACAAAATTTAGCCCCCACTTTCGCAAAGAACTGGTAGACCTCAAGGATGGATGCCTCTGAGTCGGTCCGTGCTTGGGGAGCTTGGGAGCGGGGCCCAGAGAAGGAGGTGGAAGGCTCTGCCTGGTGGTCTTCAAGCCCCCACTCCTCCCATCCTCACCCAGGGGCATGCATTCTCTACACAAGGGGCCATCTTTTCTAGAACTATTTCTACAAGTAGAACTGAAGAGTCTGAATGTGGCAATGTCAATCTGGTTATTCCATTCCGCACAAGAGACGGGGAGAGGAGACTTTGACTCCACCATAGTCTCTGAAGACCGAGAGCTCCCTGGGAAAGATAAAGAAAGTAACGGAGGCGAGGCGGCTCAAACACAGTCAGGAGAGGCAGTTAGTAACAGGCACAGGGAGCCACCAGTCCTGCAGGGCAAAGACCCCACCTTGGGTAGGATCTCCACCACTTACTAGCCACAGGACCTTGGCCTTTAATCTCTCTGGACCTCAGTTTCCACATCTGAAAACTGCAGGTAACAATAGTGCCTTCCGGGCAGGGTCATGGTGAGAATTAAGAGATGGCGCGTGAGGAGCTCAGAAGAGTGGCACAGGGCAGGGGCTAAGGGAGCCAGACAGGCATTGCGCTGCTCTAGGGGGCCACTCAGGAGCCAGGCGCCAGCAAACAGGATTCAGTTCCTGGCGAGTGACCTCACTCCTTAGCTTTCTCCTGGCACTGCCCCCTCCAGATCCCTGGTACCTGCCTTCTCAAAGAGTTTTCTGAAAATGTGCAACCGAAGGAGAATTGTAGAGAATCTCAGAGATCTGACTAATTGTACTTGTGGTTTGGGGTGGGCGGCGGCGTAACCTTGGCTCTTACCAGGACAACTATTTATAGCCTCTTGCTTATCTTACGCAGTCCAGTCCTCAGGGAGTATGTGACACATGGCCGTTCCTGTGTCTGGGACACATCATTACTCCACCATGGCTCTGACTCAGACGGATGTCTGGGGCAGGGGTCCTCTCTCAGGGCCCCTTTAAAGTTTGATGAATGGATGAGAGAATAAGTAAACAAATAAATGTAAAGCAAAACAAAACAAAAACAGCTTTGGAAACAGAAGGAGTCACAGACAAAAACTTACAGGATGGTGGAAACAGCCGGACAAGGAGACCCCATGGTTAACAGAGCAGTGTGACTTATCTCCCCTCAAGCATGGTATCTACTCAATGCACACATGCATCTTGTTGCCTCACTCCACATGTGACATGCAGGCAAGAAATGTGCGAAGAATCAGGGCCCTTGCCTTTCAAACTCACTATCAGCATTCCTGCAATGGCATGTCAAGCATGACGAAAAAAAAATGAGCTATGAAGGCAGGAAAACACAAAGAGGAAACTTAAATGCATATTACTAAGTGAAAGAAGCCACTCTGAAAAGGCCACATACTGTATGATTTCAACTCTGTGACATTCTGGAAAAGGCAAAACTATGGGACAGTGAAAAGGTCAGTGAAAGCCAGGGATTAGGAGGGAGAGAGGAACAGGCAGAGCACAGAGACTCTTCAGGGCCATGAAGCTATTCTGCTTGACACTATAAGGATGGACTCACGTCATTCTGCATTTGTCTAAACCCACAGAATGTACAACACCAGGAGAGAATCCTAATGTAAACCGAGGGCTCTGGTTACTAAGACTGTATCAATATTGGCAAATCAAGTGTAACAAATGTACCACAGGAATGGAAAATGTTTATATATGAAGAGGAAGAAGAGTGTGTCCAATTTTTTTTTTTTTTTTGAGACGGAGTCTCACTCTGTCACTCAGGCTAGAGAGCAGTGGCACGATCTTGGCTCACTGCAAGCTCCGCCTCCCGGGTTCACACCATTCTCCTGCCTCAGCCTCTCCAGTAGCTGGCACTACAGGCGCCCGCCACCACGCCCAGCTAATTTTTTGTATTTTTAGTAGAGATGGGGTTTCATTGTGTGAGCCAGGATGGTCTCGATCTCCTGACCTCATGATCCACCCGCCTTGGCCTCCCAAAGTACTGGGATTACAGGTGTAAGCCACCACGCCTGGCCTGAGTGTCCGATTTTTGTATAAATCTAAAACTCTCTTAAAAATAGAGTCTATAATACATTTTTTAAATTCACTCTCTGGAAGCACACGTTTGTTGAGACAATGAAAAGAAAAGCCCTGTGCAATGTCAGAAACTTGAGTTTTAAAGACGGCAGCCACTTAAGGATTTGGTCCAGAAGCCAGGTCTGTGTGTTCCCACATCCCTCTGTGGCCAGATGGGGTGCAATAATGGCCCACCACCTGGCCTGGCCCCAGGGTGTCCTACAGAAAAGGAAAGGTGAGCTCTGTAAGCCGGGACTGCCCGAGTCCCATCTCGCCCCAGACCATCCACGGCTTATATGGCTAACCGGCTCGCCCGGTAAGTTGGCACGCCCAATCTTGTCGAACTCCATCCATCACTTGTGCCGCACGTTTTCACTGACAGCCTTCTCCTGCCAGGACTTCACTTGGAAATGAAGCAGACTGGTCCCCAACCCCACAGAGCTTACGGCTCACGTAATAGAAACTGCATAAAATGAATCGTTTTTAAGAAAGTGAGCTGGGGAACAGTTGGGGGCGAGCAGCCCCCAGGTTCTGCAGAGCAAATGGCAGGCAGCCTTGCCCTGAGCCTCCACATTCGCATCCTACTGAACTTGCTCCTCTCTTCCAAGAGAACCAGTCACAGGCCCTACTGTCTGTTTGCACATGTGCTGTTACAAAATGCAGACAAAAATGTCTCAGGAAAGACCTTTTGTGGGAGTGGATTTGCAAATAAAAATGCACATGGAGCACCAACCAGAGAAAAAGGGACATTCTAGAAGCAAAGAGTCACCTGTTGATAAAGAGAAAACTCATCATTTCTATAAGTACAAACATCTCATTCAGTAAAAACCATGACCAAGTGAACACAGAGGGCACTTGTTCCTTCAATGTGGCTAAAACCAGATTCCAGGACAGGAAGTCCCTGAAAAGAGACTGTATTTCCGTCACACTTTTCCTCCCTTATACTAAGGCAGGTAAGCTGACCACAGACAGAACCACAGGATGAGGCGGCCGGGCTGGGGATGCTCACACCGGCCTGCTCAGCACTAAGGAACCTATGGGGACTGTGCGACGGTGCAATCAGCTGCATTTGCTGGACAGTCAGGTGTCACTTGCTGTTCTTCAGCCTTAGCAGAGGCAGAAGCACAGTGCTTCCGTGCACAGAGCTGCATCCCTGCTGGAGCGCACACAGCTCTCCACTGATCTACAGGCTGCCCTGCCTCCCATGCATCAGGAGGGTATCTCCTGTGGATGGAGCCAGGTAAGGGAGTGAGGCACACCTGCTTGCTCTCCTCACCTCAAACTCCAGCTCTGATCACACATTCCCCAGCACTGTGGGGTTCTTTCACTGTTTTCACTGGACAGAGGGAAGCACCGTGGGTTGGGGCCAACTCCAGGTGGGCTTGGCCTTCCACGGCACAAAGAAGCTGACACTTCTTTAGCACTTATGTTCTTAACATGCCAGTCTGACTTATTCAGAGAGAGCAGCCACCCAACGCTGCAGGGCTGGGAGGGTCCCGGTGCACTGCATCCCCTGAGACCGTCCTGCAGACGCCAACCAGAAGCCTCTGAGCTGCGCCTGGCCCCATCAGTGCACAGCCAGCATGGCTGGGATGTGTGCGGTGGCATGGCCAGGAGTCTAGATGGGCACCCGCTGGCCTTGTGCTTTGCCTGCTCTGTAACATGATGCTGAGTGAGCTGCAGGGGCGTGAGAGGATGAGACAAGAACCAGGCAGCGTTCCCTGTGTCAAGGCACACTCCTGGGGAGGCCCACGGCTCATCCAATGTGTGGACTCGAATCAGCTGGATAAACACGGAACAGTGCCCTGTCTGTAGGTCTTTCTCTGCAGCCCTCACAATAAGGCCAGCGAGCCCCCACTCTGTGTATGAGAAGCTGCGTCTCAGAGAGGGCCAGCGCCAGCCACGGGAACGCTCACAGAGACGACGCCAGCTGATGCCCCAGCTCCGGGCTCCTCTCCTGATAGGAGCTGCACCCTCTCTCATAATGAGCAGCTCCCTCAGGGGTTAGGGTGACAAGAGGTGACAACAGTGAGACAAGGAAGGGGGCAGAGCAGCTCCCGTTAGCAGCTACAGAAGGCTGGAGAGAAGGCAGTGGGTCATGGGCTGTGGGCCAAAAGCCATGGGCTGTGGCATCCCCGGGATCCGTCCCTCCCACGGTGGAGGCGAGGGCCCCTCTGAGAAGCCTGTTTGGGAGCCTCTTTATTGCCTTCTTTCAGCTATCCTGGGATCCTAATCTACTGTTCCCAAGGAAACCACAAACAAACACTGCTGTGCCCGCCCCACACCTGGCTACGTGGGTGCCTGGGTACACTGGCATCAATAACCTTGTCTCCAAGCCAGCAGGTCCACAGGACAGAGGGGCAGAGGGACAAGGGCTTGCCACCAAGTCATGACTGTGTCCTTGGGAATGTGAGTGTGTGGGTGAGCGTATGTGTGAGTGTGGATGAGTGTGAGTGTGGGTGTGTGAATGTGGGTGTGTGAGTGCGGGTGTGTAGAGGTGAGTGTGTGTGGGGGTGAGTGTGGGTGTGTGAGTGTGGGTGTGTGGGTGAGTGTGTGTGTGTGAGTGACTACATGTGGTAGTGTCTGTGTTTGACTAGGTATATTTTACTGTGGATATCTGCAAATGTATTCTTTTGTGTGAATGTGTGTAAGTTTGAGAGTGTTGTGAGTTTGCATATGAGTGGGTGAGTCAGTGGTTATGTGCATGGGAGTGTAAAAGTGTAGGGGGTGTGAGCGTGTGTGCTTGTGAGAATGTATGAATGTGCATGTGTGAAACTGAGTTTTGTAAGTGTGTCTGTGTGTGTTTCTATGTTTGCCTATGCCTCATGTGAGTGTATTGCTGTGAGAGCGTGTCTGTGTGTGTCTCCATGTGTGAGTGTATACCTGTATGTGTCTCTGTGTGTTTGTGTGTGTGCACACACAACAAAGCTTAGCCCTGCAGTTCCATCCCCCAAGATGAATGAAAGCACTTCAGCTAACAAGTACATTCTGCCTTAGAAAGTGCTTTCATCCAAGGTGCACCGGCCCGGCCACCATTACCCCCAGTGCTAACAGACACAGGGCCTCGGGTGCAGATCTTCCTCAGTAAGGAGTGAGATCAACTCTTCAAACCTGAACCAATCCCTCTCTGCTTACTTCTGGGAGATCCAAGTCCTGGGAGAAATAAAGGACAACTCAGTTCTCCTCGTGCTTGACCGACATTGTTTTCCTTTTGATGAACACAATAAAACTCCAAACTCAGCTTTTATTGTTGTTTCTTATTAAATTTCACTTTGTAAACAGCCATACAGAAAGTGACATTTTTCCATCAGTTTCTCTAAAGCCGTGTGGGTATAGCTGATGCACTGCATATTCTGTATAAACATGCATATTCTGTATAAAGAGAATAAATGTAAATTTCAATTCTATCTTTTCCAAATCATCAAAAATTCCAGTCATGGTGGGTCACGTGAATCAGCTTCCTAGAACCTCACAGAAACATGAAGTAAGGACTGAAGAGAGGCCGGGCGCAGTGGCTCAAACCTGTAATCCCAGCACTTTGGGAGGCCCAGATGGGCGGATCACCTGAGGTCAGGAGCTCGAGACCAGCCTGGTCAACATGGCAAAACCCCGTCTCTACTAAAAATACAAAACTTAGCAGGGCGTGGTGGCACGTGCCTGTAATCCCAGCTACTCAGGAGGCTGAGACAGGAGAATTGCTTGAACCTGGGAGGTTGCAGTGAGCTGGGATCGTGCCACTGCACTCCAGCCTGGGCGACAGAGCAAGACTCCGTCTCAAAAGAAAAAAAAAAAAGAACTGAAGCGAGCACCCTCAAGTATCAAGCATGCTTTTACACACCCGGCAGCTACAGGGAAAGCCTGGAGGCTTGGCTCCTCTAATCGTTTCTTCCTGCTTGTTCTCCAGGTCATTCTGCCCACAGGTGAAGTCTCTACTCTACTCTGGTATCAAGCAGGCCTGGGCAAACCTTGTTCATGTCAGGATTCTGGAGGGGAGAATCAGCTCAACAATACCAACCCACAGCAATGAAACGCGTTCCACAAATGCACACACACCACACAACACCGAATGCAAATCCGTGGGACAGCATTCAGGTGCAAAACAAGTGGAAACTGAGTAGAGACAAACGGGCCAGCCACTGACCTTGCCAAACCTTGCAGACAAGGGAGAAAGCAATTCACTGAGTTAAGCCAAGTACAGAGACATCACCTTATGCACAAGTTCTATCATACATAAAATTACTTTAATCATAATAGTTTTAACTCTAAGATAAGTTGCAAAGACTCAGAAATGAAGTTTACTTTTATTTTATCTTTACAAAAACAATTCGTTTTAAAGAAACTTCGTGATGACGCCAAGATGGCAGTACTTTCTTTCCTAAGTCATAAAAACAGTCAGAGGTAACCTACCTCTGAGGCCCTGAACTAGCCAGGGAAAAACAGATACAGACGCCAAATATTTGCTGACCACCAGGACCTTACGATATAATTGGGGGTTGGGACTCTTCTATAATCTCTACACGGAGTAGCAGCCTGGTTGCAAGGAGGGTGGAGCTTTTATGAAGGGCCACTTCTATTATACCACAGCTTTGACTTCTTACATTGTATGTTACTGATCAATAAAATAGCAAGATCTTTAATTCACCCATTAGTTAAGATTGAAAAAGGATGCATTGTTCATGTGTTTATATTACCATTATTATCATTTATTACAAGGGCAGGGTAAGGAGAATAATCACAGAAGGAAAGTCCCCTCATTCCCAGTGCTGACACTGACCCAAGTGTTTATCTGCTTAAATAAGCAACAGTCTTAGCTCGGGTGAGGGGCGGCTGTTGTAACAACATACCACAGAATGGGCAGCTGACACCACAGCCGTTTATCCTCCCATAGTCCTGGAGGCTAGGAGGCTGAGATGAAGACGTGGGCAGAGTGGTTCCTCCTGAGGCCTCTCTGCCGGGCCTGCAGATGGCCACCTTCTCCCCGTGTCCTCACGTGGCCATTCCTTGTGTGTGTCTGTGTCCCAGTCTTTCTAAGGACACCAGTCATACTGGATTAGGCCCACCCTAATGACCCTATTTCAACCTAATTACCTCTTTAAAGACCTTATCTCCAAATCCTGCCACATTCTGGGGTCCTGGGGATTTGGACTTCAACATTTGAATTTGGGGGAACAAAATGCAACCCCCCAGCACTAACAATCAAAGGTCTGATAGGACGGGTGGAGACGTCAGGTCGACACAGAAAGTTCTGGGTACACCAACAGGAGCTGGGTCCCCCAGGTGAGGCCGGGGGCTCCTGACATGCCGAAGATGGCCTTACTCATCATTCAAGGCTGCTTTCCCAATGGTGCCTGGGGACAGGGGGCTAGGTAGAGGGTTGAAGAGAGGCCCAGGGTCAGATTTTCAACACAAGCCTGCAAACAACAGCAGATCTATACAAAGAATGGCAGTACAAAATGAGGACATTCGAGACTTTATTAACTTTCTTTGCTTCCTTCAAGAGCTCACCCTAACTTTGCTTCTGTGTCTCCTTTGTCAGGCTTGACCCTGGAATCCCTAATTAGGTTCACATTCCTCAGGAAGCTCTGTTATCCCACTAAGCGTTAAAGCCCAATTTAGCCTGCTCTAATCCCCATGAGAAAACACCCGCCCGGCAGACGCAATTAAACCTTCTCAGCCTGCGGGCTGAGAACCGGACAGGAGCGGAAGAGAAAGAGAAGGAAAATTCCCAGAATCAGGTCATTATATTTTTCCTTACAGTTAACAAGCAGCTAGTGAAGATCATCTGTGGCACAGTAAAACGAAAAAAGAAAGGCTCAGGCTTTCCCAGTCCTTGGTCTTGGCTTGGTCTCGGCTCTCCTCACCTCTAGGGGCCTCAGTTTCCCCTTTCAATCCAACTCTATGGAATCTAATAATTTTTAGACAAAAGAGTAGTGCCCCTATCCCAGATGGGCTTACCTGAACCTACTGGAACCTTCTTTTTCATTCTTTACTTAGGCTTTGTAGCAGTTTAACATTGGCTACCTTTACCCAGTTGAGGCCCATGGCCCACAAGGCAGGGCCAGGCCTTCCCTGGCCTCAGGCAAACAAGTTACCACTGGTAGGGAATATAATAGATTTAAAGCAAAAGCATAGTATCCTGTATCCATTATGTCACCATTATTTGTCTCAGATCAGAAATCAAATGTGAACCTATTGTTGGAACAATGTCCAGGGGATTCTCGAAGTGGCTGAAAAGCACTTTCAGGATCACTTGCATGCTGTATACACAAGTCCCAGCAAAGGGCACAGGACAGGATCGCTCGGGGGCCCAAACGCCTTCCTGCAGTGAGTCTGTCTTACAAGACCAGGGCTGAGCAGGGAGGCCAAGCATCTCATGGTGCAGCCGAGGCCCACAGAGGCAGAATCAGGGTCTACAGACCCCTGAAGGCCAACACTTACCACAGTCCTACGCCTTATCTTTTCAAAAAGAGAAAGAGGACATCTGGTGATCGATAAAATGCTAATGGCTTGCAAAAAAAGCAAGAAGAAAAACTCATAAATCATAAATCCAACCTAATTGCAGAAAGATTAAAAGGTAGTATTGAGTTGTTGAACGGTCTTTTTATTAGAGCATTATAATGCCAAGGACCAAGATTTAACTGCATCAACATTACTGGATCCATTTCCACAAGGAAAATCCAGGTCCCAACTCATGCACTCCTCACCAGCTACATCTGATCAGCCTATAATTCTCACCGGCCACCTATAATTAATAATAAAGTAATAAAGTACTGACACTGACTGACATTTGTGAGTAATACACATTTTAATTCATCAGAAGAGACTGATGATTACCTCTACAATAACATCCCTGCATGCTGTTGCCTGAATAAGTTTAGTAGGTTGTGTTTTCAAAGACAGTGGCATCACACAGGGTCTTCTGTAAAGGAACTCTGCCATTCCCCCATCAAGAGGTAGAGTCTGTCCCTGTTCCTCTTGAGTCTGGGCTCATCCTGGGTTTGCCCTGTGGCCTGCTGTGAGTGGTGGAATATGGCAGAACTCCGAAGCCTGGCCTTAGACAGCTGCAGTTGCCGCCTTCGCCTGGAGCATCCCATTCTTGGGCCCAGCCCCCATAATGAAGGGAAGCCTGAACAGCCGCACGGAGACACCTACAAGAGGGCACCGAGGTGCCCAGTGCCAATCGTTGGAAATGGGCACGAGGGCGTTTGTGACCTTCTGGCCACCCCGTCCCCCTGTCAGCACCACATGAAGCAAGCACTGCCCAGCCAGCTCACCAATCCATCACAGCTTGTTGGTTTCAGCCACTGAGTGTACAGGGGATTTGTTAGGCAACAACAGGGAACAGAAATAGTGTGCCCAGCAATGCGCACAGCCCCAGCATGACCAGACGAGTGTGTCGGGCACCAGAATGCCATCCTTCAGTGCTCTTTGTCGGGAAGTAGAGGAAAGGGGCTCAAAATCAGCACTTGAAAAAGCCAACAGCAGCAATGAGGCCATGAGCTGTCACAGATGAGGAGATTTCAGCCACCGATGGTGGGGGCAAGAGGCCGACAGAGCGCGGCTGTGGCTTCAACACGAGGCGGGCAGACATGACCCAGGACACCAGCCAGTGGGCTGAGAGGCAGAGGGGCAGCCTCTCGTCCATCTACGCTGCGATTCACCAAAAAATGTATCAGGCTGAACATGCACGGTATGTGGTGTTCTTGAATGTAAGCTTCGGTTTTAAACAAATATGTATTTTAAACCGTATATATACTGTTTCAAGCCCCAGAGTGACTGGACAGAACCGAAAAAGCTCTGTCTTTGCATCCAGAGACTGAAATTAGGGCACGCCCTCTGCTTCTCCCAGCTGGCTCTGATGAATTTACAGAGACTGTCCTCTGTGAACTCAATTTTCCTCCTCATCTGTGAAATAGGGATAATACGACCTCGCGGGGTGGATGTGAACCTCAAGCTCATAGGAAAGTCTTGACAGTGGGACTATATCAAATATACACTGTCAGATTGGAGTGAGGGTGAAAGGGGACCCCACGGCCTTTCAAAGACAGCAGCATAGTTACCGAAGGCCATCTTGGTCAGCCATACAGACTTTGCCTCTCTCCTGACACACAAACTCCATACTGTCCAGACTAGGCATTTCCTGGACAATTTTCTGATGATGAGGCTGCAGCAATGAGACTGATTCATGATAATACTTAACCAGGGGCAAAACAGACTTGTCCCTCGCCCCATCCTGTTCACCTGAAGGAAGGCAGGGAGGAACCACTGCCCAAGACCATAGGCCTGAGTGGGACGGTGAAACCCGAGAGTCATGTCCTACAGAGATGGCCCCGGGTTTATGTTGATGTGTGCATGGCCCCATCAATCACAGCCAGTTCCTGAGAGCGATCCTACAGGCTCCTGGAAGGACGGGTCCAGATGCCATGCCTGACACCATGAACATTCTAAAACACTCAACTGGTAGTCTAAGCAAATGAAGGAACGCTTTTTGATTTTGCTTTGATTTATTCATGTTTAACATACAAGTTAAAATACCTGACTCTGAAGAAGCTGTAGGGGCCTACTGAATGGGGACCTTAACTATTGGCACCAGAAATGGCTCCCTTTCCAACTGTGTGCCAGTGACTCCTAATCCCACTCACGAATGACAGGGAGTCATCATCTCATGTCCACCCTACACTGGCTTTCTGTCATGGCTCTGGCTACCCCACAGTGGGGGCAGCCCCTCACCACAGCTCTCTGTTTGGCCAGCAGCAGGAAGGCTGAGTTTGGAGCCCATGTGCCTGGTGCGCAGGCCTTCATGGAGGACACAGCCGCATATCGGCAGGCTGCCCTGCATGCCATACGGTAGACTCCAAGGCCTGGCACTGTCAGCTCCCCACACCTGATCTCTTCTTATCTTCTGTCCTCACCTGCAGCCAACATAGTCCAGGCTCAACTCCCTTGCCTAACCCTACCTCCCATCTGTGAGCCTCAGCCCAGGCTGCTCCCTCTGCCTGGAAAACCACCTGCCCACCTCCTACTGGGCAGGTGCCTGTGCCTCAAGGCCCAGTGGCAAGGCCCCTTCTTCAGGACACACACAAATAAGATGTGCTTTTATTTCTGCTTCAAGAGAAGAGCACAGAAATGTTATGACCCTCTGCTCCTGTGATTTTGTAATACCCTCTTCTTATTTTAAAGGAAAAGGTCCAAGGAGGCAGTAACACTAAAACAAAGCACAGTTTTCAGAGGCTTTTAAAATGAGGGGTGGGCCCCACATCCACCAGGGAGCAGGCAAGCAGGTGTTTGTATTTTCAACCACGCCAGCCTCATGCTGAGAAAGGCAGGGTTCCGGACACGGAGCTCTGGAGCAGGAGGAGCTCCCACTGCCTGTGAGAGCCAAGGCCCGTTCATCAGGACAGCACTGAGCTCACAGGGAGCAGAGCCTCGGGCGATGACATCAGCTAATGCCACCCCCAGCTCCTGCTTCTTGGGGGTCTGCAGCATCTGAGGTTTCCATATGAAATCAATAGCAGGCT
Organism: Gorilla gorilla gorilla; assembly: GCF_029281585.2. Taxonomy (NCBI): domain Eukaryota; kingdom Metazoa; phylum Chordata; class Mammalia; order Primates; family Hominidae; genus Gorilla; species Gorilla gorilla. Next base: position 55,328,946 of record NC_073230.2, read on the forward strand.
CTTCATATCAAGCCCTGGCTTCCACTGACCTGTTGCTAATGACAAGGCAGAGGAAGTGGTCACCCCTAGGGAGGGGATCGCAGGATCTCGAATAAAACCACCCTCCAGAGTGAAGCGCAGAGCTCTGACAGTCAATGTTCAGTGGTCATCCGTAAAGAAAAGGAATAGCACAAATAAGTGAGCTGGTCACTTCTCCAAACTTTGGGTCAGTTGTCTCAACCTCTCATTCATTCATTCATTGCAGAATGGCATATCAAATATCACACTTCGGGGCACTCGGAGATGAGAAAGAATTAGTAGTTGTCTTCGAAATTCAGTTAAAAATGGAAGAAAAGGTATAAACATACAACAGTTATTCAGGGAAGAAAATGGTAAATTCCACAAAGGTAGGCACCAGAGAAATTTTCCCTGAAATACATTTTGGCAAGAGTGTTTAAGAATCATATGATGAATAGTTTGGGTTTTACCAACTGTCCTTTGATCTAAAGAAGGCTGACAAGAGGCCGGGCGCGGTGGCTCACACCTGTAATCCCAGCACTTTGGGAGGCCAAGGCGGGTGGATCACGAGGTCAGGAGATCGAGACCATCCTGGCTAACACGCTGAAACCCTGTCTCTACTAAAAATACAAAAAAAAAAAAAAAAAAAAAAAATAGCCAGGCATGGTGGCAGGCTCCTGTAGTCCCAGCTACTTGGGAGGCTGAGGCAGGAGAATGGCATGAACCCAGGAGGAGGAGCTTGCAATGAGCCGAGATCGCGCCACTGTACTCCAGCCTGGGCAACAGAGCGAGACTCCGTCTCAAAACAAAACAAAAAAAAAAAAAGCTGACAAGAAAAGAAAACGTGAGAAACCCTAAGAGTTCACAACTTATCAAATCTTTTAAAATTAAGCATTGGGCTGCAAATGGCCAACTGGCCAACTCTAATGTCCACATAAGCATATTTCATGAAACCCAAACTAGTTCCTGCTGGTCTGAAGCTAAACTGCCGCCCCTGTTCACAAAATCTTGATAATGGCATTCCATTTAACTCTAATGTCCACATAAACATATTCCATGAAACCTAAACTGGTTCCCGCAGGTCTAAAGCTAAACTTCCACCCCTGTTCACAAAATCCTGCCAATGGCATCCCTCTCTGCCCAGTGTCTCAAATTCAAAACCTAAGGATTACTCACAAGCCGTGCCTCTGACCCACCGGGTGGGTATGCCAATCCTAACAGGTCTACCTTTAAAATGCCCACAAGTCTACTTCCTACTGACCCCACCCATTGTTCAAGGTTGGGCCACTCCAGCTCTTGCTGGGCAGTGCTAAGCTTTCTAACCAACCTCCTGAGGTTCAATCGACTCCCCTCCAAATGCTTTTTAGAAGTAAAGAAACCTCTGAAAAAGCGAAAGGTTTTAGATAAAGATTCTGAAAGCAGAATTTCTCACATCACAGTATTGCAACTATTCAGCCATTCTATCCACTCCACCTCCCCTGAAAGACGCAGTTGTGAGTTTATTATTCTAAAGACCTTCTGAACAGGGGGCAGTTTCCAGTGATAAGGGAGGGTTAACAGCTCAGATCCTTGCACACCGCTTTATTAAGAACAGAAGGGAAGCCTGCGGGCTTCGGAAAGTTCCAGGGTAATTTGGAGTTGAGGGTGCACAGACACACACACAGTGCGCAGAAAGGCAGGAGTTGAAATGCCTAGAAACACACAAAAATGAACTCCGCCAGCTGCTCCTGGGAGGCGGAGAGACGGCGCCCCGCGAGCTATTTCTGTGCTTGACAGAAAATGGGAGTAGGCACTTCCTGAATCCCTGCCTAAAATTAACTGCTTTACAAAAGGGGGGAAGGGGAAACCCATGGTGAAACAAGTTTTATTTTACAATTCAAAATCTGGAGGTGGGGATTTGAATGCTTCGTTATGGGTTTTGGCCCCGATGATAAAAATGTGGCTGAAAAAAAGAAGAAATGGGGGCTTCACTAGGAAACCTACCCTTCAGAAGTAGCCCCACAAAAATAAAGCCAGCGGTTTGATTAGAAACGTTCTTCTCCCCGGCGCCTGTAGTCCCAGCTACTCGGGAGGCTGAGGCAGGAGAATGGCGTGAACCCGGGAGGCGGAGCTTGCAGTGAGCCGAGATTGCGCCACTGCACCCCAGCCTGGGCGACAGAGCCAGACTCCGTCTCAAAAAAAAAAAAAAAGAAACGTTCTTCTCCCCATGGAACGTGAAGCCATGTCTCAATGAGAGGCATGAAGGCGCATGCACAGCAACACTGGTGCAGTCGCCAGAGAGCACAGGCTTCAGTGCCGCACACCAACTAAGTGCCTGTCCTGAGACTCATGGACACACACGCTGACAACATGAGAGGGCAGCGTCTGGGGCAGGGGCTGCACAAGACAGAGTGGGGTGTCTGGAAGTATGGTGGGCACAGGGCCACGACCCCCGCCTTGAGGACGAGGCCTCTAGAGGTCTCTCCTAGCCTGACAGGGATGGTTATGTCCCAACAGGGGCGGGCTTCCAACACCTCTCCCAGCCTGAACTCAGGCTCTGGAAGACCTGAGTCTCAACGGGCCATTGAGAGGCCTCAGGAACAAGATCCCACTGGGAACCTACACTCAGAGCCAGAATGCAGTCTCCCAGCCAGAGCCAGGGCCCAGGACTGCCAGAAAGTCCCGGAGATAAGCTTCTGCAGAGATGACATTGCTAGATGCCAGGGTGGGTGGCATCCATGTGGAAGAATGACTGTAGTAGAAATTTTAAAAAGATGCACTGCATATGGTGTCTAAACATTAAAAGAGAACAGGCCGTTCTGCAGCTCCCCAACTGCAGCACACCTTCCTCCTCCATCTCAGCAGAGGGAAGGGTAAGGACAGACCACTCAGGAGAGCAGTGGACGAAACCACACACATTATGACAAGTGGATTTCTAACCTGGACAGAGCCAGAGTCAGGGTCAGAGAGGAAGAGCTGTGATCCAGAAGGAGCACACGGTGCCACAGGGCTGGGGAGAGGCCCCGATGCCGCCCAGCCCAGAAGCCCAGAGGTGAAGAGGCCCTGGATTGAGGAGCGGAGGGGACCCCCGTGAGCCTGGAGGAGGGGTGACAGGATAATGGGAGGAAGCATACATTATAGACTCTGAGCAGTTCAAAAACTGAATGGTGGTCTGAAAAAAGGGGTAGTAAGATAAGCACGTCAAAAAAGGACATCACTGAACAGGATGTGAGCTCACACAGGGGAATACAGAGTTTGGGGTCTTCTAGAAAGGGGCCAAGGGCTCCTGCAGATGGCAGCCAGAGTCAGCAGAAAGAGCACCTGGGGCTACATGTGTGGAAGGAGGGACGTTTCCCCTGTGACCAGAGCTGATGGGCAGGAGGTGCTGGAGCCGAATGGCATTTTCATGAGTGTTTCAAGCTGATTAATGTCAGGCTGGTAGCTTGGAAGCAGGCAGGGGGAGGGGAGGTATTTTCACCAGGGGAATCAGCAGAGGCTGCCAATCAGCCCGCTGCACCCCCAGCAGGGTATAAACCCTCATCTGCACACCACCGGCCAGAACCTGTTTCAAGAGAAGCGGGAGTAAAAGCGATGGTGGCCAACGCAAACAGAGTCTGAGTGGGAGAGTCCACGCACACGCAGTACAGAACGCCAGGCACAGGTGAGAGAGGCGGAGGGCTGGGGATGCATCTGTACCTGCTCGTCAGGGGCTTGTGGGAAATCACATCAGAAGTCCAAGACCAAGCAGGCAGGGACACCTGCAGCACCCAGCTCTGCCCTAGGCCCAGATACCGTGGCTGCAGCGATGTGGGCCAGGACTACGGAAGTCCTCTGTGGGGTGAGCCAAGGCAGGGTGAGCCTGTGCAAATGCAGGAGGCTGGGGGGAGTAGAAAGAAGGGCAGCCAGTCAGGGGAAAGGTCACAGAGCTGGCCAGAACCAAGGCAGCATCGAGCAAGAGGCACTTGGATTCCAGTGTGAGAAAATATTAAGCCCACGGCTCTGCCATTAGACATATGGAACCACTTTCAGGTGGGCCTAGGCTAAGTCTGAGGCACTAATTAAGCCCACTAAATGGAATTTGTTTGCTTAAAAGAGCAGATCCCATTCTCAGAAGAAAATTTAGAAAATATATATACTTTCTTGTCATTTAACAGTTAATAAATAAAATGCATAGTGATTTATGCTAGCGGTAGGCAACATATCATGAACTAAATCTACTAGCGTCAGTACCACAACTGCAGAAAGAGTAGTTTCCAGCAACTGACACTGTAGACATCTACAGTGATTCCTAATACAATGATGCAGATTAAGGTATTAAAAGGGGAAAAGAGCACTCCTGCAGAAGCCACCAGGCCCTGTGCTTGGGGAGCTGTTGAATTCAGTTCTCCGCAGTCCTCTTAGTAGGGGTTAATTCCTGTTTTATAGAGGAAGAAACTGAAGCCCAAGGTCACATGGGTAAGACAAAGCAGAGTCAGGATCCAGACCCAGGTCTGTTATTCATTCTTCTCTTTTATGAGTCCTCAAAGCTTCAGAAGCTGCTTCTGAGAGCTACACATGCAAATTTCCATTTTGTACTTCTGTTCTCCCAAAGAGGCCAGGCAAGAGAAAATAAGTAATCGCCTAGTACAGAGTTTCACGTATGGAGCGCACACACACACACACACACACGGAGCAGGAAATGTTCACCGCGTGCTCTTTTCTTTTGTTTTTGTTTACATTGGAGCGACGTGTGCCCATGGATGCCTGGCCTTGCTGCTCTGTCCCCTGCCCCTCGAGCTATATGGGGCTCCCTCCAGGACCGGGCTCCCCACCCTGGTCTATCTGACCCAGTCAGGGCAGTCACTCAAACATTCATTATTGTCACTATGAAAGTGGCATCTGTTTTGAATTCAGGGGCCTCATCTTCTCTGGGTATCCCACTCTGTCATCAGAGCCTGGCTGCATGAGGGCAGCTGGCCCCTTCTCTCCTCCGTGACACCCCTGGTAAACAGACACCCAACAACATCCCACAGGGTGGAGGTGGGGAGTGAACCTTAACCAACAGCACGCTTACCCAAATTATTTCCCAAGTAATGGAGGGTCTGCAGGGAGAGCTTCTTTCTCAGGTTAGAACTGGTCTACAGACACAGAGGTGGGGTTCAGAAGAAGATTTCCAGAGCACCTCAAAAGCCCTAGTTTAATCAATAAAACACACTTGCAGCCACGGGGTGCCCTTGCCAACAGCCTCCTACCCTCCCATGTAACCACAGTGCCATGGAAAGTTACCCTCATTTCACAGATGCCGAGAGTCAAGGCAGACAGGCCTGGCCTGAGCCACGCGCAGGACGCAGGGACCCACATTCTCCCTCCGGCTGCACCTTATAGCCTCCTGCCCAGGAGACAGATACAGATGCTGGCTGCAAAGCTGCTAATTAGGTTACTGGCCGCGTAGTTAAAATGATGTGGCAAATAGGTGCAGATTCATTCCAGGTATGTGTTGTTTCATCTGTTACAACACAACGTGGAATGAAAACTGACGATTCAGAGAAAACACAGGATACATTTTTAAATTATATTATTTATTTAAAACAAATATCTTGTTTCAAAAGATTATAATTCTCTTTTGGCCTCTTTTTGGGGCAGGGCTAGGACTTCCTACACAAATATAGCTAACACTTATGCCGCACTAAAAAACAAACCTGCCATCACAGGGTGAGAACTACACTCATAACCAGACAGCCAACATGGTCCCGTCAGGCCGGCCAAAGGTCACCACCAGTTTCAAAGACCTGTTTCCTCTGGCGTAAAATGGCGAACCCAGTGACTTCCCAGCCTGTGGAATGCCAGCAGGGTCACCATAAAGCCCCGCAGATGCCGAGACGGTGCAAGGAGCAGAGCCCCACAGGGCAAGGCCCCGGGCTGCTGGCAGCTGGTGTCACCCAGCTGACGCACTTCCTTAGTTGACGGTGGCTTGGTCCTGCTGGCCACCTTCGAGTCCAAGAAAGGCCTAGAAGTCCAGAATGAATGCCTCTGATTGAGGCTCAGATTACTAGGGATTTAGAAACCTTAATTCTTTTGTACAAAGTATAATTGTGCTGACATGAAAAGCCAAACGTGGCTTGCTGACTTTGAGAGTGAGCCTAGAGCCCACATCGTGGCCTTGGCTGATGGGATTCACACAGTGGGGCCACTTCCCAGACTCTGGGAGTCAGGAATAATAGTTCCCAGTAGAAAAAGAGACACAGGTATAAACATGCCTCTAGTAAGGTGTTAATGTGTAAAGTGACTTTCTAATTAAAATGAATCAAAAATGATTGGTGAGGACAGCCTACCAGAAAAGGGATCTTACAGGAAAAGGAATAAAAGTGTCCTCAAAAAGAGCAGAATTTAAGGATGCTTCATGGTTCTTCTGACAGTAGTGACAACTAGCAAAAAAGAAAGACATGGAAGCCACCGATCAGTACCCACCTTCAGTAGGTGAATGGAGGGTACACTGTGGCACATCCAGACAACAGAGTGTTATTCAGCTGAAAAGAAATGAGCTATCAAGCCAAGAAATGACAGGGAAGAAAATTAAATGCATATTATCAAGTGAAGGAAGCCCATCTGAAAAGGCTACACATGTATGATTCCAACCCTATGGCATTCTGGAAAAGGCAACACTATGAAGACAGTGAAAAGGTCAGCGGCTGCCGGGGTGCAGGAGAGAGAAGCGCAGCACAGAGGATTTCTAGGGCAGCGAAACTACTCCATATGGTACTGTCATGGTGGATGTCACTTATGATGCACCTGTCCAAACCCATGGAATGTACAACACCCAGAGTGAGCCCTAACGTAGACTGTGGACTCATCAATACTGGCTCATCAATTCTAACAAACATGCAGTTCTGGTGCGGCGATGCTGACGGCAGGAGAGTGTGTGTCTCTGTGCGTGAATACACATGCGTGTGTACATGTAAGCACATGTGTGTGAGCCCTTGGTTCTTTCCCCTCAATTTTGCGGCAAATCTGAAACTGCTCTAAAAATAACATCTTCTAACTTTAAAAACCATTTTAAAAGCTGTCAAACATTAAAACACACACACATGCACACATGCACACACGCACACACACACACACACACACTTGGCAAACATAGGTGGAGACCTGCAATCATCTGGCAGAATCAGACTCTCATTTCGTCCTGTGGGGCTGCAGACAGAAGCTCCCTGTGGACAGCATGCTGCATCTGGGTCCAGCTCTGTGCACGGCGGAGAGCTACATTCAGGAAATGTCTGCTGAGCTGGCTGGCTTAAAAATTAACTGCCTCCGCCCTTAGAGCAAGAAGTGGGGAGGGAGGAGAAGGGATGCCGGTGTAAACATTTACTGAGACGGCAGAGAGAGGCAGAGCCCGTGCTGGCCGCATGAGCTGGGGCAGGACCATCGCAGGCTTTAGCAAGAGGTGCAACTGCTCGGTCCCAGCCCTGTCACCTGTAAGAGGGAGCAGAACAAGCCTCCTCAGAGAGAAGTGTGACGAGTAAATGACAGAGCATATCTAAAGCGCTCGGCAGGGTCCTGCAGATCCCTCAACAGCGCTGACTGAGTGGCATTCCTTCTGCACAGGCTGGACATGGAGAGACGTATCTCATGACATCCCTAAAAATCCTATGCTCAAATGAAGAAGCTGAGTTCAGAGGGAGTAACCATCTTCCTGAAGCTATTGTAAAGGGTACAAATAGGGGCAGGAAAGAGATGTACTCACAAACAACAAAAGAGCTTTTACACGCAGGGCCAGGGATTTTCCTTTTTTTTTGGTTATGAAAAACGTATTGGTCCTGGCTGGGCTCAATGGCTCACACTAGAATCCCAGCACTCTGGGAGGCCAAGGTGGGTGGATCACTTGAGGTTAGGAGTTTGAGACCAGCCCGGCCAATATGATGAAACCCCATCTCTACTAAAAATAAAAATAAAAATAAAAATAAAATAGCCAGGCGTGGTGGCACACGCCTATAACCCCAGCTACTTGGGAGGCTGAGGCAGAAGAATCCCTTGAACCCAAGAGGTGGACGTTGCTGTGAAAGATCGCACCACTGCATTCCAGCCCGGGTGACGGAGGGAAGAAAGAAAGACAGAGAGAAAGAGAGAAAGGGAGAAAGGGAGAAGAGGAGAAAGGGAGGAAGAGAGGAAGGGAGGAAGGAAAGAAAGGGAGGAAGAGAAGAAGGAAGGAAGGAAGGAAGGGAGGGAGGGAGGGAGGGAGGGAGGGAGGGAGAAAGGAAGAGAGAAAGAAAGAAAGAATTTATTAGGCCTTGTTACTAGCAAATTCAGATCATTCGTTCCTAGTGAAGACCATATGAAAAAAGGCCACTACTTACACCTTTTGGGGAGGTCAAAGCTGACACCCCAACCTTAAAAGCTGTGGCAATGAGCTTCACCAGATTCCATCCTCCACCAACAGCCCAGGAAGCACCAACCCTGCTGAAGGTGGGGACGAGAGTCTGCAGCCTCCGTGGCCTGTGTGCTGGCAGGAAAGACAGGCCCCTGCCCTGAGCAGAGCAGAGCTGGCTGGTGGGATGCTGGAGAGTGGAGGCTCTGGGGCCCTAGACAGGGTAAGGTCTGGACATGGAAGGTGAGACAGGCTCAGAGAATGCAGTCACCGAGAGCTCAGGGTCAGCAAAGCAGCAGCTCCCACAGCCTCCCTCATTGTGCACGGGTGAGAAGGTCCAAAACAGAAACGCACAGCTGCGACAGCCGAGGCCCCTGCAGGGTTGCGAACAGCTACGGGAATTGGGGAGAGATACTGCCCCTGCTCACTGTCTCGTGGGAGGACTGGGAGTCTCAGGCAAGATGCCACGGATGTATGAGCAGAGCCTTCACGGGGAAGAAGAGGCCTGAGCCATGCGGGAGTCAGAGAATTCTCAGGCATCATTTCATGAGAGAGAAACAGAGATGCAGCCCAGGAGGAGTGAGCCCCAAGCCAAGCGGGAGAGACTCTCAACTCATGTTTTAGAGAAGTTGGCCCTGGAGCTGGAGTTCACAAGAGGCATAGTAGGTTCTGTAGGCATACGAGCAAGGTGGGCTAAAGTCACCCACACAAACCTCAGCTCCATTTCTGATACATGAAGATGGCAAAGCACCAAAAAGAACACATGGAACAGCAAAAATCAGAGCTTTGAAATGCAACGCCCATGAATTCTGGGCCCAGAAGCTGGGTGACAATAGGTAAGTTGTTTCACCTCCCTGGAGTCTCGAGGTTTTTCATCAGACAATGGGGAGAGGGGGCTGCACAGGTCAATCCCTGGGACCCAGCAGGCCCGTATCCCACTGCACGGCAGCTGCGGCTCTTAGCATGCAGAGAAAAGGAGTGACCTGAAGATGAAAGTTAACTGCCAGACAGAAGTTAATGGTTGAAACTTATCAGTTAGGCCACTGAGCGTCTGTTGACGCCCAGGATGAATGTCTAGGGACAGTTTCTGAAGAAGCCATAAACTCTAGGTCCCGTGTTTTCCATGGCAGAGGACCAAGTCTTTGCCCTGGGCCTGTCTGGTGGAAGTGAAAAAGCTCCTGCATCAGCCGTAGCCAGGACATGGGGATCCCTGATGGGAGAGCCCAGCAAAGGCCCCCAGGGCAGCAGGGAGTTCCGCTGACTTCCCCAGGACCTCCTGTAGTCTCAGCTTAAAAAGAGCAGCAAGCCTATCACGAAGTTCTCTCTCCCTCAAGCAGCCAGCTGGAGAGCGGGGAAAGGCTCCTGGCTTGGCAAGTGCCCAGACGTAGCACCGGGACAGTGGAAGAAGATGCTGAGGCCACCTGCAGGAGCCAAGAGGCTGGACAGAGCCTGGGACCTCTCTCCTCTTGCTGCATTCTCCTTCTACAGACTCAGCAAGGAGGCAACACCAGCACTCCTGTATTTTATATCCAAGAAGGGTGCAAACCGAGGCAGGTGCAGAGAGAGAAACAGCAAGCTGGACCTTCGCAAAGGCTGAGGATGAGCCAGGGGGTCTGAGAGCATTGGAGCCCAGGTGGTAGGAGGTTCTGTGTTTTTCCTGGATTAAAGGGGGAGCTGCACATCGGGACCCTGTGCAGGGCGTCTCCCCAACATTACTCCTGCGCAAGTTCCCCTCACTAACTCCTGCGTATGGTCCCTACGTGGGGTCTTAAGTTTACAAAAAAATTATCTGCAGGTCCATTTCACCTCTGATGATTCAAGATGATACTCAATACCCTACACAAAGTGCAACTCTAAGGAGCAAATGTGTCTGCAAGTGGGCAGAGGCGGAAGAGGCATCTCGCCATGATGCCAGGCTGCAGGTTTCAAGGATAGGATTCCCATGCCTCCATCTGCTTGCCTAAGCTCCACAGAACCTCCCCTTCATTTCCTTCAGGGGGGCACCACCTGCCACCCTTTCCTCCCCCTTCTCCCCTCCCCAACATCTGCTTTCCTACAACTGCTTCATTTCTCCTACTTCTTTTTTCACTCTTGCCGGTAAGTCAAGTGACAGCCAGGAAAAAAGCAAGTCATGATGCCCACACAGCTCATGTGGCTCACATGAATAAGCACTGCATTCCAGGAAGCAAAATAGTTGAAATCCCAAACTTTCAAGTGATTGTACATACATTATTTGACTTCCCTGAAACTTAAGTAAGTATTATCATAACCAACGGCTAAGAGAAAGTTATTTTTCTGTTTATTATAGAAACCTATTATTCACTTTTTTTATGCAGGAAGAAAGTGAGGCTCAGGGCCTATCTAAGTCCATGTGGGCTGCTGTAACAAAATATTGGGAGGCTTATAAACAACAGAAATATACTTCCCAAGGTTCTAGGGTTGGGAAGTACAAGATCAAGGCACCAGCAGATTCAGTGTCTGGTGTGGGCCCTTTTCAGGGTTCATAGAGGGTGCCTTCTTGCCATGTATGCACATGGCAGAAGAGGTAAGGGATCTCTCTGGGGTCCCTTTTATAAAGGCACTAATCCCATTCATAGACACTCCACCCTCACGACCTAATCATCTCCCCAAAGGCCTCAATTTCCAGCTACCATCACCTTGGGGGTCAGGTTTCAACACAGGAATCTGGGGGAGACACAAACATCAAGACCATAGCAAGGGGGACTAGAAAGGCTTCAGGAGACAAAAAGCCCCACTGGGATCCAAGTCCAGGTCTCTGTCTCCATCCACCCACTGAGCTGCATGGCCTGGCCTGAGAGGACATACTGTCCAATGGCTCAAGAAGAGAGTGACAGCAGTCTTTTGGGGCTTCTCAAAATGTCCCAACGATGGCTCTGCCTCCCTGCCTGAGCCCCCAGCTGCTGTCTCGGTCCCCATTTCTGCAGGATGATTTCTCCACATTGTCAGTGCCACAGAAGGGGCTCTGAGGGCCTGGATGGGAGGAGCCTGTGACAATGTCACTGACAGCAGCAGATCAACAGCACCACCACACACCAGCCACATGCTCCAGGGCATGTGTGGAGCCTGTAGACACAGGCGCAAGTGCTCCCACACAGAGGGGAACACCATCGAGGGGGTTTAACACAGCACACACTACCACCCAGTCTTGGGTCTGATGCCAGACCAAAGCCTATGAGCTGAACCAAGGCTTCATACTTGCCTGAGCAATCTGAGTGCAGCGTCTAAGGAGCCCACTGGGCGATATATGTAAACACAGTAATGAAGGACTCACAAGCCGAGTGCAATAATGTGGGAGAAGCCACAGCCATATTCAGTTCCTGGAAGACCGAGCGGCTCCCTTAGCCACATACCCTGCAGGAGCAGCTGGGGAGTTATGGCCCTCATATCCCCAACAACGACGGCATTATATTTTTGGAATGAGAAGGTGCTTTGTTATTGCCAGGGGCTTTCTCCCCTGCGGTTCAAAGCTGTATTATAAAAAAAATGAACACGGATATATTTCCCCGCACTGTGATCTGATAGGAATAAGAGCTTATCCATCCCTCAGCAAACTGCCAATTGCTGCCGTTAGAAATTCCATATTCAGTGATAGTTAAGGATTTTGGAATACACTTTGAACCAAAGAATTCAATCCCTTAAGCAGCCGGCGACAGGCTTCATTTAAGAAATGGAAGGAACAACAGCAGGCTCATCTCTGCGGCTGTGGCTCAGAGGTGGCTGGGCCCACAACAGAGTCAGGACAAGCAGCCCACCCCCTCCTCCTACTCCGCAGCCAACCCAAGGTGCAAGCAATGTGGACAAAGGCACCACACAACAGGGGTGAGGGACAACACATCCCAGTCCTCCTAGGGGAGGGGGAAGCTCTCCAAGTCTGAAATGCTCCCCTAAAGGTACAATCTTCCCACTCACCACTGCATTCAGAAGCACTGCTCCCACACCACTGAAGGTGCACAGCACCCCAGGAAAGGAGCCTATCTGTGGACAAAAAACCTCAAATAAACCATGGTCAGAAATCAGCTACGCCTAGGAGTGTGTGAACAAGAAACGCCCACTCCTCTGGAAAAGGGGAAGCCCTCTCCAGAGTAGGGTGGAAAGCAAGAGGAGAAGCGCTCCACACAGCCCCCAGGACGCCCGAGAAGTGCACCCCACGTGACATCTGGAGGAGGCAGCCAGCAAGGAGGTGTGGCCAGGTCACAGGGGCTGCTGGTCTGGGGTTCAGGAAGGAGGCAGCAAGGCCCTGTGCCATCCTCTCTACTCCTGCACGTGCTCAGCATTCTCCATAATGAAGACTTTAAAAAATCTCTTGGGAGAAAAGAAATAGAGCTATACTAGTCTAGTTCTTCCAACTTTGTGTGTGTGTGTGTGTATTTGTGTGCACACATATGCATGTATGCGTGTGAGCACAAATGTGTTTGTGTGCATGTGTATTTATGTGCATGCACATGTGCGTATTTTTGCATGTGTGTGTTTGTGTATGCCTGAGATCGGGAGGGTCGGGGAAACCAGCCCCCCTAGTCCTCACATGGAAAACAGACCCACATGCAGTGAGTTCATGGTAACATGAAGTCAGCTTCCAGCATAGCCTTCCACTCGGAGCCGAAGGCAGGGCTGGAAATGATCAAAACAGCTGACCCATGAGGTCTGTAACAGTAGCAAAATCCCAAGACTCTAAAACTCCTCTTCCCTGGACCTACAGCCATGGGGACAACCTGTCAGGACACCTACAGAGCCCCCATAGGCAGGGCCAAACAGTAGATGGGGCAAAACACTGCTGACACCCCGACTGCAGACCCAAATCATACCTGGGGATTCCGTAAGTACAGCCACCATCCCCAGGAGATCTGAAGGTGTGAGCACCAAGACAACGTAGAAAACCATGTGCTTCTTCCTTGGGGTGTCTGTCACTTCCCACACGGCACTTCCAGGCCACCTCACTTCCCCACTCACCAAAACCCTAAGCCCAACAGGACATAGCCAGGCCTCCTTTGGTCATAGAGGCCATCGGGCAATTTAACCTCTCTAGAGACTCACAAACCTCAGTGAACATCACTAAACCTTACTCCAGGGTTCCCAGGTTTCCGTGGCAGCTGAAAACCCCAATCCGTCTATGCACAACTATCTCCAAAATGAGGCAGAAAAGTCCCCAGGCCAGGGGAATGCCCTGGACCTCCCTGCTCCTGCCCTCTCTCCGCCGAGAGGCAGTATGACAAGGCAGTGAGAAACCAGGGACCGTGTGCCACTGAGAAGGAGCTGTTGATGTGGCTAGGGGACAACTATTGAATTCTTATCTGAAATCAAATTCTTAAGAATTATTTTCCATAATCAAAACCGTGGATTTCAAAGCTCTTTGGTTTATCCTTGAGATTAAAAGTATACACCGTATCCCAGCCCTGGCTTTCCTAAAGAGTTTTCTTTCCGTGGCTGCAGTCCAAAGAGGCCCCCCCACACATATCATTCAATGAAGGCCAAGTCAGCTATAAAAAGTCCCATGGGAAAGCAACGGAATGCTTACCTTGGCTTCACATTTCTTGTGGCAGGAATACTTGCAGTCTGGAAAAAAAAAAAGAGAAAGAATGTGTGTCAAGCAGTCTCTCTAGCAAGAATTCTTACATCTTCAAACCCTCTCAATCCTTCAAAGTCTCTGGCTTGAAGATCCCATAGGTGGCCTCTCTCTGGCACGAGGGAGATTTTTACATATGACACACGGCAGTGTGGACAGAAGGCAGTGAGGACGTGGTGTGCAAGAGCAGAGTTACAACTGTTGTCTGTTAGCAACAGCTCAGGTGGCTCAGGTAGGAATGTCTTGGGAGCACGGTCATGATCAGATTGGTTTTTCAAGGGGTATGTACGTCCAGCCAAACTGGATCCCTAAAGAAGAATAGTGAATTTCAGCAGCAGAAAGCATTCGTGTGTGCCCAGAAATTATAGCTGATCCCTGAAAAAAGCAGAGAAACTGGAAGATGCCCCTTAAGAATCAGAATTTAAAGTGTCCATGAAAGACCGGATGGGAGCCTTTAAATTTGTGAGAAAGTCGTGCATCTGGATTTCGGAAGTGCCTCCACTTCCGGCCAACCTGAGAACTGACTGTCAGAATAAATTCATGTCTAAATTCCTATAGGCAAATCCTTCCAGAGGGGCCATTGTGTGAACGGAGTGAGTCCTGTGTCCCTTCGGAGGCCCTAACAATGCAATGTGGAGCTGGAACGAATGCGGATTTCACAGGCCCTTCTGCCCAGAGGCTGCAGCTGTGATGATGAAGCATAAACCTCCCCATGAGCACCACGGGCATGCTGCAGGCAGGCCTTGCAGGACAGGGAGAGAGAAATGAAGCAACAACACCTAATAATCCCAACACAGCCTCCTGTGCCAGCTCCAAGGGAGCGTCGTGTACATGCCCTCCCTTCCCCCACGTTTGCCAGCCCACAGGGACAGCTGTGGGAGGAGGGAAAGAGACTTGGGTTGGGGAACAGTGACCAAAGCCTCCTATCCAGGCTCTGCCCCTCAAGCTGGGTCTCTGTTTCCTCCCACGGAGCTATCATGGGTCAAATGGAATCCTTCAAGGGACCCTGCTTTGAAACTAGAAAGCAACGTCCACATGCAGAAGTGTGTGGGACCTGAAGACCAAGGCCTCAGAAGTCAGGGAGAGGGACCCCACATCCCAGCTCTGCGTGTCGACACCCCGTGAATTTAATCAATGTCTCACTCCCCCTCCTGCACTCTGTTTTCTATGATGTGTCAAAGTCAAAAAGGTTTGTGTAGGGTTGAATGAGGATGAAATAGATAAGGTCACTTGCCCACTGCCTGGCAATTATTAGAACTCCAGTAGTTACAGCTAGGTTGTTATCTTTGTATGATCTATATTTTTGAATTGCTGAATTGTCGTTCTATACCTTGAGGTTTGTAAGATTATTCACAAAGACATGTATTTATCCTACACTTTCTGATGGGCAAAACACACAAAGGTGATCAGTGATTTTCAAATCAAGAGAGACTTGCCATTGGGAAACAAGGGGCTTCCACACAAGATTAAAAGTCCAGACAGAAACCATCCCCAGCAGAGGCCAGCACAAAGGACTGAGATAAGGAGAAGGGCAGTGGGTGGGCAGGCCTCTGGCCTCTGGCTGAGTGAGTCAGGCAAAGAATTCTGCCCACACACGTCTAGCAGCATGTCACAGGCCCACGACATCATGCAGCGGTTAGCCTTCCAGATGGCCTGGGTGACCTCGTCTCTTGGCCCCCATGCCGGTGTATAGCCCCCTCCCACAGTGAATCAGCTGGGCTGTGTGACAGTTCAACCTGGCAGAGGAGACGGTGTGTGACTTTTGTGGCTAAAAGGCATCGTTACTTCTGTCCTGGTCTCCAGGATCACTCATTCTGAGGACAGCCAGATGCCATGTTGTGAGGACACTCAGCAGCCCTGTGGAGAGGCCCCCATGGAGAGGAACTGAGGCTTCCCACAAACAGCTGGCCCCAGCTTCCCAGCCACAGAAGTGCGCCACTTCGGAAGCTGGTCTCCAACCCCAACCAAGCCTTCAAATGGTGCAGCCTCTCCAGAGACCCTGAGCCAGAACTGCCCAGTCACCTGTGTCCCAAATTCCTGATCACTGACACAGTGGGAGATAACAGATGCTTACTGCTATGCTAAGGTACTAACTTTGGGGATCATTTGTCATGCAACATGCCAACTCAACACAAAAAAATGGCCCTGGTCAGTGCA